>NC_087527.1:5858599-7149849 GCF_963921805.1 Phalacrocorax carbo | reverse complement strand
TTGCCCCCCCACCCAGCTGCTCACAGTCTGGGCTGAGAGTCGTTTCTCCATGATTAACAGGGAGCAGGAGAAACAGTGACACGAGAAAATTAGTTGCTACTTGAGCAAGATTGCCAGCCGTTGTGTCAAACAGCCCCTCTATGGCAGGGTGACAGTACTGATACCAGCAGTGGTGCTAATAACCACCAGTTTACATTGCTGCAGAGCCTGAGGTCCCCAAACACAAATGAAGCCCTGGACAGCTTACAGGTTTTTTTCAGGACGAGACTATATAAGTGGTTGTAAGAAGCAATAAAGGGAGAAAAAAATATTGATCAATATGGTTGCCCAAGTGAGGTCAATGTGATCATCGACAGGTACAGGCACTGCTAGGAGGTGTAAAACCTGGAACCAGTCATTTACTGTTAGCAAATGCTTCAGGGCACTGCTGCTTCGCTGGAAGGAGGCAGATCCCCCTGCAAATCTCTGCGTGTCCCAAAGAGGATTAGTGAAAAACAGTTCAACTGGCTTTTGGCTTTCTGTTCCTCAACTAAATTACACATTGTTTTAACTTGTCTGCAGCATCAGATACCAACCCTAACTTCTTTAGAAAGGATTCCTGGTTTCATTTCCTCTCATTCAGCATCAATTACAGAGCACCTAAGCTACAAGATGCGAGGTGTAGCCCCCTCTGCACACCTCTGCTTCCCTTCTTTGAGAGACAGACTGGGTAGGATGGCATCTGCTGCCATACATACAGGTTTCGCTGGAGTTGTCGAGCTCCAAGAAGATTTCACATTTTCTGCTGCAGATTGCAGACCGAAGTGGCAGGCAGGAGGCCAGGCTGGCAGCATGGAGGTGGCAGCAGCGCTGCCTGGCTGACCTTGAGCAGCAAGCCAAGCTACGGGCAGCACGGGGCAGCCTGTGCTTTGCAGAGCCCTACCATTTTCCTGATGGCACTTCAGCACCAAAATGGTTAAATGCCGCATGGGAAGGTTTCCTTCTCCCCAGCTCCCCCCAAAATTGTAGTAACATCTTAAGTAGCGGCATCAGACAAGATAAAAGCAAAGCTCTTCTGCAGGAGGATTTGTCTTTCAAATCTAGATTAGCAATTGGTGTTTGGGGAAGATGGGACCCTAATCTGATTGAATAAGGGGAGTTTGTGATATCAGTCTCCTTGGATCCCATTGTCTTTGTGCTGCTTTGTAAATTAATATTCATTTTTGTCTCTACGTTTATGCTGAATCTCTTGTGCTTCTTGTCTCTCGCTGCTTGATGAATTGTAGTCCTATGTATTAGATACTGTGCCCCAGAATTAGCGTTATATTATGTTTTAACTTTATACATGTGCTTAAGTGGCATGAAAAGAGCTGCAGAGTGTGCAGGCTGCAGGCTGGGGAGCGGCAGCTGCTGGCAGGTTCAGGACTGGGCACCGGCTCTGACGAGGGTGTTTGCAATGGCCCATCCCCAGCCACTGGCTTGCGGCTGGTGCTGGTGACTATTCCAGCCTGGGGCTGCCAGGGCCACCCATTGGCTGGCCGATGGGGGAACTGCAACTGCTGCTGCCCTGGGTGCTCCCCCTGCCCCTCTGGGGCCTCAGCCCATCTCCTGAGGTCTGTGCTGGACGGGCTGGTTCAGTCTCCAGCACCAGCTTTCCCCCAGCCTGGCCCATCGCTGGCAGCCCCTTCGCGGGGCTGTGCCGTCCGCCTGCAGCACCGTGTTCCTGTAGCACCAGGGTGGCTTCCTTCGCAAAGTTCACTGCTGGTGCCACCTTCCCCAAAATTCAATTTTTTCCCCTTCCCTTAGAACATTGCATCTTGTTCAATCCTTCCCCTGTCACACCGGCTCCAGCACTGTTTCAATTGGATTCCAAAAATAACCTCTTTATTCACACGGCTCATGCTATTATATCGTAGTACAGCTCGGGCAGGCGAGGGGTCATTCCATTATCCAGGAACGAGATAACTGAGTATTAGGGCAGCCAGGCTCTTTGACTCTCTGCCCTGTGGTAATGGGCCTTTTTTAAGGGCATTAACCAATGTTTCTACTTAGGTATTTGACAAGAGTAAAGGTAACATTGCCATTTAATCCTTTCTTTTCTTTTTTTCTCCTTGCCTATAGACAGCACTCACACGTTTACTTCTCTTCAAGTGTTCAAACTTCAACTCAAAACCACAGAGCTCATTTTCTCTAAACCCTTCCCCTGGAGTTCTGGTTACAGGTTGGATTAAATATTCCAGGCACTAGGACGTAGGTAATCATTCCAGCTCCAAATGCTGCCGCTGGCTCTCCTCCCTTCGCCGTGCAGCGTGCTGTGCTGAGCCCACCACCACGGCGTGCCACCCGCATCCCTGGGGAGACTCGCACAGGGTCCTGCCCAGGAGCATCCCATGCTCCCGCGGTGCTGGCTGCGGCTGCCCTCCTGCACACTGATGTGCCAGTGCAACGTGGGCGATGGAAGAAGGTTTTTCTGACCCCCCAGGTGTTGGCTGGGGGGGGCAGCAAAATGTCCGAAGGGGCTGGCGAAGGGACGGGCCCCTCTGCACAGAGGCTGTGTCCCGGCTGCCACTCGCAGGCTCTGGGGACACCTGCAACATGAAAGGCTCATCCATGAACGTGGGCACCTCCAGCAAGTGCGGGGCAGACGCCGCTGATGAAGAAAGACCAGTGTACAAGTGACATTCTGACTCACGCTGGTCTCACGCACCTGTGCGGCCCTGGCAAGCCTTATCCCTGATAAGGCTGCAGCCTGTGAAATATGCTTTAAAAATTAAGGGCAAGTTGTTTTCCACCTCTCATTTTGTTCAGGTGCCGTACCTGGAAGTGCTGCCTTCAACCCCTGTTCACAGCATGAAAACGCAGCGATTTGGGAGAACTTTAATGAGCACAGGAGTTGTGACATTACATCATCTCTTCCTAATCCAGAGCAGAGGACAGGCGGAGAGGGGACTGAAAGCAGGAGGAAGGAGCAGGGGAGAAGGGCTGGGATAGTCAGTTTTGAGTCAGTTACTTACTAGGACTCAGAGAACTGCAAGAGTTTAAAGGACAGTGTAGACTGATCAGCCAGGCCCCTGAAACGCAGCCGGTGTGTTTGTGAGGGCAGAGGACAGCAGCGCTGCGCAGCTCCCACCCCACCCGCCATCACCCAGCACGGCAGGAGCCTCCTGCTGCTCCTGGGAAATGCCACTTCCTCTGGACTGATGGGAAAATGTCCCACACACCTCAGGAGCCTTTGAAAAAAATCACATATTGCCACTTCAGAGTTTTTTTTTAAGGAGCAAAACAAGTGGGATGACAGGGTGTCCAGACAATTTGTTTGAGGGGTGCACTCCTACTCTGCTTTTGTGAGAGCTTTGCTGCTACGCGTGTGCACAGCATCGTGGGCAGCCAGGGTCTGGAGCTCCTGGGTCGGGGCAGAGCGACGACTCTGTTTCTCACTCCAGGCCAGCCACGTCCTGACTAAAGGCTGGAGGCAGCTCTAGGATGGGTTAATTTGTGAATATCCCAAGCATTTCTTTAGCAACGATTCTCATGTCTTTCTTTTCCGAGTCTCTCAGCTCACACAGATTTTTCCAGGCAAGAAAGGTTTCAGGCTCTTTTCCAGCACAAGCATGAAACCTCTGTCAGAGCAGCAGTGAGAAAACAACTGAATAGCCGAGCTGCCTTTCTCCTCCCGTTCTTGTGCCGTTGACCAGGTAGAGCATCTTCAGCTTGGCAGCAAAGCAAGTGCGGCTGAATGTTTCTTGAAGGACTCAGTGCCAGCTATAAATTGGCATTTCCTGGTGCTGTCAGAGTGCCATAGCTGTGAGCCAGGTCTCAGCTGTCCCTCCCTGGGCTCTGCTCTTCTCCCTGCACAGCGCAGTGCCTAACAAGCTTGGGATGGGCCTGACATCGCACCGACACCAGGAGCTCTGCAGTAGCCACCTGCTTGTGTATCCAGATGAAATGGTGTCCCTAAAGTTAGTAATGCCAGCGTCTCACCTCTTTAAGAGTGAAAATGTATATACCAAAGATTGTGGCTTAATTGATTGATTAATAACAGAAACTCTAATTGAATCCTCCCAGCTTGTACATAAGATGTCTTAATGTTAGAGCCTAGGGAGTAAATGCACAGCATGGAAGTATGAACTGCAGCACAACCAGTAACACTTTCAATTTAAAAGTCAATCTCATTATACAAGAAGCTGTTTTCTCTATCCCTCTGGAAAGGCAATAGCAATCTCCCATCTTCTCCCTACCAGAGCCACATGGTTTGTTAGTGTCTGTGGGAGATGCAAATACAAGCTTTTTTTTTATTTGTTCCCACCGCTGCATATCTGAGCAGTTCAGTAAATATTCATGAGGCTGCCATTGTAGGAGCTCTGAAAACTACAGAAAATATGCCCTCCGAGGTGGCATGTAATTTGGCACTTCCCGCATGGAGAGGCAAAGGATGCAGCCAGAGCAGAAATATCCTTATAATTAAATACCTTGCTACAACCTAATCTTTTCTGTTTCTCATTAAACACAAGACACCTCAAACCTTTTTCATATGCAGGGACCCCTGTAACACAGAAGTTTGCAGGGCTAATGAAGAATGGTAGATTCGCGCACGCCATCGAGGAGAGCACTCAGCATGTAGGGCCAGGAATGCCTAGAATTTCTTCCCAAATTCAGACTTTATGGTCATGATGCCTCTAACTGTGGAAGATAAATTCACTCCACATTGAAATGCCTCCAGATCGAAACAATCACTTGCATACAGTGTCCCCCATGTTTTCCTTGTCCTTAATGGATACTGACCCTGCTCTGTTACCTGACCAAGCAATCCCGCATCTTCCTGGTTTATGCATCCTGACACACCTTGAGCTGAAGAGGGTTTGAGTTCATATTCTGGGTTTGACTACTGCAGAGGCTAAAGCCTGCTTGTTCCCTCCCAGAGCCTTCCAGTCCCTACCACTTCATTTCTATGAAAAAAAGCCAGACGGTGCCAGGAAAAACAACAACTTTAAATTTAAAAGGTCACCCCTTCAAGTATTCTCCATGTTTTGTTCCAGTCCATCATTTTGGTTTCTAAGACTCAAAAGCTCAGAAGACTTGATCCTCCATGTTTAAACAAGGTAGCTTTCTTGAGCCAATGATGTCTCTCCTGTCAGGTCCACAAGGTCATTCCACACTCTTCTCTGCCATAAGGGCAAGAAACCGGCTGGAAACCAAGTTCCAGCCTTTTCCTCATTTTCACCTTTTTTCCTATCCATTTCACTAGCTCTCTTGTACAGAAGATCTGCCACCTTCTACACAGCTGAAATGTGGTCCAAAAGGTCAGAGTCCAGAGTGGAAGGAAACACTACTTTTGGCCATTTTATTAAGGAGGTTAATGAACTGTTAAAGTGGATTGCTCCCAGGCACTGTTTCTTGGATGTTTGCCTGGGGGAGACCGCTGTGCCTTTGCCCAGGAGCCAAGTGCCTGCGAGGCTTCAGCTCCTCACGGCACAAGGCAAGTACTTGGTGCTGGACACGGTTTTCCACCCTACTCAACAGTCGGTGGCTCCCTGGGGAGCTGGGCAGACCTGTGCAATGCGACCTGCAGAGGACCTTTAGGCACCACTGGGGTGTACAGCAGAGGTCTTCCCATCTCCACGTGCTGCAGCGAGGGCCTGGCCATGAGACACCCATGTAGGAGATGTGTAAGGCATCGGTGCACATCTGGTCACTGATCGCTGGAGCAAGGCAGGAGGGTCTCTGTGCAGGGATGAGTTCCCACCAGGAGCTTGTCTGGTCCCCCACGGATGTGGGGGTGATGGGGGGTACTCTGCACTTCACCCATTCAGGTCTTCTGTTTGTGGTGCAGAAGGCAAACACGTACTTACGGTGCCAGGTGGTGACAAGACAGCCCCAGAGGATACTTGATTGTATCCCATCTTGCCCCTGCTTGTGAGCTGTGTCTATAACATCCCCTTTATAGATCCACCAGCCAAGAGATGTCCTGCCTGCTGCATGTCCTGCTCCCTTTAACTACACCATCATTGGCATTTCAGTGTCATTCACGCTGTAATCTCACAGATATCTGTTTCCTATTTGGATTCCCACCTGTCAGAGCACCTCTTTCCCACTGGCAGTATGGATAGTGAATGACCTTCAGCCAGTGAATGGTTATAGCCTTAAGACAACACAATTAAACATGTTTTACTGCTTAACACACTGTGTCAGGAGCCTTAGTTGTGTTTTTGTTCCAGTCTTCTATCGTTTTCAGAAATGCCTGAAACTGTGACAGCTCAAAGCTCCCATGTACTTCTGCTCCCAGGTAATCAATAGAAGGCCTCAAGGTATCTCACACTTCTGTCAAATATGGGATTTCTAGCACGAAAGCATTTCCAAGGCTTTTTTGGTCTATCGCAAGGCTCCCCCCACCCTCCCTTTCCAACAGTTATCATGGCAAGGACACGGGGTAGCAGCGGAACAAAGCAGCCTGGTGGGAGGGCCCTCCAGACGATTTCCCAAGGAGGAAGGCATCGCAGGCTGTGTCCTTCATCGGGGGCTCCGACAACACCTGGCCCTACTCCCCAGGGCAGCTGGTTGCCGCATGGGGAAGCGCTGAGTTGGGACGGCACCCGGCAGAGCTGGGGACGGGCCAGGTGCACGTGCAGGTGGGAGACGAGGCTTACAGGATATTCGCAAGACTGATTCAGGCTGAAAACCAGTTATTTTCATTAGTAGAGATACTGTGGTTTCTCTCAACTCCTGGCTTGTTGTTCTGGTTTTACCTGTCTTCTGTCGTTTTTTGAAGAATCCTTGTGAATTTGATCCCAGCAGTAATTTACCTGTTTTTCAGAAAAACTCCTGAGTTCACAGGGGCAACATTCCAGATGAAATACCGGTTTATTTGGGTACAAAAACTATCTTTCCACTTTAGAAAATTATTCCAGGTGAAAATTAAACATTTTTCTATTTTGAGGCCTCACAAAGCTTGGTTTTTCTCAGATGAAGAAGACTTTCCACTATTACCCCATTTGTATCATCATGGGCTTGGCTGCCATTTGTCTTGCTCGCTGGATCTCTGCTGCTGCCATATATTTTAGCACGTGGCTCAAAACCTTCAGTTCAAACCTCCACCAGGTTGAAATGGAAGCTGCAGACATTTTGAATAATATCTGATTTCTTTGTAAAGTGTCTGCTTTCCGTTATGGCCTCTGTGAATTATTCTTCGCTATTTCTTAAATGCCTGCTCAAAGTGAGGCCATGTGATTTGTGTGAACTTTTTAATAAGCCCTCTCTCAGACAGTCTCACATTTATGTGTAAATGACCACTCATTTCTTGAATTCCTACCCAATTGGCTTGTGCAGTTGTTGTCGTTAGAGGTTTTAACTGCATTTAAATAGTTGTGATCTACCTGTGGGTTGCATTGGTCAAGGATCAGCTGTTGGACACATCCGTGATTTCTGTCTTGATCTAACCTCCAGATCTCCTTTGTTGCCAGTGGTAAATGCTTTCGGTAGCGACCAGCGGGCATGGCAAGGGTCTGCCGAGCCTGTGCTAAGGTGTGAGGTCTGTGCACATAGGCCAGTCCCCACAGGAATTAACACGCTTTGTTGCTGACCAAACTCTTTTCCCATTCTGCCTCCTCTGAGACCCGATCGCTGCCTCTGTGGCAAATCTCTTGGAGTGAGATGATGCTTGTTCCATGAGCAGATTTCATGGGAGTTTTGTTTGCAGAACCCAGAATAAACTACCCAAAAAATTAAAGTGAAATTGCTAATCAGGCTAAGATTGTGCGATGCTGGCTTTGCTTAAAGGTTTCCTGATGGGCGAGGATGTCCTTCACCCCAAGTAGTGGTGCCCCTTCAGATCCATGCCTGGTGCAAGGTGTCAGCTGTCCCAGCACGCACCCAAAGGCAGTGTGGGAGGCAGAACTATTTTTTTTCTCGTTAAAGCTAAACCATGCTTTTAGACCAGAACTGTCCCTAGGCCAGACTCTTTGCAGCAATGCCGGGTTGCGTGCAATGTGAAAATGCTTGCACTTCAAGAATTTCTCCTGGGGCTCCTAGGGCTCCTCTGCAGCTGCCGGGGATGCAGTGCCTGGAGGAGGGTCAGGCAGCCTGCACAGAAAGCACTAAAAACCACGGCACTCCCCCCTCGGGGCTGTGGGTGACCATCCTCTACAGCATGATATTTTCCTGAAAAGCCAAGGTAAGCATCCCGAGGTGGCACTCGGTAGCAGGAGGCTGGCGCTGCTGGGCAGATCACAGCATTTCATTTCTGGTGAGGTCTGGGGACCTCTGTCTGGGATGAGGGAAGCCTTCCTCCTTCAGACACGTAAAGCTGCTTCTGCACCTTTACTCCCAGCTCTAAGGCAGCGGTCACTGCTGTCCGACCCGCTGGGCGCCCCGCGCCAGGGAGCCCGGTTTTGCCCACTGGAGGCGGCGGCTCCCAGCCGGCAGCGGGCTCCACCGCACCATGATTCTCCAGAAGCGTGTTGCGTTGCATTTCCACAGCAAGCTTCTCAAATACTTCAAATGCCGCTGTTGCGTGGCAAGATGGTTCCTTTCCTCCGCCTGGCTCTGCACGCCTTCCCCGGGGCCAAACTGGTCGCTACCTGCGCCCGGCTGAGCGCGGCTGCAGAAAGCGGTGCCTGGGGCCTCGGCCGGGCGCGGGCTCTGTGGTGGCACCGCCTGGCAGCGAGCGGGGAGGGCACAAGGAGCCAAAGCCATCGTCCTTGATTGGAGAATCCTGACACAAATGGCAAGAGAAAAACAAATAGGGAGGGAAATGAACAAATTATACCAATAATTGGTTTAAAAAATGCATCAAAGAAAAATGATATCCAATAATACTGCTGGTTCCTAATGAATGTGTGTGTAATAAAATCAGGCTGTTTGGGCCGTGGTTAGCCCTGCACTTCACATCCCCAGATTAAAAATGGAACATCTGTGATGATTTAATTTACATGTTAATAACAAACAGGCCTCCAGAAACCAACGAATAAATGCCTTTTATTGCCGGCGTATCTTTTCCACTGCAGCTTGAATGAAAACTCTGGTAATTAATTGTTTTAAGCGATTCTATTAAAAAGTGTCTGGAAGTGCTGTGTGCCGAATGTTTATGTGGGCAGGCAGACGAGAAGAATACAGACGAGGAAGCAGCCTGCTAATTATGTGCCTTTTTAAAATTCACTGCCTTAAAGACATGGGATACTTTTAAACATGGAAGTCGACCTGGGTGCATTTTTTCCCCCGCATTGTTCCTTTCCAGTTGAAAAGTTTGCAATTTAAAATAAATAGCAAATCCTGATGTTGCTGTGTTCCTTCACAAAGTGAAATGGAAGGGAAAGCACCCGCTCTGCCCGGACCGCGGGTGCTGGGGAAGCATCGGGGTTTGGCTGTGGGGCGGCCACGCGTCCCTGTGAGGATTGCCGTGTGGTGCCCTGGGGCATGGGACGTGGCACCCTGAGCAAAGATAACCTGTGCATGCACCAGCTCTGCAGCAGCACCTGAAGCACAATGAGGTAATCACATGGTGGCTTCAGCCTTTCTCTCAAGATGTGTTCATTTTTAAAAGGAAACTCTTTCAGATACTCCATGCTCAGAAACAGACGGAAGGCAGTTAAGATGTCAAAATGCAGATATAATACTGAAACCCTTCCATTTCTCAAGCCCTGCAAAATTCAGGATGAGCGCTTGGGCATGCAGTATCAGTCAGTCCTCTTCTTGGCAAGCAAAATTCAGTATGTGTTTGCAGTGACCACTCCTCCTCTGCATCATGCAAAGCACTGAGTTCCAAAGATGGAGAGGCGCGAAGCCTGCTGCAGTGGTGGGCTCACCGGTGGGAAGGTCACCACAGTGCTAGATGCTATGCCAGGATCTACGGAGAACAGAAAATAAGGAGACTATCCTACACAGCCGTCACACACTGGAAGTTTACTCATTGCTAAATGCCGACTGGGACAGTGGAAGAGGTGGTCTTACAAAAGCGCAAACCCTTTTGTCTGTAGAGCTGCTGCCCGGAAAGGTCTGCGCTGCAGCAGCTGGGGAGGTGTTACTGCAACGCTGCGGCGCGGCTCAGTCCGCAGGCACGCAGGGCTGCTGCCACCCCCCGCCATGCTGGCAGACCCCGATGCTGCCACTGCAGGCAGCCCGCCTTGCCACTGGCGGGAGCAGGAGCGAAGCAGCACTGAGCGCTTCTGAAGCGCCAAAGCCAGAATTTGCACACCTGGTACCAAGGAGCGGGGCTGGGCTTCTCTTTCTGAGATGCTGCCTGTTAAGCTACTTTCGAGCCCAAGGCATTTCCTTAAATGAATATCAGAGTTGCTATTTTGTCATAAAATTTATTCAGTCTGCTCTGTAGACAGCACCAGCCAGCAGCGAAGCTGCTACCCTGGGTAAAGGGCACACTCTAGAGAGGAAGCCTTATCTAAGAAACATCAGCCCTTGCAGAGACATGGCAGTGCCTGTGCTAATTATTGCAGGAATGCTACAGGCAGCAGAGCTGCTCACAGCACCTTGCGACAAAGCAGTGCCCACTGCTAAGACACACCTGGCGATGGCAGTGGCTCCGCTGCCAGCTGCTTGCCAGTTCACCTCTGAGCTTTGTTTTGCCACATCTGCCACAGGGGTGGGGGCCCGGTTTGCAGCAGAGCTGCCCTCGCTGCTCTCTTTGCAATGACAGTCTCTGGGACTGGAACATCTGGGAAAAGCCTCACAGCCCCTAACAAACTGCTTCATGGCTACGGACTGAATTAAAGCCTGGAACCAGAACGAACCAGTTAGGTAAACACAGCGTCCAGGCTGCAGGCAGCCTGTCAAACAGCCGTGCAGTGCAACAGCCCCCTGCGGAAGAACCAGCTTTGCCGTGACACTGGGTAGGACCAGGGCTTGAAGAGGGCAGCGAGGTCTCCTGTGCAACCGAAATGCCAACACGTGGCTGTGGCAGCAAGTGCTGCAGTGGAAGTCAGTCACCTCTGCAGCCCGAGACCTCCAGGAACTACCTTCTGCTGGGGGCAAAGGTAAATATTCTCCTTTTCTTTTCCCACCTGTGATTTCCTATTTCATCTCTGACAGAAGCAATGCAAGCAGAAAGCTAACTTTGAAATATCCTTTTTACTAGATAAAACAATAGCAAAGTGTCTGGATATTCATGCATGGAAAACATTGACCACAATGCCTACAGCCGTTCCCTCCACAAGCCAGCTCATCTACCTTCAAAAAAAGATGACAAGTATGCAGGGGTGTGTTGCAGCTCTCCTCGTTATCCACTGAGATGAGAGGAGAACCCGTCCTCAATATTGCTAATTAGGAATAATCTGCTTGCTACTGGTTTGCTTTCTGCTATGACACATAGCAGGCAGTTTTGTAGATAGATAAACTCCATCCTGCATTAGTTTGCTTTTAGTTTGAGCATCCTTTATATGAAGAACAAATAGAAGCTCCCAAACTTTTTACTCTGATTTGATATTTTTAGACCTTTTTCTTGTCCTCAGTTAACCAACGCTACACAGAATCAAACAAGCATAAATATTCCAGCACAAGCTTTGCTCCCATTGTTATTTTTGCACTGGAAAAGGTGTCTTCCTATCAAATGATACCTTTCCTTTTCTCTCTTGATGGTGGCTCATACCTGGGGATCAGACACAAACCTCCCCAGTTCCTCCCCTCCTCTCTCTAAGCACCACTGCAGTGCAAAGGAGCCGTTTCAGAGACCATATCCCTGCATTTACAGCTTTTCACATGGTGTCTACAAATGCGGTTACAGGCAATACCCCATCTCCATAGGGTGAGTAGGTACAGTTCATGTAGCATATCTATATCTGCTTGCAGAAAACCTGTCTGTGTGACTCTCTGCTACAGGCTTTGACTTCTAGAAATGCCCCTTTGAATAAACAAGCTGTTTCCTCAGCTCGCTGCAGGTTGTGAGGATCACAGGCTGGCTCCAGGCAATGGCAGGGGCTGCATTTCCTTTCATTAAAAACACTCTGCACAGGCACAAATTGTTGCACCACAGATTACGATGAAAATGAAGGGGAGCTTCAGATTCAGCACCTCCGAAGCTCACGTCTGCCTGCTTCCAGGAGGGAGAAGAGCCAGATGCCAAAAACCATCTACTTCCCGGGCACAGAGGGGCACAGAGCCGCCAGCCAGCTGGTTCCAGAGGCCTTGGGAGCCCACACCGGCCATGGGCAAGGTGCAGGCAAAGGCGGCTGCTCTTCACCCCGTGCTCTGCATGGGACAGCAAATTGTGCCGCGGACCCGCCACCTGCGCTGGCCGCGCTGCAGCGTCACCACAGAGGGACGGGGCGCCGCCGCCTCACTGTGCGGACGCCCGGGTGCCAGGCACCTGTGACCATGGTGAGCCTGAGCTCAGGTGTTTCGTGGCCGGTGAGGAACGTCCAGCGGCACAGCCCAGGCAAGCCGGCATTGCTGCCACCGGGACCCAGCCTGCGGGTGGGGAATGGGGAAGGGAGGGCCGGGTGGCGCGGTGGCCGTGTGGGGCTGAAACGGATGCGCTGGTTATTTATAGTGGGTGGCAGGAGGACGATTCTTCCAAACTAAAAATTACTCCTAAACCACAGCATAAATTTCAGCTGACAGCAGACAGCAGTGAAGAAAATGGGGAGGAAGCCGAGCGGGCTGCAACGTTTCTGTTGTTGTTTGCTATTAAAAGATAGGGGCAAGGAAGAGAGAAAAAAAAATATAAGATATGGAGTTACACATTTCCTGGAGTAATTACATCCACAGCTCCACTGGGGTGACAGGGAGCTCCCCATAATCACCGCTAAAGAGGCTACAGACTAATATGCCTAATGAGAAGGGAAGACTTTTTTTTCTGCCCCCCTCTCTGCCTTTTATGTCATGATTGTTCAGAGCCGAGAGCTGCCCCTCTTCGCCAGGGGTGCACGGCATTCAGTATACGCTTCCTAGCACCGCGGAAAAGAAAAGCCCGCTCTCCGCCTTTGTTTTGCACATGAAAAGCTCACTTTCCCTCTCTGTCAACTGAATGCCATAAGACAAGGTCCTTCAGCACACGCAGAGTTTGGGCAATCCTTGCCATCGCTGGCTCCCCCCGGGCTCCCTGTGCAGGACAGCGTTGAAAATAAACGCAGAGGAAATCTCCAGTTCTGTTCGAAAAGCACCTGGGAGTGTTTAGGGAGGCTCCTCTGTGGAATGGAGGAAACCTTCCCTCCTTCCTCCCTTCTCCTTTCTCTTTGGTGTGGGGCTGTTTTCTGCTCAGCTCCACCATGTTTTCTCCCCAGGGGCTGAGGCAGCTTTCCCGAAGATTTCTTCCCCCCCAAAAAAAAGAACAAGAGGAAAGCTGGTTAAGCGAAGGAAGCAGGAGGAGGAGAGGGAAGCAGCTCCCTGGGGATGGGTATTGGCAGAGGAGGCAGCAGGAGAGAGGATGCCCACAGGCACCGGCTGTGCAGCCAAGGGGCTGCGGTGAGCAGAGCCGTGGTGCCGTGGCAGCACCCAGCGTGGTGCCGGAGGTCCGCTCATTTGTGGTCCCCTGGCATGA
Organism: Phalacrocorax carbo; assembly: GCF_963921805.1. Lineage (NCBI taxonomy): Eukaryota > Metazoa > Chordata > Aves > Suliformes > Phalacrocoracidae > Phalacrocorax > Phalacrocorax carbo. The sequence goes on along the minus strand of NC_087527.1, from coordinate 7,136,390 downwards.
AGTCACAGGGTGAAACAGCAGCTCAGGCACTTCCCTGGGGCCAGGATTTCACACCCTGCAGAGAAGCTTTGCCGAAGCAGCCAGAAGCACCTTGAAGAAGGGAGAGGAAAAGCCTGGGACAGGCAGGGGTGGTGGGTCCTGGCTGGGTGCTCCCATGGGTGCTGGGGATGGACATAGCCCCCAGCCCCACATGCTGACTGATGGACCCCCCAGCCTGGGAGCCGGCTGCTGCAAGCAGGAGAGGGCAGAGCACCGGTGCCTGTGCCGTGCCCTCCCTGCCCACCCAAGCAGCAGTGGCGTGCTGGGACCCATCACTGCTGCGGCACTGTGCCATCCCCAGGGCCACACGCTTCCTGGTGCCTTTTAGATAAGGTGCTCAGCCGCTACGTCCCCAAAGCTGCAACGGTCACGGCCCTGAAAAGCAAAATTCCCTCCCTTTGGCCCTGCGGGTGGTGGGAGCGGCTCTGTCCCCGCGCTGAACAAAAGGAAAGAGCCACTTGTCAGCTATTCAGTCAGTCAATATTTCACTGAACTTTGTTTTCCCTATTTAGTACAATTAAAATCCCAAGGAGAAGTCTTGTATAAATCAAAGTTCTTTTAAAGTGTACCACGCAGACACGCATATCAGTGCCTCTTCACAGCGTGTGCCAGTAAAAAATATGCAACCCCCTTTGGCAACACAAGCAGAAATAAGCAATTTAGGATCTTAAAAGATAAAAGATAATAAAAGTAATTAAGATAATTAACCACCCTGAAGAGAGAAGAATTTACTGCTGTAAATTTTGTACTTAGTTTTAGATGGCAATATCGCAGCTGCCACTCCATTTAATATACAACACATCAAGGCGTGCTGCCTCTGCCAGCGTCGTTAGCTGACAGAGGGGCTCCTCGCAGCACAGTTATCAGCAGTCACACTGCACAAGGTTTTGGAAAGTCTTGCCCAAGATCTGAGCTGCTGGCCCTGCAGGTCACCCACCCCCTGCCCAGAAAGCGAATGGCTCTGGGTGATGACAAGGTAGCAGAGCATCGAGGAAGGGACAGGATGGGCTGAGACAGGATGGGACAGGATGGGAAGGGATAGCTCAGCTCTTGACCAGAGCCCGCTCAGTCCAGGCTTGTGCTGGGGCAAGTCTGTTGTTCGCACAGGACCAGGAATAGGCAGGTGCTCCTTTTCTCATCAACCATTTGCCAGGTTTCCAAACAAGTGTGTTGTCTCATGCTGGCTGTCATGCTTCAGACAAACCACCTGTGAGCATCCCAAAGGAACCGAAATGCTCCTTGAAATTCTCTGTTGCCTCCAAAGCTAGGCTGCTGCTGTGCTTTAGTGAGCGCACATCATGCTACTAGTATTGCCTTGTTGTTTCCTCTTCTCCCCACCCGTCTGTATCCATCTGTTGTGACCCAGCTCTACTAACAAGCTTTCTGGGATAAGGAGTGTTTCTAGCTCCGTGTTAAGTAGTCCCCGCACAGAGGGAGCACAGCCACAGCTAGGAATGCTGGCCAGCACCGAAACACAAACCCTCCTCGTCCTCCTCTGCTTTTCCTAGCCTTTACCTAGTGCAGCTTTGCCCAGTGATGCGCTGCACAAGAGGAGTCGGGAGAGCCATGATGCCCACGTGTGCAGGGACCGCCTCGAGCCAGTGCCACCTCTGCTCTTTTTGGTCTCTGTCTCTTTGCAAGGAAATTCTTTCATTACACAAATATCCACCGTCCCATCCTCCTCACTGACACCAACCCTTCGCAGTGTGGGCTGTTTCTCTGCTGGATCAACATATTCTTTCCCCAGTTAGCCACGCCAAAATAGCCCTGGCTGGTTGGATGCTGAGGCAGTGGCTCTACATACCTCTGTGTTTATTCTGCTGAGACTCCATGACCCCAGCACATGCATGGTCTGATCCACAGCCCTCTGCTCAGTGCTTTGCACAGCGCAAACCCAGATACATTCTGGCCTTACCATGGCATCAGGAAACATTCACACAATTTCCTTCCTGATAAAAAGCCCAATCTGAGGAACCACCCGCTGGTGACAGCCTCCCGAGTGTGTGCCACAGTGCCAGGCAACGGCTCCAGGTTCTGCCGTGTCGGGCTGCTCGCTCTCCCTTCCCCTCCTGCCAGGCCCTCTCCTTGCTCCCCATCATCAGCCCAGTGCCACTGCTCATCCCCACGTATCCGTGCCACAGCGCAAGCCCAGGCGTCCCTGCTGCTGCTGGGCGGATCCCCCCTGCTCCCAGGGCCGCCACCTTTGCCGGCATCACCTCTGGTACTGCCTGAACTTTTTCAGCAACCATTACCACTCATAAATGTGGCAGAAAACTAACACAGGGAAGGATCCGGGCAGGAGATGACTTGATTCATTAGCTGGCAGAGAACCAACAAGCTCAGTGCACACATCCCTGAGGTGCAGGGGCCTGTGGCAAGGAGCGAGGACAGGACAGCAGTGGGAGGATGTCCCCATACCCACTGCGGTGTGTGCCCTTCCCTGGGGGGCCGGCTCTGCGGGCGCGCAGCTGGCAGCGGAGCCCACCAGCCGCCTTCAGCCGTTGGGGTGCTCCCGCGCCTGCCACGCTCAAGCTTTTCTGGAGAAGCCACATCCTGAAAGCACCAACAGCACACACAGGAAGGGAGCCCAGCTGTGACAGCCATGCAATAAAAATAGAGAGGGGCTGACTTAGCACATGAGCAGAGGAATCACCTGGATGCAAAAGAAGGAAAGTTGCAGTTGAAAGCATTCCCTGGTGACACAAGGAGGCTCCGAGAGCCAGGAGGCTGGCTGTCACTTGTGCTAGGTGACAGGCAGTGGCCTCACAATAGCATCAGCCCACTTAACCCTCCTGCTACAGACCCAGCCTGCCTCTCCCCCTCCAAAACCAGACAGTACATGCAGAATGACCCCAAAAATCATCAGCTGTTCAGCCTTTTCTGCACTGTCCATCACCAGACCATGTCTCCCATGCCCCGACAGGATCACAGCTTCTCTGGAGTCCCCTGGCTGCCAGCAGAGCCACCCAAAGCCTGTGGTTACCCCTCACATCCCTCACTGCCCTTAGCTCCACGTGGGCTTTCACCTTCTTGGGTTCATCCCTAAGGACCTAAGCAATGGTTTCACATTCCTTCTCTGTTGCCTGTTCTTGCTTCTGCTTCTCGCACGATCTCTTTTAGCATGTTCACTCGTTAGGAAGCCCCTCACTCAGCCAAGCTGGCCAGGCAGAACTGGCCCCCAGCAGGGAGTGGGTGCAAGCTGGACTGGCAATAGTTTAGAAGAGAGTTGGAAGCAATTATAGTTTATTGAAACCAGTCTGTCCAGTGAGCGTAGACATGAATGGGGGGAGCAACACCAGGGCTATGGGGAGAGGAAGATAAGATCCAGCATGGTTTTAGCTCAGTTTTCTAATGAAATGCAATTTATGTGATCAGGCTGTCCATGCCTGTCTGTATCTGGCTACATGTCTGCTATAATAACTTTTTAATTGCCTGGCAGATTTCAACCAAATCTGACAGAAGTGTGGGGACAATGGCATTCCTCCATGTTCCATGACAAAGGGCTCCTGCGTAGGGAAGGCTGCCCTGTCCCTGCCCAGGGCTAGGGCAGGCAGCTGGCAGGGCTCACCCGTCACCACGCAGAGGAGGGCAGGCACAGGCAAAGGCTCTTACAAATCGCCCCAACTATGGAAAACCTTTGACAGAGCTCACAAATGATGGTGCGAGTCAGAGTCATGAGAAACACAGTCCAGTTTGTGAAGCCACTGGTCCCCGCAGAGCTGCGGGAGGTGCCGGCATCATGGATCCAGCATGGCCACCCGGCCCCATACGCTCTCCTTGCAGCCCAGCAGTCACTCCTAGTTTTCCTCATCTTTGTGCAGGGCAAGGACAGCAAAGGCTGTGGCCATGGCTGTTCCCATGCTGGCACAAGGCGAAAGCAATTATTTGAGCAGGACTGGGAGCTCCAGGGGAAGGAAAGCATTGGGAAGGGGGATTGCATCAAGGCTCGGTGCAAGTCCTGCACGGCTGGGCGTGGGAAAGCCCCTGCTACCGCTGCCCTGCCCCGTGCAAGCTGGGTGAACACAGCCGTGCGAAACATGGGGGGTATGAGGGATGCTGACCTCTGAGAATGGGGAACAGCAAAACATGCCGTGGCTCAGCCCAGCCCAGCCCGCAGTGGCTCTGCTGAGTATCATTAACCTGAGAGCAACTCATTGCAAACACACAGAAAATGTTTATTTGCCATAGGAAACCAAAGTCCCAGATCACCTCCTCCTTGCCTGCCATCAGTTAACACAATTTATTGTATTGTAAATCTCAGGCACAGGCGTGGGTGAGCCCCCGGCCAGCAGCCCCTGCAGCCAGGGACTGAACCTGATGGGCATCCAAACCCGGGGCAGATGCATCGCCAAAGGCCACGGCCAGGGGCAGCTGGGGCTGAATTTCTGTTTGCAGCTGGGGGTCTGGACTGAGTGCACAGCCCTGCGGTGGAGGGAAGCAGACGGGATTATGCAAGAGACCCTTTTTGGCTACCCTCTCTGTGGTTCTGCACAGTTCCTGCAAGGTGCAAATAATAACAGGGGAAGACGGATTTCCATTAATAACATCAAGCACTCTGTCTTCTCCGTTGTTTTTCCTGTCATGTATTTAAACATGGAGGGTCTGCCCATGGTGAAGGGGGATGTGGCAAGAGTAAGCACCTGGTGCCCCCAGCGCCCCCCACAACCGAGAGCCCAGAGCCCTACAAACACCGCCACAGCCCCAAAGCCACCTGCAGCCCTTCAGCCCTGCCTGTTTTGTCATCTTTCAAGGGTGTCCGTGCCTCAGCAACACAGATATCCAGAAGAGATAGCCCTGGAAACCTGAATATTCACCAACCCACCTTGAAGTATAGAGTCGGCTGTAAATGGACAATTAGCTTTACTTTTTAAATTCCATAAATCATAGAATTAAGAAAGAGAATCAACCCAGACGCTTAGAAGTTAACCAAAGGTCTGACAAGTGTGTGTTCACCAGAAAACAACTATCAAGATCTTGTAAAGGAGGAAATTTTTGCAAATGTCATGAACTTTTTGTGAATATCTTGTAAGGAGGCAGTATCTGGCTGTAAAATATCCACTCCACACTAAAAGATATGCCTTGCATTTCCAAATTTTTTCCAGAAGAGGAAAACTCATAAAATGTCTCTTAATTTATAATACAAAACACAAATAGCAAAGCTTTATTTATTAAATTTGAGGTTGCTGTTACATGACAGAAGATCCCCAGGAGCAGCAGCTCCCGGGGCTGGCTGAGCCCCTTTCCCTGGTGCAGGGGCTCCCGGTGCCGTGCCACGTGCGGCACCCACAGCCAGCTGAACTGGTTGCAGAGCCGTGCTGGTAGCACTGTGCCACCCTCCCACTGCCCAGAATGATCCTCTTGCATGAGATGGTCAAACTCTCAGGGCTACAGAAAAGGGCTGAGTGCCTTTGCCCCACGGTGAAAGAACAACAGACCTTGGTTGCTGGGCTTCCCCTGCTCAACTGCTTGTGCTCTCCTGGCTCACCCAGCAATGCTGGATGCCTTCCATCCCATTTTCCCTTTTCCTCCAGCAGGGAGTGAGAATCCTTCAAGTATTCCTGAAAATGCAAATGATACTGTATTTCACTAATTGTCTCCTCATCCACCCTGCTCTTGAGAAACCCAGAAAGTGTCGAGGTCTATCATCTCTCTTTAAAACACTTCAGTTTGGGGCTGATGGAGAAGGGTAAATGTCTGTATTGTGCACACAAGCAATTTCTGCAGCTCGGGAGCCTCTTCATTTCTTTTAAAATACAGCCTTCAAGTATTCTCTTCATCATTTTTCAAATCCTTTTGTAACTGCCTATTGTTCAGGACAAGAAGCTCTTATGAGCTGAGGCTGAGTTTCTCTTAATTACTGAAAGGCAGAGCGAGCGGTGGCGAAGGCTGACCGTGCTGGCTCCCCTGCCCTGGCCCGTGCACTGCTCCGCGCCCCCCCGGCGGACACCCCCTGCTCAGAGAGACGACACCCCAGAGAGGGGGACAGCCCTTCCTCAAAGGCACCTCCGGGACCTCCGAGCCCAAGTCCCGTGTTCAAAAGTGACCTTGCTCTCATTGAAAATCAATGACATTTACACCGCTGTGAGCCAAATCACTTTTTGATTGTGGTTTGAGCTTTTGCATCACTTAGGTGGTTTTGAAAAAGTATCTTAAGAGCTAAAAAGTGGAATCAGGTTACTGGGTCCTGGTGTTGGCTGAGCTCAGCAGCCACATCCATAGGGAGAAGGTCGGAGGAACAGCCTGGGTTTTTCAGCGGTGCTGGAGAGGGACGAGCATGTTGGGCTCCAAGTGCAGGACAGATACACTGGCTCACTGCACTGCTGCATGGAGCTGCTAAGCGTGGAAGCTGCTCTGCATCTCAACAAAAAGGAGATGAAGCGAAGCAGCCCTGGAGCAAGCATGCGCTTTCATTTACCCTTTGCAAATCTTTGTCCAGCAAGTCCAGTGTCAGAGCTGCTTGTAGGGAAACCTGAGAGGGAGGAGTTAAGCAAAAAAAAAAAACGCAGAAAAATCAGTTTATTTTATTCAAGAGTGACAAATGTATTTTGAAATGAAATCCAGAAGTGTTGCCAATGAGCCTTTGTTTGCTCTCGCACAAAAGTCCCCCTGGCCGGGTGCTGAGGAGCAGCAGGCAGGAGGAGGAGGAGGAGAGGAGGAGGAGGAGGAGGAGGGGGAGGAGGAGAAGGAGGAGGAGGAGGAGGAGGAGGAGGAGGAGGAGGAGGAGGAGGAGGAGGAGGAGGAGGAGGAGGAGGAGGGCAGCACTGCTGAGGCCCTTCTCAGCTGCATTCCAAGGGGCTTTCTGAAAAGAATGAAGTGTTGAGCGTTTGCCAAATAAAGGAGGGGGGCAAAGGTTGCTATTTATCCCAGAAAAGTAGCCAACATTATGTCTATTGATGGGAAGGAACCTGAAGAATTGTGGGAAGGAAGAAAGTTACTTCAGCTGCCAATCAAGAGCCCAAATTTCCATGAGCTGTCAATCATAATTAAAAGGAATGTGGCAGTTCAGGAAGGTCGCAGCAGCAAGGATCTCCCTGAATAAACACCAGGTCCCAGCTGAAAACCACTCCAAAGGCTTTGAGTGATAAAAACACTAACATCTACATTGATAATTGTTGTTGTTAGTCTCTCAGAGACACTACCATTTTTTTGTGACGCCAGGGATCGTCCCCGGACCCGAGCAGTTTATTTACACTTGTAGGGGCACAGACCTGTGGTGCAGGTGGGCTCCCCGGGGCTGCCCCGCTGCAGGGGGGCTGCACTTGCTGCACAGGCCCATCAGCATTCCCGTGGGAATGGGGGCTGTGGGAGGGGCAGGGGCTGAGGGCATCACTCCTAGGTGCCGGCTACCCAGTGAGGGAAGACCTGGCCCAGCCCCGCGCCGGGTGCTCCCCGCTGTGCCACACACAGCACCCAGAGGGGCTCTGGCCACTCTGTGCCGAGATGCCCCAGCAGCCCCGTGGGGCTGGCACACCGCGTGGGCCACGTTCTGGCCCTGCTGCGCAGCACAGCATCACATCCTCCTGCCACTCGGCTCCACCGTGTCCTGGGCAGCGTGGGCAGCTCTGCCTGCCCTGCCCCGGCAGAGCGGGGCTCCCCTTCCCCGCACCTCCCGAGCCTCCCTAATGCACCAGGGAGAGCTCACGGCAGCCCAGCCTGACCCCTCCCCTCCCCGGATAATTTTGGAGTGATTTTCCCACAAGGCTGCAAAGCAGGAAAACACTTGTATCATCTGGCTAATGCAAACCGTTCCCAAAAGGGCCTGATGCTGATAGTGTCTGAGCCACTCACAGCCCCGGTCAGTCCAGCCCATCAGCCCACTGTGTCATCTTATGCTATTTTTAAAAACAATGTAAATCCTCTCACCTCCTCTGCTCAGCATCAAGGGTGACTTTCATCATGAGAAAAAATACAGATGGATACAACACAGGCCCCGCACAGCCCAGCAGCGCACTGCAAGATTTAGGCTATTTAGGCTTTGCTTGATAACATAACTTTTCTAACTGACAGCACAACTAACTGGAATAAAGACAGCTCAGCATCCCAGGGAAGCTGAGGCTAAAATCCTCTGTGAAAGCCAGCTCTATGAAGGGTCTGAGGCCACGGTGGGGTGGGAGCTCTGCAAGGGGCCATGCCGCAGGAGGCAGCGGGGCAGTGCCGGGCTGACTCCACGCATCCACCCATGGGATGATGCCCAAGCCTAAACAGGCCTCCTGCCCCAGAGGGACAGGCAGGCTACCCCAGCGTGCCGTGAATCTCACCTGTGAGCCAGCCCACATCTCCCTGGTGGCTTGCAATCCCTGCGCCGTTTGCATGCACAGAGACAAAGTGACCACTCTGTATTGCAGTTCTGCTCACAGTATGGGACCACAGTGGCCTGATAGCAGTTTTTCATACAGGAGATGTTTCCCACCTTGCTAATAAGGAAGCCAGAAATCTGGACTGTGATGGGAGAAATGCCAGAAATAACCAGTGAAGCATCCACCCCCAAAATGGTTTAAAATAAGATACTGGGGGCATGACACTAGCTCCCAAAGCTGCAACTTCCCACCCAGAAGAGCAGCCCCATGAATGTGGCCAGGGCTGGGAGCACAGGCGGCCCTCATCCAGCACACCAGCTTTTCAGGAGCTGTTCTCTTCCAACCACAAACTGGTAAGGAGAAAATTGTTTCTGGGCAGCGAACCAGCAAAGCGCCCCTGAGGCTGGAGTGGGCTGTAAGGGAGGCACAGACACAGGCAGGACCCCCTGCCAGGAGTAATTCCACCCTCACCAGACAAATTCTCTTATACATTCAGGCTTTTTTTCAGTACCAACCACACATTTCTCTTCTACCACGATGCCGCTCAGCACCCAGTGACAGCAAAGAAAATCTCTTTTGCATCCAACCACACTGTTCTGTTCTGATCTGCTCTAACATACCCAACAGGAAAGCCATGCGATGGGTGCTGCTGATGTTTAAATATTGCTTCCAATATGCACACAGCCACCCAGTGCCAGTGTATGCACATATAAAAAGGCCACCAAATACCAATGTACTGGGTAAAAAGGCAGTATGTAAGCTGTAAGTTAGGCACTATGCAAGACATACCAATGCTTGTCTAACATAGCTGACAGTAATTCCCTGTGCTTGCAGACATAATGGACAGGCAACTCATATATAGACAGTGACATTCACAGCAGAGAGAAAAGCTCCTTTCTGTGTTTCTCCTGTGGGCTCTTCCAGCCTCCACATCCCCTAAGGCAAAATTCAGTGCTGGCCATGACTTCTCCTGGTGCGGTAAACTGGGTTTAGCGAGCACAGCCCGCAGAGCACCATGTCCAGCTGCTTAGAGTGCAGGTACTTGCACGCAGGCGTGTGTGTGGGTGTGCACAGCTTCTTCAGGTCTTCCCTGGGCTGCTGGAAGCACTTGACACGTGGTGATAATGCAATGTGACTTCCAGCTCCGCGCTGCCTGCTGCAACATGCTCCCCTTCCGACTGGCATATATGCATGATATTTCACTCAATGCCTTCCAAGCCTTTTTGTTCTAAATGTATTTAAAAATTAGAAGTTTAACTGCCTCCAAGGAGATGGGGCTTTAGAAGCAAAAATGAAACCTTTAACATGTCTTTAACAGAAACAGTGATAAAATGCAACTGTAAGCTTGATTGAAAAAATATACTGTGCAGTAATTTCCTCTGCAGCCATAACCATTCAAATAGCCTGGCACTGGCAGGATAATATTTAAAATAAATTGAGGCAAACAAATGCATTTATGCCCACTCCTATCTTCTGCTGTGCAGAATCATGCATGGAGGCACCTGGCAGAAATCTTACTGGAGAAAAGGACTTTAGGACCATATATTGTACTGCAAAAATGTAAAGAAAAAGCCTTAGAATTTAACTTAGTGCCTCCCCCTGACTTGTCAGCACGGGGAGCCAGGGCAGGGCGGGCATCTCTCGTGCTGTGCGAGGGGCTCTTGCTGGGCAGGGGCTGGGTCAGACCCATCTTGTCTGCCCTCACTGGGATGTCTCGATCCGCAGGAGCTGCCTCGGGCTGTTTGCAGGCGAAAGGGATGGATGGGCATCTTCCAAGGGTGATGCAAGCAACATTCCCCCAGACCCCAGTGACCAGGCTTAGCACCAAGGCTCTCAACTTGCTCTGTGGGCATGACAGGGAGAGGGGCCTGCAGGACCCTGCCCAGCGCCGCCCCTGGGCCGGGATGCCCCTCAAGGCAGCAGAGCTGGGGGTGACACGGGGGGCTGGTTGCATCCCCCGCACTCAGCACCACCGCTGACCGGGTGCCTGCGCTGGTGCCCGACCAGCACCCCGTGCAGGGCTCGTCTCTGTCATGCCCTTGATGTTTAATTAGGAGGAAAGTCCGCTCCGTCTTACGGCTCGGCTCGCACCTCGGCGGGGCCGGGGAAGATAAGCTCTATGACATGCACATGATAGAGTACAAATAGTGTCTGTCGCATGATGTATAGAGCCATCTGCGCAGTGCGCGCTCTGCTCCCGCGCTCCCTCCCTCTCATTCACTCCCCTTCCTCTTTCTCTTTTTATGTTCATTTACTCTGTGGTCAGGTGCCGAGTGTGTGTCTGGAGATGTCTCATTTGTCCGGGTGTCAGCACTGCTTAATGCACAGGGGAGCGCTGAGGGGGGGTGGCTGTGGCTGTGCACCCATGGCTGTGCCGCTCCCCGGGCTCCACGCTTCCCCACTGCTCCCCACTGAGGCTGGGGTGGCCCCACGGGGACAGGGAGCCATCAGGCACAGCTCTGAGGAGAGACACCCAACAAGAACATCTCAGCAAGGCAAGCTCCAGGGCAGGAGCTGTGTTTCCCATGAGGGTCTGGGGGTGTCCCCTATGTCACACCCCTGGGGCCACCTTGGGGCTCACCTGGGGACTGCGTCTTGCCCACGGGTGCCCGTGCCCATGCCCTGACAAGGGGCACATCATGTGCCCAGCCTGCACAGGACCTTTGCAGCACTCCCAGACCATCAGATGGAGCTTTAGGCATCATTTTCCAGCGTAGGCGGAGAGCCCATCATGGCACCCTTAGCCAGGCTGGACAGGTCGGTGTGGAGACCATGGTTATAAATGAGTTGCGTAAATCCAAGGCCGTGCAATATGAGAGTCGAAAAGGAGCTCTTCTCAAACGTGCAATCAGCTGAGCAGCGCTGACCCAGCCCGCCCTGGGCACACAGTGCCCTGAGCACAAGCCCGGGCCCCCGGGAAGCGCGGGCCGTGCTGGCGTGGAGGGGCCAGCCCTGACCCGCTGCTGCGCAGCCGCTGGCGCCACTCCCGAAGTGCACAAACCCCCGCGAGCAGGCGCATTTTCGGGGGATGCTGTAATCTCGCAGGCTGCCCTCCCTAATCCCCGGGGAGGTTTCACTTTGCTCCTCCCGCAGCAAGTCCGTAACAGCCCTCCCCGCAGCTGTGAGCTTTTAGGGAACTTGTAACGTGTAACAGGATCCCACCGCCGTCAGCCTCGAGTGGGAGCGTGGGTCAGGGACGGGGGCAGAAGCAGCCCCACGCCCAGGCTGGCCCTGCCCACCGAGGGGTCACCCCCCCCACCCCCACGCATACCCGCACGGGGACACCCGTGTGCTCGCACCTTGAGGGTATTGAATCCGCACAAGTCTGCACGGCTCTGGGGTCTGGTCTCCCTCCAAGGTGCCAGAAATGCTGTTCAGATAATCAATACCAGCAGCGGTTGGGTTTACAAATTGCATATCATTCATGCAAATGGCAAATGATGAAAAATAGCACTTAACTGCCCTTTGTGCACAGACAGCTGGAAAAGTTTGCCCTTTTCTTAGTGTTAGTTAAGGCTAACATTAAAATACTTTCTACGTTCTTGGTGCCTGTTCAATATATTTTATATAAGTTTAATAAAAAAAATTGCTAAGATCATTGGAAGGGTAAATAACTGCCATGCTGACATTGCTTCTATTTAAATCAGCTACACACTGCGTGCGTACATCGTTTGCATAAAACAATATTCAAGTAGGGTGATTTTAATGTTCTGTGCTATTTCTGACTCTCTCTGGATTGCTGTTTGCATATATTTGCATACCCTAGGAGAATTAAACTAGGAGTATGTAAATGAGCTAGCAGGCTCTGTGGTGGAGGAGTTTCTTCAGTTCTACAAAGCAGCTCCTCCAGCCTCCCCTGCCGCCAGACTGCCCCTGCTCCACGACCAGGGCAGGGGTCCCTGCGGGCAATAGCGCAGTTTGGGGGGCTCAGAGCCCGTCCCGGGCGGAGGCAGGAGCTGAACAGGAGAGGCACAGGGCGATAACCACCCTCGGGTTTTTCCCACCCCTGCTCCCTCCTCTCGTGCCCCCCCGCCCAACACTCTCAAGTCTCCCACATGAGGCCCCAGCTCTGCATCTTGCTTTTCCCCCGGGACCCGGGTCTCGTTTCCAGCGAGGGCTCTGGACAAAAGGGCAGGCATGTGTTTGAGAGCCACTCCTCTGCATTACCCCGAGGGGGGAGCAGGCAAAAGGAGCAATGACAGTTGTTTCTACAGGGGCTGAGAAAACCATTCCCGTCAGAATAAATCCGCATCCCTCCTGCTGGACCGGGCTGCTCTGCACCCCACCACCCTTGCCATACGGCACAGCAGTACAAAACACTGGGGCATCTCTGCAGTTCGCAGTTCCTGCTGTGACCCTGAGGTCCAAAAATCCTAAACAAAGGCTCTTCTGATGCTCCTTGCCCTTCCAAGGGGAGTAAGGATGGTGGGAACTGTTTTCAGTACCGAGTGATGAATCTCCAAGAGGCCACATGGGGGCTTAATTAAGCAGCCTGGTGAAATCTCTAATTTTCCTACTGATAATTGTTGAGCAGTCTTTATACAGTCTGCCTTTCCCCACTGGCATAACTGAGAAAACATAGCAAGGGTCTTGGCCACAGCAGGGTTGCTTCTGCGGTGACAACAGCCGGACACCCAGCTCCTCCGGTAGCACTTAAGAGAGCATCATGGTGTAAAGTACTGCACCGGCTCTGCGCTGCTCAGGTGAAGGATGATCGTGCCCCTAGTGTCAGCTATGCATTTAGGGAGTTGCCCTTCCCCTCGTTCTGAGACCAGGCACCCAGCAAGGGGAGGTTTGTACACCCTCTGTTCAGCCTCTGTCCCCTGGGGACCCCGGGCTCTGTCCCAGAGAATTAAGCTTCTGACCCCAGCGATAATTTAAGGGACATTCGATTATTTGCAGCAGTTTCTGGTTGGTCACAGCGAGCTGTGCCCCAGTGCAGCTCACAGCTGGCACACCGCTGGCAGCCAGCGGGGCGCTTCCCCAGGAGCACACAGCTTTTGTGGACAGACCCACAGATTTGCTGGTACCTAAAATAACGTGGCGCGGATACCTGCACGGAGAAGTGCCTTAGCGCCCCAAGGGACCAGCCAGGCACTCCGTGCTGCTCTGCACTCCTGCTGTAGCTGCAGAAAGAAGAGGCAGCGGGTGGGAGGAGGTGGGCTCGCAGGATTCCTGCCATTGCCTGGGAGCTCCCTGGGGACAAGGCACATCTTGGGCAAAGCGCAGCTGTGCACAGGCACCATGGATGCAGAGCGTGTAGAGATGTGTGCAGGTCAGGGCGAGATGCCTAGAAGCAGGTCCCTGACGACTTCCCAGCTTAAGGGCCAAGTCTGCCGCTCCCATATCCCAGCAAGATCCTGGGATTTGCAGATCGATCCTGAACTGTTCTTGCACTTGCACACAGGCAAGCAGCAGTGGGATGCCCTGCGTTATGGGCTACATATCATCCTTCCAACCCTTATAAGGGCCAAATCCAAAGTAACAGCTGCTGGCCAGGACGCGCATGAGGAATGCAATGGCTCCTCCACAAAGGAGAGGCTCCTCCAAAGCCTAGAGCAGAGCGATGGCCACAGGCCACGCTGCTCAGCCTCCACGCCAGCGTTTCACAGAAGGCGAGCCTGTGGCGGCTGTTCCCGTAGCCTGGTAGTTGCACGTCCTTTTGTTGAAGGCTTCTTTTCAATAATTAAAGAGGTATTGGCTTGTTGAGCTGGAGAGATCATCACCGTGGAGGGAGTGGTAATAACTTTCCACCACAGAAGGACTTTTTCATTCTCCTGCTGATCATGACTTGGCTTTACTGTAAATTAAACACATCCTCACCGACACCTGAAGGTTAAGGGGGATTTTCCTGCACTAAATCAAAGCGGACACTGGTTTCTTCTGCAGCAAGAATCTGAACTGGCTTAAAAGGTCAAACAGTTCGACACAGGATTTGGGTGGTTGTTTAAGGTCATCAGGCAGCCTGCTCTTGTCAATACATCAATTATTAACAAGTCATTGGAGTTAAAGTGAATTAGTCTTTTTTTTCCCCCCATTCTGTTAACAGGATTAGCAAACAGTAAATAAAAATAATTGTGGAGGTAAGCAAATCAGGCGCTCAAAGGAGCTTGTGCAGCTCAAAGGTATGTGCCAAGGCAAGGTCCCCTGCATTCACCCACACAGCAACCGTGTGCGTCCAGGGCTGGGTCTGACCAGGGCTCCCAAGCCTCTCCTCACCTGCTCATGCACAGCTCATGGCTGGTCACTTGCTGGAAAATACTTGCCAACCTTTGTGGCCAGGATGGTCTCACGCCCTGGTCCCTCGACAGGGAGGGACACTTGCTGTGGGACCAGTCGTCCCCCAGAGCCCCAGGCCACCCTGACACCAGGCAGAGTCCAGAGGCTCTCAGAGATGCCAAGTGATCCTTAGGAAGGGGGTTTGCAGTAAGACGCGCCGCCACGCACCTTGCACTTCACCCAAGACAAGTCACAGAACACCTTGTTTTCGCAGAGCCCGTGGCTAGCACAAACTGGAGAGGGACAGGACAGAGATTCGGCGGTGGGTAACCACCGCCAGCCAACACAGGAGACAGGCTTGATATCTGGTTTGAGGGCTCAGACCGAGCCGCAACAGCAAAAAGTAATTAAAAGGACAAGAAGAGAGAGACTATGTGAGGGATTGATTACATGATTAGTAAAACAAGAAAATACATTTTCTTTCCTGTGCCCTGTTGCTGCAATAACACTAGCGTTACATTTAAATTTCCTCATGGGATGGATGGTTACGGCAGCAATCAGCAGAATACATTCCTGGGGAGCCGACAGGACGGGCTCTCAGCTGCCTGCAGCGGGGGCACTGGGAGGGAGCTCGGCCGCCTCCGACACCCAGGGCCGGGTTCTGGATCCTCGTGCTGGGATTCTCTTTTTTGGTGGGTGGAAAAACATTAAGCATATTTATATTTTTTTCATGACATTTTAATTTTTCATATCCAACTCAGACCAAAATTTTGAAACCAGGGAAAACTGTCAAAGATTTTTTTCTCTTCCTTTCTTCTCAGTAGCAAAATAACAGTGCAAGGGACTGAAGCAAATGGGAAAAGAAAAAAAAGAAAAAAAAGAAAAAGAATTATTTTTTCCCAGGATTTGACATGCCTAAAAAAAAAAATAAAGAAACCCTACAGGGAAACTTTTTTATGTTTTAGCAGTCTTTTTATCACATCAAAATTTTAAGATATATTTTTGTCTTGCATTAGTTTTAATAAATGTGTCTTAGCGGTTCATATTATCACTGTTCCTGGACTAATTAAATGTACACATACATTTTTAAATGTTCACTTTACTTCAGCACCCTCTGTTTCAATTTTATTTAAGAGCTTATTTAACACCTTGCACAAAGCCCTTTGAAATTCCTTCCAGAAAATGTCACACCTTGCAGAGAGAATATAGCCTTTCAAGAACATAAAACCACATTTGTACTAACATGCAAATGCATAAATACACACGGGGGTGGATGCCCAGATGCTTGGGGAAGGCTCTCAGTTCACTTCTCTCCCGGCTCCCCGTCGGTGATTTCTGCAGCCCCCGGGGGCTCAGGGCTGCTCATTGCTCCCCAAAATCTGTCCTCAGCCGAAGCACTGCTCGAGAGCCTGTCGCAGGGAGCGACGAACCAGGCGAGGCTTCTCCCGAGGACCAGAATTTGCCGCCAGCGCCCGCAGAGGCTGAGGAGCCTGGTCAGCGGGCAGCCTGAAACCTCCCGGGAAGCTGCGGCAGCGAGGAGCCATCCATCGTACCTCCCCTCTTCCTGAACACAGCACGACCCAGGTAGCTGCCAGGAGACCAAACGGAGAACGAGCCTCGGCAGGGCTCGTAACGACACGCCAGGCTGTCGGGGGGTTCATAATGCTGTTTCTGACATTGCACCAAAACACGAACTCTGTGGATCTTGCTGACAGAGTCACCGTCACCGGTGTCAAGCAAGCACGATAATTTAAAGGTTTGTGTTCGGCCTTTTTCCCGTTCAGTTATAAAAGACCCCAAACGTGTGAAGTTTGATGGAGTCATTCCAAACCAGAGCACGTGTCCTTCGGTACCTGCCCAGCTGCCCTCCCTGCCTGCCCTTGGCCAGGCTGCCCTGGGCAGGGGCAGCACCGCAGCCCATCCCACCGCCCTGCTCCAGCTGGCAGCCTTGAAGGGACCAGCATGGACCGGGCAGCGTAAAATTGAATGCGTATTCATCATGAATTAAAGCATTTCTCATCTACACCAGACTTTTTGAAAACGTCAGCCTGACCGTGTTCACCAGCGCTCTCCAGCGTCAGATCGCAAGGCCCTGTTTGTCCACGGCCTAAAATGCCCCCTCTCTTCCAGAGATAATCCCCCTCCCCCAAATCTGTGGTATTATTTGTTTAAAATAAGACGCTGGAACTTGTCAGGAGACTTTTTGCAGCATATTGTTTTAAAGAAGACATTCAATTACCTCAGCTGCAATGCTTCACTGTGCTCTGATGATCTACTAAGGGAAAAATAACTAATATGTAGCATGTTGTGTCATAGACAATTATAGAGAACATCGCTTTTAAGGAAACAAGACTTGTGCCCAATTGTGCGGGATTTATTAAGTTTGCTGTTCTACAGCAACATGGCAAACTAAGGGAGGGGAACACATTTGCATTTGCTTCTGCAAAATCCATGCTACAGGAGGGGAGGACTGTTTTTTCCTCCCCTCATTAAAAGCCAAGGAGCTGGTAGGACTGCAAATGATTGAGATAAACATCTCAACAGACACACGATTATTTCCTCCTTTAGTTTTACACAGCATGAGATTCTTATGTGGAAACAAAGTGATTTGGCTATAGATTTATAGAAGGAGCAAATGATTTGGTCCTACATGATGGAGCATATCATGCATATTTTGTGCCTTCGCTCGTGGGCATACTCAGCTCTGCACACAAGACTGATGGAAGGGAGGCAAGAGGGAGAAGAGCTTGGGAAATGTGACATTATGCACAAGAGGAAATGCTGCTAGGATTTCACAGCTCCTTTGGCGAACAATGTGACTGAGAAATGCACTTACCGGAAAGGATAACTTAATTCATCTACCATACAGCTAGCATCTAGGAACCGATACAACAGGCAGAGGGGCCAGGAAAGCACCAGGAACAGCAGTAAATGGGACAGCAGTCCGGAGAAGCCCCTGACAGGAGTACAAGCCTTCGTGCCCCTGCTGCCTCCTGCTCTAATGCCCATTGACTGCGTTTCCTCAAAGACCAGGGTATTATCGCGACTGTTTGGGCAGTTCTTAGTAATGTTTTTTATTTGAATGCTAATCTCTACACACACAATGAAAGACCCTGCTCCAAGGATCTTACAGTTTAAGACCTTGATCCTGCAGACTTACGAAAGTGCTTCATTTTAAGCGCATGATTAACGCTGTTGACTCTGGTGCTTAAAATTCAGCATGCACATAACTGTTTGGGGCTTTAGCTGACAACTAGAGTTCTCTGGAGATGTTAATGTGCTTTAGCAGAAAACATAACAGTGCATCCATGGGAGGTGCCTACAGAGTCACCCAGAAATAGCACAAGGAACAGCTATTTTTTCCCAGAAATAGGAGCCTGGGAGCAGTGATACATGCTTTCTGTTGGAAGGAGCTGAATTTGATAGGCTTTGGGATGGTGGGCATTTTTGCAAGCATTTGGATGCGAGACATGAAGAAGCTTATGGGGTATGATTGATGGGCGATTTGCAGCCTTCTCTAGGAAAGCAAGAGAAGACTAAAAACAATGAATAAGTCTTTATGGAATTCAAAATTCCCACCAAACGCATTTATCTTTTCTGTTCACTATAAATGGGCCGGGAGTGGGATAGCATTATTTCTCCATTGCTGGAAAGCGAAGGGCAGCCTTCACACCACCCACCACAGTGATAAACAATGTTCTCATGAGCCCACTGCTATTTATAGAAGCAATCCTATTTCTCACATATTTGCCTCTCAGTTACCGAGCAAGGGCACTTTCATGGCCCTGATAGATCTGAGCACATTCAGACGCTAATCCCAGGGGAGGGGTGCCATTCCAGGGATGCATTGCTCTGTTGCTGCATAAACCATCACCTGTTACAACCAGGCTTTTCCCGAGCGCTGTGCAACACGGGGTGTAATTCTGTAGCCACAGCACATTAATAGCACAGGTACAATACACACATCTCTGTTCGCTTCCCACCTATGCTGGAGAGGTAGAAAGAGGGGAGGGGAGGAAAGGGATTTTAGAGGATGAATGATCTGCTTTCTGCTGAGAACTCAGGCACATCCAATAACATCAAGCAGAGAAAATCTCTTCCTGAATTAAAGGCTCTGCTGGTCTGAATTCTCCTAAATATTCTGCACTGGTTGCAAACACTCCAATTTCAGTCTCATCTTCTATCTCATTGTAACATCTCATGAGTTAGTGTCCTTACTTGCTCTGAAATGCTGTAGCCAGAAACCAGCTAATGTTTGGGGGAAGATGTGCCAGCGAAGAAGAGACAAAACAGCTAACCGTCGCTAGCAATGGAAACACTGATTGCTCAGAAAGCAATGGCTGATCTGCTGCATCTCCCTGGGGAAGCGGCCGCTCTGGCACTCAGCTCCAACACCTTCGCAGGGCAACACAGGACAAGTGTGCCTGCCCCACGCCCCGGGTCCCAGCTGTTTCCTGAGCAGAGGGATCAAGTCATCACCACCTCCACTTTACAGGCCCACATGGCGAGATGGAAAAAATGAGTCAAAAGCCGGAGCCAAGAGGAGCTTTGAACAGCTCACCATCACCATAACACCATGGCAGAGTGGCATGAACAAAACCCAAACAAGAATTCACAGGGATTTTGGCTTTTCTTCTGTATTTACTTATAAAAATCTCCTGTCTGGGATAGGAACAAAGTACACCCTTCTGGCCTGGGTGATTTATATTTGCACTTTGCTTGCCTTGTTTTGCTCAATGTGATATGCAAATCCCAACACAAGGGAACGCAGTGTACTCTTCCCTCTGTAAATTTATCCTGCCTAGACCCAGAATACTCTCCCCAGCAGACAGCCCAGGAAACCCCTCTAATTAAAGCTGCCAGGCAAGGGAAACCATCACAGTATCTTCTCAGGACACGGGCAGCTCTGCGGTGGCACCATCTTGTGTTTCCCAGGCCAGGTTGTCTTGCACAAGATGTTTGAGCATTCCTCGGTTGATGTGATTCTAATGCAAGAAGATATTTTGCCCTGGGTAAAATCAATGTCCTACTATTTGATCTGTGGAGGCTGCTATTTCATAGCTCAGAAACCAGCAAAAAAAAAAAAAAGTCTGCAGCCACACTACAGCTGGCTGGGAAAGAGAAAGATGGCAGCATGTGCCCTCCTCAGTATGTGGCTGGGACTTGAACCATAATGGAAAAAGCAGCTCCTAAGAGCCATATGCTTAAGGGCACAGTCTGCTGATATCAAACCTCAGTGAGCCCAGGGCCAGCTTCATGCTGCATGTGCTCCTGGCCCTGAGACATGCTCAGCCCCCGAGGGACGCTCAGCCCCAAGCCTGGCTGCGGGGACATAAGCCCCAAATCCAGGATGTTGTGTAGCCAGGTGCTTAAAATTCCTACTGTCTTTCTGCATGGGAATGGAAAAGGGCACTCCAGAAGCATCAGATCCATCTGACACTAGGAAAATTCTTATAAATAAAATAGTTCCCATAAAATCTGTATGAGATCTCTACAGTCCATCTAATATAGACTGTAATAAAGGAGAGACATAGTAACGACAGCCAGAGACACCATCCTGTAGCCAGAAATCTTATTTTAAGAAGTATAAAAAGAAAAGTAATTTACTCGTTATTAACATTTTAGAAGTGTGTTAACAATGAGGGGCAATACATTACTGACGCTTTTGATGATCCAGAGAGGCCTAAGGAGCTCAGCTGGTACTGACAGCATTCCCGCACTGCCCGCAGGGCCGGGATCCCAGCACAGGGACTCCCGGGATGCGTCGACAGCACACTGTGCTGGGCAGGTCGCTGCCACCACCCGGGTCACCAGCCTTTTCTCCATCAAAGCCTGAGATTTCTTGAGTAAACTGATTCTCCCAATCAGCCCGAGAACTAGTCACTGTTGCTATGGGTGAAAGCCAAAATCCAAACATGTTAGTTGTTTTCTATTGTCTTTCACAAGTCAGAGACAGTGCTCTGTCAACCCAAGCTGCTCTTCGATTTCTCTTTCATAACGTCTGGAAGGGGCAGTGCATAACTATACTCAATGCTACACAGATATTTATTCAGCTCTTATAAGGCATGCCTCACCTGTTCAAACCTTTGTCATCAAAGCATTTAGAGCATGAAACCCAATTAAAGATAAACCTCTTGCTGTTACAATGGAATAGCTACAAGAATTAGCACTTAAGCTGCATTAGCAGGAGGCATTTCTAATGATGATGCACCCAAATTTGTCTTTGGTGATTACTCAGGGCATGCAAAGGGTGGCTCCAATTTCTGGATACGTTATCTATCAGGCAGCATTTTTCCTGCATCCCTGTACTGGACTGAGCACCGTGCCTGCTGTTCACCCCACTGCAGGGTCAGATGTTCAAAGTCATCCCTCAGGAAAAAGGAGGACATGCCAGGTGAGGTATCTGCAAACGATCTGCTGAAGGATCTCTTCAGGGAAGCAAACGGAGATGGGTGCTACAGCTGAGAGAGCACAGAAAAGCTGAGGCCAGAGCACATTCGAACAAGATTGGGAGTGATGCACCAGAAAAGTTTGTTGAGGATAAAGGCCCCCTTCTAAAGGAGATGGAAACATGTGAGCTGGCTGGTGGCAACCCCTCTCCAAGGGGTGGCTGGGGTGGTGACAGAGATCAGAGCACCAGCAGCAGCTGACTGCAGCCATCCCATCTGAGCAGCTCGCTGCAGCAAACAGCCCATGGCAGCAAGCGCAAGCTACGGTTGCACTTGGGGTAACCAGTGCCCTTGTGGAGACAGAGATCCCTGGCACCCAGGGCAGCTCCTTCCTCCACCTTTGCCTGTGCTGGGCTGAAGCCCAGACCTGCCCGGGTAATTCCCGGTCAGCGGTGACTCCCACCCTGACTGCTGGGACAGAAAGACCTCTCCCCACTTGCTTGCTGGCTCATACATATGTGCAAACCAGGCTGTGACCAGTCGCAAAACTCTGAAAGGATGGAAGCCCTTGCATGGAGGCAGTGCTGCCAGGGCACGGCTGGGGCGGCTGCTGCTGTCTGAGCTGCCCCCGCACAGGGAGAGGGGCTGTAGGAGACGGGAGCTGCAGGTGAGAGGGACTCTGTGCTGGGCACGTGTCTTAATAATAAAAATAATTCTCAGCACAACTGCCTCATCTCTGAAGTACTCTGTAAGCAGTGATTGAGCCATTCTGCCCTCTAGCAAGAGAGGTTAATATTATTCACTCTGGTCTGTGGAGAAGGACGCAGGACCATGGAGAGGTTATGGGCCAGATAACCAAAAATGGCTTTTAGTTCTGGGCACTTTCATTTTACAGTGTCTGACCTCTGAGATACTGTCAGTCTGATTTTCAAAGGCATTGAGCAGATCCTGCTTTCATTGACCTTAAACACAGAGGTACACAAAATTAAAGGCAACTGTACAAACTCTTGGCTGAAGTGAGCTGCCCAAGACTCACCTGTCAGAGGGAGGAAGAGAGGAGGGAGCCAGAGGTCACTGGAGCTGGGCCCCATGTATGTCCCTAGCCTTTTTGAGTTTCTTTTGCAAAATCAAAGGCCAGCACTAGTGGGGGAACAAACAGGTATGAGCTGTCCAATAACTTATTTGAACTGAAAATAGGAAAGAAGTTTTCTGCCGTCAGTGTGCTGAGGTGCAGGACCAGCACTCCTACCCCCCCCACACCTCCCGGGTGTCTCTCAACATATGTTAACCAACGGTTGATAATAGGTCCAGCATGTACAATGGGATGACAAGGGCCTTTACCTCCCACTGCCCACCCCAAAAAGGTGCTCCCTCCCCTCCCCATCTGCCCACGGAGCACAGCCTGCGTTCTGCCTACTGAGCAGCCTCCGAGCATCACTGCTGCTTTTCGAGGCAGGGCATTTTTATTGAATAGTTAAATAATATTACACATATATTACAAAAGTTAGGTAAATTCTTCCTCTCGACTGCTATTACCTAAAAAGCTTCCCAACCCCTAGATTGTAATTATGTACATGAATAATGAAATTAGCATATCCATCAACTAACTCCCCGCTCACTGTAGATATGGGAGGCCTTTGTGGGAAGTCCTCTGCGCTCAGATTGCAGATCAGCCGCAGCCTCCGAGGCTGCTGTGGGAACCGCCATGGTCGGCGCTGGCTCCCACAGCTCATGGAAATCCAAAGCTTAATTGGGATCCGGTGAGAAGATGGTGAAGCTGGGGACCGGCAGCCTCACAGCACTCGCACAGCTTCCCACCACCCCAAGCATTCCTGCGCCCCAGCAGCCGGGCGGGATGCGGGGAGGCACGGGCCCAGCAAGGGATGGTGAGGGGGAGCTGCTTCGGGGATGGCACGGCGTGCCACAGCCGCATCAGCAAAACCCCATGGCTGAGGCAGTGTCTTCACTCAGCAATGGGCATGGATGGAGCCCAAGCAGCAGCGATGGGAGTGTGGCAGCGGCTCCGTCTGCACCATGCGCTGCCTGGGAAGGGCCGGCGAGCGAGGCACCCGCACCCGCGTGAACCGCATGAACCAGTGCTGGCTCGTTTAAAAACCCATTCGCGTTTCAGGAATGTGTTAAGGGAAATGTATATGTAGAAACCTCTTACAATGGGAACTACCTTCCCGTGCACCAGGCTATGGAGACTGTTCCTTGACTGTAATTGGGGACCTGGTAATTAGATGATGGCAAAATGTACCAGAAGCTCAGTTTTCATTCTGTGGTCCAAATTACAAACCATCATATTTTGAAAGTGATGCTGACATTCCTCAGCCAGGAGGCTTTGCCAAAAACAACTCGAGCAAGGCTTGTCTTGGCACGAAATCAAACTCAGGGCCTCAGCAGCGAAACTGAAAACATTTACACAGCTGGACCCAAATCACCCTATTTTCTAAAGAGTTTGTCAGAGCCTGAAGCTCTCAGTATATTTCTGCCTATTTTAAAGGGTCCTGTGTTCTTGCAATCTACCAGCTATCCACATATAGGAAATAAAATACACTAGAAAAAGTGGGTGGTCTTTCTATTACAGTCCAAAAAAATAATCCAGAAAAACCTCATGGGGATAATGAGAACTAGCCCAGTATTTACCCAGTCCATCAATATATGTGCCAGACATATTTTATTTGCATATATAGATATGGAAACCTCATCATTTTGCTGCATGTATGTAATGGCTAATAAATGCATTAGCAAACCACTAATGAAAACAAATTGAAGCCAATGTCACAAATTACGACAGTGTGAGGAATTACCTTTCTGCATTTTTTCCTGTCTAAATGTCCTGACTATATTTTTTTATTACATCAGTCATACATACTGCATATGCATTATACATCAGTCACTATTACCAGGGTAAATATCATTCGGTCTCTTTAGCACCGTAGGTGCCAGCAGCGCACGGGCGCAGGCCGACGCAGGCGGGCTGCACGGCTGCTGCGTGCGGAGCCACCCCAGCGCCCGCGCCGGCGCGCAGCCTGCAGCTCAGGCCCTCCCCGCGCCTGCGGAGAGCTGCCACGCCGCCCGTGACACTGTCTGCAGGAAAGGCCAAGCAGCAAGTACTCATTTTGCCTCTGTTTCTGTGTTTGCCCATGGAAAATGGGTTCAGTTTCACCAGATTCTGGGTAAAGAGCCTGGCAAACTGGGAGAAATGGCAGCAGTTGGTGCCATCCCTGCGAGAGGGCTGCCGGCGCGCTGCCTGGGTGTGCGGCACCGGCTCAGGTTCCCCGTGCCTCCGTCTCCCGCTTTGCACCTCAGAAACATTTGGCATTGGATGTTTGCCCCTTTTCCTTGCTGCCCGATTTTTTTCCTACTGATAAAAGCAAATCCTCTTACGCACCCAGAGATAATGTAGAGCTGGCTTCGGCCAGGGTGGGATTCCTGTGAGATACCATATCGGCAACCCTCGGCTTCACGTTGCCTTCACAACAGAAAGTGGGATATGCCGATTCGTGAACTTACCTAGTTTGTTTACTCTGAATTCATCATATTGATTATTTACAATCCTGCAGCACCCAGCAGTGGACTCGCTCACCACTCTCCAAATGCTGTACAAACACAGTACAAAAAACTCCAGTTCCTGCCCCAGGAAATGTAGTTTCTCCTTACAGCCGAGATAATTAACAGACTGTTTGACAGGAATCCCTCTTAAAAGCCCCTCCTATGTTCAGCTGTGATTGCTACCAGAAGACATGGAGGAGCCATTTTTCATAGCTTAACTTAAATTTTTGTGGCTACGTGGGGACCTCAAAATCTTGCAAAATTAATTTTTTTTAATGCAAAACCTTTTAAGTAAAAATACTTGTAATTGCAACCTAAAGCGATGTGGGATCTGTGAATGGCTCTCTGATTAATTCTTCTGCTAGGCTAGTCTTTTCTCTCTGTTCTACTGAACAAGCGTACACATATTATTGGGATTAATGCTGCATAATACATAATTAATGAAACTGCATAAATATGCAGATTTGCAATTGCAGATTGACTGCCACAGCTATATCCCTGAACACTATGGTAACTGATTGGATGTTCATTATTACCATATTTAAAACTGTTTCCCTGTGAATATGTGCAAACAAATAACTCCAGAAGGGCAGATTGCATTGTTTCAGGCATTAAGATGACTGCCTCCAAAATCCCAGCGAAGGTTTGGCATATCTGCCAGGTACAGCCCCTCGGGATTACGCAGAGCTCACACACTCCCTGTAGAGGGTCTTGGGCACCGGAGTGAAATTATCCTTTGAATGGAAAGTGAAAATAATGTTCCTTAACTGCTCGCTTACATTTACCACAGACCTGCTTTTCTACAGGCGTCCAGGATCCAGGCTGGGAGTCGTATCCTCTGAGCAAGAACTCCTTGTGCTCCTGCTCCATAACAGCACAGAGCCAGAGCACCCCACTACCCCTGGGGCTACGAACCTCCCCGCACCTTGAAGTGCCTGGGAGAGCCAAGGTCGCTCCAGCGTGGGGAGAGCGGGTGGAGAGGCAACCCCTTGCAGCCCACTGCTGACCACGTGCAACTCCAGATAAATGGTTTGAAAAGACATAAATCAGGTCGATCTGGTGCTGGGAAGTCAGAACACTGTCATACCAGTGTCATAAAAAAAGACTCGAGAGGCCAGCTAGGGAGGAGGGAGGGAAAAGCTCGTTGGGGATCCGAGTCCAATATCAGGCGCAGGCTCCAGAGGGGAGAAAGGCTTCGGTAATCGAGAGGTTTCTGGGCATTTCCTCAGACCTTTGGGATGGGGCATTGGCAGGAACCTTTCAACAAACCATTCCCAAATGTCCTCCAGAACACACCGACAGCGTCACCGTTAGTGACTCGCTGAAACCGCACCTGGGATAAACGTACCATGTGCAACAAAGGAAATGGGAACCTGTTATTTTGGCTACGATGGCAAAGGCTGCATCCTCCAGGATCAGTCTGGATCCTCTCCCTGCACTTTGCTAAGGGATATACAGAAATTTCCAGACCTCCAGTTCATCAAGCAGCCATCAGCTGTTGGGCTTTAATGCAGAGCTAATGACGGGACGGTCACAAGCAGCGCTGCGGAAGGTCCGTGTCGGTGATGGGCTCCCCCGTTAACAAGTGGGAGCAGGAGCTCAGGATTTGCTGGTGGATGGAACTGACTTAGAGCTATTAGTGGGTATGTTTCAGGTGTCTCTGAAACTGCAGCAGATGGCTTGGTTCATTTTGTGCTGTCTCTTTGCACCGTTGAGAATGTCAAGATTTATTGCAGGCTGGTTTGGATATCCAGATCCCACGCGGGGAGTTTGATCTGTAGATCTCGGAGTTCTGCCCAACAAGGACTGCAAGCATTGTTCCCATTCCTCACATTTACAGGATCAAATTCTTACTTGGAGAAAAGGAAAAGCTTCCCCAAGAGGGATTTGGGAAATGTTTTTACTTTAAAGTACAAGTTTCCTACAGATATCTTCAGATGTTTACTGAGGTGGAATAAATGAAAGTGTAAGTATGTGCTGTCCTCGGAAAGATGAGAATTGCAGCTTTGGGCACCAAAATCACTCAAAAGCGCAGCCAGGTGCCTAATCCTGCCTGAGATGACTTCTGCGCAGGAGGTGGCTATTCTGCCAGCCCAGGCTCACAGAGAAGCACAGCACTCTGCTTCCTTCAACCAGAAGGCAGCCTTGCTGCTCAGCATCAACACACAGAGCAGCCACGCAGACTGGGGTACCTCCTGCCTGTCCCCTTCCTCTCCACCTCCAGAAGCACAGACCAACTATCTGGCGGTTCAGCAGCTGCTGAGGAGGTGTTCCTGCCTCCCAACACCTACTACATTTTTAAGCTGTCCTAAAAATGAGAGGAGTTTCAGAGAGGTTCTGTGCCCAGCGCCATCCTGGCAAACCCCCCCCCCCCACCTGCCGTGTGCTCCCCGGCCCCATCGGCTGCCTCGCCAGCACTGCTTCTCCAGCCAGTGGCTCCCAGTGCACACCAGCCACTCCAGCAAGGAAGCAAGCGGGAAGGGGGCTCGTGGGGGCTTTACCTAAGTCAGGCTTAATTCTTTCAACATACAGCAACCTGTACTCAGTAATGAATTTAGCCTGACTACATTTCATGATGAAATATTAATATGCTAGCCGGATATTTTCCCTTCTACTTTCGTTCTCTTCTCAGGCAACAACAGCACCTTTCGTCTTTGCAAAATAACTTACACTGCAAGTGCTACAAGCAATCCTTTTCTTCTGAGAAATATCACACGGCAGAGCAAAGCAGCAGCATGATCCAAGCTTTGGGAACGTGTGTGTGAGTCAGCTCAGTCGTAGATGGAGAGCTGGGGGCAGGCCTCCCGCAAGCCAATCAATCACAATACTTGATCAAGATGAAGACATGCAAGTGAGAGATGAGACCCTCAGAAAGAGAGGAGGGGACAGGTGACCTTAATTGGTCTACTGTTATTGATAGGCCAACTTGTCTTCGTGATGCAAATTACCCTATAAATAAAAGTAAAACAACTACAGGAAGCAATTTGCTGCTTTGTTAGAGTCAAAGTAGAGCAAAAATTAAATCAAGGCATAGCATCACTAATTCCAGAGGGCTCTCTGTAGAGCATCTGCAGGCAAGGGCAGAAGTATGGGCCTTGGAAGTAAAAGGACTCACAGCTGCCTTGTGTGGCCTCACGAGGGAGGACAGGGCAATCCCCTGGGCAGACAGACGCCAGCTGCAGGACCGAGCTGGAGGTGGAGGCGTGGGCATCGCCTCTCCTTGTGCCACTGCCTCTTGGACTGGTGGTTGGCAGGGGACCTCTGCTACGTGATAAACCTCCAAAGAAGCATGATCTTGCCCAGCTTCTGGAGAAGACAGGGGACAAACTCTGCATCAGCGTAGCCAAATGCAGCACTGGTGGCAGCCACCCGCGGCGCATTCTCCCACCGGCTCCAGCCACAACTGCTGTGCCTGACAGCCATGTCTCTTGACTGCAGTTTTGTTCATGAGGTTTCCATGATGCACCAGAGGTGAGTTGGCCTGTGCCCCACCAGGGACGATGTAATGGCTCCTTTTACTGGCTTAACCACCTCGGCGTACCGTGGCACAGAGGTGGGCTTAGCACAGCTACTCGTTATTGTTAATGGGAGAAGCGTACCCAAGTCACGAACACTTTGCTAAAAGCATCTTCTCTGACACCTTAAGTGGGTACTCACTCTTGCCTTAAATTTCTAAAACACCTTTTAATTTACAGATCATTATAGCCAGTATTTATTTGTCCACGGAAGGAGCCAGGGCTGTGCCCAAAGGCTTCTCCAGAGAGTTCCTCCAGCTCTCTGATGACCACAGCCCAGTGTCCCTGCTGTAATGGGAACCACTGTAATGCCACTGCTTCCTCATCCCTCTGGTTACTGTGTTTTCCACCTCCCAAAAGTGCCCGTGCCTACCTCAGCATGAGTGGACGCACTGTTTTGCCCCTTGCTCCGGGGCCAGAGCAGGACCTGACAAGGACAGAGCAGAGGGAGCAAACAGGAGGAACTGGGGATTTTGTTAGCTTGCTTGTGCCAGGGAAATTAAAATGCATTATTTTGTCACTAAGCTGCAGCTTTTCTCAAAATACTAGAAGTCACAGAGATTTTCTTCAGCCCCAAAGGAGCACTTTTAAGTGCTTCATTTTAAGGAGATACTTCTTTCCCTGTATTTTTTTTTCTTTTTTGTGTTTGTTTTCAAACCTGTCGGAAAGCACTAATATTTCCAAGCTTTTTTGTTGTTGTTGTTTTCCTCCTGATCCTTCTTTTTTTCCATTTTTGAACATCTTTGCTGGTTTTGAGTGAGTCCCCTGGAGGCTGCACAAGCAGCAGGACTCGATCACAAAACTGGCTGACTTGCTGGGCGAGCTTCTCCACTCCTCTGAAGCTTTGAAGCTGCCACTTTAAATTCATGCAGATGGATTATGCCTTTGTTTCTTCAGGAATTCATGAAACACTTTGTGAAGCGACATCAGTGGGAATAATAAGGGCAACGACAACCCCCAGCAAACCCCCGATCACCGCACATCCAGCCTGTCCCAGAAACGGCGCTGCCCACAAACAGTGGCTCTTGATTTAAGGGCCATAAGAAGCCATCTCATCACACACCATGGCTCTAGCTCAGGCCGCTTCATTTCGGCTCTCTCCCCCACCCCTAGGCAAACAACTTGTATAGCTCGCACCTAGCTCCCCGAAGGCCACAGTGCCTGTCTTGGACGTGTGAGGAGATGGAAAATACACAACTTTCATGGGTAGATTTTTCCAGCCAGTCATTACTCTCCCTCCCAGCAGTCTGAACCTTATTTCCATGTTAAATGTCTTGCTTCTGCCTGTAGCCTTTGGCTCCTACACTGCCTTTTCTGCTAGACTTGAGGCCCTCAGTCCCTGGTACTTTTGCCCTGAGAAGGTACTTCAGAATTTAATGAAGGCGTTCACTCTTCTTGATCTCATTTGAGCTCTTTAATCTCTTTTCCTGTAATTCATTTTCTTCATCTCATAAACAATTTTGTGGCTTTCTTTGACACCCTCAACATCCCTTTAAAAATGTTGACACCAGAGCCATAGGAAACATTCTAGTGTCCACATCACCAACGGCGTGCAAGTTTACTATGCCATAAAATCATTTTACCACTTCTACTTACTAATCCTTTCTATACAGCCACTGAACGAACTATCTCTTTATCACAAGGTCAGGGAGGTATGCCTATGTCCTCTGTCCACTGCAACCCTCACACGCTTTGCAAAGTCCTTAGGGAATGAGGTACAGTCTCAAAAACCTCATTCTTAGCCTGTATGATGCATTTAACTTTGTATTTACTTATATTAAAATATATTTCCTATCAAAGGGTGCATCTATATTCAGTGAATGCTCCCATTTCTTCAACTGGTCATCAGGTTAGTCCCACATCAACGTCTCCCTTAGCCCACCCCGGACTGATGTCCAGTTACCATTGCCCAGGTGGGGTATCTCACTCACCTGGCACACTCTCGTAACACAGCCACTGGCCTTACACACTTTCATCCACAACTCCAAGATCTGTTACACTTGAGCACTAGCAGCCCAGCAATCTCAGCCGAGTGTTTTAGCACTCTTGAGTGCGCCACAGCCAACCAACAGGTAACCATGACAAATTTCTCATCCATGTCTTGGGTTTCTGTTCCTTCCGGTTCCCTCCTCTTTGACTCAGAACCAATCCACAAACACGTGAGTTCGCTGGGGAAATACCATGTCTAGCTATTCAGTTACCTCTTCTCGTGGATAAAAAGGGATTATTCATCAGTAATTTCAGACAAAGGGACCCAAGAGAAAAGTCATATGTTCATCAAAGCAATGGACAAACAAGCTCCTTGCCTCTTGCCAGGGTAGGCACCCAAACTCATCCAGCTGGGAGCAGCCAGCAAACAGCCAGGCTGAAAATGCAGCTCACCCAGTCCCTTTATCTACAGTATGGGACATGGAGGATTTCCTTCTGAGCATGCCTTTTCCTTCAGAGTTTTTCTTTCAAACATAGAAGTTCAATGAACTTCATAAATAGTTACTTTCTCTGTAATTAAATCTTTTTTTTTGCATCTGCCACAGGGATTCAGTTCTTTTTAAAACAAACTAACAATATCTTTTTCCACAGAAAGAGCAGCATGGAGTCTGTAAAGGGATTAGGAAAACAGCTCATGCAAACCTGTGCTATACAGAGGTGTGGTTATGGAGTAAAGATAGTATGTGTGCCTGTTACCTTTTCCACTGGTGGAACATATGAAGAAAAGCAGAGAAAGCATGCCAGAGAAATAGCTCCTGCAGAGCCCAAAGTCAATACCTCTCCAGACCTAGCTGTATTTTCACTGTCAGTATTTGACTTTTATTCATTTCTATTAGACGAATGTCTGTGGCATCAATAAAGGATCAATCCCCCTGTACCAGGCACCATTCAAGTTGTAGTACAAGGTAATGCGTGCTGTAAACTGCTTACGGTGCAGGAGCAGGGGGGAAGGTTGACACGGTGCTTCACGTTGTGCCCAACACCTGCCGGGAGCAGGAGAGACAAGACCAGCCGAACTCAAAGATGCTGGAGCCAATTTTGCCTGTGGCTCATCCCTGCTGTGTCCCCACTGCCACGAGGTGCAGTGACTCCATGTCAGGGATGCCACTGGTGGTGCTCTGCAGTTCCACTGTGGCCCTTCGTCCCCTCCTGTCTGATCTGCAAAGGGGAAAGCAGGGAGCCACGCTGGCGCAGGACTCGGCCAGGCAGGCTTCCCACAGCAACCTGGCCACGGGTTTTCAAAAGGAGATGCAGAGGCAAGGCATGCAGTGAGTCTGGCAGGGCTTCCAGTGAGAAGACAGAGGTTCTGCAGCAGCTTTCAAGAAGGAAGAGCAAGTGTGAAACCTTGACTGCTTTTCAAAGGGAGACTGATTAGTTTATCACAGCCATCATGACGGCAGCAGCTCCAATAGCGCAGGACCCTCCAAGAGGTCCAGCACTAACCACAGTCATCTCCTGCTCCTCCTGTCCTGCAGCACTGCCGACAGAACACAAACACGATCGGGATGTTTGCCGTGGCCATCTCATGGCTGAAGGGAGCCCTGCTCTGTCTCTCCCCGTGCTTGACGTGCTTCGGTGCAGATCGCACGTGTTTGGGGAAGGGACTTCCTCGCACCTAACGCTGGCTGGGTGCCAGCCGCAGCGAGGCCCCCATCTCTGTAACGAACATTAGGAAATTACTTGCATGCAACACCCATGGAAACTTTGCTCTTAGGTTTCCACCTCAGGGAACACATTTTTATTCCCGTGCTTGGGAATTCTTTTTCTCAGCGCTGGTCACCATCTGATACGTGTCGTCACAACACTCAGCGCTGTAGAGCAGAAGGAGCTGGCAGCGGCAAGGCTATCACCAGGGCTCCCACTGGGTGTGTGTGGTCAGAGTGGCTTTTGAATCACTGAGAGGAGGAGCTGTGTCCAGGTCATATGGCAACAGGGCAGCAAATGATGACAACTTTGGGTATAGGGTGTGCCGTCTCATTAAATCAGTGTGGCTCATAGCTGAAGTATCGATATGGCCGGCGATAGGGAAAAGGAAAACTAAACACAAAGAGAGTCTCTTACACAAACAAACACAGCATCGTTTTGGTGGTATTGCAGAGTCAGTCTCCAGAAATGACTCACCTGAAAGCCCGCAGAGCAGGGCACCGCACTGCCGGTCCCAGGTCTTCCCCCGGCACCAGCCCTGGCCGCTCAGGCTGCGCCTTGGGAGAGCCACGGAGCTCGCGGTTAGCACGGAACCCACCTCAGGAGAACGTTGTGCTGCGGGGCAGCAGCACCGGAGGCTTGGCGGGCTGCTCATCTGTCCAACCTCAGGCACTGTGGTCTGATCCTCCCCCTGGCACAAGTCACAAGTTGTGCCAGCGTAGTTAAAAAGAGATTTAAAAGGGAAGAGGAATATGGCAGGAAAAGTGCACGTGAGGCTGAGAGCAGTGCTGTCCAGAGGAGACGTCAATGCCAAGGTGAACCAGGGATATGGGCTGCCCAAACCCTGCTTTCCGAGAGCAGAAAGCTGCCATCGCACTAGTAAGAGAAAGGAGATAATACTGGAGGGGAAGAGATGGGGCGAGAAGGAGGACAATTACATTAACTGAAACAATGTGTTATATTTTAAACATTAAAAACTTATGACTCTAATGGCAAGTACCTGATGCAGCAAAGGAGAAGAGGGGAAACTGAAGCAATGGTTAAACAATGCACAACGTAGTCTGCAGGGTCTGTTTTGTATTAAATCCATTTGGAGGCTGAGTTTGCTCCTTTGACAGCTGGCCACACTCGCTCAAAGAGAATAAGAAAGTTTTTGTTTTTTAAAAAAGATGTGTAATGGGTTTCTTATGTACTAGAAAAGAAAAGCTCTCTGAGCTGGATCACCTATTTTCTTGTCAAAAGACTTTGGACAAAACCTAATCATGAATAAAATGCCTCGTGATTTTTCAAAGAGCTCTTTTTTTTGAAGTCAGCTTTTCTGAAATGGGAGGCAGGGCCTGGGTAATGCGGAGCAGGGCGGGAG
Source organism: Phalacrocorax carbo (assembly GCF_963921805.1). Lineage (NCBI taxonomy): Eukaryota > Metazoa > Chordata > Aves > Suliformes > Phalacrocoracidae > Phalacrocorax > Phalacrocorax carbo. Next base: position 7,103,377 of record NC_087527.1, on the reverse strand, counting down.
GCAGCTTGCACGCCAAGCCTCCGCGCGGGCCTCCTCGGCCGCCCCAGCGCTGCCCGCGGGAGCGCTCCCACCCCGCACCGGCCCCAGAGACTTGCTCCGTGATGGGGAACGGCTTTCCCTGGCTCCAGGAGACCCATGGCCAGGCTGGCTGGCACCGACCACCATCCCCACTCTCAGACACTTCCAGGGCAAGCCCCAGCAGCACCGCGGAGGTCTCGTTCATCTCCTGCCATGGGGTTTTACCACCACGGCTGCATGAGCATCAGTCCGTGCGCACAGAAATGGGGATGCTAATTATGCCTCAGCCTGTCCTGGAAAGGCTGGCTCTGTGTAGAGCTGAGCTGCATTTGGGGATGAAGAGCAAAAGCTGCTTTCTCTTCTACACATACCACATGCCAAGAGCACAGAAATACTGGCTCATCCACTGCAGAAGGCACCAGAAGAGCAAACACATCTCCTGGCCACTGCTTCCCTGAGCACTTCTAAGCGCCATTGCAGCTTCTGTGCCAGGGCTCCAGCCCACCTGAGGCAGTATGGGCAAAACCTGGTGTCAACCACAAGTGAGAAAGGAGAGCAGCACAGATGGACAGACCTGTCCCCTCTCTCCTGGCATTCCCATGCCTGTCGCTGTAAATGTGCCAAAGTCATGGGAGGAGGAGGATGCACCACTCCCGGTCGGCTTGAACCCCTCACCCCTGCCTTGTCTGCCCTCCCAAAAGCCGCTCCCGTTTGATGACAACCACTCACACCATACACCCTGTCTTTATCCGTGAGGCTGATCCAGACCTGCTCACCCCTCAGTGCCTCTTCTGTGGGGCTGGAAACCTGCAGGGCAGAGGCAGCCCCTCACTGGGGCCATGCCTTGCATAGTTAGATGCCAAGCACTAATACCTCATTCTCCTCATTTTAAAGGCGATAAAGGGGAGATCTCTGCACAGGGCCAGGAGGACTGAGCTTACCGGCAGACCGAACGTGTGCTACAGGCTGGCACAGGTATCACATAGTCACAGAGCCAGCGTGACCCCAAGGTCACTGGTGGCGACGGCTGTGATGTGCAAGCAGAAGGTATTGCCCAGAGCAGCGCTGGGGCTCTGGTAAGCTTCAGCCTCTGAGGACCAAACCTGAACTGGAAACACCTCAAGAACAAGTTTTCCTGCAGAGTTTCATTGATTCCTCGTTTCTCATAAGATTTCCTGCTCTGGCGCTGGTCAAAGCTGGGAAGCACAGAGAGGTAGGGGATGCAAGGGCAAAGACCTTCCAAGTGTCCCTTGAAAGCTGAACAGTGTAATTACACCAGCATCCACGTCCCGGAACTGCAGCCTTGATGTGACTAATGGAAAAGGCGCTCGATCTAAATTTGAAAGGCAGTGTCCAGGGGCATAGGGAACCAAGGTTGTTTGGAAGTGGGAAAGCCACAGTTCCTCTGTTCTCCAGCAAACCCAGCTGGGATTTACAGGACTATTGGTGATTTAAAGCCTGCAGTGACTCGCCCTGCCATTGCTCCGACCATCGTCCTCTCAGTCCTGCTACAGCGCTGTCTGGACACTGCAGCGCTCAGAAGGAATAAAAGGAAGTGTAAAGAGACTGGAGGACGCAACGTGCTTCATCCAGCTCCCTGGGGCAAACCTCTCACACTCCGACCGATGCCGGGCAGTAAGACTCAAATTTACTTTCATAAATTGAGGCGAACCTGGAAACTGTTTTCTGGCTGTTGTTTTTTGTTTCCCCTTGGCCCTTGCCAGTTGTTTATGGACAGAGAAGATTTTCAGCCCTTTGTCATGGACACCCATAGGTAGAGAAGACCACTGGAATTTTAATTGTCCAAGAGCTCTAATAGGTGTAATAGTCTTGTGTGTTACATATGCATTAATTAAGTAACACTGCATTTAGCTCCAAATCATGCGGAAGGCGCGTGCTGTGTTTGCACAGACATAAATATCTTCTCAGTTAGAGTGCAGACTAATAGCTTTGCTCTCTTTGCATTGCAGTATTTCCATTCTGGTGAAAATGGGAGCCTCAGAAACGCTTACCCCTGGGTAGTCCCGGTTCACTGAGTAAGAGCTTGGCTCTTCCACATGTTCTCCTCGCACACGGGCTTTCCGAAACAATATGGCTTGGAGAATTTGAGTAGCTCTTTGATGCCTGCAGGTTTCAGCACAGGGCAAGCCCTCTGCAGCTATTCGCACATTACCGATTACCCCATTGAACAAACAAACGGCCTGGCAACCTCTTCGGGGGTCCTTCATTACCCAGATTTTTCAGCCCTGCTGTTTCACTGCAAATACCATCATTGCAGCAATCCTTAAGCTGTAAATACAGTGTTATGTGTAACTGCAAGGGGAAAGGAGAAACAAAAGGATACAGCATAGTGAATATAATATATTCTCATCCTGATCCACAGGGAACTTCCATGCATTTAGATGAGAATATAACACTAGGTCATCAATGGAGAGCTGCTTGTTTTAAACCCCAGTATTGCCGCTTTCTCTTTGCTGCTTTGGTGCAACCTGATTCTGAAACAAAATGATAAGTTGCAACAACACATGTTGGATGAGCTCTGATACACTAGCTGGACAAATATTTGGAAGAGTATTCACTTTCACCAGGCAACATTATGCTCTGTGGATTAATTATACAGAATATGGTCCTGACTTGGGTTTGGACGATTAAAGCTGTGCTGGAATTCCAGAGGATTACTTAAATGTGCAGCATTAGTGAAGGTAAAACATCTTCAATATCCCTTTCCTGCAGCCTCCATTTCCTTTATAGAAATATGCAGATTAGCACTAAGTATTAATCTGCAGAGGCTCCCGGAACAGGGCTCCTTCCCCTGAAGAGCATTGTGAGGTTTTGGGGAGAGGAGGGGGAGGGCTCTTTGAAAGGGAAATAAAGAGCTGAGAAATTTCATGTTTGTAAAACAATAACAAGAAACGGGCGACTTATTCCACATGTTTTAGTCTGGGAGAAAAAAGCCTGGATGCCGGCAAAGTAAGTGCAATATATATGTGTAATTAAGAAATTCTTTCCTGAGATCTTCCTTAAAATATGTCTGAATACAGATCTTGAATTTGCATAAATAACTTATGCCTTTCACTTTTTTCCTTGTGGAAAACACATAACATTGCCTCTCGCTTTCTGATTTTCAGACCCTCCCTGGCTTGGGAGGAGGATTTGCCATATTACGCTATTCTTTCCAATTGTAATCAGCCTTAAATCTGAATAAAAGCAGCAAATGGCTGACTGGCACTCAGGGCTTCCCTCCCTCCCCCTGCCCCCCATGGAAGCGGCAGCGGCAACAGCATTGAGTCAGAGTGGGAAAGACATGACTGCAGCTCTCAGTTTTCATTAGTATTCATGGAGCATCCGACTCCAGAGAGGATTAATAGACTCTGATGCCTAATATCCTGGAGAACAATTAATTTGCCCACAGTTTTGTCATGGTTGAAAGTCAAATGCTGGAACAGATCGATGCACTGAGCTGCAAGTTGAACACTGCAACCTTCTGCTGGAGCTGAATTTTAATTTTCCCATCATCATTTCCCTCCATTCCCAGCACACCGGTTTTCTAATAGATCTAAAAGCCTCTTACCTTCTTCCATCACATGTTGGTCTTCATAACAAAAGTCCAAGTTGATTGTTCAAATATTAGAGCCTTGTATTGCTCTCCATTATGGGATTAGAGATGTTCAAGGCCCCTTGTGTTTTGACCTTTTCCTGTCTCATTTCTCTTCAAATTGTATGAAAAATGCTAACCTTTTGTAATTAAAATCAAAATAGAAAGGAGGAATAAACCTTTTTTCCTAACAATTATTCAGTATTTGTGTTTCCATTTGGATAGAAGTGTTTGTGCAGAAATTAAGGCTGGTGTTTATAAAAGCCCGGTCAATAGACCTGTTGGGAATGCCTGGCAGCGCTGCGTCCTTCCCCTGTATCCTGCTGGAGCCAGAGCCGCTGCCCTGGGCTTGCACCAGCCCGGAGTTCGGCCTGGGAGCTCGCTTCCCTCTTCCACCAGATCATCTGGCGGGTTTGTGTAAGCCCACTAAACCCAGTGCACACAGGGGAAAAAAAGATATATCGATAAACAGACTTAGATGGTTGTTGCGGGAAAGTAGTGCAAGCATTGGAAAAAAATATTGCTTATATTAAAAAAAACCCAGCCAAACAAGATAGGAGTTGAGGCCAGATCCCGCCGATGCACAGAATCCAAATGACTGCATGGACAGAGCGCGGTAGGTGCCTGCTTGGGACAAACTTTGCTGCGAGGGCGATGGCTGTGGCAGCCCATGCAGCCCTCCTGGCCTTACCTTCCAGGAGTTTGTCTTCTCTGCTGGCAGCTGCTCAGAAAGCTCTGGACAAGCAGGAGGGGTGATGCAGAAGACATTGCAGAGCTATCGGGACCAGGGACCAGCAGGCTGGAGCCACTGACCTGCTCACTCCCTGGGCTGCACCCCAGTTCTCCCACTAGAAACAGAGAAGCGCTGCCAGTGGCAGGTGTAAGGACCGACACAAAACAAATCTGTGATACTGGAAACAGACTGAGACCCACCAAACCCAGGCTCACACCCACTGCGTACCCAGCCTCAACTGGGATCCAGAGCAGACAGCCACTGGGGACTGGATTTCCATGGCTTGGCCTTTTGCCTCACTGGGCAACCAGCCTTCCTGGTGCACGGGCACCCACCCTGCTCTCACCGGTCTCTGCAGATGGCGCAACAGCTTTTAGCTGAAATCCTGAAGAGGGGAAGGCAGGAGAGTGTCCTGACCTACCTCCCATCGGGCTGCTGGGAAAAAGCCTTCCCTGCCACCCCGGGCTGGGAGGGCACGTCCCGTCACTTCCCCCCACCCGTGCTGCTGGGGAGGCTGCCGAAACAGTGCGTGCTTTCTTCCAGAAAAAAAAGGGGCTTAACGGGTTAAGGCCAGATCTGCATGAGTCTCTCCTAGTTATTGTGTGTTCCCTCAGCGTTTCTGGTGTCCAGGCTTTTGTGGTTTAATTACAGTCTGCTCCAAATGGTCTTAGCCAACAGATCAATAGATCAGGAACATTAGAATTGTTAATTTGAATGGCTGATTTGAATTTAAGTGCAACTTCAATTTAATCATTTTTAAAATGAAACAGTGTGTGAGGGCCCTCCTTCTCTTCCACCAGCGAAGCAGATCCAATGCCCCGTAGGGATCACAAAACCCTCTGACATGCACATTTCCCTTCAGTCAGGAGTTAAGCCCTATGAGCTGCTGGATCATGACAAAAGTGGGGGTTTAGCAGCCTTTCCTACAAGCATGGTAATCCCAAATCCAACAGTGATTAACTTGGACTCAAAGCTCCACTGCAGAAATTAATTCTAAATCAGGGTCCTGGAGCCTTGTCTCACCAAACACTTTACAATGCTAATTGGCGATGACTATATGAGCAGGCATAATAATGTCCCAGTTGTCTCAACTTTCCCAATTCATCCAGAAATTCTGCAGGCTGCATGTTTGCCCTGCTGCCTGCCCAGAGCACGCACAGCCTGGCCCTTTCCGCTGGGCAGCCTGAGGCCGCTGGGACTGCTGGCCACAGGCTGTTGGAGACACAGGAAGCACAGGGATTTCTGAACACCGTCGGTGTGGGCACTCATGGCTTCTGGCCAGGAGGTGGGTCGGGCTCGGCTCTGACCAGTGGTACTGGGCGCCTCAGGTGCAGGAATGGTGGCATGCCCTAGCATCTGTAGAGTCACCATTAACGTGAACAAAATAAAATCTAAAGTAAAATAAATATGAAAATTTATGACAGAGTGCCTGGGGTGTCATTTTTGCAAGTAAGGCATTATAAAGATATTAGTAAACAAAAATTAAAAGTAAAGCGTATACCAATCTCCTATAACACCATTAATAGATTGGGTCCAAAGCTCTGCTCACTGCACACATGATGCTTTCTGACTCACTCATATATCCAGCTTTCATTTTATTTAGCAACCATAAAGTGCCAAGTGGGAGTAATTATCCTTCAATATCTTCGTTAACCAGTGGAACCCACTTCCCCAAGATACCCATCAGGTCAGGAGCACTGTACAGGTCAGGCAGGAGCAGGAGGAGCTGAGGCAGATGAAAGCACAGCTACCATCAAAAGGGCAATAACTTACAAAGGACCGTGGATGCTCCACGTGTCAGCTACTAAATGCGAGAGAGCAGAGCTTGTTCTTTTTGAGTGCATTCATGGGGAATTCTTTCAGTTCACATCCCTGCCAAACACAGGACATGAGACTAGACAAACCTTGGTCCAATACAGCCTGGCAAGGTCTGTGCTCCTATTTACTGCTGTGTGCCAGTCAGGTCAGAAAAGACGTGTAAGCCGGTATTTTTCTTGAAATGCTCAATAGTTCCTTTACCCCTGCACACCGAGCAAGCCAAAAGCTTTGTTTTCATTTTGTCACACTCACAATTGCAATGTGGCTGTCCTGTCTAATTGCCATCGTTACTGAATGTAGCATTTGCACTCAGTGCCCAAGCACATGGAAAAAGAGGGACAGAAAGGCATTTTGTTTTCACCTGTATTTCAGCCCTGGTTTAGAATCAATACAAGCTGTTTTGTACAGGAGGATACAGTTGTTCATCATGACACTGTTCAAATATAAAGTTTATGCGGCTTCTAAACCTATGTTTCTGAGTGTTCCCCATAGTCATTTCAGAGTGACAAAAATTCAGCAGAAAAAGCCCAGACCAAATTCACTGTGCGGTGCCTTCAAGGGGATGATGCTTTAGTACCTGGGAAAGCGCGGCTGCTTATCCACAATGACCAGCGCCTCCAGGGACTCACCGCACCCGAGCCCCCATGGCAGAGAGCATAGTCCTGCCCTCTCCGCCTCCAGCCCGGGGCACGAGTCCCCGAGGAGAGGGCACAGCTGAGGGGCCAGATCAGGCACAGGGATGCTGGGTGCCTCCCGCTACAAGAATACCTCTGTGTGTCAGCAAAGCAACAAGGGCCATATCCACTCCCACAGCAAAACAGCACAGGATGGGCAGTTTCTAATATACTTTGTGCTGTGCTCACAGCTGTGGTGGATGAGGCTGCACCTGAGCTGACCTGCAAATTACCTCTTCCTTGGTGAATTCACTGCCCTTGGAGTTGTGACTACCCATAACATCCCACTACTGACCCTACTGATACCAAAATCCATTCAAAGGCTCATCTCAAATGCTTATTTTAAAAGGTACTTCTGAGCTGACACAAACCTGTTTATATTCCCTTTCCATGTTTCCCTTCATTGCTAAAAGCCCAGGCAGCAATACGGGGTGAATCAAATAAACTGCCTTGCTCTTGTGCAACAGTAAGAGGTTTTGTGACTGGGCATCCTGGTTGAAGGGCTGCCCCTGCTCGCAGGCAGGAGGGCTCCGCACCACGTAGCGCTGCTGAAACAACCCGCAGACTGGAAGTAAAATGTCCCATTCAGAGTCCGACTGCTTTGTGTGCTGCATTCAGCAGCAGAAAGTGCCTTTCCCCCCAGCTCTGTGAAGTGCCTCTCCAAGCCTTCCGGGCAGTGATGCTTACCCAGGGCAGCAAATGCCCAGCTCACGCCTGGCCAGCACGCAGCAGGCACTGGCAGCTGTATGCAGATTTCCATCACCCTCTAGGCAGATGCTCGAGAGGCCTCTCTGCCTGCTCTGGGCCACCAGGATCCCACAGGCAGCTCCATCTTTCCTTCCAGCAAAAGAAACATGTCACCAGCTTGTGCAGGAAATCCAGGGAGCCTCGCTGGGCAGGAGGTCTGTGCTGCGTACATGAAAAACACTGGAAAATAAGGCTTTTGACAAAGCAAAAAGGAGGGGGAAAGGACTCCCGATTCTCCTCTTACTTGCCATCTAGTATCAGTTCACTGACTTCATCAGCGCTTGGTCTGATTCAGTCAGCCAGACTTGTGTCCAGGGAGCAAGCATTTGAAAAGGTAAAAGGCGGACTGAGTGCCCAAAGCCTGGCTCTCAAACTGAGTTTCTTCTTTCTTTCTTTCTTTGACAGATTAAACCAAAACATTATTCTCGGTGTTATTTTGTTGGCCTATGCATCAGCCTGAATGACAAGCACCGACTGCATCCTGAGAACAATCTGAAGGCAACCCAGGGAACCCACCCAGATGGTGTTCAAAAGCATCTCAGAGCAGAATGGGCTCTGCTCGACACAGGAATTTCACAGCAGGAACAAAGGGAACTTTGCAAACAGAGCTTTGAAACGGAAGTCATTTTATCCAGCATGCCTGCAGGAAACGTGAATCCATCTTCCAGCACAATCAAACGCAGAGCTGTGCATGGGCATAATTATTAGGGGAATGATGGCAACAGTAAAGGAGCTCATCAGTCAGAAAGCTACATAATTTCTAAACTGTCTCTTATGCTGAACCACCTGGATTTAAAGTAACGTTTGCAGACAAGATGAATGAATCTGCTTACTGAACATGCCCATATTAACACATGCAAGAGAAAGGGTCACTGCAGGCATCAGATGTGACTGCCTTGCTCCTGCGCTTTGACTGACACGTCCGTCTAACACCTCTGCAGAACACCAGCGCCAGTGGCTCCCCTTTCCCTCCTTGCCAGCTCTCACTTGTGGGGACAGATAAAGCTGGAGAAATTATTTGTTTGCTTTTGGGGCATTTTTTCAGAATCAGTGCTTCTTGATTCAAAATTCAGAGCAGCAGCTGCGGGCACGCAGGGGCTGACTGTCACTGTGAAGGTTCGCTTGTGCGATTCTCTTTCCACGATCCTAAAAACGCCACATGTAGTACACAGCTCGGCATTTCTCTCCCAAGCAGGGAGTGCTCGCGGGTGGGCCTTCCTGCCTGTGACAAACAGGTTCGTTTAAATAACAAAACAAGGCTCTGGGCTCTGCTGGATGTCATTAAAATGGAGACAAGGAAAGGCTTGATCTGATGGGACTCCCACCGACACTTGTGCCAAGGCCAGCACGAATGCTCTGGCCTGACTCGGTGCCAGCCCCTCCCCAGCCTCTGCTCCGTCGCTTCCCTGACCCTTTCTGCAGGGCGCGCTGAGCACTGCTCCACCGGGCAACCGCGGTCGCTGTAAGCCCTTCTTACAGTAACCTGGAGCTTGGTGCTGGCCAGGAGTCACCGTGCCATTCTCTACACCCGTGGGACAGTTTGTGCCCAGATCACAGGATCACAGACTGATTTGGGTTGGAAAGGACCTGTAAAGATCATCCAGTCCAACCCCCCTGCCGTGGACAAGGACATCCCTCACTAGATCAGGCCCCCCAACATCCACCTGGGCTCTAGCACCAAAGAGCAAGCGAGCTCTGCCACGCACGGCTACCAGAATGCAATCACCTGGAACCATGAAGAAAACCTCACTTGCTGCCAAAAGGCCAACTGTAGCCCCCTCGCCAAACCTTTTTGTAGAAATAGCCCTAACTAGGAAGGGGTATCAGAGCCCACAGATACAGGTTTGTTGCAGATGTTTGGATGGTTGCTCTCAGCTGCATGGGAACCGCACGTGCACGGTGGTTTCCTAGAGCACTTTCTGTTTCACAGTGCTTCCCCAAAAATAGTGCGAGAATCTTCATTAATATTTAAGGCCTTCCTTTTTTAAGCATTTCAGTTTCGTGGAGAATGGCGAGCTCTCTGTCCTGGAGAGCTCATTCAGAGGGAAGAGTGGGATTAAGAACTTCAAAGTGGAGTTCTCCCCTGTGACAAGTTCTTTAGAAGAGACCCTGTCCAAGAGTTATCACATCTCTCCAGCAAGGGAAAAGATTTGCCACGAGAATCCTTCTGGGCTTGCGGACTTCTGCAGAGGAGGAGATTTCTGCCAGCAGCGGCTGCTCTCTGATGGGAAGCACACCCTCCTCCTGGAGGTGTGAAATCTCTGAAGAGGGCAGGCTTTCTTCCCACGTGGCAGCCAGCAAAAATGCCAGCAGAAGCATGTGCTATTTCAGGAAGGCAGAAAAGGAATGAAAAGGTTTTCAGAGGACTTAAAAATCAATGTGGAATGGATGGAAGGATGACAACTGGCTGCAACTGAGAGAGAAAAACCAAAGGGCTTCAGAAGAGAAAAAGAAAATGCAGCCTCTGAATGTGGGAAAAGGTTCCTGTCCCACCATGCTGCTGCCTCCGGGACTCATGCTGAGGATCGGGACATCACCACCCACTTTTTTGGCTGCTGAGCTGGCCCCTGCTCCTGCAGCATCCTACAAGATGCCCCACCCTGTGGCAAGCAGCCAGGTGCAGGTGCTCACTATGGAGGGGAGTGGGCAGGTTTGGTGCTCTTTGCCCGTACTTGGTCGTTAGGAGGCTACCCAGAGTAGGTGGGCATCTGAGCAAGCCAGGTATTTGGCCTTGGTCAAAATCGCTATACAAACACCAACAGGAGAAAGACCTTTTGTTCCCTCTGGCTCAACAACAGCTTAAAGTCTTCTCACAGGACCCTTGTTGGTGCAGGAGAATTAAGAGAGCTTCTTATTGTTATGACTGCACAGCATCATCCTTGGTGTCCTTGCTTTTGCCTCCACCCCTGAGATCACACTGCTCTTCAGGACAGTCTATAGAGCACTCAAAAATACTTTTGTTTCCTGCAGAGTTGATCCATGGAGGTGAGACTCTGTCAGCAGGCAGGGTGACCATAAGCTAGTCCTGCCCAGGGAACCCTCTCAAGAGGCCTCATCACTGGTCTGGAGACCCTCCTGGGTCAAAACACAAGACATGGCAGCTGCTGGAATGGCCTTTTCCTTCCAGGCATCTCTGCCTTTGTCTGATCTCCTCACACCCAAGGCAGACCAAAGAGGAAAGAGAAGAACTTGTAGTTCAAACATTAAACCCCAGAAAAGCTACAGAAGTTTTGTGCCTGTTTTGACATGACCATTTCTATTGGCAGAGCTGAACAAATCATCTGCCATGAATATTTTATCCTTTCTTTCCATGACCAGATTGTGGCTTCCTCAGATCCACTCATTATTCAGCAGTATTTATGCAGCATCTTGTAAGCTTGTTTTACCGCTAGGGATTGGCTCAACAAGGAGTCACTGGTCAGGTTGTGCGGGTGGCCAGTGCTGCTGCCACTGCGGGGTCGGGGACGGCCACGGGCGCAGACAGATCTGCCTCAACCAAGGAGTGACACCTCTGCTGGTACCGCTTTAGGAAAGGAGCGTATCCCAGGGCGCGGGGTGTGGGTGCGCACACATAGTAGCGGTCCTTGAGAACAACTTTATTAGCTGTTTGGTTCACCGACCGATCAAGAAAACAATGCCAGCTCCTAATGGCTGACTGTGGGTAAATGTTCATTGCCTTATGGTGACTACTGCGTGTGTGTGCTTCTACATATTAAATGCCCTGCGAGAGCAGGCTGTAGAGAAGGATCTGTTGAGGTGCGAATACCCTGCACCAGGCTCCAAGGGGCTTTTCTGAGGGTAGTGGCTTTCTGGCGATGTCTCCCACATCCTAGGTGGGACAGATAATGAATGCACTTGAATGATGAACTCTCTTTGACATCTCCACTTTTCCTCTTCTGCAGGAAAATGAAAGCAAATCCATTCTGATTTCTGCTGAATTCACTCCTCACCTCTGGGTAGTGTTTTAGAAATCAAAAGCAAATCCATTATTTTGCTTCTTGTCTAAGGACTTGGAACCTTTCACAGATGTTAAGACTACTTATAAGTTAACGGATTTGTATTTAAACCTCCTGGCTGTGTATTTTTCATGCATTTTAAGTACTGACAATAGGATAAGTAAATGCACAAACTAAGCAAGCATGTTCACACATACCCAGATTATAAAAAGAACAGAAAAGCAAATGTATCTGTCCCTGTGCCCTGGTCATCCCAACCAGAGCAACTTACCTCCAAAATACTCTCTTAAAAACCTGCTGCTGCATCGGGTGCTCAGAGCTCCCTTTCGTCCCTGGAAGAGGAAGAAGCATCATAAATTTCACTTGCTTTTCATCTATTGAGGTTGGATAAGAGGAAAGAAGAGATGCTCCTCTTCCTCCCGGTGTGACATTCAACCACACTCTAGGCTTAGTCTTCATTCATGGTGTAATTCCATTTCCCCTCTGAATTATGTACTCTCAGTAGCCTGCCTTGTGCATAAAAGATCCATGACGGGGAGCCGCATCATTCATTTTTTTTTCCATGAGCAGGTGCAAAATATAATGCCCCTGATTTTCAAGATCTGATTAAACTGTCATAGATATGGAGCAACCTCAATAACTCCTAGCATCTGAGAGGGACTGCTTATTACAACACTGCACCCACTGATGCTATCGATAAGAATCTCTCAGCATTTCAATTACAAACCCCTATTTTCAGGATTTGTTTATTTAAATTGGATGAATTTGGTGCTCCTGAAAGTCAGTGCCTATAATCCACAGTCTAGAGCCCAGCAGGCACAGCCATGTCCCAGTGTCCTGATCTCTGCGTGGGCCACTGGTCCAGAACCGGGATGCCCAAACCATGCAGGCACCTTCTGGCAGTGCGAGCACCAGCCATCCCTACTCAGGTGCCAGGTCCAGCCCTCCAGTGTCTTCGCATCCAGCTTTTGTCCCAGGCTCCCCCATATGTCTGCTCTCATGCTCAGTCATCAGGTCCCAGCTTCTCTCCCCAAATTCACTCCCTCCTCTGACACCAGAGCTGCCTGGCTACAGATTCCCAGCAGCAGCTTTCTGTCACTTCTTTGCCTTTGCTGAATTCACTCAGTGATTCACCAGTCTCAAAAACAACAGTTTTTGTTCTGTTCTCCAGGTTACTGGGGCACCAGGGTAAGAAGCAGAGGGTTTCTTCTGCATTTTTGCAAGGACTTGAAGTAACCAATTTGTGAAGCTGCTCCCCAGGGGAGGGAGAAGCAGGAGCACAGGAGGGAGATTTCCCTGACAGCAACGGTGACAAGGAACCACCTCTGTGTTTTGGGGGGGAAAACCCCCACGTCAACGGGTGTGGCAGCAGACCCCCGCAGCTAGCGAACCACCGGGAGGGATGAGCTCACGGGGCAGGGGCAGCCCGACTCAGCAGCGACCGAGAGGCACAGCACCGCCGAGCTCAGCGAGTCCTCCCCGCTTTTCCTATGCCGTTCTTCTGCAAAGCTGTTTCCAATATTGTAATTGAATGCTTAACTGTTACACTGATGGAATAAATTAGACTGAACCTTTTATCCCAAAATCTTCTCTGTAAGAAAGAGACATCTGAGGGCTCTGGCACGCTGACAGGTATTCCCTTCCCTTGGGGCTGGCAGGGGGGGTCACAGATGTCCCCGGCTGACGCCAGCCGGCGCAGGGTGTCAGTGCTCCAGCGATCAAGCACGTCCCTCGCCCGCAGGAAGGACTAATCTGGCATGGGCATGGCCTGGCTGCAGGGAGGGATCGCCTTTGGCAAGAGATCACTAACATTTCTCTGGCAAGTGCAAGAGCGAGGCAAAGCAGCCTGCGCGGCGTTGCGCCCGGTCTGCAACAGGACGGGAATTAGCCGAATAATTGCTCTGGGCCTCGGCATGCCCTGGCCACCCAGAGGCGCGGTGTTGGGCAGGAGCTCTGCTCCAGCGGCACCCGGGAGGCTCTGCCACATCCCCGTTGGCAGTGCAGGCAGGTGAGGGCAGGCAGAGCTGCCTGCAGCAGCAGACCCCTGTCTGCCACTGGGATGAGATGGGCTGGATCCCAGACTAGCCTGAGCTGAGACTGGTCTTGCTGTCCCAAAACAACGTGTAGCACTGGTATCAAAATACACAGGCAAGCTGATGTGCGGTGTCCTTTTTTTATATTCAAAGGTAGATCTCCTGATGCTGGAGCTAAAAAAAAAGTATTCAAATTAGCAATCAGCACAAATGATTGCTCTTCCATTCCCAACCCTGTTCTGAAATAGGAGCTCCAGTCTCTCTGCACATAAACAGCAAACACACACTCAGCATCTGATACGAAAGAAGGCTCCCGACACCGTGAAAAGAACAGGGAGAAGGTACTGCAGAGTGGGAGCTGCCATCTGGGCTTGCATCTGCGAGTGTTTGGCAAGGCGCATATGGAGGATCCTTTTCTCCGCCTCATATTTGGCCCTGGAAACTCAGGGATGATGGGATGAAGAAGCAGCTCTGCCTGGGGTCTGGTCACTGTGTGGGACCCACCGTTAGTCCCTTGCCCACAGAGACTCCTGCTGACCAGCACCGAGGGCGGTGCCAGGTCAGACACCACGGGGATGCCGGCTGTCGATAGGGCGGCTCTGCCATCGCTGGCAAACGGTGCTGCACCCACCTGCGGGGGGACGGCTGCGCGAACCTGGTACGTGGTGAGCCATCCCTCCTGTGGGTGCTCCCGACTGAAGCAACACTGGCACCCAAAGCCTCGCAGTGCAGGGTGAATTATGCACTTTGCTGTGGCACATTGGCATAAGGTCGTGCATCCTCACCTTCAAGTTCTCTCGAGTCTGGGCTTGGATTTGCCCATGAAGTGTAACTGACTTCAAAGTGACAAAGAAAACAAGAGCATGTCTGACTGGCAAGAACAAGAATATTACAGGAATATGGAAACTTGTTGCCAATGGCAAGAGGAGCTTGAACTCTGCAGAAGAAGAAATGAGGGGAGTTCATTGAAGCAGGTCCCTGCAAGCAGCGAGTTCTTTCCTCCAGGTCAAGAGCTGGAGCCAAGCTACAGGTTGAGTGTACATCTGCTGGTAACGGGATGTCTGTGCAGGAGCCAAATGTGTCTTAAAACTTATATAGCAAATAACAACGGCACAAAAATGCTTGAGAGTTCTCCTTTGCTTCTCCAAGGACGACATTTTTGGCTGTCTTTAAGTCACACATAACCTAAATTCCTCCCTTTTCTCTTACCTTATTCATCTTTGATAAGGTTGGAAGCTTGGGTACTATTTTACAGTTATTCTTTACCACTGAATAGAGGTGCTTTTGAAGTGGAAAAGAATGAAGGACAGTTGAGGGTAGAGTCTAGGCAGCATGGGCAAGAACTCCTGCAGACACCAACTGCTCCCAGGTCTTAGCATCTCACTTTCCACCCAATGGACATGGGTCTGATTCAACGATAGCGAGCTATCATTGGAATCAGTCTCCACTACCTGGTTTTGCTCCATCAGCAAGAGCTGGAGTAGGGACAGCTCTGGATAGACAGCAGGAGAATATTTTCTGCTTTAATGTACAATACACGATGGCTACCCAGTGCCTAGGACTTCCACAAATACATACAATTATTCCCTTGCATAGGAAGGTGTGTGTTTGTCTCTGCCCAAATTTAGCCCCTGCCATTGCAGCGCATGGGTTCTGGTGGCTGTGCTAACTTCCCAGCAAGAGGAGCCGATTTCCCCAGCTTTCTCCTGCTGAACTCCCAGGGCTACTGTCTTCTTCAGAGCTCATTCAGTGTAAGGGCAGGGAAATGGGGAGAAACCCATTACATCTAACCTACAGCATCCTCAGCATCAAAAAAATTATTCAAAATGTAAAGCCTTGGGGAAGCAGAAGCCTGAACAAGCAGAGCAGCAGAAGACTACGAGGCCAAGGTGACACAAATCAGAGTGGCAGTTTGAGCCTTTTTGGTGCTGGGCTGAATTGAGAAAGGAATCAGGCCCTGGACAAGAAAGCTGCGTGTTTGCTGGGCCACGTGCTTGGGGAGCAGAGGAGAATGCCTCGCTCAGCCAAGCAACACTGCAGCACCTTGACATATCTCATATATTTGCAATGTTTCACGAGTCTAATTGAGTGCAGAAGCAGAAATGATGGAGTACAACTGAGAACTTGGAGGCTGGCTGTCCACAAAAGCTTCCTCAGAGCTGGATTGTTCAGATGGAGGAATGATCTCATGAGCAGATGGGAGAGAGGCTTTGCTTCTTCCACAGAAATCTGGGCTAGAGCAGACTTTAGAAAATGAAGCACAGAAAGCTATTGTGCTCGAGTGTGAGAATGGAGCCAGCAGCCAACCAAACAAAGGTGCGTGGAGGGGGGTGTCTGCTCCCCCACTCCCCAGCAGCAGTCACTGAAGTGGTCAGGCAATGCATCCCACAGCCTTCAACTTGGCTGTAAACCTGGCGTGTACATTTGGAGGGGGATCTCCCCTGGGCACCATGTCCACTTGGTGATGAGCGCTGGCAAAGGAGAACATCAGAGGTGCCACCTCCTGAGCCACAGGACACGCTCACAGGAGGCTCAGGGATGCTGCTGTGCGCAACAGACAGGGAAGAGGAGGTTTGTAGACAGCAAAAGTGGTTTTTTTCTTCTTTTAAATAAAGTTAATTATTTATTCATGCACAAAACACAGGTTATTGTTTGCTAAACAAATCTGTGCGCCAGTCTGTGTGCATCTCTCCGTATGTGCCAAACGCCCTGTTACAAAACAAGTTGTGTCTCAGTTAGTTCATAACTCCCTGTGCTGGGCTGGGCTCTGCCTCAGGCCTGTGGAGTGTCACATCCCATCCCAAGGGGGGCTACAGGTGAGGAGGCTGAGCAGGAGAGGGAAGAGACATGTGTCCCAGACCTGGGGATGAGCAAGGACCTGCTGGCCATTGTGTCACAGCTGCCACCATCCTGCAACACCCAAGACCTAGCAGATTGCAGCAGTGACGGGGCAGGAAGGGTCCTGCAGGGAGAGCGCTGCCTTTCCAGCTCTGGCTGATCTGATCCATGAAATCATTTCAGAAACAAATTCAGGAATACCGGTACTGGGGGACTGCATCTCTGCAGGAGCCCAGGCATAAAACTAAAGCCTCACAGCGTTTTGTTATCACAACACCACACTGTTAAATGTCCTAAGCAATCTTTTTTTAAGGAAAACAAGTCTTTAGAAACAGAGGTGACCCTAGAAGTGATAAGTGAAGAGGTGCACCTGAAAGTCTGTTATCAGCTATTTGTGCCTGGCTCTGCCTCAGATTTCTCATTTCGATGTGACGGCAGCTGAAAATTGGATAGATACTGACTTCACCTCAAACAAGACTTTCCCTTTTTGTCTTCAAGGGCAACTTAAGTGCTTTACCCTCTGAGGTCGTAGAGAATCACGGGATGCTAGAAAAGGAGCGTTCTGGAGAGGGAATCATAGTGCTGTTGTGCAAAGCAGTTTGATAATTAACCTACACAGTAAGGTAAGCGCAAAGGAGGCTGGAAAAGCACAAGTTTTGGGAGGCTTGCTTGTTCTTAAAATTGGGTGTTGATGAGGTTTTCCTTGCTAACAAAACAAAGGTTTCATTTCCAGCACTGGTGACTGTTTCAAAATGATGTCCTGTCACCACCGCTACCTCCAGCCCAGGTCCCATGTCTGCAGATGGACACCAGCCCAGAGAGACACTGGCGGCGAGCTTGTGGGCCTCTCTCTGGCACGACTGAGGGCTCATTCTTGGGAGACGTTTGCCGGGAAAGGGAATGGAGGGAAAGGCAAAGGGCAGAGAGTTACGAGTACAGAGCTCTGGCACTGGGGTCTCAGCCGCAAGAGCCAACTCCTCCACTCACAGCAGCACAAGCCAGCAGGGAATGAACTGGGGTCTGTTCCCTCCCCACCACAAAGACTGGGGGCAGAGAGGCAAGGGTAGAGAAGGGACTAGCGGGGTGTTGGGACAAGGGCACATGGCATCCTCTAAAGGGAAGAGGCTCTGAGGGAGGCTCCAGGCAATTAGAGAAGTAGAGAAGCATCTAACGAGGCAAGGGGTGGTTGGAGACGCTATTTATACAGGGCCCAAGAAACTCCTGGGTTAGCTGGGACCCAGAGCAGCATTTCAATTCCCAGGGGAAAACCTTGAAGCTGGTATGGTGTGACACACATTTCTGTCAGCTTCATCTTATTTTAGAAGCAGTTCTCAATAAAAATGGACAAAGGTATGAATGTCCTTCTGACTGCTGCAGCAGAGCTCTGCGACGTGGCCAGTTAAAATACGGAAGTAATCCTTAGAAACGTTTTGCTGCACCCCTGTGCGTGGCTGGTGTATGCCTACTGGTTTTAGAGGGTCCAGCATGTGTCAGAGTGAGTTGCGTGTGAGCAAACTGATCTGTTCACATGTACCACATCTGCCTGAAGAAATGTAGAAATCTGGCAAACCCAACTGTCTCGCCAAGTCAGCCAGACAACAGTAAATCCAGCTGAGCTCTCTGAATTAACAGTTTAATTCTTTAGGAAACAGTACAATAAATACTTCAAAGAGTTCCTAAACACAAGCATCTTTTACTTTGACTCATACTCAATATGATAATTTGGATTAAATCACACAGACACCTATGCACATTCATCTTTCTTATTTCTGCTTTACTAACACTTTTCATGTGAGCAGTGTTCTCTAGAAGACCAGAGTCCCAACCTTGCTCACATTTTTTTTCTCTGAAGCACTGAGCTTCAACTTTTCTAGGACAGCCTGTTTCCTTATTTTGTGACTGTTCTTGGTGTTTCCCAGGATCTCCTCGCTGTGACCATGAGCCGTTCCCTCCCTGTCTGCTCCTGCCAGTGTTCAGCACTCACGCCTCGGCACTTGGGCTCTTGCTCAGCCCCCAGGGAAGCTCAGCACCCCCAGTCCCTGCGGGAAGGTTCAGTTTGCCCTAGATAGACACCAGGAAAAGCAACAACCACAAATGCCAAATGGAAGTTCAGTCTGACAGAAGAAGGCTGAGGGAAAGGGAGACCCTGACACCGGGCAGAGCTGGTAAAACTGCATGTTCTGCTCAAACCATTGCACCCCCTGAAAGCGTGTGCAAGTAATAACCCATGCAGCCCTTGGAGGCTCCCTTAGCCAAGAGCTGGAGTGTTCTCCCTACATGAACACACCTCGTATCTTTAATTCTAAGCAGGTTACAAAGCAGGTTGTGCCACACAGACTTTCCAGCACCCAGTGGCAAAGTAATCTGCCCCAAATTCTTCATTTCCCAGTGTTTTTACTAATAATGAGTGTTATCCATTCGGGAATGGTGGGGGAAGTGAAAGGCTGTCACAGATCTTTGACAGCAGGTGCCTGAGAATGCTGTCATTGAAGAGGCAAGCAGAGGAGCAAGGGTACCACAAACAAAGCAGAGACCCCAAACAGCACCATGACAGAGAAAGCAGCCGGGATGGTGGGAACATGCCTTTGCTTTACCTCTGCTTCATTTCAGCATCATTCAAGAGCAAACCTTGTCCTTGCCTATCCTGGTCTTGGAAATAAGCATGGGCGGCTGCTTAGGAGAGAGAGATGGATGCAGCTTGCCACTTGGGCATCTCCAGCTGCGCAGCCACTGAGAAGGTCCCTTTCTAGAGCCACTCAAAGCAGGAGCCAGCGAGCTGCTGTGGCTCCTGGGGAGGAGGAGGAGAGCCAGGAGCCTCTGTCAGGTGGCAAACACAGCGATCACTTCATCAGCTGAGTTAAAGTGTTCGCCCAGGCTGACAGCTTCCCTTGATTTTTTAATATTTCATCAGGAAAATTCTTGTTTAGGGGAGTTCATTTATTGCTGGAATGTCAATATTTTCAAGAGGAGAACATCGATAGAGGCAGGCTTGATTTGGTTTTCTTCTGTGCTGGGGCAAGGGGGTTAGTCTGGATGCACTTCTCAGCCTGCTCCAGCCGCAGAGCGGGAGGGAGCCAGCAGGAGCAGCGGCACACGGGGACGGAGCGGGGCCCCTCGCACGGGCACCCAGCGCTCGGCTCCAGTGTTGAGACCCTGAGCCTCCCACCCAGCTCCGAGACCTGCCTGGCTCTACCGTCACCGCCGCTGCCTCCTCCTCCTCTGCGTCCCCTGCAGCCCTGGGACAGTAAGAGGGAGACAGCATCGTGCAGAGAATAACAGTCTTTCCCCAGAAACCTGTTTACTTTTCAAAGTCTGGTTACCACAGCAACATGATACAACTATTTAGTAGAAATCTTTTTCTCCCCGTTTCTCAGCTTAAGCTCTGTAGTAAGAGTGCAGATTCTGAATCAACATATTTTTTCAGTCAATGTTTTTGTCTGGTTTTTCCTATAAACACACATCAAATACAATGTGCGAAACTCAGACGTGCTAAGTGGGAAAGCTGAGTTTTATAGACTCATCCTGTGCTAGCGTAAATGGTGAAAACTTCCTGTGGGAGCAACAGCTGGGAAGCAGCACAGTTACAGATGTGCTCAGCCATGGGCTCCCGGATGTTTCCTGGGCAGAGGAAGACCTACCAAAGCAGGGCCTTGGGCTGGCTCCAGCGAGGTGTACACAGCCACTCTTCTGCCTGGATCTAGGGCTCTAACCAGGAACTGGGGCTGGCTGCCCCAGCCAGAGGGAGGGAATCCCACCTGGAGCATCCCAGCAATGCCAAAGAGCCAAAATGCACAACTGCCCTGGGGCCCAGGGGAGACAGGCATGCAGGGAGCCTGCAGCCACCCTGGGACAGACGGACACCCACACGTCCTGCCCAGGGGACGGCCCCTGGTGCCCGGCTCATGGAGCAGCACACTCGCAGCAGCCAGCGCTTCCTGGATTCCCCGAGAGACCTCAGCTCTCCGAAAGCCAAACCACCATCAGGGACACGACCTTGCTTACCACATCACCCACGCAGGGACGCAGAAGGGAAAACAAACCGCCACAGGACCTGACCCTGCAGCATTCGCCCGAATGCCGTCTCTTCCAGGAGAGCAGCTCCCTTTCTCCCAGCAAAGTCCCCTCTCCCCAGCAAGCCCTAAGAGCCATCTCCAGTTGCAGTATGTGAAACGCTGCCCACGGTCACAGCACAAAGAGAGTCTAGCACTGAGAGATACTTCAGGATACTTAAAAAATGTTTCCCAAACACATGCTGAGCTTGAAAGACTGTCAGCTCAGCTCCACCACTTTCTGAAAGACTGGTTTCAAACCAGACCAAAGCCTCCCTGGTCCAAACTTCACTTTATAATGAGTTGTCTATTTTTCCCCGATACTTCAGTGGGATCTTTTTCCTGTAATACCAACAGCTGACACATTACTAATAAAAGGAAGAGTTCACAGAACAAACTTCAGTGCATTAATTATTGAGGGATATAATCCAAATTTATTTAATGAATTAATAATAAGTCATAGGGGTATTTTAATAATGAAATACTTCTAGTTGTGTTTCGATAATTATGGCTGGCTTTCATAATTATGCTGCTGCAGTGAAAATAAAATCAAAATCAATTAGGTGGCAGCAATTCTGTCCCAAGGGTGCCCTGTGCAACTCTGTCTAGATCAGGTTTAAGGGGACCCAGTGAAAAATCAATGTTGGTTTAAACTTCCAGCATGCAACTAGTTCTCTGCTTCACCATTGGAAAGAAATTAGGGTTCCCCTGTGTATAGCTGCTTCAGGAGATGAGGAGTAGCTCTCCTTAGAAAAACTTGGGAGCAGACTCAGGATTAAACAATCTCTCCCAGCCAGAGGCAGCCTGCCTTCACTGCAGCATGGCACTGGGGCGGTTTGAGCCACATTCCTGCAGGCACCTGAACAGGAGGGCTCCGTCCTCACCCGCTCCCCTCCAGCGCACCAAGGGCTCCTGTGCCTGCAGGACTTCCCGCCACGCCAATCCCCCTCTCCCTAGTCCCTCAAAAGTCAGGTAGCTGGATTTTGTTTAATTTTGTGCCTTCAGAGGTCATGTTTGCCAGGTTTCTTTTCTGCAAGCAGGATGATTAGAAGTTTTCTTTTAAAGACAAACCACAGTTTCTCATAGCCATTGGTTTCAGGAACTGAAGCTGGTAATTCTGCCAGGGCTGTTGCCCTCTGGCTTTGGTGAGTGCCGAGACCCCAGGGCGCTGGAAGAAGAGAGCCAAAGAGAGACCACACTGCTTGTTCCCACACCATTTTTGTTTGTTTAGAGATAACACTCCCCAGAGTATTTTTCCAAAAGGGCAGACAATGTGTTTGTATCTCCCTCCCATCCCAGGGAACCTTTATCCCACCCTCCAGCTCAGCTTCTGAACTCGGAAAGCAGCTGGGTTTCTTTAACCTTTTTCTTCTCAAGAAAGAGTGTTTGGAACTGGAAAGAGCTCCCATTTGAGCTTGTTGAGTCAAGTTGTCATTTCCAGCAGCTGGGATCCTTCCCAAAGGCTGCTGAGCACCACAGCTGGGCTGGAGGGAAAAAGCAGCCTTTCCTTCAGCTGCTCCAGCAGCTGAGCTCTACAAAGAAACCTCCCTGTTTCTCCCAGCATCTGGCTACCAGGCTCTGTAGGGACCTGCCCTGGTCCTTCAGTTGGGGTAGGTGACACCCACGTCCTGACGCTCACCTCTGCAAGTCCAGCCACGTTTCAAGGCACCAAGTGGGTCCTGCCCTGGAGAAGCCCAGCCATGGGATGGAAGTTTGGGTCCAACAACAGCATCTCCCTGAGCGCAGCCAGGACACGGGGATATGCAAACAAGGAGAGGGCACTGAGCCTCCTGAGCAGCACACCCGTGCTCGGAGGGGGGACTCCGGCACAGACAGAGCAAACAGATGGAGTTGAAAAGGTTACCAGGAAAAAAAGAGCTGGGCATGATTCTTTTTGCATTTTGGGGGGATTTCTAAGTGGCTGTGATCAGGTGAGCTTTTTTGACTTGTCTCTGCTGCAAGATGAGTTGAGCTTCGTGGTTCCCTCGCTGAAGAGCAGCCTGCTCCGTGTCTGCCTGCCTTCCCTTTACATCAGGCTGAGGATGTACCATCTGATCACTCCCTCTGTGGGGAGAAAGATCCCTCAGCAACTGCCAGTCTTGTTTATGGTTCTCACATCTCTAAACATATACCTGCTAGACATCTGGCTGCTCCACACTGGGGGCGTTTGGAGAATATCCTCTTCCCCAAAATACGTTGCAGCCAGGAGCCTCTAGGCAGCGGTTTCTGTGACCTGGAGGTCTCATGCAGAAATAGCCTAGAAGCAGCACAGTAATAGAGGGCTGCCCAAAATAGGAAGGGACAGAGATTTTCAGCATCAAAGATTAAGAGCCTTAAAATAGAAAAGGGAAAATTCAAGTAAAATATTAGGGCAAAGTATTCATAAGCAAGAGGTCAAGCGGGCAATAGAATAATTTATCTAGAGAGATGTCATCACCAGAGGCTTGAGCACAAATGAGATTTGACACTTGGAGAAGTAGGGATGAAGGGCTCCGGTGCTGGTGTGAAAAATGGGTTTGTGCCTAAGGAAATCCGCAAGCCAGCGACGGGAAGGCGTTGGGTTGTTGCTGCCCTCCCTGAAGTCTGTGACATTTTCTGCGCTGCTCTGGCAGCATTGCAGACTGCACTTAGCTCGGGAAAGTTGCAGATATGGCTTCACTGAAAAAAATTAATGACACATTGATACTTTTGTCCTGTGCAATTTAAGGCTAGACCAACGTTATCTGTGAGTTAGTTACTACCACGTAATTATGCATTCCGCACACAAATTCCCATCACATGCAAAACCACCACAGCAGTGTACCTTGATCCCAGAGTAATGCTGCTCATGTTTTGGATCATAAATGCAATATAACACACTGTGCTTTATGGCAGAGATGATTACTGAACAAATACCTGTAATTCTGTCCTCTAAACTGCAGCGCAGGTCACCCTTTAGCTAGGGTAGCAGCCAGGAACTCCTGCCAGTAGGGAGGCTTGACTGTAATCTTGTGAGAAAATGCATGAGAAATCAACTTAAACCAGCTTAAACATGGAGTTTGCTTTACCATATCTTTTGCTATTATACTCAGAGGATCTAAAATATGCGCATTGAAGAACTCACATACTTTTGCAAGCAAAAATAGCAGCTAGTTAAGTAAAAATGGGCTTAAATTTCTGAGTTTATATTTGTTACTTAAAAAACAGCCCCTAAGATTATATTCCAGTGCATCAGTTACTACTTCACAGTGTACTGCTTTGAGCTACTATTCAAACCATGTAGACTACCCTCTAAATTACCTAGTACTTCTTCTACCTCCTTAATTAAGAGTATATCCCATAAGAAGATCTGATGCAAGAATACATCATACAGAAATACTTCACAGCTACATATTCACAAGTCCTTATTCAGCCCGTGAACACCGCTGCGAGAGGAAACCTTCGGGTGTGAAGGCTCCTGCCCTGAACCAAACCCAGAGGTGTTCAGCACCTGTAGTCAGCCCAGGAAATAGGTAAATAATTCTGCATCATTTGGAAACGGTTGCCCAGCCACATGCAGGACCCTGTAGGTGTTCAGAGGATAGAAGATGTTCGTCAATAAACCCTGGCAACAGGGAGGAACCTGCAAAAGGAGCAAAGAGCAACAGTGGCATTCCAAGGTCCCCTCACCATAGGAAGGGCAGAAGGTGGCCCCAGGCTGGCAAGTCCTTCATGCTGATTCACAGCCAGCTCTCAACCCTCCTTTTACAAGCGCCACAGCCACTCTGGCAGGAGCTGAGGTGGACAGCAGGGATGGAGAGACTCTGCA
Organism: Phalacrocorax carbo; assembly: GCF_963921805.1. Taxonomy (NCBI): domain Eukaryota; kingdom Metazoa; phylum Chordata; class Aves; order Suliformes; family Phalacrocoracidae; genus Phalacrocorax; species Phalacrocorax carbo. The sequence goes on along the minus strand of NC_087527.1, from coordinate 7,079,129 downwards.
AACTCGTTTCTTGCTGAAACGCCTCTAGCCAATCAGATGCACGCTCTCCGCCGTGGGAGACTCAGACCAGGTTAGTTTTTCTGGCAGCACTTTCTGAGATGACATCAGCCAAGTTTGCTGCCAGAAAAGCAGGGTCCTGCCTCCACAGCCACCACCTCTGCCTGGGCCCGGCAGCCCCAGTCTCGCAGCCCCTCAGCTCGTGCCATTTCAGAAGCAGGCACGCCCTTTTAGTGGCATGGCACGCAGCACTGTGTATCACATGCAGCATCCCTGATTATATGTTGCCATGCAGGTACTGGAGAGTATGAGCATCTCTGCTGATACCGGGAGAACAATATGCAAAACGAGAGTCAGTTCCCTCACAGATTTCTGTAGACAGAGACAGCACAGACCCAAGGCAGAACAGGGAAAAGCCTATAAGGACTGAGCACAGCCCCCAGCACCTGAGCTGCCCTGAGGTGCCCAACAACACATGGCTTTGTGCACGCTGGCTCTTTGTAACTCCACCCCACGCCGGATAATACAGGGGTAGGAAATGGAAGGGGGGGAGGGTTTATGCGCGTTTTCCCCTTTCCTTTAGCTCAGCTTCTCTATTCTGTCTTACTGCAATTGGTTGCCCTTAAATAGACTGAAGTGCTGTTCAGTAGGTCAATCCATTTCATCAAGTCATTCAGCTTGACCTTTTGCAATGCACAGCAGTGCAATTTATACTGCAAGTTAGAGTGCCACTAAGCATTGCACTCATCCAATTCCTAGCCAGGAGAAAATGAGGAGGGTAAGAGCCTGCAGCAGATTGTTCTAACCACTGATTAGCAGGGGGGTCCTTGTCACAAACCCAGCAGTGAAGTGCTGTCAGTACTCACAGCACTATGGGAAAGAAAGAGCAACAGCAACAGGACTGTACGATCCTGCCGTAGCTCCCTCGCTCCCGTGAGAAATGACTCCCACAAGAGGCCCTTACCCCAAGGGTTTTGAGAGTCCTCCAGACCCTGGCACACGGTGCTGGGGCTCACAATCAGCCACTCTGCTCATGCAGCACAAGCACTAGCCACTGGTGGGAGCTCCCACTGCCATGGGGACCAGGGCACAGGGGGAGCACAGCCCTGAGCTTCCCACCTCCCACCAAACTCACATATGCTGTTCAAAGACAGCCAGGAAAAAATGATGAGACAGAGCTTCCCCCAAGTGACACATGGGACAACACTACTCAAAACATTAATTGCTTTTCTGCGAGTGCACTCTTTGCATAAGAGGCCAAATTCCAGTTGGATGTAAGGAGCAGTCCTTCACTGTGAGAGTGGTCCAGTGGTAGAGCAGGGGCCACAGAATCTCCACCCCTGGAAATAGTCACAACTCATCTGGAAAAGGGCTGACACATCCTGCTCTAGCTGTAAAGGTGGATCTAACTTCAATGCTGATCCTCCTTTGAGCAGGGCCATGCATCTCAGCCTGGGATAAAGGATGCTACCATGCCACCTGTAAGCAAGCAGCCTCTATCGGTGGTGGGTCCTCCGAAGGCACCAGCTCTGCTCCTCCTTCATCATCATACTGGAAAGAGTCCGTGTACAGATAATTGATGCATTTTTAACTTGCAAATGCGACACAAACTTCCCTCAGGAACGTCTAATTCACGTTTTAAGTAACAAAAGGGCTCAAATCCCTTTCTTGCCTACTTAGTCATGCTGCATTTAGTATAAGCGAGATGAAATGCTAAGCTCAGGGAAGATCAGAGAGAAATTGTATGATTTCCACATTATAGGATAATTCCATGGCTGACTTACCCAAATGTGCGAGATGAGACGCCACACTCAGACAACGCTCACTGTGCAGAGCTGAACTCTGGATCTCTGAGTCAAAGGAGACTGGAGCAAGGAGGGGAAGCAGGATGAGCAGGAGAAAAATAGATTGGGTCTTGAAGCATCAAGGTACAGATGAGAGCAGTGGAAAGGCACCAAGATGCTGGAGCCCGGCTGCAGCACCAGAAGAGCAGTGCTTTGCACAGTGCAAAGAGGAATGCTTTGGAGGGACAGGAGGAGACACTGGCCAGGTCCCAGATAAGCGGCCCCTCCGAGGTGAGCTCACACACACAGAGCGCCCTCACTACCCCTGACAGCCCACCACCCATGCCAGCTCCACTCCGCTCCACTGCCAGCTCTTGGCAGAGGGGTCCCCGTCTCCCAGCATCACCCACCACTGCACAGGCAGGAGCTGGCAGAGCGCAGCAGCACAGCTGCAATCCGCTGGCAACCATTTCTTTGTATATTAAGTCCTTTATTTTTAAAGTGTTCCTAGCCCTCTGCACGACAGCAGGTGCTGTCAATTGCCCATTCATGGCCTCCTAACCAACCACTCCAGGTATTTACCTGCTCTGTAAGGTCAGGATGCTGCTTTTCCTTCCCACCCCTTTCACTTTCTTTCATTAATCAAGCTGAGTTTTACCTCAAAACAGAGCATCTTTCCAGAACAGAAGGCTCAAATACTTTATTCTGACAAAATTGAAATCAAGCCCTTATTTTACCAAAAATATCCCTTCACTTTTTATTTTGTCCCACTAGTCACCAGTTTAAATCCAAATTAACAAATATTGTCACTCATCCCAGAACTATATCTTTTGGAAAGCAAATTATTTGTCAAAAAAATATCACCCTGCTCTTGCCAGTCAGCCATATGCACAGAGGGAGGGAGCAGGAGTCTTTCTCACCCCTTCACTCACCACCCACAGGACACCTCTGCCCATTCTCCCAGACAGGTAAAGCTCCAGCAAGCTCTCACTTCCCTTTGTTCCTCTCAACATCCCTCACTGCTCCTAAAGCCCCTGCTACTTACCTTAACTACTCTATTATCAGTGAGTGTGTATTTATCACAGCTGTGTTTCCCATGACTCCCAGCTGTGGTCATTTCTCCAGGAGGACTCCCACAGACTGGAGCTGCTTCTTCACACCAAGGCTGGCCATGGTGAGCACCGTGTCCAGCCCAGTCGAGCCCCTGCAGGAAGCGCTTTCTGCCTGAAAAGACCCCAGAAACACCTGGCTGTGCAGCGGCAGAGACCATGGGGACAGCAATTGCCAGTGCCCAGGGCATGGGCCCATGGAGAAGCAGCTCATGGGGCTCCTGGCCAGGGAATGGTGTCCATGCCACTGGCCATCAGCCTCCGAAGCCTCTGCACAAGAGACACTTGTAGCCACTTATCTTGCAGCCCAGCGCAATTTAATTATCAACTTGGAAGCTATCCAGAAAAGGATAAAAAGTCAACCCATTCCAGTTGTTTAGGTATATCATTGCCCTGCTAATTGAGTTTGATGGGAATTTCAAGAGGACTTTACAATATTTTCCTTAAGTGCTGTTACATTTAACTCTTCCTCATTCTGTGTGCTGCTGATGGCAAAGGAGGGGCAAGAGGGAGACCCCCCGTCATTCTCAGGCTTAGAATAGCAACTAATATCTAGGGAGATGAGTCCTTACTGAGCCACGTCTCTCTTCCTGGGAGCCAATTCCCATTTAAAGAGCACCGCTCTGAGCATTAACTTGTGCTGAACTACAATAACAACCCCCATTTGCATCTGCTGCAGAGGAGGCTGTGCACGGGGATTTCCACTGGTGCCAGATACAGAGACCAGCCTCAGTAACGCAATGGAGCCAGAGGATGTGACAAACAACTCACAAGCAACGCTTTTCTACCTCACCCCAAATCATTTCACCTCCAGGAAAAATTCACCCTGCTCTGATATTCAGATCAGTGCTGAGAGCCCCAGCTGTAACCAGAGAGCCCGGATCCTTATCTCCACAAGCCAGAAGCTGTGGGAAGCCGCAGTATAAAGGGCGCTTTGTGAGGGTGGCACCGTTCCCACAGCGCCTGCACAGCCCTGGATGCGGCCTCGCAGCACCTGCACCCTCCCAAGCTTTGGGGTCTGGCTCTCGGTGCAGGCTGCAAAGGAGGCGGTCTCCAGCAGGGGCAGGCATGGGGGACCCTCCTGGGGAAGGGGTGTAGGTTTTCTGGAAAGAGAGTCTGTAACAGAGAGAGCCTGTAAGTATTGTCTATACTGTTGTTGTTATTTAAACTCATTAAGGTGCGATAATGCTAAGAAAATAAGCAGAATCACTTATTTGTATGAAAAAACATTCAGGGGCTCTGCCCAGCCTACAATATACATTGTACAGGAGTCATTTTGGCTCAGCAGAAGAGGTTTCCATTAACCAAAAGTCTCAGCAGAAACTGATGTGCCAGGAAGGCCAATGGGACCAAAGAAGATGTATTTCTTCCTGTAAATCCTGCAAAGAGCCCTGCTGGCCAGTTCCAGTTCCCGCTCATGCTCTGGCCCCAGGTAGGGCAGGAACAGCATTGCCGCAAACTCCTGGCACTCCCCGCTAATTATCTCTGCAGGGACCCTCCCGAAGCCAGGCAGCATGCTCTTAACTCCGCACGCTTCCACACTTTTTAACAAAACCAGAGCTATCTGGGAAAGTCTAAGCTTTTTACTCTCGCCCATGTCTAACACTGCTCTTCATCTGTTCTCTTCAGCTGGAGCATGAGTCCATACATTCAGGCCTGTACACCCATTGCACAGCTTAGTGTGACGCTGCTGCAGACAGGCAAAGCTGGAGTAGATGGAGACAGCTCACAGAGCTCAATCTTCAGTAATGCACTTACTAACATACCCCAAATCATGAAAAAAGTCCTGGAGGTTTTCAGAACCTCCAGCCTTAGCTCCAGCATACTGGTGCACACTGCTGCCCCGTGCTTGTGCCTGCGGGGTCTGGTACACACTGGAAGCCCACAGTCAGCGTGATCCCCATCCTCCCAGCTCTGGGAATTGCTGGGCCTCACTACAACTGCCCCAAGCTCTCCTGTCCCTGCGCTTTCTGGGGATGCAACTCTGCTTTCTGGTCCAAACTGCATCACCAGCATGGAGGTATAATTTCATTTCATCGGTGGAAAGCCGTCCAGAGCTCAGTCAGCTGAGAACTGCTCCAGATGCCCACTTCATCCCAGCACCACTGGAGAGCACTTCTGGACAGGAATCCAAGCTTGGGATGGGATATGTCATCTAATCTCAGAAACAATATCATTACCAATGTCTGCAGCCGCAAAACCAGATGCCTTCTTTCCCCTGGAAGGAGAGGGGGAAATGGTGTCCACTGAGATCTTCATGAGCAGAAAGCACAGCTGAGAAGCTGGCTTATCTTACAGGATGCTGCCCGGAGAGACCTGCTCTTTGCTTCAGGGCAGGTCCCCTCTCCTGTCCCCAGAGGCCTCATCTCACCTCGGGCTTTATCCCCATACTTTGCCCTTCGGAGCCTTGCCTATAAATCAAACAGCCTCCTGCAAATGCATGTAGCTACAGAGCAAAAGGGAAGTTTTAAAAAAACACCAAGTAATTTCTGGCTGAGGGGTTTCCTCCATGCCCATGGTGAGGTGCGGGTTGACACACAGTGGCTCAGCCGCTCTCGGGGTGCCCATGCCCCGGGATGAAGCTGGGCTGGCAGCAAGCAGCTACAGCGACCAACCAGTTCCAGCCTTTGCTGGTCAGTCCCTCACTCGGATTTGGTTTTTCAGCTAAGTACGAAGCAGTTTCAGATCTCCCCAGCTATCAGTCCTTGATTCACATTGCTTACCCAGAACGCAGGCCACACCGTCCCGCATGCCGGGCACCCACGGAGGATCTGGGAGCATCTCCCTGCCCAGGCGGCAGCTGGTCCAGCATCTTTCCCTGTCACTCGGTTGCTGGGCCCAGGAATGGTGCCAGCATGATGATATTTGCCATGACGTCTGCTCTCCATCCACACCAGCTTCCAGACACAGGAGGAAGAGACACTTTTCTTTTCATATCAGGAACGATGGCAGAGGCACACGTAATCCTCACTGGCACCAGATTCTCCATTTCTTGTTTGAATGATGCTGCCACAAACATTTATTGTCACAAAAGAGGTTATTCAAACACAAGCAATTAGGCAACTATATTAGCATACTTTTCATTGTAATATTACAACAAAGGGTATATTCCTCCCAGTGAATGTATTTATAGGCTTCAGAGCTAATATTTGTTTAAATGATTAATATGTTTTTCAAATACATGTGACAAGTGCGGCAGAAATATTTTTATCTCCGCAAACAATGTTCTGAAAGGCAAGAGCTCACGAGTCTCCAGGAGGGCTGTTTTCCAGGTTCAACAGAGTTTTTCAAGACATACAAATTAAATTTTTATCATAATGAATTCCAAGAGAAGGGCTTTCTGCAAGGGATGTTTAGAAATAGATTGAGGCTGCGAGACCTCCGCCCCAGCCCAGGTACCTTCCTGTACCGCACGTTTCCAAAGAGCCCCTGGATTATCGCTGCAGTTAGATTGCTGTCTTCATTCAAACCGCATACAATGCTCTTACTTTGATAAGAAAATCCCAATATACTGATGGTTAAAAGCAAGGCTTGGGGCAGTCCTGTGTGTCACAATTTTTTAACCAACACTTTATGGTTACTGAGCACCTTTCATACTAAGGGACACAGGATTTTAATCGAAATTCTGGTGTGTGGTTGGCAGGACTTGACTTCCCACATCCAAGTTATGTGTTCTTTTCACTGGTTGTTATCCTGGGTGAGTGGATCCCTCGCACCTGGGTGATCGGCAAACTGCTTCTCTCTGCCTTTGCTCACAAAACAAGAGCAAAAGCACAGAGAGAAGTAAATTCAGAAAGTTTAATTTTGACATACCTGAAGCTGAGAGGCTACTGCTGGAGGGAGCAGAGCTGTGGGATTATGGCGCTGAGCCCCTAAAGCCTGGACCAGACACCGGAGCTGGACCGGCGACCCCCTCGCTGCCCTGTCCGGCAGGGCGAGCCAATTATCTCTGACCAGCCTGCCCTTCTGCAGCTGGTATTCCCCACCCCACCCCCATTTAGATTATGTTAAAATTGGTCAGACCCTGCTCCCTGGTTTTAGGTGAACAGGGACAGGGCCGGAGCAGGGTATTGTGAAATGTCGCTGTTTATTTAATACTGGTCACAAAAGTTTGGAAAAGTTATGAATAAGCCTCTTAATTCCGGCGGGTCCCACGGGCGGCTCCCTGACAGTGCTGTTTATTGACTTGTGTGTCTGCCCCACTACCTCACATCCCACTTCTCTGAAGCACACTGCTTTTGGGGATGGGCTGGCTACAGCACACCCAGGTGGGATGGCAGCCTCATGTACCTGCAGTGTCTCTCCAAACAGTAAAACCCATGGGGTTTTCCCCACTGACAATCCCCGTGTCCTCAGCGGCTTTCTAGAGCTGGAGGAATAAAGCTGACATTAACAGAAGAGTATAATATGTCTATGATCAATACCACGAGTGAAATCTCAGCCTGTGATTTTTCTGCCAATTCCAGTCATCTCCCTCCTTTCCTTTTAAATGACAACTGAGACGTTATTTACATTGTACTCAGCTGTACGAGGAAGTGGAGTCTAAAGAGGAATATATTAACACCACCTGTGGAACGAAAATAGCAATCTTCTGCAGAGGAAGCCAGGCTGTGGGGCTTCAACCTGACGTCTCTGTTTGGGAATGGCAAACTTAAATTCTGCCGAGGCTTCAGAGACAGATCCCGCGTTTCTGGGATAAACCCTCTGTGATGCGCTGGGAGGAGCAGCCAGGGAAGCTCGCCGGCGGCAAATCCTGCAGTCAGGTTCCCGCCATGCGTGGGGATGCTCGTCCCCCAGGCGGGACACTGGGGGTGACGTGCTCTGTCACATGCTCAAACCAAACCATGCCATAGACATTTTCTCTGCATAGTTTTTACCCCAAGGGCTTGAGCTCCGAGCCCTGAACCCCCTCCAGCTCCACTGGAGCTGCTGCTGTCCAGGGCCGAAGGCAACAGACAAGTTCTTTAGTGCAGTTTCAAGAGATTCCTCAGACTTTTACAAACACTTGGAACAAAAGGACATAATCAGTGTTTAGGATGTTGAAAAGAGTAAATGCAGGCTCTGTCTGTGCAAGGAGAAATGTGGAAAAAAGATATAGAAAAGCTTGGGACTGGCCCATGCTCCAGGCTTTGGGGGAAAAAAAATAGCCCTACTTGCCTGGTCCTAAAGTGACCGTGATTTCTCTTCTGTGCAGGTCTTCCACAGGGCACCTTTGTCTTCGACAGGCTACAGAGGGGCATTCTGACATGTTGTCTTTCCCATTAATTATTTCTCATGAAGGACAATATGACTGCTGTTGCTGCTTTCACTTTGCATCTATCTAATGCTGAGTCCAACATGATTTAAGATCAACTGGCTCCATTTCCCCCAAGACTGTTCCACGCAATCCTGGCCAGGCAGCAGGCAGGGTCTGTGTCTCTGTCATTCAGAGAGGAGCTCAAAGGACTTTCCAGCCAGGATCATTCTCCCCTGAGAAACATCACGGCATCCTCTGAGACTCCCTTGAGCCACCACAATGGTCTTAGTGTCAGAAGTCCCCCCCCGGCAGTGAGCATGTCCCAGCAGGGTACAGCTTCTGGCAGAGCAGTTCATCCAGCTCTAGAGAAGAGGAGGCTCTTGGAAGCAGCAAGCTGCGATGTCAGCTCTGGAGAGCAGTTCCTGCCCCTGCCGGAGTCCACCTGCAGCTCCCTCACCTCCTCAGGACTTACCAGTTTGACTTTCCAATGCTGCAGCACTTCCTTTGTACAGATCAACTGTACAAGTTGATGAAATCCTTACAACAACTGACACCTTGCAGCCACGCTGGAAATGTGGTTTTCCACCATTTCTGCTATCTGCAGCAAGAGTAAACTCACAGACAAATTCATGACCCTGGATTCTTTTGAAAATTCTCCACATAGAGCCTTAAAAATGCATGGCTTTGCTCAAGATCACCCTGTTTGTGTTGGTATGAGGCCAAAATCTATGAAAAATAACATGTATGCCAAAAAAATCAATTTTATATAATAAATACAGATCATTTGGATGTTTCTTGCCAAAAAAATGCAAACATATACATCCTTCATGATTCTTATCAGAGCACAGCTGAATCTTTAATACACTGTACTGACAAGCTACTAAAAGGCAAGAACATGCTGTTTAACCACCACTGATCAATGGCTGAAGTTTCTTCGTTTCCATCTACTACAATGGCTTTTAACACTCAAAATTGTGAAATTCAGGTTATTGCAAAAATTAATAAATCAAAACCCAAAGATCCATTCTAGGTCAAAACCTATTTTTAATGAAGAAACATACGATCTGGTAGCAAAATGTACACATACATATATATGGCAGCACTAATATCCCTTTATGTTGCTGCAAAAGTGTTTACCAAGGAGTAGCTGGTCTGAGTTCCACATTCCCAACCACCTCATGTATTTTAGGTACACAAGAATGTCATGGCACTCTGTAGCATCCTATGCCATTTTCTGGAACACAAACATGTTGCTGCAAATGGTTTAAATTCTCTATTACAACCTAGGTGGAATAAATAAAATATTCCATCTGCCTAATGTGACATGCAGATCAGACCCCTGTGGGTAATACTGGAGTTTGCAAAGGTGCATATGGGATGCTCCAGCAAATTTAATAAATGTAAAGAAGGTTGTTTTATTTTTTAAAATAACCTTTATGTTATCCTTGCTATAAATTATGTAAGAAGATGCTATTGAAAATGTTACACACATGCTCACACGTATACACAGGGGAAAGCCAGCGCTCAGCCCTGCAGCGTTGTACCAGGCGCTGTTTGCAGCGGCTCGGAGCCGGCTGCAGCAGACACAGGATCGGCGCTCCAGACGCTCCGTTCCGCAAGGACCGTGTCTCCCCACCTGTCCACACTCCGCGGGGCTGCGCAAGCAGGCGCTTTGTTTAAGGTACGAAAGGCTGGCATTTGCAGGCTGCAGGAGGGACGCAGCCTCTGAGGGCCGCAGAGCTGCTCGCTAAGGCCCCTCTAATACTGGAGCAATTCCTATTTATAGCTCTCCTTCAGTAAAACCTCCCTCGTTCTCACTGAGTGTTTGCTGGGCCTCCCGAGAGCCCCACCACTCCCTTCCCCGCCGGAGGCGGCCGACCCCTGAGCCCGGGCTGTTCCCGCTCTTGCTGTCACTTGAACTTCACACGAGGACGGAGGCTGCTGCGCGCAGGGCTGCACCGGGGGTGGTTCAGGCGCACGACCTAACTCCGCTCCATCCCAGCACCGTTCAGTGATCACCTCTGTGCCTCAGCGTACCCTCCGTGTATGAATTACGGGTCTCAGAAACGTACGCACAAAACTTAGGGGCTGTTTGGAAATAGAGGCTTCTCCACTCCATTTAAAATGCCCAAATTACAATCTCTAATACTGAACAAATCCCCTCTTCAGTGCATCAGAGCCTGTAGGGCCGTTCCTGTGTTGTACAGAGGAGCTGGAAGTCAGGGTATTATTTCAGTTCATTTCCAGAAACTCAGATAAAATACAAACATGTAACTATATTAAGCAGCACCTTTTGACTGTGCTTACGGAAAGCAGCCTCTGGTGTGATTCAAGTCTGACAGTGCTCACACGCAGAAAGGAAGAGACCGTGCTCCGTCCTGAAACCCCGCAGCTTACCACCACGTACCCTGTCGGGAAGGGGGCTTCTCCCCAAGCGTCCTGTTGCCATTAGGCAGCAATCAAAGAAAGCAGTGGTAATGAAAGCCCCGGAGCTCGTCCTGGTCAGTGCCATGTCAGGCTGCTCTGTGCCTCCCCCTTCGCAGCGGTTTCCCCGGCGCTGCCAGGTGGGGAAGCTTGGGGGAGCAGCCTGAGCCGACACAGCTCCTACCATTTCCCAGAGTTTCAAAACCTGTGTTTTCTGCAGCATCTCACACATCGATTCCTCACCTGAAAGGCCAGCAACACTAAAAGCACCTGGCTTGAAGTCCTTTTAATTCACCTGCAGAGGATGTCCATCGAGGTCCGAGCACCGGGGCCCTGACCTGACCTGGCTCAGGTGTGCGTTTTGCCCATCTCTCCACTCTTGGTAACTCCCTGCTGCAAGAACACACACCAGGACCAGCGTACCTCAGGTACTAATTTCCTCCAGCCTTCTGGGGAAAAAAAAAATCAGAATTATTTTTCCAGGGTTGAAAACATTGTACAGACAAATTATTTCCTCTCCATTTGGGAAAAGTAGATGGTCTTCCCCACCACCACCCGGCCAAGGTAGTGCTGGCCCCACCACACACCGCTGACTGGTGGGTAGTTCCTTCTGTGCAAGCGAAGCTGAAAAAGCTGTTTGAACACTTGAAGTTTGAGTCTTTTTATTTTTTCTTTCTTTTTTAAAGCATCACTAATAGTTGGAGAGGCTGCATTTCACAGCAAAGTTTGCAAGAACTATAAGGGAGCATGTAACTGCTGGTGGTGGTGCCTAATGAAGTGTGTTTGAAATATTGAAGTATATGGTAAACCATTATGTAAATTAAATTCATTGATAGCTCTGCTATGAAATCACTCTGGTAGCAGAATAGTAGATAAACATGGAGCTTAGAAGGTGTCATTTATTCATCCTTAAAATGGTTCCAAGTTTCTAGTGATTCATTATCATTCAGCAGAAAACAAAGAGAACATTAGTTTCACAACTAAACTGAAAAGAAAGGCTCTCGGATTCTGCAAACACCCATGCCATGCTGAGGTTTTCAGATGCTGTGACTCTTGCCAAACCAGGTCTCTCTCTTCTCTGCAGCTCCTGCCTTTTCCAGCTCAACAGAAAATTCATCCTAGGGCTGACCAAGCCCAGGAGGGACTAGAGGAGTATGTGTGCGAAGAGGATAAAACTCAAGACCAAAGGTTCCTGCCACTGCCCATTGCTGGCATTTTCTTCTTGAGCACAGTCAACACCTGGTGATGGAAGTGGCATTTGCTGTTCTTCCTCCGCTGTCACCCCCTGCTTCACAGCCCCTCCCAGGCAGGGACCGTGCAGCCTCAGTGCTAGTCGGCTTCTTGCTTCCAGTGCAGACACACGAAGGAAGGTTGGTCAGCCCGTTCTGCTGTGGCCATGGTAGTTTATACATTCACAGTTTCTGGTATTACCTGAATCTTTGTAAAAAATTGCAGGTAAAGATGTTCCTGCAGGGCTCTGCTGCAGAGCAACAGCTGGGGGCATGGATGATGGCATCCCACTGGCCAGCCTGGGGTGAGACACTGGGTGCACAAGCAGGACCTCACCACCATGACTGTCCCCATGGTCCCGTAAGCCCAGCGAGGACACACGCTGCCCCTGGCCGTGGGAGCAGGGTGGACACTGGCGTTCTTGCGACGCAGGGCGGGAGCAGGCAGGCGCGAGGGGTTAATGGTCCCGCAGCCGCCAGCCAAGCGTGCTGGGAAGGAGACAACCCGCTGCTCTGAAACTAATTTTACAGCTTAACTCCTATCAAATATCCTGGGCCCCCCTCAAAAACCCTCTTTGAGAGGAGTGCTCCTAACCCATTGGAAAACCCGTGGCGTGTTTTGATTGGCAAGGTTTCTGCCAGACGGTGGGAGTTATAAATAAACATCTCAGCAGGGCCTGGAAAAGTCCAGCTCATTTTGCCAGCCCGAGACGGCGTGAGTGCCTCTCCGCAGGGTCGGTCCCTCGCTGGAGCCCCTCCATCCCATTACATAAGCCCCAAACAGGACATTACTGCATGTGTGTGAACAACTCGTGTTACAGGAACAGCAACTCCTATTCACCGGGAAAATTGCTGTAGCTCTCAAAAGGCCCCTTTTCTTGCAGCCTGAAGGCTGAAGCCTGAAAAGCTAAAGGAGCTGCCATTTGCATGACCAGGGACAAAATACGGCTCAAACCCTTGCACCCATTGCTCCTTGCTGGAAGCTTTGTGCAGGAGCCACAGCTACAGGGTGCAGACTGTGGGGTGTCCTGCCTGACCGCACAGCCCCTGCCAACAGCCGTCCTGCTCCGGGCTGCACAGCTCTGGCATGAGACCCAGAGAGTCAGCCGGCACCTCCACCAGGAGCAATAGGAGGGCTGTGTGCTGCTCAGCAGCACCCTTCCATCCCAGCCCTGCAGCCCCATGGGGCAGCCAGCCCACCCAGCCGATGGCCGGCGGTGGCTCACTCCCCAGCGACCATCCCCATGCTGGCATTCAGCTGCTGGTCAGATTTATGGGGTGAGCACTGCAGCGTGGGGGCGGTGCTGGGCACTGGGTGTCCCGCAATGGATGGGGACCCAGCTCAGTGCTGCACCTGCCTTGGTCATCACAGAATGATGTGTCCCTTCCACCCATGCCATGGCTTCAGGGAGGCTGTTGGGAGTGGGGACGCAGGCATGTGCAGAGGTGTGGTCCTCTCTTCTGCCAGGACTAGGAGCCCTGGCTGGCCCCCAGGGCATTCCCCACACACTGGGCAGGGGCACTGCATTGGGTCTAGGAGAGCTGCTCTGGGACAGAGGTGTTCCCGTCATGCAGCTCTGCAGCATCACCGCGTACCCCCAGCCCCTCAGTCCCTATCCCACACCCACAGCATCCCTGGCCAAGCCAGGCCGCGGGCAGCTGCCCAAAGGCAGGCTCTCCCTGCCCGCTCTGCCCGCCCGGTCCTGCCTGTGCTGGCGCTTGCTGCAGTGGGCTGGAGTTTGCTGATGTATGGTGCGAGCAGCGCTGGTCCGGTGATCAATTGCAGCCATACTTCACCAAATGCCGTTGCTCCCGTGATGTGTTATTGCAATATATCACTGGCATGACAGGCGGCAGGACCACGAATCCGGCAGGTGCCCTTCATCAGGGTATTTAATTCCCCAGCTCTCAACTTTTCTCCTTTCCCCAGAAAATAAAGGCTGTGTTTACAGCATGTGGCCTGGGAGGTACCCAAGTCACTCCATCAAAGGGCAGGGAAGTGGTAGCAGCAAGTTTTACAGCAGGAGCACAAACCCCTCTGCATGACGAGTAGATCGGATCGTCTCTCTGGCTGTGACCTCTCCCCACAATTTCAAAGTCACCACTGGTTTATCGATCCTACTTTACCTTCCCTTTCACAGGAGAGGAACATATGCCTTAAAGAGGCCATTTCTTTTGTAAGACAAGTTTTCCCCAAGTCCCACATCTGCAGCTGATCCCGTCCTGCATCATCCCGTTTCCAGGTGCAAGCAGCGACTGTGCATGATGGCCCTGCAGCGGGCAGCGTGTATGTCACTGCTGCTCGGCATCCGCGGCGCTGGACTAAATCTGCTCTCCCACCCACCTACAGCTGGGCAGGTAATTTCTGAGTACCCTGCAAAGGAGAGGCTATCGATAACTTTGTTCATTTACACAAACTGAGTTAATCTTATAATCGTCTGCTGCAACCGCTTCTGTCCTCATCCCCAGGACCACTTCAGCCAAGCAGGTCCCAGAGCTCTGCAGGAGCCTTCCCTGCAGCCCCCCTCCTGGAGGTTACTGTTCCCCGACCAGCCCTGGTGTGACAGTTGCCACAATACAGACACCTCCAAGGCAAAACTACTCTGTGGCTCCAGGGCACACGGGTTAGCTGCAACCACTTTACGGAGAACCTGAAAATATATTTCTCCACCTAAATTTCAAGTTGAATTCAGGTTTTATGTCTTGCTGTTAATGTTCCCTGGCTCCTTGTGTCAACGCAGAGTAAATGGGAAGGGCTGGTGCCACGCAGTAACAATTCAGTTACTTTCTGGGGTTGCTGGGGAAAGCTGTTCTCATTTTAATGCTGTGGAGTAACTCATTTCATGCTGGAATCGCAAAGCACTCAATAGTCCCCCACACACATGGCCCCTGGAGAGCCTTTTCCAATTAATAATCATTAACATTCACTGCTTCAATAAGTAAAATGATTTCTGCATCATCAAAGAGGGCTGGCTTTTTTTGCAAGTCAGGCAGTGTATTCCAGGCGCTGGCACTCCGTCAGCCATGCGAGTCTACAGGGCACGTGCAGGAATAAACAGTCTCCCTAAATGAGCTGCAGAAGTGTGGAGCCTACAGATATTCATCTCTTTAATCTCCACATGCTCTTGTATTTATCTTTTACCTACTCAATATCATTCCTGCAGTGAGAAATTTTGGCCAAGTAGAGTATCTTACTATGAATATATGGCTTTGGGAATCATCACTGTGACTAGCATGGCAGATTTGGAAACTGCAACTTCTCTGGTAATAGGATTTGCTGCTCAGTATTTTTAACTGCAATTAGCTTGCTTTTGTAGTATGCGGCAGAAACTGAAAACTGGCACAAGAACCACCCTCGTATGTTTACTTTGTGGGAAAATTTTATCGTGCATCTGTTGGCATCCAAATTTTAAAAGTTCATCCAATATTAATCATGTGGCGATTTATATTTGTGCATGACCTGTTGTTCATCCATTGTTGGCACTTAGATATGAAATTGCATTTCTAATTTTAGGCGGTGAGGTTTGCCGTGTGTATTTTTGCAAATGAATTTTTGCCCTGTTTTTCAAAGGGTGGAAGTGTCAAACACTCAAACCCTTGCAGCACTCGTGTTCAGCCAGCGTCAGGGACATATCTTGTGGTACCTTTAGCAAACCCAGCCTGGGTTTTCCAGGGTGGCCACGCTCACAGGGGATCTGGGGTAGATTCACTGAGATCTGGAGTAGAAAGCCCAAAGCACCACCAGCCCCATGTGGTGCTTATCTGCAATGACCTTCTTAAAGATCCACCTATTGCTGTCACCTTCCTGTCGAAGCTTGGTGTCCCTTGGCCTCATCTGCATATGGCAGCTGGGCAGTCAGGGATGTCTTGGGTACAAGGGTGAAGACAGCCAGCTAGGTGGAACAGAGCATGGCCACCAGCAGCCACTCTGCTGATCTGGGATCCGGGGCATCAGCCGTGAACCCGCACAAGCCTTCACAAAACAGAACTTGCCTCTATCCTTCCAAGTAAATACTTTTTTTTTTCCCCCACTGGAATCAATTTTCTCTTTGAAGCTGCAAAGAAATTTAGTATAATCTGAATGCCTCATCCTAGTTAGTCAGTGCAGTGGAGGACCGGTGCCTCCTGCACTACTCGGGGCTGAACAAGCTGCACCCAGAGGTTCATTAAGTGGAAGACCACCCCGAGAGTCAGGTCCTTCCAGGTGGCAGAAAGAGAGAAAGGGGATGACTGTCTGCCCACCTGCTCAGACAAACCCCTCCAAACCTCCAGGCTGCTCTTCAGCACAGTCACCACGTGCCCGGCCGTCCCCCACCTGCTGCCCGACGGCTTTGGCAGCCCTGCCGTAGCCCTGCGTGAGTCCCATCCTGCCTCGCCATTGCTGCAGCCCAGCAAACCCGAGGTGACAAAAGCGACGATCGGTGGCCGGTGCAAGAGGGGATGCGGAGCTGCCTGTGGCTCCGGGCACGGACCCGGGAAGGAGCCGCCAGGCAGGGACAGCCTTGGCATTGCCACCAATTCTGCTGCTGCTGCTAGTGGCTGCCCCCAGAGAAACAGCACAGAAACCCAGGGTTTTACAGGCACCTACCCTGAGGCACTTTTTGCAAAGCCTCAGACCACGTAGACTGCTGAGAGGTGATGAGGAAAGGCTGGGGGGAACGCCGTGCCATGGACAGCAGCAGGCGGAGGCACGTCGCAGCCAGGACACTCACTGCTCCACCGGGGCCGATCCTTCAGTTTCTGACTTTGCGCGGCCCTTGTGGGACCAGGCACGTCAGGCAAGCAGAGGCGTGCATGAAAGCCTTCCCTGGAGACACGCGGGGCCCCGACCTCCGGCCCCAGCAGGGAATGAAGCTCCCAGCTAAACGAAGCTCATTTTCACAGACTCCTCCCGATGCCAGAAGTCAGGACAGCAGTGCCAGCCTGGGGGCTGGGTGGCAAACAGGAATCTCATGCTCAGCTCTCATAGCATCGGGGGTGCAGGAACAAGGGATGCAGCAACAAATAGCTTGTGAGGTCAGGCTTTGTGCCAGCTGGTCAGGCCATAGACGCTCAGCGGCAGGGGATGCCTCCCAGCATGCTTTGTCCGTGAGCAGCACTCATGCCAAGTGCCACAGCTAGCTGGGAATAGGTCATTCACGCTTCAGCTGAAATCCCAGTCACATTATATCACTTACAGCTAATTAGCAGGCTCCAGGCACAATGCAGCAAGACACTGTTTCTTGCAGAAATGGATGACTCGGGACAGCCCTCAGCAGAGTGTTTGCTGAATTCTGCAGAAGCAGAGACCACATTCATCTCCCTTCCTCCCCTCTCGGCATGTAACCGCAAGCAGGGTTTGGGTATGAACTACCTAGCGCAGGCTTAACCCAACAAGTGACAAGTTATGCTAGAAGGCTGCAGGAAACCATTCCCAGAAGAAAGGCTGCATTGAGCTGCAGGGGCAGGGTACCTTTTCTCACCCACATTCACAAAGTTGGGTTCCTCAGGACTTCTGGATGTCCAGGCAGCAGCGTGAGGTGAATCGGCCTCTCCCCTCACCAATGCTTGCCTCGAGGTCTGCAGCCATGATGCCACCATAGCATCGCTGTGTCCAAATGACACCGAGGGGATGTGGCAGCGAAGCCAACCTGCTCCTGAGACGGCAGCCAGCCCCGTGACACAGAGCAGCCTCCGTGGCTATGCTGTACAGCTGGGGGCCATATGGAAACACATTGTACACCCATGCTCCTTGCCAGTGTACTTAGCTCCTCTGCCAGCACACAGAGGGGCTGGGGGATCATCTCTAGACCTTCAGAGTGTGCAGGATACACCAGAAGGGTCTGAAACTCAGAGGGCAGGTGGAAGCAGGCAAAGACCCTGCTGGTCACCCACCTGCTGACCGCAGGAAGGCAGGGCTACAGCTGCCAAAACTGAGCCTGAAGGCATAGCAAGCCACTGAAATCATCGAAAGGGCAAAGGATTCCCCTGCTTCCCCTTTAGCATCTCTCACTACCTGGCTTGGCACTCAATGTCCTCTCGTCGGAGTGCTTTCCCTGGCTCAGGGTCAGAGAAAGGATCTTCCCATTAACAGAGGAGCCAGTGCAGACAGTGCAGGGCTGCACCCAGCAGTGACAGGAGCGAGCCAGGGAATGGGGGCTCCTGGGGGGCCCGGGCAGGACTCCTCCAGCGAAGGAGGGCCAACTCCAGCATAATTAGGGCCAAAGACTGATTTCCATCTCACCCATGAGGGACCTCAAGCTCATGAATCTCTGTTGGTTTTCCACTGTCTGGCTCAGCTGAGCCACAAGGTATCTGGCCTTTACCTAAGAGAGAACTAGAAAATCTCCAGTGGAAAAGGACCCAAGCCCTTCCAACAGAACACACACCCCCACTGCTCTTCCTAAATTGCCCAAAGGTGATGAAAATGAGGATGTTGGGAAGAACACAGGTATTTTGCCTTCTGTCATGACACAGTCATAGAACAAACTCCAGGCGATGCACAGCAGGAGGAATTAAAGCAGTTTTTGCATTAGGAGCCACACAGGGCTGCATCTGCAAGAAGGGAGCTGACTTTCCTGCCATAGCCAGGGTCCTGCTCCCCAGTGCAGGGAGGAAGGACCCAGGAGCGGTCTGTGTGGAGGAGCTAACAGTGGTTGCTCCGGTCTCCAACCGTCATTATTCTACAATAAAAGCATAAACATAAAAGTCCAGTCTCTTCTGGAAGCGGATTAATTTAACCGGAGGACACAGTGCCCCCAAAGCGGAGCGCTGTCGCGGGGTCGCTGCCGAGCAGTCCCCGTGCTCTGCCGCCGTGCAGTGGGTCAGCCCCTGGCAGCGGCAGAGCCCCTCGCACCCAGGCAGCCCACCCCCCTCGCACCCAGGGAGCCCACCCCCCTCGCACCCAGGCAGCCCACCCCCCTCGCACCCAGGGAGCCCCCTCCCGCCAGGCGGCCCCCAGCTGCGGCAGCCACAGAGCTGTGCACGGAGAGCAGATAAAAAGGTCAGTCTCACTGCCACTTGTAAACACTTTAAAAACATTTCCACAGGTTTCCTGACTGCGTTTTCCTGCCGAGGAGCTGGGGAACAAACACACTCTGTCAGGCTTTGGTTAATTCAGGTAGTATTGATCAAGATTATTTTTTTTTCATTTTCTATTATTGTTATAATTTTCGTCAGTCTGGATTATTTGCCAGAAACAAAAGAATTATTTCTTTTTAGCCAAATGTAGCAGTTGTATAGACAGTTCAGTTCTAGAAAAGCTTCATGGAGGATATTTCAGAATAGGTTTACCTTGTTTTAATACACGTTAGTGCACACTGAGCAGTTGCATCTCAGTAAATTTGCTCTGTGCATTTAAAAGAGTATTTTTTTGGAGAGATGCTGGCTGAGCAATTGAACTAATTACTTGCAAAATCATTCTTTTACTTGACAATAACAGCTACCACCTGTTCCTAGGGCTGGCCTGTGCTCTGGTCACACAGTTCACTCGTTTGTTCATTTCCCCACCTGGGAAAGTGAGAAATGCTCTATTTTTATACAGGTTATCGCTACACAGCCGTTCTTAATACACAAGTAAAGAGAGCACTCCTGCACAAACCAGGGATGTTGGCCACTTTTGAAATGCCAAGGTTTGTTGGACTTGCACAGAAGCAGAAATTGCACAATTAAAATCCTGGACTTGAGGAACTTGGACAACAGCTCCCTTATGCTGCTGCTGCTGAGGCAGGAGCCTCACCTGTGCGCTCCTCAGAGGAAATTTCTGACGGCCCGAACCCAAAATTGTTTTGGTTTCTTCAAAAACTGTGTCAAACTATTACCTAAAACATCCTGAGAGGACGTGAGCAGCTAACCCCAGCTCCATGCGCCCCACAGACATTCCCCACGCTGACCCAAAGTGTTTACGCTCAGGCACTTGGGAAAAAACCAACAAACCCCACACACCAAATAACGGTAGTTGCAAAGGCTGGCAAAGAGGGAGCCGAAGCTCCAGAGGCAATAGCACGTCCGAGCTTGTGAGCCACCGCAGCCTCCGCGCCCTCCGCTCAGCGGGAAGGGCTACAAGCCGCCGTCCCCGGGGAGCCACCTGCATCCTCTGCCGCCGTGGCGGCCACGGGGCAACAAGGGCAGGAGCAGACTGCCTCTGGCTTGTCGGGTTCTGCCACCTTCCAAGGGCTGGATCCCAGACAGGGACACGGGCACTCGCAGCCACCTAAGCCCGATGTTTCCCAGGTCTCACTACACAGAGCTCTCTGTCCTAACACAGGGCTCTGGGAAAAGCCAAAGAAATGAGCAAAAAAAGCCATTTTTGAGGCTGAGGCTATTTTGAGTGCTAGCGGATTATATTGTAATGCAGCCCAAGTGCCAAAATACACTATGCTTGGGGGTATGTAAACTAATTCCCAAAAAAATCTTGGGACTTTATTCCACTGTCCTGTCCCTCCATCTGACACAGAGCCAAGCCCTGCACAGCCCAAGTACCACAGCCTATTAGAGATTTTGCTCTAAGCAGCTTGAGAGTGTTTATTTGGTGTGCAAAGAAGATTGGAGCTGGGAAAAGCACAAAAAGGATTATTCTGTTTATCACTCAGCTTTCCCTGGCCAATCTCTATTCATGGAAAAAGTCATTTACTCGGGTTATCCACAGGCTTTGCTCGCCAGAAAGTGCTGAAAGCCCTGAAAATTAGAGAGATGCAGAATGGATTGGCAAAATGTAAGGCACTTAGGAGCATCTGACACCCAGAAATACACAAGCTGAACGCAAGGCTTTTTCAATCCCAACTTTTCACCACTGCTAATAAGAAACTGTCCAAGTCCCAGCACGTGCCAGTTAAACCCCTCCATAGGCCAAGCAATAATGAGATAGATTGTCACATCTGGGAGGTTGTTTTCTGAGAAGAAAATTAGAAACCAAAACATCAGATTGAGATAATGAGTTCTTCATTAATTCTTTTCTTTAGCTTTTTGCTTTTTATATCGTCTACAAATGCCATTTGATTTTATTTCTATTGTAGAAAACATGAACCAGGAATCCACTGGGCTCATGCAATAACTACAGACAGGAAAAAATAGGATCAGACAAGCAGGATGGCTCCAGCCCTTGTGCTCAGCCCTCAGCACATGGCATCACCTCTGAGCACACAGCCTGCCTCTGGCCTTGCAGTAGTGGGAGAGATGTGCAGATACACCATAAGATGCAGAATGCCTCATTGCAACACACCGAGAAGACAGACTGTTAGGCTGGGTTTTAAATCAGCACTGGAAATAAAATTCTGAAATTAAATCTTCTCCCTTCCCCTCCCCAAAAAAGAAAATCCATCGTCAGACTTTGTGCTTGCTGCACGCTGTCAGGTCCGTGGACACCCCGGGCTCCTCTTCTCCCAGCACAGCCGTTCCCCGCTGGCAGCAGCCCTTGGTGTGCCTTCCCCAGGAGCCATCGCGCTGGTGGGTGCTGAGGATGCACAACTGCAAGAGTGCGGGTTTATTTGGGTCTCTTATTCTACATCTAGTGGAACAACTGGGCCGTGCTGAGACCTCTCAGCCCGATCCTTCCCAGTGCCCGCCTGAGAGCAGATCTTGATCTCCTTCACAGAGAGCTTTGCACTGGTTTTAAGAAAACTAATTTGGGGAGACTTGTACTGAGCCAGATTGCAGAGGGCCCGAGGATTTTTCTTGCATCGATCGTACACTTGAAGGAGGAGAAACCCAAGACGGTGAATGTGTGTGCAGCTGCTGCCAGGAGAGCACTGTCTTCCTCCCCCTCCCAGCTGGCGGTGGGAGCCCCGCAGCACGGGGCTGGTTTGCAATGCCCATGGTGGCTGCTTGTCCCCCTCCAGCCACCGCCAGACCCTGCACTGGGATACAACCAAAAACTCGTGACTGTGAAATGCTGCTGCTGAAAAGCAGCTGTTGTAACTGTACCGGCAGGGCTGTGGTAGAACCGGTTAAGGTTGACGCCAGCTCCTGCCCGCTGCAGGGCATGTGCCTCCAGCAGCCCCGAGCCCCGTCTGCCTCCCCCACGGGCAGCGCTGCGGGTTTGCACCGGAGGTGGGGCAGCCAGCCGCGATGCCCTCACTGCACAGAGCCCTGGGGCTGCCCGCCCCTGTGTGCCCACGGCAGTGCCTCCCGCCAGCCCGGCGCCCGGGGCACCGGAGACCCCCATGCCTGCCTGTGGGGCTGCTCAGCCCATCGCCCCCCTCATGCCCCGGGTCTCATTGGAGCTAGCCAGACGGCTGGTCTGACACCATGAGGCCTCCCTGAAAAGAGAGGTTGTTTCTCAAAAATAAATATTAAATAACTCTAAAATTTCAAATAATTCAGAGCTCTGCTATTTTCCATGCATTATGAAAATAAAATTGAGGGGAAAAGGTATGTAATACGTTTCCTATTTCCTGTTTCTGCAGCCCTGCATGTGCCCCGGGGGATCAGCACAAGTGGAATTATCTATCCTCTGGCTGGGAGTGTTCATTTCGGGCCAAAAACACCAAAAAAGTATGAACTAATCCCTACATAGAGCTGGGGAAGTGTGGGATCGCAGGCCAAATGCTGAAAAGTGAGGCAATTTTCCCCATTTCAAGAAGTGACTAAAATCCCTCTGCTGTTTTCAGCACAAGCGCATTCTGTTCCACCCCAAACCACTTCAAGAGCCGGATCGCCTCTCCCGAGAACAGGCAGCGAAGAGAAACCGGTGCACAATGCAAATACTGTCTCTCTCGCCAGAGTTTCTGGATGGAGAAGGGGGCACTTCTCAGACATTGTTTCATTTTCTCTGTGATGTTTGGAGCAGCTGGAAGAGAGGCATTAAATAAATTAAAAGCATGGAATACCAGAGGAAGGTCTTCTGGAAACTGATAAACTCATCACTGAAAGTGGGATTAGTGCAACACAAAAGCACCCTCTTCCTCGGCGGGGGGGAGGTCACACAGGAGACACAGAGCTTGACCCTTCCCGAGTGCCACAAGCAGGATCAGCCCCTCCAGCTGGATCGGGGCTGGGAAGGAGCATCCCACCTCTGTGAGCAGGGTGACTTGGCGGGACTGCACACGAGAGGGTACGGCCAGGCTGGGCGGCACAGCAGGTCCCAGCAGCCTCACACTCCCACAGCCCGTTCACCGAATGTTTTGCCCAAGCAGCTCAGATCGGGCAGGCAGGATCGGGCACGTCTGCAGAACCCCCTGCACAGGACAAGCAAGAGCCAGATCTTATGGACACCACACCTGCAGTGAGAGGCAGAGCAGGACATGCGGCTGCTGGAGCACAGAGGGCTGGAGGGAAGGCAGAAATCACCTGGCCTTCAAGAAAATAGCTGCCAGCCAAAGGCAGGAGCCTGCACAAGATGCAAAAATTACAGGAATGTGATGCTCTGGTTGCGTAACTTAAAAAAAGTAAAGAAACACAGAATTCAATACTCACACATCATACCCAGCAACAGCTCGTGAACATTGTGCAATGAGTATTTTAACAGTTTGTGCCTTTGGACACAGGCATTTGCATCCACTAAATAACACACTTGTGTGTGCTGGGTGTACGTGTTTTCTCTAATCACATATACACGGCCAGGCTGACCACACATGGAGCAGGTCTTTCATTCCCAAATGCACCCTTCAGATTTCCAAAGACTAGGAGAAAAGTACAAAGATGTGCATGTTAATACATGACTTTCTGTCCAGTTTACTGCACATTTAACCAGAAAAAAATTATCTTTTCTTTAAACGTTATGACCACTAAGGAGGAGAAAGTCAATGTAAGAATCCACCTTTTTCATATTTCCTTCATTTAATGGTGCAACTTCATCAACAAAGACCTTGCTTGTAACTTGCTTACTTTAAAAAATAAATAAATAAATAAATAAATAAATAATAAACAATGAACTTTAAAAGAAGCTGACCAAGTTTCTTAGCACGAAAATTTTCACAGTGCTCATCAGACTTAGATGAGCAATTAACTATACATTTTAGAGAAGGTGGAAGATCCCACCCTTTGTTTTTATCATTCTTACAGATGCTTTTTATGAAGGCTTTACAGCATGGGAAGATGGTTAGAGAAACAGGCTCTTGGTTTGCTGAGTGTGTAACAAAGCACACACCTCTTGACTTTCCTTGATCTCGGAGTCAGGCTGCTGCCCCGCTGTAGCACCGGACACCGGCCCCATCTGCCCACCCTGCCCACACGCACCTCCGACCTCGGCACCAGAGCAGAACCAGCACCTCCATCCATGGAGGTCCACTGCGATTGCAGAGCTCATGAGGCTGTATTAGGTAACCCCCAAAAAAAGAAGAGAGAGAAATGATGGAAACATAGAACGTACTCAGGGAGTTACACCCTCCCTCAGCCCCTTTTGCCCAGTGTCCCGTTTTCTTATCCCTTTTTTTCCTTCATTTCAGTCTTCCCACTGAGGTACTTGGCTTGGAGAAAAGCTAGGTCCAGGCCAAGTTTTGAGGCTATTCAGACTCCAGACTTTTTTCTGTAGCCCTGTCTGAAGTAGAAGGGGGGTGGGGGGAGAAAGTAGCTAAAGATTTTCCAGTGGGAAGAGAGTATTTTCTCTTCTCCCATAATTCAGACACAGCCAAAAGAATTTTTCTCAAGCTTGAAAACAATTCACCTTCAGGCAAACAACAAGCATGGAAAATTTAAGCCCAGCAGGTGAATGTTTGGGAAAAGTTTTAGCCTATAGAATTTCTCATGTAACCTTAACTATAGGGGTCGCTATATGGCATTTAACCATTATGTAGCACCCTCCTCCACACTGCTGGCTGTCATCAGCTTTCCCAAAGACGGCTACAAGTATTGGCATGAGAAAATAAGATTTTGAAAAAAACATGCACCCAACCCCTTGAAAGAACTGCGCATTGGCTGAGACTCTTCTCCACGTGTCGGTTCCCCTGCCGAGGGTCGCCCGCCGGCTCGCTGCCGGCTGCCGTCACCCGCGTTGGCTGGGCGGGCAGGGATCCTGGGCAGGCAGCGCTCCCACGGGGGCAGGCAGTGACGGGACTCGGCAGCCACCGTGCCTGGGACCACACAGGAATGCGCACAGGCCACAAATTCAGCTTTGCTTAGCAGCTCGGACTCGGTGTATATATTTAAGTTAATCAGAAACAACTGAGCCACCAAGAGACTAATTTCACCGTAGTTAACTAGCCACCGCGGGACCATTGCAGGGAAGGCTGAAGCACATCCTCTCAACCCAGTGATATGAGCTACTGTCCGAGCAAACATCCCCAGAAAAAGCAAGCTAAATATGTCCTTGGCAGAGCAGTAACTCTGTGCCCACGTGGCAGATTCACTGTGTCCCCTTCCAGCTACACAGCACCCGAAAATTTAAGCAAAGAAAGATTAAGCTCCTTTCTTCCCCCCACTCCTTCCTCATGACATTCCTCTAGAAATACTCGTCATTTTTAACAGAGAGCATCCAACTTCTGCTTAGCTGACCATACTCCAGAATGGCAAGGCCAGCTTCAACTGGAGATGTTCTGGTGCGCTGACCAAGAGGAAAGAGCACAGACCTTGGACCCCAGACCTTGCCTGGCAGGTCCCAGGCAGGGAGAACCATTTACCAAGCAATGTGGCTTTGAGTCGCTCTAATAACCATCCCTTCCCCTGTGCAGGAGCAGCTAGAGTGAATGACAAAGTTTGGCCAAAACAGAGGGAATTTCACCACTGCTCATAATTAACCGTGAGTCATATCTATAGCACTGCTCTGGGCTGCAGACTCCCTTTGGAGGCATGAGGGCACCTGTGCAGAGAAGACCACATGCATTGCAGTCCTAGCCAGAGCACCCGTGGAGAAGGAGTAGCAGCAGGCTCACCAGTCTGCCTGCCAGGGATGAGTCAGCCTGTCCAGATGACCCAGCTCTGGTTGCAGGGCAGCCCGTGGATGTGGACTCACCAGAGCATCCCTGCTGTGCAGCCCAGGGAGCTGATCCTGCCACTCAGCTGCTGGCCAGACCCTGACCCAGGCACAGAGAGTCCTCTGGGAGTGAAGATACACAGCAATGCACTGCTTGGCACAGGCAGCCCACAGGACCATGGATCCCACACCCCACAAGCAGGCCAGCTCGTCTGCTAGAGAATAAACAAACACAAGTGATGATCGATGGTTCCCTTTGGAAAACACTAATCACTTGGCTGTAGCGCATTTAGCAAGGCAGAGTGTGCATCAATCCCAGCAGCTGCCTTCAATCACAGCTGAGTTTAACTCAACCAGTTTAGGGGACTGCTATTTACCATCATCTGGTAGACAACATGCCCTTATTGTAGTAAACAGTCATTTACAGCTGAAGGACAGCAGCACTCCTCATTGTCTCCACATATTTGTGGTGCTCCAGCTGGTCCAGAGATGGCTCTCTGAGCAGCAGTCAAAATGGTTGCTGAAGCTCTGGCTGGGTGTAGTTACTCTTGGAAGGGGGAGATATTTTGGAAATACCATGGCTGATATTTTTATACAATAGAGACATCATGTACGTAGGAGGCCCTTTTACATTTTAAAACATAAACTGAATCACCAAAGATAGAAGATGAACAAACCTACAAGAATATGAGCGTTTACGATCTCACAGATTTGTCTCCTCAGCGCTCTGGGGATCCAACAGGCAGCGTTTGCAGGCAGCTCACGGGCAGGGGCATCGCCCCGTCTCAGCAAGGAAGGATGGGAATATGGAGACAGAAGCCGCTGTTTTCTGTCTTCCTTTTTCCCTTGAGCTCACCCTGACACCGGGGCACTAGAGCAGCCACCCGCACAATGTCCAAAGGGAGCTAAAACATCAGGTATTACCATCTGGACCTGGCAGCACATCGTGCTTTCCAAGCAGGCAAGTTAACCCAGTGAGCTCCTAGAGCAAGGGCAGACACGGGCAGTGGTGGACAGAGTATGTCTGCACCCAAAGGCAGAGCTCACAGCGGACCCTAAGGACGCCCAGGAGATGGCAGCCTCCATGACTGGATCCTCTGTGCCCACCAGGCTGGGGAGACAAAAGCTTCATCCAACCCACACACACAGAGGAGCTGCCCCAGGAGCTGCCCCCAGCAGATGCCCACATCCAGCACCAGCTGCTAAAGATGCCTGGCAGGGTACAGAGGAGGTTGTGTTTGGAGTGGCAAATAAATGAGAACCAAATGGAGGGATGGCTACATGGAGTGGACTGGACAAGTGCTCCAAGAGTTTGAAACATGCTGCACTTTAATTACAGCTCTTACCAATCAGGCGGTAATTACTGGTATCCTTCCTGTAGCCTACAATTGCCTAATCTTGTTATTTGAGAGCCATCAAGATTTAAACAGCTGGTGAGCTGTGCCTGCTTCTCAAAAAGGCATCATTTGGCCCCGACACTGTTTAAGCTCGAGACAGTGTGTGTGACGTGTGTTGGTGCTCCCTCTGTAGCTCCTTGGGTCCCTTGGGGGTGGCACCCTCGCTGCTGCCCTGCTGTCCCTTTCCAGGCCATTAGTACCAGGTTTCACTCCAGCTTACCTGTACAGCAGAGCCTACCCCTCCGCTGAGTCTGCAGCTTCTCCATGGGAAATCCCACCCTGGGCCCCAGCGAGGAGGGGAGGTTTGGGTTGCAGGCTCCAGGCACTCCTCTGCCCCCTCGCCAACAGCCCCACGCGGCCGACACGTATGGCCCAGCCAGCCCCAGCTGGACCCGTGGGCCAGGAGGCGCAGAGCTCTGCACGGTGTCCCCAAGGGCACCAGAGCTCAGCCGGCGTGCACTGGCATGCGGTGGCTGGAAGGGCCATCCCGTCTGGCTCCTGTCTGGATCGGGCACCGGCACCATCCAGCACCAGCATCCTCACACTGCCAGAGTAGCCGAAGTGGAGGTGAGAAACACACTGCATGGAAATAACATTTCATGGGATGGTTTGGGAGGTTTCCCTGCAGGAACACAGCAGGAACTCCCTCTGCTTGCGTAGATGGATCCATCTCCAGAGGGAACGCTTGTCTTTGGGTGTCTCCAGAATAGAGCAGTTTCTGTATGCGTGAGAGGCTTGGGCAGCAGATCATCAGGAAGTCAAAAATCCACCTTTTGGCCATGTAACAAATCAAGCATTCACACTGAACAATTTATTTTCCTCTCTCAGTATTGGAGGCTCCTGTTATTAGAATGATACCAGCTAAGGTCAGTTATCACCAGGGTGGCATAGAGGTGACCCAGAGCCACACTCCGTTTGGGTCTCCTCAGGTAAGAGGTGCTGCAGTGCAGGGCTGACACCGACGCACCGAACAGCCCCACGGACCCTGCTCTGCTGCGCCTCGTGGCTAGCAGGGAGCAGAGTTGACTTGCGACGGTCATTGGTGAGCCCACAAAGTTAATCCAAGCACAAACTCTCCTAACAGCTCTTAATGTCTGCTCAAAGCTGCAGCAAGTGGGAGTTCTAGAAAGCGGTCCTTTCCCTTTGGTCATATTTAAGAATTAATGCATCGTGGAAATGCTGATTGCATCTCCGCACCATTCTTCCTTGCATACTTGTGTGACTTATCAGCCTGGGAAGCAGCTATGGAGATGTTGTCAGCAGCATCCGTCTCCAAAGAAAGCCTGAAACGATTGTGATAATACTGCAAATACTTCAGGCTTTTATTTTCTGAGCATTATTAATTACAGGGGGATACAGAAGTCTCTCAGCTTGAGAGGAGAATGGGATTTAGGTGGTGCTGGGGCGGGCAGGGGCAGGCTGCCATGAGCATTAGGTTTTCCCACAGGTCCTTGAGGTGGCATTGCACCGGGGACCCTTTGGAGGCTCAGGCCACCGCTTCAAACAGTAACTCTGTGCAAGCCTCCGAGTGATGCTGGACCTTCCAACAGCCTTTCTCACTCCTGTGGCAGCCAGCCAGAGACACCACTGCTTTCACCTCTGCCTGAACAGAAAGGGAGAGCAGCGGAGCTGTGCCTGCACATGCTCAGGGGTGTTGATTTTAAGGCCACCTCCCTGGACATCTAAAAGGGCAAGTTCAATTGAGGGCAAACCTGGCCATGAAGGAAGAGGCTTGGGAAGGTTGAGCTTGTAGCCTCGGTGCCTGCTCCATCCCTGCCCCGCACCAGCAGTGACAGGGGCTGGTGCACAGGCTGGGGGAGTGGGGACAGGGCACAAGAAGTATCTGATTGCACCATCCCGCTAAGGGACGGCAACCTCTGACAGCTGAGCACAGTAACCCTTTAATCCGTTGCAGAGCTCGTCTGTCAGAGCTCCAATGCCCATGGGGAGGTATCAGTAACAAAATGCAGGAAAGAGAAATGAGAGTGGAAAATGTTTGGCTTTTTGTCTCCTTACTCGCTAGAAACACAACTGCTCTTGTTTTGCTGGTGGGAGCATTTCTCCGAGGCGGTGCCCGATGCCCCCGTTGCTGGGGGCTGCAGCTCACCACGTTGTGCAGAGGGGGTGGGTGGGAGGTCCCATCCCGGCAGGACCCAGCGCAGCGGCTGTAACCACATTGAGCCCGCACCCATGGGTGAGCCGCTTGGGTCGCTTCACCCACCGCCTTTGACCCTGCGCCCCAGCACGGGGCAGCCCCGCTCACAGCCTGCGCTGCCTGCGCTGCCGGCGCTGCCCGCCCTGCTTGCTGATCTGTGCAGCGGTGCTGGCGTGAAAGCCCGACCAGCAGATGGGTGCAACCTCCTGCTCCAGGGGCGGCGTAGCTGGTGGCTGGGGAGATGCGCCCCAACCCAGCACAGCCCCTGGCCTGCGGCTGCTCCGTAGTCACAGAAATTAGAGAGGAAGGAAGCAATAAAGCCGAGGGGAAGGCAAAGGGAGGGGAGGGAACCCTATTTCTGAGCAATTTAAAGGAGCAATCAGCATCTCTTTTTGGTCAGTGCATTCCTCTGCCCAGCTCCTCACCTAAAACAAGGCGAAACCTGTGACTGCGAGGGGGCGAGTGGAGGCTGTGCGCTTCCCCCGCTTGTAATCTGCGGATTATAGCTTGTATAACGGGATTACTGGAGGCTGAGGAACAGCAGCAAGCAGGATCCAAATCACACAGCGAAACAGGAGAGAAACCTGGAAGAATGTCTTGCACAGTACGAGTGCAAATACGTCCTCGCAAGACCACATTTATGTTTTAATATCAAGTTTTCTGTAATGCAGAACACACTTATGGCCCAGCTCCCTTGCTGGGCAGCTGCCGGGTTTCAGCATAGAGGAATTGGCAAGATCTTTTCACCAGGTGAAATAAATAAAGTGCTGGGCCCCAGATAGGATTACGGTTTGTTTTCTTTAGGTGTATAGAATCCACGGGAAAGCTGAACCCAAACGGAAACTCAACTCCTAAAGAATTTGGCCTATACTGGCCAGCTCCTGTCTGCCTGCCAGGCATGCTCTCCTTGCCTTGTATTTTGCTCTTTATCTTTTAAGAGGCTTTGTTAGCAACATATCAAGCTATTCTTTGTGTGCCTAGAGGACAGGGGGCTTCTTTTCAAATTATGTGAGGATGATAAAGTTACAGGGTTTTACCTGGAGAACTGTGATGAGAAACTTCTCCTGGGCATTTCCAGGAACACAGACCCCCTCCCCTAGCCAAACTCCCCAAAACCCAATTCCCAGCATTTTCAGAGTAAGCCGGGGGGCCTGAGCTGGGCTGGGGAGAGAAGCGTGACCTGGCAGAACCTCACCCGTCTCTGAATCCTATTTTCTGTTGCTAACATGTTTTCCTTCTTGTTGATTTTATCTTTTGTCCCAAAAGGCTTGTGAAAATCCTGCAATATCTCACGCAGGCAAAAGTCTATGAGGTGCGTATTGCACAGCAGCTTCAAGTCAGTGCTACATTCTGCCCCTGCCCCAAAACCGCCACAATGGAGGGGATCTGGGTAAAGATGCTGACTCAAATGAACGCCAGAGACAGAGATAAACACAGCCTCAACAAGCCGAAGGCTTGCATTCAGGCGTTTGCTGCACGTCTCTGCTCTCTTGCTTCCCTTTGTTTCTCTGGTGAGCAGCTTTTGGAGGAAAAGCCTTGGCTAGCATATGCTGGAGCCTCCAGGCAGCTGCCTCCTCCCGGCTCCCTGTGCCGGAGGCAGCGCACGCCTCCAAAAGCTGGGCTGGGTGCAAGCAGCCCCACGGAGGGGCAGCCCCGGGACAGACCCACTCAAAAAGGCAGCTGTGGCCATGTGGCAGGAGGAGCTGCAGGACTGGCACCAACCCGGGCCAGCCAGGGGGACAGCGTCGCTTCCACTAGTGCAGAGCAAGAAGTGGAGTAAATCTTATTGCAATTAGACTTAATGCAATAAGTGTCTTTTGGGGGCCCAGAATAAAGGGGACAGCCAGCTGTGCCCTGGAACGGGGATGGGTGTGTTCAGTCAGTGCCCAGCACAATGTGAAATGTCCTTCAAAGCCCAAGGAGAGCCATCTCCGGGATCCTGACCCATCCACTGCCCTCCATGGGTGCCAACATCCTAGCTCAGCCCCGCTTGGGCGTCCCAATGCTCCTTACATAGGAAAACAGGATCCAATGCTTGAGATTAACACGTACTAAAATTCTGGACTGCAGAACTTCTAAATCTACTACTCCAATTAAGCAGTAATGTGCATTTTAAAGCATGAAAAAATGTTTAGTCTTGCATTTCTCTCAACTGGATGAAAGACCTTGTGCCTGTAGTTCAGTGCAAGGGGCAACGCTGGGCACAGAGGACTTGCAGCGGGCTCTTCCACTCTCACAGCTGCGAGCAGCCTTTGCTTTTCTTGATTAAAATACAGTCTTAAAAAGTCTTGTGGGAATAGCGAGGGGAATTTTATCTTGCACTGAAAATATAGACAGTTCACTGTACAGCTGCTTGCATTTTGGTAGTTAATGCAAAGCTTCTTTTTTCACCTTTTGCATGACGTGTTTACCTAGGTACCTTTTATTTGGCTGTGGAAGGCAGCATCTTGTTTAGTTTGAGAAAACAGGGGAGGTAGAGTGACATAACCAATATCAAGTCAAATGTAAGTCTCCAACAGTAGACCACAGTGGTCTGAGTTTTCTTCAAATGTTGGCTACAGGAGTAGTAATATGTGTCAGCCCCCACCAAAACTATCCCATGGGGGTTCCCTTTCTCTCCAGATGCTGCAACAGCAGCTGAAAAATGACTCTGCGACTTCAGCAATCCAGTTCTCCGCTACAGTCAGGCTCCTTTTGGGTGGGCATGCAAGGGGGCTGTGAAGAGTAATACAGGGCTTATTTTAGATCTGTGTCTTTCCTCCCACTGTAAAGTCAAGGCAGCTCCATGCACAGCTCTGATGCACTGGGCTGTGGGGACAGGGCTGTGTGCAGCAGGGCTGTGAGCGGCAGACGTTCCTGAAGGTGAGGAGGGGACGGTGGGAGCAGAGCTTATCCCTCTGTACCACCCCCTTCAGCTTCACCACATGGGCAAAAAATTTGGAGAGCTGTAGAGACATGAGCAGAGCTGCCTTAGGGAGGACGAGCATGGTCGAGCTCCTGCTGCTAATTACACACACCCAGAGCCGTACAACTCCTCAGGTGAGCCCTTCGCAAGCTCCCGGGAACAAAGGAGCCCTTGTAAGGAGCATGCTTGGCATGTGATCCTCAGATGTGTAGGACCCCAGCCTTCCTCGGAGGCTCTGCCCTGCACTGTCAGGCGAGGCTGTGCAGAGCTCCCCTCTCTGCCTCCTACCAAGCAGCCTCCACCACTCAGCCCATAGGGCTGGGGCCCCAGTCAAAAGGGGGATGTTTGGAACAGGAAAGCAAATGTTTCTGTTGTCCTTTTGCCCATAAGTTGCTGCTTCACTTTCGCTGAAAAATTCACAGAACATGAACATGACCTGGCCTAAAAATTATCAGCCCTAGAGCTGTTGATTCACAGTTTTCTGAACACCTGAAACTAGCAGATAATAACAGGAACTGGCTTTGTACCATCCAGAGAGAGCCAGGGAGGTGGCAGTTCCCCAGGCGAGGGCAGCTGGCTGGTTTACCACCAGTTACCTGGCTGGCAGGGTGGAGGGGGAGTTGTCTATAAAATGAAAAGATCAATATTTGTTTGACATTCAGAAAATTCTCCCAGCCTCTGCCTGCTACGGTTACAAATCAGAGCAATTGCTTATGTGAGTGCTGTGAATGCACTTCTCTATGGAAGACTCTTTTTTTAAATAAGCCTATCCACCCTCTGCCTCACGGAGACTCCTTGTTGATAGTAAAGTGTCAAAGTCACACATGTGCATGAACAGGGAAAATACCAGGCCTGGGTCCATGGTAAATGTCCGCCTAAGGCCTTGCAAGTGCGGCCTCCTCTGCCACAGTGGCCACTGAAAACAATAATCCCAGCTGGGCAACACTGGTGGTGACCAGACCAGGAAACCGTTCCCGCAGCAGCTTGTGACAGCCTGCTTTGGGCTGGAGCATCATATGTCCTGATGCATGTTCATTGCACTGTACCAGGCCCACGCGCATCTGGAAATGCAGTTTGTAGGACTTCAGCAATGGGGGCTGCGAGAGCTGCAAGCCTCTCGGTGCCTGAGCACACCAAATCCACAAAGAAATGGTCAGATCGTGATATCACAGGGAACTCTCGCCAAAGCAGCTGAAATCATTCAAACATTCAGAGCGTGCTTATGGGGGGGCGACCCTCTGTTCTAAATATATTCCTTTGAAGGCAGCTTGTTATTTAAACAACTATTGCAAAACAAGGTTTACACGGAGCTGCTCTAAACTGAAGAGGGAGGGAAAGCTGGTTGTGGGCACACAGTCACCACCCAGGTATTTTAATTGCAAATCCCAGCATGTTTTATAGATGTCTAGAGAGTATCTTTTTACATGGGCTCCAAGGCTTACAATACGATCCATCATGTTTTATATGAACCTAGTGACAGTACGTAAGTCCCACCCTGATGATGCCTAAGATGGGAGGATACTGTTTAACAGCCCATCCATGGAGCCAGGAATAGTTCAAGGCATCTCCACTCAGCCTAAGGCTCCCAAGAGAGTGTAGCCAAGTAGAGCAGCTGTGGGGCAGTGCCTCTGTCCTGCACGCTAAGACGTGTCATCTCTTGATGCCTTCCCACCTGCCTCAGCTCAGCACTCAGAGGTCCTGGGAGAGGCGGTGCAGCAGCCCCAGCCACTGCCGAGCCTGCCAGGGCAGAGGAGCCTGCAGCAGCCCAGCCTCCGGATCCTGAAGTGAAAGGGCAGATCGCACCTCCGTTCCCAAGGCGTCAGACTGGTAAGGTAAGGTGTGGGATTTCCGTGGCTTTCCTGGTGTGATGCACCAATCTGTATCACATCCGCAGCAAGGGCTGGCAGACTCCTGGAGCACTCTGAGTGGCTCGGCAGGGTCTATGGTCCCTGTCCCATGGGCACTGTGGTTGTCCACGGGATGTGAGGGAAGGACTGAGCCGGGCAGGACTGAGGCTTCCACCAGTACACTACAGCCCAGAGAGTAGAGCAGAGAGGTGTGCTGGAGCTGAGCTCCTGAGACAGCCCACTCACTATTCCTGCCCTCCAGGAGCCCCCGACCAAGAACCCACCCACACAACTACAGTGACACACCTTTGGCTGAATTGGTTTCCTACACCCCTTCAGTAGCCCAGCAGCAGACAGGACCAGCCCTGGGTATGACCCAGCACTGCCGGCTCCGCAGTGGTTCTTCACTCTCGCAGCTGGAGCGGGGCCCCGCGAGAAGCGATGCTGGCTGTCTGTGCGATGTCCTGATTCCTCCAGACCTTGCAGCATCCCAGACCCAGCTCCCCAGTCCTGCAAACAGGCCATGATTCTGTGGCTTGATGCTTTTAGGCTCAAAAATGCCAGTATTTGAGGGAAAAGCAAGGGCAGAGCTAAGAGACGGTCTGCACCAGACATGCAGGCAGGTTTTCCCTGCACGCCTGCACAACTTGCCAGCAGGCACGACAGGAAGACCTGCTGCGAGCCTCTGGCCATTCCCCTTCCAGCAAGAGTGCTGTTTGTGCACATTGCCAGGATTTAGCTCAGCTTTCGTTTTGTTGTTAGTACAAACAGGGGAGTCCCAAGTGTGTCTACAACCCAAATGTGAGATTCCCAATGGCAACCAGCCCAGCAGTCAGCAGGGGCAGCATGTCCCATTTGGCCTGACATGACCAGCGCATAAATGCTGCAACCTGCTACAGCACTTATTCCAGAAATCCCAGGGGTGCAGTCTTTCCTGAAAAGTATGTCAGTCTGTGCTTAGACACAGGTTTTGCTTCCTGCCTTAGAAAGCTTAAACAGAGAAGGTGGCAGGTCTACTGTGCCTCTGTTGGTCTAGGTAGCCATGCAAAGCTTTATACTTTGGAGGAAGACTGCGCCCTTTGTGGACTCCTACATCCGTAAATTCCCCCTTGAGGGAACCTAACTATGCTTTTCAAGTACAGTACCACCAAGGGGAGAGGAGCCCATCCAAAGTGTGCAGGGTGGGAACTGTAGCATTTGCGATCACTCTGACACTCAGCAGCACAGGCACAGGGACACAAAGGCACTCGACTGCCAGCAACAGTGTGATGGCTGTGTATGTGATGCGAGTGTTAAAGGAAGATGTCTCTGTTTCTTCTGTGAAAACACTGGTCTGAATATCCCCTTTTCCCCATGACCTCTGTCCTGACACAAGGGGCAACATTTGGGCAGATTCAAAACTAAGCTTCCATTCACCGAGCTCTTCCTAAGATCTCCATCCTCATGGGTGCTTGCTGGAGCTGAAGTCTGCTGTTAGAAATGCCCACAGCAAATGACCTCACTGGGCAGCCGGCCCCTCACTGGAGTCTGGCTCCTCATGGCATGGAATTTGCTTTGGTGGAAGCAGCAAACTGGCATCCTCAGCAGTGTGGGGGCAACCGTAGCACGACTGCATGCAACCAGAGGGAGGGTGGAGGGGGGTCGCCCCACCCAGCCATCCCCGATGCTGCTGGTCACCAGCCACCATCCCCGAGGCCAGGACGGGGCACCATGGGCTCCTCTGGCAGCCCGATGGCAGGACCAGGGCATTTCATGGGATTCTGCCCTGGAAAGCAAAGACTCCGTGCCACTCCTGCGGTGTGGAAAGCAAGCATGAGAAAGCCTAGCTTCAGCTGCCAAGGGAGACACCAGTCCTCCCCAGACTTTATGCCCCTGAGGATGGACCACGGACCTCTGCTTCTCCTTGCCAGGACAAGGACTCCTAACCGGCAGTTTCTTGTCACCTTTGCGGTAAAGCACCCGAGGACTGGAGGGCTGGAAAAAGCCCAAACCTCCCTGGCACCTGTGTATATAAAGTACTAATAAACAAGGACACAGCCTCCAGGGCGGCCACAAACACAGGCAAAACAAGCAAGTGTTCCTGTACCAGTACAAAAGCATCATAAATACTCTCCCACTGCCAAAAGACCTCTTCAGTCTTTTACTAAATCTCATCACAGGAACAATTTACAAGCCAATAATGCTGAACAACTCCATTCCAAACTCTGTGTTAAGCTTTATTTCAGGCTTTCACACTTTATCATGTTAGCACCTCCCGGGCTGGCACTGGACTAACGCATGCCAAGTTGAGAAAGGGAAGTAATGGAGTGGGGTTTGTCTCTGTGTCTGAAAATCTTCCAGTTGGGAAAAACTGCATTTCCATAGGAACCCAACTTGCATAGTGGGCTTTGTGTCCCCTTCCCAAATGAATGCTTCTTGATGGAGAATTTTGGCCACATAATCCTTAATCATTTTCCCCTAAAATGCAGCTCTTCAGTAAACACTCTATCCTGGACAGCATCTGTTCTTGCAGGTATAGCCAGGCCTCAACTTCTGTGACTGTGGGAGGCCTGGCACATTCAGGAAAAGCTGGATATTATGGGCCCTGTGTTCTGGTGATCACCATACTAGGCAGATCCCGCCGCCTGCTACCAGCCCTGCCAACAGAACCAGCCCTGCTGGAAGCCCCACGTCTGCCTCTGGAGACATGTATAACCCCCATCCTTATATCAACAATAGTCATTGACCAAGAATCTAAAAAACCTACATGGGAACTGACGTGCTGTAGATCATGGAAAAACACCCTCGTAGACTGAGTTTGAGAAAGGAACTTAATGTAATTATCTTAAATTAATAAGAGGAGAACATTCCTCTTTGGAGGTCATCTCCATTAACTAATGCAATCCTATTCTGTTGTAATGTAATTGTGTAAGCATTGTGTCTCCCTTCTGAGAGCTGGGGCTCATTACAAGAACAATACAACTCTGTTACGTTCAGTGTCAAGGCATCGGTATCCTTCTTAGCTTGCACACTGATACCTAAGAGCTGGAAGACACAGCCTGCAAATTTCCAGTAGAAAAGAAGGAGATGTAAAAGGAGATGGCTGCTGGAGGATCACCCTGGGGGGCACTGGCAGGGTTTTTCTGTGCGCTTACCAGCATAGTGTACACCTTTCCTAAACCTGGCCGCTCACCGGTTTTCCCTGACTTCAAAATGCAGCAATGCTCTTCCACCCCTCTGTAGTGCCAAGCCTGCTCTTAGATTTCACGACTGCTAGCACACAGCAAATGTATGCAGCAATCTCTGGTGCCTTGCCCTGAGAGAACATGTTACCAATGGCTCCTTAATTCATATTGCAGCTTCTTTAGAAAATACTTCTACAAACATTGACACGCAAAAAAAAAGAGCTCTCTTTAGCCTTTTATAAGCTAGGAGTTTATTTTGTTAATATTTTTCTGCATGGTGTGTTTCAAATGAGAACATTCTGAAAGTAAATTGGCAGAGTATTTATTGCTGTTTATTTCTAAGCAGCTATAAGCCAATAATAATAGAGAATCCTCTTCAAGTGAAAACTAAATTCCTTTTGGTTAAAATGCTCAGCGCAAAGTCTGAAGCTGCATTTTGTCAAGCAGATGCAGAGTGTCACCTTATAACGCCCATGCTAATAGAGTAATAGGATTGGAGCTGCGGCTAGCTACCCAGATCATTACGATAATCCTGGCCCAGAGAAAACAATTCTGCACTAAGCATCACTGCTCTGGAGAGAGTCCATTCTCCAGCTGGCCCAGCCGCCTCTGCTGCAGGCACACGCACACACATATACACAAACACGCTGGGGTTAGCACTTAATCCTCTAACTGCCCACGAATGCCACAAGTATTCAGCAAAACAGAGGTCTGGATCCTCCCGCCGAGTCCTGACTCACTGGGAAACCTCAGGCACGGTTCTGCCCGATTGCTCCTTGTTAGCAGGGGATGCTGCATGGTGGCACACACGTGCCAAAAACACCCCTGCCTGCTGCTGGGGACAGTCAGACCTGCACAGCAGGCTCTCCATGGCTGGGGCTGGGCACTGCCGAGACACCAAGCCCCTTGAGCCCATGCAGCATGGCTGAGGGGGGACAGGGTTTGACCCTGGGTGGCATGGAAGAGTTAAGTGGGGCAGCAATCAGAGACCAGCTGAACCTGGACCCAGCTGCAGGGGATGAAAGCACTGGAAACAGCCCTCTTTTGAGGAGCAGTGTTTGGGAGTGGGGTGGGGTAGGTATTAGCTGTTGGGGTGAGGGTTGATAAGGGACCTTGGAGTTTGGGGTGCTCTTTGGACTGAGGCCATTGGCTACAGCAGAAGGGGGAGAAGTGCTGAGTGTGGTTTGTAGAGGTGTCCCTAGAAGTGAGATCTTGACTGCAGGCAGCAGGTCCTTCAGGTACAAACCACCTCCGTCAGGGCTATGACCAAGCAGCATTCTTAGGAGCAAAGACCAGGGTATGAAGTTAAAGCCCTCAGGAACTGTTGAAGATTTTGGGTTTTCCTCTGGGAATTTACCAGTTCCTGAGGCTCAGGGCAAGCAGTGATGGGTCTGGGATCCAAGGAGCACTACCTTTCAGCTGTTCCTTTGTTCCCACAGGTGGAGCAGCCAGCCTGGGCTCCCTGGGAGAGTCAATGACACTTACACCCAGACACTGGAGCTCACAGCCGGGCATCCTGTGTTGCTTCCCTCGCATGTGCAGCATGGCTGGTGGCCAGCAAGGCAGCTGCACTCACTGCAGAAGGATCTGGAAGGTGGTGTGGATTGGACACCTCTGCCTGCTGCTTTGTGTGCTTGGAGCTATTCTTGCTGTCTTGTTTGACCAGAGATTGAAGTGCATCCAGTAGAGACATCCTCAACTGCAGTATTAAAGCTAGCAGGAGAAAAGAGTTCCTGCCCATAGGGATGCCGGGACCTTTGTGGTTTCATTTGGTTCTGGAGACCAGCATGGTGCTCCCTGGTGAGACCTGATGAAGGAGCAGCCCACTACCTCCCTGTATGCTGGCAGGAGTGATTACTACCACCTCATTTCAGCTCGCCTTCAGCAGCACCCTGCTGCCAGGCTGTGAGACCTGGCTCTGCGGCAGGTGGAGCCAGGCCAGTCCTGTTCCCTGGCCAGGCCGCCATGGTGGCTATGCTGGCTACGTGGCAGTGTCAGAGGGTTTCCACCAGCTGTTTGGCCGTCTACTGTGTATTCCTACAGACTTAATGGAGTTCTGACCTTCCTGGGGTCATTTCTATTAAATGCAATAAGCGTGCAGCAAAAGCTCCTCTGGGAAGAGTTAAACACTGGTGCTCCTGCCTGTGCTGGGGGCACGAGGTATGCCAGAGATGTCCTCCCACTTGACTGGCAGTAGTCTTCCGGAAGTGTGAACAGATCCTGGATTTGCTAATGGTTTATACTGGGTCTTTGCTTGGGCAGCATTGTGTGCACCTGTGACACCTCTGCACTGATTCACCAACACAAGCCACTGTACCCCGGTGGGAGAGGTGCTGAGCTGGGTGTGCAGGACCGAGTGCAGGGCTACAAGAACTGCAGGAGAGACCTTCCCGCCTTGACGGGCAGCGAGGCAGAGGCGGGATGCTTTCAGGCAGCAGAAGACAGGGCAGTGAACACCCCTACGCTGGCTGGCTGCCAGACCAGGTCCTGCAGGGCAGCTCCGCGCCAGCCGGCAAAGACAGGTGACCCCTTCCTGGCCACACAGAGTTAAACAAACAGGCAGCCAAACCGCAGGCTTCGGCTTGGTTTGACCTGCAATGATTAAGAACAGGGATGGTGATAGTGGTTTGAATGCAGAGGAAGGAGTAAAATAACTTCTGAGCGTGCTAGAGAGTCTGGCAGCTGCTGGCACTAGCCGGTGAGATGCAAAGTGCTGCTCTGTGCTTTCCCAGCGATGCACCCAGCAAGGCTTAAACACAAAGATTAAGAAAGGAAAGATGCCAAACCGCTAACAAAACAAACCCTGCTGGTGCAAGGAATCCCAGAAGTGTCTGGAATTTGCTTGTGAAGCTGGGCAGCCCCTGCTGCCCATCTGCTCTTCTGGTGTCTCCATTCACGCGCTCCTTTTCTAATTATTTTACAAATCAAAAATTGCAGCAGTTTCTGTCCAGGTTTGAAGTAAGTGCGCAGAGGTGGTTGGTGACTGAAGTGAGTCCCCTTTGCTTTGTGCTTCCCACATTTCTCACCCAGCGCAATCCATCACCCTTGGAAACTTGTCTTTCTCCAGAGACATGAATGGGTGAAATCTTTCACCTGCTGGGTGAAACCTTGCTTAGCGTAGGATTCAAGGCTGGTCCAGATCCTCATTCTTCAGAACAGGTCATATTTGGATCCCAGGATCCACCTGGAACCTGACAGCAGTCCGGTACCTTTCTGAGAAAAGCAAGGATCAGTCACTTTAAACTGTAGAGGCTGCAGAGATGGTCCTGGGGCCACGTGTGATGGTGCTGGTGACAGGCGCTACCTGCACCCCACAGTGCAGGTGGGCTGGCCAGGGTGAGCACCCACTCCCCAGCCTGCAGTTTTGATCCATTTCCTAAATTGCAGGCTTTGTGCATGCTACAGGGCAATTACTAAAGGAAAAATCGTTTTATCCAGAATACAGTACTTTGTTAATCTGATCACTTGTTAATTGCTCCAATTTGACTGAAAGTGGGTAACCTTTAAATTTTAACCACTGATATGCTGTTATTGAATCAGTGACTTGCTTTGACAGGATGTTCACTCAGCTTTCCTGGAAGCTGCCCCATCACTGCACCTCTGGAAAATCTGCTAGTATGAACAAAGCCCAGAGAAAAATAACTTCCCCCACAGCCCTGGGTGCCGAGGCTGGTGGAATTCATCTTCAGATTCAGGGTCTGAATGCGCATCTACCACATGGTACACATGGACTGGTGCTGGGAGGACAGACCTTGCGGGCAGCTCTACACTGGGCTGTTTACACAAGTTTCCCCTTTTTTGGAAAAGAAAAAAAAGGGCGGGGGTAAGTTTCTATGAAGAATGCGTTCCAGCTGCTGACACACGACGCTATTACTAAAACTGGAAAACATAGTGCTTGTATGATCACCCTTTATCTTTATTGCTTCCTCACAGAGTGAAGAAACTTGATTAAACTCATTTTTAACGTTGCCACTGGAGTCTGTGGGAGTCTTCCCCACTCCTGACAGACCTGGAGCTCATTGCAATGAGCTGCAGTTTCTCTCATGTCCAAGGGGAGAAAGGCTTTAAGACCAGACTTCCATGTCAGTGGAATTCACTCAGCTCTCTCTATAACCGGGGCCTCCAGCTGCTGAGCCGGACAATGCCAGCTCTGCTGAGTTTGTCTAATCCCTTCGCGCTGGAGGAGCCACCAGCAGATGCTAGGTTTCCTGATAACACCATTGCAGGCCCAAGGTGGGGTACTACCACGATGCCTGGCCTTGGTGGGTGCTGGTCCTGTGCCTGCACCGTGCCAGCTCCCCTGGGAGCACTCCCAGGTCCGTTCTGCTGTGGGGCTGCCGCGCATCGGGCAGAGGCAAGTGGGCCCATGTCCTGTACCCAAGTGTTTGCTCCCAAACCAGGCTCCTCACGTGGCCCGAGGACTCCGCTTGGCGCAGCAAAGCAACTATTTACTGGTCACGCGTAGGTGTCAGAGCGCAGCATGGGAAGGACTGGGAGCTTTCCAAGTGTGGTGCTCCAATTGCTGTGCTGGGGGGGGAGGGCAATCAGCAGCATCGGCGAGGGTCTCCTTGGGCCTGTGGAACATCAAACCCCCTACAAAACACTTCCATGTGTGCCTTCCCGCTCCCTGCATGTCAGTCATGCTTTATTAATCCATTGGCCGGCATGAACATTGCTGTCCCCACAAGTGTTCTTTCATGTTTGCCTACAATCTCAATGTCATCGCACAAAATCAAGAGTAATTATGAACAGATACCAGCCCCTCGCTCTCCCTCCCCCTTGTGACTGCTCCTCAACATCTGGTTTCCACAACCGCTCTCGGGGGTGCTCGGAGCCGCAGCTTTGGCACACAGACCCTCAGAGCAGCTCTGCTGAGAATTAACCTCCGCTCCCCCTTCCCTCCCTCCCACCCTCCCCCCCATAATTTTTCATTTTGATGGGTGATCGGCATCAAACAGATTTTAATTCCCCAGCCCACCGATCCTGACGGGCTCAGACCGGGCATTGCGGCAGCACCGAGGCAGTGCACCAGCCCTTCAGAGGGACCACACCTGCCCTGTCACGCAGCAAACCCCCTCTGTCCCGGCTCTGTCCTGGCGTCCTTTTACCATCCCCACTTGCCATTTCAGGTTCTGTTTTCAGAATACCTGTGCAGCCTGCTGGCTGCAGGGCTCTGGGGGGAAATAAAAGCTGCTGTGCCTATATGCAGAGAATTTAACCACTGCCTTTCCACTGAGTCTTTCCATTTGGATCGACCTGCTGTCACACAGAGCGAGACACAGATTTCTGATCGGAGCATCTTGTTTGCTCCCTGCACCACTTGTTCCTTCCACCTTCCTCTGAAGAAAGTCCCCTGAAGTGTCTGCACAGTTCGGCACTGTATCTGTCCTTGGGTTTCTTCGGCAGTAAGACAAGAGCAGGTCCAGGGTTTGTTCCAGTTCACCCTGAGCGTCACCCCTCTCCCACCACTGGCGGCTATCAACCCCAAACTGGAAAACGCTGGATGCACTGAACACTTCTCGAGTTGTTTGAAACTGTTCATGTTTATGTTTGCAATAAAAGATGAACAGGTGCTGGCAATTTAACTAATCAGGTACCATCTACATCTCCTCTCAACTGATTCCTTTCCAATACGCTCCAATGGTTGCTTGGCCATCCAACTGCCTGCAATTATGCAAACATCCCGATTCACATGGTCCTTATTACAGGCACAAGATGTGCCGTAATCCTGTAATTTTTGCTGGGGTCTGGAACTTGCTGCATCAGCTTTTTGGGCCCCTTGCACAGATGATTTTCCTTTATTGGCCTTTTAGGTGGGAAGGGGCTCCAAGAGGTCCCTATGGTGGCAGGGTGGTGGGTGCGTTCTGAAAGTCATCACCAAGATTCCCAAGCGTTTTCCTGACGATGCTCAGCGTGGGGTCAGTGTGCCAGGCTGCCCGCGGGGAGCAAGGCAGGGGTCTGGGGCAGAGTGGCCCTGGCTGCCGCTGCCACTGCCCACCTCCTGAACTCGTGAGTGCTCCCACAACCCACTGGTCCAGATCTAACTTGCCGCCAGCAGTGGGGACGTCGCAGTCTGGCCGAGGGACGTGCCAGGTGTGCGGCGCACGCTCGTGTTTCCCCACGTGCCTGCACGGCCGTGCCAGCAGCTGGGTCAGAGCAACGTGCACAGTGACCCTGCTGCAACTCGGGAGTCACCTCAGCAAAAAAAAAAATATCAGATAACAACAACTTTTATAAAGAAAGCCACTGCTCCACCTCTCAGCAGCCCTGACCCGGCTGCAAGGTTACTATTTCACGGGTACCTTAATTTACTTTGCCAACCAGAGGACTCTCTCCAACACCCACTCCTCTCCTAGGAAAGGGCTTTCAGGTCCCCCCACCCGCAGTGTTCAGAGGGGCAGCTGCAGTGATGGGCGACATGCCCTGCGCTCGGTTCTCTCCGCAGGCACTGCTGTATTCCACTCAACTGGGAAATACAGGTTGTGTTTAAAATTAAGGGAGAAAAAGGGAAAAAAAGTCTATTAGACATCATACATTTAACCAATTCTGACTTGACCAGAATCCAATAAAATGCAGTTCATACAACATTTTTATTGCTAATTGGTTTGACTGTTAAAATTTAAATGCATGAAGTTACTTTAATGACAGACAGAGTGGACCTTGTTAACCTTTAAAAGGGTCTTAATTCATTTATATACCTCCTAAAATGCTTTGCACTTCTCCCGCTGGTGCATGGCCCTTGCTGTCTTGGCCAGCCTCCTGCACAGCCCCTGGAGCACTGCCTGGTGTCCGTGTCCGGAGAGCAGCTCTTGGAAGAGGTAATTAAATGCAAAACGTGGCAGACGCGGGGGCCGGCAAAGCGTGGCCAGCGCTGGCCATGGGCACAGGTGCCGCCGTGGGTGAGCACCCAGCACGGGGCCGGGTCTGGCGCTCCCCGTACACATTTATGGAGACAGGCTGTTAAAACAGTCTGCGTATAACTTAGGTCCACATTACCAACCCGAAGAGGGGCAGAGGGTGGCCGGGGAGCCCGAAGCCGGGTGCGCAGCCTGCGGCGAGTGGGTGCTGCAGCCCGGCGGGCGCAGCAGGAGCAGGTGAGGCTCTGGTGTGGCGCGGGCTGGTGCAGCCCAGCTTGCTGCTTGGAGCTCTGCTTCCCAGGACCCTGGCGTTGCTGCCGCTGGTGCTTTCACCATGGCCCAGGGACCCCTGCCGCACACAGGTCCCGGTGTGTTACACGTTGCCGAACATTTTCTATTTAAATGCAAATTTTGACTTTTCACTCAGCAGCTTGAGAAAGTTTTTCACACCAGAATGAGGGTCACAATAATAATTTATCCACAGGCCTCTTTCTACAATTACTATTTGTACAAGAGAAGTGTTGATACTCGGGTGGCTGGGAGAGGACTCCTGCAGC
Organism: Phalacrocorax carbo; assembly: GCF_963921805.1. NCBI lineage: Eukaryota > Metazoa > Chordata > Aves > Suliformes > Phalacrocoracidae > Phalacrocorax > Phalacrocorax carbo. The sequence goes on along the minus strand of NC_087527.1, from coordinate 7,034,643 downwards.
AGAGTCAGGCGGCCGAGGGAAGGGAAGGAGCACGCCCACGTCAGCACCCGTCTGTGTTTGCTTCCTTGGAATAATCTCAACGCCTGGACATCACTGGGAAAAGTGGACCGTGATCCACAGGACTCGCACAGCTAACCGTGCTGTTTGCCTGTTGACGGGGTCCATTTGCTGTGTCTCTGGCTGTGGCAGAGCTACCAGGCAGGGGCAAAACCGCACCGGAGCCCACAGACAGGCTCTGCGAGGTACCCATCCCCTCCCCTCAGCACGGACTGATGCACACACAGTCGGATACCTGAACTGCAGCACGCTATGTTTGTCAGTCTGTAGGAGTCTGTCTGACAGCCCTTTATAATTAATTACTTAATCTTTGGCACAAGTGGGCATCTTATGTTCCTCAGCACCACAATGAGAAGTCACAGTCAACAAGAGACTAGACAGTAGATAATGCCCCTGGGAGGGCTGAGCTGACCAGAGACGTGGAGCAGCAAATTACCTCCCTGTAACCTGAACCCCAGTGCGCTCTCCAGACCGTTAAATCAGCATGGCTCATCCCATGTCACCAGCACAGCTTGCTGAGGCCATGCAGAGGATCCCAAACCTCCCACACCCACCACCCTTCAGGGACCCGTGGCTCCCTGCGTGGCACAGACGTTAGTGTGCCACGGATGTGCTGGCCCAGGCACCCCCGGCTCAGCACCTGAGAACCGCCAGGAGCCACAGAGGATGGACGGGCACTGAAAACTGTCTGCGTCCTGCAGCTGTCTGCCTCTGAGCACCCTGGGATCTCCAGTTCATGGCATGCCTGGCCAGAGGTCCAACACTTTTCCAGGCTCACCCTATCCTGTCCTCAGTGCAGAAGTGGGTGCTGCAGCTTGCCGAACCAGGCTGTTCAGCAGCAAAGGGTCTGAGTCTCAAGGTGTTTTGCAGACTGCAGGAGCGTGCCTACGTGCACGGACGTGGGTGAATTGTGCACACTTGTATTTCTTTGTGGGAAGAGCCACTGGACGAGGCAGATGTGGTAGTTCTTCTATCCATGCTGTGTATGATACCTCTCCAGAGCAGAGTCCACCATCCGGCCTTGGGTTTGATTCACATCTCCCTGGTGCTAAAGCATAGGGAACAATCAAAGCTCTTGGGAAGAGGGCAGGGAGCCAGCTTTGATGACAGGACAGAGTTGTGTTGAGCAATTGTTCGCCTGCCACAGACACCCCCTTTGCACAGGCTTGCACCGGGCTCCCTTCCAACGCTTGCAGACACCTTCTGGTCAGTGTCCCAGGGCAAACAGCACCATGGTGAAAATCACTCTGTGCTTATCTTCCCCTGGCCCACCTGGGCAAAAGCCTGCACAGCCCCTGAGAACAAGCTGTCCCTTCAAAATATGCAAAATGTAGCATAATTAAAATCACACCGACGTATCATTAAATAATGTTATTGTTTCAAAGCCAAGCATTCAAAGTTAGGAAATGTTAAAATTAAGGCAGCTATCGCAATCTTAATTCTGATCACTTTGCTCAGTTGCACTAAGACAGAGCCCTTAACCGTGTGATGCATGCTAAACTTTCTACTGTGCAACTCTTTTTCAATATTTATCTTATTCTCATTCTTCAGTGCATGGCCCCTGCTGGAGTTACCATGTCTAAAATCGTGCTTGGAAGACAGAGCGTTTATTTGATGCGCCAGGGAGGCTTTTCTATGAGGCACATCATCACAGTGTTTGATATACACACAAACGTATCTTCATTTATCTCACAGCCTTCTTACAAGGTACCAGGGATGATATTTCACAACATCATAAAAAAGAGGAGAGATGCAAGAAGATTAAATTCAATGGTTTCCACTAATTTCAGATATCCAGTAAGTAGCGCCTGGTTTTTCCAAATACTGAGCATTCACAGCGTCTTTTCTACTCATGACCAAACGGCGGATCTGGGCTGACTTTGGCCATTCGCTGTGAGTTCCCGGCAGTCGCAGCCCGTGGCCCCTGGCAGCGGCCGCCTGTGCACAGCCCAGCCCATCTCCCAGGATGGGCTGGAGACAGAGAAGCTGCATCTCCTGAGCCATGCTGCACCCCCAAAACACCAGACCCCCTTTCTGTTGCTGTTATCCCTGCTTCATTCCTACGTACCACCTGGCAAGCAAGGTCAGGTTCCCGTGGTCAGCAGCCTCCTTCCCTGGCCAGCCTCAGCCCTGAGAGCAGGGTCAGCCTGGGGTTGGGCACAAGGGGCTCAGACAGAAAAGGGCAGGTCTCCAGATGATTGAACAGTGCACAAAGCATCAGGGCCAAACCACATTAGTGTAGAGAATTAAGAGAAGTAGAAAAAACGGAAAGCCCATCACATGGCATCATCTCACCCCTCCCTGGTTCATCAGCAGGACAGGGATTATTATAATGCCTGGCCCACGTGCGGCCGCTGCCCAGGTGGCTGTTGCTTGCATGACCTGTGGAGCCAGCAGCAGAAGGGGCAGGGCTCTCCTCGGCAGGTCTGCGGTTACCTGTGGGCAGCCAAAGGGACAGGAGCTGAGTTTGCTGGGTACCTCCCAGCACCAAACCCTGGAAGAGATGACGCTCTCTTGCCCTAATCCTCTGCTTTTTCCAAACTCAGTCGCCCTTCTCAGCCGGCGCCAGCAGCCCAGGGCAGCGGCTGAGCAGCCGGCGGGTGCGAGCGAGCACCTCGCACAGCACAGGGAATGGCTGGCACCTCACGCGAGGGCCTGTGCGAGCCACGTCCCTAGGGCTGTGTGCTGCATGTCCCTGCACCGCTCGCTGCCAGGACAGGGGATGCAGCACGGCCGCCCATGCCGCCTCCCTAACCCCACGACCGTGAGACACACCACCTCTACACACAGCAAGAGCCATGGAAAAGGGATCTGGAGCCGAGGTCACATCCTTTTTCTGATGTGAATTAGTCTGAGCACTAAATGAGTTCAGACTTAATTGTAAGCATTTTCTGTTAACTAAGCAAGAAATCTTATAATAACACAATAAGGTGCCATTTCACAGCATCCAAATGGAGCAATAAGCTAGTGCCTCATTTGTATGTATTTTTTTTCACAGTGATTGCTGACGCTGCTGCTTTTAATATATTCACATTGGCATAGCCATTTGCATTCAGATGCAATTATGAGTTAGAAACTCCCTCCTTTCTGCAAGCTCCAGAAAGGGAGAATTTCAGCCCAGAGACACGTTACTGTTCATTTTGTGGGGTCTAATTAAGGAGTCTGCTCTGGCAGGAATCGAATTCCTATTGTTACCAAAGGGAGCGTCCTGCAAAGAAATAGATTAAATTAAACGAAGCCTTTAAATTTCTTCCCTGTTTTCCACAAAATCTTATTGATCTGGAGCAGAAATAGTTATTTCCTATGGAAATAATGACCCTTTGGGGACAGAGGCCAAAAAGATGCATGAACTGCAGCCATTCCTAAAGAGTGTTATTGAGTTACAGCTGTGCCACACACAGTCTTCCACTGGACAAGCAGCACCGAGGCCCTCCACACCAGGGAGGGCTTGAGGTGGATGGCAAACCCTCCGCAGACGCTGCTGCCACCAAACCTCACTCCAGTTTGGGAGCAGCAACAAGTTTTCCTGAGTACCATCAGCAAAGGCAGGGGACCAGTCTCTGACGGGGCCAAAGGCAGTGGACACTTGCTCCAGTGTCCCTGCAGCAGCACCTGAGCTGGGTGGCCTCCCAGCTCTGCGCCACATCCGTAAAGAGATCCCAGATTGGAGCAAAGAGTGCCTGGGAAGAGCTGGCATCTGTAAATCTCTGATATTAACAGGCCACAGCATGAGGCTCCATGGTGAGGGCTGCTGTGGGACCGGAGGTATCCTCCACTTTCATTTATAAAGATGCTGCAGGCAGGCCAGCTGTATGAAAAATTGCAAACACAAATTCTGGCGCTCTGCCTGGAACAAAGGCCCTCCCATATCCCCACAAGTTGCAGCTGTCCCTTGACCCCTCCTGGTCAGCCCATCTCCTTCCCCCAGTCTAGAAATCCAGTGAGATTCTCACAGCTCTAAGGGAGACCTGCCATCTCCTAAATGTTGCTCCCCAAGACAAAGCCCCCACCTGGGTTTGAAGAGGTGAATATCCCCTGTCCTGACACCCACAGCCAGCACCTCCGCCCAGGAGTCTGGAGGATACCTCACACTCTGCCCCTCCATTCTGCTTTGGGACATGCCCTGGCTTTGGGGGTGGCTTGGGCAGGTCCCAGCTGCCTGCGGAGGTGCAGCACCCTCCAAAGTCACACACGCGTTCCCCCATCACTCCCTTTTCCTTGCCATGGACTTTATTGACAAGACGCCACACAAGAGTGATTGGAAGGCAGCACATCCCTCCAAACCCTCTGCTTTTTACCTGGGGAACTAAATCAGCAAATGGAAGAGAGAAGGCAAAATAAAGAAACCAAGAGAGGATGAAGCTCCAGCAAGGGATTTAGCTCCCCTCCTGCAGGGGAGGCTGGGGTGGGAAGAGCAGTGAGGCTCTTGCCTTGGGCATAGGCACTGAGACCGCCCTGGTGCGAGCCAGCACCATCCACGATGTCTAGTTGTGATGCGTGAGAGGAGCAAGGAGCCAAGCGCTTAGAAACACACCCTACAAAGATGCGGTGGGAGACGGAGCGTCTGTGTGCCTGGCATGGCCTTGCATCCCTCCCAGTTCCATGAAAGGACCACATTGTGCTGGGACAGGCACTTGCCACCCCGCCACTTCCACCTCAATTTCCAGGAACAGCACTAGGATTCCGGGAAGGAACACGCTCTGTAGCAGCCCAAGGGCCCAGCCATGCCAAAGTCCCACCCTAGCCGGGGAAACCTTAGCGTGACTGCGGAAGCCAGCGAGTGCAGGAGCCTCAAGTGGTCCCTCGAGCTGGGCACCCGCCTCTTCTGCTGCAGCAGGGTCAGAGCTGGACTTCTCGGGTGCTGGCAGGCAGCAAGCAGCCTCTTCCTCCTCCTCTCACCAGGAAGGAGAAGTAGCAGAAGGAGGAGGAAGAGAAGAACGTGTAATTACTGCAGCACCTGAGATCTCATAAAGTGTGCCATGTAGATTACCTCCTCCCGACAGGCTGGAGCTTTGGTTTATAGTTTACACCAGCATATATCGAATTAACCTCAGAGAAAAAGGTTAAACTATCAATCACGAACTGCAGTTTAAAGAACTGCATTCCCCGTGATATATGGCACTGGCAGGCACGTCAGAACTAAGCCAAAGACTGCTTAAAAGTAACTGGGGATAATGGGCCCAGCTCCTTATGGAGATAGATGTGCAGTGTGTTGACTTTAATATGCTGTATAAATGAGACCCTGGTGTGGAAATATTGCATCACAATGTAAAACAATTTCCTCTATTCAAACAACGTCCAAGTAGACTTCTCCTATTTAATATTCGTCGGGTGGCTTGGCCAGCTCCAGGCTGCCCTCGCGATGGCAGAGGTGCCGGCAGGGTGCGGGAGGGCATGCCGGTGGCGGGGGCTCTGGGCACACGCCCCAGGGAGCGCCGGGGCCGAGGGGTGCTGGGGCAGGGAGCACTGGGCAGTCGCTGGCACTCGCCTGGACCGGGGCCTCCACTAGCAGAGGGCTTCTATTAGCTGCACATGTGTAGAGCAGCGGGGCTGTAATTTGAAGACATGTAACACAGACTGTTTACATTTTTGCAATCCTGGCTAGTTATGTGCTGAATTTCTCTACTGGAAAGAAAAACTGCACGAGTGGGGAATGCAGAGAAGGAGGAGGTTTCTCCCCTCTGGAGCAAAGGGGATGCATCACATCTGGGAGCGGGCTCGGGAGCACACTCGCACCCTGGCTGCCCCGGGGCCCAGGGGCCCCTCGTGCCCCTTCTTGGCCGAGACGGTTTGCAGCCCGCGGTGGTTGTGCCAGGCAGCCCGGGCGATGGGGCTGCCCCAAACTTCTGTCTGCTCGTGCCCCGCAGAAGAGGCCGGGAGCTCACCACGGGAAGCCTCAGGGCTGATGCCGTGATGGCAGATGTGCAGAGGTGGGGTCCTTGCCCAGGGCAGGGCTGGGACCCCGTCTCCAGCCAGGGTCAGCCCAAGGCTGCTGTGCCTCTGGAGCCAGACTGAGGAGCAGCCCCCCGGAAAGCTCCTCACAGAGCCCCACCACCAGGCCCACCGGCTCTGTTGTGAGTGGGGATGCATCTGTGGTCACGTACTGGGGACATCTGCTACAAAGTTGATTTTTAATTGTAATAAATGTAATTGCTAGGTTTGAGCAAAGCTACTCATTACTGCTCCAGGAACTTTGGGAGAATTATTGCTGGATACTCTCAGCCAAGGATAACACTGTCCCGCTTTCATTACACACCTTCTAATTGCAATAACTACATAAAAGTCATTGCTTTGGCCAAGGAGTGGGAACGGTCATGCTGATGATGGCACCTGTGAGACTGAGCAGCTGTGACAAGCCTTTCCTTGTCCCAGGAACAGCCACTCCCAAATCGGGCTCCCACGGGCACAGCGCAGCGCGCTGCTGGGGAGCACTGGGAAGGGCAGTGAGAGCGAGGGCGAGCTCCACTCCTGCTCTCTGGGGATGGTATTGCTGCTGTTATTCCAGCTGCTGCCCTGACATCCCAGGCCCTGGTGAGCTCTGAAGTGTTAGGGGAACAACCCCTCCGGCCTGGGCCGTCGGATGAGTGCTCGTTTTGGATGAGCTGAGACCAGATCTGCTCCTAGTACTCTTTGAGCCTAAAAAAAGGATCGTCTGAGGTTAGTGCTTTACCTAACACGCTGTCTTGAGAAGAAGAAAAGGTCAGTAAGACTTTTGAAATAAAAATGTTTCCATCTCAGTTGAGAAAAAGCCCAGATGGGTGAGCAAAGTTTAGAAAAGGGAAAGAATTGAGCAAGCAAGCAATACTGTGAGAAGCTGATAAGAGGAGCTCTAGCAGGAGAATAGGGGAGCCTTGTCTATCAGCCTATTAAAGGCTATTCTTACAAGTTTTTTTTCTTTTCATTAATACGCAGGGTGAATAGAACATTGAATAAAAATCAGTACTTACTGCACAATTGTAGGATTGAAAGGTAACTGTCAACAGAAGGATTGGGGTGACAAAAGGGGCCATTTCAGTGCTTAGCAAATGATTTTCGGCTTGTCATTTCAATAGGCCGTGTTTTTCAGAGATTGTGTTTTTTTGAATAGCGTTTATTACCATGCTTTTTAAAAATTTCATGTTGTCTCTTTGCAGGCACCATTCATTTGCAGATGCAGTATTCCTTTTTGGTTGTCAGAGGGATACTGCTTTAGAAAAATAAAGTACAGTCGTCCAGTGAGAAAAAGGATTCTCTTGTGAAGCTAATGGCTGGGAGAAAAACAATCGGGGCAGCTCCTACCTTCTTGCCAGCCTGACCCAGTTTCTCCCACTGTTCTTTATTCATGATCGCGTGGGCCACCGGTTCTCTCCATTTCAAATTACAAGTACGATTCTGAGTAAGATAAAACTTTTTTAACAGAAAGCCCATCTTCCTTAATGCTCCAATTTTGCAGCGGGGGACCCTAAAATACAAATAGGTCTCCTATCTCTCTCCTACAGACAAGAGGTCCAATTTTGTAGTCTTTATTCAGACAAAATCCCATTTACCTCAATGGGGGCTTTGCTTGAATAAGCAGTGGGCAATTAATGCTCAGACTTTACAAAAGAGATACGTGGGGTGTTTAACGCATTGTGCGTATGCCCGAGAGGAGAAGCTAAGTGACAAAGTTTTACGGTTATCTGCTTTAAATAAAATCTTTGAAAACATGTGTTGGTTTAATCAAAATGATCATGTTCATTGCTACATAATTGCTCACATAGGTCCAGAATTTGCATGACACTGTATACTATGCAATAGTGGTTAAAAGGACTTGCATTAGGATTTCATATCATTTTAACAAAAACCACCGGTTTTGGCACCCTGGGCTCCTAAGTAGAGAGTAATCTAGAATTAGTGAGAAATAGATTTCATGGCTTTAAGTCACTTTATAGTGTGCAGGTCTTGAACCCTGATCTTTTGTAAATTGAACCACTTGTGAAAAAAACAAAGGGCTCTAATCCTTTTAAACTGCCACTGCACATCCCTGGCCCAGTGCCCTTGAGAAGTGATTTAAATGGCATTGAGTATGGCAGTTCAAAACATACTTAAATCTGTTAAGAGGCTGATATCTATGAAGGGAATGGAAGCAGGGTAAAAAAAGCTAATTAAAAGTATTGATGAGTCTGCCAGAGAGAATAATATCCTTCAGCCCTCTTAAAATCACCCGGAGCAAGACCGGGATCCTCCTCAAACTGCCACTACAGCGAGGAGGAGAGGGACGGCTGCGAGGAGGAGGGTGCCAGGCGGCTGTTTTAAGTGCTTGCTGGTGCTGGAGAGGGATGGGACAAGCTCCCCGGTGCAGGTCAGTGCCTGGCGTGTCACCGGCGCTGGCTGGGGCTGAGCACCACCACACACTGCCACCACCTCTGAGGGGTCCCTACTGGATCCCAGCTGAGTGGTTCCCAGACCACTTTCCTGGGACTGGCAGCCAGTACATCACTTGCTGCTTTTCCTCTTCCACAACAGCCTCCATGAGAGGCGATTCAGGGCAGCCCCAGCTGAAACCCCAGCAGGGCTGGCAGCAGTGGCCAGAGATGCTGGGGCAGCTGAGAGCCCTGGTCGGCCCCTTGGGTGGGACACAGGCTTCAGCCACGGGTCCCAGCCTGGGTGGGCAGCTGCTCCCAGACACCCCACTGGAGCTGCTCCCGCCTCTTACTCTGCGTGGGGCCTCTCCTGCCACATTAACAGCCCATGTGTTCAGAAAAATCCGTGCTCACAACGTGGGACGCTGTTCAGAATATCACTGCCCAGTGCGCAGCTCTGCAGCCTGCACAATCTTGTAGCCTCCGACCCAGCTTGGGGAGGGTTTTGCCTCTTAAAACCCCTTTTCTTCCCTTTCCTCCAAAACACAAGACAGCACTTGTGAACTATCCCAGGTGACCTGGAGTTTTGTGTGTTAGATAAACATTACTAATTCAAAAGCACTTTTCTTTTCAACAGCTAGAATTAAATCAGAACTCTTTCCCGAGGAGCAGCAGCAATAATGGGTGTGTTAATGAGGATTATCCTTCCTGCCAGCCCCAAGGAACAGCTGATAAATCAATAGACCCATCATATGAGCACTCCTCCCCGTCTCCCCAGTCTGCGGGTCCCAGTGAGGTGTGTGGCAGCGGCGGTGGGGAGAGGCACAACTGGTGTCCCCCCGCGGCGGGCAGCCGTGCTCCTGGGATGCTGGCCATGGGGTGGAAGGCCGGGGTCCACCCGCACCGCACAGCCCTGCGTGCCAGAGAGAGATCCTTCTGCCGTCACTGCTTTGATCCTGCTTATCCCAGCCAGCATGGCTCCTGAAACCAAACATGCCAGGCTGGCAAAGCATCGCCCAGCGCCGCACTCAGGCATCCCACCTCTCCTCTGCATGCACAGGGAAGGACGCCTGGCCTATTATTATTTCTGCACCACCAGTTCTCATGTCACCCTTTACTGACCCCCTCCCAGGACCCCATGGGAGCTCTCGTTACTCCAGGTGCCTGCAGGGATGTCCTGACATCTCCGCTGCATGCCGTGAGCTGCACTCCGGAGTGCATCTGTTAGCGTCCCTGACCTCCTGTGCCAATGCCGAGCTGTGTGCGGAGCCTTTTCCTCCGCAGCAATAAGAGCTGGAGCTCAGGGGCCAGCAAGGACAAAATGTTCAGTTTCCTGAGCAATAGCAGAAAAACAAGAACTTCACTTTGAAAAACTTAAAAAAAACAACACTGTTCTTTAACAAACCTGCTGTCTGCTCTTCTCCCAGGGGAAAGGCTGAGACAAGGATCTCTGCAATAGAAATGCCTGATGCGGTATTTAAAGTGCCCTTGTTAGTCCTGCCTTGATGGCTGTCTTGAGAATCACAGATCCCACAGATATTTAAGGCCATATAATTTGCTTATCTCCTTGTACAGTTTTAAGCAGCCCCTGAAGAGACAGGCTGTTCCCTTGCAAACACTTTTGTTTCCAGCTGATGTTCGGGTCACAGCAGAGGCACTGGGTGACAGCCCAGGGGGACCCTACCCAAATCACCCACCCCTGCATTGGGCCCCTGTCCTCGAGCAACCCCACGGCATGTGTGCAGCAGGAGTGCAGCCACCACCAGAGACCAGCCGGGACCACCGGTGGCTGCTGCTGGCCGGGGGACCTCCATGGCGCCAGGCTGAGCTGCAGCCCCATGAGCGCTGCGGCAAGGGCTGTTGGGGATGATTTCTGTAGGATTCATCCTCTTACCCTGGCTGTTTCAGTGGGGTTTCATAGTGCCACTCTGCCCTCCCTCCGCACGGGAGCCGTGCGCTCATGCTCAGGCACCCAGCAGCCATTTTCTCAAGATGTGGCCCGTCCCTCTGCCAGCCCTCTCACGCAGTAGCCGGGTCGTGTCTTCCCCAAAGCCTTGCATTGTAAATATTGATGGAGAACCAGAATGAAAGGCCAAAGAGCCCATGTTAGAACACTCTCTGGACATTAGTCAGACAAAAGACTTCAAAACAAAGTTCAATTAGGTGTGAAGGAAATTATGGGCTATGTAAGTAACAGCATCGCCATGTGAATTAGAGAGATGTTAGAGCAGGAGACAATATGCAGCCCAACATAAACGCATTTGTCTTTGCTCTGCACCAGATTTCACTGCCAGCTTATGCTTCGAGCCATGCAAACAGAAGCCTCCTGGCATATTTGGAAGATAGTAAGTAATTCCAGCTATAATATTTTAATTATAAAGCATGCTGTTGAGTCAGTTATATGAAGCGACCAGCTCAGTGAAAGCCCAGTGCCACCAGGTGTGTGCTCTAAATGGGATGCTGGGATAATGTTTCTCAAAAAAGCAAATGGTCTCCTCCCCACAGCCAAGTGTGGCGCTTCCCCACCGCTGCTGGCTGCACTGCTGCGCCGACTCCAGACACAGTGCCACCATTTCTGCCCCAGAACAAAGCTTTTCACAGCAGACACAGCCACCTTATCTCTTCTGGGAAAGCCCGTGAAACGCAGCAGACGAGAATCTGAGGCATCTGCAGCACAGACAGAGTCTTTTGGGCAAAGGGCAGCTGAAGCATCCACAGACTCTCTCTGGAGGCAGAAGCAGTTCCTGCTTCGCTGCTGCAAACCTGTATTTGGCTGGAATTTTCTGACTACTTTTCCAGCTGCCAGGATATCTCCTAGGTCCCTGCTTCTTCATCCCCTTTGTGCCATCCATCCTTCCTTCCCAAGTATCATCACATGTGCCTCTCTCATAGCCTTTCCACAACCACCAGTGACTGCTCTGGTTGCGGAGCTGTGGTACCTCAGACAAGAAGGGCTGAGCAGCACTGAAAGGCAATTGTGTCCTTCAGTATCGCTACCGGGAAACAGAACACAGAAATATGAATTCAACAAGGAAATAATAAAAAAAGTCGTTGCTAAACGCAATAGATGTTGAGTGCCCAGGGATAACATAAAGGGAACCTGAGAGCTGGAGACATGAAGTCCAGAAGTCCTGGGAGATTAGACAGGAATTCCATGTTGCAGTCCAGGGATTTTGCTTTGGGACTGCCTTGACACTAAATCAAAGTTTGAGAAGTTCTCATCTGGATTTGTACGTGAGCCCTGGCAAAGGCACCAGCAGCGAGCATGCGGCGTTAAACCACGGACGCCTCGAATGCCGTTTGGGCACGTATAGGAATCTGGGCTGCACAACTGCTATCCAGGAGCTGGATGGGGACAACTGATTGTATTTTAATTGCAGGCTCAGTATGAAACAAGGTGTGGGCCAAAGTGCAGCTACAATAGGTGCGGCGCCAAGAAGGATTTGGTGCCAGCAATAGATACTCTGGCAAACTCAGCCCTACAGGTCCAATTAAGGGACTTCTCTTATACCACTGTCTCTAAACATTGGCTTCTGACTGCAGTGCCTTATGCCAAATTGTAATCGCCCTCATTCTACTAATGGTCAAAACGCTCGGAGTCCAAACAGGATATAATAATCACCGAGGAGGAGAAAGCGCACTTCAGAGATTATGCTCAGCATAGCGTGTGGCAGTATATAGGGAATTGCAACATATGTCATCACACTGTGATTACCTCACAGGATCTGGAAAAACACACTTTTCCTGTCCATACTCCAAAATGATCATAAATTCAAATGGGTTTTGCAGCTTTCTGTGGGGAAGACTCTCCAACAATCTCCACCAGCCAGTGAAACGCCAGACCGTCTGCAGAAAGGTACTGGCAGTGCGGCATCGTTCCTCGGAGCGCTAAGAGGGCCCATTGACACTGTTCACACCATCATAATAAGCCCTGATTTATAGCTTATTAAAATAGAGTGAGTTGAGATAAAATGCCAGGAATAAAAAAAATATGACTGGATTGAGTGTGACTTGGCTTATTGAGTTTGTTTCCTATCTTTTTATAAGGGCTATAAAAACAAACAGCTCTCACTTGACTAAAGAAATCATTCATTAAGTTCCTCCACTTGCTCCAGCACATCCAGACACAGGCAAATAAATTCCGGGTGTCCCTTTTAGGAGCTCGTCCCAAGAACACCGGTGGAGCCTGTTGGCTCCGGCAGTGCCACCAGGGCAGGGGCAGGCTGGTGGAGGCACGGTCTGCAGCCGCACCAGGCGGTCCCTGGGGTCCCCGGGGCTGGAGGGCTGCCCCCCGCCCAGGCAGGGCTGTCTGCCCAAGAGATGGGATGTGGCCGGCCAGGCTCACATCCAGCCCACTGAGACATGGCGATAAATAGGGGAGGGGAAGGGAAGGGAAGGGAAGGGAAGGGAAGGGAAGGGAAGGGAAGGGAAGGGAAGGGAAGGGAAGGGAAGGGAAGGGAAGGGAAGGGAAGGGAAGGGAAGGGAAGGGAAGGGAAGGGAAGGGAAGGGAAGGGAAGGGAAGGGAAGGGAAGGGAAGGGAAGGGAAGGGAAGGGAAGGGAAGGGAAGGGAAAAGTAAAGCCTGAGCAGCTGGGGAAAGGAAGGTGGAGCCTGAGGCAAAATTTATTTCTGTCAACTGGTGGTCTATTTCCCTGATACCATTTCCTTGTATACAGATAAGGAGTTATCTTAAATGACCATGTCTTTTTCAATTTGTACTTAACAGTCAGTCCCATTTTCCTTATATGATACTATCACAGCAGGATGAAAAATGCATTACAATAATCCCTGAGGATCTTCATATATCAATATCAAATGGTCTGAAATTGACCTGTTATAAAAACCAGCCTTTCAAGTCAGAAAAAACTTAAATAAAAAAAGCAAATTTCAGAGCTTGCAGCATGCTCCATAACCCAAATACTCAGGCACAAAGAGCAACGTTCCCAGAATACTTAATGAAAACAAACCTTCAACATCCATGAAAAAAATATTCTTACTATTGATACATCTGCTTAACGTTTGCTGCACCTTGGAGGAATGCTAACCCTGGGCCAGTCTGATGCATAAGCAGCCAAATTAGGTTGAGCCACTAATTCCCGAACCAGTGATTTAGTGCCGGGAATTTTCCCCGCAGCCTGCACAAGCTGGAGTGGCAGTAGCGAGAGAAGAGGAAGAGAAAGCAGCTGAAGTTGACAGCACCTTACTTCTGCCCCTGCCAACCTGCTTGTTACATAGAACTGCCGATACCCAGCTCTGCTCCAGAGAGCAGGGGCAGAGGGAGCCCTGCACTGGGGTGGGGGTCAGAAACAAGCTTGTTGGCCCCAAGCTCCCTCAAGCTCCCCTGCAGGCGGGAGATGCAAGGAGCACAGGAGACACAGCGTCAAGCCCTGAACATTTTTCCTGCAACTTTTAAAAACGAAAATGTACCTCCAGGCTTTTCCACACAGCGTAATGAGAGGACGGGGCACTTCTCTGGGATAACACCCATAGCTGCAGCTCAGGCTCCAGCTGGATTCGCCCCTCGCTGTCTACTCACAGCAAGAGGAGCAGAGAGCAGCCTGGGGTTGCTTGGAGGCAGAGAGGCTCTCTCTATTCAGCACATGTTTGCAATAAGTACAAACACCACATTATCACACCACTTTATTCTGCCTTAACTATCGGTACACATTTCCCTTCTCGGTATCACAGCTATTGGGGATTTGTCATCCAAATTAGAGCTAAAGATACAAAAATACCTGAACAGATCCTAATCAGAAGAAGCTGTTTCTGTTGTGAGTTATTGGCCCACCACAAGCCAGTAGGAAAAAAAAAAAAAGAAAAAAAAGAAAAAAAAGAAGAGAGGGAGAGAAAAGTCTGCAAAGGAGACATGCACCAGCAGAGCAGCCTGTGCCTAAAGCGAGTCTGAGGCAAGTTCCAACCACAGCCAACGCCGATGACATTTGCTGCTGAAGGAGATGCAGAGAGGCAACGCCAGCATGAGGGAGGGCCCAAAACTCCGGACCCCAACACCACAAACTTGGGGCACGTTGAAAATTTGGCAAGGGGGCGTGTGGTGCCAAGTACCGTGTTGGGGCCAGCACGTGCTGAAGCCACGTCCCCCACCATGTCCTTGGGGCCAGACCCTGTGGACTCTGGCATCGGCGTGGCACAGGCACCCATCCTCAATGCTGAGAGATGCTGCAGTCCCAAAACAGAGCCCTCAAGGGCCAGACAGAACCGATGGAGGTGGGCACAGATGGGGTAGGAAATCACATATAAAAATAACACCGTTAAATGAGTTGGGATTCAGCAGCACAGATTTCAGGGATTCTCTTCCTTTCCTGCAATTTTCACCCTCCTGTTCTGGCGACTCTCTGCCACGAGGGATCGGGAGCTGCAGGGTTTCCACAACACCAGCTCTGCCAGCTCAGTCCCGGCACGGTGCTCAACCTGCTGCTCTGTCTCCCCGGCACTGACCCGCTCTCACGCCCAGCTCTGACGTGTGCCCCGCTTTGGCACACGCGCCCTGTGCCATATGGCTGCAGGATGCTCTGCGCCAGGTTTAAATCTTCCATCCCTCCTGGAAGGTGGAGCTACCATGGAGGAGATGAGCAATGACCGCTCAGGAGCCTGAGCCTTGTTGTGCACAGGACAGTCGTAGAGAGAAGGGCTTGCTTTGTGCCAAGCAGAGCTGTGGCTTTGGCTTTGCCCAGCTGCCCATGGTGCGGCATCCCTCCCGCCCTGTGCCAACTGCAAAAGTTGAGCTGACAAGGGGTCCTGGAGGAGACTCTGCCAAAGAGGAGACAGCAGTGTGAATCCTGGCACACGCCTGAAAGAAAGGCCGCCAGCTTCAACAGAATTTCATGAGAAGTGCAATGGGCTACTTATCATTTTAAATGAGACCTGCATCTAAAATGAGAGACACAGGAGGACGTAAGTAATGTCAGAACAGAGCCCTTTATTAATTAATAAACAGGAGTGCAAGCTAAAAGCTTTACATCTACCACTGCTAAATGCACAGTTAAAAGCACTATAATAACCTGTGTTCATAATATATTCCAAGCATTCTGCCTCAGTCTGAAGTGCATGTGATATGACACCATCTACCTGCTGCAGCATGCAATTAAAATTAAGAAGCGGTTCAGCCTGTGATGAATATGAAGTGAAATGCTGCACAGCAATATCACCTGGCAGATCAACCTAATTGTCACGGCATCTGCAATGCCAGAGTTCAGCTGGAATGTATGTGTTCATTACAAATCCCGGCTTTGCTGGGATTTCTGACGGGGTGTTGTGCTCTCACACACTAACTGAAGCTTGCCGGCACAGTATGGCTCTCAGCTGATCTTTTTTTAAAATAATACCTAGGGCTTCCTAAATCATTTTAAATCAAGGCACATTTCGATTTACTTGGCTTTATTCTGCCATCATAAAGTGTGTGCCATGGTCGTTACACACAAATTCCCATGATCTTGTTCACCAAGCATGTTCATAAGCGAACATGCAAAGTAGGTATTAGCAGGCACACATGGCCACTTAGATGCCTACTCATTTGCATAAGCAAAAACTCATTTTGCATGCAAAATGTGATTTACAGAAAATGGACATCTAAATTGAAGCCACAACACTTGTACTAGCACTGGCCATGGTGATGGCTTTGCCACTGCCACAGATAATATTGACATATATGCTAAATAAATATGTTATGAGTAGTGTTGGTGAAAAAATGCTGTAAAATAGCTAGGTTTTATTATTATTATTTTTACAGCTAAGAGGATTCATTAGCATTCATCAATTTTTAAAAGACACCTTTGGAGTGGGTCAGTATTATTACCTCCTCTGCCCTGGCCTCCCCTCTACACAGCAGGAATCCACAGCCTGCCTGGCACTACAGAGGAGAGGCTGTGGGGCATCAGAAATGCCCCCCTTCCCTTTCGCCTTGCAGAGCAGCCGATTTCCAACCTGTCCAACCTGCTCAGAGCAATGCCAAGGATACCTTTTAAGAGGATTATGAAGACAGTATCGCTAACACTGACTTCATGGGAGACCCTGGGAGCTTCCAACAGTTCATGTGTTTGGCAAAGGCTCTCCACCACGGGGCCTCCAGGCACGGCATTGCCCACAGCCCCTCTCGCTGTGTATACCGTCCCGACCACTGCCAGGATGACGGCACTGTGTGGCTGTGCCTGTGGTGCCCTGTGGATCAGCGGGTTGGGAAGCACCGAGCACCTCTTCGTAAAAACAGGTAAAAGATGAGCTGTCATGGCCCGAGGGAGAAGACTTCTTGCCCTGAGCAGCTGAAGGCAAAGCTCATGAGACCAGTGAACATCCCCGCTGACACCAGCAGCCCCGCACCCATGCCCTGTCCAGCCTCTGCTCCTGGAAGACAGCTCCCTACATCCCGCGCTCCACCACGAGGCTTTCCTGCCTTCCCAGATCTTGTGTTCTGCTTAACTCTTTGGCAGCCTGCTGAACACGTGCTTTGCTGCTCTGTTGCACACAAAGAAGCCATTCTGGGAAATCCTGGCTTTTGGCATGACTGAGGTTTACAGCAAAAAGTGATCCCATTTTCAGACAGATTTCCACTAATGAGTAAAGACTTGACGACCATATGCTCTCCACAGCCTCTCCTGCTTACTGCTTCCTCCTTCCACTTTCTTCTTCATAATGGGGAAGAGACATGATAAATTTCTGTGCTGTTTCAGTACTATATTAGGCCTGTTAAGCTTACCATGTTAACCAAAGAAATTTTAAAAACCAGCAGGATATCAAACTTAATTACTTCTTTAAGACTGTACTGTATAGCTTGATAGGCCAGCCTCCTGCACACTGGAGACCAGAGATCCCTTCCCTCCCACTGCATGGCATTAACAAAGTGCACAAGACACCAGTGTGAGTGGAATGCAAGACCCTTTATATATGTAATATTGCACAATTATTTACAAATACCTGTGAACAGAAACACAAAACAGTATTTCTGTACACTATATGCCAAAAATATACACATCATCTTACGAAACTTTTTGAGATATTGCAGGTGTCTGCATCCTATAAGAAAATACAGAGCTACTCTCTCCTTTAGTGTGTCTGATTCTGTCTGTCTTGGATCTCAGGACAAGTAATCCTTAAAAACTCTGCAAGGCTGGAAAAACTTCTTTATCCTTGGCAATCCCATAAGCAATGTATTGGAGAGCCAGAGAGGCTTTTTACCTTACCTCATGGATATAATACCACAGAGGTACAATTTGCATTCCTCTCTCTTCAGCTAGGTATTATCGTTCCTCTTTTAGATTGTATTTAGAAAATATGTGTTGGCAGTTAGACTTGGAATGCTTGTTTAAAAGCTTTAAAAACAAGGTAATGGGAAATAGTTCTTTGAAAAGGAACTGGGGTGTTTGTGTGAAATTCTGGAACTGATGAAATGCAGCAGTCAAAATCGGTCATGTTACATTTACATACAAAATTGCAGCGATGCTCTTGACTTGCATGTTAGGGTTGCTTACTGCAGGTGACAACAGCAAGCAGAGAGCGAGGGACGCCAGCCGCCGCTCGGTCCCTGCTGGCAGGCCCGCTGGGTGCCTGCCTGCTCTCCGGGAGCCCCCCCCGACACATGCGACCGGCGCATAACACTGTGTTTGTGCTTATATTTTCCTGTGTCTCCAGCTGAGATGAGCACCCGAATATTCGAAGTGATTAATTTGATAAGGACATACAATTTACAAACAGCCTCCAGCTCCCAGACCGGTGTGACGGTCAGAGCCTGCTCCCCAGGATGCGGGCTAGATCACAGCTGACAGCAACAGCTTTACAAAAAGAAAAGAAACAGATTCAGAACAAAATTTGAAATAGTTCTTACGGTTTGTGCAGCTGCTAAAGGCAAACACAAAGTCAGAGAAGTGCTCACATGCAGTATGACACACTTTGGTTTATATTATAATAAAAGCATGATTTGACATTAATTCTCCACTTTCTGTAGAAAATCCCTGTGCAAAGCTTCTTAGTCACTAGCCCAGTTTGATGTGCAGAGCAGCCAGGCTTCATCCAGAAAGGGTTAAAAGAAAATGTTATACTAAAAGAAATCTTTCTACAAGTATAAAAAAGCAAAATGATTGTAAATTCCACCAGGGGAATTCTGCCATGAATATGCTTCACCTTTCGCAGAATCTCCCGCCCTGCCTCAGAGGATAACTGACCTTTGGAGAAAAATAATGAAAAGAAGAAATTCCTTGGAGAAAATAATGTGGCCAGGCCTCAGTAATGAGATCTGCTCCCTTTATGTTGCTATGACAACCGCAGTCATTTTATAATACAAAATACATGAATGGGAAAGAGGGCCATCTCCTCTCACCGGAGCCAGCGCCTCGGCACCCTTTAGCCCTCGCACACTTCTCGCAGGACGGCAACATGTTTGATTTGATTTGTGCTCTGCCTTATTTCCCTTTAATGCACATTGGATCAAGAAATCCTTCTCCTTTGAATGCTCTAATTACCGCTCATTAACTTGTTTCTGAGGCTGCAGGTGCTGGGGAGGGAGCGGGTACACCGGCCCTGCCTCCCTTAGTGGGGTGCATGCCTGGCACGCGTACCCCGCTCCTTCCTGCAGCCAGCCAGAAACTTCAGGCTGGAGATGGCTCTTGGAAAGTGTCTCTTGCTCTTGACTTAAAACCGCAGGTTTCCCACCATGGCTGAGCGGTGACAACCTGTCCTGGGCAGACCGGCCTCGGCCCAGGCGCTGGGCAAGCAGCAGGGCTGCAGCACAGGGACAGTGGGGCCCGGGTTTCCACGTGCAGACGTTTTCCCCACCACTGGCCTCGAGGATGTCTGGGGACTGTAACATCCGAGTCCCATTTTCATGACCTTGCTTCCTGGTCCCCCCATCTCCCTGCTGCCTTCCTGCACAGTGCCCGTCAAGGCAGAGCACCATAACTGAGCCTCCCAAAGCCTCAGTGACTCGTGGCAGAAACACATCAGTGACGTACACCCAGAGGATATGTGCCACAGCAGAAGCTGCAGACGTCTCACCCCTCTCCTTCCCTTTCCACAGCTTGAATTTTTTCCCCATCTCAGCTAGAAACCCATACCTGTGTGTGTTTGAGTCTTTACCCTTCTTGCCCGGTTTGGCAGGGTGGCTGGAAGAGGGCAGGAAGGCCGGGTGCAGGCAGCAGCGGCTCTGTAAGTCATGAGGCAGAGGTCCAAACTCTGAAAGGAGAGGATTCATCTAAGCCAATGAATCAGGAATTTAGTGGGGAGAGGGGTATTTATTTCCTGAGAGCTATTCTTGGATGCACTTTCTGAGTGACCCACTTCTCCGAGGAATCCTGCGGTTGCTGCCCTGGACCTCCTGGGTGGCTGGGACAGACCCCGTCCCAGAGCCACTTCCACGGCATGCCTGGGTGCTTTGCAACCAAGTGCTGCTGGCCAGGGACAGAAATGGGCTGAGAAAGAAAAACATACACAAACAATGGGAGCAGATATTTGTCAGAATCACATCCAGAACCGCACAGGAAAAGAAGGCGCTTTTACCGCAGAGACGCCTGTATACGGCCCATGCATTCCTCCTTGTCCCTCACTTAGTTTAAATTACACTTCATTTTGTACGCTGCTTGTAGGCTAAAGCTGTGCACTTCCAGCCACTGCTCAGGGAGGGTAGTATTTCAAAAATGGTGCAACCAGCTCCATGTTGCAGACACAAAGGCAATTCCCCGCTACCTCAGCCATGCAGAGGAAGGGTTTTTACTCTTGCCTCTCAGGCAGCTGTGACAGAGGTGCACACATGATGGGGATGGGGATGCACAGCTCAGGACAGAGAATGAGAAGCTACAAGGAGGCCCCACAGGCTTGTGGCTGCTGGCTGGCACCCACGCCACCCATCTCGTGGGCCAGAGGCTCCTGTCCTCAGAAGGATGTGGCACCAGAAGTATTTTGTCAGATCCTCAGGGTATGCAAAATGCTGGGTTTATATTTTGGTTTTGTGAAGAGGTTGCTGATGCAATCTCCATTCCTTGCTTGGGACTTGGGACACTTTCCCAGGTCTATCGGCACACTTCTTGTGTTTGTGCAGGACTTTACTCTTTAGCCAGCTGAACAAAGCTCCACTAGTCCTGCTCCACAGGGCCCCAGAAAGGCAAGCTTTTGGCAAATCAGACGTCAGCAAAGTGGGAAGATTTGTATGAGAGCCTGAATGTACATCCCAGGCTTTTCCAGAGGAAGATACACTTAATCTTTGGCATGTGGGGCTCTCCAACTCACCTTGAGCCACTTTCATGTGTGAGCATAATTATGACTGTGAGGACTAAAGGCCCAAATCAGACCAGGAGATGGAAATGGAGAAGTCAAGAGGGAGCTAAGTATGGTCTTTCAGTTAAAGTTTTCAGCTTCAGACCGTTTCCGGTTTCCCAGGTGGTCTGCTGGGAGACCTGAGCTTGCCTGCACAGTCAGCAGAATTGCCAGGCAAACTGGAAAAGTGCTGGGAAGAACTACAAAACCGAGGTTTGCAAATGAAGAAAACAGCCAGAAAAATGAGGGAAACCAAGAGGGTGGAGAGAAAGGAAGCCAAGAAACCCGGAGAACAAGAGGCTGCAGTCCACGCTTTTGTACAGCTCAAGCAAGTAGCAGCATGGAGGAGGGTGCCAGGGCTGTCTGACAGGATGAGGAGGACAAATGGGACAGGGTTACTTTCATCTGCCTGTCCTTTCATGGTGACATTTCCCAAAGAACAGAGGTTAGCAGGAAAGGATGAAAAGCTGAGGGAAAGAGAGTTGCAGGCAGGCAAAATCCAGACTGCTAAAATCGACTGCCACGTTCCAGCTGTTTCCAGTACAGTGATAGATGTTTCCAGGACAGGTTTTTGGGTCAACACATCTGAGGGTGGAAGTTGAAGTGGGGTCTGCCTCTTCTTCAGCAGCTGAGGCAGGCAGCCCCATTATCCAGATCTTTGAATCTCCTTTTCCCACTCGCAAACACTTTCACTTGCCTCTGGTATCTAAGTCTGGGGACCATGGTAGGATTTCTGCAACCATCTAACTTTGTGAGCAAGCCAGAAAGGTGTCAGGAGTTACCACTACATTGCGATGACTCTGAACCATTCAGATGCAGGGAGTCAAGGTATTTCCAAAGCCAGAGCAAAATTTAAATTGCCCTCTGACTGGTGCCTTCTTTGCATGTGGAATTTGCATGTGGCAGCAAGATCCACCTTATATCAAATACCAATGCAAAGGCTAATTTAAATTCTTTTTATGCAAATGTTCAGTAGTATGGAACAGTAATAAATCTGAGAAACCACTGGAAAGATGTTTAAGAGGACATACAAATTCCGGTCACACATCAGCAATTAGGAATCCCAAGAAGAAGAAAGCACCTGCCTTGGCCTTTATTGAATATTATTTTCAATTAGAATATTCATCATATACACAAGACAATTTCTTCATTCAAACTTCCATAGACATGTTCAAATTACATCATATCTGCAAAACAGAGAGATGGAAGTTATCATAACCTGTCTCTGAATAAAGCATTATTGAAACTATAAATGGTCCTGTCTGAAGCTTGCTGAAGTGCAGAAGCCTGACAGATGCTGCATGGAAATACGACTGGCTGGATGATGTCTTCTGAAACAGCTTGCAGGAAAATGATCCCATTATGACTGAGGCTTTCCAAGCAGCCACCATGAATATCTAGCAGGAAGCAGAGGCTCTGATGCAGGGAGGGCCATGCACAGCAGAGCAAGTGAGGTGATTCTGGAGATGCTGCTGGCCTGTGGGGAGTGTGTTCCCACCTGGAGCCTTTCTGGGCAAGTTGCCATGAGATTTCCCAGTTCAGGAGCTAGGTAAGCCATCAGGTGCGCAGCCACAAGTTCATGCTGGCTAGAACTGAAAATGTGAGCTTCCTCTCTTGCTATTCATTGCTCAAAAAGCTGTGCTCTGGGCAGAGTACGTGCCTCTGTCTGTGAGGTTAGTAAACTCTGAGGTTAGTCTTTGCCTGGGGCTACCCCTGTGCACGGCACTGGGAGCAGAGTTTCAGTTCAGAAATGCTCCTACCCCCGTGCCTTCCCAGTGATGCCAGTCAAGCTGCCAGGTGTTTTCTAATAACAGATCATACATTTAAGGCCAGAGGGATCCTCACGCTCATCTGGCCTGTGTTAAGCAGGAGATCAGACCTGAGGGCTTTTCTGTGTCGGTTCCTGATATAAATCCCATGTCTCTGCTTGAAGTTTTGACAGGACTCCTCTGTGATAAGGGCTGTTCCCCAGGAAGCAACCTCGAGACTCCTCATCTGCCCCTGCATGCCTTTTTCCAAATAATCTAACAGGACATAGCTGCTGACATCTCTCCTTATTGTGCACATCTGCTGCAGCCTGAATTCAATTCAGTGCCTCTCCTGTAGACCCTGCTGAGCTTTCCGCAGCCTCTCCATGTGTGGACACCAGCCCCACGCCCACTTCTCAGCCCAGGCACTTTCCATTCTGCTCAGTACTGCCATGTTTATCCCCCAGCAGTCATGTTCCTGCCCTGTTCTCCATCACCACGATGGGTCTGTTGTGTACCAACCAGATATAAACCCTCAGAGATATGTGAAGTTTAGGCTGCTTTCTCAAGAGCTTTTTATACTGCCTTTCATTCAGCCCGTCAGTAATTTTGTCCAAGACTGCCAGCTGACAAACCTCTAGCGGTTCAGCTCACCCTCCTCATCTTTTGCAAATTCTTGAACAAACTTTTCTCGGGAATGTCCTCAGTGCACCAGAAAGTATGCAAAGTTATCATTAACGGTCCAGGAAGGATCTCATCCTGCTCTTTTAAAATGCTTGAGTGCATATATTTAGTTGGCTCTTTAAAGGTCCAATCTCAGTGGCCTTTCCAGGTCTGTCAGTGAACATCCTCCTCAGCGAGGCCGTATTTTGTACTGCATCATAATGAAACATTTTTCAAAACTACAGTGAAAATGAGAAACGTTTACTGAACACTTCCAAGGCAGTTCACAGCCAAATGATCTCTCTCTGCAAGATCTTCACTCGCCCCCCAGGAGCCAGCAGTGCCAGCTCTTCTCACTGCTTGGTATATTTGCGAATGCCTCCCTGCATTTTCCCATGCT
The DNA here is from genome assembly GCF_963921805.1 of Phalacrocorax carbo. Lineage (NCBI taxonomy): Eukaryota > Metazoa > Chordata > Aves > Suliformes > Phalacrocoracidae > Phalacrocorax > Phalacrocorax carbo. Next base: position 7,011,201 of record NC_087527.1, on the reverse strand, counting down.
GTTTTTCCTGCAGGCAGAACCTCCTCGTTACCGCTGGAAAAGCCATGGGAACATTCTTCTTTGATTTCTTCAAATTTTTTTGTGAAATTCACCAGAAACATAGCAGCAAGGCTGAGCACACAGCCTGACACCATGACACATATTCCCATGCTTCCTCGCACTTTCTGCTCGCTCTCTCTCTGTCAGTCCCACTACACGTCCCTTGTCCCCACAAAAAACATCAGCTTTCTGAATGAGGACCACTGTAGTGGTACACGCAAACACAGCTGGGGTACAACCCATGGCTGTGGTCTGCAGGTGCATGAACAATACAAATAAACACTGATACTGCTAAATGCTATGGTTCAGCAACAAAATTCCGACACCAGTGGAAGGAATCAGATGAAAAGAAATTACCAGGCTTAGCCCTTGAAATGGGGCACAAAATCTTTAAAATATCCAGGTCCCTCCCTGGTACTTCATCCATTAAATTTTGGTCAAATTAGCAAACCTAGAAAAATGAAGAAGGAAGAGTTTGGAAGGACGCAGCTGTAATAAGAAGCAGTATTGATTGCCACCAAAAAGGCTTTATAAATCTTTCATCCGGACCTGCCCCACTGAATTTGCCAGGACTGCTTGTTTCTAAGGTGAACTTTGAATAAAAATTTGTTAATATGGACCAGTGGTCCGAAGAAATCCCTTCTCTCTTTTTCACCCCAGGTCAAGCTTGCCCCAGTCCGATCACTGGCCATGCCTCCCCTCATGCCTGAAACACGGGGCCACTGTGCGCAGCCAGCTGCCCGCCCCGACATGCCTCTTAGTGCCAGTTCGGAGGTGAATGACCCTGAGGGGGTCTCACCCAGACAGGCTGCACATTTTCGGGTGCGGTGGGGTGGGTCTATGGTGTGTCTGTGGCTCAGGCCTGCAGAGGGGGACTCCTCTGGAGAGCAGAGGACGGGTCTGGGCTGAGCCCCTTGCAGAAGGCTGACTTATCACCAGCCATGACTGGAAAACCCCGGGATGGTAATTGCGTTGCCATAGCAGTGGTGTTCATTTCTGGGTCAATAAAACCAAGCCCTGGAGTGGGGACGCTGCACAGGGACAGTGTTTGGTAGAGCCAGCAGCAGGACCCCTTGCAGGCCTGGGCACAGCCAGCTGCCAGGTCCCCTGACCTGGCACATCCAGGCCAGGCCAGGTCACAGCACCATCTTGTCCCCATGCCATCACCACGCTGTCCCTGTGCTGTCCCCACATGTGCCATCCCTACACCATCCTCTGGGGCTCGGCCACAGGAAACCCGGCCTGTGCTGGCATGATGTCCTGGGGAGGGCAGCGTCACCATGGCGGTGGGGGACAACTGCAGCACAAACAGGGGCCAAGCTAAGGGGGTCCCAAGCTCCCAGCCCCGCTCCCCCAGCCCTAAGGCAGCTGGAGCTGGAGGGACCCCCTTGCCCCGGCAGCTTTCAGGTCTTGCTGGAGCCAGGACTGGGCTGCAGGTTTGGGTTCCTGTCCTGCCCAGAGGGCCACGGTTGTGGAGGTGGCACAGGGCATGGCACAGACAGGCTGTGTGGGGTGACACAGAGCACCCAGCTCCATCCTACTCTAGCTCATGGAGAAATCATATTGCCCAAAGTATCAGATTTAGGATAAAAGGTAAAGCTGAAACGATGTGCTTTAAACAGAGGTCATCACCCTGGAGAGGGCCGCCAGATTTCTCCGACCAGTCAAAGAAGGAGACAGAACTCGGTCCAGCGAGAAGCATCCTTGGTGCCCCGCACCACCTTCCCCCAGATCGCGGCGGCAGCAGCCCGCGGGCTGCCAGCACTGTGGACCGCCACGATTCAGGAGCCACCGCGGCTGCCCAGCGCCAGCCCAACGGGAGTGGGTCCAGCCGAGCGCCTGGGCAGGCGGGGAGGAGCAACAAAGCTCTGCCACATGCTCCGTGGTATCACAGAGGGCGCCGGGACACCAGGGTGATGTCTGCGATCCTGCCCGACTCATAGATCTCCCGAGTCCCTTTGAACCATCACCTCTTGCTGTAATTTATCTGGCTTCTGCAGAAATAAAAGGTATTGAGAAAAATCAATGATAATTAATTGTATCCTATGATTTTTAAAGGCAATTAAGGCTAAGACAAGGTAAGAGGTTAGCAAAATCTCTCATTCTTTAATATATTGTATTTTCTCATTAATTCTTTAAACTTGTGACAAATTCTCCTAGGCAGAGGGCCAGCTTCCTGCCCACTTGAACTCTCGCTGAGTTATGAATGAAGCAGGTAATGCCTCAGTCCCTACCGCTAGGCTGGAGCTAATGAGCGGCACTGGCCATGTCCCACACTTCGCCTTCCCCACGCTTCCCAGACGCATCTTAGGAGGTGTGGGGGACCCCATGTGGGATTTCCCCCGGCACAGGAAAGCTTCACCTTTCCAGCAGCTTGTCTTTCGGACCCTCTGCTCATGCAAGGAGAGGGTCTTACCTGCAAACTGCCATGGCAAACTGATGGTCTGGGCAGACAAAGCTTCCCTGGGGCACGAGACCTAAAAGTGGCGGACAAAACACTCCCGTGCAAAAAGAAGTCAATACTCCCCAGTTCTATCCCTGCTCATTTGCACCAAAGAGTTAATAACTAAATTACTGTTAATTAGGGATACTATGAATGAGAACACATCACACTTCTGCTAATCACCAGTGTTTCTGTATAACGTCTGGAAAATCAAAATTATTAATGAAGAAGTTATTTTGGAATTCAGAGTTTAATTCTGCAAATTCTGGATAATGGTAGTCTGGTTTGCCAGCTAATTTTCACATCATAACATCAGAACCCCTTAATTAATAGTGAACTAATTAGAAAACACTAACTTAAAGACAGCAGTAGGAGTTCCTTTCATAACGGAAGACCTGTCAGAGCAAGGCAGGCGCGAGCCCGCCGGGTGCAGAAGGCGCAGAGGCTCAGAAATGGAGAAGGCCATTCTGCAGGACACACACAGAAGATGAGGGTCATCCTGTCACCAGCAGGTGTGCCAAGGGGCACCCTCACAAAGCCAGGCTCCCCACCCAGAAGGTGAAGGTCACTTCCAAGTCCCTCGGGCACCAGCACCCCCAGCTGAACCCCAACGACCAACCATGGCCGTGAGGCAGACCTTGCTCCGGGGGTCTGCCATCAGACACAGACCACAGACACGACCCCAGCCTTTCAGTAGAGGTATATTACAGGGAGCAGCAGGACCCACCACTTGCCTCCATACTTGACTATCACTAAAGTGGCCGCTGTCTGTCTGTGCTGCAGGAGCTGCAAGACTTCACCCACCACATTTTGATCCTACGGCCTGGGTTTTCTCTGCCTCCCTCCCTCATGCACTCCAGGCTTTGCACTTCTCACCGGCTTCCTTCCTTGCAAATACAAAGCCAGATTGAGCTAAATAGTAAAATTCAGCTAAACACTTCAAGTAGAATATCTGATTGAAATCTCCCTGTTGCAGTTGCACAGTCAAAAACTGCAGACGTTTCGCCTGCTCTGTCCCGTACTGATGAGTATGTGCAGGGGGCGAGAGGAAATTCTCAGTCGTTTTGAGCAAGTTTAGAATCAATTGCTCTTTGGATGACTCGCCATAAGGCCTCTCTTTGGAAGTGCTGGGAAATGTCTCCTTCTCTCCTTCAAAATAAGGGTGAGAGCTTTAGCCCTGTGTAAGGCAGACACAATGTTAGCAACCTAAATATTTACCTGCTTCATTCTGTGTCCTATTTATTAGGAATATTTTCCATCTCTCCACCTAACTAAGCAGAGTTTCCTCTAAAAACGGCAAATATTATTGTCCTTCATTCTACAGAAATTTATTACTACAGAGTAAAAATGCTACTGTATTCCAAACATTGGCAAGAAAGCCGGGAGGCTCCAGTCCTGCCAGCTTTTAATAAGATACACATTTAAGCTGCATGTTGCTTGCAAGTTGCATGTTTATTTAAACAAGAATTTCCAAGTGTTTAGGGACAGAGGTTGCTACAACAAGTTCTTATCATTAAAAACAATGGTGCTGAAACTTTCAGGATGGAGAATTACAAATGGAGTCATTCTGCAGAATAAATCACTGATAAACTTTCAGCACAACTAATTTTAACCCAGGAAGAAGTACTGCTGGATCTTAACTCTCTCCTAATGGACGTGCATGCTCCCAGGATGGTTTGGGACCTACTATGAGATGAAATGATTTATTTAGGGATTTCAAATGCTTTAAATAAATCTTTCTTTTAGTCCCTGAATTATGTGTTTTTCTAGGAGAGCCAGAGATATGACGCTTTCTCGAGGTAATTCTACAAGGCCAGGATTATCCAAACCTTTCCATTCGCCTAACGATAGAAACCTCTTCTGTGACTTCCAAAAAATTAAGCACAGACAAGGGTGCCCAGGGGCTGACATTTGCCTTTGGTAGTGATGATAAATGAAGCTTCTCAGCTTAATTGTGCCAGGGGGCATTGTCACACCTAATTAAAACATTACGGGCACGATGCCTGCTGAAGGAACACCGCTTGGGCCACAGGGTCACGCTCTCCCTTGTGAGGAAACATCACTTCACATCTGCCCATTCGAGCCTTATCCCAACACCAAATGGGAGATGTGGGGAGAGGGGTTTGGCCATGGGTCTGTCATTATTAATGAATGGCTACCAAAGACCTTACATGGGGCAGGTTGACTGGCGGGTGACAAGCCCAGGTATGGAAGTGGCAATTGTCATCAGGTCTTCAGTGCCCAGCACTGACCCAAGTTGCTTGGGGAGCATTACAAGAGCAATGGCACCAATTCTGCTGTCACAGCTTTGCACGGCCCAGCACAACCAGCAGCTGCTTTAGCCTCAGTAATTAAAGATATAAACCGCCGACAAGGGGACACACCACACTGGAGACGCGAGGTGCGTGCCTGGGGATCCACTGATGCCCTGAGATGTCCTGGTCAGCCCTTTACATGCTCTGGGCAGAGGTGCACGCTGAGGCAGCCCCGTGCCCGGCACTGGCAGTGCTGGCTCTCAGAGCCGGCTGCAGGAGCACCCATGGGGCTCGGCACTGCTGTGGAGACCCTCGCAGGGGTCCCACCAGGAGGGAACAGCACACCGCAGCAGCCCAGGGTGAAGGCGGGACCGTGGCCCTGATGGGTGCCGTCCCTGGGACCAGCCCCGACCCTGCGGCAGGAGCCATGAAGGGTCCAGTTTAATGAGATCTGAAAGCTGCAGGAGCTGCACGTTTGTCTTGCGGGATCGCCAACCAGTCTGCTGTATGGGAAATAGGCAAAGATGTCAGAGGCGATTGGATCTCAACCCGCTTGCGTGTCAGAAAAGAGCTTGCAGACGTGAATCCTTCGAGTTTACAGCTCCGTAGTCTAAATGCACCCATATGCCTTCCACATCCAAATTACCATCAGTTGCCAAGCAAATCACAGGGGCAAGGGATAAAGTCCGCTCTCCCCTGACCTACTTCTGATATCCACCATTGCTCGCTGACACCCCAGAGACAGAGTGCAAATGGCTTTAATTCAGTTCACTCTTACGAATCTTAATCAGTCTCTGAACGTGATGGCCACTTATTGCATTAAAGCAGGATGGTTATGCAGGCTCCAGAGCGGCTCCGTGCATCCAGCGCGTGCATCGCTCCTCTTGTTTCACGGCCGCGCTGCAAGCGCTGCACCGCGAGCCACAACCAGCCGTCTGCTCCAGACCGGCTGCTGAGGAATCAGAGGAGAGAGATAAGCGATACTCTGCCACAGTGCCTACAGAAAACTTCTGGGGCTCCGTAAATAAAAGGAGACTCTAAATATTATTTTTGGTAGGGATTTTTGTATGAAAAAGTAAAACACCATAAATCAGGCACAATGCTACAATCAACACATACTTGTGAATAAATGCATCCTGTAGTACATTTCAGCATAAATTATAGCCACTTGATTTAGGCTTTGCTTCACAAAGCCATATTATTTAAATTCAGCCAGAATTGAGTCCACTCACATTGCTACACATTTATAAAACATATTCATGATTATTGTCATAAACTCCTGAGAACTGGCTGTTGAGTTATTTTGCCACATCATCATCTATAGTAAACAAGACTTATTCTACATTTCTCTTTTCTTTCCTGGCAATCTGCTACAAAATGCTCTGCAGAATTAATGCCAAAGTTATGACTAGATTTTCTCCAGCAAGTGCAAAATATTACCTATACCCAGCATAGTGACTGTAAACCTGTGCACAGTTAGAAGCTTTAAGCTCTGCTGCAAAGACCCTGCGCAAAGTTCCCTGTGCCTGCTCCCTCTCTCTCTCCCTTTCTCTCAAAAAAATATCAGCTGGTACAAGCACAAAGGCCTGAAGGCTTGGAGGAAAGGAGGGAACCCCTCACCTTACTGGCAGGTAGTTCTCCAGGCAAAAAGAGATTTATCTGTGAGATGAAGAAGGACTACTGGGAACTAAAAATGAAAAGTCAGGATTCTACGTGGCCAAAGTCTCAGTGTCCTGGCGTTCTCTGTCAGGGTGGTGAGTCCCCTGGGGGCCGGCTCTCACGGTCTCTGCAATAACTTGTGATTATTCTCAGCTTTGCCCTGCTTCACCCCAGCAAGTCTCATCGCGTGAGTCAGCACAGCCGCCCGTGCCGTTCGGAGAGCAATCAGCCGGGACCTCCAGCCAGCACACCGGCACCCACCCGTGGGAGTCCTCACCCCCGAGCCTGAATGCCCACAAACGTAAGGGAGCAGCCCTGGGTGGCGGCCGGCTCACCCGCCGAGCGCTTTGATCTCCCACCTCAGAAGGGCAGAAGGGCTTCAGGAGAGAAAAATCAAAGAAAAAGGTGAGGCTATGGGATGGGTTTCAGTGCAAGATTTCAGGGGAGGCGTCCCCGTGTCCTGCCTGCCACCCGCGGGCAAAGCAGCGACGACCCCCAGCCCACATCTGCCCAACGGGCTGCCCCTCCGCCCGCTGGGCAGCCAGCGGTGTCCAGCCTGGAGCTGAAAGGCTGGGATTAGAGCATCAGTCGGTTGCTTTTGGTACCAGAAGCATCTACTCTAGATGCAGAGTTTTTGATTTGTGGATCTCCATTCAGAACTCTTCAGATCTCTTCAGCAGAACCGGTAGAGAGAGGAGTGAGACATGAAGTGCACTGCAGTTTTAAAATTTCCTGAGTTCATCAGAGAAAGTCATGGACTCTGTGGCCTGAAGAATAGAACTGTCCGGTGCCGCTTTCCCCCCACCGTGACAGCAGTGTTCCTCCATGGCATGAGAGGACCAGTCGCTTGCTGGCTTGCTTGTCTAACTAAATTAACATTTTATATTTCTCCTCTAGTTTTCAAACTTTTAAAAAATTAATCCCATCATTTCAACAAGTGTAACAACTAAATTATCATCTTTACATGATTAAAGTCTCTGCTGCGTCTTTTCTTGGCAAACATTACATGCACATAATTTTACTAAATGTAATAAACCAACCATAGAACTATTAATTTTAGCATGGTATTCATAACAATTAGAAACGCATGAACCTTAAAATGATAAAAAGTGAAATGAATACCAAAATACCATAAAACACAAGAATCCAGCTCCTCAAACCAGGGAAATGGATACTATTGTTGGTGTCACAATATCCCCTTCAAGAGACAAACCAAGCTCCACCGGGGATGCCGCCCTGCTCGCTGGGGTGGGCTCAGGCTGTCTCCTGCTCCCCAGGGAGGAATCCAGCAGTGCCTGGAGCAGGGGGCGTCACCCCCGGACCCTCCAGCTCCAGCAAACCCCGCTGCCCAGCCCTGCCCGCTGCGTGCTGGCACCAGTGGGAGGAAACCGGCTCTCCCCAGAGCCTCGTGCGATGGCGGGACAGGCCCCGGCAGCGCGGTGCTCCCCGGGCCGGCTCAGCGGGCAGGCTGGACAGGCTGCAGCAACGGCTGTGGCAGTCCTCAGGCCGGGAGTCTTGGGGGCTTCGCTCTGAAACTGTCCCTGCTTCAGAACCGCCACGAGAAACCCCATTTCTCCCTGCATGGTGGGCTGGGAGCTCTCCTTGCATCGGGGGGGGCTGCCTTTCCCCACAGCCCCCACTGCCGTGCCAGTTCCCCCCACCTCTCCGAGCTGCCAGCCCTACTGCTTCCAAAGACCTGGAAATTATTCCTCTTAACTAAAAGAATCACATGAGTGAGAAGCTTCATGGTTTTCTTTTCTTTTCCTCACATTCAGCAGCTGAACTCTTTTTTCAAAAAAAAAAAAAGAAAGAAAAAGAAAAAAAAATAGACATTAAGTATTTGATCAAAAGCCAAAAACAACCTTTGGTATCAAGGCATTTTTGAGCTGCTTTGTTTATAGATACCAAAATACACACACCATCCCACACTGCTGTAACCACTTAGAGCATAAAACACTTCCATAAAGAGCAGCCCGTTGTTACAAATCACACACTGCTGCATTTCCGAGGCAATAAACACCCGGGAGCAAGTGGCCAGGCCAGAGCAGCGTTTTCTGTGGCACAGCACGGGAAAAGCCACCGCCATGGGGACAGCAAGGGCCGAGCCCAGCCCTACCGCTCGCCGGCTTGCTCTGCTCGGAGTGTCCTAGTTTAGAGAATTCCTGACGGACTGGATGTTTCTGCATTTCCTTTCCCATTATCGCTGATTGCCAAAATATTTGTGCAGTGATGGAATTTGCCTGCCAGAACTAGAGCAGGAGGAGGGAGCTCTGCTTTCGTCTGACCTCGAGTCATGAGAGGTTCTGGGTCCCCGGCTTGAACTACTGGAGCTGAGCTCTGGCAGGAGCCCAGGGCTCCTCATGAGAAGAGCCCAGCTGGGCTCTGCCTCCCCAGCGCCTGGGAGGGGACGGCAGGAGGGCTCCTGCCTCCTCCGGGACAGAGGGAGCTGATTGAAGCCACCAGAATGTTTCCACTTTGCCTGAGCGCACTAGGAAACTTTTGGAGAGAGACTATTTTAGCAAAATATGCTAAGTGCCTCCAGATCGATGCCTGTGAGTAGGAAAAATCAGATAGCTTTGCCATCGTAAACAGCAGAAGGATGGCAAACAGAGGAGTCCAGTGAGCAGTGGGACAAACAGGAAAGACTTGGAAATTTCCAGGGTATTGTTTGAAACTCAAGACAGAACGTTCTGATCTACTTTTACTGTTTTGATGTTACATTTCATGTTTTAAAACACTCCGTGCCTTTACAGAAAACACTGCAAAGACGTCAAAAGAATTCAGATACACCAACTGCTCTTTATTTGGCTCTCCTTAGTTATTTCTGATTAGCAACATTGCCATCAGAATGGGAACGAGACATTTAAAGACAGATGCACGATGCCACTTCGCTTGCTACACGGCCCACATGAAGGACAGGGGGCAGCTTCCAGCTGTGGCTTTACATCGCAGCAGGGCACTGCACCCCAGGTTGGAGGCAGGTACCCCAAAGCATGGCAGCAACACGCTGGGGCATAACATTTTGTTTACGAGAACAAGCATGCACTTCCCAACTGAATGGTGACTCATTTTCCACAGAAGGGGCATGAGACAGATCAGCTGTTGCTGGCTTGTGGGATGCTGGGAAGAAGAGACACCGCACGCCCACTGCCTCCTTACCAAAGGGGGTTCAAAGTGCACTTTTCAAGGCACTGAGAGGTAGCCGGCACCTGCCCCATGCAAGGTATCGCTGGCTCCTGCTGCTCGCTTTGGATAACCACAGGCAACGTGCTGCACTCACTCCTGCTCGCCAGGCTGGCCGTGCAGTAACGCCCTGCACAGGGGGATGGTGATATCGCCACGGCAGCAGCGCCCTGACCTTCCCCACAGGTGCAGGCAATGGACCGCTGGGAGACCGATGGCAGCCCCCCAGCAGTCACTCCCAGGCTCACACATAAAATCTTATCCACAACACACCGTTTCCAGTGCCATTGCTCCTGCACAGGCGTCCGTGTTCCCTCCCCACGGGGCACAGGGCTCAGCTGGTCCCCTGGCCCCAGCAAGGCTTTGAGCCGCCCTCCGAGAGCTTTAGATCTGAGGACACCGTGGGTCATGGCTCTTTTGCAAACATGTGTCCTGGGCACTTGTGATGACTTTGGCAACAGAAATGGCCTAAATATTTGTTCAAGAGTAGTGAGTGTCTTTGTCTCTCAGGCACAGAGAGACTTTTCTTCCTCGTCTGCTTAGCCATTTATACTTCTTTGTTGCTGCCAGTTGGAAGCTGCAGTTTGCAAAGCAGGCCCTCCCAGAGCAGAATGAATTTTAATTCAGGCAGAGGAGTGTGTTGCCGAGCCCGAGCCCGAGCCCTCAGATTCGATTTTACAATATCTGCTCACTGCTCTCTCCCCCAACAAACCTTGATGGCAAGGTAGGTTCTCACTTTGAACTCAGCTCCGAGCCTGTGCTCTCCAGAGCCTCCCGGTGCACTGCACCCTTCCCGGGGAGTTGTTGCTGTCCTCCATGAGCAGACACTGCTCCCCCTCCGAGGAACAAAGCCATTCCTCTGCACTGACGACTGCTGCAGAGCACTCCTGGCATTTCGGCTGAGCAATTTCCATGCTTCCAGCATTTTAAGTACATAATATAAGCTTCACTTCTGGCTCAAATTTTAAGTAAATGAGCATTTCAGTGTGACAAACGGTGAAGGGAGGCAGATCAGATTTGTTCTTCTATCTAGTTAGATAGTCATAGTATTTGAAAGTATTATTTTGCTCCCAGGAACATGCTCTAGTGCCTTGCCACCGGGCTTAGGAGAAAGGTGGGACAGTGCAGAAATCCTCTAATATGGTCACTGTACGTGTTCCACATCCTCAGGCTGGAGAACAGGATGCTAGAAAGGCAGAGGTGGCAGAGCAGACCATCTTACAAGGCATCTTATCACAACTGGCTTTACCCAGCTTCCTTATACTTGGGGAAAAAAAACCCCAAGCTTTTCAAAGATGGACGCAGCCCTGAAGATGACATCCCACCGACGACCAGCCAATGCTCTCCCTTTAAATGATGTGCTGTCAATGGACGAGCTTCTCCTGCAGCCAGTGTGAGCAGGGAGGGCAGCAGGAGGCTGGGGCCAGGCAGGACATGACAATTATTTGTACATTCCACGCTCTGGAGAGTTTTACTTTTTATTGTCTAGCCCTTCAAACAGACATCAGAGCTGTCAAAATATAAAATCTCCTGACAATAAAAATACTTTGCAGAGGAGGTCCCGAGGTATTCCTGTGCAAAAAGCCCCGGGAGTTGCAGCAGCTGAGGGTCAGACCTGCCCCTGGTCCCTCCCCAGGGCTGCACTGAACAATTAGTCTCAAGTGAAAATCAACCACAGAAGTTCAGATTTTTTTTCCTTCCACTTCCACAGATCACCTTCTGCTCTGAACATAGAAACCATATGGCAGACAGGTCCTATCCCCTGCCAAGAAATTCCTGCTTGATGAGATCCCTGTAGCTATCACTGAGGCTAGATGGTCTTCCAGCAAGGGAGTTCACTTTCTGCTTCAAACTCTCCAAGCAACCTGGGGAGGAAGAGCAGGGTCTGAGGTGCCAGAATTTGTGCTCTAGCTGTTGCCTGTTGAGAGTAATTGCCCTCAGAGGGAATATTGTCATGCTTAGATCTTCCTCTCTGGCCCTCCAGCTGATGGAGGCTGTGAAGCTAGCCCTGATCCATTCTGCTGCAGGCAACAAGGGACTCCAAGGATGGAGGCAGGGATCCAGCTTCAGACCCTCTCCTCCATCTGAGGGGCATGGGTGGGAGGCACAGAGGAAACTTCCCCCTGCACTAGGGACCTCACACCGCACAAGGCAGATGTTTTACCCAGGTACATGGTGGAAATACTAAGAATTTTGCCTTACCTGACTAGCAAAGAAGTCATATGAGTGGCCAGGTTTAGAGAAGAATAAATTCCAAAATTCAACAACATGTTGGGAAGCTTCATCTAAATACTGTATGAATCCATAGAACAAACCACCCAGAGTCGAGTTTGGTCAGGGCCCGGCCCCCACACAGCCAGTCATCACGGAGACCAAAGCCTGCAATGCCAGCACTACCTCAGCTTCAGTTCCTCCCCCGGTACAAGTACGATTTCTCATGCTGGGTTTTCTCCTGAAACAAGTGCTGATGTGGGAAGGAATGAGGTGGATGGAGTGATCGTTGGCTTGAGTGATTGCCTTGTGAAAAGGCTGGGGTCTGATGCATGGAGAGGCTGGTATCAGGGGATCAGTGTCCCTGCACAGGGTACCAGCTCTTATCTACATCCGTGTCTTGTTTGCGGGGTTTTGGTGATGTGCATCCATTTGTCAGAGAGAAAAGGATTTGCAAATGCAAGTGCTGGCAAGAAGGAATCATGAACAAAAGTGATAACAAATGAAGACATGGCCTCGCCTCAGACACATCCTTGGCCTGAACCCGAGTCCTGCCTTGCTACCGACAGCTCAGGCTGCCGTCACAGGCAAGAGCAGAGCCTTGCCTCGGGGAAGCATGGCAAGACTCGCATAGCCAGCAGCCTGCAGGAAAGGGGGCTGCATTGGCACCAAGAAACCAAAGGCGCAGGCACCCTGGGTGGCAGGGGACCCAGCAGCCAGAAATGGGTCCAGGGAGCCCAGTGGCAGCCTGGAACCAGGCTGAAGGAATGTTGCTCATTCTGAGACCCTCCCAGTTTGAGAGGGATTCCCATGAGGCCAGGTATTGTTCCCCAGCTGTAGTTCCCTTGGATACACCCAGCACACCAAAACAAGCTGCAATGCCCCCCGAGAGCAAAAGCAGAGGGGAGCAGCGCCTGGCCCCCACAGCGGCAATACCAGGGTCCAGCTCGAGACCCCACCAATCACAACTGCTCCCAGCAGAGAGTTGGGGCAGTGCCCCAGCACTGCCAGTTCCCTGCCTGTGCCCCTGCCCACTGCCTCTCTGGTGTCACCCTTCTGCCTGCGCTGGGAGGCAGCCCTGCAGTGAGTGCCCATGAGCAGCAGCTGGGGGTATCCACATCTTTTGATGACTCAGAGCTTTGAGAGAGCACCCTGTCCCCAGGGGCTAGGGACCCCCACCTCGCTTTCTGGGGAGGGTTACCTGGCATTTAGTTCCTTGGTGATGCATCACATTGGGTTGTGAACACTGAACCAGGAGATTCACAGCTCTGCCCTCAATGCTTACAACAATACCAATCTCCATGTCACCTGCAGATGCTACCAGCAAAGGTTTTTATCATGACTGTTGTTAAATCACACATTAAATCATGTCCGAATGCTCCTTGAGAATGCTGTGGGAAGCAACACTGCCATTAATGACCGTACTTCGAAATCTGTCATTAAGCCAATTTTTAATCCACATAATATGTGCTATTAGCTACAGGTTCTCTGGGCAAAATGTCAAACACCTTCAAAAAACTGAAATACACAGCACCAGCTGCGTTATGATTCCTAACCAGGCCCACAATTTCATCATATTGGACTATTCATAGGTTTTTCCTTATCAAGAGCTACCTGTCCCTGCCTTGCACAGCACTGTCAGATCAGCAAGGGAATGTATGAGTGATGTTTGGCCATTGTTGTAATCAACTGTTTGTTCCTGCGAGGAACACTGAGTTTCTGCTCCTCAGCTGCCCTCTGCTTTCCCAAGCGGCCAGGATCTCCCCAGGGCATGGGACTTGCTCACTCCACGCACCCTCCTCCCACATATCACAGCGTGCCAGCCACAGCTGTAAAGCAGTTGTGTAAAATAGCCCCAGAGCAGTTAATGGCAGGGAAAACTTGCCAGCAGCCGGTTCCTAAACAAAATATATAGAACCACAGTGAGCCTTGCACTAACCTGGTGAGCGTGCTATAAAATCCTACTTATTAGTTGACCATAGGAGATCAATAGTCTTCCCAGATGCCCGTGGCTTTTGGCCAGCTGAGGCAGTGGCTGCCTGTGGCTGCCAGGTCAGAGATCACAGGACATCTTGGGCAGCACCAAGCCCAGAAGCATGGGCAAACCCTCCCCAGTGTGCCAGGGAGATGCTGCATGACCGCAGCAAGCAGCCCAGAAACACAAGACACTTGGGAGACCCCATGGTGCAAAGGCAGCAGGCTCTGAGCAGCAGACAGCACTTCGCACTCATAAACCCCCAGATTTAGTGGTCTTGTTACTTATTCACAGGTCTAACACTGCCTGAGCCATTTTGCCTTCCCAGAGCTCTGCTCTACTACTTCACCCAGCACAAATGAGGTTAACAGTATGAATGGAAAGCTATTTCAAGAATATAACCTCTACAGAAACTACAGGGCTGGATTAAACCCCATTCCTCTCACCCCAAGGTCCCCACCAGCAGCATCGCTGCCAGCAGTCCTGGGGGAAGCCAGGAGCCATGCAGAGGGGAGCAGCAGGGCAGCCTCGCAAACGGGAAATATGCTTTTTACCCCAAATTCCCAAGGCTCTTCTCTGTCCTAAAGATGCAGTTATTCACTCTGCCAAAACTCCTGGTTTTATTTGCATTGATATCTCTAGTACAGCTTTCCCTGTTCCTTATGAAGGCACAGCTTTCTCTCCCCTTTCCCCTTATCCCCAGGATAAGTGCTGGGGTGCTGCTGACTGCGCAGGAGCATCAGCCACTGCTCTGTGCTGCCATACAGGGACCCAGCAATCACCACACTCAGCCAACTAATTACCATTACACCAAACACCGACTCTGTCAGCTGGGGACGGCTGCAGGCCCTGGGTTCCCACATTCTCCAGGGGAAAAAGGTGAAATTTTGCATCATACTAGTGACTCACATTTTAACAGGAGGAATTGGCTTTTCTTCCAGAATTCCCACGTACATTGGCTGTTGTTTGCCAGGGTCTAAGCTGTCACCTTTCTGGCCTCCAGCAGGACACCAGCTCTTTTTCCCTGCCCTGCCTCAGGCAGTACCCAGACTCCCAATGCTGTTTATTCACTCTCCTCAATGGTTTCTGGTGGTCCATGAGAGACAAAAGCACCTGGCTGCTGCTTTCGGCAGAGGGTCTGGGCAACCTCCTGCCTCCCCTTCCTCACCCAGCTGAGGCTATGCTGCCGGTGGGCTGGTTTTTGGGGGGTGCCTGCACTGGGGCAGTGCCAGGTTGCAGTTGCACCCGCCTGTGCTGGCAGGGGTCTGCAGTGGTCCCTGGGGATCCCATGCTGGCGGCCGTGGTGCTGGGCGCAGCTGCCCTCCCTGCCACAGCTCTCCCCGAAGGGGCCAGCAAGACCACATTTGCTGAAGAGCTGGGAAGAAAAAAAAAAAATAATCAATGAACACGGTGCAGTCAGAACAGATTCCGGCGGAGCTTGCGCCATCCTGAAGTGAATATTACTTGGGACTAAATTGTTTTCCTTATCTAGCAGTTTGTCCTAAGGAGCTGGACTTAGCCTCCCAGCGAACCCAATAAGTCTTTCGGTTTGACTGGAAACTCCACATTTTTCCTTTTTAGAAAAATGTCACAGACATTCCTCCGTTTCATTACTCTCTGCTGCTTCTCCTTTCCCTCCTATTAAAGCTCCAGCAAGGGGAGGCTGAGCCGAGCGCCAGCCCAGAGCTGGACACAGGCCCAGACTGTCTGGACGTAGCTCAACAGTGGAAAGACCTATTGTTTTGCTTGGCAGGCTACCGGTATTTTTCCTTATGCCCAGAAAGGCTGCGCCAATTTACAGCCCGTGACCTGGGGAGGGGGAGGAAGAGCCAGACTTGCGTCCCACCCTTTTCCCCTCCAGTAATCTCAGTCTGTGGAGGCACCACACACCCTCCTGCCAGGCAGGGAGCATCATCCTGAAAATTAACTCCTATACCAAGAGCAGCAGTCCTCCCTCCCCACTAGGTATCCTGTGCCCCTCGCTCAGGTTTATCATCTGTCCGCGGTCTGATCCTGAACACAACCCCAGGGAGCAGGTCACCTCCCCAGCTCCAAAGCAGCCTCCTCAAGCCCTTCCCATGCTCGCAGGGTGGCCCCAGCCCCCTGGGGATGGCTGGCACGTCCTGCTCCTGCCCGGACAGAAATCCCACCAGCGCAGCCCCCCCGATGCTATCTTGGTACTTCCAGCACCAGGGTGAGCAGGAAGCACAGGGCTGTGGGAAAACTAAACAAGGAAGTTAGCTGAGGTTTCTCACACCACCAAGCAGGTTTGCTCCCTTCTCGTTCAAAGTGCTGGGCACAAGTTCAGGTCAGGACTTGCCTTATCACAAATTGCTTCTTCCAGGCCCTGATACCATCAGCAGCTTCCACCATCCTGCTCCTGCAGCATCCCCATGCTAGGGTGGCTGCAGCAAGGCTCTCCCAAGCCCTGCGTCTGTGTAAGGGACAAGGCTTGTCCCCAGCTGTCACACCACAGTGTGCCACAGCACCCTTTCTCACTCAGTGTTTATCATGCATTGAAGTCTGGGCGATCTTTAAGCAGTTTCCATGACTTGAACCAGCCCACAAGCTCTTCCTGTCCTCACCACTTGAGCCAGTGCCATCAACCTGCTTGGCCGGTTGTCAGCAGCAGGAGGCAGGGGAAGTGATCGGCACACCATTGCCAGCATTGGCCTGGACTGCAACACCTAGTGTTGTCAGACACCCGAGCAGGAGGAGCCATGGGCCAGTGGCTCCTCGACTGGCTCCATGTGCCGGGCAGGTGAAGCCAAAGCCAGCCCTTGCACCAGAAGGAGCAGCAGCGGTGCAGGGACTGCAACACAGCACAGCTGGCTGGTACCCCCTGCATCTGAGGAGGGGAAGAAGCCGTAATGCTACAAGTGCCAAGTCTGCTGAGATCCCAAACCTGCCCCAGGAAAGCTCTTTCTGGGACATCTGAATGGGGAAAAACTCAACATTTCATCAAGGCCTTGCTCCCGAGTCCTCTAAAGCTCTCCTCACCCCAACTCCTGAATCACCATTTACCTTCTTAAGACAGGAATTGCTCCAGTGCTTTAGAAAACTGTAAAATCCTGTACTTCAGCAGCAAATCACCTCCCTGGGACTGGGGGAGGTTTCCAGGCCTGCCCTTTTATCCACCGGCAGGGACAATGCTCAAAAAAGGAAAAAAGGAAGGAGCAAAGCAGAGGGCTCATTTAGTTCATGCATCCCTCCAGCTTTTCACATTAATTACTCCTTGTTCCTCCCAGGCCTCTGCTTGCCAAACACTTTGCGCCACAGGCTGAGCTGTGCTGTGGTGTGCAGCACAGAAGGCAAAGCCTCATGAGCCTGTACTGCCACTTCCCCACCGTCCTGCAGCACGCACTGGTAGTTGTTCGTAAAATCCAGGTTTAAAGGTGAGTTGAAGAGCAAGTATGAATCTGAGCCAAGTCCCATGGGCCACACTGGTTCCTGCCTCATCCTTAGTCTCAGGCTCTCCTGTGCCCCTGACTCACACCATGTATCGTGCCTGTCACCAGCTCCTGCGGGGTACCCGCCGCGACAGGGAGCATCGCACCACCTGCTGTGCCAGTGGGGCTGCAGGCGCGGAGGAGCCAACAGACCTGAGCAGAGGGAGGTTGGGTTTGGACCCTGCCCCAGAGAAGTCTATCTGTCCTCAGCACATACAGCCAGAGCCTGAGGAGATGAGACCCCCTCGCACACCCGGACGCCTGTGGCACACCTACGCGCGGGGCAGCGGGGATATGCCCACGCCTCCCGGGCGCACTGTCAGGAGTGAAGCAGATGGCTGCGGCCCAGTCTCCATCCGGCGCAGGATGCAGACCGCCACGGCCGGAGCTGATGGCTGGCCGTGCCCAGGCTGTGGAACCACCGAGCATGCACAGCACAACGGAGAATCTGTGTTTCTCTAGTCCTCTCTGGTTTTTCAAGGACAGAGTGGGAGTAGATAATCCAGACTAGGGGATGGCACAGCAGTTGTAAGTACAAAGCTTATCTTGCAAGTGTTCTGTTTGATTTTATACTGGAAATGGTCCTAGGATGTAGCCAACGCAAACTAACTACTGGAAGACAGACCTGACTGCCCAAGGCTTCAGCTGAGGGATGATTCCAGATCCCCGTCTGTGGATGCACATCCAGCAATCACTCTCGTCCTCAGAAGCTGCATCTAAATGTCCTGATCCTTGGGAAACTCTCTTGGGGGGGCAGGGGGTGCTTTCCACCACACCAAGGCAAACGTGGCAGGTCTTTTGAAACCTGCCAAATAATTAGCAGGATGATGACAAACACTAGTTATGGCTGAGGTTCTCTGTTCCATCCACCACATTTCTACAAGCTGCACAAAAAACCCCAAACCGTCTCAGACGGAGACTTCCATGAGCACAGATATGGATAGAAAGGAAGGGAAGCTGAGCAACAACAGGGCTAATCAGAAAGGAAATGGCCCTTGTAACTCAGCCAAGTCAAACTCTGATTATCTCTTGGATTTAAAGTGCTGCTGAAGCAGGAAAGCCTTTTAAGAGCACACGCAGTAATTGTCTTGCAAATACGATGGTGCTGGGCTTTCCTCCTCAGCTTCGGAAAGGACGTAGCAGGATGCAATCCATGGCTGTCAGAGGTCACAGAGCGGTGATTTGGCACCCAGTAGAAAGCTCCTCCGTCACCTCCGATAATGGGGAGTCCTTCTGGGGTCTCCTGAAGTACCTGCTCACAGTCCCCCAAGCCCCAGCAATGTGCTCCAGGCAGGGCAGGACATGCCCATAGGGCTGCATGTCAGTTCTCTGGGGTTGCATCTCCCCCAGTTTGCTTCTGTGGTCCTTTAAGAGGTGATTATTCATCTTTCCGGACTCTCCGTCACACCTCATGGCAGCAGGACTGCAGAGCTGCTCTTGGCACTTCCATTTGTATTATTGCTGGCCAGGAACCCAGCTTCTAGTCTGGCCCCTGCCCCTGCCTTTGACTCCTGAGAGTGGAGGCTCCTGCTGGGGACTGCTCCAGCTGTGGTGGAGAAAATACTTGGGAGGGATTGTTTTCTCAAACCTTTCCATTGCCAGTTATTTTGATACTGCAAGTCATCCCTGTGACGGGGAGGCCTCCCGTCCCCTTCAAAGGATATCCATGCTTTGTCAGGAGGCTGCTGGGTGCCAAAGCAGACCTCATGGAAAGCAGGTCGAGGGCTTCTCCTCTAATCAGGGAGGTCCTTCCTGACTCCTTTTCAAAGCATTTTCCAATGAAACTGGATGCATTGGCAGCAATCTGGATGACTTGCACAAGAAATTTCACTGGCTTCGGAGGCGGACAGCTCCACAAGATGGAAGGTGTCAGACATGTCTTGTCCTCATAGCAAATTCCCTTCAAATGATTCAGTTCTGCCTACAAGGTACACACAAGCCCAGAAGAGCTGAGGATGCTTTCAGCTGCAAGCCTCAAGTCTTTCATCACCTTTGCAGGTGAAATCCCACCTCCAAACCCCCAGCAGCCAGTGAGCTGCTCAGAGAACGCTGTTGCCCAGCAAGCCCCAGGCTGAGGAACCCCACTGGGCGGCAAACAGGACGCAGCACCTGGGAGGACCCAGGGATTGTCCTCATCTGTGCTCTCCTGGGTGGCCAAGGAGTTGGGCAAGCAGGGCTGTGCAGGAAGGGACACAGGGCATCAGTCCAGGGCGATGACAGGCTTAAGTACTTTGAAACAGCAAAAGAAAAAGTCCCATGTTATGCCAGGTTTCCAGCTCAAGCCTTTGCCGTGCTCTTGGTCTGCTCGACACAGGCAGGAGGGAGAGGGGACCTGAGGCCACATGGGGCTGCGGGTGGCTGCTGAGCACTCAGGTCCAGGGCACACACCACCCTGCTGTGTCTCAGAGGTGCTTTTGCTCAGGACCCCCTCCAAGGGGTCTAGGTGGTCTCCTCGTCAGGTCACAGCGTGGCACCTCTCCCCTGTGGGAGCTCCCAGCTCAGCACAACCCATGTTTGCCCCACACCCTCTGCCTCGCCTGGGCCACAGGGTGTGAGCAGCATCCTGCTGCCTTTACCCCAGCCCTGCAGGGGCGGGAGGAAACCAGACAGCTCCTGTCCCACTGGGCACCTGGAGCAGCCACCCCATGAGTTCCCATGTTCCCTGCCAAGGAAAGAGTTAAGGTGCTGGGAGGAGAGCATCCAGCTGAAACATGCCTAGCAGCACTGGAGGAGCATGACTAACCCTGCACAGCCACTAGTAATGCAAGCCAGGACCACGTACACCCCAACACAGGGGAAGGCACCGCCAGCAGCCAGCCAGTGTGAACATGCTAATGTGGTGTAATTGCTTCAGAAATGGCATAAATAAGGAAGCAGCAGAGAAGCCAGTGACACCAGACATGAGTAAACCCCAGTCTTGCAGACCAGCTAACTTTATTACCCATAATGATTTTCCCTGCAGCTGTTTGTTCAGACACATCAAGGGGTACACATCTGGGGCTGAGCTCTTCTCAGCTGAGCCACACAATCCTATCTGCTGCAACTGGCCACCAGTTTGGCCAGTTACAAAGGATTTTATGCCCCTTTGGAAGAGGCAACACCACAGTTTTCTCTCACACCCATGTGCTCACCCCCTGGGTGAGCTTTACACATCTCCAAGAGATGAGACCACCATGCTTGGTCACAGGGCTCTGCCCTGGCCTGACATCAAAGCATGGTGCCCTACTGGGGAGCACCCCAAAAGGCTGAGCTGCTCCGTGGGGACAGGTCTGCTACAGAGCAGGCTGGGTGCTGGGGTCAGACATCTCCATTGCCTGGAAAATCCAGCTCTCCTGTTCATTACACCAAAGCAGAATCTCTCTGAGGAACAAAGGATCTTTCCATTTGCATATGGGCAGCCCCAGGTTTTTTGTCAGTGCTCTGGGAGATCAGCTGTAGCTTTCAAAAAGAAAAAAAAGAACACTAGCACAAAGAAATGCTGTGAGTATATTCGTATGCACACATAGGAAAACAAATTGTGACTTTCAACATCAGAGACCAAATAATATTCTGGTTACAGCTAATTACACACCCCACAAGTACAAAGGGAGCTGTGTTGTTCCAAGATCCTTTTTCCTTGATTTACAGTGTGTATCAGGATTTCACGCCTGACTTTGTCATATGCTGCATTACCTTCTTCTTCCCATTATTTAAAGGTATTCTGCACTGGGTGTGACTTCAGTGTCTAGGGAAAAAACAATGACAAGGGTGAACTCAGCCACCTATGTGGCACCAACCGGAGGCCAGCCAGCTAATGGTTTTGAACACTGATGTGAGATGTGCTTTCATAGGCTCCTAGAAATTTATGCCAGAAGGCATCAGTAGATCATACTGTCTCATTTCTAATATACCACCAGCTTTTTCGTTTTAACCAGTTTGCCCTGTATTGAGCCAAATAGCTTCTTTGGCCAAGACACCTTTCAGAGAAGCATTAATCTTGAAGAAGTCTGTTTGGAGCATCTGCCACTTTCCTTGGACTTTCCTTCCAGCAGTTAATCCCCACCACTGTGGAAGTACTTATACCCTCCCATTAAATCAGCTCTCAGTCTGCTTTGTGATAAGCTGAGCAGACTGAGCTTTGCAAGCTGCACTGAAAGACATTTTTCCCCAGCAGGTCCCCCAGACTCTTTCATCACTACACTGTTCAAACTACAAGATGTCTCCATCTTCCCAGCCAGCATCACTTCAGGTGCTCCCCAGAAGTAACAGGCCAGGGTCAATATCAACAGAAAGATCTCGCTTATGGCAGGGAGTGCAAACCAGCCCCAAAAAGCTATGTTAGTCTCAGCCTCCAAGCCATCGGCAGACCTTGCCTGAGGCACCAGGGACCATGCTTCCCTCCATGGCTTGGAAATCAGGATCCACCCTCAACTAATTGTAAGCAACAGTAATATAAGAGCATTGGCCAGCATCAGGCACTACAAGACTCTGGAGCTGGAAAGAGCAATGAGGGTATCGGGTGAGTTCCCCATGTCAGCGTAAGCAGGAACACCACTGTGTACAACCCCCGCTGTGTCCATTCCAGAGACATGAAGACAGACTGGCCAGGAAAAAATACAAACCACCAACCAAAAAAAAAAACCCCACACCAACCAAAACCACCACACTCCTGCTCCCTTGTCTCCACCATGTGCCCTGCTCTCCCTGTACTCATGTGGCACTGGCAGCTGGCTGCGCTGTGCCCACTCCTCTGTCGAGGGACTGCCCTGCCCACACCAGCACAGCCAAGCTCACACAAACCAAAACGCCAAGTGAGAGGCAGTGAAAGACTGAGGCAGGACTGTGCGCCCATCACAGTGTATTAGAAATACTTACACACTGCGTGGGCGGCGAGCAAGGGTTTGCAGCAGTCACACTGCTCACGCCTGCCCAACGGCCGGGGGCATCGCAGGAGCCAGGGCAGGCGCCGGCAACTTTTGCCCAGCTCCTGCAGCCCGGCAGTTCACGCATGGTCCCACAGGAAGGCTGAACTGATTGATTTAAAAGAATTACAAGGGCTCTGTGGAAATGATTTGTTACCAATTAAGGCGGAAGTCAATTAAGGCAATTGGTACAGGTTAAAGAAAAGATGGCCTAAGAAATTCCTAATTGACAGGGAAAAAAAACCCACAAAGAACAGCTTTCCAGAAGCACTGCATTAACCAAAGAGACTGAGGATGCTGTGAGGTTTCATAAGTTCACTGCATTTATGATCAGGAGGAATACAGAACTCCAGAGGTTTGCTGTCCAGATGAATGGCTAAGAGAAGGATATTGCATATCATCACTTGACTCTCAACTGCTTTAATTTTCCCTCTATTTCCATTTTCTCCCATTCATTGCGTCAAGCCTATCTGGACTCTGAAACTCATAGGCGAGTTTTCACGCACAAGTGATGTATAACAGCATGAAACCTTTCACATCCACCCATCCAAACAACATACATCATTACAATTCCAGACACACATTTATATCCAGCTCAAACCCCAAAGCTAAAAATATTTGGAGACTGGAAGTATCCTCAGACATCAACCAGCTCTGCTCAGCCAGGTCCTGCTCTGCCTGGCACAGGCTTCCAGCCACTGCTCTCACCAGCCCTCCCTTGGCAAGGAGCATCAGCCCACACTACCCAGACCATGAGCCCTTCAAAGGAGCCAGATGATGCAGAGGCACCAGGCAACGCCAGCAAACGAAGGCGTGAGGGCCAAAGAGTCAAAAAAAGCAAAGACAAAAAGGTGGACACAGTGCTAAGGAGAGACATCTTCACCACTCTCAGCAGAGCTGCAAGGAAGGGCTGGAGAGCCCATGGATGCTCCCAGCAAAGGCAGGGCCAGGGCACCATGGACACTCCCAGGATCAGACCTCTCTGGAGCCAGGGACAGCAGCACAGCCACAGGGAGGGGAGCAAAAGTGGTCCCACATGCTAACAGGACAATGCTTTAAAGAAATCATTCTATGGTGCTGGATGAGCTCCTGGTGCAACTCAGCCTCGGTCCTGGGAGAGAGGGTGACAATGCTGTCCATGAGCACCTCTACCACCAGCACCCAGGCCTGAACAGCCATCCCATCCACCCATCAAGGAACAAGCTGCCCTTGTCCCACCAGCACGATGCCAGGCTTTGGTGACCAGCAGAAGTATTCATACCTTACCAAATGCTGTGTGAGCAGGTGGTTGTGCCTTAGCCTCCCCTATGATCTCTACAAACCAGCTGCTGAACACCTCTACCATGGCCTCTGGCCTCCACCTCCTACTCTGAGGAGCTCTGCTCCAGCAGGTACGAGCACACACATCCATTACAGGATCCTGTGGTCCTTTGCAGGAATAACTTTGGTGTGCTGCAGACTTCAGATGGGGCTAAATCACTTGCCTAGTATGAAGGATGCCTTCCTTGGTGACATTTTTAACACTGTTTTTAAGGAGCGTATTGCCCAGCTGGAAATGAGAATCCATCAGGCAATAGCATATATCGTAGGTCCTGGTCAGTAAGTGGAAAGAATTGGGGTTTATGGCTCAATAAATCATAGAACTTTCAATTAGATGAGTAGCTTAATTACTCTGCTGGATTTAGCATCCTACCTCTTTTGTAAGATCATATTCTTTTAATGGCAACACAGCAGTTACACAAGAGCCTGACAAATTATGCTTCATTCCCTTCTATTCAGCGTCTGAACTAAAGCAGATGGGACACTACATCTTAAATTCATGAAATTACTCTTAACATACAACTTTCTTTGATTTTCTGTAGATTATTCAAAATAAATGGCAGCCCACAAACCCCTTCTTCCACTGGGCAGAGGATTTGCTTCACTGTCATGGCTCTCTCTAAACAGAAATACACACTGAATAAAAGTGACATACGCACATTTATTGACAGGCATTAGCATGCTTTGGTGGGACCAGACTTCTGATGCTAAGACTCCCAGTCACAGCAGCCACCAGAGACACCCTGGCTGGCCCAGGGACAGCACTTATGTGTCCTTGCCATCTCCCTTCACAGGTCTCCTCCAAAGCCTGGGCCTCTCAGAGCAGGTGAACAGGGCATGCTGTGGGTGAGCCAAATCAAAAGGAAGGCTGTAAGGTTATCCAGCTTCACCAAATACTGTCACCTGAAGTACATCTGCTTGCAAGTTCAGGATACTTCCAGACCCAGTATCACCACAGAGTGATAAGTGACATCATCCAAAATACAGTGCTTGGACATGGTGAGAAACTGCTAGCTTCTTAAAAACATCCGAATGTCAGATTCGGCTGTTAAAGCGCTGCCGAGTCCCCGCTGATCATCCAATATGGATGGCATGCCATGGGAGCTGGCAGGGACAGATGAAGACGCACCCGCCGCTGCGGCCCCAAAGAAAGGCAGTCCTGGTCTTGCCTCCCAGAGAGGGGGCGGCGGCCGCTGGCACCAGTACTGGGGTTGCAGCCAGCCTAGCAGCCTGCCAGCCAGCAGCCCAGCCCAGATGCTCCTCCGAAGGCAGATTTTTTCTGAGAAGTCATCCAGGTTGGGTCCATGCTTGGCTTTGAATGTGGTTTGTGAATGCAAATGTAAACATGAAAGTAGACATGAGACAACAAAGTGAAAGGGGGGAGTTGCATGAGGGGCTGCTGTGATTGTGAAGAGCCCAGAGCCTGAGGCTTGGGCAAGGCTGAGGGTGCTCCAAATTACAAGGAACTGGTCTTATTTCACTTATTTATTACACACCTCAATGCATGAAAACAAAGCTCTTGCAATTAGAAAACTAGTATTGAGTCAGGAAGAGGGCTGCCAGAGGCTTGCTGCAGTGAGCATCCATCCCTCTGTCCAGCGGCCATGGGAGGCAGGGGTGGCCGGAGCAGCAGAGCACAGACTGGCAGAGGTGATACCGTCAAGATTCAGCAACACAAGAGCAGTGACTCACTAGTCATCCCCAGCACTTGCAGCCACACAGGTCCAAGAACAGCATCTGCCACTCCTGACTGTCTGCAGAACACCATGGTTTAGTTTTAATCAACCTGAGCTTACTGTACCAACCCTTAATAGGGCTACAATACAAAATGCTCACTCTGACCATGTTCCCCTGTGTTATATAAAGATTATAGCTCAGATCAGGCTGGAAGCATGTCTTTCCTGAGCAAGTCAGGGCCAGCACCTGGCAGAAAGCTTTGCTGTGCCATAAGCAGCATGCTTGCATTCCCCCTCCAGCACCCATGGGGCAGAGTGGGCGAGGGGAGGGTATGGGCCACTCATCGCAGCACAGTGGAGGGTGCCTGTGGCCTCTGCAGAGCAGCCTCCTACTAACAGGGTCTCAGGACTCCTTCCTTCTCTGCAACGTCATCAACTCAGCCCTGCAGTAGCTCAAGCTGTCTCCCCACTGCCGCCCTGCAGCCCCCAGGACCAGAGACAAGTCCATGCATGCCCTGCCATACCCCATGGGGAGGGCCATGCACGTGGTCTTGGCTCCTGTGCCTCGTCCCAAGGACCCCTCCCAGCAGGGTGGCTCACAGCATCAGCATCCATGCAACACCTCCCAGCCAAAGAGCAGAAGCTGCACCATCCCGCAGCCCTCGGCATGAAGGGTCAAGCCATACTTAACTGCAGCTGCACAGCTGCAAACTCTTAGCTTAGGAACATATACTGTAAGCAACACTATGAATTTGTAATTGCTTCCTGGATTAAGTGTAGCTGCAAACATGTAACTAATATGTGCATGTTTCAAGAATGTGAAACCTCCCACTATCAGTTCCTAGCTTAACTGGCCCACCTCTTTTCCAGTTAGGAACCAGTGCAGCACAGACTGCCTGCCGTGTAGGCTGCTCTCAGTAAAGATTAAATTTTTGAACGTCTTCTAGGGGGCTGAGCAGCTCCCAAGTCCTGTGGTCACTGTGTCCCAGGGCCAGTTGCCAGTTCTTCTGCCCGTGGTGGGTGATCATCTCCTGCCATTACTGTCACTCTTTGCATGGCATCAGGACACTTTACAAGGCATAAGTGGAGATATTAGAGATCAAACCTCACATCACTTTAGCAGCCTTCCAAAAAGAAAGAAAAATCTCTGCAAAGCATTAACAAAGCTTACATCCAGCAAAGCACCAAAGATCAATGTCATCCCCAAGTCCAGAGGAAAGGAGAGCTGTGCTTCTGTCAAGGAATTTGCACATTTACAAATCGCAGCGGTTAAGGGCCCTGAGGAGGAGAGGTGCACGCTGACATGCACATCTCAAAAACACAGATGCATTTGGCTGAGAAGGTGTTTTCCACCACACAAACTAATAATTTACATCCACATAAATATTGCTAAAGAGCTGGAGATAAACACAGCTTTTGACACAAAACAAACCAGACACTTCTCACCCGGCCTGAGTGCTAAAGGCCTGACCGGCAGCAAGTGGCAGTGGGACACACCAGCAAAACTAGCCCAGCCCCAGCTCTGCTGCCTGAGCATACCACAGGCGAGAACTTCAGGAGAAAATCAGCAAGGTGTTTGGGGAACAGACAGACTGTCGTAAATTTTCTAAAAGGATCTGCTAGCTCTTTGAGGCTATAAAATTTTACTAGGGGGAAAGCTCCCGACTGCTAGCAGAGCCTCCCTGGGTTAGGGCTGCAAAGCACACCCTGGACACAAGGAAGGGCTCTGCTGGCAAATGCTGCCCCCTCCTACCATGCCTGCCCTGCCCAGCATCCTGCCCCTCTCCACAGACCCCCTGCCCCAGAGCATTCCCTGCATGCCCCTGCCTTGTTACAGCACGAGATATTTTAATTGCTGATCAGTGCCAGGGACACATCACTGGCACACACAAGGCTGCAGGGCCCCACTTGACTTTACATGCCCTGTTCTGGGATGCTAGAACATGCAGAGCTCCGAGGGCTGGGCATGCGGCAAAGCAAACAGCAAGTGTAATCTCCATGAGACCAGCAGGGAGTGCCTCTATAAGCACCCTGCAGGAACAAAGAGTGCCTGAACCTGGGTAACAGCAAGTGATAGTGAGCTGGAGGGATTTAAATCAGCCTGGTAATGCTGGCAGGCAGGTGAAGGGTGCCTAGAGGAGCCCAGACCTTACAGATGGGCATCCAGAACCACCCATTGTGCCCGAATGTCCTGACCTGTGGTTGTGACTCACTCTTCCATACCATCAGCCAAGAGGAACAGCCCAGGAACATCTGTGAGGTGCACCAGTCTCAGGAGAAGCTTTGGCAATTGGTGCAAAATGCATCTTTACCTCTTCTTCACTTCCGATAAGTTCAGGTTTTAATTAAAAGTGAGTTCTTCCCATATACAGACTATCTGATCCATGCAGAGTGACTCCCCTTCTCGCCTCACTTTCTTCCCATTGCACCTCATGAGTTATAGATCTTTCACACTCATAAAAGATAATCACCCTTCATGGGTGAAGTAGCCTCTATTTATACCACAGCAGCAGAAGGATTGATAGACTGTGCAATTAAAACAGGAGCTGCAGCAGAAGGGCTGGGCACAATTCCTATTACAGGGAAAACCCAGTATTTAGGTATTTTTATCCCTTGAATAGACGCCCAAGAGTCAAAGATTTAATGCCAAAGCTCAGCCATGCCACTTCCCAAGTATCTGCATGGCAGGAGTTGAGCACCAGTCCCACGCTCCCACTGGGGTTTTGTCCCAGCACTGTTGATTCACTAGAAGTGACCTCCTGCCGCTGAGCAGTGCCCTGTGCCCACACAGCTCCCTTCGCCAGCAGGGTTCAGGGTTTTTCTGCAAACAAGCCAGGTTCCCCAGGGCCACTCCCAGCACCAAGAAAACTTGAGGCTTTTTTGCCTCATTTCCCAGAAATATGGTCCCTGCCCAAATAGGCCATTTTTTGCACAGAAGCAGTACACTTCACGTGCTGCAGAGACACATGTGCATGGCAGCTGCTCCAGGTACTGCACCACAGTGCCCATCTGGGAGCTGCAAACACATCCCTGGGTTCTCACCCAGTGCCCAGCAGGACCACAGGGGTGGCCGGCATCCCCACCTGGCCAGGGCCTCCCCAGAAGCCCTGTCCCATTCCCACCAAGTCCCAGCTCTCCAGGGGATCTCCACCGGGTGCAGCTCCACGGGGGCATTATTTACCTTGTTAATTTCTGAGGGAGGCGTTTTAATTGCTTTAAATTACTGCTGGAAAAACTGGAGTGGTCAACAATCAATCAGGCTGATTTACCACCACATGCCCACCCACTGCGAGCCAGCAATCAGCTGCCGCCGCAAGATCTATTATTGATGAACTTTGTGGGGCTGCTAATTAGCTGCAAGCGCACGTCCCCAGCATCGCTGTGCCAGCAGAGCCACGGTGGTTGCCCCAGCACAGTGTCAGTGGCTACTGCCCAGGACAGCGGACCCACATGGCACAGGCAGTGCATGGGGGCACAGGGGGCAATCAGCCCCCATCCCAGGGCCACGGGGGTCATCCCACCCAGCCAGCCGCAACGGGCTGCCGCACAAGCCAGCCCCAGCTCAGCCTCCCAGGCTGGGTTCTCCACAGGCTCTGCAGGTGGCAAGAGCTGCCTGGTAAACAATATTTATCACTGCCATTATTAGATTACTTAAAAGAAATCTTCTTTTGAACAGGGCTA
Organism: Phalacrocorax carbo; assembly: GCF_963921805.1. NCBI lineage: Eukaryota > Metazoa > Chordata > Aves > Suliformes > Phalacrocoracidae > Phalacrocorax > Phalacrocorax carbo. The sequence continues at coordinate 6,982,409 of NC_087527.1, read as the reverse complement.
CGAAGCAAGAAACTCCCTTTGTGCATTGGGCATTTATCTCCTATACCATTAAGTGGAACAGCATTAGCATTACCACGAACGCCTTAATTACTGCTGGCACAAGTTGGTCCCAGGGCCGAGGGCGCCGGGGGCTGCTCCATGCCCAGGCACTGCACCAGCCCCTGGAACGTGTCAGGACTGCAGGCTCAGTGAGCAGTGCCAAGGGCCGACAGCTGCTCACGGGTCACCCAGATCCACCTCCACCCAGGGCTGGCTGAGATGCCTCCAGTGACCAGGGCGCATCCCTGGGGCCAGCAGCTGGTGGCAGGTCTGGCAGCAAGTGCCCCCGCAGGCAGGGCTGAGGGAGATGTTGCTGAGCCAGAACAGCTTTCCTTCCCCTCCTGGGGCAGGAGGTACCCCGTTCCTAGAAGGATCAGAGCACAGGCCAGCATAAGGTTCAAGGAGGCTCCAGTGCACCCCAGCCACAGGTGCTTCCCCAGAAAACCCTGTCCCCAGCCATGGGCCAAGTCGTGAGAGGCAGGACAATGGAGAAGGCTGCACCTTCCACAGAATGAGGGGGAAATCTGTGAGGGGAGTGAAGCTGCCTGGGGAACAAAGTCCCCAGTACAAACCTGTATTTAAACAAAAGCAGCAAAGGAAGGGGGTGGCATTGCAATGCTGTGCAGCAAACTGCACATCCCCATCCCCTGCCAAGAGTGCCTTGGCGGCGATGGGCACTTGCATGCCAGTCATCTATCAGCCCACTGATCTCATCCTTGATTTTCATGGACATCTTTGATTTTTCATCATAAATTCTCCTTGTTCCTCACTGGAGACTGGCAGATATTTTAAGTACAGAATGGAATGGAGAATATTAAAGTGGCCACTATTCTATCGTGCCTGTCAGCCATTTCACTTTAAATGCTGTCCTTATTAATGATAACACCATAACACTAAGACCCTCAGCTAAGGCCTTCAAGGACATTGATTAAATGCAGCTTCCCCTGAAAGACCCTTCCCTTTCCTTAAGTTCCCTACATTTTAAAGAGGGGCAATGGAGGCACAAGGGCTCAGGGTCACTGCCCCGAGCAGCTGCCAGGGTCGGGTGGGAGCACAGCAGCCCCAGAGCAGTGTGAGCTTCCTTCAGCCCCCGTTGGCTGCTCCTGTACAACCACTGCCTGGTGGCCCCCATGCCAGTGACACCCAATGGCCACACTGGCCCAGCTCCCTACACACTCCACTGCAGGCAAGGACAGGGCAGGAGCTTTAGGAGTGGGTTACAGCAGGGCAGCTGCTGGGAGAGGAACCAGCAGGGAATAGACTGAGGCCAGCTAATTGCTTCTGAGCCATGAGGAGCATGAAAGGCAGTGTGGGGCCAGGCAGGGCTTTGCAGCCCTGGCCATGCATTCCCCAGCCTGTGGGATGGATGGGGCACCACATCCCTCCCACCCCACCATGGGGACAAGGGCCTTACTCCAGAAGACTCCTCCTCAGACCAGTCCTGACACAGCAAGGAGCTCCTTGCCATGATCCCTGAAGCCCAAAGAGCAGGGCTAGGCCTCAGGTTGCCCAAGCAGAAGAGCAGCATGACCCACAAAAGCCCAGGCACAGGGAGCCCTGCCTGCAGCTCAGTGGGGCCAGACCAAAGCAGCCTCCATCCTTGCTGCCAGGGAGGCCAGGGGCATCAGCTCCCCTTCCACACCAGGGAGAAAGCTGCTTTATGATCCCCTCCCTGTCATAATCCCATCAAAGCACTCCTGGCCAATGGCTCCATCTCACCTGGGGTGCTGCTCTGTACCTCTTCTGCAGGCATCCACATAGCACATGTGCCGGCCACCTCTCCCTGGCAAACCCATCCACAATTTTTTATCTCCAGACGTAAAGCAGCAGTGCCTTGCAGCTCCTCCACTAACAAGTGATTAAAAGTGCATAAAGATTTACTCATTTCCCCTTCCTGGTGTCAGTAAGCAACATGAAAAATAAATACACCAAGCACTCAAATATTAAGTCTCCAGATTCGCAGAGGGAAATGACAACTCCAGGCTACAAGGCAGAGGTTTCCAGCCAGCTGCAGGAGGAGACTGTTTGCTAATTCTGTTTCACAAACACTCTTGTGCTGCTGTGGCAGCTTTGATAGGTTTTTCTCAGCAAAGGTGCTCTATCCGCTGGCTGTCAGTGAGGCAGAGCCTCTCCACGCAGGGGAGGGTCCCCAGCATGGGTCTGACCACCCCCAGCGCCTCCAGCCATCCACCACCTGCACAGACACCACAGTCTATCAGGGCACAAGCACCAGTAGGCACTGCATACTGCTCCTTCCTGGGACAGGGCTGGACACGGAAAGGTGCCCTCCTGGGGTGGAGGTCTCTGGTCTGGGTACATGGGCAGCGGTTCCAGCTGCAGTCCCCGGCCACGGCACCGCGCCGGGACACCCCAGCGAGCATGCCAGAGGCAGCCCAGGCTGCAGGCGGGTTGTTCCAGGTGAAGCAGCTTGGATGGCCAAGAACAGCTCTGGTCTGTGCCTTTACAGGCAGGAGTATTACTGATGTTCAGAGTTTGCATAGCATTCCTGACCTGACTCCAGCACCACTTATCTCCACTGTGCATCTCGTTGGCTCCCAAGGCAGGGAACAGTACAGTCCCAGGAGATTTTGCTCACACTGCATTTACACCTGAAAGATCAGTTGTTTATCCAAAGCCGTGCAAACTTTGTAGGCCTGGGAACAGGGCTGAAACCCTTATGCAACCACCTGTCTGAGCCAGAAACAGCCGGACACCAGCTGACACCATCGCTCCCAGCAGTCTGACATTTGCATGGTTTAGCCCAGAGCAAGAAGGGTGTGAAAACTGGAACAGAGCCAGTAGCAGGTCCATATGCTGAGCATCCCTGTGCCTTCAGAAATGAACAGCCTTCTGGATGATGCTGAGGTGGCAGCTCTGTACTCCCAGCACACATGCCAGCACACAGCTGGGAGACTCCTCAGGCTGGAGAAGGGGAATCCCACACTGAACAGCACCTCTAGTCCATGCCCAGGTTTTGTGCTGCATGAGACCTCCCTGTGCAGAATGCCCCCTGCACCACCTCTGTCCAAGGTGAATAAGCTGCAGGAGCACCAGGTTTGAGCTCTCTGTAAGTCACTACATCCTCTGTTGGACCAGCCAAGACTTCACTGCATCAGCTCTTCCAAATACAGAGTGTGGCACAACCACAGCATTTGGTCTGTGTGCCACATGCCGGAAGGAAGATGTAACCACCTCACCGCTGCCAGTTCATTTCCAGCTTAAGAAAAACAGTGGTTTGTAGTCAGACACACCAAGATAACCCAGAGACATGCCATCCCTGCTTCCCCAGTCTCTTTGGCCAGGTAAGTCCAACCAGAGGGGCAGGATACATCCCCCACGGCACCTAGAGCCAAAGGATCCCCTGCACAGAGGGAGGAAGCTGGGGATGTAGAGCCCCTTGTGCAGCCCCTCATGGGGAGACTCTTCTTCACCCGCCCTGGGTAGAGAAGGCAACACCCTCCCTCAGCCAGGGAACAGCACTGCATTCGGATCTGCCCAAAATTTCAGATCAGGTTTGGATCTGACCCCAGCTGTTCATCATTAGCCACCCAGCAGCATCACTGATACAAGCAACAACTGCACTAATCCCTACCAGTTTATCATCACCACTATATTAACCTCCATGAAAATTACATTTTGATTTGTCTATTGATTTTTAAATTTTCAAATCAGCACAAACTCACTTCTTACCTGCTTCCTCCTTATTGCTGCCACCTGCCCCCAGCACTGCAGCAGAGCTGCCCCCAGCACCTCCAGCTCCCTGGGATTTGCCTTTCCCTTCCCTGGCTCCTGCTTTATAAAAACACACCCCTGAAAGCAACACTGCACCATTTAGCACATTAGGGCTTCCTACTCCAGTAAGAACCCATTGGTTCCAGGGCACAGCTGCTGCCAATTACCACTACTTAACTGGCACATTAAACACATAGTAAGGAATTAGGAGTTTCGGTCTGCTCTCTACTTAACAATAACAAAGTCACTTGACCTTTTTTTCAGCCACCACAATGGCTGTGTAAGTGACTGTTTGACAAATGCGCTTTGTAATGGTCTCTGTTCTTTCTCATGCGACTGGTGGAACAGTTAATATCTTGAGTCACAGCATTAAGACGAGTGCTCGTGATTAATTTAAGATGTCAATTAATCACCCCAAATGGACTGGTTTGTCATCGCTTCCTAATGGGAAGATGTTGATTTGTCCCACAGAATTTGTAATAGGAACCAAGGCTGAAGCCCCTGCTCGGAGCGGCTGGCGTAGCAGCCTGGCTACGTGCACCACGACCCGGCTGGGAGCTGCTGCCGCCGAGGCTGTGGCACGAGCGCCAGCGAGAAATAAAGAAAGAAAATAAACACTTCTACCTACAAGTGTTTGACTTTGTTCCCATGTTAAAAATCACACCACCCTGGGAAGAGCTCTCATGTATTTTTTCCAAAGTGCCAATGTTGATTTTGAGTTTAGACACCTTCTCCGAGCAATCCGAGGCACGCTGCCCGCCGCGCAGGGCAAGCGGGGCAGTGCCAGGGTGCGCCGGGCGGGCAGTCGTCGGGGCACCCTGCGCTCGCTGCGTGGGGTGACACCATCCCCCGTCTGACAGGCAGCACCAGGCACACGGCTCTCGCCCTGCTTTCTGCATCCAGAGCACGCCAAAACAGCTCAACACCAGGGGAAGGGGAGGAGGCGTCTGAGTGGGTTCGCGCTGTGCTGGAGGCCTGCGGGCATGGCCAGCCCCCAGCAAAGCTGGTCTGGGGCAGCCCCAGCGCTTTCCTCACTGGGACCCTTCAGTGGGAGACGGAGCTGGGCATCACCACCTGCCCGCCTCAGCCTCCTCCATTCCCTTTCCTGCCCTTCTCAGGTCACCTTGCTGTTGCTGTCTGAGCATGAAATCAAATGGGTTTCCAGCCATGTCTGGTAGAACCACCCAGGTCCCATGTTCTCTTTGCTGGAACCCTTAACTGAAGGGAGAGGTCCTTTCTAATGTCAACTCATGTCTTATTCCCATACAAGGATGAATGGGTTCGGGTGGGATTTTCAGAAGCACCCAAGCCTCATGAATATAAATGAGACTTGTGCTTCTAGGTCACACACTTGGAAATCCTGCCTTAAGTCCTTGCCTTACACGTGTTCTCATTAGGAGGGTCCTGCACGGCAGCTCATGCTGCAGCCGCCAAAGTTCACGTGAGAAGAGCAGGCAGGATACCAGGGAAAGAAGGCATAACCTGTGCTTCAGACACTGCCTATTGGTATTGGGTCAGCATTTACTCTAAGCCAAAGGAGTTCAGATGTGCAATGCTGGTGCAATTCTTGTAGCCGTACTTTCTCACCTGTGTATAAATAGCTCTCCTGTCTAAGGTGTCCAGTGCATACTGCACTCTGATTTTACATGGTATTGTTTAGAGATAAAAAATCCAGGTCCAGTCTTTAGGAACCCCACACGTTCCTTCTCTCTAGCGTAGACAGCAAGGACTGCAAAAATCTTTGATTTTAACCGGGCAAAGAAGACATTGACGATATCAAATCTGTCCTTGGTTTCTTTTTATAGAAACAAGACATGTGCAGCGATGATTCAGAAATGTAGCTCAAAAGATTGCCAGTGCTGCTTTGTACCAGTTCCTCTGAGCTGAACAGTGATCCTCTGCAGACCCCTCCTCGCTCAGAGCCGCCTGCCTGGGCGGGGGGGCCGCAGACGAGGAGCTGCTCTGGGTCTTGGCTCTTGCCGGGCTGGATGTGGCCGGCAGCCCTGTTTCTGGAGGGCCAGCAGAAGCCCGCCAGTCCCTGAGAGCATTGCAGTGCTCCGCACTGATGGTCAAAACATGTCAGCCGATCTGACACATGGTAGGGCTGTTGTGGACAGGCGCTGCCGAGCCCTGCAGTTTTGTTCCGTTTCTTAAAAATATGTTGTTCGCTACGTCTGCACCAATTGCTGAGCCAAATGCTGCTGTGGCCAGCACACACTGCCTTTAGAAACTCCATCCATGACTTTAGATTCATACAAGAACATCCTCCATTGGGAAATGCAAATACCCAAAATACCTCTGCATCAGCCCTCGCACTAGGAACAACCTACAGGTTTCCCTGTGCTCTGGATTAGATGAGCAGGCTTTGTCTGAAAAAAAATCAGGTGCAACAGTGTGGCAACCTTGGGGAAAAGGAACTGAACCTTTCCAGATTTTAAGTGGAGAAGTTTGTACTTATTCTCCATCTCTTTACTTTCTGCAGTGCAACAATGCAAAATCAGGTCTGCGGTCTGCCCCACGCTGCCCATCTGAGCATGGCAATCGAGGGGTCTCCATGTCCCTCTGGGTGCCCACAAAAGCAGGAGAGACCCGTGCGTGTGCCGGGCGGAGGCTCACACCTGCACACAAGCACATGCAGCTGTGTGCTCGCGGCCACTCTGGGGGCAGGGCGGGCTGGACAGGGCAGAGCTGCCACACCGTGGCACGGCGCTACGGCACGGCGCAGCGACAGGAGGCGACTCCACCATGCACCACGAGCCCTTCCCACTCTGCTCCCCATCAGCGGGTGGCTGGCAGCAGGGCTGTGGTGCAGATGGTTGTGGAAAGCCAGCTTCAGGGTCCTGCACCCAAAACAAGCGGGGAACCTCCCACCCCATCACCCTCACCGAGGGTGCTTGCGGAAACAACTTCATGAAGAGGTACAGTAATGACCACGGTTACATTCCTCAGCCTGAGCAGTGGCAGAGGCAGCTGCACTCCCTCCTCCCAGCGCTATGGCCTCGATGCCAGCCCCCAGTCATGGGAGTCACTGCTCAGCCAGCGCAGGTCCAAGGGCTGGATGCGGCGCTGCACAGCCCCAGCCTCAGTGGCGACAGCACATCCCTTAGGAAAGCAGGGACCAGGTACCCGAGATGGTTTTTTATCTTTGCCTTTTATAAATGACTCTGCTTTAAACTCTGTCTGAGAACTGTGAGCTTTCTTTAACCAGTATGGAATGCCCTTTTTATGTGCATTACCAGCTGTAGGAGCGTCTGCTGTTTGAGTGCTGACACGGATGGATGTGTTGACAATGACAAACTTTCACCCACGACTAGCTGTTAATACAACACAAACCGGTCTGCTGGGCCTGCTGATGGGGTGTAAAATGTAAGGAGAGCTTTCCACAGACAACTAATCGACAAGTTTACTTCAAGGAGGGAAAAAGCACCGTTCTGATAGAAATAGGAAGCAGGGGCCAAGCACTGCAGTTTCCTCTTTCTGCTGGCGGAATTGGACTCATGGAGCCTCCAACCAGCAGCGCGTGTTTGCAGATACCTCCTGCTCCTGAATTGGCTCCTTGTCTACAATCTCCTGCACACTGTGAGGATGTATATTAAAGCAAGTGTTATCGCAGTGGTGCGGTTTAATGAGCTCAGTGTGCTGGGAAGGCAGCGCACGCAAGCCCCCGCCACGTGCCACCGTGCTCCCTGTCTCCTCTACCACCAGCTTTAACTTTTATTGACAATTTATACTGCAGGAAGGAGCGCTGCTGCCGAGGCAAAGAAAAACCCAGGGCTGTTTTACAGCACCATCATTTAGATATTCGTGAAACAACTAAACAAAAATGCCAGCTTCTTGCAGATATAAGAAAATATTTTAGACTTTTCAAGAGATCTGCTCCACAAGGCTGCCCATGACCAGCCTTTGCAGTCTCTGATGTTGCCTAAGACCAAACTGCCGGGGAAGCAATCCTCCTCTCCCCAATCACAGCGGGCACGGAGACTCAAGAGACAGCTAACGCCTGCAAACACCCTGACTTACTCCAAGGGGCTATTTCCTTGGCTGCACTTTTCCAGGATGTTTCTGGGTCACTTGCTACCGTATGAGGCATTACCTGGACTCGTGTGAGCTGTGTCACCCCTAATCAGCCTCACACTGTGGCAATAAATAGAGTCCAAGTGGAGACAGAATTTTTTCCACCCCGAAGTCTGCAAAAGAAAGGGCTGCTGGAGTCAGAGATAAAGCATCACCTGCCTCTGGCTCCCATGAATCTCCCAGCAACGCGTAAAACTCCAGGCAGTAAGTTCACAATGCATATTAATCACGTAACAAAGAAGTCACTTGGGATGCTAGAAAATAAAAGCAGGGATGAAAAAAATAAAATTGAATTGGGGTGCAGATGAAAAAAGCCCACAGAAGGTGTAACAGAGACATATAATCAGGCTCTGTAACACTGTCTCAATGTCTAGTAATGCCAGCCATCAAAACAACTTCATCTTTTCTTTTTCACTTTTTTTCTCATCCTGCAGCCGTACAGAGACATGGGGGCTGGCTGGCACGTGAGCCCTCAGCCCCAGGCAGCACAGCCCCTCACTCGGGTCAGCTCTGCTGGCCCCGCAGCTTGCAGTAAGGACGTTCAGCGTGCTCCGGCTCTGAGTACAAGCATGCTCTAGAGGTTTCCTCTGGCTCGCTCCTCTCCTTGCTGCTGGCACCACTGCATGGGCAGTCAGCTGCAGGTCTGGCTCCCCCAGACGTCATTGCTCCGGCATGGCTCTAAGAGGACTTCTTCAACCTCACACCGACATGTGCAGCATCTGCTGCTCTTTAGCATCTTTGTAATGAGCCACATTTCCCCCTGTGCAGGCAGGTACCTCTCCAGGAGCAGGAGCAGAACCCGGCTCATTGCACGCCCAGGGGCCCATGAAATCCTGCTCTCTCGTCAAACCCTGTGAACCGTGCTCCTCTTCCTGGAGCTGCGGGAAACACGTACTCTTTTCCTACAAGTTCCCATGAAATCACAAAAATGTTAGGGGCCTGGGGGGAGGAAGGGCTGCCTTTCCTGTCCATTCACTGCCTCCCATGGAGGAGGTTTAAAACAACTGTCCTTCTGTCCATGTGTGATTCACTGCATGGCAGTGATGGGACGGGTCCTGCTCGCCAGGCTGTGCGAAGCTGCCAGTGCTCACCCTAGGGGGCAGCTGCACTGGGGGCTTCATGGTAAGTGTTAGGAGCCTGTTTCTAATGGGATGACCCCAAAGAAGTTGGATGAACTCTACTGCGCACATAAGACAAGCCCAGCTTGGGCAGGAGCAGGCACAGCGTGATACCCAGTATGTGCTTGCTGGGATTTCTCCACGGCTTTTGCTGGCCAAAGCTCCATGACAAAAATGCCAAATCTGGAATTTTAACCCATAACAAACCCATGAAATTTCAGCTGCATTTCCATGAAAATATTCAGCCCCTTTCCTAGACATGCCTGGGCTCACGCTGCGGGATGCCGGTGCCTCGGTGCCAGCACCAGCACCTCCAGCAGAGTTGCAGCGTTGTAGCAACTGGTGCCGATGGGGAAATTGGTCTTACTGGGCAATCAGGTTCTAGGGAGGAAGATGCAGGTGGCACAGCCCTTCCTGCCACTCAGGAGCCTTCCCAAGGCTCTTCTCCAGGTATATTAGACACACATAAGCACACACATGCACGCACATGCTCACACATGTTGGTCCCTTTGTCCACAGAAAAATTATTTCTAATTCACACCAGCACAAAGGTGAACCACAAGGTGGGAAACGCTCTCCACCCACACAGCCCTTACGGCAAACCCACTGCAGGAGATGGGCAGAGACCCTGCACTGTGGTGATGCCACTCTGCAGATCATCTTCCTACACTGACAAGTAAGGATTTCAGCATGAAATCACAAGAGTATGAGAGTACACCGCAGACAGCCATGTAAGTTAGGGAACAAAACCTCCAATAATTCATTTTCTTCCTTTAAAATCACTGTTGCAGTTGATTCAGAAAAAGCAAAGTTGTAATAACAAAAGAAGATATTAACCTATTTTTTATATCTCAAGCCCCTTACGATAAAAGTAATTGCACATAATGAGCATCTGGAGAACACCCAGAGAGTGGCAGTACCCAGTGGGACAGCAGAAGACATCAAGGTGAGCTAAGCAACAGCCTTTGAAAACTTACTGCTTTATTCAGACTTTGAAGTGGCAAAAGCCGCTCGGCTCTCAGTTCCCAGCGTCAAGAATCAGCAGAGCCATCGCCCATCCCCAACGAGCCGCAGCCCCCCTCGCTGCCTGCCTGGCTTGCTCCGGTCCCCGTGTGGGACGCAGACCTGTGGGCCCGACGGCCAGCACTGAGCCACTGTGCGAGCCTTGAGCTGCCGGCACAGTCGCACAGTCTCACAGAGAGACCCTTTTCTGTGCAAACTGCAGGGAAAAGAGAAGGTTTGTCCTTTCAGGTGGGCAGGACATGGCCCCGCTCCCGGTCCTGCCCCAGGTGCGGAACAGAGCTCACCTAATGCCGCCATTAAGCAGCAGCAGGAGACCACGGGCACCTCATCTCACCCGCTTCAGAGCCTCTCTGCCTTGTTGTTTATTAGTTTCCCTAAGACAGACACTGGAGCTGTAGCTTGTCATTTCCAGCAGCGTCCTGGGAAGTGGCGGAAAGCGTGGCCCTGGGAGGAGGCAGCTCTGCTGCGCGGCAGCTCTGCTCTGATCTAACTGGGAGCGACACGGCGGCTCTGGGTGCTTGTCTGCGCCCACCCCCCCTTCTTCTGTGCTTCTGGACGTTTTATTTGCAGCGCTCCAGTGAGAAGGAAAGTTACAGCCGAACCCCGGCTATGGTGGGCAGCCAGGCAGCCTGCAGCAGAAGGGCCTTTTGTCACTGGAGCCCCCAGGACACAAAGCAGAAGAGCAGTAACCCCAAAGATAATTTCCTTATTCTGATCAGGGATCAATTAACCACTTGCTCCCGATTGTTCTCCCCTGGGACCAGCGGCCTCCAGCTCTGAATGCAAAGCAGTCACTCCTTATTTCCAAATGCAAATGAGGTCTGTGAAAGGCCTTGCTTTGAAACCAGTATTATTCCCTGGGGTCCCGACCCTCCCCGCCATGTCCCTCACCCCAGCCTCTATCTCTGACTCTGCGCTCTGCCTTCCCAGAATAACAAAGGTTACTGGGAAATAAAAGCAGAGAGATTACCATCTGGGAATCATCAAGCAGGAGCCCAGAGGAGAAGGAGCAGGCTGCAGAGACCTGGCTGACCCGACTGCCTGCCACCCATGCATGCCTCAGCCCAGCTGAACCCCAACAGCCTGGCAAAGGGCTGCAGGGAACCCAGCACTGGTGGCACCTGCTGGGGCAGGGCATGAGGGGCACCGAGCCATGCCACGAAGCCTGCACAGCACGGGCATGACACTCTGCATCTCGCTTCACAAGTCTAGGGGGAAGCGCAACTGCCACTTGCCTCCTTGCGCCCCGCTGCAGCAGACGTGCATGCCCCGAGCCGGGCACAGGCAGACTGGGATGGCAGCGTTCGGCAATGGCTGTGGCAGGACAAGAATGTGCTGGGCAGCTCCATCATGCCCTGTCCACATCACACGATGCCAATGTGGCTGCAGAGCTGGCGGCCTGACGGGCTGCCCTTCCTGGGTCACGCGCCTCAACTGGCCCTGCATCGGCGGGTCCCCTGGTCCTGGTGGGGACGGGGCACGGTCGGCACAGGGCTAGGAATGGTGAGGATGGGGACATGGACAGAGATGGGGGTGGGAATGGGGATGTCCCTCAGCTCCACCCTTCCCGTGTCTCCTCGCAGGCGGCCGTGCCCCTGAATGGGGCGGCTGCTCCTCCTGCTCATCAATCAATTCCTGCTCTGTCCACATCGGAGCCTGGAAATAAAACCTCCCTGTAAATCTCTGCCAGAGCCGCTCTGTTTTGGTGGTGGAGGGCCCCGCATTCCTGAGTTTCAGGCCGCAGCCACGTCTTCAAGAGCAGAGCCACAAGAGCCTTCTGATGGTTAATTGCTGGCACACTCTCACTGAAAACATGAAACACCCCCTGACAAGCCGTGTGATTTATTACTGCCCACTGCAAAACGGAACAAAATCAATTGGCTATTACCTCACTTAGCGAAGGCTTGTCACCGCCTGGGAGCAGGGTGTTAAAAATAAAAGCCAGGCATGGCCCCGGCAGCAAGCCCCCACGCTGGGGCTGCTCCACCTGCTCCGCGGCAGATAACACCGGTGCCGCACCAGAGACGGGCTCTGCTTCTCCTAATCATCGCCGTGCTGGTGCAACACCAGCTCAGTCCTGCTTTGCAGTTATTAATTATACAGATGTCATCGCAAATGCCACGTACAGTAAATTTCAGAAGAGATGCAGAGCAATGACAGAATATTTGTTTATGACAGAAACACATCCTGTAATTAATCAAATTCATGCAACCCTTCCCTGCCCAGGCAGGGCAGACCCTCTGTGCCCAGGAAGCCACCCTGTGCCGGCCATGGCACCGGTGCCTGGGAGCGGCGCCGGCCCGGCAGGGACAGGCTGCCTTTTACTGGCAGGTAAAAAACAGCCAGCATGAGCACCAGGGAAAGGGACTGTTTGCCTGCATGTCTGCACACGATGGCTATGGTTTGCCTTGGCTGTTAGTGTGTCTTGGGGAAAACAACCTCAGGGTGTCCAGCGAAGGCTGCTGAACACCCACGCTGTGGCAATGCTGATGCAACCTGCCTCCGCTTGGCATTTCCAACAAAAACTGGTGGCTTCCAAACACGCGGGGAAACCCACACATTGCCCTAGGAAACCTACCAGACAGAAAGCCGCTCTAACAGAAATCCGCCTTTATTTCCCCACTGCCAGGTCTTTTCCTTAGCAGGAAAAGGGAGCAAGCCAGAAATCCACCACCACAGAAGCAGCCGAGGTCAGGGAGCGCTCACTGCAGCCGCCAGCGGGAGAGCTCACAAGCCAGGGCTGACACAGACAGGGCCCCGCTCCTGCAGATGTTTTTATGGTCATTTAGTGCAGGGTGAGTGTCAGGGGCCATGTCCTGGTGCATGTGGGCACAGCCTGTGGGGCGCCGGTGGCAGCGCAGCTGCCAAGGAGCTGGCCATAAGTGACTGAGGCACATTTGAAGGATATTACAGAAACTGAATGGCCCCTCTCTTTGCATTTCATCGCCTTTGTTTCATTCCCAAATCTCTTACAGGCTCTCACAGTCATAGCAGGGAGATGCTCCTCCCATGAAGCTCCGAACTGTGCAAAGCATAAAGAGGCTGCATTATTTATAGACTCCGGATAGATATTTCACACGCGGTCCATCCCATTCCCAGCATTCCCTCCATTCACAGATCATTAAGTAGCACTTGCTGACATATAAGGCAATGCAAGTGGAATGGTTAACTTTGAATATTGCCATCCAGCCCAGTGTTAAATGAGATTCAAGAAGTAATTGCCCAAAGACAGGGGACAGCTTTTGCCCTGCCAAATAATGCTTAGCTCAGAGCATCCATGAAAGTGCCCAGCAATCGTTATCACACAGGTGCTGGGCTGCACAACCCGCGTGCTGCCCCATGCCGCCTGGTCACCACCGCGGTGCAGAGCAGCCCCAAAAAGCCTTAAGAGCAAAAGAACACCTCAACCAGTTTTTCAGGGAGCCCAGTAGATGGCTGCATTCAGGGGCGCGCACCGCAGAGGTGCAGCAGCACATCTTTTGACGGCCACGGAGGGTTTTGTGCCCCTGTGACCGCCCTGGCCCCAGCCCGAGCCTGGGCACGTGGAGCAGCCAGTGGCTCTGCTCCTGGCCCCCAGACCCTGCTCCGGGCAGGCACCCTCCCCACCGAGAGCTCACAATCACCACAACCCTGCCTACTGGTAGGGGGAAAGCCAGCGGGCGCGTCTGCCTCTGCCTCTGTGGGCAGTTTGGAGTAGCCGAGCAAAGACAATGGCAGGACGTGACTGTGGGGACATCTGTGTCTGATCCAGGAAATGTTTTGGCGTCAAAATAGAAGCAGTGGGTTGTTAAAAACAAAAAAGAAGTGTGAGCACAAAAAGATCTGGGATACACTCACAGAACGTAGCAGAGCTTTTTAGAAGAGGACAAGGCTGAGATTTAGGTTCCCAGGTAGCCTGACACCCTGTTCCACAAACTGTGCCCCTGCTGGGCGTGGGTTGCTGTGCTGGCAGCTTGTGCCACCTCTCCAAGACCTTGTCCTTTCACCTAGGGGCCGCCTGGCAGGTGGAGGGAGAGCGTTGGCTCACACTCCCCCCTGGTACCCGGCTGCTGTGCCCGCATTGCAGGCTTGTGCCTTTCAGCAGGCACAAGAGATTTGTGTCTTCCCTTTAGTCCCTGCTGCTGAAGGCCTGCCAAGGAGTGACATGGGAATTTTTGAGGTCTGCAGCAGAGCACCTGCATCCCCATCCCGAGGGCGGTGGCACTGCCAGCACAGCCCAACCACGTGGGCCTCGCAGGGCAGAACAGCCTCCTGCTGCCATTCTCAGGGTGTTCCATTTGCCTTAAGTTTGGAGTCCAACCACTACCCCACAGCCCTGTACCCTGAGCTCAGACACAGGTTTCCTCTACTGAGGCTGATGCTGCTGGTCAGGACAGTAGTTCAGGTTGTGCAAACCATCTGGTAAGCACGGAGCGAGAGGTTTTGCTGGTGCACATGAGGTTTGCAGCAGCTTCTGCTCTGAGGAGAGCTGCAGCTTGTCCTGTTCCCAGCTAACAGGCACCCCGCGCTGCAGCACTTCCATTTCAGTCCATAGCACGGTGCGCTGCAGTGGCAGGAATCGTGGGGCCAGTGGAAAATGGGGCTCTGAGCTCATGCATCTTATTTTAGCTCCCCATCCTCTCTGGAAGCTATCTCAGGCATGTTTTGGGAATACAGCAGGTATTTTTATGAGTGGGATTTGCAAGGGTATTTTCATCTTCGACTTGGAGACAGCTGGGCCTACTGCCAGGTTTAGGAAGCACAGAGGCAGAGGCAAGAAACATAAAACTAGCAAGAGGTAGGCTTCCTACTGGGGCTTATATTTAGCTGAGAGGAGCAGGAGCACTTGAAAATGTCCTGCTGGTGCTCCTTTTGCCAGACAGTCCCTCAGCCAATTCATGGAGGCCAACCTTGACCCGAGCCAGGAAAGGCAAGGGGAACGTGTCCCACCCGATGGCACTTGTCCAGCCCGGCCCACCTGGCACCACCGAGACCCCGGCTGCCCTTTGGATCAACTGACACCGGCGCGGTGGGTGCGGTAGTGAGCCGGCCGTCCCAGCGCGCCGGGGGAGAGCTGCTGCCGGGAAGCGCTGAGCTGCGTTCGCTGCACACTCGCTGCACACTCTCAAGGTCGAGGAAACACGGGATGGGGGCACAGTCAGCAGGACCGGCGCACTCTGGGTGGGCTCACCTCCACCTTAGGGTTTCGGACACTCTCTGGCACCGAAGTGGCACTGTGCCCTACGCCACGCATGGGCTGTCACACTGAGCTAACCATGTGGCTCCTGCGTGCTACATGCGCTCGCTGCACGCATCTGCCCCGGGCAGGAGACGCTCGTCACGGCACCAAGCAGGGGCTGAGGGCACGGTGAACAACCGACTGACAGCCAGCAGTGGAAAGCCTTCCAAGGGGCCGCACACCAGCCTGGCTTTTCCCCCTGCACCGCGGCTGAGCCCCTGGCCCAGGCACAGCGCTGCCCCGGGGGTGTTGCTGCATGCTCGGGGGGAGCAGAGCCGAGCTGCCCCAGGCAGGCCTGAGCCACGGAGGGGCCGGTTCAGCTCCACCTCGGCCCCCCCAGCCCAGGCTCAGCCACAGGGCCGGTGGCAGGGCAGCGTGCAGAGCGTGGCCCCCGGGCTGAACTAGCGCCCGACGCGCAGGGTCCCCCGGCTGGTGCAGGGTCCCCTGGCCACCATGGGGTGCCAGGGCTGCCAGCCCGGCGAGGGACGACAGCTGATGGCCGAGTCGGAGCGGCCGGGAGCCGCGCAGCCGGGGACAAGCATGACCTTGCAGTGACACAGGGAGCACCATGCTGGGCCATGCCGTGGCTGGGGAACATGAGCCGAGCAGCTGCACAGCGCTTGGCCGGGGGCCGAGGGGCACGGGTTGCCGGTGGCCAGTGTGCAGACCTGCTTTGAGCCACCCCACAAAGACCCTCCCAGGCAAGCGTGGCCAGCTAGCTCCAAAAACAAAATGCCTTCCTGGGGGGATAAAAAAAAAAAGAAAAAAAAAAAAAAAAAAGAAAGAGACAGCTTCAACCAAGAAATAGCCACAGGCAAGTTTTGTTTTTAAAGCATTTTTATTTTGTTCATTTTGAATTGAATTTTTATGTGATTTGTTTCACTGAAAATGGACACATTTTGAAATACCATGTGTTCCCTCCTCTCTGCCCAGAGGGAGGTTGGCTGCTGACCCAGAGCAGTGAGCTGTGGGGCTGCTCCTGCTGAGGAGGGATGCACCACAAGCTCTTCATTTTCCATAGCTTTGCACCTTTTCCAAAGGAAAGACAGTTCTCAGAAAGGGGGAAGCCTAAAGCAAAATACCCACCTGTCTCCTGTACCTGGTATTGATTTTATTGCACCTGGCAAAAAAGAGGTATTGATTTTATTGCACCTGCTGGGGGAGGCAGAGGAAGAAAAACAAGATTTCCTTCCACCATTTTTTTTTTTAAATAAAACTAATGTCATCCCTACAACCAATGCAACCTATCACCCCTGTGGGGGTATCAGGCTAGCACTCGCTTCTCTTGCTGTGTCTTCCCAAGAGCCTCTTGAACAACCAGCGCCTGCAAGAGCCCCATTCAGGCCTGGCACAGGACCCCACCATGCCCTGGCTGCATCAGCATGCTTGGAGCAGGTTGCTATTCCTGCAGCATTCCTCCACCACCTCCCTCAGCGGGCTGCAAGAATAATCTGCCTGCTGCACAGGTCGGCACCATGAGCCAGGCCTGCTCCGCTGCCGCGCAGCCCCGAGGGGGCTCGGCCCTCAAACACAAGCACGCGATGCTCCACCATTTTGGCGGCCACCCTCTGCACACGAAATGGTGGCAGGCGCAGCTGCACCCGTCAGTGGCTGCCATTGCATGCAGATCTACTGATTACATCCCAGTTGTCACGCCACTCAGTGAGAAGTGAAGCTAAATTAGAGCAACTAATTGCACCTCTTTGAAACAATCAGGATGACAAATCAGTGGTAATCTCTTCAGTTCTAGAGGGAAGCTATTGCGGCTCACTTACAAGGATTAATCAGCTTTTCATCAGTGTTATTATACCCACGCTGCCTCAGGAGGAGCCCCGAGGCCACGCCGGCTGGGCTCACACCACAGGAACACCAAGGCTTGTGGCCTCTGGTGGAGAAGGCAAGCATGGTGGAGAAGGCAAGCACCGCCAGGTCGCCCTCACTCCCGGCCCTCGTCCACACTAGCAAGGCTGCCAGCTCTCAGGCTGTTGCATCCGTTGCTCAGCACAGAGGAGATCCTGCCTGGTGGGTGTCCAGACATTGCACTGCACCAGGCAGGAGGGACCAGGGCTGGGCTCCAGGAGCTAAGGCAGCTCTGTGCTCAGCGCAGGCAGCCTAGGTGAGATGGCCGACCCACAGGGGACATGGGACACAAGGAACAGCAAGCGGGGTATCACAAGAGGGGCACCAAGGCCACCCTGCTGCCACAGAAACCACATTGACCAACTCTGCCAGCTCAGCCAAAGGCCCTGGGACCACACGCTGCCGGGACCTGGACAGCAGAGGATGGGGAGCAAGGTGGCAACCTGGAGCTGGGGACAAGCTGGGCACAGCAGAGCAACAGTGCAACAGCCATGGCAGGAAGGAAACCAGCACAGCCACAGGGTTTCTCTTATGCCAGGTGACCATTTTGTTTCCCATGGCCATTTAAACTCTTTGTTAGATATATGGGAAGCCTAGAGGCTCAAGTCTTGAGTGCATCCCTATCAGAACGACTCTCTAATACACAAAACCATCTCAATTACTGCAGTGGCATGTTAGAGATCGGACAGGGAGAAATAACTATATGGTATCTCTCTCTTCTACGTAACAAGTTGCAGGAGATACCCTGGTACACCCTCCCCAGAGCACACTGAAGGTTTGCTCCACATGTCTTGGGGTTAGTGCCACCAGCACTGCTCTGGGTCCATCATCTGGGGTTGCTTCAGGGAAATCCCACGCACCGCGTTGAGCTGGAGCTGTCAGCAAGCAGTGCTGGTGCCTTTCAATTCTTCACCACCTGCAGTCAGCAGAAAAGCACTCAGCAGCGACCCTCCTTGGCTGATGCTCAACATCCAGAGGACACAGGCTGCTAGGGATGAAGGACCTAGGCTGGGTTCTCCCAGCCCTACCACTGCTCCATGGCATGACTATGCCCAAACAAGCCACTTTCTGCTCAACAAAAGCTCAAAGAGCAGTCTGTCATGGGAACAGATACATCAGCTTCTGCACTTCCACTGCATTTGAGGTAATCCCAGAGCACTTTGCATCCCACAGATGTTATGACCAATGGTGGCAGAGAGTTTTTACTGAAAATGCCCAAGACCTTGTGCTGCATCCAGTGATGGTGCCCCTTGGCCAAGGCCCAGGAGGGAAGGACTCCTGAGGGAAGAAAAGCAACTCATGATACAACTCCATGGACAAACTAACCCACTTGCTTTTTGTGGACTCTTTTTCTTACTATCAGAGGTCTTCCCCTGGTCCACAAGGGCTCACCTGTCCGGCCAAGCAGGAACTAAACACACAAGCATGAGCGAGCGTGGGGTGCGTGAGGAGGAGAGGGGAAGGCCGTGGTGCTGTTGCGAAAACCCCTGGAGACAAATCTTGCTCTTTCATGCACTCAGACCAACAGGCCTTGGAGCCCTGGATGAGAGGCTGAAGGCCTGCACGTGGCTCTGCTCTGTCCTGGAAAAAATTCTGTGGAGGGCACGTGGCATTTCAGTCCCCTGTTTCAGTTTACAGAAGCACGGGTCACTCCGTTCCCTCCCTACTGCAGCCCTGCTCTCTCTGGCAAAGGGGTTGATGCAGGGCTGCGGAGAAGCCCCCGCCCAGCTTTTCTCAGGGGAGTTGCACAGGGATGGATTTGCAGCACCTACATGCTGGTCCTTGCTTGGGCAGGTGTCTATCATAGACCCCAGCCCATTACCACCCTGGAAGCTGAGCAGAAGGCGGAGCAGTGCCTAGTGAGACTTTGCTGCTGCTGCCCCAGCTGCATCCCCTTTGTGGTTGAGGAAAAGGCCCTTCCTACAGGAGGGCTGGTCAGCATCTCCAGCCAGGTCCAAGTCCTACGCTTCGCGCTGTCACTCCAGAAAACACCTTTGGGAGGCAGTCTCTGTGAAAGCAGTTGGCTGGTGGCATTCATGCAATTAAGTTAGCACTCCCAAAGTGGTACCAGCCCCCAGCATACCCCCACAAACCTACATACACCCCACCTAACTCTCTCCACCAGCATGACCATGGTGCACCTGCCTGTCGGCAAAGGCTGGCTGAAACTCGTGTCCATCCTGCCTCCCGCTGGAAGCCTACCAGGTCTACCAGACGTTGGGCACGGTGCTCACTTAGGTGCAGGTCAGTGCCGCTGCCAGGGAGCCTGCCCAGTGCAGCAGCTCCGAGTGGGAAGCTGCCCAGCCATGCAGTGGAAAATGGTCCTTGGAGTCCAGGAGACAGTCAGCAACAAGGCCGGCACGGTGCTGTATGGGGGCACTGTCCGAGTGGGTGTCCGCCTGGTTCTGGGACGAATCACCACCTGCAAGGGAAGGAGAGCAGATGGGATTAGCAAAACTCGGCCGTGGTCATGGAAGCCCAGCTCCCAGCAGCTCCATTTGGCTTCAGACCCAGTCCCTGCTCAGTCAGGAGAAAGGCTGACGTTAAGGGTCATGAATAGGAGCCTGATGCAGCATCTTCCATGGGAAAAATATCAGACTGCAGCCCATTGCTCCAGGCCCATGAAGGGCCTCCAGACTGTGCTGGTGTCCTATGGCACACATGCCAACACACCAGGACCCAGAGCAGTTTAGCTCAGCTCTCCTGTCGCGATCTCATGCACAACAGCTCTGTGCCAGCTCTGCTACGTTACAGCACTTGGATTGCACCATAAAAATGCAATGATACACTTGAGTTACATAAAGATCTAACTCTTGGAGGAGAAAGGGCTCTTGACATTTCCCCATGGCAGGCTTTTTAGGGTACATTAGGAGTGCTAAAACCATGGATGGAAACTGCACAGGAAGGTGAGCAAGCCAGGCGTCAGGGCCCTCCTAAACAGTCAAACTGAAACTGCTGAAAAACGTACAAGAAAATGGAAATCTGCTGCACGTGCCTGCAATCAAAAGAACTCGAGAACATGTTTATATACTGTAAATGTACACTATATAGCATACATAATTACAATTTCGCTTTCCCGTTGGCATTTGTGTGGGCACACACCAAGTATAACATACATAAAATACTACAGAGAGATATATTTAAGTCATCTTCATGTGCACATACAGAAAGCATCCAGGCAACAAATTTCTCCTAGTGAATTCAAAGCGCTGAACCAGGAGCTATCCTTAAGAACAGCAGAGCCCTCTTTAACTCATCGTCTCTCACACCAGAACAAGTACATCTGAATTCTTATTTTTTTTGCCCTCTGAATACCAAACTCTCTCCTACCCGAGTTATTAGAACTTGCCTTTCTGCTTTTGGGGCTTTGATGCACACAGTTTACTCTGCGGCACATTTTGAACTGCCCACAAAAGACAGTGTGATAAAGAAGCTCGGTTAGAAAGCTGTATCTACTCTGCTCCAGATGGATTCTCTGCAGATTCCCGCTCACAGCTTTACTCGGGCCAAGTCAATTAGAAATGTCTGAAAGTCAAAGCATCGCTCCTGCACATGATCTCTGGGAGTCTCCCAGTGTATTCCGTAATTTGGGCTCACAAACACAATCCTTCCCTCGTGCGCTGCAGTCGTTGCCCATAACAAAGATGTTTCAGATCAAAGGAAAGGGTTAACCCCCATGCAGTCATCGCATTGAGTCTTGGAGGTCTGAGTGCTGCCAACTCCTGAAAAATGGCCACCAGGCAAGCTGCTGAGAATAATCAGAATAAGATTGGAAGGTGTCCACATCAATCAATCACTTGTTGACAGATGACTGGAAGCCCCCACTGTGACCATGGACAGCTGACCAACTCTCGGCTTAAGCTGAAGTCTAACATTAGCCTGTTTGTTTCGTGTGGGTGGCTCCTACGTTATGACCTTAATAGTCAATCAATCTTGCAATGAGTAGTCTGTCTGGCAGAAACATTAATTATCCATACTATTCATGCATTGAAAAGCTTTATCTTCAAAAACTTAGCGTCACTTAGTGAGGAATAACAGAACCCAGAGCAAGAAAATAAGCCCAGCCTCAGTTCCTAAGGGGGGAACTGGACGGCAGGGACAAGCTCCTGAGGCTGCTGCAGCCCTGACCACCACCGAGGATCAGGAGCACTCAGGGCAGGGCTTGGCCTTGCTTTTATTCCTGGTACCTATTCAGGCAGCTTAGAGACTGCTGCTCTCACACCAGCAACTGCTGGAATCGGTGCCAAGAGGAAGACGAGGGGGAGAGATATAAAAGGACAACAAACACACATCAATTAAACCTTGCAAGCTGTTAGTCACACTAGTTAATAAGTTCTTTCTATCTGTAAAGTGCTCTTAGTGACAAATCCTTTAACTGGCACTCAGAGCATTATTATGGCTTTCAAGATGCCTCTGTCTTTCATGTGCAGCTTCTTGTACACATGTGAGTGCTCCCTGTTGCGCAGTCTGTTTACACTAGTTGTGGGAAGACATCATCAAAGCAAACTGAAAGCAACACTAAATGCTTGAGAAAAACAGAATTCATTCACTCCTGCCTGCTCCGAAATCGCCTTTCAATTTGTTTAGAGGCAGCGGTCGCAGCAAACCTCAGTGGCAGCAGGGAGGAGACGGGGACCCAGGCTGGCACAGCCAGTGTTTGGCCTCTCCAGGTCATTGCCACTGAAAGCACCCAGCTCCCCCGGCACCAGGCAGAGTCCAGGCCCCCTCCCTGCCAGCTGTGACACGGCGATCACGTCTCCAGCAACAAGGAGCAAGGAGCCACTCAGCCCCTTCTGGGACCAGGGGTCCGGAGCACAGCATTCTGTGCACCAGAACTGTGCTCAGTGTGGCATCCCCTGTGCCTGGGCAGTGGGAACAGGAGCAATGCCTTGGGGCTCTTTCCCCAGGGAACCCCCTAGGGGTGCTGGGCAGACACACCCCACCCCCCCACCCCACCCCACCCCATCCCCTTCCACAGCCTCTTTCATCAGCCTCCTTGTCCTCCCTCGCCATTGCACCCAGGCACATTCACCCCAGCCCTCCCTGTGCCATAGGGGACACGGAGGATGTCACAGGATTTCTTCCAAAAAGCTAAAACCAGACAGAGCTTCAAGCTAGGTGAAGGAAGGAGAAGAGGCACCATGCTCGGGAGGGATGCTCCTGCCTTGCTCACTGCCCTGCTGTGGCTGGAGCAGCCGGGCAGCCCCGCACTCCGGCACGACTCTGGGGCAGAGTTCTGCGGGAGCAGCACGGGGCAGACTCACTGAGCCACCAGAGGACAACGTGCCTGTGCAAGGCCACTGTAAAAGCTCTGCAAGGACACCCTTTTCCCAAACTTTGAAATACTCCCACTTCAGAGGGGACCTGTCTCTGCTGCCCTGGGCACGGAGGTGGCTGGGGCAGGGTCCCCAACACCAGGTGGTGCTCAGCAGGGTGAGGTCACAGCAACTCTCCAAGGACCAGAAGGTTTGGTGCCAGCTCCAGAGGTCCTGTATTGCAGAGATCTGGCGCAGCAGGAAGGGAGCTGGGCTGTGGTGCAGTCCCCCTGGTGCAGGCAGATACCAGGTCATGGCTAGCTTTCGCCCCTCTCCTAATGCTACAAATTAATTACGCTCTTCACCCACCACTGCAGAGGAAACAGCAAAGATGTCTAACGGATGTGGGCCAGGTTCATACTGGAGTTGCTATGGCGTTGGTATGGCCATTTCAGAGCAAGACATCCCTTCGGAGACGACATCAGGAGCCAGCTGGGTGCCAGGACACGTCACATCCATCATCCCTCACAGCAGACTCGCACTGCCCTTCTCCCCTGGTTTAACACAGGCCCTTGTGCATGCCATGCTGTGCGTTCAGGCAGGGGGCTTCATCATTAAACCCTTGTAACCTAAGAGGAGTTACCACTACAAAAACAACACCCTAGGCTAAAGCTCTGCCCATTCTGCCCAGATATAGGGATACGGAGACACTACTGCATGCATGCTCTGCATCTTATACACTGCCAAATGCTCTTGCACTCAACAGCAAAGGCAGCCCAGGCCCCACACCTTGCACTGGATGGATGGTACACAGTGAACATCAGCGGGTGCCCCACAGGGCAGGACACAGAAGCCCCTTCAATACTGGCCTCTTTAGGCAAGAGCAACAAGAAGTTGGGTCCACCAGCACCCTATGTAGCACAAAACTCGACCAACATGCCAAGAGAGCAATATGGGATGTGCAACAGTGGGCAACCACACTGGCACGGGGGATGCTGGGGACCCAACCCCAACTGCCATGCCCGGGGCCAGTGGCTGTACAGAGCACAGCTCTGTGGGACTCACTTATGGAAACCATCTTCTCTTTAGTCAAAGTCAAAGCAATTAGGCCTCTGCAATGTTAGATTAAAAAAGAGACAGCTAATCGGAGACGGTCCATAATCTTTCACACTTGGGCTGCTAAAGCAGGCCACAATTCAGCAAGCCTTGTCTGGACTGATTATATTTCCTGAAAAATGAACAGTAACTCTTGTGTAGAAGCAAGTTATGTTTCTGCAAACTCTCTTCCACACAAATTAAAGTATTAATCACCTTAATAAACATTAATGTGGAATGGTCATTCATTAAATTCAGGAAAATACACACCCTCAAAGCAATCATTTCACAATTTTTGTACCCAGCACACTCACAACACAGCACTTGTGCTCCTCTGAGCACAGCACGCCCCGAGCCGGCGGGCGCCCGATGCCTCCCAGCTCCACCCGGTGCCCACTTGCTGGTGGGCAGCGCAGCCGTGCACCGAGCGCTGCACAGCCAAGCCCAGGCACGGGCCTGGCAGCAGGAGCAGCACTGCTGCCTGCCTTCACCGTCATCATTTCAGTGCCACACCGTGATCTTCCAGGGATGCAAACAGAACAGCACAGTCTGCCAGTACAGTCAAGGAAGCAAAAAAAAAGGGGGTACAAAAGTAACAGCAGACATTTCATTAAGCCTCCCTTTTAAGCACAAAGCCACCACTTTTCAGCTCTGCTGGTAACGGCATCTAGCGCTGCCCGAGCAGTCACAAAGCAGGCCTGCCTTCAGACCAGGCAGCCCTGTTTGCACACACAAGCGCCGTCCCCAGGAGCCCCCTGCAGAGCCCTGCCTGTGTGCAGCAGAGGAGATAACCAGCCGGCTGCTCGCTGGCTCTGCTGTGCCCACCCTGTAGCCAGCTCTTGCTGCCAAACACTATGTGCAAAGAGGGGTCTAGAAAGTTTGTGTCCACACCTTCCTTCAGATAGCACAGCTAGTGATGTACAGCAAGGAGCCAAAAGAAAGGGACATTTCTAGTGCCATAAGGCCCCCATACCTCCAAAAGCCAGGGCTGCCAATGGCTCTTCACCAAATGCCTTCCACGGTTGTGTCGCCAATTCCCTGTATCACCACGCATGACCAGTTACCCATTGTACGTGGGGCAAACCTCCCATGCATCCCATGGTGCAACGCACACACGCGTGGTACCTGTTTCTGCTCCATATTGAGCAGCTGCTCCCGGAGCAAAGTCCCCACTGACATGAACATGAGCACAAGCGAGGATTGCTCCAGAGAGCCCTGCCCAGGGATGAGCTATCTGCAGCACGGACCCAGAGCAGGACTCTGCCACAGCAGCGAATGGAGCCAGTGGGTCAGGCTGTGACTCTGGCTTGACTGCACCTCCAGCCAGCTCTGCTCAGCCACCACACGCCAGCTTGGCTGCCCATGCTTATGGCTCCAAATCTGTATTGAGTGCCCACATCATCATCACAGCACTAGGTGCTGCACGTGTGAGTGGCACTCGTAAGGCCACGCTAATGGTGAACGTGGCCCAGCGTCTCCCAAAACACAGCACGCCGCTGGAGGCCGGCCTTTGATGGCGTCTCCCTGTTTGCTGAGCAGCGCAACTCAGAGCCTTGCTCAACACGGCATCTATCTGTGCGCTCCTCCGGCAGCATGCCCCGGGGACGGAGCGGGGCCGTGCAGCCGAGAAGCGAGGCGGCAGCAGAGGCGTTTGGGAAGCCTCCAGGCTATCAGTTGCACACGATAGTGTTAGATCTCCTGCCCCAGAAGGTCCTCAGTGCAACCTGGCCTCCTCTGGCTGGCTCAGGGCTTCACAGCCGGTGTCAAGTGGCAACTTTCTGGATTCTGACCTTGTTGGAATTTGCTCCTGGGGGGGGACACGCCAGTCCATAAAGTTCCCATTAGTGTAAAAGCAGATGTAAGCACTTTGTTGGCAGAGTTCAGCAGCAGGGAAGCCTGCAGTTGATCAGTTCTGCCTCACTGGTCACTGCAGTCAACAGGAATTACTACAGAGGATTTCTGTGCCCCCTCTCCCAAAGCCCACCCCTCTCCAAAAAAGATTTAAAGAAGCCAGCCAAGCTCAGGCACCACTCCAATATAACGCAATAAATCTGCGTGATGCATGCCAAGGGGAGTTGGCCCCATCCAGGAACAGCCAGCAGGAGAGCAGAGTGAATTTGTTTATTGTATGAAACGAACCTAACCATGGGGACTGGATGTCGCTCAATGTGAGGAGCAAGTGGCTCTGGGGCCTCTGAGCCAAGCAGCTCCACACAAAACCGAGGTGTGGGTGGGTGGCAGCTGGGACTGCCTTTGCCACTGGCTCCCCACAAGGACAGCAGACGCCTGGCACCCCAGATCTTCCACAGCCAGGGACCATCACCTCCCCTTCCCACGGGCAACAAGGATGCAAGGGGATGGCCAGGGCCTGCAACACCGCCCTGGGCTGGGGGCCTGAGCGCAGCCCTGCCAGGACCCCAACCACCCCGTGGGGTCTGCGAGCCGCAGCGCCCAGCTGGAGGGAGCGGAAAAGGTGTCAGTAAAGAGGGCACACTGCTGCTGCCGGCTCTTTGGGGCCATGGTGCTTCCCGACGGAGGCAGAGCGGGATTGCCAGTACCACAGGGTGCCGCGGCTTGCAGCGCTGCCTCCTCAGCGCCCAGTGTTCCCTCTCCATCACATCGCACCGAGAACCAGCACTGGCTGACCTGGTTTCAGCTAGTTTTCCTTAATGATTAACACTCTCTGGGCCCCTGCTCACTCTGTTATTCTCACCAAATTAAAGAGCAGTCCCGGATCCTCGTTAGATTTGCTCACATTTGAGCAGTGTCATGTGGTCAGCAGCCCATGGCAATACACTAAATTAAAGGCCTAATGCAGAATCCACCTACAAGCCTGACAACTAATGAATCGAGGGCTTCAGGCCCCAGAGGACCCGCGCTGGGATGAAGCCACTTCACACCGAGTCAGAGCAGAAGTGCAGTCCCTGGGCTGTCATTCAGAAATAAAGAGTTGTTTAATTTTATTCACTGCAGGACACAGAAACAACAGCATCTCTGTAACTAACAGCTGGTTTGCCAGAGAGCCAGGCAGCGACGACCCCTCTCGGCGCCGATCCCTGGAGCACGGTGGCTCCTGCCTGCACACCGTAGGTGCCAACAAATAAACTCCCACTTGGTTTCAATAAACTGGGTTTGAGTCCCTGGCACAGAAAAGCTGACTTGCCTATGGTCAAAATGAATACCTCTGCCGATCCCTCCAAACCAACACTGGCTGCACGACTTGACTACCTTCCTGGCCCCGCATGGCCCTTCCTCCATGCCGGCACACACCGCTCCCCAAACGAAGGGCGCAAGGGAGCACAGCCACCTGTGGGCAGCACCCAGACCTCACAGGTAAGCGTCGCTGCCTGCGGGCATCAGTTGACACTGATTCCGGTTACATGTGAGAAAAACACTGCAGCTCCCACTTTGGGCTTTTAGACCCTTCTCCCCATCCTCCAGTGGGGCAAGCGGTGGATGTAAACACTTGGGCCAATGCAGCGACCATCAATTTTGCTCTGAAGCATTTCAGGTTGGAGCTGGAGTCTGGAAAGGTTCAGCCTGTTGCATCAGACAGCTCAGCCCTGCAAAGGTCAGGGCTGTTTTGGTAAGGAAATGTTTGCTGAAACCTTCCCCTCCCCCAGATCCCTGCTCTCAGCCTCACGCTCACACACTTACGCATGCACACTCACACCACACCACACACACCCTGCTCCAGCCTACAGAAATGGAGAAGCTACTCAAAGTGACACTGCTCTTCACAGAAAACACATGCGTGTCCTGAAGTCACGAACACCACAGCAGCTGCACAGCACTCCCAAGGCACGGTGCACAGAGCAGA
The DNA here is from genome assembly GCF_963921805.1 of Phalacrocorax carbo. Classification (NCBI taxonomy): domain Eukaryota; kingdom Metazoa; phylum Chordata; class Aves; order Suliformes; family Phalacrocoracidae; genus Phalacrocorax; species Phalacrocorax carbo. Next base: position 6,955,175 of record NC_087527.1, on the reverse strand, counting down.
TCATAACGTTAGGGTTAGTGGTATTTTTTCACTCTCTCACACCAGAGAGAGCCAGTCCCTCTCCCAGTGAACAGTCAAGTGAGCCCAGGGCAAAACCAGTGTTGAAGGACAGCTCATGTTCCTAGCTGACCCCTTGGTCCCCTCTGCATGCTGGCACCAGTGGGAATCGCTGCTCCCCCAGCAGGGTACCAAAGGGCTGCCAGGTGTCAGGGAAAATCCAAACCCCAGCAGACCAGACCCACCACAGACCAAAGAAGAGGCTGGTTAGGAATACCTGTACAGAGGAAACCCCTCCCTTGAGACAGAGTCACCTCCTTACCGCCAATCCACAATCTCTTCTGCATTTCTTCCTGTTACCCCAAAGCCGGGAGGCTTCACAGTAAATGGCACTCTGACCCCCAGCAGAAGGGTTACCCTGGCAGGCTTCAGCTGCAGCTCGCCCACCGCAATGCCGCGCAGGGCTGCTCTGCTCCTGCATCGGGAAATGGCTGGCCATGGATCACCTCTGCAAAGCCACCAAAAGGCAGGAAAGCTGAGAGCAGCACAGCCCCCAGTGGTGGGTCAGACTGAGGGGGGGACCCCAAACCAGCAGCTCTCAAGGGTAGGCATGATGGTGCCTGGGCAGGGCAGGGGAGGCAGAAACTCTGCAGCAGGCAGTGGGCTGCAGCCCAACTGGGCACTGCTCCACCCCAGCACGGCCGGGTGCGCAGGCACAGGATCTGCAAAGTTGGCTATTCAAGTCCAGTCTGATTTAAATGCTTAAATTGTTTTAAATGCTGGCGTCATACATAAAACACCCCTGAGGATCCCAGTCTCACTGCCAGGGCTCACCCAAGCCTGGGTGTCCATTGTGCCTCTAGCACAGGACAGCCTTTGGATGCCAGCATCCCTGGAGCCCTGCTCAGCCACGGCTCCTGTGCTGGGCCTGCTCCTCTGGAAGGGGGGCATGGGTGAGCAGTCACTGCTGGAAGCAGCTATTTCCTAATTGCTGAGCAGTCTCTGATGTCCAAAGATGCAAACGCAATTTTACAACAGGCGGCTGTACTGAAGGTTCCTCATTGAAAAATGCAGCTATTTATATGACACTTATAAATGTGTGCACACAATGAACTCAGGAAAGCTTTGTGCCTGAATACTGTCAACACTCTGACAACATTTTTATTATACTAGCAAAGAATTTGTTTTGTTGCTGCTTAATTGGGAATCAATACAGGGCCTATGTTTAATTACATTCCCTATTTCAGAATGGTTGGGGGATCAGTCGGTCTTTTTTTTTCTCCCTACAGAGATTAGGGACTTTGTATTTAGGATTCAGAGAGCACAGAGACTGCCTATAGGAGAGAACAGCCCCCTTAAAGAAATGGACGTACTTAGCGGGATCATTATTAACCATAAACAACTCACGTGAAGGAAGGTCAGAAGCACACTTACCCTTTACCATCTGTAAACAACCAATTATTCAGCTCATCAAACAAAATAATGCACAAGTATTTACATACATGTGATGCTTGTGCACACACATGTGTGTGCATCTGGCGTAGCTCGAGGAAGCCCCGTGCTGGGACATGAGCCTGTGCAAAATCCGGACGGGGTAAGTCAGCGCACAAGTGACAGACGAACCGCCCTCCTCCAGCGGCAGACCCCCTCTCACCAAGGGAAGAAGGCAGCTGGCCCACTGTGCAGCGAGGCCGGGTATCTAACAAGGTGTACTCGCTGGCAGGCAGCAGCACTGCTGCTCGGCTTGGGGGCAGGGATGCGCGTATGAGCAGCGTGCAAATGGTGGGGATATAAATAACAATATCCTGCGCTGTCTCAGAGACAGCTGTGTGGTAACTCTTACAATTACTTGCTTGTAAATGGCAACCTTTACATGTGCTTGACTTGTGACATCTTTACGCGCTCCATCTCCGGAGAGCTCCTGGTGCGGCTTGGCGGAGCTGCCTCCCACCGCAGTGCCGGCACTCCTGCTGCCGTACCAAGGCCAGCCCAGCCGGGACGCATGGCACTGGGGGGTCCTACCCCCCTGCTTTGCCATGGGGCAGTGCCTCTGCGCCCACCCCTCGTGCCCCTGCTCCAGCTGGGAGCCCACTGCCCAGGGAGAGGTGATCTCCGGCCAGGTGTGTGCTCCGACTGCCACCATCCACTGCATGGTTCAGGTGGGCGTGCTCACGGACCTAAACCTCCCGCCTCATCTCCAACGTACAGGTAGACCAGTGGCACAAGGAGAAAGTAACATACTCTGTGGCTGGTCCGAAATGCCTCAGTGCATCCTTACAAAGAAGTGGCTGTTTGAAAACCCATGCCAGAAAGCACTGTGCTGTGGACACAGGTCACTGAAATCTACAGCTTTTGGGGGACAAGAGGCTGCTCCCCAGTAACCCTCCAACACACCATATTGGGGGGGGCTCTGCAGACGTGTGGCTTGGCTGCTCAGAGTGGGTGTGCGGTGCTGGGAGCAGCCAGCAGCAACTGGGAAGGGAGAGGGCTGGGAAACCCAGTGATGGGCTGTATCATGGCCACCCCTCCCAGCCACACACGCCAGCTTCCCTCTCCTCTCTGCTGCTGGCAATCAATTCATCCTCTGTACGTGAGGACAGCGGGGCAAGGAGTAGCACATAAGGCTGAGATGTGTTTATTTGATGCTGGTACACAGCCTACCCACCCCATGTTTCTCCATCTGGACAAAGCATGACCACTTCTCTAAAGCAATTGTTTCATCCCTAATGCGAGAGCTGCATTTTAGCATTAATTTTTTTTTCCTAGACAGACTTCAATCTCATTAATTTTAAGATACTCTAAGCTCTCTTTAGTGGTCTCTAACATAATTCTCCTAACTTAGATACACTAGATAGAAGTAGCCAATCCTGTTCATAATTGTATATATGGCCAGCAATTCAAATTCACTTCCCCTGATTTAATGTCCTATTTGTATTCTATCAATAAATGAAGTTCTCAGGACCATACTTAAATGGAAGCAGCACTATGCTCTGATAGCCAAAGCCAGCAAAAAAAATTTCATCGCTAAACCAAAACGTCTTGTAGTATATGATTCCTTGACTTATTGTTCTCTCCTCTTCACTGCACTTGAATATTAAATGTTGTATTAATAGCTCACTCTTAATTATCCATGAGTAATGTACTACAACCAGGAAATTAATGGAGGGAAGCACCACAAAAATGGAAAAAATTCTCACTATCCCCAATACATTTTCAAACAGCCTGTGAGAGGAAGGGAGACACACACACTGCCTTGAACACAGCCAGACAAAAGACCAGCACTGGGGAGGGGTCCACTGCTGAACCCCTGTGAACAGAACTCCTTGCCCCTCTGGACATTGCTCACCGTGGGAAGGAGATTGTGAGCAGGGGTACAATAATGGTCATATAAATCTGGGGATGGCCTAGAGAGGGGAGGGCAGGGGTAACCGCTGTCTCTGTCCTGAAGCGCCAGATGGAGGAGATGATGAGTGAGACCAGAGTGAGAAATTCAAGATTGTTGGAATGGAAAATGGTATGGAAAAGGAAGACTTTTCCAAAAACGCAGAGTTCAGCTCTGGACTTCACTGCTGCAGGAAGGTGTTGCCATCTGAACTTGAAAAGACTGATAAAGGACTGGGTGTTTTTATGGATAATGTGGATTCTCGGAGTTAAACATCACAGCCGAGAAGCATGGGAGGAGATGCTACACCCCTCATATCATCACCATGGTTTAATGTGCTCCCCAAAGGGCACCCGAGAGGGACAACCCCTCGGCTCTGCTGGGACATCTTTCCTTCCTGGGGCCAAGGGCCCAGCTCAAACCCCGAGCTCAGTGGGGGCAGGACAGACCCACAGTATTCATCGGTTCCTTGGTTTTGCGGGGGTTTGCATCCCATGGACATAGGCCCACAGGCTGAGACGACAGAGCCATTTCACGGGCTGGAGCAGCCAGGCATGCCTTGATCTGGGGGTGCAGCTCGGCGCTCACCCACCTAAATCCCATGCTGGGTGCCCAGGTGCTATCAGCCCCCTTTCAACTCGCCCACACTTAGAAACTGAGCCCTTTAAGATGTCACCACTGACATGCACATAAGGCATGGACCATATATATCATCCCTCTCAACGTATTGCCCTATTTTGAATGTCTTTGCCTCCATAGGTCAAAACATGGCAGTCACACTGGCTGCAGGCCATGCAGAAGGCAACACACCTATTCCTCTCCCACCATCAGCATGACCTCCATTCACTGGAGCATCTCAGGTCTGTGGAATCAGAACCGAGCTTTCTAAATAACGCTCTTGGCAATAGCACTGCCAGTGATGGACACCACGAGGACAGATGGAGAGCCAGCAGATGGACAGACAGACCGACCCATGAGCAGGAAGACCTCAGACAGCAAAAGCTGCTTTGTAAGTAAAACCAACAGCCTGCCTTCTGGAGCAGCACTCTCTAACTGGGCTGTGATGCAGCCTCACAAGAGCAGATGACAACTGGCACTGAAGAAGAACCAGGCAATAATATTCCTTTAACTGCACCACTAGAAATATTGCCCGAGGGAGAGAAATGTTGCAAAAGTTGTCTGTACCCTAATGCAAAGCACAGGAATCAAAGCTCTGGTACCCTGATCAGCTCTGAACTTTGTAAACCTAATTTATTGAACTGCTCAGCACAGGGAAGGGAATTAGTTACTTTGTCTCTTACTCAATACCAGCATTAAAAAATTAACAGGCCATTACTAAGTTTTCTTTGCATTTCTGCCTATTACAGTGTTATTTAACGACCCGGGGCTCTGCTCTGAGCTCAGCACTGTTGCCGGGGGTCCCCTGAGGACAGCACAGGCTGAACCGCCCTGCAGCAGGCTGTCATTCTGCACCCTGGCACAGACCATGCCACCCAGAGGGCTACGCTGTCGGATGTCCCCAGAGAGTGCTGCGCCACAAAGCCATGACACAGTGCCTCTGCCACCGAGCTGGGATGCCAGGGACACCACCAGCATAGCTTCTGCAAGGCAGCCTGGGGCTGTGGCCAGCAGGGCCACAGCAGCATCCACCTCCACGGGTGCAATCCCAGGGCTGCTCCAGAAGAGTGAAACGGTGAAGTGTCTAATTAAATATGTGCCTCCCACTGCTGGAGCCCTGCAGCAGCCATGAATTATGCAGCGGCTCACTTACATGTCAGCAGGATCACAATATTGATGAGTTATCCCGTGTGTAATCTGATAAAAACCAAGATAAACTCAGCAAAAATTGAGTGTAATATGATCCTTTCCTTTCAATAAACAATTTCCAGCCCTGCGTTGGGAGTGTCTCTGTGCTCCCCTCTCTCCCGGGGCTCTCTCCTCACCTCAGGCAGCCCAACCCGGCGGCTCCTCAATATGGCCTAACACCAGCATGAATAAGCAGCCAAGCTGGCGGCATTAACCTACAAGCTGCGAGACAGCGCTGGGTGTCTGCGAAGCACTACCTGGGGGATACTTCTGTGCCATATGGAATTAGAGGCTGGTGCTCTCCGCAGCGCCGGTGCATTCCACAAGGTCTGCGTTTTGGCATTTAGATTAATGCTGTAGACAGGGAGGAAGAAGTTGCCATGTCTCATGCTGACTCCCTCCTCTCCGTCTGAGCAAATGACGGATGGCAGAGTGCAACTCCCACTCGGAAATGCTTTCCAGTGCTCGCGCAGACCCAGGTCCAACTCTGGCTCCCATGGCAAGCCGACGGCTTTATAATCCTGGCCCAGATGCTTTCGGTACCCTGGGAACAGTAAGCATCACAGGTTCCCGCCCTCAGCGGAAACGCATCCCTCAAGAAACACCACGAGGAGAGGAGGCGAGACGAGGACAGAGGATGCCGCTCCTTGCCCCAGTGCTTCCCTGGTGTGGCAGGAACTGGTGCTGCTCACCCCAAACTCAGGGAGACCTTTAGAGGGACCCTGACCCCCTGAGGGAAGGCAGTGCCCCTCCGCACGGCTGCTCCCCAAGGCTGGAGAGCCAAGTCTGCCCCTCTTCCAGAGAGAGCCAATGCCAACGAACAGCAAGCAAAGAGACTGTCCTCTTGGGGACATGCACCGGACTCTCCTCAGCACTGTCTCGGTCATAGTGCCTTCCTACCACCAGCTGCAGAAGCGTAACAAAACAACCACTTCATTAACAACAAACAACGTATGAAGTACAGACACAGAGGTTACACTGGCTGCCAGGTTTGCCACCTTCAGGAGGTAGCATAGGAATACCGCGTAGCAAAGTGGGAGCCAGCAGCAAAGGGGACTCCGGAGCCTGCCAGACACCGCCTGGAGCTGGGAGCCCTGCATCCACCCATAAACCCAGCACCATCCCCAGTGTTGGCGGGTTCTTGCAGAAGCGGTGATCGTAAGTAGGCTTGTTTGACCTTCTCCTGAGGAACATTCAGTGCAGAGCACAACAGCAAAGCTTCAAAAGCAGAGTACTGCTATTTTTCTTTTAAGATAATATTTCAAATCCATAACTTACATAAAGGGAGAGACAGGAAAGCAGAAAGACAGGTAAAGAATCAAACTGGTGAGACAAGAGAAAGACAGGAAGAAAGGGATCTTCCCAAGAGAACCAAGAAACTGCAGAAAAGGACCAGTAAACCTTAATGACTTTCATGAACGCAAAGGCCCCCGTATCAGAGCGAGCGCCCAGCTCTGCTGCTCTTCTCTCCAGACCTCTCTCCAGCATGCGGGAGGGCATCAGCAGGACGAACCCCCGGCTGAAATACCTCCGGAGGGGGGGAGGGAGGGCCGGATGACAACACTGCGCAGTCAGCACCACGTGCCCCGCCGGCCGCAGGCAGCCCCTGGGCTCTCCACAGCCACAAGTTCCTCCGGTTCAGCCCTGGCCGTTGCAGAAGGGATCTGGATCCAGCCAGGTCCTCCTTGCCCTGAAGGCTGCTTCCCATTGTGCCCGGGGGGGTCTCAGAGGCGTCAGGCTGATGCTGGCCCAGCAGTCGGGGGAACTGCGGCGAGCCGGGGGGCTCAGGCTGGCCCAGCACCCTCGCAGGGGCATTCAGCCCTGCGGATAAGCCTACAGGGAGGGACAGGAATGGTGCTGTCTGGAGACGCTTCATTTCACAGATGTGTGTGTCTGTGTGCAAGAGAGAAACTTTCACAGTTTTACTGCTTTTCAAATATTTTAATGCAAGCCATTTGGTGTCATATTTTTAAAAAATGGATACCAGCATGAGCTACATGCGCATTAGCAAATGTCTCTATATTAGTATAAATACAAGAAGCAGAAAAGCACAGTCTGACTCCTAATCCATATGGTTATTCCAAATAGATTGCATGGTCTTAAACTTTGGCTTATTAGACTGGATCTTACATATGGAAAGAATTAAAATGCTGGATTTACAGTGTAGGCTAATCAGAACATGTTTAACTTATGATGCCCCAGAAGACCCAGAAGGTCACAGCCTCCCAGACACCTGGCGCAGAATCTGATTCCGCTCACACTGGTGTAAACCTCACAAAACCCCAGCCTCACGCAGACTTTACCGTGGCGTAAGGCAGGGCAGGATCTGACCTCCAGCACTCTAATACAAGCAAGCTGCAAAAAGGAAATACCTCATTTCCCACTGACTAGTCCATACAAGCGCAGAGACAATAGGGCCAAGTGTGCGCTGCCAGCAGCGCTCCCATATAGGAGAGCTGGCTAGCATTTGGGCTGCTTTGCCGTGACTCTTCGTATCTGAAAAAGCCATCAGCCTGCCTGTTCCTTCACTTAGAATAAAAGGTCACTTCAGGGCTTTTAGGCTTTTTTTTTCCCAAACAAAAGAATTATCTTGATTTTTTTAAAATACTTTGCCCCGAGATCACAAAAGCTGTTAAAAGCAAGGCATGATATCACTGTTAATGAAGCCAGAACTCATGGGAAGGTGGATACATGTTATTTACTTCTGCTAATTTATTTCTGGACAAGGCTAGGCTCATCTTGGGTGCTTTAATACGCACATTTCCACCACCGCAGATGTAAGCACACCGAACTCTCCCACCAAAGATCCCTCTGGCAGCAGCCTGAGCCTCACCCCCTTTGTTTTCGCATGGATTTATTCCACTGATGTTGTTTCCATGTGAGACAGTTGCCTTTTTATTACTCCTCTAACTACAACTTTCTCCAAAGTTGCTGAATTTCTGGACTTGGAGCGATGACAAAGGAATACACTGATTCACCCACTTTCACACTGCTCTGTCTGCTCTCACTGTCTGACATCTCCCTACAGGGATCATTTCATATGTTGTCTCCAGTTTGCTTGTTTTTCCAGTGTTGTTTTTTCTATGAAAAGCTAAATTGTTTGACTACGAGCACATTTGTAAGTAGACAGCTTCGGAGGAGCATTCCACTTTAGCTTCAAACTGGCTCTCTTCCAAAAGCTACCTTTGCTTCATCTTTTACATGTAAGGAAATTGTTTATTACCAGCTTGAACAAACAGGCACGCTGCTAAAATGCTTCAGCAAGGCTGTCCTAAAACCATGCAGTCTTCATGATGAGGTATTAACAACTGATGGGAAAAAAAAAAAAATCCATTTTAACAACCTGTCTGCACACACACATCACACAGGGGCTGAGAAAAAGCAGGGAAACTTTCAGTCCAACGGGTCACTGTTTTCAAAGTCGGTACAAAAGCATGAAGCAGTGGGGCTTCAGAAGAGCTGCTCCACTCGTATGCTGCAGCGCCACAGAACTCAAGTTCTGAAGAGGAAAGAGAAATTAGAAAAGAGAAAGTTTTCACTAAGCACCTCTTATCCTGGTGCTCTGGAATCTGCACAAAGCTGCTGAGTCCGGGAGCATTCAGCTCTGCCACACGAGGTTATTTTCATCATCCTACTAAAAAAATAAGAAGTGGTTGCTAGTCCCTGGCGTTGCTTTGCTAAAGGAAAAAATGCAGACTGTTTTCAGAAGTATCACTGCGGAAATCTTCTTAAAACTCTGTGTTTCTTTTTCGTACTCTGACCAAATTGAGGCAAAACTGACTTGCCAGACCATCTGAAAAGAAGAGGAGAATTTATTGAGAAAAACACCTTCAGTGATGTCACCTGAGTTCACAGTTCACCTGTGTCCAGATGGCACAGCTCCGGTCTCAGCACATTTGCTGCCTAGTTTTAATCGCCACACTTGACGGTTTCAGAAAACCCCTGGAAACAGCACGGGGTGAAGGGAAGCTCTGAAGGCAAAGCCCCGGCTGGCAGAACTGGGGTGACCGTGCCCTGCCCATGCTGCAGCCAGAATACTGTGCCAAAAACCACGCCAAAGCAGCTCCCGCCCTGGCGGTGGCAGAAACGCCCCCGCTTCTCCCCGCAGGTCTCCAGGCTCAGGCGCGGGACCATGGGGAGCAGGAGCAGACTGTGCCTGAAGCTGCTGGAGGGGCCTCATCACAGCGAGGGCGGACGGAATGACCAACCAGGAATCCAGCGAAGGAGACATGGATTAGGGGACTGCAGGGGCAGCCTCGAGAGTAAAATCCTGCCGCACTCAACCGCATCTCCAGCCCACCTGGGTTCTCCAATCTGCCTCTCTACTGACCCAGATGATAAAACCCAGCCCTGGCCCCACAGCAGACCCCTTAATGATTACGTCAAGTGGCGAGTCATTTATTAGTCTCCTTAACTGCCAGAAAACATCAGCTCTGAGAGACCCAAGTGTGGTGTTTAGTCCCCCCATCTCTCCAGTGGCAGGAGATGTACAGCATGCCAAAGGGCAGCTGATGGCCAGGGCAGCGAAGATGCAGGATCGCACCCCCAGCCTACCTCTGCCCCCACTCCTCAGCCCCAGTGCAGACCAGGGGCTACAGCTTGGGCTCACAGAAAGCCATGCACTGGGCTGAAAGTCTGATGAACACTTGCAATTAGGAGCAGAAGACAGCATGTCTGTGGAGCTGCACGGGGATGGCGCAGCAGCCAGGCCAGACAGCAGCACCGCAGCCACCCACAGCCTCCCGGGCACAGGGCATCTTCCTGGGCAAGTCCTGAGAGTGCAACTGAAACCCAGAACAGTTTCCCACATGGTCCATGCTGCCAACTAGGACAGAGGAGCACCTTACCTTTGCTGAAACCATCATCAGCTTTTGCTTACAAAAGATGCAGCAAAACTTGGAAAGGCCACAGATGAGTAACTGTGCTCGAGCCACCCACATCAGTACTGAAAGTGGTTCTGCAAAAATACGCGTTAGGGAACTACCCTGCACTAACTATGGCCTAACAGGCTTTTCCTCTCTCCAGCCTCTCATTACTGAGGACCAGAAGAATAAGAGGAGCATGTTCCCCTTTTGGTTTTTAAGGAAATTACTAAATTGGGATCAACTTTTCATCTTTCCCACAAAAAAGTGCTCTGTCATCTCGTGCCTGTTCACCTACGCAAAGACGAGATGACATCTCTGGCTAAAGGCCGACAGTTCTGCACCTCCTTGTCACTTTTAACAAGAAAATAATCCTGCAAAAACACTTGAAAAACAAATCGGTGTTGACACTCCTCATCTGCTAGGTACATTTTATGAAAGGAAAGAAATACTGCATTAGCGTTTGACCTCCTCACCTTTTTGACATTGGAAGAAAATAAAGAGAGAGAGGCTCAGAAAAGCTGATGCTGGAGCAACAAAATAATGAGAGCAGGCAGCGCTCTGAAGGCAGCAGCCCACCTGCCATGCAGGGAGGCCGAGCGGGGCTGGAGCCAGCCCAGCCAGAGGGAAGCTGTGAGCCAGGAGTGTGGAGGAGTCCACACGCACTGCTGCAGGCGCCTGGCAAGCCTTTGCCGGGGCAGCAAGGGAGCTGCGAGGGATGCACAGCTGTTCCAGGGACCGATGCTGACCCTCATGCTCCCCGCCGCCTACCACCACTGCCTGCAGCTCCTGGCTTGCGCCAGCAGCACCTTGTAACTGGTGCTGGAGGCTGGACCTGACTCAGGAGAACACTGGAAGCAGAGAGTGAACAATTACCTCAGGGAGGTACCACTGCATGCGCTGCAGCTCTGCCTGCTCAGTAGCGAGCCTGGCACCCACTCGGCTCGTTTGGAAAGAGCAGCTCATTACAAAATGAGCTCACCCCACCAAGAGCTGCTTCTACAGATGAGGGCATGAGGACTGGAGTCTCACCCCTTAGAGAGGGATCATACAGGGAATTGCAGAAAAGCTTCTCTGTCCTGCAAAGCACTGGGGCTCTGCACGGGCTGCTGTCCCTCCACGTGAGCAAGCTGATGTCCTCCCACTGTGTCTCATCTTGCCCTCGTCTTGCCTCATCTGCTCCATCCTTGCACCGTTACATGGCTGTGCAACACTCACAAGAGAAGCCTGCTCTGTCCTGCTCTAAATGCTCATGAACCACCCAGCACACTTCCAGCTTCTGATCTTTGTAGCCTGTGGGCAGGAACGGGAAGGCTTCCTCGGCTCCCAGCACTGTCAGCTGCTGCCTTCTATCTGGGCACGGCAGATTTCACCACATAAGTCACGCTAACCCCATCTCCTCTCCCCTGAGCAGAGGTTATGAAGAAATAAAACTGGGCTTTGTCTTCTAAACAGTCAGACGCTTTCTCCATGAACATGCTACCAGCACAGGCAGGCTTGCCCTTTGGACACAACACTCGGATGACTTTCCACATACACAGGCACCAGATGGTCTCACTGCTTCCCCAGTATGGCTGGGTATAGTTTTGCTGCTGCCTCGACAGGCACAAGTCCTTGCCTGTAGGAGGTGGGGGCACTCCGAGGAACTCGCAGAAACATTTTCCCACCAGTAGCTGTCGGCCTGAGCTAATGCAACATGACACATATCTCGCTATGAACAATGTGCTGACATTCAGAGCCTGCTCGCCATGTTCCAGAATGTGCCATTGTAACCGCAGTGTGATTGCAGGCAGGGGGATACATTTCCCCTCGGAGCTCATTTTGAGCACCCCTTTGAGGTGCCAATGCCATGAAAGACCTGGCATTCCCTCTGTGAGACAGCTTTGTAACCTGTAGCACGGGCAGCGCCTATGGTAATGTCAGCTGGAAACAAGGGCAGAGAGCAAGGCAGAGCTGCCTGAACAAGGAGGCTCCTGCAAAGCCACTCTCATTAGAGTCCAGCTACACCAGTGGCTTCACATCCTGCAAAGATGGCCCTGGCCCCTACCACACCTAGTGTCATAACTGGAAAAGGTGCTGCTAAACACTGGAGCAGGGGTCAGCCACAAGTGCTGACCATCCTCAGCTTAAAGACAACCCTCCCACCAACGGTGCGCTCTGAGAAACGGCTCTGGTAGCTACCACCACAACGCCGCCAGAAAAGCAGATGAGAAGTCCCTGGGATGGATCCCTTCCAGGCTGCAGGTGCAGAAGTGCAGGGATCACAGCAGAGAGCATGGCTCAGGTGCCAAAACCCTGACACCCGCCCGTGCCCTGCTTATACAACAGCGTTATACAACAGGGCACTTCAGATTGCGTAAGGATGGGACTGGCACACCTTGAAACCCCGGAGCCGGCAGCATGCTGGGGCGGCAGACCCACCACATGTTGCCTGAAAGCATGTTCCCCACCATGCTGCCTCGCCACTAACCCTTTCAGGCGCTCCTGGGGGGAGGCAGCCTGGCACGGCATGGCACGGCACAGCCTGTCGTGCCTCAGCACCAGGAGGCAAAAGAAGGGGCTCCTCCACCACATGGTGGGAAGAGGGTGATTTTGACCCCAAATCACAGGACCAGGGGAGCGCCTTCTTGAGGGTCAAAGAAAATGTTTTAACTTCTAGAGAATTTAAAGTCATTTTTGTTAGAGACCAGGTGGAGGGACGAGCAGCAGTTTGACGCAATCTGCAAATTTTGGCTCGGTGACAAAGGCAACACTGTGGCCACCAGCAATTCATAACTTCTACTCTGATCTGCTGCGAGAAGGAAAAGCACTGCAAGGTGCTGCCATACAGCAGGTGTGAAGTTCTGGTCTCTGTTTCAACAAAATCTACCCAGTACCTCCCAATGTGTAAAAAACCAAGCGTCTACCACAGCAGGCAGCACACGGAGAAGGCTGCTGGGAAGGATGAGGTTTGAGTTTCTCCCTGTCCGTTCATGTTTCCATTTTCTGCACCCGAGCAAGATGCCTGCAGCTTGAGCAAGGATTTACAACAGGGTAGGCTTTGGAGTTCCTCTGCTTCTCAAGGAAGTATCAGGAAATAAAAGGGCAATTGCATTAGTCAGTCATCAGGAGTTCAGGGTTTCTGCTTGGTTTCAGATGACAGCAGGTAAAAAAATTGCTTAGCTGCCTGACTGCAGCCAGCGGTATCTGCACGGGGCAGAACACAGTCTTCTTAACAATGTGCTACACACACTGTGCACTGTTTAAGAACTGAACAGCCACCTAGGAACATGCCTGTTTGCTGTAACCACCAAGACCAAGTTCAGGTAATTACAACAGGGCTCTCCCTCCCCCAGCAAGGCAGGGCAGGTCCTGGCCCATACCAGTGACTCACCCTGGGCTCTGCTCTGCTCTAGCAACTGTTGTCTGTGCTAGGGGTGGATGGAGTGAAATGCAGTGCCAGAAGGGTGTGAGCATGCCCAGGGAGATCCTCCCCATCTTGAGGGCTGCCATGGGCACAGCTGCATCTCTACTGAAAACTCCCACTAAGATGAGATTTGCCTCTCACAGCTGCATCCCACAGGCAGCTCTCAAGCTCTCACCAACCAGTGAACCCAGCCCCTCCTCTCCCCGGCGCTCCTCAGCCGTGTTCTCAGCTGTGGCAGAAGTACCCATCAGCAAGGCCACAATCTTCTGAGTGCCCACCCCTGTCACCCTACAGCCTGTTTATCAGGATGGCCATCCACATCTGTCAAGGATGCCTTTCAAGGTTACATTATCAAATTTCATCATCAAATTCCAGTTTTTTCTTGCGACACAATTAACCACTCTCCAGACCCAAGACTAAACCTTGAAAACCTCACTAACATCCTCCCTTCGTCTTCCTTGTGCCACCCTCCATACAGCTCTCACTTGGTGACAATACAGCCAGTGGGGCTGTATGTAGGTATGGTGACCATACATACAGTGGGGACGCAGTGCTGTCCCCACTAGTTTGTTTCTTATCTCATGCAATAACACCTAAAAGACCACTGCAAACTCCTCCAACAAAAGCTGAGGTAGCCAAATCCAGCTCCTACTAGCCTCTTTTCCTCTCCTTCCCCCAGATATAGATTTTATACTTGAAACTACTAAAGTTGGCTGAAAATAATCATAACTGACAGATGCTGGGTTAAATAGGCCACAGTCTTTCCCTCAGGCCTAATTTAGACCGGATATCAAAATGATACAAAATATCATTGCTTGCCTTCACTCCATCAGGACATCTGCAGACAGACCGATATTAACTCTTTCCTAGGAGTGTTTTGTTTGCACCATCACCTTGGAAGAAAAAACATGTTTTATGTAGCCTCCTCCTGCCTTAAACCCAAGCTGTGAGGGAGCTCAGGTGCTCCTCAAAGACACTGAAGTTCAAGCTCAGCCTAGCACCAGGTGTTGCGCAAATCACAGAGGCCTGAACCCCAAAAAGTACCCAAGCTACTTGCCACGACGCTGTCAAGGTGAGATGTTCAGTGTATGTAGGGCTGTGTGCCAACATATAGCCCATGGCAGGAATAAGAGACCTTGAGAAGGGTTTCAAAATGATAAAATACGAGGAAGATGAAAATGGGGTATTTTACACCCTTCCCAGACAGATGTTTTATCATTACACTGTTTTAAAGTAAACATCTCCATCAGCAATTCCTGAGCTAAAATGTCATTACACTTCAGCAGGAGCGGACACCACTTCTGGGTAGCTGTCACCTTGTGCTCCACTATCTAAGTGCTAACATCAGTCCTGCACCATGCATTGGTTTTAGAGGCACACTAGATGTAAGCTGATGCTGGACACAGGGCAGTCTGGTGGCCTGAAGACAGAGCCCAGAGCTGCTCTTATCCTTATCAGCAAAGAGCCAATGCTCACACGTCTGGCGGGTTTCCTCACATCTAACTAGAATTAGACATCTAAAAAGCTGTCCTCAGAAAGGGATAAGTCACCTACCTCTCTCCTTGGAGTCCATACAACTGGCTTTAACCAACACCTGGTTTGAAGTTAATCAGGAAGAGGCCCCACCCATAATACCAAAATGCCAGCACCCTTAACCCTCTTACTTCTGGTCCCAGATGGACCAGAGAAGCAAAAGAGCCATCATCACACAGCAATCCACAGTCTACTCTGAGTAATGCCTCATCCAGGAACTCCTGCAAGGAAGACCACCAGTGCCAGGTCACTCATGATACATGTTCCTGTTCTTATTTTCAGTGTGATTCCCCATACAGCAAGAGCTATCGTAACTTCTAAACTTAAGGAAAAGCCTCTTCATTGCACTGGGTAAGTCCCAAGCTGGTTGCATATATCACCTGCACAAGATGCTGCTGGTGCTTTATCAGCCCTTATAAGGGACAGCTGAGGGAGACACATCCAGATGAAACCCAGCCAACGCTAACTGACAAAGCTCCATAGCTATGGGCAACTAATAGCGACTGTCACTGGGTCACTAACTCTGCCTTGCATGGATAACAACTTCACTCACGGGCAGCAGTGAAGAGGTGCAAGCCCTCACCATCCTCTGGTAGCATCCAGACGATTTCTTTTGAAACACTGTATGAATTTGCTCGCAATAGAATTCATCCCCTCTCAGCTACATGGAGATGCTGGGCAGGGCAAAGAGCTCACATGAGCTCTTAGCAGAGGAAAGACACCACTGAGATACCATCCACTTCTGGCTGGCTTTAAATAGAATTAAGCAGCATGTAAGTTCAGTGCAGGCAGTGTGTGGATAGGGATCGCTGTTAGTGCAAAGATGCTGTGTGATGAGCACAGGCAGGAAATCAGAAATGAAAAAGCCGATACAGTTCTGAAGTTTCTAGATCACCAAAGCCACTTCCTCCCATTTTTGTCTTATGCGTTCTTTGTAACCGGAGAGGGATATTTTGAACAACATCAGCAAAATCTTTTAAAAATCTTCTAAGTCTATCTTCTGAGCCCAAGAAAGTCCAGCTGAGAATGCATTGCTGCATCCTAATTGACCTTCTTGGGTGGCTGAGCCTGAAAGGCATGCATGGCAAGTGAGGATGGCTCGGCGCAGGGCCCTCCCTGCCTCATTGCTCAGGTAAGTCCGTCATTCTGCATTTGCACCACAGAAGGGAGGTGGGCACAGGCTGGAGTTCCCCCATTTCACCGGGAGCCCAGCTGAGGCAGCACAAAGGCCTGTCTGCAGCCTGACCCCCAGACTGTGTCGGGCGGGGGGGGCAGACCACTCGGCTGGGCTCCAGCCCAGCCCCGCCAGCTCGCTTTGGGTACCCACTGCCTTCAGTCCCGTTGTTCCAGGTTGATAACAGCACCAGGAAAGTCAGAATGAAAAAAAAGAGTCTTAAAAGTAAACATCCTTGGGTATTGGACAGATGCAAGCATCATCTCCATCAGTGTGCACCAGCACAGTGACAGTACAGGAGTCAGATCTCATCCGTGGCCACCCAAAGGCAGAGCAGCACGTGGCTGCACAGCAAGGCACTCGCATATCTAACTTGGCAGAGCTCACATCGCAGCAGCAGCCTTTAACTTAGCAGCCTTGTGGCCTCCAACCGATAACCCACCCACAGCATCACAGCATACAGTACAACAGAGTTTTCACTGCTCTACTTAAGGACACATGCAGCTCGGATAACTTACGACATGTAATTAGAGACTGTATTTTAATGAATATGCACAAGGGGGCAGAGTCAGAGTTGTGCACCTGAGGTTAAGTTTTGCATATTTTAACTTTTCAACACTTAGCAGTGCAGTCTTGCTTCATTAACTTGACCTTCTGCATCTCGTTTCCTAGGAGGCTTGTTGGTTTTATTTCTCTTAAAACGAAAAAGAAACGTTACAGGAGAGTTTCCTTTGTTTCCACCAGGCGCTCGGGCTAAGGCCCACCAGGCACCACCAGAGCCCCAGTCCAGGCTCAGCCTTCCCCAGCACTCGCATCCTTGCCAGACTGCAGCCCGGTCTGACTAAGCTGCACGCACCCGGCCCCTGCCCGTACCAGAGGCAACAGTCCCATCCACTAATAAAATTGTCTGAAACATCTTACTAGAAAGCCTCATTTTCGATTGCTTATAAATTTGCCAAGGGTTAACTGATCAGACCTCAATTTTTCATGGCAAATACATCAGCCAGACTGAATATATTGATTTGAAGATTTAATTCAGAACCACTTGGTTATTTCTGAGAAATAGTTCTAAGGTAAACTCCATCTCTCCCACTCTCCTCACTGACAGGGCAAAAGCATATTCCCATGTTTTGAAACAAGGTTCAGGATCCCAGAGGACCAAGGATCCCTGGCAGGTTTAATACCAGCAATGGCCTTTTTCTGTCATGCCACGAAAAACTGCACAAACTTGCCCACTTATTCACCCCAAAACTCCTAACCTTTCCTTGCCAGCTTTCAGATTTTAGCAGCTAAACTCCCCCAAGACGAATCCCACTTTGAGATGCCCAAAGCAAAGGACAAGCAGGGCTCGCCCAGCGCTTGTTCCCAGAGCTGCTGGAAGCACCTGGAGCACCACGTCCATGCCCTGACACACCGTGGCTGTGGAAACACGCACTGGTGCTGGTACCCAGCACCCTGGCGAGGAAGCCATCCTGCTGCCAGTGAGGGACACCTGTCGGCCCAGACTCAGCCACCACCAGGCAAGCTGCCCAGCTGACTTTCACCATCTTGACCACTTGCAAGCACATGTTGATGACTTTCTCAACCAGTCCATCCTGGGCTTGATTGACAGGTGAAATCTGTGATATTGGCAGCGATGAAAAAATAATTTATTCTAACTTTGGGCACATTGAGCCAAAAAAACAGGGAAGGGGATTTTTGCCCCCTACAGATCTAGCTGTGGTGTGTCAAACAACATTGGTAAAGATGGGTGCCACGTAAGAGGGAAAAAAGAGCTTTAGCCTTGGATCATTTTGAAAAGAGCAGTTTGATTTACAAAGATATCACTGTTAGATAGTTACTGCACTAAACAAGGTGCAGTAAAATGTAGCTCAAATCAAAGTAGCATCGTTACAGCCACCTCCACTCCACTCCACGCCCACCAGCAGCTGGTGCATGCTTGCAGTCCTCAGAGCTCTTCAGCTCCAGAGGCTTGGAGATCCTGAGGTCTCAGCGAAACCCACAGACCTGGCCAAGACTGAAGAAAACGCAGTCGGTGCTTTAAAGTGAAGCCCAATTCAAAGAAAATCAGTTCATCAGTTTAAGTTATAAATGTTAAACTCAGCAAAGGGACCATTTATGCTCCTGTAGGCTCATAAAACTGTATTACATGTTAAGTACCATGTTAAAATGACATTATTTCCAAGTTTCAAATCCAGAATTCAGAAGTTAGGAATGCCTCTGCAACCTGAATTTGACCTTTTTGTTTCTTTGGATTGCGACACACTTATGTTACACTGGTTTTCCTCCGAGAAGCCAGGTGCAGCCAGTGCACTGAGAGCTGGAGCTGCTCTGTGAATGAACTGGAGATGCGGAGTGGGGGATGCTGATGCCTTTAAAAATCTAGCTTTACCTGCTGGAGCTGGAAGCTGCATGTATGGGAGAAAAAAATGGTTGTTTGGTTAAGGGAAGATCACATGCCTTCCCAGAGCACTACTTGCTGTACTCAGCGCTGGTGGATCTTGTGCGTGGTGCTACCCAGGCACTGCCGCCGGGTTTCTGAGAGCCCCATGGGACTGGAGAGCGAGGAGCACCCCAATGGCAGAGGGGAGGGGTGCAACAGGCTGGCAGCACCCAGCAGCCAGGGAAGCAGCTCGCTGCCTGCTAGGCTTCACTGGGAGGCAGAATGTGATGGCCCTACAGACCCAGTGGCTCTCCCCAACCCTGCAGAAACCCTGCCCCAGGCTGGATGAACCCTGCTGCATGTCTGACCCACTTTAGAGGGCTGCAGGAAGACGCAGGGCTGGAGGGCGTGGGCTGAGCCCGCCACCGGGCAGCACGCACGCGGGAGCAGCAGGACTGGCTGCACTCGTGCACTGATGAATTCCACTCTTAACCGGACGCCGAACAAGGCCGACCTGTCAGCGTGTCAGCATGGGGACTCCTAATCCGAGTCTGTGTCAGGGACGGCCAACGGCCTAAATATAATTGCAGGGAGGCACATGCTCATGATCTGGCAGCAAGATGCTGCTACTGATCTGACATGACGGAGCAGGGGAAGGCAGCAGCAGCCGCCACCAGCACCAGGCACCAGATCCTCCAGCCTGCTGCGCAGAGAGGAGCCCCGCAGCCCACGGAGCTGCCCCGTCTGTCCACCAGCCCCAAGCCAGCCTGCAGCCCCCCACCGCAGGCAGCCGGGGGAGAGGTCACACCCCAGCAGAGCCCAGGCCCTTGCTATAATTAAGCTCATGCTCTTTCAGAGGGCAGGGAAACTGGGGATGCCGCAGAAAAGGGATTGCCTCAGCCTGTGGGCAGCCAAGCAGTATTTATACCTATTTTAAAGCAACAGCAGGGCGCGCAGAACCAGCCGCTCTGCCAGACGGAGTGCTCAAGGCTGCCCATGCGGAGATGTCATGTTAAAGAGCCAAAGTGTGTCAGCTATGGTGTTTTTACTCACATTATTAATAATTACACTTTGAGATTTGGAGACGAAAATGGCACAGCTGTTTAATGGCATTGCTGAGTGATGCACCTTGCCCCCATTACCGTATAAAACATACAAGAGCAGGATCACCTCCACTCTCACAGCAAAATGCAACATCCCCCAAGACACTGCATGGGAAACACCATTCAGGGACAGCTGCAACAGGAGGAAGAGGTGAGAGATCAGTGCCTCAGGCTGCCCTGATTAATGCAGATGATTGCTGGGATTCCTAACATCTACAAGCAGGAACACAGTTCAGCATCTTATCCTCGAAACGAGAAACCTAGTTTTCTGGGAGCGGTTTTAACTGCAGACAGTTATTACGATGGGAAGTGCAGGGAACAGGGTGCTCACCCTACTCCCCAGCCTCAGTCACAGGCCTCCGACCAGGGCATGCTGAAGGGTGAACACAAAGCTGATAACACAGCCAGCCCACGGTCCTGAAGGGCACTGCTACCAAGAACTTTCCCGGCAGGAGAGCTTGGGGCCTGGATTTGTGCTTCCTACCTGGCAAGACAGAGGGTCAGGTTGCACTAAAGCACAAGGAATAAATCTGCCCTGCAAAATGAAGCACTGTGTATTGCACAGCAGGATGTGCCACTGAGCTGACACATCACCACCAGCTCTCAGACAGCACGTCCATATGGCAGGCCGGCAGCATGCATGTTCTCTCACTTACATTTCCCTAAAGTTTTGATATTATACCAGGAGCTGCAGCAAAGCAGCTTAATGCCTAGGTTGATCATGTAGCAGGATTGTGGTGAGAGGGTTTTCCCCAACAGCAGTACAAGCAATGATGAGAGACAGCACTACCCATTAACCAGGTTCTGCTAGGCTCAATCCAGAGACAGACATCTGAGCAAAACCTCTCGCCTTGCTCCAGCCCATGCACTGAGGGGCACCCACACGTGCCCCCACCCTGCCCCACATACACCTTGCACGGTCCCAGCAAAAGCAAATACAAGCCCATTAGCAAAGCCACAAGCAAGGTGGGTATCTGTGTGAATGTCTGTTCCTCCCTCTCCGCTACCAACACGCAGGGTGCAGGCAGGCGGTGCGGGCTGCACAGCCCAAGGGTGCTCCCATGGGTGCTGAGGAACAGAACCCGCAGTGACCAGAGGGGCAGATCCAGAGCATGGGGCGCAGAGGGCAGGCTGGGAGGGGGCAGGCCTTCCCCCAGACAGACGCCCACTGGAAGCTGATGCATCTCACCTCAGTGCGTGGCACAGCTCCCTTGACACCCCCTTTCACCCCATGCAAGCCAGGCAGCCCCATCCCTGGCTCCAGTCACGCTCACGTGAAACTGAAGAGACCGCTCTTCTCCCAGGCTGAGTGGTGTCTCCTCTGTGAGTAGACAGAAGAAGGCAACAAACTATTTCATTTTTACTATTTGTATTTGACCTTTTTACATTGTTTGCTTTTTCCAGCATAATCTCTTAAGAACATGACTCCAATGATTTATAACAAAAGAATATCTTTATAGTGGGTGCCTTGCAACACCTCTCTCCTGCTGCTTTAGAGTGATTTACTTTTGGATTAGCCTCTGATAGAGAAGGGCTCGGCTGATGATTTGCCCTCGTATATCAAAAGGGAAATCCTTAAGACATCACTATAAAACAGCAGGAAAGAGCACCTGCCTGACTCATAAACTTATATGATGTGGTTTAGTCAGATAGGCCATCTGCTTCCCTTACATACCCATATGTCCTTCACTGTTCCCTGCTACCTCACTGTTAACTTCAGTGATTTTCCTCTTCACTTCTGCAAAGCTAAAATAAAAAGAAATGAATCGAATTATAAACTTTCATGCAGATGCAGATGGGAATAAGTGAAGTGGCCACTGTCTCTGTCTTCTAGTTAATGCAATAAATAACGACAGTGAAGTTGAGGAAACATGTCTTCCCTTAATTAGACCTACATTATAAACTTAATGTGCCAAATCCTGCCCTACCTTACACCCACATAGCGCAGCCAACTCAGGTGAAGAAGGAAAAGACCCACTCTTTAAGCATATGCTTGCCAAACCCTGGGTCTTCACAGCAGGAGCAGGGTACGTACCCTAGCATGGTTGCGCTCCTGTGCGGGAGCCTCTGACCCGCAGCCGATGGAAGGTTGTCCAGCCAGGTTTGCCTCAACCATGGTGCATCCCAGTGCTCAGGGGAAAGAAAAAAAAAAAAGAAACTGGAC
The DNA here is from genome assembly GCF_963921805.1 of Phalacrocorax carbo. NCBI lineage: Eukaryota > Metazoa > Chordata > Aves > Suliformes > Phalacrocoracidae > Phalacrocorax > Phalacrocorax carbo. Next base: position 6,933,365 of record NC_087527.1, on the reverse strand, counting down.
CTGGGAGATTGCTCCTGGGATGGGACAACACCCTCCTGCCTCATGATTACCTATTTAGGGATTGACTGAGCCAAATTGCATCAAACCAGCATCACCAATAACCACAGATGGACTTCTCTCCCATGAACTCGCCCGATTCCCTTTTGAATCCATTTCTGCTTCGGCTTCTACAACAGTACATGACCATTAACTTCAGTAACATAGTTAAACACCATGACACAAAAGGTACTTCAGTTTCAAAACTGCTGGCTAAATTCATTATGTACCCCTGGCTCTTGCACTATAAGAAAGCAATTAATTGTTTTCTAATCAGCCTTTGCCTTCCACATACATGGCTGGCTAGCACCCCCAGGACCAACGCAACACTTCTTCCCAAGCTGGACAGGCCTGCTCTTCTAGCCTTCCTTGCACAGAAGCTGTTTCATGCCACCTTCTCTTCCTCTCACCCTCTCTAGAGATTGATTCTGCTTTTCTGCAAGACAGGGCTTGACTAGAACAGCACTCACTATATTTAAAGTGTGCACACAAAGATCACTGCAGCTTCTTAACAGTATAATAAATTTTGTCTGGTCCTCTATCCTCTTTGGCCATGCATGGCTGTCAAACACCAGGGTCCCCTTACGCCTCTCATGAGACAGCAACTGATAGATCCTGCCCCAGCCACCATCCCAAGGAAGCTGCTAGCATCCTCCTCCAGTCCTGGCTGGTCACTCACCAGCTAGACCATTCTGGGGCTAAGAAGGTGCTGGTGGAGTGGGACAGGACCTCCAAGTGTTCCCCATGATCAGCACTGGGGTCCACAGGCCTCCTGGGGAGAGGAAGCCTTGAAAAGCACACAGGAATCTGGATAAACACCATGGGGTTTCAATGGCCAGCCCCATGCAACAACGCAGAAGTTTATGGAAGGGCTGGAAGTGAACGGTGCTTGTGCGTGCTGCTGGGCTGACTCATGCCACACCCTGTGCAATAATTTCAAATGATAAATGCATTTAAAGCAATCATTGTCTGCTGGCAGATAATGCATGGCCAGCAAAAGAAGCAGCATTCCCCAAGCAGGCTGCCTGCTCTGCCTGGCCCCTTGCCAAGGGGCTTTTCAGCCTATGTCTCCCAAGGGCGTGGTAGCGGAGCATCTGCAAACGGCTCCGGGAAGTTGAACGTGCCCTCCATGGAGGCAGCAGGAGCCACTGGTGAGCCTGGGGCAGGGCACTCATTCCGCAAGGAGAGTGTGTCTGCATCCACCTGGCCTCAGGGGGGCTCAGCAGGCCGCTGCGGCTCAGGGAGAAGGGGGCTCACGCAGACCACCTCTGGGGGTATGGAGAAATCAACCCCTCCACAGCTCAGTGGGGATAAAAAGCCTCCTGTTATTTACGTTCCTTTTTAATGTTCGTCTCGCTTTTTACTTTCCCAAAACCAAGACTCTGGGAGTTCTTTTTTTTCCCCCTCTGCAATAGGGTAAAGCAAGCAGAGGTTTTTCCAGCTCTCTGGAGAGCTGCCTATAGCCTACCCCAGAGTGGATAAAAACCTGTATAAAAAGACCACCCAAGGGACTGGGGAAAGTGGTCCCCACAGGAAAGAAAGAGGCATTTTGTTTAGAAAGGCTGAAGCACAGACAATTACTTGAAGCAGAAAAACAACAGCATGAAATCTCCTGCTCAGCCTTCCCCTCTGAGAGCCCTGGCGAGGAGTGCTGGCCAGCACCGCGCTGCGCCATGGGCGAGGGAGCCGCCACGGGAGCGGGTACCAGGGAGCGTACGTGTGTGCACACGCACATGTCTGTGCACACCGGCATGTGTCCCTGTGGAAAACCAGGGAGCGTCTCGGGCACATGAAACACTACCCTGCCGAAACACTTTACACCGCTTTCCCCCTCGGAGACCCTAAATTATTGCTTATTAAAGCTGTTGAGCAAATGACCCCAGTCAAGCAGCTGATCTCTAAAGACATCCAGCTATTGCAACACTCAGAGCAAGCTTACCCGCAACGTGTCCTCCCCATCTGCTCTTACACACCCAGAAACAATGGTCTTGCACAAGCATGAGGGCGAGAGCCTTCCTGGGCACCACGTGCCTCCCGGCCCTGCTGCTGGCCTGTCAGCCCGCCGGTGACACGGCCACGGTGAGTGCCCAGCCCGGCGCAGCAGCGTGAGCGGGCAGCGGGGGCAGGGGCTTGGGAATGGACCCCTTCTGCCCCGCTCCCCCACCAGCCTCCAAGGACATCCTGGAATTCAAAGAAATTAAAAGTGGAAAAGTCACCACATTAACCTCCTTAATTTTTCATTTCTGACACAGATTGTTTTCTCCTCATTTCAAAGAATTTCAAGTTAATGTCTGGAGGGCAGAAAAAATCCATTTCCCAATATGCCTGCTGCAGCTTTTTCACCAATCGACTGCCCTTCCTGGTACAATCACTGGGACATTGATTTTTTTTTTTTTTCCTTTTTGCTAGAGCATCATCCGAAAATCTATCAATGCAAACAGCGTCTTTGAAAAAAATACCAGCAACCCAAGACAAGCTGCTTTCCCTACCCTTTAACCCCAGCGCTGCAGAAAAACCTCTGCCAGGTACCTGTTCTAGCAGCATCTATCTTGGCATCGCAGCACGGCAGGGTGCAGAGGCAGACCCACGAAGCACACAGCAGCAGCAGCCTCTGGCCTGTGCCTCCTCTCAGCAGGGACGGTGCCTGGGGGGAGGCATCCCACCCAGGAGCAATGGGTGAAGGAGACATGCCAGGGCCCAGCTGAGAGGAGTCAGCGAGGCTGCTCCATGCCTGCCAATTGCGAGGGGCAGCACTGAGGGACGGCATTCGGGTAAGGGCACCGCAGGCAGCCCCCGGCTCGCCGCCTGCCCCCTGCCCGCAGACACGCCGAGGAACAGACTCGGCCGTCACCCCAGGGCCACAGCCCTGTCTAGGGGTTGCCACCTGTGATGCTGGGCTTACCTTGAGACCGGGGAGGGAGAGCTTCGTCCTCCGATTCACTGTGGGGAAGCGGCAGCAATGCAAACAGGCAGCAGGCAGGCAAGAGGCTTTTCTGCCCGTGCATCGCTCTCGGTGGGAAAGAGTGCGCAGCACACGCTGCCCAAGGTTACACACATAATAGACACTTGGTTCTGGTGAGCCTGGCAATAACTGCCTGCTATTACTATGCTAAATAAACACTTCACTCAACAGTCTTGGCACTTATTAAGCACCTGGGAGAGAGACTGCCTCGTGTTGTCCAAAACACTCTTAATTACTGTTTAATCAAGATCTCTTCCCCTCTAGAAAAAAAAAGAGGCAGCTAAACATTTGCATGTATTTTCCACTGCAATCACATTACACATCTCTGTGACAAGCAAATTCTTGGCAGTGCTTAGGAATAACGCGCTGCCTGTGCAGGAGCATCACAGCACAGTGTGGTAATCCAAATAGCCTTAGGTCTCCCCTTCTTTAGGTAAGGAAAGGAACCAAGAGGATTTCCTGGCACATGGACTAATGCTAACAAATGCTTCTTTTATTTGTTATTGACACATGTAAAACAGTTGAAGAATCACCAAATAACCTTGTAATATCTTGATTTATGGATTATTCTTCAATACAAATAGCACATGGTAAGGACAACATGCATTCAGTTCTACATTGTAACTCTGCTGGTACAGGAGCATTTGATTCCTGCTATTAAGCACCCACAAATCCCAGGCAGCACACGGCTGAGCTGCAGCGCTGTTCAGATGGGATGCCCAATCCCCCGCTATCAGAGCGGGTGAATGCACAAAACACTGCGTGGGCGTTTAGACACAAATCTTTCTCCTTTTTGTAAACCAACTCCTGGAGCTGGATTTTCTGAGCGACTCCTGCACACAGCTTTAGAAGTGTGCCCAGCGATCTGCAGCTGCATTTCCAGAGGCCAAAGACCAAGGAGCGCTCTGCAGTGCAGAGCAGGCAGAGCCAGCAGGCAGCACAGCACCTCCGCCCTGACCTCCCCAGCCAGCACAAGGCATAGGCTTGGGGTACAAGAACCCACGCGGCAGAACCTCCCTTCGCCTCCACTTTACATCCAGCCCGGCCTCAGCTCTTCCTTAAGATAAAGGGGATTTGTCTCAATTGATTTAACTGGCAGTTACAGTGCTCAGACAGCTCTGGCAAAAATGAGTTTACATCTGAGCAGCATGAGAAAGAGAAGGGCCTTTGAAACAGCACCACTATGCTGCTTTGCACTGAGGGCCAGGTCCCAAATGGGCCAGACGGGGCTCAGCCTGGGTTGCACCACCACTGCCTCCATCACAGCTAGAAATGCATCAAGCAGCACTAGTCTGAAAGCTCAGAAAAGCAGACACAGCAGGAACGTGTCCAAGGCACGTGCTCCCTCCCAGCGGAGCCACCGGTGGCACCCTGTGTTCTGCACCTGACGCGTTATGTTGACTAAGTGACAATTACCCAGGAATCGCTGCTGGTGATAGATTATCAATGGCATATGACTTTGCATTTTAACAGCTGCTAATCTTCCTGCTAAACCCAGAATATCAGGTTAAATCACTTAATGTGATCTTTTGAGTAAGGTAAAGCAGACTTCGATGTTGACAGCAATTTAAATGTAGTTGTTGGTAAAATCATTCAAAGAAACCCAGCTGCAATATTACGATACAGATGTCCACGCTTTGTGCAAAGGGGACATCTGTACTGGAAAGGGGACAAACTGGCTCCCCAGTACCTTTTACACTGTGTCTTCATTCAGAAGATCCAAAGCTCTTCATAATGGCAGGCTTTGGGAAAAAGGCAAGAGTTTTCAGAGGAGCTGGGCGTGGAAGTTTGTTTCTCTAGAACACATAAGCAAGACATAGGTATAAAGATCTCGGAGGAGATATTAAACACAGATTTATTTATACATTTTTATGAATGACTGAATTTCTTCCATTCCGCCTCCCCATCCATGGTACAAGGGTCATCCTCATGCAGACAACAGGCAATTGGATACGTGTACGTCATGTTCACGAGACAGGTATCTGACCAGGAGCTGCATGACTGAACCTAACAGCAGGCTTCAGCTCTGAAATAGTGTTCAAATATGAACTAAGACTGTGTCAGTCCTCATATGCAAACCAAACTAGTCTAAGATTATCTCTGTTCTCAACCCGTTTACCAATGAGGTCTCGTGGTAAGCATGTGCTGACTCTTGATCTAGGGAATGCATCCAAGGAAAACAGCTGCCAGAGGCTTCACTGCGAATGAACGCTGTGTGCTAAAGGAGTCCCTCACCTGACACGGAGCTGGAAAGCTGGCCAGGAAGTTTAAGTGGGGACAGATGAAAAGCCGAAGCTCACTCCCTCCTGTGCCATCTCCGAAGGAAGCCACGCATGGACACAAAGAACAGGGGTAACAGTTTGCAGCAAACCCCAACCTAGAACAGTCCTCTGCAGTTTGCACAAACTACTTCTGCAGTCCCTGGAGAAGCCCCCTGAGCCCAGCCACACATGCCTGTCATGCACTAAAGCCTGCCAGATACCCTGCAGTAGCTGTGCAGTACTGCCCATGCCCCTGTGCCTTCCCTGCCTCAGCTCAGAGAAAGGACGGATCACCCTCCATCAGCAACCAGTCCAACCAATAACACCTCGAGCCCCTGGGCAGCAGAGCTGTGACCACCCTCTGAGCATCCTCCAGCCCAGGCACAGCTCAAGAACAGCACTGTTCCCTCTCTGGAGGGACGGGAGCCTGAACCAGCACTAACAAACCTACTAAATAAAAACTTTGGAAGGGCTTAAAATTAATTTTCCTAGGGATTTGGAACAATTGGGAAAAAAATACCACAAACCAAACTTAAATCTTTCTTTCATAAACAGGGAGCAGGAAAACCAACCCAGGAAAGGGGCTAATGCCCTGCCCCTCTCAGGCCCCCACCCGATGCTCTCCATTGCTGTGCTGCAAAGCTCTATCACCACAGGCAGAAACAAACCAAGAGAAATGGGACGGCTGCTGCTCTGCCATTTAAATAAGACATATTTCACATGTTTCCAGTTGTGAAATTAGCATCTGACTTCATTGATTTCTCCCTCCCTCACCCTCCAAAAATCCATTTTCTCCAAGATTTTGAGAACCTACAGCAAGGAAAATGGAAACCAGTTCAGGGTACACAAAAGAAAGGCCAGCAAGTACATCTGGATAACTTTTAAAGATAATTACTCATTTTCATATCCTCCTTCCGTTCTTCTGGCTGCAAGCACCAGACACCATGCAAACAGCCTTTCTTGGAGTATTTTCTTGGCGCACCAGGGAACCAAGGGTCTTCAGAGGAAGCTCTGAAAGCATTCAGACCTGGGCTGTGATACCCTTGCATCTCATCAACATGCATGTCCCAGTCAAACGCCAAAGTCTGGTGTAGAAGACATGCGTACATTTCCCGCTGAACCCACAGGAGGATTACTCCGGGCCTGTTTAGTGAAGTCCTAGCACAATAGTGTTGTAAGGCCCTTAATCACGCTGTGTTTTAGCAGCATTCCTTGGCCCAGAAGAGCACACCAGCAGTATGAGACATGAACGCTGGCCAAGCTTTGTTTCCATGTTCCTGTCTCCTGAGCCCATGAGGAACATCTGGTTGCCTTCCTTCCACTGCAGAGGGTGGGCATGGGTGGGTCTCCACTGACAGCAGCAAGGCTACAGCTAGCAGCACACCCCAAGCAGCCTATTGATCAACACAAGATGAGGCAAGACGAAGGACGTGCTTGGAGAGGTGCCTGCAAGACTTTTGCCATGCTGGCAGCAGAAGCAAAGGACACAGAAATGAGGATCTGCATGAATGTCAGCACTGCAAAGAAAACCAGGATAATGCGAGATAAAAGACATTTGACCATGGCCTGCAGAGAAAGTAGCCACTCATTTCTTCGTCTCCACAGACTAAAGCAGGAACTGTGGCACCTCGCTGCAAGACGCTTCCTGGTCCCTGCCAGGACACGAGCATCTGCTCAGCGGGGCTTTAACCACATCACAGGGTTGGCTGCAGGAAGGCACTTGGGCTCACAGTTGATTTGAATGGGAAGGCAGGACCATAAACCGGGAGTCAGCAACCCAACACCCTGCAGTCTGTGCTTGGTCGCAGAAGGGTTCAGGAGGACCCCACAGAAGCTTCACACACACACACAGAAAAGAGGTTTCTGTGCAAACCAGAGACCCAGTCCTGTTTGTGAGGGATATTCACTGTGTGGGACGCCCATCACCCAAGGCAGGTGAGGACACCCCTTTTTCACCCAGGAACACAGCAGCAGCCAGGGCACTCCCTCTTTGGAGTGGGTTTAAGCTCCAGGTTTATTCCTCTTCTTTCCAGGGTTAGGTATGTGCTCCCTAGGATAGACAGACAGCAAGAGCACACACACTTCTGGCTCTCTGGGGGAAGACTTCTAGAAAATAAAAGATCTTGATCTTGGGTTGATCTACAAATACTTCATATAAAGTAACTCCATATAGTCAGCTTGTCTGATTTGAAAGCCAAAGCATAACTCAGAGAGAGGTTCAAGGGCTCTGAGTTCTTGGCGGGCAACACCAAGTCCCAAAGAGATTTCAGACACGTGCCTGCCCCCTCAGGTTTCTGCTGAGGAACTCTGGTGGATCCCCTATCACGCTGGATTTAGCATGCCACATCTGCAGGGGCCCACAACTGCAGAGCCACTGGGACTGGGCATGCGAATGCAAAAGCTTGTCCATTAGGTGTGCCGAGACCTCATCCTCTGCTGCTGGCGCAGGGTGGCGGTGGAAAGGCACCGCCTTGGCATGCCTCTCCACCATCGTGACCGAGCTGTCCGTCCCGGGTCCCTGGGGGCAAGGGCCCTGCCAGCAAGTGACACGCTGGCTGCAGGCTCAGCAGCTCCATGCAGCTGAGAGTCCAGCACAGAGGGAAGCCTGGATTAGCTTCTGGCACTGTAGGAAGTGCGATAATAGCAGAAGCAGAGCAGCAGGCAGCAATTGTGGAGCCTGAGCAAAATCCCTTGTTTTCACTGGCTAGTTCTGGTTTCATGTTTCTGATCTTTTAAACATCAGGCACTCCCCGAGCCCAGCCAACAGCTCCCTAACACAGCACTCTACTCTCTGCCAGTAGCCTGACCTGTGCCAATAGGTTTCCTGCAAACTGCCAGCTCCAGGCTGGAGACGGAGCTCTAGCCCCACTGCATATGGACTGGCAGCATCCCTCAACAGCAGGAGCAGCTGGGCTCAGCTCCCTGGAGGAAAGCAGCACCATCCCGCTCTCCTCCCGCGAAGGCTCACAACAGGCAAAGCTACTTTTCCCAGACTATCTCTGCAAGCAAACCCACAAGTATCCCAAACCAAGGCAGTCAAGGCATGGGGAGCACTCTGCAATGGGGAGACACAAAACCAGTATAAACCAGTGCCAGCCACAGGCATTAACACACACTCTGCTTTCAACCCAGCCACTTAACCACACTGTTTTTTCCTTGCTGTTAAGGCAGTCACTAATGCAGACCTGCCTGTCTCCCCCTCCAGAGGAGGAAAAGAGATGGGAGCTTGTAGAAAATAAAATCACCCTCTACCACCTGGAAAAAGCTGGGTGTTATAAGACCGCAGAAACAATGAGAGGTCATGCGGGCAGGTGAAGGGTTAACAGGTGGAAGTCAATGCCCCTCTACCAGGCAGCCAATATTTCTATCAATAAATTATGCATCAGCATCTAGTAATAATGACCTAGCAGCCAGAGCTATTTAAAACAAACCAATCAATGGTATTAACGTAATCCCCAGGAGAAAACAAGACACCACACACAGAGCTGGGACAGGAGCAGATCAGGCCAAGGAGAAGGGGACCTTTGGCTGGGAGAGCAGTCGGCCGCAGGGGAAGGAGAGGTCCCTGTGCTGAAAGGCCAGGAAGGGGCTCCGGCCGTGCCAAGAGCACAGAATAGAAACCACCTCCCCAGCCTCTGCACCGCAGCCACCGCGGCCTCGGGAAGGGCTGGCACCAAGACCACCAGCCTGGCTCACACACCCGGCAGCTGCTGCAGCCTGACTCCATCCCCCGGGCCAGACCCTCCCTGAGCACGGAAATGAACAGCCATTGCACAGCACTGGCTGCTGCCTGAGGGTCTGGGCCACCTCATGTCCCAAGCATCCTGGTACATCAGCTGCCAAGGCTTGGCCCCTTTTGCAAGGACACAGAGCTCCCCTCAGCCCTGAGGCTGCATCCTACACTCCCCGTCCTATTTCTGATCTTCCAAAACAGACAAGCAGTATCTCTGGTGCTCATCTCCACGAGGAGATGCTGATAAACAGCAGCCCGTGTCCTACAGGCGCTGGCTTGTGCAGTCACACGTGCCAACTGGTGGGCAAAGGGCAGCGAGCCGCAGACCTCCCCATGAGCAGGCAGGGGCCGGCCCAGCACAGCTCCCAGCGCCGCCATGAGCACCACACTGCCCACCCGGGACCAGCCCTGCACAGAGGGCTGAGGCACTGCAGCGATGGTGGGGAAGGGTCCCAAGAGAGGAGGGACACCCATAGCTTCAACCAGCCACAGCAGAAGCAGAGGGACAGAGTCATGCTCACCACCAGCCATCCTCACTCCACCGCAGCCAGGGGCTTGGCCTCGTCCACCACTACACGCCATACAGGCACAGGTTGGTGTTAAATGGCAGTGCAGCAGGGTGACAAAGGCAGCCAAGCTGGAGAGGACAGATCCGGGACATCCCAAACATCCCTTGGAGTGCACCAAGGCAGGAAGAGGATTGGCCGTTTGCTCAGATCTGCACAAGCATCCCTGACATTTACTGCTGCTAAACACTGAAAATCATATTTTTCACATTCACAGTATGTGTAAAAGCATTCTTCGTTGTTATTCTTTCCATTTCAGTAACTGGCCCAGACCTTTTACCCCGTCTGATCAGCAGATAAGGATCACGGGATTCCTTTAAACATCTGAAAGAGAAATCCTTAGATAAGACCAACACACAGGATCACTTCCCACTTCCTTGCATCAGCACCGTACTCTGTCCCAAGAGCACATCCCACCCAGAGACGCAGAGTCGTGCGGAGAGATTAGGCATCACCACTGCTAGCGCAGGGGTTATGCTGCCTGGAGATAAGGCAAGGAGCTCATTTGTAAACACTGAGAAGAAGGTATCTAGAAATTGATATTCCAGGATCCTGACCTACCATTCAAAAGGGGAAATTACATTAGCTTGCACCATTTTCTTCAGTTCTTGAAAGCTGCCAAGTCTTTTGCCCTAACTGCTCGCCAAGAGGACAGCTGGGCACTGAGTCTGCTTGCTGCCTAACTATAATGAGCATCTTTACCAGCAATCTGAAGCAGAAGGGTTTAGTTTTGCTGTTGTGGCCCTTTTGAGCATGCCTGGCTCATGAATGCAAGAACATCCTGAAGGATTTGCCAACAGCATCAAGCCAGACAAAACTACAGCCACCCCAGCTGGGACAGCACCAGCACTGGCTGGAGGGGAGGTAAGTCCCAGATCACAGGCCTGACACGTCCCAGCCCAAAGCTAATTCAGAGGGACATGGTAGAGCCAGTGCACTGGATATCTCCGTTTCTTCTCCTGATGCTCAAAACTGATTGTGAAGACCCTGAAGGTGCTTTGGCAGAACTTTGCTTTGAACAATCGGTTCCTTTTCCCCAGGCATGATTAAACTAAATCAGCTCCCAAGTAACCCTCCAACAGCGAGAAGAGGAGCACAGATATACAGTCCTGTATAATCAGCACGTGCAGTTCAGTGTCCAGAACAGCAGCACACACCAACAAGCGGTTTACAGCTGAGCTCCCACTAGCCACCGCACAGTGCGTGGTGTCTGCCAACAGCAGGGCTGCTGGGGCTGTGCTGCAGAGAGCAGCAGAGCCTGCCGGCGAGCGTGCCGCCAGCCCCTCAGCCTGGGGCAGGCTCAGATCACCCTCAGGAGCAGAGTGATGGCTTCTACCTCACACTCCTTAATAATGCAGCACATCTCCCTTCCCCTGGGACGTGCACCTCTTCCCCCTCCAGGCTCACAGGACGCCCAGCCTGGGCACGCACCGAGCACCCCCTGCGCTGTGCCAGCCACTGCTGCAAGGCAGGGGCTGCAGCCCACCCTCCGCAGGTGTGATGTATTTAATCCTCGCTCATTCTCAGCACTGGTCGCCATGCAGAGACCCCAGAACCTGGGGGGATGATGGGGAGGGAGGAACAGGCCATTGCACCTCAGCAGCCCCTGCTGCCTGCTCTGCTCACCCCTGTCCTCACTGCGGCCAGGCCCCAGGAGCACAGAGCCTGTGCACGAACACAAGGGCTCACCAGCCCGTGCATATAACACACTTCATGTGCATTCTCCATATTAATAAATGGGGAAAGAAGGAACCATAAATCTATGAACTGCCAATTTGCACAGGACTAGCTCTTTTACTGGCTACGCACTAGCACCTTTTACAGCCCATTAATTATTTTCTCTAATAAAGTTTGACAAAATGATAACTTGCCCATGAAAAGTGTTGTAATAAATACATTTTCTCTAACTTTGGACCATTCTTGCATGTCTGGCTCATAAACTCCTCCCACGGTTCAGTAACTTACGGCCTACCTGTACTTTTCAGCCAAGGAGGGGGCCCCAGCGTGACGCCCCTGTGCATGCCAGCCAGCACAACGGCACCAGTGCCATGACCAGTGAGCAGGGTTCCTCCTGCAAACCAGGCAGGAGCCAGCCCTGGTCCAGTGAACACAGCCTCCACCAGCCTGGGGTAAACAGTGGAGAGTGCTTCCTGTGCTTCACGCTGCACTTCAACTGCAGATGGGAGCCCCTGCTTGCCCGGCAGGTCCTAGGTACCCCACGAAGCCTGTGCCCAGGGCACCCCCCTTCATTTCCCACTTCTTGGGTCACACAGGAAACACCTCTCGGCTCAAACCCCAGCAATGCCCATGGCAAAGTTAACCCACTGCATGCACAGCAGCACCAGCTCTGATCTGAGATGGGTCAGAGTCTCCAGAAGCCCAGAGAGCCATCACCACCTCCAAGAGACCACCGGATACCTGGCTCCCACGTGCAGCACCCACACTGCTTCTTCATGCTCCCCTTGTTCCACTTCTCAGACCAGGCACCAAGAAGCATCCCATTTCCCAGCCTGACACTCATGACCTGGGGCTCCCACTGCTAACAGTATTTCTTTACTTACATAAAGCCATGAGCTCAGCAGAGAATACAATGGCCAAAGCTGGTCTTTCCTAATACAGAAAACAGAAGCAATAGGTATGTTTTAGTCTTTTAATAATTCCAAATGATAAACTGTTTAAAGACTTTCTTTTATTATGATTCAGAGGAGCACTAAGAGACCAGACTCACCTCTTGACACAGAAGATCAGATCTCTTATCTTACCAAGTCAGCCCTGTAAATCTGAGCATTGGAGACTAGCTCAGCTAGCACAGCTGGGCATCGCCACAGCCAGAGCACGAGGCACATCTACCCTGGTCCCTCTGCCTGCCTTTTGCTGTCACTCTCACCCAAGGCTGACCAGCCACCAGCACCGCTCTCAGCCCCCAGCACTGCTGTTCGCTCTCGTCCGGACGCAGGCAATGCTCGCAGAGCCACCTCCACCTCTGCAGAGGACCAGAGCAAGTGCAGCAACTTCCAACAAAGGCCCGAGCAGGCTCGCTCCGCACTGCCCCGGCGCACGCCCGCGCTGCAAGCCGTCCGCGCGTACACTGTGCAGGCTGTGCTGCACCCCAGGCAGCCAAACGTTTCTTTCCCTGTTTAATTAGTTGAGTGACTCTGCTCTGCCCAATAAAATCATCACCCCCCTCGGCAGTGCCATGCCGTGGAAATTTATGATCATAATTTAGAGGCTGAATTACCACTGTCAGTACCTGTGCCATATGAATTACTCAGTCATATTAAATTCAACTGTTGATTTTGCAGGGTTATATGAAGCGGGAACACTTAGAGCCAATGAAATAATGGAGGAGAAAGAATTATGGTCAGGGAAGTTACATTAGCTGTTCAAAGCGTCCTGTGCAGAGCCCACCTGCCCAGCCCCAGCCAAGGGCCGTCTGCCCACAGCCGTGCGCTGTGCCAGCACAGCACAGGGGCTCCCCCGGGACCATCTCAGCAGTGCTGGGACCAGCAGCTGGCCCCCTCCCCTCTCTACCCTCCCGGGTGGCAGCACACCCCACAGCCAGGGGGTCCTGGCCACGCACGGCTCTGCTGTCATAGGATCAGAAGCTGGATCCACCCTTAACAAAGAGTTAAGGCACTTCGTCCAAGCCCTGCATTGGCATAAAGAAGTCTTTCCATTTTTTAAAACAGTGTTCTGCAGGGCACATGCTATGGTAAGTCTTTTATGTCCATATACACACTGAATTTTCTGGTCTGTAAAGCCCCAACAGGCAGCTCAGGCACAGTCAGCACAGTCCTGTCTGCTCAACACCAGGGACCTCAAATCCCAACGTGACAATCTGAATCCAACACTGACCTTACTTTCACAAGCCGATACCAGATACTTTAGAAACGTCACTTGTCCACTGGTCTACCCTACAAAATCAGATCAATTAACTTGCATTGCAGCCAGCCTAGACACACTTGGCCCAAAACTTCACATCCTAGCAGCCCACTCCGACAGTACAGCTTGACTCACATAGAGAAGATTAACAACCTAGAGCCCTCCAATGCAACAAACCAGAATTCAGCATTAGACACAAACTAAAACCCTTTGACTTGAAAGCCTAAATATAAAGCAATCTGATTTTGGTGTAATGACTTTAACAGTATGTCCAGCTTACAGGTAGACAGGATTTCTAATGCACAGACAAAAAGAGCAGTGTGCATTTGTATATGGAGCAAGTATTAAGTAACTACTGCAGAAAAAGGTTCATCAACAAAAAAAGGGAGCATAAACCTTCTCACTTATCTCCACTCACAAGCTGCTGAAGCTCTAACTCAGAACGATGAAGAATGAGGATATGTTTTCTCTTATTTACAGGCAAGCTTAATTTACAATTTACAGTGGGTAGTTTTGCAGAGGAAAGTAGCCGTGCCAATTGCCACAAAGAAAACGCAGCATCGGAGCTCCCACTAACTGAAGGCTTGGCATTTCATCTGGCCTCTCCCAGGTCCTTAGGCAGCCCAGCTCTCTGGTGCTGTCCTTACTATTCTCAGCGTGCCAGAGGGATGCTGCTCTCACACCCCACCGCAAGCACTTGCTGACCCTGTGTCAAGGCACAGGAGCTGCTCCACACGGCAGTGTGGCAATGCCCAGGGTGGCACGCTCACCTTCTGCCCTGCGGTCTCCCCAGGAAAGGTGTGGGACCTCAAATCTTTGTACTTCTGGGGCAAACGGCGTGCACCTTCTGAGGCTCAGCACATGGGAGCTCCCTGACCTGCACAGAGGACCTCATCTTCAACCCACAGGCACGGCCCTGGGCCTGGGACACTTCATTATAATCCTGAGGGTCTTGGTATTGGCAAGATAATTTCCTTAAGGAAAGTAAAATTATAGAGGGGTCTTCCCCCTGAGACTGCAAATTATATTTGTTATGAAGCCTCATTTTATACAGATTTCCTAATGTCCATCTAAGACCTCTCTAATCATGGAAAAAAACTGCATATAAAAATTCACATGCACGATTTCGATCAAGTGCATTTATCTGTACAGATGGCCCTTTTTTTGCCAAGATAATGTCAGAAACTCTACACAAATCATCACAATTTACACTCTCCACCTCTTTAGTATAAGGCAGACTCCGCCAAATCAAGGGCTAATATATCACATTATTTCTAGTAATCCAAGGGCTGCCTCCTGCCACACGCTTTATGAAATACCTATGTCTTTGATTCATTGATTCCTGCCTCACCTTGTGAGTAGAAAAGCTTTTCTCCCTTCTCATACAACTTCCAGTTTAACATGCTACGTACTGTGCTGCTTGGCTGACATCAGCCCTCTGCCCTTCAAGCCAGGATTAACCCTTCCGGTGCTAATGTAGGACCACATGTATTGTGGAAAGAGCTTGCCTAGGATTTTTTTTCTTTTTAAGACAAGAAATGGCAGGGGTGTCCCCTTCCAGGGGAGTGCACAAACACACTTCCCCACTGCCACAGCCAACGAAGTCAATTCTGCATTTGAGGAAATTGCAGAGGCAAGTACAGCTGGAGGGTGTCCCATCACCACGGTGTCTCCTCTGCTGCCACAGCTTGCCTGCTGCAGCCCTACCCCACCCAGCACCTCTCTCTTTTTGCCTAGTAAGAGCATAGAGACCTCAGGACAGAAATCCCTTCTGTTCTGGCCATGCAACACTGAGCATGATAACAGCAGCTGTCACCAGAAACATGATTTTTTATAAACCTTCTTCTCCAGTTTATACATATGCAGTCATCAAAGTTGCCTCCATGAACCCAAAGAAAAACACTGAGCAAGAGAAACTTCCAGAAAGTCACACTGAAAAAAAAAAGAACCAAATCCAGCTGACCTGAGCGCCCAAATCCCTGCTCTGGAAACTACAAACAGTCCAAGTCCCACAGCAATGCTGGGCAAAGCGCAAGCAGCGGTGTGGGCACAGACCGTGGTAGCACACCCAGCAGATAACTGCCAGACACCACATTTCTGTGTTCTCACCAACCCCGTCTCCTGGGGAGATGATGGAGAGCAGAGGGAACCTCACTCAGCAAGCAACCCCCAGGCCTCCCACAATCAAAGGATGGATGCTCACACCTGAAAGCATTTGGGAACAGGATTTAACAGTTCCTTAACATCTGCCAGTAGGGTCTGCAGAAGTGGTGCTCATGCCATTGTGAAGCAGGGCCTCATGTGAGACTCAGCCATGCCTTGTAACGGAGACAACTTGGTATTCCTGCTGTGCATCTCAGCCCCACACAGTAGATCGAATATGCATTGGTAAATAATGCTTTTGGTGTAAGAGCCCACAGAGAAGTTATCACGAGGAAAAGCAAATGCATACAGCAAACAGTAAGTGCACTGGAGAACACAACTGCAATACAAAGCATGTCCTTCTCCTTCTGATGCCAGCCTCAGGATGACTAATTCTGTGCAAGGATGCCAGCCACTGAAAGACCTTAGATGCCCTTCTTCCACAACTCTGAAAACTGAAACAGAAGCATGAGACAGACTGTCTCAGTCTTGCAAATCTGATGCCTGCAGACCCAAATACTCCTCTGTACCCCCCTCCCCACACGAACAGGCCTGTCACTGTTCTTCACGCTAACTCAGCACTTGCCCACCTTCAGTACAAGCACCCACCAGCTCTCATGAATTCCCACTCCCTGTCCCCTGCCGCACCCCTGGGCTGGGAACAGCCTCCCCTGTGCCCCAGGTATTCACAAGGGCAGCATATCTGAGCTCCTTGTCCAGACAGACTGGTCCTTAATCCCCACTTAATCCCCAGCTTTTGGAGTGAAAATCCAGGGCCGGTGGGGGACAGATACTGAGAACAGTTCCTGGCCAGGTATTCTGCACATTGTGTCTATTTGCCCAAGTTACCAACAACAGCTTAAAGCTCTGTGTGGAGAATAAGATTTAGGAGAGCATCAGGGAAGTGCACCAAAACCTATACCAGTGATGCCTTTTAGGGAAGGGCAGGGCTTCTGAAATCAAGCAGGATGGAAAGCACCTTCAGGTGCTGGCAAGCTCCCACCCCTCCACCAGCTATGGCAACAGCTCCTAGAGATCTGCTGCCAAGAGCCCATGTCAGGCTTGCAGTAGCTTAAGCTTTGCCAGTCCAGCTTCCACAAGGTCTCACTGGCCCTTGCAAGAATTTGGCTACACAGAGTTAACAGGCCAGGCTCTCTCATCTGCTCTCACACCATCAAGAGCTGTTGCTTGTCCACATCTAGATTTCAGACAGCCCAGTACCTGGGAAGGTCCTAATCACACAAGTTCCTTGGTGTCTTCTGGTTCCCTGTGGACTCATCACACCTGTGCTCAGCACCTGGGGTGGCCCAGAGGGTGGTTCCTGGCTGTGAGCACTGCTGCACAGCATGCTTGCTCCCACCACCTTCACTGAAAGCATCTGCTTGCAGGGCCCTACCCAGCCACAGCCTGAGACTATCCTCCTTTCCACATGCCTAAAGTGCCTGGGAGTCTACAAAGGAGCCATTTTACATATCAATAACGAAGTAGGTGACAACAAAAGCTGCAGGAAAAGAAAGGGAAAGGATGTGAAGCCTGAGCATCCCAGAGCAGACAAGGGAGGCTACGGACAAATCCCAGGAGGTGGGAAATGACTCTTTCCCCTCCAGAGCTCAGGCTAGCCTCCAGGTAGCCTCCCGGCCCAGAGGGGGCAAAGGCAGCTTCCCCTCCAAGAGGGGCAAGGGCTCCTAGGTAAGGGGAACATGGAGAAGAGAGGCCCTTCCCACTGAAGAGCATGCACCACCCCATCTTCCCTATCCCAGGTTCACCAGTGCCCGGGCACTGCCCCATGCATACCCCTCCTGGCTGTGCCCTGCCCAGCAGAATCCCCCCAGCACCATGCTGGACCCCAGCCCTCACCTCCACTCCCCACATTTCCCTGCACCAGGTTGGGATGGGAGGTGCCGAGGGCAAGCACGGGGACAGTGTGCTCCTCCACCTTGCCAAGGCTGAAACCATCAGCAGCCTGATCCTCTTTCAGACTTCCAGCTGCTCTTCCTCCACAGATAGGGCTACCACCTGCCAACAGTGCTCCCGTGCTAGCAGGTAGAGACCAGCCAGCATACTTGGTATGGTTATTTCCTCGGGAAACAAGGCTAAAAACCCCCTAGCAGTTTCCAAGCCTCTTCAACACCCTCCCAGCAGGACCCTCTTTGCTGTTAAGGCCTTCAAGGAAAGGAAGCCAGGCCTTAGCCCAGCCAAAAAGAACCAGCTTTCTCACCTCCTGCTCTTTTACAGATGTCTCAGGTCCCTTTCAGCTAAAAATCTTTAAATGCAAGTTCCTCTCTGGTCTTCCTAAAAGGGCTGTAGCCCCTCACCTAACAGCTTTCTGGCAAGCTTTTTCCTCATGCTTTTTGATTTAAATGCACTCTTCCCATCCGCAGCCATGCAGCACCCTGGGGAGCAAGGGTAGCTGCTCTCATGCTGAGCCTAATGTGAAGGCACTGTGGGGCTAGGAGAGTGTATGAAGGATGCACTTTGTCCACCTACAGTCTTTACCAAGGGCATAATTTCAGATGTTTTTTGCAGATTAGAAAAAAAAAGGGATTAATTTTACAGGAAGCAAGTCGAGGGCCAAAATCTTCCCTTGCATCTCATGTCCAGTAGCAAGGTCTCCTCTTTTTATTATAATCTTCAGCGTAACTTCTGCTCTGCAGCTCCTTTAATCACATCAGATATGGGAACAGAAAAATGTCATTGTTCCTTGGCCATGAACAATGCCATTCGTGGAGCCATGAGAAAGCACAAGATGGATATAAAAAAGGTGGGCTCTTGTCTCCCCATAATCTCTTCTACAAACTGACAAAAGAGGGTTTTGTATAGAGAAAATTGTCACATACAGAAACAAAACAAAAATAGAGCATGCGAGCTGGGACCACTTTTATCTGGAGAGGCACCACAGGGAGATATGCCAAATGTGATTCATTTCAACAAGTTTAGCCCTTGAGAGACAAGAGCAGAGCCCCCGGTTAAGAATGAGGAGGTTAGCCAGGAGGGTCGGGGGCAAACAAGGCCTGGCACAGCCAGGGAGGGTAAGTGACCCTGGAGACTGCTCCTTCCCGTATTAGAGGGGAAAGGAGCTCTGGCATGGGATGAGCGTGTGGAAAAATCAGACTGGTCTGGGGTGGGGTGTTTTGGGGTTATTTTTACTGTTGTTAATTTTGTTAGGTTAGCCTGTGCATTGGCTCATGTACAGTGGAGAAATTGAAGTATATAAACAAACACAGAGGTTCTTGCTCTCCCATCCATAATGGGCAGCTAGCAACAATAAACTACATAACCCTTTGGGGAGACGGGCACCTGAGCAAGCTGCTGAGCAGCTGTGTGCAAAGCACCAAGAGGCTTTGGTAAAATATCATGCATGCACTCACATGTATTTGGGACCGGCCTTCCCACTCCCCAGGCTCTGCAGGTAGCAGAAAGACCCAGATCAATACAACTGTGAGACCCTTTGAATGAAATCAATGCAGCTGAACAAGCGTATAAGTCCTGGTGTCAACACGTTATTTATTCCCCAAAGTCCCCATCCTGATTCAGTCAGAGGAAATGCTCGAGTACATTCCCTCCCTTTGCTCTGCAGCATGCAAATAAATCAGAGGCTCATGCTCTGCTTCCCAATCTACGGCAGGATTACAAACTACTGGCACCAAGTACCCGGCTGACCACCATCCATTCAGAACGAGCAGAGGTAACGGGAACACAGCGGCACTGGGGCTCTCACCCAGAGAAGGTGAAGCCAGCACCCTTCTGCAAGCAGCTCTCTGCCTGCACTCCTCACAGGTTCTCCTCCTCCAGTTCTTCACTGCCTCCCTGGGACATCGCTCTGTTCACTGCCTCCTTTCAAGCCATTGTTAGTTTATTAAGTGCTTTTTAAGAAATGGAATTTGTGCCCCAGGAGAACAAGCTGCAGAGAAAGAGCTCCACAGCCCGGGTGGCCTTGCAGCACCAGCCAGATGTCACATCCAGGCCCAGCAGGCAGTGACATGGAAGCAACCAGGGCTGTACCCTGCCGTGCCTCCAAAGAATGGGTGAGATGGGCACAGCCCCACTGCTGTGCTGCCCGCCCTCTGTGGAAGAGCCAGAGTCGAGCTACAGCACCAATAAAAATGTGGGGCACAACAGGAGACAGCCATGGGGCCAGGCAGCTGAGCCGCCTCCAGAGCGGAGGGAGAGCTGCAGAGGTGCCGTGCCCAGCCCTGGCCCCAGCCCCATCCTGCCCTGCCCCGTGAGCCAGCGGGAGCCGAGCAGGGCTCGGGCAGCTCCAGACCAGTGCCTGCTCTCCTGGCCATCGGCAAGGGCCACATGCAGGGAGAGGCCTCCCCCAGGCTCACATGCCCACAAAGCCCACCTAGAGCAGCCGCCAGATCTGGCCTTCCCTCCTCTCACCCGCAACAGCATGGCGCACACCAGGAAAGGGCCAACGGGGCTCCTCGGTGTGACTGCGGGAGCGGACACACGCCAGCTCCCCTCGACACCGGCCCTGGTCTGAGCATACCAGCCAGGGAGCCCCCAGCCAGGTGCTGCACGTCTGAGACCCCTCCAGAGCACCAGCTCCACTGGCAGGGACAAGGAGCTTAAACACTCCCGGCCTGGAGACACGGTAGGAGCCCAGAAACACCCATGGGGTCTTCCCTTACTCTGTTTTCACATATGTTAAAATGCAGTTTAAGTGACTTGTTATATAATTGTTTGTATTGGGTTTGCATGGCAAGGTTTTGGTCGTGGCAGGACTACAGGGGTGGCTTCTGCGGGACGCTGCTAGAAGCTTCCCCTATGTCTGATAGAGCCCATGCCCGCCGGCTCTGAGACAGACCTGCCGCTGGCCAAGGCCAAGGCCATCAGCAGCGGTGGCAGTGCCTCTGGGATAATGTATTTAAGAATGGGAAACAAAGAAAACCTGTGCAATTGCAGCTGGAAAGAGGAGTGAGAATATGTGAGGAAACAACTGTGCAGACACCAAGGTCCATGGAGAAGGAGGGGGAGGGGGTGCTCCAGGCACTGGAGCACAGATTCCCCTGCAGCCCGTGGGGAAGACCACGGTGAGGCAGGCTGTCCCCTGCAGCCCATGGAGGTTAACGGTGGAGCAGAGATGCATGTGCAGCCCGTGGAAGGCCCCACGTTGGAGCAGTTGGATGCCCAAAGGAGGGTGTGACCCCGTGGGAAGCCCACACTGGAGCAGGGTCCTGGCAGGACCTGTGGTCCCGTGGAGAGAGGAGCCCACGCTGGAGCAGGTTTGCTGGCAGGACTTGTGACCCCACAGGGGACCCACGTGGAGCAGTCTGTTCCTGAAGGACTGCACCCCAGGGAAGGGACCCACACCGGAGCAGTTTGTGAAGAACTGCAGCCTGTGGGAAGGACCCATATTGGACAAGTTAATGGAAGACGGTCTGCCATGGGAAGGGCCCCATGCTGGAGCAGGGGAAGAGTGTGAGGAGTCCTCCCCATGAGGAGGAAGGAGCGGCAGAGATGTGTGATGAACTGACTACAACCCCCGTTCCCCGTTCCCCTGCGCTGCTGGGTGGAAGGAGGTGGAGAAAATCAGGAGTGAAGTTGAGCCCAGGAAGAAGGGAGGGGTGGGGGGAAGGTGTTTTAAGACTTGGTTTTATTTCTCATTACCCTACTTTGATTTGATTGTTAATAAATTACGCTAATTTCCCCAAGTTGCGTCTGTTTTGCCCATGATGCTAATTGCTGAGTGATCTCTCCCTGTCTCTGTCTTGACCCATGAGACTTTCATTGTATTTTCTCTCCCCTGTCCAGCTGAGGAGGGGGAATGATAAAGCAGCTTTGGTGGGCACCTGGTGTCCAGCCAGCATCAACCCACAACATCATTAAACTAGACCACAAACTGGGCCACACAGTAATCTGTAAGCAGGCTGACACCTGAAGGCCCACCTACCAGCAAGGCAGCAGCTCAGGGCTCACCAAAGGCATTTTGAAGTGAGTTGTTGGGCTGGGGTAATGCAGAAGAGCTGTGCACATGCACCACCATCCCTGAGCCCACCTCGGCCAGCAGCTCTGCTCCCCCTGCAGCCTGGAGCCTGAGGACAGGGAGAGCAACCGCACCGCCCCAGTGCATCATCACAGTCCTCTACTTCTCTGATGTCAGCTTGGACCTTCCTCTTTCACCCTCCTGGGAGCCTCCCGGGCTATCAGCACCCCCAGACCTCAGATGGAGGGAAAGCCTCCTGGAAATGCCTACTTGCTGCCAAAGATCATCATCAAATCAAGAAACTGGCCACAACTTGCCCAATATAAATAACCACACGTTCTGCATACTTCCATGCAGGTTTTAAACGCATTGCCCGAAGGCTCTAAAGGTGACTCATGTCTCAAAGCCTCCTGTACTAGCAGCATCTCACATGCACTTCACACATATTTGCTTTTTCCAGGCTAATCCATATTCCCACCTATGAACAAGTGACAAGTGCCTCACTTGCCACCTTCACCTGATCAAGTCACCCAAATCCCCAGTCAAAAGCCACATCACAAATTAGGTTATTTAGGATTCCTAACCAACACTATTAGCTAAATCCCTAACACTGTTAATTATGTTTCCTATCACCAATTTACAAAGCAACTGTATTGATCTTGCCCTTACTCTGTAAATTACAAAGAAATGACCAGAATTAAAAAACAAACATCCAGGAGGGACATTTCTCCCCAGTAGAGAGGAGTTCTGGCTGGGTCCTCACATGCAAAG
Organism: Phalacrocorax carbo; assembly: GCF_963921805.1. Classification (NCBI taxonomy): domain Eukaryota; kingdom Metazoa; phylum Chordata; class Aves; order Suliformes; family Phalacrocoracidae; genus Phalacrocorax; species Phalacrocorax carbo. The sequence continues at coordinate 6,911,083 of NC_087527.1, read as the reverse complement.
CACCAAAGACAGGTTTGTCTGCAGGCACTGGCTCCCACAGGAGGCTGTCCCACCAGCCACCCAGGGGAGCTGCAACACAGAGCCAAGGCGGAGGCTACGTGGCCCAAGTCAGGGCCAGCCAAGGAAACCATTTCAAATAAAGGGACCAATTAGAAAAAACACAGTGACTATGCCTACTCCGTCGAGGCACCAGGCACATTCGCACAGCACCCAGCTGCCACTGAAACCCAGCCAAGCTGCAGGTCCGTCTCATCTCAGCACCGCACTCTCCTGCCATAAGTCTCCCTAGAAGAAAGTCTGCTGTGCCATTTTTTATTTGGGCAATGAAGCAGAGGTCTAAGGAGCAATATATTTTTTAGTTGTGGTTATAGCTTGGAATTAATGATCTTCCCACAAGCACCAAGCTGACCTGAGGTAGAAGCAGCATTTTCCATTATCTTATTGGAAAAAATACCACAGAAAACATTGCTTTAACTATAGAGTGCTATAGAGTGCAGGCAGGTAGCCTGTGAATACCCGGGAAATTCTAATCAGTTGTTCAGAAAAGTGTAGAAGCTTAATTTGAAACTGGAGGGAAGTTTTCTCATTCCTCAACTGGGCAAATCCCCACCACAATCCCACCATGACCCTCTGGGGATGCAGCAGCACCCCTGGGGCAGGTGGATGGGCTGCATGGCCAAGGTCATCATTGCTTTTGCTCCACTTCGTGCCAGTCACAGCTCCATGTGGCTCCAGGGCTGTGGACCCATGAGCACCTGACTTTCACCAGCACCTGCCAGGAGCTGAGGTCAGCCCTAAAATCTCACACTCACTTTCATGTCGCTTGCTCTCGTAGGAAAAGTCGTTCTTTGTGATTAGCTCCATCAAACCCTTGTGCACATCGCTCTCATTATAGCCAGAAAGCTTGTTTAGACCTTCAACAAGAAGGGGAAATGAATGGTGATTCTGAGCACAGCCCACCAGTAGATCACAAATCCTCTTACTCTGAGGATACAGTTCATATTACAACCCAGCAAGAAATCTATCAAGTCACTTTAATTAATTCCCCTCCTCCAAAACGCTCGTGCGCAGATTGGAAAGGTCACACCCTCCTGCGAGGAAGCTCTGTCTGCTCACCTGCTCGGTCCCCTAGCGCCTCCGGCTCAGAGCATGGAAGCTGCCTGGCCATGGGCACAGCCGTGAAGGTCAGTGAGAGTCCCTGTAGCTGCACCGCCAGACCAGCGCTGCACCCAAAGGTGGCCAGCGGTGTCCCAGCTGCATTAGGCAAAGCACTGCCAGCAGGTCAAGGGAGGGCGAGCACTGCCACGTGGCTCACGCCAGGTCCCTGCCCAGCAGCTGCTGGCCACAGGTTGATAGGGCATGCGGGCACACTCGCGCCCTGGTCTATCACTGCCTTGGTCACAGGGACCATTTCAGGCTGCTGAAGACTAAAGTGAGGCAGGGGATCTTCCACAGGTCTTGTTGGGGATGGCTGCAGGAACATGCCAGGGCAGAACACATTGCACTGAAGAACAACTATGGACGATCACTCCTCCCCTTACTAGACTGTACAGAAATTTGCCTGCACTTCTTTCACAAAAAAGTTGTTTTGTTTTTCTTTTTAGTTTTCCACATCTACTTACAGCTGCAGGTAGCAAAGCTTGCAAAACACCAGAGAACCACTCACCCGGACTTGGGAAAGCTGAGCCCAACTAGAACAGGGACAAAGCAACTAGGATTGACAAAGCATTGCAGAACCAACCCCACGAGAGATGCTAGTACTGCCCAGCCTCAAAAATAAGTGTGTTTGGATGCTTCACTGACAGTACAGAAAAAGAAAACCACTGGGAAAGAGAAGCCTCATGGAAACTGATGGGGTGGGAAACTGTCATGGGAACACAGAGGGAGGAGCAGGCCAGGAATAAACCCGGGCTAGGGATCAGCAGGAAGCTTCTAGCAACTAGAATGAGAATGTTCCAGAGCAGAATGTCATCTTTGCCCCTTCTTTCCACATAGACTTTGTGCAGTTTGTCAGTGGGAACTACAGACCCACAGCAGCACACACCGGACTTGTGGACCTAAGGACTCTCTGAACCTGTTCTCCAGGTGGGCTCCATGCTCCTGAGTCCTCAGCCCCCGACCTGCAGCCCCAGCCACCTTCCTCCCCAAACCCCTCTTCTCCGCTTCATAAGCAAGCACACCCTTTGCATCTCCCTGCCTTCCTGCAGCCCCACATCAGCCCAGCGACCCAGCCAGGGGAAGCTCGGCATGCAGGTCCCTCCCAAAGGCAATGAGCAGAGCACTGCAGACTGAGGAGCCAAAGCCAGTGTCCATCCTCCCCACCACCTTCACCAGCGGCCCTTCCACCACACCACGCTGCTCACTGCCTGTCAGAGTCAACAGTCCAGCAGAAGTCAGCTGCAGGGCCTGACCTTAATGTCTTCATGTCGCTTGATCAAGCGGCACCGAACCCAACCCCCTGCCCTCGGAGTGGCAGCTCTGAGGAGCAGCTGCAGCAGCCCTTGACAGGCACACCAGCCCCCAGAGGTGCCCAGCCTAGTTCCCCAAGAGCAGACTCAAAGTGCTGACTAGCTGCAATGGGAGACCCTGCCGGGAGACACAGCAGGAGGCAGGGGAGGGGACCCAGGAGGGCTCCCTGCCTTGGACCCACCGCAATGGATTACACAGGCCGCAACCAGTCACAAACTTCCTTGGAAATGGCATCCATGGCAATAGCCAGCCAACTGCGAGACCCTCGCTGTCCGTAATACCGAGAAGCACAACTTTATCTGGCAAAGGAGCATCCAAAGCTCAGCTGAACAAGGACCCTGGAAGGGGAAGCATGCGGAGCAGTCTTTAGGGCTAAGGGTACTGGAAAACTAAATCCATCACAGATGAGATAAACTCGGGCATCTCTAGAAAATGTGAGGGGGTGGTGAAGTGACTGACAACAGAATAGCCTGGAAGAGGAATTCAAGCCCACCACCTTCTCCTTGAAAAAGCATACCCCTTCATTAGCACATTTATCTTATGGGCATCCACTAAACGCTATACTCTGAGAAGGGAGAGAGGGCAGACAGAAACACCTGTGATTTCACAAAGGAGAATTTACACAGTAAATCTGCTCAGCACTATAGTATTCAAACGAATTCCCAAGTCTCTCAGATTGATACTGACTGATCCCAAAAGGCTGACAGCTACTCTACAGGAAGAAGCCTGGGAGATGTTTTGCCCGATTTTAGAAAGAAAACTTTCCTAAATAACACGAAACATTGAAAAATCCTCATGGCTGCTAACATATTTGCAAAGCAGAAAGATTACAACAGCCACTAGACTGCTACCCTATACACTCAGCCAGTTGGGTTTTCATTACAAATCCATTCAGCATCTCATTACTGTCCATCATGAGGGCTCCAACACCAAGACCAGATTCACTTAAGCAGTGTGAGCCTTGCACTGTGCTTCCTAATGCGGCTGGATTAATGGGAAAAACATCTTAGGGAACATCCTCACCAAACGGAGGAAAACAGTAACATCCTCTGACAGTTCTTAGGCAGCAAAGCACACATCCCCAAAGGGAGAGAAGTTCAAAGAATCTCAAGACCTGATGGGGCAGGGACCTCATGAAAGACTGTTCATGACATGCCTTCCTCTCTGCAAAAAGATCTCACAGCTTGAGCTGCAAGAACAGGAGGTACATTTCCACTCTGCAGACATGATTCCACATGAAAAGAAGATGGTACAATGTCAAACTCTCAGCACTGCAGAGAGAGCACAAAAGTAAGAGGGAAAAAATACAAGTGTAAAATACAAATACAAGAACTAAATTACAGTAATCCAGTATGCTAGAAATTTTTAAGAAAGAAACCTCTGTTAGCTGAAGGACAAATATTTACCGTCATTAAGAAAAGCATTCAAAATACAGATGAAAGAGACAGACTGCTATCATTCTGATACAATCTACCTTTACATTATGCATTCTCAGAGCCATGAAAATTACTCTGGGGGCTCAAGTCAGCTGTGTTAACTACAAGAGATCCAATTTTTAAGGTTGTTGTGTTTCCTCACTGAGCACCTTCTCATAAAACATGAAAATAAACAATTCACTGTTAAAGAAGAAGGTTTGGAGCCAGAGCTTCCAGCTCTCGGTCTTCTGCACAGGCACATCAGTAAGTGTCTTAGATTGCAGTGGCTATTGATGACAAGGTACATCAAACTTGCACCTTACTGCTTCATTAGTGGTGAGAAGAGCAGGAGTGGAGGGACAAAAGATTTGCTCCACTCTTCTTTGCCTTTCCCATGACATCTGCAGGACAGTCTGGCTCTGACACAAGACACCCGTGTCTGGCACTGGGAAGGGTCTAGCTCCGATCCCGCCTTTTCCTGAAGGCACTTTGCAGCTCAAAAGCAGTCCCTCTCTCCATACCTGCATTGTCCTGCTTTCCAAATGGAAAATTCCTGGTTCAAAACAGGCATTTTGGAAGACTGGACCAGTTACTTTCTGTGCAGCATACAGATACCTTTAGATTCCAAAGTCATGGGCGATCACCTGGAAGGGCACTAGCTCTTTGAAAGTTTGGAACAAGACTTCCTGTCATATGAGATAAAATCCTGCAGCTTTCTGCTCCTTCCTTAAACACTGCAAGGTGGCACCGGTGACAGGCACAAAATATGAGGGGAAAGCAAGGCAGGGTTCAAAGCTCAGTTTCAAACAAATTGTTCTGCCCCCCAAGCTCGGGCTGGCAGAGGCAATGCTGTAGCATTACCATTTGTTCTTCTGGTCTTTCTAAGAGGTTGGTCTAAAGGAGTAAGTTAGGTTCATAAAGTAACAGCAATGGGACCTCCTGCTGCAGTGCATGGGAAGAGGGGAGCCAAAGGATATAATTTCATATTTTTCCTGTGAGGCTACAGCTTGTGAGGATGGGTGTTACAGAAACTGGATGCTTCCAGAGGTTATATGATAATTAACATCGTACCTGGAATTAAGATAATAAGCAGAATGCATAGCCCATTGGGAGTGCACTGGGTCCTCCAGGGCTGTTGATTAATGTCCCATTAAATGCAATAAACAATACAATTACTCAATACCCATACCTCAGAGGGGAGAAAAAGCCATTCACAATTAATAAAAGTTAACAGCTGCCATTATATCTTTCCCCAGCACAGGACCCCCAAATTTACAGGACAAAAACTTGTGCCAACACATCTAGAACAAGAAAAATATGTGGAACAGTACTTAACTTTCATGAACCCTGGCCATATTGCAGGTAAGGGTAGCTTCTCCACATGCTGCTCCATGATGATGGGCCAGTCACTAATGAAGGGACCACTCTCAGAGTCATCTAGGAGCCAGCTGTTGCTGTAAAGTGCATAAGCGAAACCTAGCCAGGACTGCACAACACGGCTGGTCACGGGAGGTTTGCACAGAGACAAGGGAGGGCTGATGTGGACAGCCCTGGCTACAGCTGTCCCCAGGCACAAATATCACTGCATCCACGGTGGGACACAGCACGTACGTGAGCCAGCCCAGGCATGGCGTGAGCGTGGACCTCGGGGCGGGGTGCCCTGTGCTCCCAGGGGGTGTTGGCTGGGTTTCCCCTCAGATACCATCAGCATTCCTAAGACTAATTTCTGTGGAGAACTTCAACCTGCACGTGCAAATAGAAATAAAAGCAAGCAGTGAGAGGATTTCACACTGAACTGTCTGCCTACTGCCTGGTTAAGCTACGCACGCTCTAAGTTTAGCCCTAACTGTTAGACATAGCTCATTCTAAATGATTCGGCTTACCAAACCTGGAGGAAGAAGTTGTGGGGGGAGCAGCTACCAACAAATACAAAGGAAAAAAAACCCAGCTTTATTGTCAGTGGCTCTCACAATACAGCCAAGGCCCATTATGGTAACTTCCATTGCAGTGGATTTTGCAGGATCTAGTTACACAACCCTTTCCTCCTTGTGCAGTGAACCAGAACCTTTCCACTGAATTCGTCAAATTCCCTCCCAGGCGTCCTGCTTATGGAAGGAACAAATTCCCCCATCTGCAGGAGGAGAGGTACTGTGCCTAAATGCACACTGAGTGAGAATCCAACTGGGTGCTGTGTTGTACCCTCGCTGCAGCTTGCCCAAGGTCAGCAAGAACTACCTCAGGGGAACAAGAACCAGCAGCTCTAAGCATACACACAGGGTGCCACAGCTCCTGAAAGAGGAAGCTATTGTAAAATTAAAATCTGGTCCCCTGCTTTGCCTTCTCCAAAAGTAACGAATAATATTCTAAGTATTATCCTTTATGACGGAAGAACCAGACATTAAGATGGCAAGCGATGGACAGGCAGCCTAGGCATGCAGAGTGCAATGGCACACAGCAGCGCTGCTGCACAGAGAAGTCATTTAGGTGAGTCACTGCAGACTTTTGTACGCAATTTCCTTAGATGAACATGCAGCCTTTAGCTGTGTGCCTCCCACATTCTTGCAGATAAGTTTCCTCTGCACTCTATAGACCTTCTTATCAGCCACATGATCCACCAGGTCTTACTTGCAGGATGTGAGCCAGACTGCCTGCTGATTCTCTTCTCGGAGAAGGCATGACCCTGCCTGAGGGATGCAAAGCAGAGCGGTCAGCCACACATGGTGGGAGCGCACCAAATCTGCTCCAAGGGTGGCAGCTCTGAAGGTGCATTTCCATAGCTTGCATTTCCATAGTGTCACGCTGGCAAAGAAAGGCGAGCGCTGGGGAAAGACTGGCTCGGCAAGGTTGAGAAGAAGGCTCTCCTCCACCAGCCTTTCAGATACAGAGGTCGCGGGCTTGCAAGGGTCAGCAACCCCTCTTAATATTCACCAAAGTAGCAACAACAAAGGCAAGCTGGGGAAAGGGAAGCGTTCCTGTGGAGTCCCATCTTCACTCTGGATACCACTCTACAATGAAGTTATTTCAAACCGCCCATAGGTTAAGCTACGGCTTTCATCCCAATAACAAAGTTCCCGCTGAGCTCTGCCTGCAAAGGCACATCAAGCAGAGACACTCAGATGACATCTAACCTCACCCAGCTCGCTACAGCAGCCACCTTTCTCAGCCAGGCTGGTATTTTAGATAACAGAAGAGACTGCGTCAAATGTATAACATTTAATAAGACCAGAAGAAGGTCAGCAGCCCTGTCTGAGCAGCACTTTAAAAGCTCCCATCTGATAAAAATGTTATCTTAGACATCAGCAGTTCTTGGTAAATAAAAAGACAAGTTCCACCTTCCAAAGCAAATTACATGAATGATGCTTGGCTTTGATGATGATGATTCCGAGGAGGCAACTCTCTATTATTTCCCCTTCATACACCTGGGCATTAACCAGAAAGCCTGGGTCACTTACTGCTTTCTCATTCTAACAGCCTGGATTATGTCTCCCTGAAATCATTACCACGTTGTGGCAGCAGCTGGGAAGCCCAGGGAAAGCACTTCCCTCTGCTGTTGTACAGCTGCCAGGAGCATGCCTGCGATCCGAGTAACAGAGCGGCCCGGCCACGGCCACGAGCAGCGAGTTGGGATGCAGTGGCAAACACAGTGTCTGACTACCCCACCAAAATGACTGAATTCTCTCAGATTTGTTGTTTGCGTGATATCCGAAACTCTCCCAGGTCTTGGCATCATGTAACACCTGCACTTTAAAGCCGGGGTGTCAACAAACCTATAGAGAATTGGCACCCAAGAGTATTCCCGTCCCAAACCATGTTTCTCCAGAACCAAAGATGTGCCTGCCACTGGAACAGGTCACCTACCTGTTTTCTTCCCTTTGTTTCCATTGTTCATCGAGCACTGGACAGAGGGACCCAGCCAGCCCTCCACAGCCCCAACCCATGCCAGACCCGACAGACAGTGGCCGAGGGGGCAGAGCTCCTGCCCCCCACCCTCTGCTTCACCACACCTCACGTCACCCGCGTGGGCTCTGTGTTAGCAGCAAGGGCTGGTCAGCAGCAAGTGCTTCGTATCAACCCCGTGCCTTGCTGAGGCAGGCAGAGCTGTGAGAGCACATGAGGAGTTAAGCTTTTTCTTACAAAATGTGTAAAGATGTGGTCTGCACACTTGGTGAGCTGCAGCATTTGTGGGCCAAAACATTTTGCTGCATATTTCTGAAATTATTTGTCAGAAAAGAACGTCAGTGACATAGAAAATGAGTTGCAGATGTAACCTTTTCAAGCATCAATAATAACTTAAGACATTTGAAACTAAATCTTAACTCACAAGTGACTACATCACACAGGGTAGTTTCTGAGGCAAGGGCTAGCAGATCAGATGCAGAACTGTAACAGATCCCAGCAACGGTGCCCCCCTCCAGCTCTCTCACTTAGCAATGAACAATTACATTCTTGCGTTTGCCAAAGCTGCTTCCCTTCCTGGGACCTTTTTTCCTGATTTCCAGGCTGCTCCTGGACCCAGTAGGCACTCTTGGGTGGGGAAAGAGGCTTCCAGGCCAGGTCCAATAGCCAAGTTCCACAATGTGCTGAAATTAGGATGGCCAGAGTGCTTTCCCTGATGTCCAACATAAAAGCAAAGGCACTTTGCAAGAAAGATGTTTTAATACTTCCTCATTCCCCCACACACCCTGCCACAGCAGCCAATCCACACCCCAAACTCCTTGGGCTATGCAAGTACTGCTTCTTCAGACACACGAAGGATGAGGACCCCCACTAGAATGCACGGATGTGCACGCTGCCGCAGTGCTACCGACAGCGAAGGAGATCAGTGTGTTTCAGTACGTGCAGCAGTGTCCTTGGTTCTGTGCACTCGTGGCGTGGTCACATCTGCAGCCTGCAGGGGCTTTCCCGCTGGCTCAAAGTCCGATGGAACCGTCACTGCTATGGGTCTCCTGACATGGCCAGAGAGCCAGTGCTGCCACCACACTGATATTTCTGTAATGAATATCACCACTGTATTCTCAGAGGCACATGCTTAAGGAATTTAACTAGTTTAATACAATGGGCTCAAATTGCCAAGAATGTTTGTGCATCAGTGTGAAATCAGAAATTCGGGGAGGGGGTGCTTTATCTGTCAAAGGCCAACATCAGGGGGCTGACAGACCCGACAGTGGGAAGCTGGATTGCATTTGATACGCATCAGCTCATCAAACACAAACAGCCTTTAAAGTGCTGAAAGGCCAAGCCAGCCCTCTTACAGGCTGTAACGGCCCCACCAGGGTCTGACCAGGAATGCTCCCTGTGAGCTGCACTGGACCTGCGTGGGTCTCCTGGCCTGATCTTTGCACCATAAATCACAGAAAAAGGGATACTTCTTAACAGCTCAAATTAAGATAAAATGCCTTCATTGTCAGGCCAGAAGCTACCTGTGTCGTCCTCTGGCCATGTGTTACTTCTGAGCTGCCAGGCCCCAGCAGTGGAGGGCACGGGATGCCCTCCCCGGAGATGTGCCAGCCACGCGAATAGCAGACCTGCGGCAGCCTCATGTGGATGGACCAGCAAGCTGGGAAGCAGCGCCTGGGCTGACCACCCACCCAGACAGGCCAGCAACTGGCCAGTTACCAACAGTTGATGACTGTTCAATAACAGCCTGCTCAGGATGGAGAGCAACAACACCCCAGTCCTTACCGTAGGCTGCCAGCACCAGTACACGCTGCCGATCCAAGAGGGAGGCCAACAGAAACCAAGATCCTGCTGAGATGAGCAGACAGTAGCCAAGCGCGGTCAGGGCTGAGGCTGGGAGTCCATGCAACCATCTCCAGCACGGGCAGCACTCCTGCAGCCAGTGCCCACGTTCGGCTTGGTGGGGCTCGGCAGTCCTGGGCCAGCTAGGGCGCAGCAAGTACGCCCCTACTGCCTTCCAACCATATCTCTGCAGTCCCGCTGCAGGGTTGCCAATGTCTGAAAAGAGCTGAACTTATAATATCCCAGAGGAAAAAAACCCACAACCTCCTTGCCTTTGGATTAATACCTAGACCTCCACCGTGAAAAGACGCTTTCTGCAGCCCCCCACTGATGAGCCCGGCCCCAGCACCTGGGCTCTGTCCCCCCGGCAATGGCTGCCCTCGGGGCTTTTCCAAGGGGCTCTGCGGCCCTCTGCGGAGCATGACCACAGCCAAAGGGAATGAATAACATAGCCCAAACATGTAAAAAATAGGCTTTTCTTACAAAGCAAAGTCCCAAATAATAAGTGAAGGAAAAGGAAGGGGGGAAACATGCCTGAGTGACCCCTCCTAACCACCTCCAGCACGACACAGCGTCACTCAGCCGAGCAGGGTGCACAGCAAATAATACCGGCTCTGCTGTTGCCCCCACCCCGGCACCAAGACCCCACACACCAGGGAATTCAGGGGAACAGATGGATTTTCCATGGGAAGGAGCTGCGACTGCTCCTTCCAGTCAAAAATGTCAGCCCCGCAGAGCCATGTGTGTAAAACATTAAACCCACTCCCTTTTCTAGGATATCAGAGCCAGGAGAGGGCTTTTTGGGATATCCAGAAGGAAATGCCCCTCAGCCTGGCTCAAGGCAAACATGCAGCGATTCACAGGCACCCACAGCTGGAGCCTGAGCCCACTGTTTCTACGTACCCAAATAACCAGGTATTTCCTCTTCCAGGTGCTTTTTGCCAATGAGGTGGAGCAATGGTAAAATATTAAATTGCATTGAAGCAGCAGTAATCTCTCAACACAATGGGCTACCTTCAGTAGGGCTTGTAAGCAAGAGCCTTGATAAGGTGTATCAAGCTTACAAAGCAAACACATTCAGGAGGTTATTCACACAGGGCACAAGCCACTGGGGTTATTTCAGGCCGAAACCCATGCAGAGCATGACGCTACATGCAAGGAGATCTCAGAGCTGAGGGTATCAGCCATCTAATCTCACCACATCAAGAATAAGGAATCTTGAGGGTCCATGAATTGAGATAATTTGATTTAATTACCAATATAACACACTTGTCTCTATCTTTATTAACCTTGGAAATTTAAATAGTTTAAAACACACTGAAAGCAGACCTTGCCACATTTGCTCAGTGCTGCTGGGAGAGAAGGCCACAGCAGACATGGTATTTGCTTATAACGGATTTCAGGCTCAAATCGTCGACCATTTCCCCAGTATCACCACAGAGCTGCCAACAGAGCAGGTGAGGAGCACAGCACAAAGCCTGTAGCTCTCCCAGGCACATGCAGGGGCACAGGCGCTGCCACAGTCCAAATCCAGCATCTCCCAGCCCCACCATGACACAGGGGAAGCTAAGAACTACCTGACCCAAAACGCTCGCACCCCCGCACAGCGTTGCCACCCTGCTGGTCCTCCCTGCGACTAGGCTGGCTTCTCTGGAGCTGCAGGAATGGCTCTTGTACACATGGGCCTGCCCATGAGCAGGGCAGGGAGCTTGCAGGAAAGCATAGCTCATTCCTCGCTCTTTTCCCTCGGAAGGTACAACCACGTATGTGTGGTGTTTTCCTTGCATTTGCAAGAGGAGATGCAATGCCTACGGGGCCTGGAGCACAGTCAGGTCTAGAACGCCTTCAGTTCCTCTAAGACAGGGATTATTTTCCATGGTAATTAACAAAATGCTTCTGTTAGCAGCAAGGGGAAATACTTGAAATTATGTATCATATGTAACTGAAATTGTACACCAAAAAGCAGCATTAGAAGAAGGCTACGTCCACAAAGTCAGAAGGTAGGTGTTGCCAGGGCTGATGCTGCCTGCAGCCTCCAGCCTTCAGCACTGCAGAGCCCTCGTGCAGAAGTGCCGCCTCCAGCACCCGGCAGGACATGCAAGTGGCCATCGTCCGCCGGAGGGGAGCGCAACAGAGCGCAGCTGGCTCTGTGTGCAGGTATGCCGGGATCCCATGCAGAATACCTGGTTCTGTTCCCGAAGGACAGGAGCCTCTTGATGTGGGCATGAGCTGCTCTGTGGAAAGCGTGGAGACTACCACCAGACACATTACCTCTCGGGGAGACGGGCAGTCTCGTGCAATGGCAGCATGAGAAAGGCACAGAATTCTTACTGGCAGGCAGCAGGAACCTGAGACCACGATTTTTCTGGGTTTCATCCCAAAACACATTTATTTGGGCTGAGTGACACTCTGAGTTGCTGGGCAGACCAAGACTTGGGAGCACAAGCCACAGAATTCAGACCATTTAACAATGCAAATATTCTAATAAACAACCCAAAAGACCTTCCTAGTATGGGAGGGAGGCATTTTTGGGGATAGGTCTCCACAAAAGCAAAATATTTCCCAAGTAGGCTTTCCACTCAGAACGGAGGACAAATAAGGTTCCAAAGCCTAAAACATTGCAAGAGGTACAACACACACACTGCGGACATAGTGCACGTGTCCCGGCCCCTCTCTCCAACACCAACAGGCTGCAGCGTGGTGCAGCTGGCCTGGACACCGGCCACAGCTGGGCGGCTGCTCATGGGGTGCCTTTGAGGCACAGCAGGTGCAAAGAGGGGTGCCAGGGCACAGGGGTGCAGCGCTGGCCTCTGTGCAGGGGCTAACAGCCCAGCTCTCCTGGTGCCCCACAGCAGCGGCTGAGAAGGGACACAGCCCTTTTGTACAAATGCATGGGGTAGATGAATACTAGGAAGAGCGGTGACTCAAGAAAAAGGGTAATCCTGGTGCAGGAACAAATGGACATAAGCTTGCCCAAGCACTCCTAGGCAGGGCGCAGGAGCGCCGGCAGCAGCGAGGAGGGGACCTGAGCATCCTCTAGCTGGAGCAGGGACACCAGCCTGGCTCACCACATTGTGCTTGTGGGTGACACCAAGGCGTGCGCGGGCAGGAGGCAGCACCGGGAGCAGTGAGGTCCACCAGCCCTCGGCCGTGCGCACACGCAGCGTTGGACCGGCACCCTCACAACTCAGACTCTGCCGGAGGACAAACGGCCCGTTGCAAACGACTGAACAAACGAACCCCGCTTTGCCGGCCAGAGCGGCGCGTGGATGCTAAGCGGCACGAAGGGATGCGTCTGCGCTGCGGCAGCCCTGGCCGGCGGTGCTGGGCCACGCGCCTGATGCCGTGTGCAGGTTATCACAGGAGACCCACACGTGTTCACGCCTCCAAGCATCCCTGCACGCCACATAATAACCACGCAGAGCATGTGCAGCTTTGTTGTTTTAGCCGTACTGTAGAGGCGCCTATTTACTTGAGAATCATATGTTTTCTGCCCTGGTCCTCACTGTATTCAGAACAGTTACTTAGCTTCAATAAGCCCCTTGTTAAAGCCTTTTCCCTTCTGTAATCTCATCAAACTAACCAAAAGGAGTTTGTTCTGAAATAGAGTCCCATTTTGTAATCTGGCTTCCTATAGGAGATCTCCCCATGCGCACTCAGCCCCTCCGCCACAAAAGGGGTCTGCTTGTCCTAGCGCGCTAACAAAACACTGCCGTCTGTTTGGGTTAGCCAGCAGGGGGTTAATGAAAAGCCCGGCCCTGGGGACTCCCACCTTATCTGCAATCATGAATTTATTGAAGAATGTGTTAATGTGCTGGATTTTATTCATCAGGGGTCAGGGCTTTTCAAATTCTTCCTCCCAGCTCCCCCTCTTTCCATCCCTCCCCAGCAAGCTCACAATGCTGTTTAAACAAAGGACTCCCAACACAAAGAGCAAATTTACACAGTAAAGTTTTCTTGCAAGCCCAGAGCAGAGTCTGGAAGAATTCCAGCTTTATAAAGAGAAAAGGGGTGGGGGGAGAAAGGGGGAAGGGAGAGAGGGGCATTTTGCAGAGGATAAAAGGAAACTGAGAAAAGTTCCCACCTCCTGAAGCTCAGCACTGAATATTCTCTGCCAGTTAACCCCGATGCATTACAAACTCTTGCGGATGTTTCAACAGGACATGAGCCCTCATAACTCCAAACATTTCTTGCAGGAGGCTAAAATTAATGTTTTAGCATCAAATTTAGGGAGACATTTCAACAGCTTCTTTGTCTGTAGATTAATAACAATAGCCCCTAAAAGGACACAGCAAACATTAACCAGGGCTCACAGTTTTTCCCATGTGCCAGTTCTACAGGTGGTGATATAAGCAAGATATAACGGGAAATAATGAGGCTAAGCGATAGCTTACAGGCCTTGCAGTGTCTACGTGTCCAAGGCCAAGTGAGAACGTGAAGGAGCCTCTGTTCCCACATCCCGCATCCCACCCACGTGCCATGCACCATCCCAGGACCAGAGGCCACCAGGGTCCTGCAGGGAGCTTCCCTGCATGCCCACCCACCTGGGCGCTGCAGATGCACAAACCCACTGCTGTCTGTCTGCAAGTGCTGCAAAAACGGCGGTGTGATCCCAACACAGCCTGAACAGCCAGTGGGCTCTTTTCCCCTTCCATCACTTCAAACGTTACCCCCACTCTACAGCTGGGGACAAAGGGTTGGTTAGTTGGTTTTATTTTTTTTAACTAAAAGGTTAAGACCCCCTCCCACTCTGTCAGTTTTAGATGTGCTGGTCAGAGCTTTGGGAATTAGAGAACAGGGAGCAATCCCGCACTAATTAACCAAAGATGGCCTAAATGATTTTCTTCAGATCTTGTCACCTCCACTTCCTGTACTATCATTAATAAGCTCTGGCAATGTCTCAGAAAGAAGAACAGCTCAGAACTCCTCTATTTCCACCTCTGTCCATCGGGCACAATGTTACAGAGCTTACCTGAGCAAAGAGTTTTCAAACATTTTACAAGCAAAATATATGTGAAGTTATTGGCCATAAAGCTAAAACTACTGGGGAGGCTACAAACTCCTTGTCACCAGGCAAGAAAGTAACCGCTTCCAGCATGTAACTTGGAGACTTTTGGAAATAGTCAATTCATATTAAAAGAAACCCATCATAATTCCATTTTCTAACAAGTTTCCTAGCCAAAAGGATGTCATTGACCCAAATTTTCATTCCTGTGTTTATTTACTTTGGTTTGCAGAGAAAGCGAGGCCTTTAGCCATACTCTCATAAATCCAGCAGCAGTCTGTGAGCAGCTAGTACAGACAACAACTTGGGAAAAGGGGGTTTGAATGACCCTGGAGTCACACACAGAAGCCCGCAAACAGCAAACAGCAACACAGCACATGTTTCTGCCCCTCTTTGCCATGTGCAGCTCTGCCATGACTTGGACGCACATGTTCCTGCCTCGGCCCGACAGGTTCGGAAGGGAGGCTCCGCAGGCAAATGGCTTCTCACTCCTAATGGCCAACCCCATCTGGGAGCTGTCCTGAGTGCTCTGCCACGCTCGCAGCCGCCCCGCTGAGAACCACGCACGCTGGTGATGCAGGGGCAGAGCTGCCCAGGCTGCCGCATGGCTACACGTGTGCCCAGCTGCCGGCGCTGCCGGGCGGCTGCGGAGCGGCCGGGCAGATCTCGGCACACGGGATCCAGCTGCGCTGCCAATGGATCCCTGACTGCTGAACATACAATACATATTTATAGAGTCTCCTCCGTGACAGGAATGCCAAAGTCTCGTGCAGAAAATAACTCAAAGGACATAATTAAATCAGTTAAATGGCTTGGGAAAAGAGACGCAGCTACAGCCAGATTTCAACTCTCGGCACAGTCTCAGGGCACACGGAACGACGATTAGGAGAGCAAGAACTATAAAAGCTCTCTGACCAACTACTTGCTTTTCTTTAGTTAATAAACTATAATCCCTGCTTAACACTGACACAGACCAGAAACGAGCCTCTTGAGCACAGAGCACCGGGCACGAAGGCAAGCGTTCGGGGTAAGCAAGCACCGTGGCAGCATCACCAGAGGTCACAAACTTTACCGACAAGTAAAGCCAGCAAAAAGAGTAGGAAATCAAAGATCAATCAGTTTATTTTCATCTGTTAACGTGACGCACAGCGAACAGCGAGCTCCTGCTGGCTTTTTGGAGGCAGGTGCTGGGAGAGGAGCGTTGCTGGTGCTGGAGGGGCAGCTGTGGCTGCTGCCAGCTGCAAAAGGAGCCTTTTCTCCGCAAGCAGCTCTGGCTGTCGAGAAACGGCCATTGCGCACCAGAGGAGCCACGTGAATCCAACTGTTAAGAGAGCTAGCTCATGGCCAGCTTTACTGGAATAACTAGGGCAATAAAAGGCGCAGCGCTGTGTTACGCAGGCTGGGGGGCAGGCTCTGGGGAGCTGCCCCACAGCAGCCGCTCTCAAGGCCCAGCCAGCTGCCAGGCAGCTCCAGCCACAGCGGCGCTGCAGGAAGGTCTGTCCCCGCCAGACAAGCTCCAGAGCCACAGGTGACTAGAGGACAAAGAGAAATGCTGCAACAGAGAGAGGACACACCGAGGCGAGCAGGACAGCCCACAGAATCCCAAGACAGCATCTGGGCAAAGTGGCTGAGACTGAAGCTGCACCGACTGTCTCAAACACCGAGCAGCTGGGAGGGTCCCAATGGTCTCGACGTGCGGGGTCGCCATCCCGCAAGTGTCTCTGGGGATGGGCTGGAGACGGGGCGGGAGCCATCAGTGGGAACGAGGAATACCAGAAGCTCCCTGCCACCAAACTGGGCACCGGTCCCACAGGGGAACTGGTGGCTGTACAGAGAGAGGGGAAGGTCACATCTTCTGTGGGTATTCACTGCGAAGAAGGAACTGCACAGCTGCCAGGAACGCAGCTTTGATTTCTCTCTCAGGATCAAAAAGAAGCCCAAACTTAAAAAAACACTAGTACTGAAAAAGTAACTTCAATTATTTCAGTCTTTTTGAGCTGAAAGTTGGGGAAAAACATGCATGCTACTTACACAGCAAGGAACAAAAAGCTGTGAAAATAGATTTACTTCTCAGAGGAGTTGCATACAGAAAAAAAGTGAGCAAGTTACTTATTTTTAAAGCTAGAGTTACAAAGTATCTAACATATAATTACCAAATTTAATAAGAGAGAATATTTCAAAACAAAATAGCTTTTTATAGCCAAAGTTAACAAATTTCTGGCCACTAGCTCTATACCTAGGCAACATAACAAGGTGAGCTCACATCTTTAAAGCAGATTACACTTCCATACATAGTTTTGTCCCTTCAAGAATATTAAAAGCGTGGTTTGAAAATTAAGCAAAGCTTTCTCCCTCAGCTGACTTGAAACATCTCTCAGAAGAGCTTCATCTTTCCATTTCTGCTTTCAGTGTTACAAAAAAAATGCGGAGGGATCGGATGGAATACAAGGTCTTGGTACTTCGCGTACGTTTTGACGCCCTACGTGAGAGTTGCTAGACAGGGAATTCAGCGCGCGGAGCCGCTGCCGAGGTGCGGGCACGGCTCAGCGGCTGCGCGGGCGAGGCGGCGGCTCGCCGTTGCGCTGTGCTGCAAGCGCGCGGCAGCTTTCTGCGGCCCCGCACCTGCTGAACAAATGGAAGCACCGCTGCCGTGTTTGCTGCGAGTATGAAGGATACGAAAACATGGTGTTTGAACATTGACTGGCCTATTGCGCACCTGGTTTTTTTTTTGGTTTGGAAAATACCATACGACTTTTCTCCCGAAGGACTCCTTGGACAACTCGCAGGAATGTGAAAGGCTTAAGAGTTTGAAATTTGAGTAACAGAGATGAAGGGACTTTTAAAGAAGCTTGGTAAGAGCTCTAGCCATGCTCTTCACAGCATTCAGCTCAAAAAATCTTCCCAGAAGAGGTGCTGTGGGAGATCTAGCGCTCCAGCTTACGATAAGGTCAGGAGGAACGTCCTCCTGGACTGAGGATCCTCTGAACCCAGGGAGGAGCCTCCTCAACATTCAGCTGCTGCTCCTGGGGAGGTTTATCTTTCCTCATCGAGCCCCATTTACGCAGACGGGGTAGCTCAGCAGCCTCCTGGATCTGCTCTGTTATATCACAGGAGAAGTGACTTTAGCTAAAAAGACATTTCTAATTGCTCCAGTTAGTTCCAACCTTTGCGACCTCCGTGTCCGTCACCGTCTGACCCAGGAGGGGCTGGATGTGGCTGCGGGGCTGCACCAGGAGCTCCCGGGGACCCGCGCCGCCAGGCTGCCGGAGCAGGTCGCCGTGCTGCAGCAGAGCGGAATCTGCAAAGCCTCGGCGCGCCAGGAACAAACTGCGTCCCCACACCTTCCCGTAGTCATCGGCTCTGCGCGAGAGCCCGATCAGCGAGGGGAGGCAGCTGCTAGGGACGATGTCCCCGGATCAGGGGCAAAATTTGTACCGATCATCGCAAACCCCGGAGTTTACCTGTAAGTGAATAGTATCATTTCACTTCACATCTTTGGGGAAAAAAGGACTTATTACAAAAATCAACAAACATAGTATGAAATATACAATAGCCACCATTAACATCATATTTATTGTTATTTAGTTGCTCAGTAAAACATATACAGATATGTACAATATGCATGAATACAGAAGACTGCACTTTACATATTTAAAAAAAAGAAAGAAAAATAACACTCAGTTTCATGAGCTATTGTCACAGTCTTCCAACCAAGCATTTAAGAAATGAATTTAACAAGAATAAAAAAAAAAAAAAAAAAAAAAAGATTACTGGATTGCCTAACACACAGCAGAGTCAAGTTTTCATATTTTACATGTGCAATAACATTTTTCAGAAGAGTTTGCTATGCAGTACGGATTACCAGTGTTTTGAGTTTTTTTTTTTTTTTCTTTTACACGAACCAAATTTAGTACAAAGAAATAACATCCTTTTGCTTAAGGCTGTTTTAAAGCTGTAATATTCTTGGGTAGTGAATAGTGATAAAGTTATAACTGCCGGAAATCACAGCCTGCAGTTTCATCAGTCAGAATCTATGAGCGGATGGACTCAAACCAACAATTTTAATAGAGAATTTCTAAGACAAAATTAGACTATTTCCTCCATTAGCCTTAAGCAATAAAGGAGAAACAATTCTATAAAAATGGGTTATGCTCTTACACACCATCCATTGAACAGCTGTGAATCTAGTAGTTGAGAAAACCTTACACTGCAGCTTAACAAAAAATAATCAAAATTTACCAGTTTTGTTTCTGCCTGCGTTTCCCCACCCACCCCGCCCCGTCCTCCCGCCCTCCCAGCAGCCGGCGCGTTTCACTGACCTGTGCTCACCTTTCCCCTTCCCTCCTTACGCAAGGTGGGAACATTTTGCCTTACTGTTGGTGCCTGGAAGCCTCGTACTGATTCCTGGTTTGGGAAGGCCGGCCAGCCTCAGAATCACCGCGTAGACATAGAGTATCTGAAACAGTTAGCTAAATGACCCAGATGACGTAATTCTGACATTTGTTCCCTTCCACCCTAACCACACAATGAAATCCTTACCTATTTGATGAAAGTCACCATAACTAAATAAAAATGAGTCTAAACTCTCTCTCTCACTGATGCTCTAACAACCGAGCTAGAATAGCAGAGACCTAGTAACCCTAGGAAAAAGTGATCTGGAGACAATTCGCAAGAGTATTTAATAAATAAGGCCTACTCTTTCCTTTTTTTGGCAAAGAGATATTTTATCGCTCCTCCCAATTTAAATGCAAGAGAGATTTTGCTCAGTTTGCTACTACGTTTTAACTTGAAGACTAGGTGCAGAGTTTTTTTTAACAAATACCAATGGAGTCAGCGAGCTGGGTCAGGAGGTCAGTGACGTCCAGGCTCGCCCCTACCTGGCAGCTGGGGCACAGGGCTGCGTGGGAGAACTGAAAACGCCAGGCAAGGCAAGGAGAAGTCTCCAAAACAAACGTGAAGCCACATTTTAGCTGTTCTTCACAATACAAAGCAAAAATTGAACATATCTTAATGGCACTTTTATCACAGGTCTGACTTCTTGGTACAACGTCCCCCTGTCTGGAAGCCCTTTAGGACAAGCAGGTGTTAGTTTATGTTATTCTGGCTCTAACTCAGTCATTTGGGGAACACGCAGCTCATAAAATTTCACCCTCTGTTGCACCAGCTCATCCTCCAAAGGAAACAAGCCTCGAGCCGTGCGGCTCAACAATGAGGGCTGTGAGCAGAGGTCAGACCTCGGGTACAGCTCAGCTCTGCTGCTGATGTGCCTTCGACCCAGCTCAGGCTGATGCCGTCTGTGCCTCAGTTTCCCTCTCCACAGAAGAGTGCAACTTATCTCTTGCCACAACAGGCTTTTACCTACAGCTCTCAAACATGCTTCAGCTGGAAGTATTATTATTCAGAAAATTATATCATCTCAGTTCTTACCACATAGGGCTATGCTGGGATTTTATATATGTTAAAAAAATAATCAGTGCATTCAGTGTCAAATTAATGGAGAAAATTAGTACAATGAAATTACTGCAGGCAACACAAGCTTTGCAACAAAGTTCTAGCCTTGTGCATATGCTGTCAGTACCAAATACACCAGGTTACGAGCATGAAGTGGTGCTTGTCCTGGTCAGTCGTATGTACCGTTTCTGTTCTCATCTTTGGCAAAAAGCAAAGAAACCATAAAAGCACAGGTCGGTCCTGGCGTTGCTAACAGCTGCCCCAAGCAGAACCCACATCTCCTTTTGCTCAGTTGATAACGTCACTTAAATAAGCAAGAGCGAATGGAAAGGAGGTTAGCAAAAGGATTGCATGTCACCATATTATTCAGCAAAACTACATGGGCAATCAGGCCCAGAAGGCAGTCAACCACTGTTTTGAACTCCTCAGCATCTAAAAATTCCGTCCTCCCACTGCATCCGCCTCATGGGCCCGGCAGTGCCAGCCATGCGGGAGCAGACCCAGCGGCGGCTGCGTGCCACAGCTCCCGCACTGCCATGCTGTACAGCTCGGCAGCTGAAGACATGTCCCCTGGCTTCAGTCTAGCCCATCCTCTTCATTTCATAGGATTTAAAACTGTTAGGATTCCATCGGGTTTTAAGGAATTGCTTCTACTTTGTATTTCTACAAGCAAGTGAAAAAGTAAGTTCCAAGTGGATGAGAACAACTCCAGGGGAGAAGCTTGTTGCAGAGATCAAACCAGACGAAAAGGGTGGGTGGACCAACTGAGTCACTGCATTTCTACTTATAGGAGGATTTCTCTTTAAAAGAGATCTGAAATGTTTGATGCAGCGTTCACTGAAAGGTCTCTTCCTGGTAGCACAGGGTGTGCATCCCTGACCTCAGGAAGCCAGAAAAACCTGTTCTTTTGAATGCAGCAGGAAAAGCTAAAAACAAAGAAGTAAGCCACTGGGGCTGCACTCCGGTACAGGAATGCCACCAGACCATGAACTCTTCCTAAATTTTCAGCTGCAAGTGCTGAAGCACGATATCATATGTCTAGGCATGTGTTTCGCTGGGGTTACTCCAAGACCCACCCATGTGGGACAGGTAGGAGCTGCCAGGACAGGGAGAGAGCTGCGGACTGAATACACCATGACAGTGCTCGCCCCTGCTCCGGCAGGCACACAACCCCCCTCAGCTCAGCAGCTCCCAAGTGCTTTGCTAGACAGGATTTAAAGTTAAACAAGTTTAAAGGAGTGGGACTTAAGAAATCACAGGCAAAGAGGCATCTGCCAGAGCTGGGGCCGACCATTATTATTCTACCAGGAGATATTTTGCTGGGGACTGTGATATTTTATTGCATGTACAGGGGAGAGCTCCAAGCTTTTGGTGGCACACGCCCCCGCAGGAGGTACAAAGCATCCCATCCTTTTGTTCCAAACCAAGCAGGCATGAGGCAGCTCCACAGCCAACTGCTCCAGGATGGGCAAAAATCCTCATCCTTGTGGCAGCTCCAGCTTCAGTAAAAAGTAAAATAATATTGAAAATCAAGGTTCAAGACTATCCAAATTTATCAAAGTCAAGTCACTGACCAGACCCATAAGAGGAAATCAATCCATGCATGGTTAATAAGAGCACATTCAAATAACATTTCCAAACACTGCGAGTCTCTCTGAAGCCACACGTGACCGAGAGTGAGGATTTCAGACCACCCTGTGCCATCGGCATTTTAGGCAGAATTTCCTCTCCATTGGTGTCTACTGAGAACATTACTTCAAAATAATTAAAGGCCCAGCACAATCATTGAAGATAAAATACAAAGCAGTCTTCAAACTCCATCCCTTGAGGAGGGACACATTTTGTGGATTCTCGACAGAAGTAATAAATAACCCTAGAGAGGCCGACCTTTATTTCACAGCTAAAACCTAAATCTCTGGTGATATTATTAAGCTTCAGGGAGCAGAGGAAAGTGAGCTGGCCTGAGCAGGGTGGGACGGCTCACACTCCTGTACTCAAGAGGATACACAAATAATGGACAGTGTTACGTAAAACCACAGGAGTGTCGGATCATCGTGTCAGTCGTGTTTTTATCTGGTTTGTTTCCAACTTTCTTCTCAAATAAGTATTATCTATCACGAGCAGGAAAGTATGGTTTTCCTTTTATTGTGTGCATCCAGTAACACTGTTCTTCAATGCCTGACAAAAATGGGGCCTTGAGTGAGTTCAGGCAGGTCTAAGGCGGGGTCTCCCTGCCCTGGCAGATTAGGAAACGCTGACCTTGGGCATAGAGCCTCCCGTATCTGCCTGCCTGGGCTATCCCCCCACCGCTGCCACTGCACCGAGACAGCCATGGCGGGAGCCAGGGCACCCTGCAGGCAAGTGTACGGGACGCTGGACCCTGCATCAACAGCGCCTTCCTGCAGCTAAAAATGGGTGCAAAATGGGCAGGGTGCGGCACTGGCACCTGGCAGGGCTTCGGGGACACTGGCCACAGCTGGCGATGGACCCAGCCCCAGCCGTGGGCGCTGGCTCCCGCGCCAGGACACGGCACTGTGGGAAAGCGCACGCAGGAGGCACGCAGTGGCTCTGGGCAACATTTTTCTCCAGCAGTTATAAAGTAGGAACTGTGGGAGCATCACCAGGACCAGGAGGCTGCGGCCACGCTGGGGAGCACCCCCAACTCCTCCTTGCAAGCAGAGAGGGAGCCTGGGCATTCGGTGGAGGAGATAATGACTCTGACTTATTAAGCAAACTTCCTGTTAGACTTATTTAGAAAAACTTCTCTATACCTTCCCCGGCTGTGTCTGAACCAGCCCATTCATGGCAGAGCTCTGTCTCCGGGCTTCAGCAAGGTAAATACAGGAACGAGTGTCCTCGCCTTGCAGGGGGAGGCAGAGAGCAAACAAGGCTGAACGTTATTAATAACAGAACATAATTTTCTCAGAAAAGGGCAGGCTCATTGCCTGAATATTCAACAGAGCATTAACTGTTTGGTTTGTATGTGACTGGCAAAAGCTGGGTGTCAATATAACATATAATATAATGATGACCATTTCACTTTAACCGGCGTTTATTCCTGAACTGCTGTTCTTCAGGATCACCATTGTAATAAGCACTGAACAAAGCAAAACAAAAACAAAAACAAAAACAAAAAAAAAAGAAAGGAAAACAAAGCAAATGAGGAAGAAAAGGAGGAGGAGGAGGAGGATCTTTGTCTTATTATGACATACGTGACTTGGACATACGCTGAGATGAAAAAGGAAAAGGCCTCATCTATAAATGTATGCCAAGGTTACAGAATAATGGGAAAAAGTGGTCTAGCAGGAAAATCTTAAGCAAAAGTGTGCTAACTGCAGAAGGGTTAACACTGGTAACATACTGTGGCAGAAGATTAAAAAAAAGTTGAGGTTTACTTTAAATTAACCCTTTCCAGTCCATATGCCACTAAGCAGGTACCAACCTAGAAAAATAGTCCACCTAGCAGTAGCGGCCCTTTGAAATTAAAAAGAGAAAAAAAATAATTTCTTTTGTTCAAGTCAGGGCAGCCACAAAAGTCCCAAATCTGTTGGAGATGTCCGAGTGCAGGGACCTCCACGTCGGCACCGCAGTCCGGCCCTTCGCCTCGCCCACGTCGTCCGTGCAGTGGACCGAGAGGCACTGCAGGTGGCTGCCGGTCTGCGCCGTGGCCGAGGTCTTGCTCGGGGGAAGGTCGTGGGCTGGAAAGGGTTCACAGAGAGAGCGTTAGGAGAACTGTGCAATGCAACCCCATCAACTCACACAACCGGCAGCATGCGGGGAGCGTCTCCGCACCCGCCTCTGCCCCGGCGCCCCGCGCCCCGGCTCCTGCACCCACGGCATTCCCCAGCTCAGGGCCATGGCATCACTGCCGCTGGTACAGCTCCCTCTTCCCACCCCGCAACAAGCTTCTCCACCTGATTTTTCACCATGCCAGAAAAACACCAAAAATACTCTCTTTCACATGCACTTGTTTTAAAGTAAGCCATCAATACATTTGAGCGTTGGGGATGCATACACGACTGGTTATGTGTGCCGTGGACTGTAGCACAACCAGGAGTTTTCACTCCCCCTGCACCCTCCGCTATTTGAAATCGATACTGAAACTTCTCCAAGCAGGAAACCAGCCCCAAACCCTCCAGGTCACTCCCATCGTCGGTCTCTTACGGGCACAGGTGTCCCAGTTCACCTTTTTTAATGGAGCACCACAATAACATTTTTCTTATAATTTCTTCATTTTAGGACTTTGTATGATCTTTAGCCACCATTAATTTCTGTTAACCACAGAAATTGAAGAGTTTAACTGAAACATCCTAAATGATGTCCCAGGCGTTTTTCCTCTAGATTTCACAGTTAATATGAAGAGTAGCTAGACTTGTTCCTTGCAGAGTATACTACCATGTACTGTCACTCCATTATTTTTCCTTGCTTCCATTCTTAATACTTTCAATATATATTTCCCTGTTGCAAATATATTTTTCTCGTCTTCAAAATTTGCCTTGGTCCACGTGGCCTCTCTCTGCCCAGCGCAGCCAGGGACATCTTTCTTTCACCTCCTTCCTCCTCACTGAAATCAATCACTTCTTTAGTCCTTCCCCACTGCGCGTAGTCAAATTGCCAAAAAAAGCCCAAAGACAAAACCCCCCAAATTTCAACCCTCGCCTTGTAACTCCTCCTGTCCTCAGCAGCCCCTCCACGGGGTCCTTCTCACAGACCCTCTGAAACGGCAAGGCAGCGGCTGTTGGTCCACCCTGGCTGGGGCTGGGAAGCCCGGCGGCTGGCACAGGCTGGGGCTTGCTCCCCTCTCCCCAGGAGCCAGCCTGCCAGCCCGGGAACACAGAAAACCAAACCCCCCTTGGAGCTAACACACACCCAGGAATGCCACTGCTTCTGCCAGGGATGATGCCCGAGCTGATGCAGACAGCCCTCCCTCAGCCCTGGAAGGAGAGCTTTTTGTGGGATAAAACCAGTGAGTAAATAGAAGAATGGTGGAAGGCAAGACAAAAAAGCCAACGACATCTTGACAGGCAGCCTGCATTTCCTCTCGTCCACCATTTCATTCATATTCACCCAGAGCACAGGAGGTAAAGCCAGACCCGCAGCGGCACCAGCTACTGCAGGGACCGTAATGTAGACCCTGAGAGTTCCCATCAGGCAGGGCTGAGGGTGATGCTGGAGTATGCCAAAGATGCCAAAAAATGGCTGTGAATGTTTAACCTCCTTAAGACTTTTCTTCACATTCTCTTTCTCATGTTCCACAAAGTCGAGCAGTGCGGGTTTACCACACGCCACGGGGCAAGTTGTGTTTCTTTCACTTAACCAGCTGCTATGCCAGATACAAAACAGGAACTGAACAGCTTGTTACACCATCACAGTGATATTAAAAAATAATCTTAAACTAGTCCGGAAGTCCCTAGTTTAAACTGGAAAATACTTTTAATGCTCGATTATAGGATGTCAGAGATGCTCATATTCAAAACAGTATCATAACACCATACAGAGAAACTAATTAGAACCTGGGGACACAATGCTATAAACGATGGGAGGAGGAACACAGCTCCACAGCACTGCTGCTGCCTGCTCAGCCATGTGCTACATTAGTGCAACCACGGGCAAAATCAACACAAAGCTCCGTTACACACCTCAGCCTAGCACAGCTGCGCTCTGGGTTTGCATTTCTGTAGGATACCCTCGCTCACTGCTCCAACAGAGAATCCAACATCAGCAGGTCAAAGATGTTCACGTTCTCTAAACTCCAAAGTTGATTACAGTCCCCTGTAGCTGGCATTGGGCTAAAAAAAGCAGGTTTTTTGGTCAGTTTTGATAAATAAGCAGTACCAAGGGGCAGAGAGCTGAAGCACAGAGTAGAGTTCACTGAGTTTCAGCAGGCACAGTCAGTATTAGCACAGCCTGCCTTCGCTCCAGCACGGGGAACTTTTACTCTTTCCTGTCCCTGCTGAGCCCCATCACGACCCAGACGCTCTCCCTGCACCTCCCTCTGAAGAGTAACAAGCATTTTTACCTCCCGGCGGGAGCGTTTCCACCTCAGCTCCCAGCACGAGGGGCACATCTGTGCCGTGGAGCTGGAGCACTGGCAGCACGCTGCAAGCACGGCAGCCCTGCGCAGGGCAGGGAACAGCCCGGGCTGCTCCACCGACACACGGCTAGCAGCCGCGGTAGTGCGGGCCAGTGGGTCCCAAGCCGACATTATGGTGCCACTTCGGGAAAATCACAGGGCAAAGAAAAGACTCCCTAAAATAACGCTATTTGATGAACTGTTCCATTTAAACTTACTATCCTGAATGCAAATATACCCAAGTAACTTTTTATTTATAAAATGTTTATAATTCAAATGGGATTGTGCAGAGAATTGATAAAGGGAAACGTTTGTCTCATTTGTATTTCTCACATCCCTTACAATGGACACAGTACCCAATATTTTTTATTCTTAGGTCTCCCTGAACGTACAGGACATGCTGGTCTCGGCACAGGAAAAGCCAGCGCCTTGAGATTAGTCTTCGTGACAGCAGCTTTCTTCCTCTGCCACAGAGAAAGAGGAAAGAGTCCCACTGCTGAACTGCTGTCACGAGGGGCCCAGGGATCTCGGTGGTGTTTCTGCAAGGAGCATTTACTGCAGGGGTCCAGGAGACCGGCCTCTCGGCTGAGGACACTGACAGAAGAGGCAGGGACGGCGCGCTCCCAGAGCAGGACCCAGCACCCAGCTGCGTGTGCCCGGGCGCCCGGCCGAGATCAGAGCCGGGGCTCTGCTGCGCTGTGCTGGCGCAGGCAGCGGCGGCCGTGCAGACCCGATCAGGTCCTCAGCCAACGATTAAGTGAAAAACTTCACGTGCCACAAGCATCTGAAGAATAAAAAACTAGGCTATTTACTTGTAAATCAGCAAATTATTTCTATAATGTTTGCTGTGGATAAAATTAATAAGCAAACTACTGATAAAGGAATCAATGCAAGATCTATCCTGCAGTGATGAACAGGATTTGTTTGCCTCAGAGGAAAACCCAAGTAAACGTGGTGAGCAGGACCAGATACTAAGTTTCTGAGGTTAATACCGATTGCCACTGTCCACATGATGCCTAACTCAACACCACTGCGTGGGAGCTCAAGCTCTCTCGGTCTATTGTTAAAGAGCACATAAAATGATGCATTCAAATCCAAAACAAAAATAAGATGAGAGCTTGCGGTAAGGCTTGCATTGGCACAAGTGTTTTCAAAGCCAATATGGAGGGAAATATTCAGTGCAATTTACTTTTTTTTTCATTATTTCTGTCTTGACAAAGCTATGATGATTTGCTGAAAAAACCCTTTGTATTAAAAAAATTAAAGTTGTGCTGATCCACCTGATGAGAATTATGTTAAGAACAAGATACTGCCTGATGCTTGTCCGAAACAGTAATACTCTCCCGGCAGACCTGTTTCACCAGCCTTCCTTGCTGCTTCTCTGCCTCCTTCAAACCAGCAGTGCCCCACCACCCACCTTCGGCAGTCCTGAGGGGTATTGTTAGTAGAGACTGATGGGACTCAGCAGGTTAAAATTAGTCAGGTAATGCAGGAGGGTGTCATCACATCATTGACTTACAGTTGCCAAGTTTCAGATAAATCAATGTCAGTCATGAAGTACACCTAATGGAAAGCAAGGAATTTTCAAACAAATTATGTTTAAACTGCACAACTGCCTCTATTAGCAACTACTGCAGGAAATTCGTAAGTGTTATTAATAATATCCTCCTAATAAGAGCCATCCTCCATACCCAAAATCTCAAGATGGTCTGGGTGGAGACTTCCTCTGCAAACTGAAGGATGTGACACAACAGAACCTAGGACAGATGCAAGTAAAACTACCCGGTTTGCAGGACAGTGCGTGCTGCTTGAAACCAGCAAATGTTGAGGTAGAGATAAAACGTCATGAAACTCAAAGCCATAAAAGTGACCAAAGACCAAAAGGAGCCTGGAAACGGCTCAGCTGTGATGGTATCTGCACCCCAAAAAGCTGTGATTAGCGCATGCCCTGGCCATGGCAGCCTCCACGACTCCATATGAGATGGTGGGGGTTAAGCCAGGGAGGACAGTCACCTGCAGAGCAGAAGCTACCAAGCTGCCTGCGACCACAGCAGGGCTCATCCACCCCGAGCACCCATCACCCGCCCCTCAGTGGCAGCATCACCATGACTGGGTGAAGTTGCGGTGGTCCCAAAAGCCAATTACTGCACAGATCGACCTTAAATTTCTAGCACTGGGAACTACTTCTTCCTTTTACTTTGATTATAATGGCCCATCCTACCATTAACCTGTCCAGAGCAGCAACCCATAGTCTGTATTCCAGAGGAAGATAAAGACACGGAAAACCCACCACTGCGTATCCCAGCCAACTGTGCAAAATTGCTCACAGCAGAGAAAATTCCTGCAATAATCGCTGAGTGCCCCTGGAAGTTAACATGAGGTTTGATTAATATTATTAGCTCAGCTTGCGCACAGGCACTTCCAAGAGCCAGCTACAACATCTGGGAGAGCTGGGTGGCTATGGCAAAGAAATATTTGCAAACATTCATTGGAACATGAAAGTGAATTAAGTCCAACCATTTTCACAGCCCCTTACACGCCTCTGTTGAGCCAATGTTCCAGCAAGTTTGTTTATTGCAGTTCAAACTGGATGTTTTAGGTAAATATTTCAAGGTGTTTTCTGAAGAGTTTGCTAACATTCATCAGTTACAGCAACACAGAAAGCAATGGTAAGGATTGTATCAAGCAGTCAGGACAAAAACACCAGGCTGCTCTCCTTAACAGAGGCAGATGCGTACACACACAGCGTCACATTCTCAAAAGACTAAAAAAGCTTTTCTAAAATAATATTAAATTTTGCTTTTAGGTAAAAGCCACACATTAAGCTTTTGAACAGGCTTTACCCACACAAACACATTTCAATCGTTAAGTCCCAAACAAACAAGTTAACAGACAGAAAAGTACTGCCTGTGAAAGACACCCGAGCCCCGTATCCTCTGCCCTTGCACATTTAGGAAGCTGCTCCCTCGTTCTGCTCTACTTTGCAAAGGCACGCATGCCTTCAGAAAATAAAAGGTTGCTGTTTGTTTGTTTACACAGCATTAATGGCAGCATGGTAACTAACACAGCAGCCTTGCCACCCATTGGTAGCCGGCAGCTGGGACACAGGGAGAAGGTGAGGAGTTCTGCTCCACCAAAAAATTCAGTACACACACCACAGACTGCTTTTTCACATCAGCCCAGGAAAAACACATTTCTCTCCAGTGACATTAGATCCTGACACTCTCCTCACTCCTGAAGACACCACGTATACACACTTCCACTCCCCCCAGCTTCCTTCTCGCGCCCTGCTTTTCCTTAGCCCACGTTAAGCTGCTATGTAAAGCCTCTTCCCTCATGTAGCATCTTCACATGCATTCTTTAAAAATAAACATGTTCTCTTAACTGTGATGGCCCCACCAAATACTACACAAACCCAGATGTGTCCCGATTTTGAGGTAAGCTAATCCCATTAAAAACGAGTTCACCTGCAATGCTAGAAAGCATTACATGCGTCGTCTCATGAGAGAGGAGATTAATTGAGGGAGGGATGGTGTGTAGTCAAGGCAACAGTGGATGCTACACAGAGGCACCAGGAGTTTATGCTGCTCGTCAGGTGCTGCTCATGTCATTCCTCTCATTTTTGCCAAAACCACCAACAACAAAAGGAACAGGAGGCAGTGACAAGCAGGAGTGAGAGCAGAGTCACAGTCTGGTAGGGGTCTGGTTGGGAATGGGTTCCACTCCACATTTCAGCTTTCCTGTGAGATTGAAGTGACAAACAGGAGGTGAAGATCCCTGGAACGGCTCCTTGCCCCAGGGCTCGTCCCTTACACTTTTTCACTGGTTCTGACAAAGCCTCCGCCGCCCGCGCTGCCCAGGGTCCGGCCGCCCAACACAGCATGGCCCCACCACCGCCGCCCTCGATGGCCAGCCAAGCGTGAAGCCCCTGGATTGCTACTGATCTTGTTAAGGCTAGATCAGAGGATTTGGCCAAAAACACTATATTCCCTGATCAGAGATCAGTTTCCCCTCTACCATCTGATAACCACTCTTAAAGGATGCGTTAATAGGCTTCTGTTCACTCTGCACCCGTTAAGCAGAGGCTGAGCTACCGTAAGAGGGAATAGATTTGAGTAATGATCTCTTATGAGGCAGCAAACCTACATATAGTGTTTAAAATTATTCCCTTAGGACAAGATGTTTTTCACCAAATCTCCCACATGACAGTTTGACATATTGGTTCAGGCACATAGCTCTGCATTTGTACACAGTACAGAACCATCTTCTTCAGTTTTCAAGAAAAATAAGGTCTGAAAACATTTCATGTTTCCCTGCACACTGGACCTAGTTTCCACAGATTAATTTACTCCTAAAACTGTATTTTTAAACACAACTAGTTAATTTGCATTGATGAACAAATGAGCCATCTCCCCCCTCACTGCTGTAGCACTGACAAAATCCTGGACAAAGGCATTTTCTTGACCCCGGAGTACAAGTAAGCACATGATTTGCATTTGTTTATACACACAAACATGGCACCTGCTACCTGGTTACTCCATAAACTTGCACCACTTTGTTTTCTTCACCTCTGGCAACCTGTACCCCGCTTTGGACTGGATCTGTCTCTTCTGTTTTAAATGCCTTGGGGCAAAGGATGTCTCTGGCTTTGGACTCCAGCACAAAGCACTGCTGGTGCTCAATGAAAAGCCCCATCTGCTCCATTACTGAAACCTTCCTCTTACTCTGATATTACTCCATTTATTTTGCGTAACCTATGCAATTTTTAAAGCCCATAAGATGCTTAAAGGTGCTACCCTCCCCAGTATGAACAAAATTAAAGGAAGTCAGAAGTGTTTGTGGTTAAGATGAACAGCTGATGCCAAGGACTCGTAATGACATGCACAGACAAAAGGGGACCGGGCGACTCCCCTCCTTGCTGACCAGGAGTGCTGTGCAGAGGTACCCCAACTCCAGAGTACTGGCCACAGCTCACTCATTAACCTTTCAAGAAAACATTTGGCTTAATCAGCCCATAGATCTATTGCCAAGACCCAGCCAGCTGAGCTGTACTGGGAACACCTTCCTCTCAAAGGAGGGAAGGATTTTTAGTAAAAAATGTGTGCATAGCACTAAGCACTGTCCCACACCACTAATATATCCCACAAACGAGGATTAAAGTGTCTGACTTTGCTGCATATAGACAAGACACCGCTCAGCTGAAGGCAAGGCATGGCACAGCAAGGCAAGGCACGGCCGTCCCAGCTCACTCGGGCTGGGAACACAGCCCGTTTACCATTAATGTTGAGTGGTGCCCACCCCTCCCTCAGCCCATCAGGTCTGGCAACCTTCTCTGATCCTCAAAGCCTCTTCCTCCACAGACAGCATGATTAATCAGAGACACCTGCGACTCTAAAGGGAGCATGTATCAGCCCATGCTGCAAAGATGTTTATTTTGCTTTCAGTGGTCTCAGAGCTGGCAAGGAGCTCCATCAGTGCTTGCTGCTTGCACAGAATTTAGATAACATGAGGCACAGAGTGCTTGCTGTGAATACATATTTTTCTTTTTTCTCCCTTGACCTCTTTTCATGCTCCTGTTTTCACCAGGAGCAATGGAAGGATGTGCATACCACGACAGGGAGGCTGCCCAAACCAACAGCAGCGTTAAGGGTTTGTTGTTACGGCTGTAGGGTTACAGCCAGACCGCAGTGTCCTACCCTACAGCTCCAGCACCAAGCCGGGCGGATATCACTTGGGGACAAACTCAGACTGTTAGCCAGATGCTGGTGCCTGAAGAAACTGGTGAAAACACTGTTAAGTAGGAAAAATGCTAACCCTGTCAGTGGAAAAGGTGGCAGTCATCTTACACATAGCATGACCTTGAAGACACAGAATGAACGATGTGTGGATGAGGAGAACAACATTGCTGTTTTAGAAAATGTGTTCATTCCACCCTGCCGGGAGGAGACAAAAAGGGGGAACACACAGTTCCCCACTTTGCTGCCCACTGCCCAGCAGGAAAGCAACACACTTTATGGGAAAGTGTGAAACTGCCTACACCTATTTATTTCTCTGGAAGCTACTGTTAAATTACTGCTTTCCAACTCTATGACTCTCTGAGAAGAAACGTAAGCCTTGTGTCCAAGGGGGAAGCCAGAAGCTCTGTACCTTGGGACAGCACCAGCTCCTGTGCCCTGCTAGATGGCCACAGGGACAACGGACTGTTTTTAACTCATATCCTTCCTCTCTTCTGGCTACCTCCAGTTCCTCTTTTCATTTAACACATTAACTCGCAGGCTGGCTTTACTGCAAAAAACACAAACCACAGAGGGGAGTTCTGCCTGACCCGCTTGCGAAGAGGCTGATGTCGGAGTTTTGGTTCTCACATAATAAAAGACGATTCTTGCAAGCCAAGTCCCATCACAACTACAGTGCTGCAGTGCAGCTTTCTGCTAGCCTGGTCCTGGCCCTCCCCTGCACAGGTAAACCACAGCTTGTGTGTAACAGCCACTGAAAGCTAAGCTACTGATTGCCAAATTTTCAACCATGGTCTAAGCCAACCCAACCCAACTGCACTGCTCTGAACTGCTGGTCAGGCTCCCCAGTGCCACCACCAACACTGCTCTCCTAAGCTTTGCATGGTGTGGAAGCTACGACCCTGCCCACATGAGGAAAACTGGCTTTAAAAATAAAATCAGAACAGCTGCCACCAACAGACAAACCATTTCTGGATGCGGCCAAGAGAAAACAAGTGGGAGTCCAGCAGCTGCAACCCATCCCAGCACAGCCAACCCAACACTCCTGATGTCCATACGCTGCCATCCAGGACCAGTGAATCCTCTGGGAGCTCCCAGTTATTTTGGGGGGCCTGTCCTCCCCTCACAAAAAAAGAGCACTTCTGCTCATCTTGGAAAGGAGTTCACTGCCTAAATCCCGCCCACTGGCTCCATCAGATTTACACTCAGACCTAGCATTGGGATGAACAGCTTCTCCTAACCCTCCCTCCAAAGGACTGCAGCTGTCTCAGCCATGTCCCTACCTCTGCATCCAGCACATAACGTGAAAAGGAGAACTCCACAGTAGGAGGGAATATTGGCTGACTGATCCCATGTTTTCTCTGCTGTTGGTGTACATCACTCACTTGCAGTATCTAAATGCTTTGAGCCTATTTTCACCAAGGGTAACAACCCACACATCCGTGATGAGTAAGGAAATGCTGGTTTTTGCACCCAATACTTTCAAATTTATTTCATATGCATGCAAATTATCACAAGGCAGCTTTATGCACAACTCCGGCCCATGTGAAATCCATCTCTCGACAGCCAGAATGTGCGAGCAAATAAAAGGTTTTTCATAAAATCCAAAGCGGAATTTTCTCCCTGCAAGTAGTCATACGAAATTGTTCAGTATGCCCTCATTTAACTAAAACCAGTTCCTGGGCATGGTCTAGTATTATTTCAGGACAGGCCAAAATTGAAAAAAACACACTACTTAAATGTTCTGCATTAAATTGCCACCTTGACATTTAACAAGGAGCTAAGCCGATTAACAGTGACTAACGCCTGCCATTTCCCTGCACGGGATCACCTCACTGCCCTCTCCCGCGGGCACCGCACAAGTGGCCACTACTGGTCCACGCTCCTGAGAGCTTGCTGTCAGCCCCCAACAGCGTCCGACTGCCTTCAGACAGAGTCCTGGCCTACGGGGTTTGATCGATCCCTGAGTTGGTTTTTTCTCCATTATGACAGAACCTTTTAATGCGTGTTAAATACTGAAAAATGGCTTGAGCTGGCCCGACCTGGCTGCACCACCACCACCAGCCTGACTCTTTGCCAGGGGATGGTGCCCAAAAGAACAACATTTACTTGACCAGTCGATTCATTCTATAACCCGTTGCATCATTTTAGTAAGCTTTGCTGTCATTCATTTCTTCTTAAGGTCAAAAGTACCAATTTCACCTTCAGCCTAATGTGAGTTTCAATGCACAGAGCAGGCCTCCAAGAATAGCACAAAAATGCCCACTCACACTGGCAAGGGAAGTGGGTGTATTAATGGAGTTTGTAAAGCAATGAATAGATGGTGATTATGCACAGAGCGCAACAGAGGAGGAAACATGTGAATTCCAGCTTTCTCTCGTCAGATTTGTGCAAGAGCTTCTACATAATTGCCAGGGAAAAAATAGAAGTTATAACAATAAGTAGGATATTTAAGCCCTACATATTATACATGGAAATATCTATTTTCCTTAAATGAAATGAAAACAGAATGAAAGAAGAAGATTCCCTTCAAAGAACTTTGTTTGTGGTTGCTTAGTTTCAGGAATGAGTACTTGTTAGCCAAGCATAAAAAAGGGAATTTGTCTCTGAAATATTATCAGTGTCTTGTGAGGCAAAGGCTTGGACACAGCTGGCCAAAGACTTTTATATGTTTAGTCACCTTGCTCCCAAAGAAGTCAAGAGGAGCCATGTCCTCATATCCCAAAGCCACATCTGCATCCAGCTTGACTGCCAGGGCCAGGGATCGAGGGTCCTCCGGCTGCCCATCCCTCAGTCCCTCCCATCTCCTCCCCAGTTCTGCCTGCAGCTCCTGCAGGTGCCTCTGCCCGATCTATAACTCACGATTACGAGAGACCATAATACAAAACTGCCACAGGCAAAGTCAATCTCTCCCAGGGGCCTCACACATCTGAGGCTCTTGCACACCAAGAAATGGTGATCATGTACATTAATGCTCTGGGTTAAACCACGAGTTCAAGGATATTTGTGAAAATACACCTGGAGTTTATCAGTAAGTGAGAATAAACAGCATCCAGGATCTTTAAGTCTTATCTCTTATTTGTAGCATTACCTTGAAATACATCCCATTACTCTTTAGGATACCTCCAACTGAAGTTTGGTGTCTCAGAAGTACTGGCTGATACTAAGGGACCAGCCTCCCCAAAATCAAAAGGAGCTCAAACAATTTCACCGCTCACAGAGTAAGAAAAAAGCCAGAGCAGAGACCCCAGGACAAAGCTGGGTCTCACCAAAGCACCTGCAGAGATGCGGTTCAGAGACGGACACCCCTCAGCCCGCTCTGACCAAGGCACACAGAAGGCAGAGGTGTGATACCCCAGAAACATGGTTTTCAAATCATGGTTTGCAAATTCCTGGTAATTCATGGACAATTTCTACAGAGTCTATGAAAAGTAACTTAAAAAAGCAGAATTGTCAGGAAGCCTGAGTTTGTTAAAGGGACAAAATCTCTGCTGGAAAACATTTAAGTGTTTGCAAATCAGACTGATATCTGATGTTATCAAGCCAAAATGCAGTTTCTGGGTAAATTCTTCCTTGGTCATTTCTGTTATAGAAAAATGCCAGATTCTGGTATACCCAAAATTTTATCTTGGCTACAAGAAGAGATGGAAAAGTTGTTGCCAAATAATGGATTTGGTGTATTCAGAAACATCCCATAAAGCAGCAAAATGGTGTGGTGATTCAGCTGGGGGTCATAAATCTTATGGAGCACCAGGGTTTGTTTGAACAGCATGTTTTAAAATTAAATCTCTCTGAAGGAAATGCAAAAAAATCATCAGATAGAAGAAATACACAACCACGTGAAGGAGGAATGGCAGCAAAGGAAATTCACCTTAAAAAAAAGCACACACACAAAAAAACCTGGCTTTCGTTAGTACGTCTGTAAGTGCCACTATTAGGATGAGAAAAATATAAGCTTTTCTTTTTCTTCCAATTGTCACATCACTGTGGAAAGTCTTCATGAAATTCTCAGAATAGCAACGAATCAGGAGCAAACAGCTGCTCAAGCACGAAAGTCACGGGTAGAGACTTTCACAGCTTCAACGAAAAATTAACTCTAAAGTTTCACAGGCCAGTAAATGAACAAAATGGGCCAGCACAACACAGGATGGACAGTCGCATCTTCAAACCCAAAGCTGAAATATCGGCCTGAGTTCCCTTTCTAGCCATATGCTCACATGATTTTTGACCCACAACAATTTCAATATCCCTGGAAAATTAAAAAATGGCCAACAATTAGCTCACCCCGCTCTGCTGGGAGCTGGGCGGGCTCTGCCCTACGGCACTCGGGGAGGGACGCCCAGAGGTCAGCGGTCCCTGGCAAGGAGAGGGGAGCGGGGAGCGGGCACGGGGCTGTGCAGCGCTGGAGCACCAAAGTGCCGGCACACGGAAGCACAGCGTGTCCCTGGGGACCTCGCTGCGGGGAGGACTCTGCATGGAGCAGCCCACGAGAGATGGGAGTTCATTCCTGTCCCACAGGCAACTACAGCTGTCTGTGACAACGGCTCTTAACCTGGTTTAGATTCAGTCAATGGAGAAGCACAGACCGTCCTACCAGAGGGGCAGGTCCCTTTGATCACCCAGCTCCTAGCAGAAAGGTCTCCAGAGGCCGCGATGCTCTCTTTGGCTGTGCCACTTTCCACCAGCCAAGTTAACAGGGAGCAGTGGAGGAAGGTAAGTTTAACGTCAATACCGCATGCACATAGCAGTAAGCAAGAGGAGCACAGAGCGCACAGGGAAGGCAGGGAGTTCCTCGCCTGCCCCCGAGCCCCAGCCCTGCGGGGCACAGCACGAGGGGCGACAGGCAGTGCACTCGGCCCCTTGTCCCACCCGGCTCTCGATGCGGCAGGGCCCGTCGGAGGGGAACACTGGTGCAAATGGCCTCGTCCTTCCGGACACAGATGACACCATTCCTTAACTCACGTAAGTTATGACAGAAAAATGTGCTGTGGCACATTCATCACCCCTATACAAAGCGGTTTTGTAGCACAGAATAATGCTGGGGGGGTGAGCTGATGAGGCAACAGCTGAATAACCTTCCCATGCACATGTAACCTTTAAAGCTTACAGACATGTCCATAAAATCAGAAACAAAGCAGTGAGACTGAGACCCCTTTGTGAAAGACTTTGCAAACAGAACCCTGACACTCACGGGGGTGACTGCCACCTCGTGTCCCCCACCCATCCTGCCCCTGCAGAGAGGCCCAGTAGCTCCACACGTGCAAGTTCCACACAAACACCTCGCTAGCGAAATAAAGTCAAATACAAAGAAGCTACCGTGTGACAGCGTAAGGACTACCTTGTAATCTCCACCTGCATCTGTCTCAAGCGGGGCACTGTTAGCACTATGAGCTCTTGTCAAACGAGGCAAGACTTGGCTCTTCAGCACCCGCTTCACTACCACAGCACGAATGCAGAGGTGGCACCACACAACCAAAATCCTCCAGCCCACCACCGAGACACACATTTCATTCACACAGGCGGGGCAAGATGCACGTAGTATGGCTCGAGTCGCATAACCAAAACGCTGATCGACCCCCAGCTCTCACTTCGCCATCGGCCAGGGCTGCTGCACATGTAAAACACCGCACTACACACATTGTAAAGCCTGTGAGACACTGAGTCCATTGGCCCAACATTAAAACTGGTTATTCTGAAGGCAAGGGCATTCAGACTGGCCTTTAACTATCTTCTGATTGGCAAACCCCGAGTCACGCCTCTGCTCAAAAGCACGGATGAACACTTTGTTTACTGGAAAACGCACAGAGAAATACAGGTATCCATAACAGCATTGCAACAAATTATGCTATCCTCTCTTCTTCTCAGGGGTTTGCATCCACGCAGCCTCATCCTCCAGCTGCGCAGCTGCCAAGGCAGATGAAACGTTGGGCCTGCTGGGCTCAGATAAGAGGGTGAAATGACAGCAGGAGCACCCATCACCCAACGGGACCGCAAGGATATATGCATGAACAGAGACTGAACTCAGTGTCTTAATGTACCCACCTTGCCTCCAGTCCTCTAGGTCGTCTTGCGCAGAAGGCAGCTGTGCTGAAAGAGTTAATCTCGCCTGGAACAAACATATCTCCGGTTTCTCAGAAAGTCAAAGGCTGCAGGAGCTGGGCTGCCTGCTCCCTGCCTGCCCTCTGACATTTCCACTCTGCTTCTCCCTGCATGGAAAACTTAACCGTACACAAACAAACAGGTTGGGAGGACAGATAAATGGAAGACAGAGGAGGAGAAAGGGAAGATTTCTCAGATTCCTTGTAATAGCCCTGATTAAATAATAGCAGCCACCACCAGACACGGGTGAGGGGCTGGCGTTTATCAGTAAACCCTGAAGTCTACAGCAAGACATCTCTGTTTAATTAATCCTGAAAGGGTCCCTTCCCCCTTCTATATCCCAGGGAGGTTTTGAGGATCTTCAAGTTTAAAGCTACAGCGAGTCCTTTTTAGCTCTTTTCCTTACAAAACAAAAGGGCAGATAGTGCCTGTTTAAAATCACAGCCAGGATTTACAAACTCTATGGCAGTCTTCCATCATATGAAACCATGCAGGCAAACCCCACTGAGAGGGTATCTTTGATTTAGTCATACTTAACCATCTGAAGCAATGTACCCATCAAACAATGTGTTTTTACAACAACCTGCTGGAAGTGGGCACGCACGTAATCATAACCATACACGGGTCTGCAGATCTTATCTGGGCTTCAGGTCTCCTGCCATTCTTACAGAGTATCTATTTTGCAGGGGATAAATCTGCTTGGTGCTGGACGCAGTTCTAGTCCCCGTTTTCATACAGTTTTCCCATTACCCTGGTGGCATCGACATCACTCAGTGATGGAAAAGATTGCACATACACATGGAGCAAGACAATTGCAAATATTCTTGCCCGTTGGCTTTCACTTCGCTTGGGGAGGCTTTGGAAAACCTTCCAAGGCACCTTCCATTTCTGAAGGTCCCCTGCCCTTTAATCCAAGGTGAACATCATGTTAGTGCAAAGCACCGCAATTCAAGCCATCAGCCACGAATTGCCACAAAGCTGGCACGTCCCTCCACACCTCAGCAGCAGTGGGAGCTGAGCTCCGCTTCCAGGGCGCCTTCATCCCACCACCACGCTCAGAGAACTGCAACACGCCAACAAGCACCCATCACAGAAGCAACGGAAACTCCCGGCCCAGGAAAGCAGACGGACCACGGTACATGTCATATAAACCAGAAACCAGCTTCCAACGGAGGTGGCCTCGGTGAGCGCTTGCCAAGGGTTTGAAGCAGTCCTGAACAGAGGGCAAGGCAGGGAGGGTCTGGCAGCAGGGTGCTCCATCCGCGAGGTCAGACAGCCACCTCAAAAACCAGCCAGCCGACCCACCGACCTTCACCCGGCGGGGAGGGCTCGCTGGCAGCTGCGCCTCCCCGCTCCCACGCGGCCACCTCCTCGCCCAGGAGCTGGCCAGGAGCAGGGATGCTGAGTAGCATCACTAGCACAGCACCAGCCTACTCATTGTTCCAAATGGGTTTTAATTTTCACATATATTTTTTAAAAGAGTCATGAGAGTTCATCCTTTCCTCCCTTCTTTTTCCTT
The DNA here is from genome assembly GCF_963921805.1 of Phalacrocorax carbo. NCBI lineage: Eukaryota > Metazoa > Chordata > Aves > Suliformes > Phalacrocoracidae > Phalacrocorax > Phalacrocorax carbo. The sequence goes on along the minus strand of NC_087527.1, from coordinate 6,871,578 downwards.
AGTAACCATACAAATGAGTGTTAATGCTTACTTATTCACTTATCTCCCCGTTCTCTTTTCCAGTGCTACTTTTTTAAAGCCTTCCCAGCTTCAGAGAATAGCAACGCACAAAATGGAAAAAATCTAGTTTTCCACATGCTTTTTTTGGTAGAAGAATAAGCATTATTTAATTTTCTAAACTCCCTCTTCCATTCTCTTTTTTTTTTCCCCAAAACTCGTCTAAAGCTGAATACACTGATGGTAGAACTACAGAGGTTTATTCTTTCAGTGTGGTGTAAGTTGCAAAAACAGCAAATGAAAAAGTGGAAGAAGAGCTCTGAAATAGTAATTCCTGGTGCAACTGAAAGCAAAAAGAAGAGGGGGGAAAGGGAAATTTTGAAAGTCTAAGTTCAAATTGTAAGCGAAAGCTATATTTGACATCAGATTTATAAAATTCCTAGGAAAATAAAAAGTCAAACCCAGTCATTTTCTTGAAGATCTATATTCTTAAATACCTGTTTTCAATGTAGTCTCTTTTTTAAAGAAGCACTGGGATGGGGGATGAACTGTGATGAACTGAAAAATGTCTCTGTCTATCCCCCCCCCAAAAAATCACTATGCAATGACAAGCGACAATCCAGTATATAATCAAAGACAAAATCCTGACATGTTCAAAGAGAAAATTATTGTAACAGCAGTGACTTAAGATGAGAAGGGTTTTTTTTGATGGAAACAATGGCAGTCAAGATTCTTCTGTAGCAACCAATGCTTAAACGCACAACTCAGTATGCAGCACTCCTGCCAGGTACACTAAGCACTAACAGGGGAAAAAAAAAAAAAAAAAAAGAAAAATTAACAACCAAAAAAAATTGCAACACATAAGTAATTCATACCTAGAGTGGAATCAAGCAGCACTCTTTGAATGGTTAACCATTCACACAGGGTAGCAAACACTTCTAATGACAGGCACTCTTGTCCCAGGGCGTAAAACAGCCAACGTAGCAGTCTGAGAGCCGCCCACAGTTTGGCTAGTTGAATTGCATTTTCCTTCTCAGACACCAAGTTTTCAATTTCCTAACAATAAAACGTCTGCACGAGACCTAGACACCGAGGTTTAGTAGTATCTTTTCACCTGAAAAGCAGGGGAATGGCCAGTTCTGCACGGTGACGTGTCCTGCCTGGCAGGTGACCATCGAGACCTCTGTCTCCTGAGGTCCTGCCCTGCAGGGGCCTCAGCATTCATCGGGATTGCAGAGCACTTCAGAGTAATAATAAAATATAGCACTTGGTGTAACACTATACATTACACTGCACATTTTCAAGTACCACAACTGAGAAAGCAGACTGTAACTCTTCAGAAATGTTTGCCTTCCAGAGTTACTTTAAGCAATCACTTTTGTGTTGGGTTTTTTTTTTTAATTTCATTTTACAGAGCAACTCCATGTCCCATTAATACAAACCTTGCAAGTTACAAAGAACTACACTGAAATATTTACATTTTCAACATTTGCTTCCAGGGAATTGCATATTTGGCTGTAAATGTCGTGACTTGCAATCTTCACTGAACTACCGTGATTCACAAAAAGTGAATCACAACAGGGAAATTTTGTGACTGAATAAATAGCTATTATGCAACCCATCTAATGAGTATAGTATTTTTCTGCTCTTGGATTGGAAGACTATCAGAAGATGAATGTAAGTAGTCAAAGCCTCACCGACTACAAATACCCCTTTCAAAACCAGAATTTCGATTAAGTTCAGTGTTAGTTGGGAGTAAGAGTCAGAAAGAAAAACAGATGCTCTTAAGAGACAAACAGTCTCTTAAGTAAGGTATCAACCCAAATGGAAATTCACAAATGTACACAAACTGCCAGGGTGCCTGGTGGGACTGTCCTTGCCCTGCAGCGCACACAGACTGCCTACCTATCGAGTTTGAAAAAGATGCTGGTCCTGAATGGAGCACTGCTGTCCTCCCAGAAGGAAAAAGTTTGTCAGAACACGAGCTGCCTCTGCCCCGGCCCGAACCTCGCTCTCCTGCCTGCGCCATGCGCGCAGGAGGAATTGGGCACCTGCTTGTCCAGGCACTACATCACCCAGGTGACGGTGCGCAAGGTGATTTTCAAGAGCGTTTATTTGGCAATTCTTCCCCAACTTTCCAAACAAACGCATGTGGGCTATCACAAACACTGCCGCCTTCTGTATTTGACCGTGCTCACATGATGCTTACGGCAGCAGCAGTACTTTCTCTGGCTGCAGTTGGGCAGTTGTGCAGGAGCAGACCCTCCGAACACAGGCAGGGAAGCAACCTCTGGGTAAAAAAAGCCGTTAAAACCCCAATGCAGGATGTCTGCAATAGCCCAGCTACATTTTGGTTTCAACTAAGGTGTCCAAAAAAGACATTTGCAGACAGTATTACAGAGACGAGCCCCAGAGTGCTTTTACAGGCATCAGAACTGCTTTGAGAAAATAAGGCCTTATGTTTTTCCTGTATTTCAAGTTTTGGGGGATATCCCAAGCACAGAGTCCCTGGAAGAGTAATTTGTCACAAAAATGATGCAAAAGACTGCTCAGCGTTACTGCCAAAGTAATTTTTATTTTGAATATGGAGACTTTGAGTTGTATCAACTCCTGTCCACGTCTCCATTGTAACAAGTACTGCTTATACATTGGAACAATTTTACTATTATGAAAACACCAAACAATTTATTTAATAAAAGCATTTTCCCCATTGCAACTCAGCAGTGAATAGCTGCTTAAAGCAGGAGTCTTTCTATTAGCCCTATTCCTACAGTACAGTTTTGGTCTTACCGTTATATTAAAACCCTTTTCAATAAAAGCATGAATAAGTGCTTTGGTTTTCTGCTGCCCAGGACTGGTTGTTTATGACTACAGCACACTCGCTGGAAAGGCTGTGATAACCCAGTAAGCTCGCCTGTCTCACAAATGCCTGCGCCCAGGGAAGGACCAGCATCACTCACTGCTACCGGAGCCGCTCCTGCTCGTCAGGGAGAGGCTGCCAGGGGGAAGAAAAAACACCTTGGCTCTCACATGCACGAGCTAATGACCCACAGCCACACGGAGCCCGCGCCAGCCACACACCGGGGCCTGTTTGAGGTATGATTGCTCCAAAAGGAAAACAGCAAGGCAACACCAACACTGCAGACAGACGGACGTCACCGTCCACAAAGTTAGGTCCAGCTGTGCGCTGCATCCTATGGGGTCTAAGCCCCCCAGGGACATGCAGCTCTCGCCCCTCTCCCCTGCCAAAAGCACCCTGGGATGTGTCCCACCGCTCAGCTTGGCACCAGGGCGGCGGCAGCGCTCCTCCCCGTGCCAGGGGCCGTGCCGAGCTCCTGAGAGCCACCCCGCGCGGGTCCTCCGGCAACCAAGTCTTCCAGGGTGCTTCTCTGCTTCGGTTCCCCTGCCACCACAGAGGATTCCTCCTTCTGTTTTTTTAAATAGGCATTTATTTACATTCTGGAGAAAAGGGACAGAATAAAGATAACGCCTGTGTGTTTTCACAAGCAGCTGCGTGATGCTGCTAGGGTCACCACCGCTGCTCCCGGTCCGCAACAATGAACCCGCGCCCGGGTGACGCAGGCAGGGGCCACGACGCGGCCGCGTAACCCTGGGTTGGCCATTCTGCCTTCTGGAGTACTTCTGGCAAAAATGACCTGGTAAGTGACACATGTGCACCTCCGTTGTGTGGTGGCCACAGGCCAAGAAGCAGAGCCATTAAGAGCACAGCTGGCGTGCCACCACATACCACCCTGTCAGAAAGCACAAATCCAGATGTGAAATCAGACGGATAAGAAGTGCCCCGTGACTTACACCCTGCGAAGGGATGGAGAGTCAAATTGTGGCACCGACCTTTGAACCCAACATCTATTTTCCATAAAGTACCCAGAGAGCCCACAGCAGTCATTCCAGCGAGATTTAACTAAAAGGGAGGAAGAACTGAGGATAAAGACAGATCAATTTTGCTCTAAAATTTTAAATGAAACACCCCTGTTTTGGAAAGAATTTCACTAAGGGGAAAATATAATATATAGAGGTACCCATTTAGGTAGAATATGCTATTAATTCTTAGCAGTGTATGTGGAAGGGAAAAATTGCATTTTTATCTAAACGGTTCTTTCTGCATAACCCATTTACAGTATGCTTTTACAGCTCAGTAATGAGAACTTTTCACATTTCTATTTGGGCCCGACCACTGAGGAAGGCAGGAGCAGCCTTCAGAAACAATTCAAATATAACCCCTTAAAGCAGATTCCAAGAGAAGCTCCACAAAAAGGAGAAGGCAAGTAGAGCACAGCTTAGAAGACGGTAGAAAAGGAATGGAAAAAACCCTCCATCTTAAAAGATGTAAGCCAAATTTTTGAGGGGGAGAGGAAAAACCATGTGTTCCAGATATATTTCCTAAGGGACAAGAAAATGTTAGGTCTTCCCCCTCTTCTTCCTTGTGTGAAGCAGAAAGAGCTCCTCTTCAATGCAGTACACAGTCCCAAACACATACAAAGAGCAAAATGGTGCTGCATTATCACTTTGAAAAACCACACAGGGATATTCTGAGTTATAACAGTTACTATTACAGTGAAAAAAAAATATGTAGGCTATGAAAAACTATTTTTATCATCATAAACAAATGCTCATTTCTCACCACAGATAGTTTCACACCATTTGAAACTGAATATAATCTAAACAATAATTTCAAACAATTGACACTATGATCCAAGTTTTCCTGATACAGTGCCACCATGCAATAAGAATAAAGTCAATTAAAAGCAAAAGCAGACTCAGAACTGACTGAACCATGTCTTACCAGGTTTGCTTGATCTAGTACAAATAAAGGCAAGCAGAAAAGTTTATAAAATTCTAAATTTTATCATCAAATATCTCAAACTCAAGTAAAGACAAACCTAAATAGTATACTGGCTTTGTATTTAATAAACAACTGACTCTCCCAGGAATGTAGCAGGGCTCACAAAAGAAGTTAAAGCTGTGTATTTTCTAAGCATCGTTCATTTGACATTCTTCACCTCTTTTTTTTTTTCCTGTCAACTTTTATTAGCTTACTTCTGTAAATTAATACAACAAAAAATTTTATCTTTCAAACAGAAGTTTGAAAGTGTAGCAGTTACAGAAATACAATTGGACAATGAATAGTTTTTATTGCCTTTACCTAGCTGTACTCCTCACTGCAAAGCAGTAATTACAGGAATCTACTTCTGTTTTAAGCTTTACAGTAAGCTCTTTCCAAATTTAAGGCCAGCAACCAACCCTTCATTACGCTTAATAGGTAGACATAAAAACGTAATTGTATCACGATCTCTCCAACTGCATGTTTTTCCAGCTCCTGAAGCTCACTCTTGTCTGGTGCAAGGAAGAGATTTTTAATCTATTCTTATCTGTAACCAAAATACTTCAGCAGCATTGGTATAAACCACTCTAGAAAAAGCTACACAAAATACAGGAGCATTTGGGCAATTATTTGGAGTAAAACTTCATTTGCTTTGTTAAAAACCCCACATTTCCAAAGCGGTGTTTGCCAGCCCATAGCAGCCAGACTCGCACACCACACCAGCAGCCAGGCATCCAGCCGCGCGTTCGGGAGGGCTGGCGGAGCCGGGACTAGGGCACCCCCCCGGGAACACCGAGCACCCAAGACGACGTACGGGTGCGAGCAGCAAACTCGTTTCTGCAATTCCCCTAAGCACCTCAGCTAAAGTAGGTAAAACCAGGATGCAGTGTACTAACTGGATTCAGCTACAGGACAAATCACTTTATCGAGGAATATATAATACTACTTTGCATGCGCAAAGTTTAAAAGTAAGGATGAATAAGTAACCCCCAAACTCCCTGTAGCTTTTCCTGGGACAGTTGCCCCAGAACCCCAGTGCAGTTCTAGAGCCATGTCAATTCATACCCGTTTTGCAGACAGCACAACGAATTAACAGACGATGGTACGAAACTTCCCACTGATGGCAAGTAATAATAATAAAAAAGAGCCAGAATGAAGAAATCTTTTGCTAGTCTCTCTTTTTTTGGTGAAGCGCCTATCTCAGAATAGCTAGTGTGAGATTTTTAATTATACTTGAAACAGTCCTATTTTTGCCTCTGCCTCTAGAGCAACGGCATGGTAGAAAAGAGCACAGGGAGCTGGGATGCTAGCTGTTTCTCCCAGCATAAAAAGAACAGCATGTGCCTATATTTAGAGGTAGAGAAGGGAACTACAGCATCCAGAAAAAAAAAATAAATACTGATTTTATCTTCACAAAAGCACTTGTGTTTTTGGTTTGTTTAAATCAAGAATGTTTTGCAAGTGTTTGACCCTATATCCAGCAACAATAAAATCTGTTCCATCATAAAATACCAGCTGCTTCGCACTTTGAACGATAATACTATTTTTAAAGTGTTTCAGAATTATTGTCTCATAGATTGTGGTAATTTTTATTATGATTACTGGGGAAATCCTTTTTTTTATTTTGTAGAATACACACAATAGGCACATTTATCATTTTCATCCTTATAAAACTGTATTTGGGCTGAAATTTGGACAACTCTTCACGCTAGGCAAAAAAAGCTTTTCAGCCTAATATTTTGGCACTAATAAAAATTTAAAAAACCAGTGAGTCAGATCAAATATACCACTAACACTAGATGCAAAAAGTTATCTGACTGCCATACATGTCTAAGGGATACCCTGTTTCTAGCAATATTACATCAGTACCACTCTAGGTTTAAGCCATACCAGAGTGCTGTGATGTATGGGATAGCTCAAACCTCGAGGTCAGGTCCTGGTGGGGGAGGAGATGAGAAGCCCACTTGTGGTGACACTCTGAAGCATCCTCAGGCATCTGGAGGAGGTGAAAAACCACCTCACACCAAACTACTTCCACATCATTTCGGTTTCTTTTCCTGTTGCTCACACTGAGAAATTAATTTAGAAATTCACTCACACACTGGATCGGGAGCGCCATGACCGGGCTTTTTGGTTTGTTTGGGTTTTTTTTCCAGGAGAGGAGAAACACTGCAGCGGGGCGGGCAGTATGGCTGCACTGTCCCCACCAAACGCACCGGAGGAAGAAGAAATCGACACAGAAATGAGATTAGCGAGTGGGACAAGATGCTCCCAGCTCTTCCTTCCCCCTTTCCATGACCTGCCTACATGTACTTCCCAACCACCGCAGCCAGACCCCCAGTCGCACGCTCCATCCCGGCACTGTGCGGTCCCGGCGCACCAGCCTTCGATGGGCACCCAAGCGCCCAGACTCGTCCCCGGGGTCCCTCCGGCTCCACCAGCGCGCGACCCCACCGTGTGCCCCACCAGCACCCTCTGCCAAAGCCCCGGCAGCACCACGGGCGCTCGGCCACGCGGCGGATGGTTTACCGGGGACGGGCAAGCCGTCTGTTTTATCTCATTTGGACTGTAAATCTTTACCAGTGGGAACAGTCCTAGGTTTCTAAAGCCCCATGTCAATCTGTGGTGCAATAAATATGGTCTTAAATAATGAAAATAATAATAGAGTAGGACCTGAATACGGACTCCGCTGCGATCTAAATCAAACATAAACCCAAGTATCCATAAGTGCAATGGTAATGACTTGACCGACTGTGCCATCTAGCCAGGAGACGGGAACACTCAGGCAGACGCTCCGTCTCCGCCTGTTTTCACCCGACAGACAATCGGAGCATCACCTCCAGCAGTGGATGGGAGGGAACGCCCAGTCCCAGTCCCCGGGGACCCAGCCCTGCTTGCAATGCATTCGCATCTGTGTCTCTTAGATACCCTTCAACTACAGCATCTCCTGCTTCCTGTGACTTCCCTTACCCACAACCAAAAGGCTTTAAAATGTCATTATAGAAGAAGATTATACCCACTGCCACCCCCCCCAAAAAATTAGAAGATTTTTCTAGGAAAGACATCCTAATATTCTGACCAGGTAATAACCCCCATCCAGCTTTCATTTCCTATGTTAATAGATCAATTTACATCTTTCTAGGAAAATGGTTTCAGGCTACATTTAAAAAAAAAAAAAAGTCATGCCTTTCTTAAACTGCATTTTGGGAGAGGATTAAGAGAAGGAAGGAAGGATATGACTGTTTCCAGGGGTTTTTAGTGTATTTGCTTCACACAGCAAATTAATATTCTCAGTTTTAAATCAGGAGTATATTCTTAATTAGGGTATGAAATGTTTTAAAATTTTCTTCACTTTACAAACGGCTGCTTTTTCAATTAACTGTGCTTCCTCAGCCTCAGGATGATCTTTCTATTAGCAATACAAATGCTGTCTAATATTTTGTGAATACTAATTCACAAAATTAATTAAATGCAGACTTAACTCTGAAAACTTACATTCTACCACAAAAAAAATGTTGTCTCCCAACCACTGACTGATTACAGGCTTTTCTGTGATCAAGAGTATCAATTCCTAAAGGCCCAGTGGTCAGAACTGAAGGTATGAGAGTTAAAAGAAAAGAAGGTAGCAATTCAGTTTCCTCATCACGGTTTTTTTTTTTAATGCTGCAAACAGAGGAGAAAGGAAAAAGGGAAAAGATAAAGACCCAGAAGTTCAGGCAAACTGACCATTAGGGCGAGGCTGCAGCGCCGTCCCTAACACAGCACCGCAGCAAAGAGCTAGCGAAGCCCTCAGAGCGCACGCACATTTTTGTGTTTAAACTCAAATAAACTGAATTTATTTTAATGTAAAAAAAAAAAACAACTATCAAAGCAGCGCTTAAACGTAACCAGATTTCCGCTTACCAAACCAAAAAAAAAAGCTTCTTTAGACAAATCTTAAAAGCTAATAAAAATTTAGACGGCGCAGTGTCATGCACTGCATTTTTACATTCAAATACTAAACAGACACAAATAGATTTCCTAAAATTGAAAACAAACAGACATAAATTGCACAACTAAAGCCTCCCAGCAGAAGTTAAGCATGCAGACGAGAAACAGTTCATTCTCAGGAGCTTCTCATGACTGATACATATGTGCATCTTGGGGAGTGAAATCATAAGACGTGATAAAACAGTCATTGTCTAACAGGGGCAAGACAAAACTCGGAAAAACTTTATTTAAAAACGGCCAGCATGGATCAGACCCGTTCCTATGGGAAAGGGATGCGTGCTAGGTTTGAGTCTGGTGTCTCGAAAGGGCACAAGCCCACACGGCTGCTGAACACAAATGCTCTTATGATAACACTTGTACTGTTACAAAAAATAACTTCAGTATGGGCGAAAAGACTACTAGGAAAACAGTAATCACAATATTTTTTGCATCAGTATATGGATAAAAAGTGCAACACTAAGAGTACATTTCTAGATTATCAAGTCTTAGAACTTACTACATCAACTAAGGAAAATGCATTCCCCGCATCCATGTGCTTTTGTCATTTGCCAGGAGATGAGCAGAACATGACGACTTAGAAGTGAGGGTGTTGGGGGGAGATGAGAAGAAAGGGTGCTGAGGAGGGGAGTAGCAAAAGCTATATCATCTAAGATGTTCTCTTTGAAGTATTAAGAAAGTCAGCTTGTAAAAATTAACGGATTAGACCTCCAGCTGCTCAATTCTCAGCTTTAAATTTAAAAGGTATTTAACTTTGAAACATTGGCACATAATCCATAAAATATATTTAAATTTTTTTAAAAAAAATCTTTGCATTAAAAAAGGTCACTAATAATTAATAATGTTTTAACTGCACCAGCACAAAAGTGTTTTGCAAAGGAAAAGCAGCTAACTACAGAGAATATCAGTGTTTTTACATAAGCTAGACTATCTGGGTCTATCTACAGAATAGCAAAAATTGAGACTTATATTTTAAAAGTTGAGAAATCTAACCAAGATCAGGGAAGTCAGGGCAGACCTTGAATTTCCTGGAAGATTCCACAGCTTCACCTGTTTAATTTCCATAGGGTCCCTGCCCTGTGTCCCTCACCCAAGAACTGATGCTGAGGAAGCGCACAAGCAAGCCATGTTCTAAATATACCTCATTAACGGAAGCTCTCTCTCTTAAAAACACCCCTCAAATAAATTAAACAAGAATAATTCTGTATTTAAAAAACCCCAACATGTCAATGTTAAAAATTGCCTGCAAACTACAAGCACATATTTACAGGCGTGAACTTTGTTCATTTCAAGGGCGTAGATTCCCCAATGGAGAAGCCAGGGGAGTGTGGCAGAAAGCTGCCTGCTGGCGGGAGCAGCGGCCGCGAGGGACAGGCAGGTATCCGGCACCCGGCGCACGGTATCCATAAGCTGCCTGCTTACGAAGCACTCCAGCCCGAAACACGTTAAAGATGATATATTGTGCGCTAGTGACAAAACAGGGAAGGATCCCACTAAGCACAATTTGACTGGTCTTTTTTGATATTCTCAACATTCTCTAGGAATTACATAGTTAAACTGTTTATGATATTTCAGTAAATTTAGCATTAAAAAAGTGTGTCGGGCCACCTGAAGATTCATTTTAGAGCTGGCTTTACACTTTCTGTGAATACTCTACTCATACTTGCATTTAACAGAATTACACAAGAAAGCACAGACTAAAAATGTACAGTAATTTGTCGAGTACTAAAATTTTACGTGGCCACCTAAAGATGTTTTGCTGAACCAAACCCTCTCCCTGGTAGAGAACACAGCAAAAGCTGGGAGTCAGCTGTTACAAATAAAAGCAGCCTATATACTTTTAGGTTAGACTTTTGTTTAATGCCTTATCCTTTGCTCTATACAAGTAACAACAAACTGTATCTGTAGGTATTGCTGATTAATTACCTTTTTTAGCAAAAAATTATTTGCAGATTTATGGCACAGCATTCCATATGGTCATTGGTAAAAAACCAAAAAAGGTATTGCACGTTAAAAATTAACATCAGACACGGTGTAATACGTCACAGAACAGAATAAATCTATGCTCTCATCCAAGTTCATAAAGTCTAATTCATTTCCTTTTACATCATATGTAAAGATCTGAAGCACATTCACACACCAATTTCAAGAAATACATCCCCCAAAGCCCGTCTCACGCACTCTCTCACACTGTGTGTGCAAAACCCACCCAGTTAAAACCAACCTCACAACTAAATGCGCCACTATACAATAACAGATTTTGGTGAAAGAAAGCATCATGATGCAAACCAAATTTGTGATCTGCATTAATTCAAATACAGTTAGACTGTCCACTAAAATGAGCAGAACAGGTAAATCCAAAGACCAAAGTTAATACAGACAGATGGATGTAAAGGCAAACAGAGCGGTTACGGCAGTTACTGAAATGCCAATAAATTCACACACTTTATGCATTAAATATCTTAGTGCACTACAGCAGCAATAGCAAATAATATTGAAAACTCTCCCCCTTTGCCTTCTCTAATATTTACCATAAAGGTCTACTAACACACTGCTGCAGAATGTTTATGAAACAAAGGAAAACATTTCTAAACAGGACCATTTTCTAGTAGAAAATATTAAAAATGAGAGTCGATCGAAGTAAACAATGGAGTATTACTGTCATTCATATGAAGCCAAGCCAAGCAGGGGCAACGTCTCAAATTTTTTTTTTTTAACAGGTCAGAAGAGTTTAGAAGATCATATTAAATCCAAATCTAACGCACACTGAACTCTCTCCTATGGTATGCAATGGAGTATTCCTTCCTCATAAATCTGCATGCCAATCCAGATCATTTATTAAAGATGTGTATTTCATATCTGTGGAGTATATCACATAACTTCTTGGCAAAGGTAATAGCATTTTTTCACTAACTGTTAAAATTCCTTGTGTAAGTTTAAACAGCCCTTTGAAGCAAACAAAGCAGCGTCGGGCATCACAGATCCATCGCTGCAAAGTGCGCTGAGCTTCATCAGTGAACTCATTTCCAACAACCCTTACTGCAGCACAAACCCGTTCCAAATGACCTATTGCTTTCAGTGATATTTAAGTGTTTGAAATACCTCACGAGAGGTCTGACAAACTCAGTCTCAGTAAACAAACCTAGTCCCCTGGTAAAGCTTCTAAAAGAATTCAGCAGTATTTAAAATAAAAGCACACAGCAGAACATACTAGGAAAGGAAAGAAAACAAAGGCTCCTAGCCACATCTGGACCAAATTTGACCTTTGTATTTGGTAGTAACTTACAAACGTTACATACTGCTTCGTTAAGAGTTTCGGCCTGCTGGCTCATTCAAATGATAAGCCCGGTGTTACAATGCAATATTAACAAAAACTCAAAGATGAGAACTAACCGTGCTGCACTGCACATGCCCATCAGCTTGGACAGACGAGCCCAACGGCCACGGAGCAACTGAATATATTCTCATTCTTTCCAATCAACACCTGCCTGGTTGTAGGTTACGTATTGATGTCTTCACCTGACACCTGCAGTACAGGACCTTCAAAATATCAATTAAAAAAATAAAAACAAAAGCCCACCAGAACTTAATTACTGGGTTTCTAGAGAATACTAATCAACATTTTGCTGAAGGGGAAATTGTTCTGGTTCAGTCAAACCAGGCAACGTAAAACCCCATTAAACTGGCCCCGGGTTTTTAAGTGAATTTGATCTGGTTATTCTTTGTTAGCTAGAGCTGCGGTGTTGGAAGTCAACACGACCTCTCTAGACTCAGTATTACTGTATATCACTCCCAGCCCTAGCTGCACGGCAGAGGAAAACGTGAAATTCTAGATAGCATTTTGGGGGAAAAACACAAACTATCAGCCACTTCACATAAAACATGTTAGTTCAAGGAACGATGTATCAGAGAAAGCTCCTTACGGAAAATCACATTTCAGCAAAGACAGATGTCCAGCCAGCATTAAAAATGTTAAGTTCAGAAATAAAATGTGAACACACGCACAGAACTCGCTGAAGGCTATCACTAATGATGTAGGTGTGTTCGTGTTACATGGGCACCTACAGCACAGGTGTCTGAAATAACGCTATCTGCTCCCATCTACCTTTAAAATTCACAGCTCACGCAGATTGTTAGATATTAGCAAATCATTTTAATGCTATTATGAGAAAAAAAAGAGACGCACTATAAGGAGTCTGACCAGCCATTGAAACAGCTCAAACAAGTTGTTTCCCCCAGTAGCCCAGGCATTAACAGAGTGTTTGAACAGTTCCCGATTCTGCTGCGTTTCGGGGAGCCTGCCCGTTCCAAAGCTGCCCCTCCTCGGCAAAGCTGGAGCCTCCACTCCCTGGCACGCTCGCTCCGTGCTGTGGGAGGAGAGCAGCGGGAAGGCGGACACCGAACCCCGCGCTCAGCCGAGGGGGAACGTGCCCACTGACACCCACCATCCCTTCCTCCGCCCTGCCCAGAGCCGGCGGAGCAGCCGGTGCAGACTGTGGCCGTGCCACAATAGGAATAAATCACCGAACACTTTCCCTCCCATCGCGGCAGGTGTAATTAAGAAGCCCACCAACAATGCCGATGTGTTGGTGAGGGAACTTGGGTCTAAGGACTAATCTCACTCTTAATAATATTCCACATTACTACGAAATGGTGAACACTCCCCCAGAGCAGTACTAAGCACATCTAGGAACTGCTCGAAATTTGGAGGAGTGTCGTCTGAAGCCTGTGCGTTCACCCTGCACACGTACACCAGGGAACTGCTGGAGCAAATACCACAGATGCAAATCCCAGCTGACTAAAAAGGTTTAAAATCTCCACCACTGGATAAATAAAGCCTTTTCTTAAACGCAGTTTCAAACACTCGGGGGTATGGCAAAGTAAAGTTAAATTGTTTCCACTAACTGAGGAGAACAGCCAGTTTTGTCTCACTTACTGTATCTTTACCTCTTCTAACAACAGTTAAAGTAAATTCTCCACTGGTCTATTCGAATTTCCTCCTTCAAAGAACGAGTCCATTCAAATCCTTCGACTAAAGTGTGAAACAAAATGAGTGCCTCTGTGCATTGTCGTAAAACTGGTTTGCTATTTTATGTTAAGCCTCTGAAATACTGAAGCATATCCTTATATAGGAACACTGATTAAATGGTTTTCCTTCCAAGTGTGAACTGTTTTAACAGCAACACTGTGGTTATCGCGACCAGAAAGCAATTACTTATTTCACTAGATGTTACTAAGAACAGCGGTGATCAAAGTGAACGTAGGAGTACTGTTAAGGATGTTAAAGAAAGCATCGCTCCATATGACACATATACACAAAATATACATAATTTTAAGCCAAATTACACTTTTAATAAATGCGCTGTTCAGGATTAAATCACTGCTCAGGATTTTTTTTTAATCCATTAAACTAAGATCTGCGGAGTAAGTTACTTTTAAAATCTATTTCTAAATCCAGGACGGGGTGCAGATCTGCATATCTGTATGCGTGTGTGTGTGTGAGTGTGCACACATAACAGGGGGGTGCATATGTGTGCGTGTGTGTGCTGCGAGAGAATGTATATATGTGTTCGAGTCTGCCAAGGTAGAAGTGACAGGAACCGTGATTTGTGCTAACTAGCTATTGATCCAGTCAGATCTAGATGTTGTGTACAAGAAACAATAAAAGAGAAGGGGCCAGGAAGGATGCTGTGTGCAACTCCATTTAAAAATGGAAAAGAAGGGCCCCAAACAAACCAATTTATGTCCTTGCCTGGGTGAAGCATGGAGAATGCTGATGGGCTTCCTAGAGTCTGCCGTGCATGCTAAACACTCCCGCTTGAAATGAGAGTCTCCTGCGCTGGGCATTAAACATGAACAAAGAGACAAACCGTGGGGGCTAGGATTCACGCTTCAGAAAGCCAAAGCTGGAAAGCCAACCAGAACTGGGGGTAGGAAATTGCCCAGTTTTCAAACCAGTTCCCTTTTGATTTCCCCACACCTTTCTTAGCAAAATTACTAAACGCGGAGGACTGTAAAAAGTCAGTCTGTACAACCAGATGTAACAAAAACAATTTTGAACTACACTAGCAGTACCAAAACATCAACTTTCCTAGGCATGAATAATGAGTTTATATTGTGTAAATTACGCACGTGTACTTATAGCACATGAAAAAAATTGCCTGCGCGCATTCATACAGCAGGTACACGCACGTGCATCTATTGTAATATTCACACACAGTCGGGCGGCTTGGAAAACATGGCTTTGATAAGATAAAATAGAAACCAATTGAATCTATAATCATCTTTACCTTAAACAGCTTTTATAATAGAGGGCTTTCCATTAAAATATTTTTTTCCTGAGCGTGGGGAATTATGATGCCCTCTGGACACAGGGAAGGATCAAAATGACAACTAATGTCGAAATTAAACATCTGTCAACTAAGCAAGTTTTACATCAGCAGACCCAGAGCCTTATTTTAAATTGCCTTTCTATTAAAGAAAAAAAAACAAACCAAACATTAAGAGCCTTTCAGTTCAGTATCGCCCTGCTAGTAGGCTCTTAATGCGAGCAGGGAAATACCTGGAATCAAAGCGACGGCACCACTAACAAATCTGTGTTTTCATGGTTTAAGGAAGATCTCTGTAACAGTTTGGGGGAAATGGCTGGAAGGCTCAGCCAGCACAGGGCTCTCCGGCAGCCGCCTCTTTGGCACCCCATGCCCAGAGGGCTCTGCACGGAGTCCCCTCCTCAGCACCCCATGCCTGCAGGCCCCCCCCTCCAGCAGCCCCCCAGGCCCGGCAGCACAGCTCAGCACCCCCGGGAGCCCTCGGCAGCCACTCCCCAGGAGGCACAATGGGGATGGGGCTGGCGGCAGAGGCCACCGCGGGGCCGGCTGTCACCCAGGGCCGGCCGGGCAGCAGGCGCTTTGTCCCTGCCACCGGCCGCCCCAGTGGAGCCACCGGGCATCCCGCAGCCCCAGCCCGGTGCAGGAACGCAGCCCGCACCCACTGCGGCCCCTGCCAGGGGAGGAGCGGCTCTGGAGCCAGCATGCACCCAGCATCCCGGGGTTGGAGCCCTGCCACCTCCCCTTCTCCAAGCAGCCCACCCGTCCCCCGCCGAGGGCCGGCACCCGCGCGGGACAACCAATACCTTCTTTGCTGGGGTTCGTGGGCTTGGGCTTCTCCCAGGGCGCCATGGGCTTGTCCTCCTCCTGCCCCTCCATCAGGGCCTTCTCGCCGGGCAGGTACCAGGTGGAGTTGTGCTCCGCCATCAGGGAGTCCAGGTCGATGGTGCTCATGGCGCCCTTGACGCCCTCCGAGCAGCAGCTGCCCAGGTCACTGTCCCCGTTCTGCCCCGCGCACTCCCCCTTCTTGCTCTTCAGCCCCAAAGGCTGGTCTTCCGAGATGCTGAACTGCTGCCGCTGGAGCTGGATCTGCGCCTGCAGGATCTCCAGGGGGTGGATCTCGTCCTGGGCCGAGGTGCTCGTGGGGGTCCGCACCTGCTCCATGCCCGGCGTGCCGGGGTGGGCGCCCGCCGTGGTGCTGAGCCCGTAGCTGTCGGGGGTCGAGGTAGACGTACTGAGGAGGCCGAGGGCCAGGGGCTTCTGTCCATTGAGAAGTGCGTGCTCCCCGCGGGGCAGCTTGGGCGAGCCGCCCAGCAGCGGGCTGCGGGTGGGCTTGGAGGCGGCGTTGTCAGAGCTGGAGGACACCTCGTCCTCATTGCCATAGCTGGTGCTGACCTCGTCGGGAAAGTCCACGTGCGGGGAGCTGCCATCAGACTTGGTCACGCTCTGGATGCCGCTGTCCAGGGAGGACATCAGGTCAGGCTGCTCCCCCAGCAGCAGCTCGCCACCCTTGCCCCAGGAGGGCGAGGTCAGGGGCTTGTCATGGGGGGTACCCCCACCGCGTTCCGCGCCCGCAGCCCCCGGCGGGCCCCCCGCCGCCGCCGGCACTGCCGGCTGCCCCGGGCTGACACCAGCCCCGCCGCCCTCCGCGGCCGAGAACTTATCAAAGAAGGTGCCGGGGCTGACGTGCCCGCTGTCCCGTTTCCGGCGGCCCCGCCCCCGCCCACCGCCCGCCTTCCCCTCACCACCGGCCGCTGGCTCCAGCGCATAGCCGGGCGAGAGGCTACTCTCGGCGGGCAGCAGCGGGGCGGTGCCCGCCGCCTTGCCCGTGCCACCCCCACCCGCCGGCGGCCCTGCTGGAAAGTAGTCCGGGGCAGCAGGCGGCGGCGGGTCGGGCTCAGCCTGGCTGAGCTTGCGCTTGGCCTCAGCCGGGCTCTTCTTGTTGAAGGTGACGTTGAGGTTGGGGGCGCCGAGGCTGGCGATCATGTTCTGGCACGCGGTGGAGAGGGCGGCCAGGCAGCTCTGCCCAAAGACGTTGTCCTTGCTGGCCGGCTTGCTAAAGGAGCCCAGCGAGAGGGCGCCCAGCTTGCTGGCAGCGGGCCGCGGCGGCGGCGGCGGGGGGAATTCAGGTGGGGGCGGCGGGTAGGCACCCGGTGAGGCGCTGAGGGTGGGTGCGGCCCCGTGGGCCGCCGGCTGCCGTGCTGCTGGCGCGAAGGGGAAGCCAGGCTGGGCAGCAAAGTCGGCAGGGCCACGGCGCTCGGCGGGGGCGCTGGGCAGCGCCACACCACCGCCCGGGGACTGCAGCTGCGAGAGGCCACCCATGGCGGGCGCAAAGGGCGGGTGGACGCCAGGCGAGGGCAGGGCCTGCGCCGGCCCCTCACCCGCCATCCGCATCGGCTCCTGCAGCCCCAGCCCGCCGGCACCCGGCCGGAAGAGCACAGCGGCGCTGCCCGGCTGCAGGCCCAGCTCGTGGGGGGCCGCCTCGGCCGGCAGCCCTGGTGCCGCCATGCGCCGTGGCAGCAGCTCCCCGGGCGGCGGCGGCCCCGCGAACCAGGCGCTGTCGGGGGCCAGGTGCGGCGCTGGCGGGTCAAAGCTGCGGCCGCCGCTGCCCGCCTCCCGCTCGAAGGCGGGCGGGGGCAGGCCGCCGGGCGGGCCCACCTCGCCATGGTGCCCCAGCTGCTGCAGGCTGGGCGGCCGCAGGCGCTGCTGGCTGCGTGAGGCCATCTGCTTCATCACCAGGGCCGCATTCTGGCGCTGCGCCAGCGCCGGGTGCTCAGGGCCGCCGTGCGGCAGCGGGCCCCCAAAGGCCTCGGGTGCCGGTGGGGTGAACTCGCCCGGCAGGCCAGGGTAGGCCGTCGGGGAGAGGTGGCTCTCCATGGCGGGGCCGTGCATGCCGCTGCCCCAGGAGGCGCAGCGCTCGACGCCGGGGTTGCCGGGGAAGTCGAACCGCGGCCTCTTGGCGATGCTCACGTAGGGGGCATCGAAGTGCTGCAGTCTTTGATTTGGTGGCTGTTGCGGAGGAGGGTGCTGCATATTAAACACGGGGTCGGTGTAGGGATGCATATTCCTGTTCTCCAGTCTGTGAATAGGGTATTCAAACTGTGCATGCTGGTTCTGCATTATGGGCCCATTGTCCTGCAGGTTGGGGTTGGGAGCGTTGGCTTCTGTTTGCTGTTGCCTAGGGATGGCTGGCGGGCAGGAGTTCTGTCTGGCCAGCAAGCCCGGCGGCTGCTGCGGCGGCTGCGGTGGTGGCGGCTGCTGCTGCTGCATCAGCGGATGCCTGGCGCTGGCCCCCGGCTCCAGGCTGGTGGACATCTTCCGCGCCCCCCCGAAGCGCTCGAAGAAGACGCCGTGCTGCTGCGGCGGGTGCGCCTTGGCCACGGCCATGCCCGGCGCCCGGGGCAGGGCGGGCGCCCCCGCGAAGCTGCCGCCCGCCGTCACCTGCCGCCCGCCGCCGTAGTGCGGCAGCTGCCCCTCGGGCTCCGACGGGGAGAAGACGGGCAGCTCGAAGTGGCCGGCGGGGCCGTCGCCGGGGTAATTGTATTCCAGCGAGTCCACGCCGCCCTGCGCGGGGAGCCGCCGCTGCTCCAGGCCGTGGGGCTCGGAGGAGCCGGCCGCCGGCAGCCCGTGGAAAGAGGCGGCGCGGTTGGGGGACTGGTCGAGGGGCAGGCAGGGCGCCGGCACGGCGTGGCTGGAGGCGCCGGCGCTGTGGTGCTGGAAGTCGGGCAGGTTCCCGGGACGCTGCTGCCCGAAGCCCTCGCCGCCCTGGCTCTCGGCCATGTGCTCGTAGCCGTCGGCGAACGCCGTCTGCCCGCCCAGCGCGCCGCTGTAGCCCAGGAGCCGGCCGCCGTGCACGCAGGAGGCGCCGGGGTCGGGCCCGAAGTTGCCGCCGAAGTGCGGGGGGTGCTGGTGGGGGTGGTGGGCGCCGCCGTGGCCGCCGTGCGGCTGCTGCCCGCCGAAGAAGCCGTGCACCGGCGGCTGCATGCCGCCGCCGTGCAGCTCGGCGGGGCCGCGGCCCGGGAAGCCGTAGGCGTCCCCGGCCAGGCTCATGTTCATGCCCAGGAGGGGCGGCTCGCCCAGCGCGCCCAGGGCCGGGTCCACCGCCGCCGCCGCCGGGCCGCCGCCGGGGAAGGCCGGCGCCTTGAAGTGCGCGCTCATGCTCAGTCCGGGCTGGCCGAAGCCCCGCTCCGCCTGCCCGCCGCTCCGGCTGCTGCTCTGCGGCTCGAACTGCTCCAGCCCGAACATCCTGCGCGGCTCCTCAGAAGGGCATGGCCGCTCCGCTCCGCGCCGTTCCGCCGTCCCGCTCCGCGCCGCGCCGGCCGCCGCTCGGCCGCCCCGCTCACATCCTGCCGCGCCGCCGCGCCGCTGGCACCGGCCGCCCGCCCGCTCTCACCCCGGCGGCTCGCCGCTCGCTGCCGCCCGGCGCCGGCCGCGCTGCGCTGCCCGAGAGCCGACGGGGCGGCGCGCCGCCGCTCATAGGCTCCGGCGCCCGGGAGCCGAGCGCCGCATCGCCGGCCCGCCGTGCGCTGCCCGCGGCTCGCAGGGCTCCGGCGGCGGCGGCGGCGGTGGCGGTGGCGGGGCCGGGGCGGGCGGCGGGGCCGGCGCTGCGTGCGGGCGCTGGGAGGGCTGCGCCGCGCTCCCCTGCGCGCTCCCTCGCTCTCACCCGGCGCTGGCGGAGCAGCAACAAGTTTTGCATTTCAGCGATGAATTTCAGCCATCGGGGCTGCGCCAATGAGCGCCGCGCGGCCCGGGGCGGGGCTCGCCGTTAAGGTGGCTCCGCCGCGCCGCCCGGCCCCGCGCCCCGCCCGCCCCGCGCCCCGGCCCGGCTTAGCGAGGCGAGGCTCAGCGCGGCGCGGCTCGCCCCCCGCGCCGCACGCAGCGCCGGGCGGCCGGGGAGCCGCACGGAGCCCAGAGGTGCCGGCTGCGGGTGTCACGGAGCGGGCGGGGCGGGGGGGCACCGGGGCTGGAACCCACCGGCGGGACCCGGGCCCCGCGCCGCCCGGTGGGCACGGCCACGGCCACTCCCCCGCTCCTGGCCACCCCGTCCTGCCCGCCCGGGCGGAACCCGCCCGGCAGTCGCGGGCCGGGAGAAGGCTCCCGACGGCCCCGGTAGCGCCCGCGAACCCCGAGCCGCTGTCCGAGCGGCGCGGCGCGCCCCGTCGGGGCCGCCCGGACCGGCAGCCGGAGCCGCGCAGGGGAGGCGGGCGGCCCAGCGCCCCGCTTGCGCCCGGGCGGGAGCGGGGATGTCAGAGCCCGGCCTCCCCGGAGGGGAAAACATCCATCAGGTCCGGAGGGGTTAAAACCAGGCGGCAGGATAAGGCGGTTCAGGTGTTCCCGGCTCGCGCATGTCGATAGTTTAAAAAAATAAAACCGAAAATTACTCCCACCAAAAAAAAAATGAGATCTATAAATAAGCGGTCGAGGAGTATTTGTATATGGCAGGAGAGTTTTAAAGGGATTTTTTTTCTGCAGGATCAGGATGCTGCGCTGTGATTAAATATTGATTTTGTGTAATTAGTTTTCATGTGAACTATCCTCCTTGCTGATGGCTCGGAGATTTCAGAACTAGAGAAGAAATGGAATTGGACATGGAAATTATTACTTAGCAAAGTGACAAGGGGGGGCGCAAGGCCCGGGGTGCGGGGCTGGCACCAGGGCAGAAAATGAAGTACGCGCGGCCCGACAGCGGCACAAAGGGATAAAAGGAAAGTCTCGTTCGCTACGGGAACCGCGGCCACGGCGGGAGGAGGACCCGCCGGCTCCTGCGCCCGTGTCCCCGCAGAACGGCAGCGGCCCGGACCGACGGCTGCCCGCCCCGCTGCGCCGCGGCTCCGCAGCCGGCGGAGGCTGCGGGGCAGGGACGGCCCCGGGCCGCGCAGCTCCCCGGGGCTCCCCGCCGCCGCCGCCGCGCTCCCTCTGCGCCTGCGTGCGCGCCGTCGGAGCCGACTCTTCCGAACGGGCACAGCGCCCCCTGGCGCCCGCCCCGGCCCGGCTCGGCCTGGCTCAGCCCGGCCCGGCTCAGCGCGGCTCGGCCCGGCTCAGCCGCACTCCCGGGCCGGACAGGCAGGCGGCCGGGCCGTGCCCCCGGGCCGCCCCGACGGCGGGCAGCCGGGCCCGGCGGGGCGGGCCGAGGGCCGCGCCTGGCCCCCGCCGCGGAAGGACGAGGACGAGACCGGTGGGGACGACGGGCTCCGCGGAGGCGCCGGGACCGGCTGCTCGTTGCCGTCCCGGGGCACCGGCGCCGCCCGCGCGGCGCCGCAGCTGCTCTCCGCGGTGACCCTCCTCGGTTCGTCCTGCCGCGTCCAGGCAGCCCCCCGCCCCGGGCACCGCCCGTTCACCGCCCTTTGCCGGGGCGGCTCTGGGGCAGCCCGCGCTGCCGGGTCAGCCCCACCGCCAGGCAGCCGGGCAGGAGCTCCCCGAGCCGGGCCTCGGGACAGCCCCCTCAGGGCCCCCTTTCCGCTCCTTGTGCTGCCTCAGCGGGCGCAGGACGGCTCCAGGCCCGGGGCAAGCGCCTTCCCTTCGGGGCTGCGCACATCTGGGCAGGATGGTGATTAACACGGTTAACGCCTCCCATAAGCTGGGTCCTCGAGGGGTCCCTGCTTGGGGCTCAGGGGTCAGCCCCACTCACTCCAGAGCCACTGCAGGCTTGCTGGAGAGGGAAATCCTGATGGTTCACCCGTCCACAGCCTGTCCCAGCACCCCCAGCACTGCTTTTTCCGCACTCAGTCAACTTCTTTTGACTTTCATGGGAGCCAGACCACATCCCATCAGAGAAGCAGGTTCCTGAAGCACACGAGCCTCCTTGTTGCACTATGCTCTGAGACGCACGCCTGGCTTGCACCCGCAGTGCCTCATGCCTCCCTCTGCTCGAGCTGGGGTCAGCCGAGGGGCTGCTCGCAGCGCAGGAAGCATGGTGTATCCGTGCCCCACACTGGCCCCAGCGTAAGGGCTCTGCGGCAGCAAGGCGGGCGTGCGCTGGACACAAAGCGCATGGTAGATATTACACCAGTTCCTGAACCCGGGAAGAGGAGGACGGTTTTGTTGGGGACACCTGACTATCCATATTAGTGTGGGAGCAATTTCTCTGTCACATCACAGAATTTTTTGAAGCTTGTACCTCGCAGGAGCAGCATTAACATGCTTTGGCTTTTGCTCCCAAGAGCAGTAGGTCTGCTGAGTGCCAGGTCGTGGCTGCCAAGGGCAAGCCTGCAGGGGCATGAAGGTACTGCACGGAGAGGTGCTACCCTGGCTTGTCCCCGCGTACAGGTGTGGCATGCGCTCTGCTCTTCATTTCACCTTGAAGTGGTAAGGATTCATTGCGTAAACTAGCATTCATTTATTATCCAGTATTTTTCTGCGGAAAATAACATCCAATTTAAAAACTGGATTATTTAAAAAGAAGAAAAGGAAAAAAGCTGGATTAATTTTAAGAGCGCCTATCAAAACAGTAAGTGCAACAGAACAAGTAAAAGCATTGTAAACCAAAACAATATTGGCATTTTTAATGCCAGTCCTGCCTGTTCAGAGTCGGACAATAGGGCTGAGGCTCTGTGGCTGGTAAGTCTTTAACGGGGGCAAGGAACGTGATCAGCCTCGCTGGGACAGATCAGCAAGTGCAGCATCCACCTCGGGGAAGTAACTCCACTTTCACCTCAGCTACAGTCCATTTTCTGTTGGTGCGGCTGCTCTAGGATAGTATAAAAAGATACTTTCCGTGTAAGACACCACATGCCAGTTGGGCAATAGATCTGTTGGGATTATTATGGGAGATAATTACTTACTGTTTTAATCACAGTGGGTTTCATTTGTAGTTGACCCTTTTTATCACAGCTTTATTGTTGTGTTTATATACAGGTACGTCTCTGGGGAAATGGTCGGTTCTCTCTGCACCGTGGATACAATGAAAGCTGTATCAAAAGTCATGTGGAAGAAAGTTAGTTACTGCTCTAAGGAGGCTGGATTTCTGCTGTGAAGAATTACTTCTGCTGCTGTAAAAAACACCTCAGGACTCTGAAATTGCAGCTCTTTTCTAAAGCAGGGGGTCATGCCTCTCACAGATACCGTCTGTAACGTTGGCTTCCATGGAAGAGACCAAATGCTTCAGAAAAGACAGAATTTTACTGATTTAGAAGACTCACCTTGCATTTCCTGGAAGATTCAGAATCCGTTTGTTCTTCAAGTGGAGCAAGCACTGTCTCTCTGGAAGAGCAGAATGATGCTGTGAGGAAGAATATAGTTAGAGGGACGGAGACTTCCTTGGTCCATGGGCTGACTATCTCAAATGCTGCTGGGCAAGCATTAATCCTCCTCTCCCCTCCTTCCTGGTCTGTGCCCACCAGCGAGAGTGGCAGGTATCGCTGCCAGGGCCAGCGGCGAGGCTTGCTGCTGTATGCTGCAAGCGTTAGCTAACCGCTCGCTCCTTCCCCAGCCTGCTTCACCAGAAGGCTTTTCTGCTCCTCCACGGCTGGCCTAGGCATCACTGTCTTCCAGGAGCAAATTATAAGACTGAAAGTTTCAGCACGGTAACTGGCCAGCAGCGCTGCACGGATCCAGCTGCGGCTCAGGAGTAGCGTGTAACTGGCCGATGGCAAATGTGGAAGTAATATCAGCCTAAATATTTTGACAGTAAAAACAGCGAGCTGATTGAAATGGTAAGGTCCTATACTAGCTGCAGTGTTCTACAGGCTCGTGGTATAAACATTCGCTATTTGTTAAACGTCGGGAGGCGGCTCAACCCTGGTTTCTAACTTGGAACCTGCTCTGGGCTAAACACGCCCCCGGGCTGCCAACCTGCCGCGCACCTCCCGGCCTTCGGGTGCGGTGCTGGGGTGCGCTAGCGCGAGGGTGCCACTGGACCGCGACCAGCAGCTGGGAGCACGCCGGTCACAAAGGGTCCCCGTCGCCCTGGCAAGTAGGAGGAAGCTTCTCTCAAATTGTACCAAGTAGTGGAAAGTATATTTTACAAAACATATTTTTACTTTCAGTCTTTGGGTTTTGGTCATCTTGGGGGAAGCAGGGAAAGGCATTATTTAAATAGTTGTTAGCTGCAGGGGATTATTTTCTAAATTAACAATAGTAATTGCTCCTGCCAAATCCAAAATTGAGGGGATTAATTTATTTCGACTCTCAAGACAATAGCACAATTTTGGGTTTCATATTGCAAGCTCTGAAAACCAAATGGTGGGGCTGATGTTTTAAAAAAAAATAATTAAAACAACATCAATTCATCAGACTTGAATTCAGCTCTCTCCACTGCGCCAGTTTAACTTGCACTGAGAAAAGTTGCTGCTCAGCAAAAAAAAAAAAAAATTCCTTTTTAACAAAATGAATGCATCATACATAAAACATCACGAACCATACAATTAGTAAGCAAATGTAAGAGTTCAGCTCAGTTCATAATTATTCAGCAAACCTATTCAGAATGATTTTTTTCTCCCTGCAGCAATCAACTGTGTGGGCTCATTACCACTGAGAATCTAACGAAGAAACCACCACATAAACTGTACAAAACAAGCCCATATGCTAGAAAAACTTTAGCCCAGCTAGCCATTAGCAAGGAGCCTTTTAAACCCTTCCATCAGGCAAAACCACATCTCACTTTTCTGTGGTGTTCATACCCCCAGCTCTGTAAAAATGCCATTTCATTAATATGTCAGGCTTCAGGTATATAAATTTTAGCTACTAAATAACCTCTACAGTGTTTGGTAGTGCAGCCATCTGGAACAATACGAAAAAGCATTTGGTTGCCGCTACACGTCGCGTACCAGCCAAAGTGATGAGTCCTGTCTTTAGAGCACGGACTCCCGACAGTTACTTTGCAAAAAAGCTGATAGGTTTTTCTTGGCAGTGATTTCTGCTCCTAGCAGAGATATTTAATGAAAAGAATTTGAATATTTTGAAGGACAAGTCTCTAAGTCTGGTGGCTGACATTATCGGGAAGGTTTTCAGCATTTCTGCCTGGAACAGTTCGGGAAACTATTGCATCTCCTCCCTCCCAAAATGATAGCGAACATGGTGACTGGACCGACTCAGAAGGCAAATACATAAAATCATTAGATGAGCTTGACAGGGCAGCGAATGCAGGGCAGGATCACGAGGGACGGTATTCCTCCAGAGGAGATGATGTTTATTTGTGTGCACCTGTTAACTCCCAAGAACAGGAAGGAGGTTTGGGTACAGAAGCGCTTTTTTCTGGCAAGAGCGCAGATCCCTGGGTCCCGAGCGGCATGGGCTGTGCCCACAGCGGCCTGACCAGGTGCAGGCGAAGGGCTGCCTCACACGGGGGGCTCCCGGGGGGTTGCTCCGGGGACGATCACGCTGCGGGCCTCCCGGACAGGCGGCACTGGGGATCGTGCTGAAAGCTGGCATGCAAAGCTGTCTGGGGATCCGACCTCCTCTGTCGCTTCTTGTCCTCCCCCACTTGCATGCCTGGAGGTGACTATTTTGTAATTGAGATTAAAGACAATTTCATCTGTAAAACCTGATTTGCAATCAGTTCTGAAAAGTTCGCCTTACCGATGTAAATATTTCATGCTTAGTTGTGTTGTTTTGTGGAAGTTTGAACCAAATTCCTTCAGACACTTGACTGCTTCCCATTTTAAAAAATGCATAACTGAATAATAAGAGTTAAGGGACTAAAACTGTTCCAGTCGTTTCCCGCAGAGATCGGCAGCGATTTCAGAACTCAGCCCTTCACAAGGATTTTCCTGTTTGTTTCCTCGGCAAGGTCGGTTGGCTGGTTTAGTTTCTTTACACCTCTGCAACCTTAATTTGTGTTTTTTTTCCTGTTTGGTTTTTCAGGTACCTCAGAATGGATCATGATATTTTCACACTATTAGTATGTTTTTCCATTGCTGCAAAAAGTTTTTCTGCATTAGTTAAGTATATTGAGTCCCATTTATGTTGGTGAGGTGAAAACCTTTACAGCATATGGGGCCCTTAGGTGTCCGTGTTGAACACATTTAGATTTTTTCTAATTTAGATCGCTAAAAACAGGAGAGTGCTAAAGTAATACAACATTGAGATTAGTAAAAATCCTAGGAAATGCTAAAGAAAATTTTCCTGTCTGTGATAATTGTACTACAGTATCCCTCTTGGGCTTTTTTCTTCTCTTCAAGTTCCCATCTCTAAAACACACGCCGTAGGGCTGCACGTTTGATTGGGGCGGGGTGGTGGGGTGGGGAGGGAAAAGAAATTAGATCATATATACAGCACAAAAGAATTAGTTTGGCTGCAGGAATAGCAAAAGTTTTATATTTCCTAAAATAACTCAGTGAAACATAAATAAAAAATAGTACCTCTCTCTACGCATAATCGGTATTTAACTCTCCTTGGTATTTTATGATGGAGTTTGTATGATTGACTTTGTTCTGTTGTTTTCTTAAACTTGAACCAGGTGGGAATTTATGTAAGCTTGGTGGAGTGGGAACGATCTTGGAGAATCTGGAAAGTCTAGCTCACTGTGGGTGATGCCAGCAAACCACTAAAGTTAATTCATTTTTCATCATCTTATAAATTGAACTATTGTGAAAGGAGAGAACCAGGGGCTATTTTGTAAAGTCCTGATGACTTAATTTTCCCTAAACATTAGCTTCACAAGAGTGTTCACCTTAGTGCTTCCTTTTTACATCCTGAAATCCCATGACGCTGCCTTTGCAAGTTCTTCCCTTCTGTCACTCGCAAGACAGCGTCTTTCTGCCCAGGCAGAGCCGGACTGCGCTGGGGGAGCAGCGGGGGCTGCTGGATGCCGTTTTAGATGTCGCTGTTTCACAGGCACTCACCCAGCATGGACCACATTGGCCTCTCCTGGAGAACATCCCTCGGCGCTGCGCAGCTGAGCATCCCCCACTTTTCACTGTCACCTAATGCTCGCTGAACGCTGCCAGTATGTTCCCGCTGCCAACCCTCGGGGTCTTTGGCAACGCTTTTGCTCCTGGTACTCCCTGTGTAAGGCTCCCAGCCTCCCAGTCGCGGCTGAAGAGCAAGCTGTGTGTCCTGTGGGCAAGAGGAACTCTTGAGAACGTGGTGCCCCGAATTCAAAGCCACCGGGCAAATAAAGATACGCCTGTATTTATTATTTATCGCGTTACAAGGTTTTACAGAACAACGCACATTTCTGAGCCATTGGTGAACCTTGGCTTATAGTCCTGATTTGTCCAGTTTAAAAAAAAGTCCTCTGCCTACACGAACTGGTGACAAGCTGTCCCAAAAGGCAGCGAGCGCTTGGTCCAGCAGCAGGCGCGGCAGCAGCGCTGGCCCCCGGCAGCCAGCCCCAGCAGGCTGGGCAGGGCTGGGAGCGGAGCAGAGGGGATCCAGTGCTGCGGGGAGGTGCCCGTCCACCCCTGGCCAGGGATCCCAGCTCCACCCGGGCCTCCGCATGGGGCTGGATTTCATCCACTCCGCGTAAGGCATTATTTGCTTTTCCAGCAGGAACTACTCGCACACACCAGCGCCTGGTGCACCAGCAGCCCTGGCTACCCCTGCGCAGCGCTGGCCACCACCTCCCCTGCAAAGGCTCGCAGGAGCAACGCGCCCCCCCAGCTCCCCGCCACAGGCACAAGGGGTTAAAAATCTCCTGCCATCCAGAACCATCGCTTCTCCCAGATCACATGGCCCCTCAGCATCTCGTACAAAAGGCCTGATTTAATCCCGGTTGCAGACGACTCACATTGTACTCACAGACTTCTAGCGATGTCAGGCTATCGGGTTTCCAACTAATATCCAAGGCACAGCCCAAGCATAGAGCAGGAACAAAGGCTCCTTTGTTACTGCAAAAATAAAACCCCCTGAAGATATTAGCAGTGCAGTAGAGTTCAAACTGTTAAATGATTCAAATATTATTTAATGAATACATTTGAAATTAGGTCCCACAACCCAGAACACTTTTTAGATCATCATTTAGAAAGAGCCCGCCTCTTCGTTTACTTCTTTATGAAGTCGTTGCTTTCAGGTTTTAATTACAGCCATTTTGCTTCCAGGCTTTTTCAGGGACTTCACTTGTTGGTGTAACTCGGTTCTTTATATGATACAATTTAGCTGGTGACTACTGGATCTTTTAGAAGTCCTTATAATCACATTCCCTTAATTTACCTTGGCCCGCATTCCCGTGGCTGTAAGAAACAAGGGAGACAGAGAGCCTGTTGCAAAAGAAGCAACAACATTAAGCATTGTTCTAGAGAGTGCTAAAAACAAGCTTTTAAAATTAAGATTTTTTAAAATTAGTGTATCAAGATTTTAACTGGGACTGGAGAAGCACTGCAAAGTTCAAATTCAACAAATACCTTGAAATTAATGTTCAAGTCTTGGATACGCAATTCTAAAACAGAAAGCCATATAATTTTAGAGATAAAAATTAAAGAAACAAGGTAGATGGGGTTCTAGAAAGAAACATGTCTCCAACCTGAGGAAATAAAGTTTTAAAATTAAATTTGAGTTTACTGTGCTTATAGCAATGAGAAATCCACAGCTGCCGTGAACCATGGAAGGCAGATGTCTGACCCAAAGGGTAACACTAGTACATCTAGGACTGTGCAGGTGCATGCTGAGATTTGCGTTCTGAAAAAAATACAGCATGTGTAGGGAAAATGGGGGGAAAGAGCAACAAAGCGGAATAAGTACAAGAACAAGTATCAAAACAAGTAGAAGAACAAGTACCAGAAAATCAGGCATAGGGCAACAGCAGAATTACTTCCAGATTCTGTCAGCAGAGTGCATTGCAAAGCAAAATGTAAAATACATACCCTTCCACCAGCAAATCATTCTTGTCTCTATTGCCTGGGGGTGGGGGTGGGGTGTAGACATTAAAATAACCACTTCAAGTGCATCTCTGTGGAGGAAAGGGGAGGAACATCAGGACCATCACCGACTATTCAAACAGATGCAGCGTAAGTGATAGAGGATCCTGTATATACTTGAACTATCAGAACTTCACTCAAGTCAAATTAAGGGTCCAGCTTGTCCTCATGTAGGCAATGCCTCAGGTGGGAGTCATTGAAAATATGCCTCCAAAAGCTGGCTTTGACATATTGTTCTTTTAAATTATTACAAGTGCCAGAACTTTGTTCTTGGTATGGTTTGCACATTGAATTCTGCCCACAGCGGGTAACAAGGAGGAGAGGAGGCTACTAAGAGGATAAAACAGTGGATAAAACATGCCCAGTGGCCAAATGCCCCAGTGGCAGACACGGCGGCCATTGTCGTCTGGATAATCTCTGTTTCACTTCCAACTCTCCTCAGAGCTTATGGACATGCTCTTTTCCTCACGTACAGGGACGCGTTCCTTACTTTGGCAAGTTCCTTTAAAATTGTTCATTTCCAGCCTAAGTGTGAATAAGGCTGAGTCAAACCTTGCAGGGCAATACTATGGTCTTGACAATTAGTTGCTGTTGATTAAAATTCATTTTCCATATAAATTGAAGTAGAAAGTCTTTCATAAAAAGAGTTACAAAACTACAACAGAAATATTATTGTGATGTCTCTATTGAGACAGAATTCAATAGAGAAGACTCTATTGAATTGCATGCAGTAAATAAAAAAATCACAGTTACACCCCCAAGTTTCAGACTTTGCTGCAAAACCATGGCACCATCCAGGCTCACACACTCATTTTTGGTTGGTTCCTTTATCCCCCCGCTCCGTGGCCCATGTGAGAAACAGCATTCCCAAAGGAAACTCATAGAAAGATTAATTAATGACAGAGGCATAGAGAGTGACTTCTCATGGCATCTGAGCGCCCTCGGTTTCACGGTAGGGACCCGTAAGCCCTGCCTGGGGACAGGCAGCCCCCGGGGCAGGGGGTGGAGAATGGGCAGAGGG
Source organism: Phalacrocorax carbo (assembly GCF_963921805.1). Taxonomy (NCBI): domain Eukaryota; kingdom Metazoa; phylum Chordata; class Aves; order Suliformes; family Phalacrocoracidae; genus Phalacrocorax; species Phalacrocorax carbo. The sequence continues at coordinate 6,841,611 of NC_087527.1, read as the reverse complement.
GCAGCGGGACAGGAGCGTCTCTGAGAGCCTTCGCTCGCCCAGCAGCACTAGGCCTGAGCTGTCTTTGCAGAAAGCCATTCGTTTTCTCCAGCTGCCATGTTGGTTGGGACCAAGTCCTTTGTGCAGGATCTCAGAACAACTCTAAATTTTTGAGAATCTTTTTAAAAAAAATATTAAATTTCTTTGCAGGTTAATATAAAAACACTGATAGCAGCCGCTGAAATTTTTGCAGTGGTCAACAAAAGGGTAGCAAACACTACCGCTATGTTTTATTGTAAAAATTTGTTGAAATAAAAATGTAAAAATGTAAAAAGTCTTTCAAGTGATTCTAGTATAGTTCCTAAGAAAAAAGACCCTTGGGCAAAATGTTATTGGTACAAAATGTGAGCATATAGAAAATGACCGATTTCTACATCAGAAGAAACAAAGATATGCCACGGAGTTACCCATAGACTCTCCATAGATCATTTGATGCCAACCACCGAATCAATAGGTTCTTCCCCGCTCCCCCGGCCACGTGAGTACCCATAACTAAGTGGTGCATCTTGCTAGACACCCCGGTACCTGCTGGGAGGCTGCACAGACAGAGCCAGGCTCTTGCCGGCGGTGCTGGCAGGCACTGGAGATCCCGGCAGGCAGAAGGGCAGGGTCCTCCCCAGGAGGGCTGTCAGCCGGGGGCAGTGCCTGGTGGGGCTGCAGGATCCCCGGCCTCGGGGAGACATCCTTCGTCCATGGTGGGACGCGGTGCTGGATGACCTGATCCCGCTTCGAAGCTGGTCCTGCTCCGAGCAGGGCTGGACCCCTTGGCCACCGCCTGAAGCACTCACTGTGGCTGTAAAATCTTCATAAGCTGCCAAAATTATCGTCCCCTCTTTCAACTGAGAAAATGATGGCTTGGTTGAGATGGGGTTGTTAGTCTGTGTGGCCACCGGCACTTCAAAACCATCGAAACATCCAAATGTGCCTGACGGCTCTTTGCTACCGCGCAGCTGAAAACGGGATGGTCCTTTATTCACCTGACTCTCTTCAAGCAAAGACAGCCCCAGGATGTCGGCACTGGCGTAGGAATCCTGTAAAAAGGAACAGGATGCCTCGGACTTCCGCAAGGCATCATCATTTGCTAAAGCTAATGTTAACTTTGGGAGACATCATTAGCTACATATTAATGGAAAGTGAAAATAAATGTCTGCTCTAGCTAATTGCCCAACACAAATACTGCATAATAGAGCAAAAGGCGCTGTAGATACAGCTTTATTTGAATTTGAAGGCTGCGTAACGAACGCTCAGTTATTTTTCCTCATCTAGCAGAAGTTGCAGAGTTACAGCCCATATTTCATTTTGTCAGCCCTGACTATTTGGAAATGCTGGAGTCTGTCCCCACGAGATACTTGTTCCTAAAACCTACATCTGAAAGGGTTTTAAAATGTTTTCTAGCAATTAGAAATGTATTATGTGCAGCGAGCTAGTATTTCCTAGTTACTGTTTAAACACTTTTGAGATAAGAAGATGCTCTAATTGACTGAATACTATTTATATTTCTTTCTGTTGTGCTAAAAGTTTATGATGCAGTCTCAAAATTGGAACAGCCTGATTTCTGCATGCTCTGACTTCTGATAGTTACAAGAAAAAAACTAACGTCAGATGCTGTATTCATAACTGTAACTTAGCTAAAAACACATGAAGGCAAGTCAGAAAAATGGCAAATAACTTCACTGAGTGGTGTTACACCCCCCTCCCCCTTGTTTTCATAATTCTGTATCAGCATATACCCAATTTTACCAGTTTCTTCTTAAAAAAAAAAAAAGCAAGCTTACTCTTTCAGAAAAGAATGTTAATGCCAATGGAAATTCCGAAAAAATAGATAATGCTTGTTTATTTGTATGAAATATACTGAATCCTGAGGCACTCAAAAGTATCTGTCATATATGACCGTCTCAGCAGTCATATTAGGAGATTGTCTAATGTTTACCTTCAAATCTTACTTCTTTCAGTTGCTGGAAACCCAGGGACTGTATCGTGTTCATTCCTACCTCACATGGAGCAACAGCAATAATATTTTTTACATAAACAGAATAGTACAAATTGCAAAAAATATAGTAAATATTGATTCTGCTACCAAGAGCTTCAAATGAAAGACTATTTACTGGTATAAAGTTTCGGGAATCAAATTTTAAAAAGAAAGGGTGTATTGAAACGCAGTGACAAAACGAATACATGCTGCAAAAGCTCCTGGGAGCGATCCACCGCTGTGTGCTGCTGTACCTGACGCACTTCAGCTGGGACTCTGGCTTTTCTTTTACTTCCTCAGGTATATCTGTATTTATTTTAAAGCACAAGCAATCATTCCACCCTAATTAATGTTGGCATCCTTTTCAAAGAAGCTGGCGAATTATCAGACATATGAGGAAAAGGTTTTGCTGATGGGTTTATGGTGATCAGGGATGGATCTCTGATTTTCTTCTAACCCCCTATTCCAGCTGTAATCCGTTAGTACTTGATAACAGGGGCTGGGGAGGGAGATATTTACTGCATGGGACCACCACTGAAATGTAAATTGTGTGTATAAGTGATATAAAATAAAAATTTTATTCCTTGTAACATGTTGTCCCACTAAAGCCTGATTTAGGGTATGTTGACTGTAACAGAATATTTGGCATTGCAGAGATTGAGGCTTGCAGGAAATCTAGCAAGAACAAAATACCCCTGTCACCACTAACATCTGAGGTATTTCTTTTTCACTGTAGTAAGTTTTACCAGATAGCAAAGGAAACAGCAATCTGGCGTGGCTCTGCAGCTGCAGCAATGCCGTTAGTGGTGTGGTTACAACATCAAGAAGCGAGTGGACCTCGGTCTTCTGCTCCGCGGGGAAGACAGAAAGGGGGTGCTGCATCTGCAAAATAGAGAACCCGTTAGAACTTTTTGAAAAGGAAATGGCTTTCAAAATCTAATTAACACTAAGTTAATCAAATACGTCACTTTGTAGCCTTTCTCTTGAGGCGCTTTGCCCTGACAAAAATGCGGATGGATCGTGACGCCTAACAGTGGCGGAGGGCAAACAAGCCCAGGGATCAACAGGTTTCACTCTCAAACGCTGCGCCTGAACCCCGTGAGTCACGGGCAGCCAGTAGCTGCTGCAGAACTGCCCCTGAGCGCTTTGGCAGCCTCTGTCCCAGCCCTTTTCGCCTCCAGCCGGTCACTGTGGGAAGGAGGCACTCGCAGTTTTCCAACTCCCAGCTTAGCCTTTGCTCAGTGGAGCTACTGATGTGCTTCCTGACCACGTCACCTGTGCCTGCTTAAGGAGCTCTGCACATCATAACCTAGAAAACATCTAAACCCTCCGTATTTCACTGAAAGGCGTTAATATTCATATACCACAGATTTGACAGGCAAGAGCAAATCAAAGCCATAAGGACCTTGTCCACCAATACGCAATTGAACAAAACACAGTTGTAACATCACCAGGCTTTTCCACGTATCATCCGGGTCCAAACCCTCCCATGCCTTTGCAGAGGTGAACACCAGCCACATGCAGAGAGGTGCTGTTCACCAGTATAACCGACACGGGCATTTAATTTTTAATGTTCAATCACTTCCGACCAAGCGATTATGATTTAGCGATACACAGAAATGTCAACTGCTCTAACCACAAATCAGCCACAAGTTCTTCCTCTCGGCCAAAAATATGATGAGAGCAGCTGAGAGCAGGAGGCGCGGGAGGCAAAGCCCCCCAGGGCTGGCACTGGCACCCACGCATGCCTGCACCTTCCTCCAGGCTGGGCAGAGCTGTGGCAGCCGCCCCCAGGATGGCCCTGGGGACAAGGGCTCTGGCCACGTGCAATATTTCCGACTTGCTGCAAACTGTCCGCGCTGCGCACTCCCACCTGCCCCAGCCTCCCCCGCAGCCCAGGGCCCCTGCAGAGGACATGCAAAACGACATTTTTACAGTCTGGCAGGAAGGGAAGCAAAAAGAGGAGAGAGGCCTCCAGAGCAGGCTGCGGGCTCGGGGAAGCAGAGCGTCTGTAGGAAGCACAGGTCCCTGTGCAGCAGTGGGAAAGGGCGGCACAGCGTCTCAGCAGCGCTCCTTCGTTCGGCAGGCTGGAACCGAAGGCAGACGCTGAAATCAGTTAATGTTAAACACTGACGGCAAACAAAAGGGACTGAGACCAGAGGAATCGGGCATCAGCTAACGACCCGTTTCTGCTGTCCATGGCAGGAAGGAGCCTGGCTGGCAGCCACGGGCACCGCACACCCACCTGGTGCTGAAACCTCACCCCAAGCACACCTACGCAAACACCAGCCTTTCTTCTAAAATCACAACAGACAAGTAAGGGTGACAGCATCAAAATTTAACATGTGGCGGTCAGTGTCACTTCAGTCTGGGTTGGATTGCACCTGCATCCTTTGGGCACTGGTGACTGCAACACATCTCGTGCATGCCTTCAGCCCGCGGTGCCCGTTCACGTGGCAGACAACAGAACTCTCCACACGCTTCCTGACACAAACAAGGTTTTATTCCCACAGATCCTCTGTGGCAGCTCATTCTGCTGGAACCCCTCCTCCTGCCAACATGCCCAGCACAGCCCAGTGCCTCTGGGGCTGCAGCCCCGCAAGGGCACAAACCGCCAGGGATCTCCCCTCTCTGCTCTCAGCCCCAACCTCTGCCAGCTCAGCCCTGTGTACCTGCTCCCCATTAGGGTGGACCTGCAGACCTCAGGCTTTAGTCAGCATCCAGTATCCTGCCTTGATTAGCCCTGAGCAAAATCTGCTCCTCCTTCAATGACTTCTCGTCCCAGGAGAGCACGGGGAGCTGGTGTGCTGTGTCACAGCCAACGTCTGCAGAGCCGAGCAAACAGGTTGCAAGCTTCTTACAAGATGCAAAGCTACTTTATTCTTCATGACAAGCCTAATCATACTATTTCAATATTTAAAGTGAAGCACTTATGGAGTCCAACTCTTTGAGTAGAGGTCATGATGTTAAAATCCATCTGTCAGGCATGGTTAAAAACAAAGTAGGACTAAGGCCTTAAGGTAATGCTGCTCAGCAGCTCTGGGGTTCGAAGGATACAAAGCAATGAGAGGGAAGCTCTTGTACATCACCACCAGACCCAACATAGCTTTATCTGCCCGCTGGACACACCGTGACCATCCTGAGGCATGTGTCGGTGCCAGCCTGCTGCCGGTCACAAGTTCACGTGCTGCAAACGTGCAGGTTTTGAGTGACAGGAGCAATAATATTCCTCTGCGTTTGCTGGTGGATGTTGGCAGGTAACAGCAGTGCGCTGAGGTGTTAAAACTTCAAATCCACCAGCAACACAGAAAACAGAAGCTGCACATGGCAATAAAACCTTCTAGACGAAACCATCCACAGGCGCAGGAGCAGCCGAGTCAGGAACAGGGCTGGCGGCGCTGCTGCCAGGAACTTTCCCCTGCGCTTGCGAACAGTCCGTCACCTTCCCCGATGATCACCTCTGGTTGTTTACTGAATACAGATAAGGTTTTAAGTATCTCAGTCCCGAGCTGTTGATCCCAGCTGCCGACCCATGCGGCGCTGGCCGGGTTGGACCGGGCGGCCACCTGACTGGCGCAGCCCGCGCCGCCCGGACCTGCACAGCCACGGCATCAGAGCTAACAGCTCATTATTTCCTGCCAGCCAGCTCATTTGCGGAAGGTACCAACGTGGGACACAAATGGTTTTAGCGTAGTTCACCGATGTTGAAGGGAGCCACACAAACCTCTCTTGAGAAGCTGTGGGTGGGACAGGAGCAGGATTTGGTCCTTCAGTCCTGCAAAACTGTTCTGGAGCAGGATTTTCCCTGTGGAGCAGCAGTGTAAGCACAACAGGAACTGAATTAATGTAAGTTTTTATAAGTTTTTAGAAGTCCTACAGAAATGCAACACAAAATCCTTTACAGCTATTTTTTCCTCTCATACTGAATGCTCCCCGCGGCCTGTGAGACCAGCCAGAACAACTGCATTTCGGCAGGTGGTTAAATAATCCTTGTTAAATCACCAGAGAGGTTTCTACCATCGCAGTAAACTGTAGCAGCCAGGCCAGGTCCCTCTGCAATTCCAGCATTCCCTGCGCTCGTGCTCCCACGCTGGCACGTGCCCACACGCAGAAGCCTCCTCCCATCTCCCTTGTCTATTGTGTGTATCTCAGAAATGGTTATTTATACACTTTTGTGTGGTCTAGTGTCCTAAGAGAAACAAAACACGTTGAACTGCTATAAATAGACACCTTGTTGAGCTATATTTAGTCCTTTTAGCATGTTTCCATTTTTATCTTGTAGCCAAAATTAACACAAAGTTAAGGGACAGTTTTAAAAGCATTTACAGTTGCTCAAAGGCAGTTGCTGGTTCAGGAGACTCAGAAAAGGTCCTCTAATACAAACAGGTGAATAGACAAAGGAACAAAAGAGCTCTAACACCTGCCCTCAGCTCTCAGGGGTTTTGCTACCTCAGAACAAAAATCAGGAGGCTGCATCCTCCAGACGTGACCAGCCGTGAGCCTTGCCTCATACAGGAAAATCTCTGAGTTTTCCTCTGAAACACAAATCCACAGTACTTGGGAAAAACCTTTATAAAATAAAAAGGGGGACTCACCGGCACACCGGCCCAGCAGGTGTCACCTGCTCCCGGCACACCTCCTGAGGGCTCGCAGTCCCTCTCCTCTCCGGAGCCTCTGAACAGCAGGAATCTCGTTTGCCATGGACAAACCGGCCAGTCTCCCCATATGACTTACATACCCTGACTGGGTTCCGCCGCGAAGGCCCTAGAAAGGCGCCAGTCCTCGCGCTGGTGCCCGGGGCTCGGCTCACGCCCAGTCCCCAGCAGCAGTTTCGGAGGGGATGAGCAGGCAGGTACAATTTTCTCTGTGCTATCCCTGGATTCCTCAGGCAAACGCAGGCCAGCTCAGCAGACGTCTGTGTCGCCCTGTGATTGTGGGGTAAACGGTCCTGCGCAGACGGACCCTGAGATGGTAGGGCACAAGTGGGGCTGCACGAAGTGCCAAGGGGCTCTTAGACTCATGGCGCACAGGTTGGGGGATACGGGGAAGGGGCAGCCAGGTCCGGCTCCCCAGGACCCACTGGGCAGGGGCAGCCAAAAGGCAGCAGCTCATTTGGAGCTGTTTTCTCCTGAAGTTTAATTAAATGCTGGGGGTTTTCTTTCTTACTTAGAATTTGTCAGCTTGGTGTTTCACACCCGCTTCCCCGTCCCTCCTGTGTCTGTTTTTCACCACAGCGCCAGGTCAGGGTCAAGGCCCAGAGCTGTAAGCAAAGACAGCACGTAGCTAGCAGTTTCGCAAGGGCACGTTAAAAATAATGTCAGCCGTTTCTGCCAAAGCACTTGTTTACACTAAGGACTGGCCTTGCTGAAGTAACGTTCAGCGTTCACTTTGATTAAGAATTTGACGAGGACGTTAACTCGGTTCTCTTGCTTTACAGTTGCTTTAGTAGTTATTGCAGACATGAAGCATCCGCATCAGACCAAAAGCATCTACCACCACCTGCGCGAGAGCTGGATGCCAGTGGTTCCCCCCGTGCAAGCCATGCCTGACCTCGGATCCTGCTGGATGAATGCAGTGGCCAAAGGAAGAGATGTCACATCATTTCACTGCAGGAGATGCAGCAGCTGCCAACAAGAACAAGGATGTCACCTGCCTTTGTGCCTTTGTGTTTTTTTTAAAAGAAGCTAAAAACGGGGGGAAATGACCAAGGCTCCCAAGTAACCTGGCTCTAAGCCCCACCAGTCTTCAGAGACCAGAGCAGACTCAGTCCTATCGGGGGGTCACCTCAGTGCCACCGGCACCTTCATACAAAAGGGAAGCAGGCTGCGAAGCCTGCCCCATTTGTTCACAGAAACAGTGGAAGAGTCGTTCCACAGAGTGAAGAGGAAGAACATCTATGCTTTATGCACAGGCACTCACCTCTGGAAACGCAGATTTGGCAGTGGCAGACACGGCAAAACGGTGATGTTGGAGTCAGGAATCCCAGAATGGTGTGAACGGCTGAGGACGCGACTGTGCTCACCCCTGCCAGCAGCGTGCGACACAGAGAAAGAGCACTTCCAAGTGCATGATGTAGCTCCTAAATACGGGTGAATCAACTGAAGTTTGGGATATTCATAGTAAGTTGTCTTACCAGAAACATTTCCAGACTGCTTAGAGCACTTAGAAAGGCGTTAGGGTGGAAAAACCCAACACACCCAAAATCCCAAAACACAAATCTCAGCAGATTTTTTTCTGACATTTCCCAGTCTACACACTAAGGCAAGAGACAGAAAACATTCCCCTTTCTTTTCGATGATTTAAAAAATCCTCCAGGAAAAAACCGAATTCCTTACAAGTCCCTTTTAGACCACACTTATGTGCAGCCAAGTGATGGATTTAAAATGTTACTGCTGGAATATGGTTCACAGCAGTCTATTGCAGTGAATAAATATCACGTTTACATATCCATTATAACAAAACTATGTTGCACTTCCATTACTTCATGTTGGTTTGCCATCTGGAAGCTAAACAAGCTGTGTAGTAAAAAAAATAATTCAATTTTGCATTTACCAAAAGAAGCCATACAAGTTTCAATAGCACGCGCTTACACAACCTTAGCAGGCAGAAATCTGCCCACAGAGAGTCAGAGCCGTGCCCACACGGGAGAGCAGTTAACACAGCGACGAGGGCTCAGTCGCGCCGAACAGCCCCGTAGAGAACCAATTTCACACAGTAGCATCGGTCCAGAGACCAGCCTGAAAACATCTGTGGGAAACTCTTCCCGCTTACCTTAAGAGGACTGCACGCAGAGCCAAATACAGGTCACAGCGGCACTGCTCAGTTTATATTCTGTGTCCGGCTTTGTATTATATATTCAGAAACAGCCCAAGGAAGTGGCATTTCCTTGCTCTGAGCCTTTCACCAAGAAGAAATCTGTGAGAACAATGCTGCTTATCACCACGCGTCTGCCCAAAATAAGGCAGGGGTTGGGGTGTCACCAAGCTCAGGCAGGGCCCTTCCAGGCCAGGCTGGGGCTCGGAGCCAATCCTGCCCTCGGAGAGTGGGGCAGCCCCGCACGCAGCCACCCTCCTCCTGGCCCTTCAGCAGCCAGCAGCCCCCCTGCCGGTGGTGGTCACAGCCTCCCTTCTGCCACCCTCGGTACCACCGAGACATGCACCAACGCCCCCCTTTACAAGTTCCTGCTCCTCAGATGCCGAGTAGTGGCTGTGAATTGCCCAGGTGGCCAGATCGAGGGGGTCTCCACATGCCCTCTCCTGCCTTGATGCCACCCTCAGGGAGCTTTAGCTAGTGCTGGCTGCAGGTTTCCAGCACCAGACTGGGGGTGGAGGTGCATGCATCTTCTTTCCCATCTGATATGCAGCTCTTTGCCTTTTGTTCAGGTAAAATAAGCATCCTTCTTGCTGGCAGACTCGCTGCTGAAAGCAGAAAAACAGCTAGTCAGTCTAAATTGCTTTCTTGCTGCAGCTGCTGCTCTTCCCCGGAGGCAGCCTCCAGCCACTGAGGTGCCAGCCCGCTTCCCGCAGGGTCCGAACCTTGGGCGAGACCCTCTGCCCCTCACGCCCACTGCCATGGGGAAATGCTGTGTCTCTGCTGTACCCCTCTGGACTAAAGCATCGCTGGAAATCACTCCCAGCATCCCGTAATGCACATCCACCTTATGTCCCAGCGCTCAGGGGCAACAGCAGCTCCTGCTCCCGCTGCCCCCGATGCACTCCGCATCCCCTGGCCGCTCTCCAGCCGTGCAGCAGCCTCTGCAGCGAGGGGGCAAACCCCGAGCGCTCCCGGTCAGCAGGGGCAGGCAGGAAACCCAGCGCCAGCCACCTCGTCAGCAATAGCTCGTGCGTGAGAAGTGCTGGGAAGAGGGGTGAAACATACAGGAGTAAAGCCTTGCTGCAGATAATTCCAAGCTGCAACGCAGATGCCAGTTTAACTCAAGCTTTCATCAGGAAATGCTGAAAACTGGGAGCCAAGAGGAAAAGTTACTCTTGTTGTAAAAACTGCAAAGATGCCTTGCAATAGGCAGCCATTCTGTAATATATCGGTTACATGACTGAACAGGATATTTTTCCTACCACAGTTCTCATCACCTCTTCCTCACCCCAGCAGTTAGGTTATTTTTAAATACTTGAAATAAAGACTAGGTTGTTACTGGGATGCTCCATTATAAGAAAGCTGAAGGCGGGGGGGCAGGCCAGGCCCAGCTTCCAATGGGGCACCGAGCATAGAGTCTCTTCTTGTCCACTCTGTAGTCGTGCAACGCTTATTGGGGTCTAATCAGGGAGCAAGAGGACCCCACGCTACCTAAAAATGACTATTGAAAAAAAAATAATTACAAAATCACAAATATTTTCCGAAATCCAGCAGCTTCAGCAGCTTGGCAGCCCATGGTCCATTTCCAGATTTCTCACCCGGTGGGACAAGTTTTAATTAGTGAGCTCCTGCCCCCTGTCTTGAGGCCAGCTAACGTACCAGGAGGCGCATTTGACCAGTGACGCAGCCAGGAAAGGCCAGCATTGCTGGGCAGAAACACAAACTCCTCCACAAGCCCATCTTGCCCCTGGCACCTCCGCTGCCCTCCCCGCACGGGCCTGGCAGCCACCGCTCCGTGAAGCAGAGGCAGCTGCGAGCCCCCTTTGCAGCACCGGCCACAGGTGGCAGCAATGACAGGGATGGGACCAGCTGGGGAGGGACGCCACCACCCGCATCAGCACCCCAGCACCCCGCACTCCTCGGGAGGCACCCACCATCCACAACCCCTTTCTGCCGCCTGGACTCCACCTCTGGTGCTCTGAGCAGCTTCACCTCTCCCAGCCTCATCCACCCGTTCTGCGGAGGACACAAGTGCTCTGGTACAGAACAACCTCCCGTGCAACCTACTTGCAGCTGCCTCTGTTAATTTTCTATTACTTACTCAGTTTCCAGTTATTTCTCCAGAAGTCTGTCCTGAAGCTTTGCACATCCCTGACACCAGACTAAACGGGCCTGTAATTGCCCGGCTGTTCCCCCACACGCCCTACATACATATCCTATACTCATATGATCTTACCCCAGCTTCAAAGGTTTCTCGGACATCCTTGTCAAGAGACCCACGAATTCATGTGCTACTTCCTCAGGTGTTCTGCAAGAGCAGCTGTTCAGTCTGAAGGGGCCATGCTGTTGGAAACCAGCCTCTGCACCGGGCCAGGCCACTTCCACAGCTCCATTCCCTGACTGCAACCGGGCAGTGCCGCAGCCTCCCCCTTGCACCACCCCGCCCGCTCGGCACAGCGGGGTGACCCTCGCCTTGCGTAGGCAGGATGCATAGTTAGCAGCAGCTGAAACACATGAACACCGCCACAGACCAGAGAGCCGCTGTAGACCAAGAGCATCAAATACAAAATTTGTCTGCAAAACTGTCAGCCGGACGCATTAAGGGAGGCAGTCATAATTCACACAAAAGCAAAACATCTCCCTACACTAGATAGCGGCAAGGTTCCAGCTAAGGGCGTGTTGCTCAGCTTGAAATCCTAAAGCAAAACAAAAATCCAAGCAAGCCCTTCCCTCCCCCCAATCGCTACTAACGTTCAAACACAGGTTTGAGCTCACAACTACTGGAGCGGATCCTTAGAGGACTTCCGACTTCTTTCTACAGCTCAATAAAACTAAATGCCAGCTCATTAGCAAACTGCAAATACTAATACCTAAGACAAGAGACAGAGCATTTTATGATCAAATTTATTTAATTAAATTTCATTGACTGTTTTACTGTAGGTCACACCAGAGACTGCCAAAGTTAAACTAAACATTTTACATTCCCTGCAAGATTCTCTCAAGTTTTCACAACTAGCCCAAAAACATGAAAGTTGTAGGGTCCCTTGCCCTCAGTTTGCGTTACGACTCACATTAATGACAGCAGGACTTGAATTCCAGCACTAAAGAGAGAACTGAGCCCTTGGGTTCTCAGGTGTGCAGCAGCCCTCCTGGCTGTAAACACTGTTAAAATCATAGGCATGTGTGTATGTGTGTGCGTGTCTCTACGTATATTTACAAAACCAACCTCCTGAGGGTACGGAGGACAAATAGCTATTGAACTGCTAATGCGCAAAGGAAAAAAAAAGAAAGATTTGCAGCACAGAGGGTAGGAGGGTGCAATTACACGGAGAGAGGTACAAATGCCCACACGGCGGCAGACGTGTCAGTGCCTGGCCCTCGCAGCACGCAGGCACCCTGGCGGGGCAAGGCGCTGCGCGGACACGTTTGTCACTGCCCGTAATGGAAACCAGGTCACTCCTGTTGTAGGCAAAGTAGGGCCAAAGTGATTCCAAAATACTTGGATGTATGAATATGGAAGCTTGAGCAAGGCTTGCCCCCACCAAGGTTTCTGTGGATGCTGGGAGGAAACCAGGCATTAATAGAACTTTATCTAACTAGTGTTTTTAAAATAATCTGTTTCTCATCTAGCAAGCAGTTTGATAATATACGTCTACGATATGCTCCGAATATTTCCTAAAAAATGCCGAAGACATTTTCCCTATTTGAGAGTTATCTACAGGTCTTTATTATACCATCTTTTCTTTTACGTGTCTACCCCTAACAAGTATCAGAGAAATATGTCAGATGCTACAATTTAAACTTTCATCATATCTGAAAGTATACATCTCTTTTAAAGTGTATTTTCAACATGAAAAGAGCTAAAAATCACAATTATATTCCATTGCGTAACGTGTGTGAAATCAAGACCATTTGCATAGCTTCCAAAGTGAAACTCTGGAAAATAGTGATTTCATTAACAGGACATTACTTTGGGGAAGGGCTATCATCACCCTTCACTTCCACTGCACGGTCTAAGATATATTTGAAATACACGACAAGTATTGTCAGTATCTTTGTCTAAAAAGCCAGTTTCTGGAAAATTTTAAGCTGCAATTATTTTATAAATCACAAGCCATTTTTCCTTAATCTTGCCAATTTTAATGAAGAAAAAACATTAGCATTTCAATGTACAAAAGTCCAATAAAACATGATTTTTTTACTCTCAAATCAGTGAATGGGTAAAGTTTGGGTCAAACTTATTCAACAGTAAAAGTCCTCCAATTTCCACTAATAGAAATTTTTTTTCTGATCTGACTATAGGATAATGACAACCCAGAAATAAATAGCTATAAATACATTCATTGTTCCTATTCCAAAAATAACCACATAGGGAAGACACAAAACTGAAATTAACTTATTTGAATCTGTTTCTTTACAATGAGATATGGGCAAGTTATAGCAGAGTGACTCAGGACAGGAAAAAAAACAAGTAGGGAATAAATTGGTCCAGTATCGACATTCATGAAACATACCAGTTAGCATAATTCTGCAGTTAATTCATCCTTTAAATGACACTACTCAGTTGATTTTTATTTGCTTCAGGTATACATAATGAAAGCAGTTTCCTTTGAATCTTTGCTGAGGACAGGTATAGTACCCTGGAGACACTGTAAGAACCCCCTTCAGTATGCATGTCCGTATATATAATTATATACAAATAATCATGCATCCACACACACATTTGTATATCAACACTGCATGTGACGGTTAAATCCATCATCATTCATCATTGGCAGCACTTGTTCCTCTGACTTGGCCTTGATTACGTAACTGTGGAGAAAGAAAATACAAAATTGAGCATTAATAGTTTCCTCAAACAATAATTTCCAAACAGGCAGTTTTATTAATCTCCAAAAAAAAAAAAAAAAAAAAAAGGGCAGGGCAGTGACATCATCACCAGGACTGAGCAAATCATACCAAAGCAATGCAAGACTTGTTAGGGAGTCTGAATTTGAGTGCCGTCCTCACTGGTGGACGGCAGCTCCAGCCTCTGAGGAGGCTCACGCTGATCAGCAGGATTTTAGGAAGTGCTTTGGCTGGGGATCCCGTCCGCAGCATTAGAGCAGTCAGTGGGAAACACCAACATTAAAGTACTGGACACACATACTCAAAAGCTTTTAACTCTTGGACAACCTGTTTCCCGCAGTAACAGTCCTAACACAATTTAGTGTTTATAAATATCTGTGTGGAACTGGACTTTAAGAACTTAACATGCTTCCAAGATGGCAGTCCACAGTTTCCCTCCATTATGTGGACTAAGTCCACTTATCACTTTGCTACTGAGTGCGTAGCAAAACGATGCTCGTTGACTTTTCTGATTTGTGCCCGAATGAGTACTTGCAGGCTTCAGAGCTCAGTGCCAGCACGGTGATGACAACAGGTCATGCACTTTGGGTTTCTGTACTAGATAAGCACAAAGCAGCAGGTTACGTGGCCAACGCCTCAGGCATTCTGCCACTGGCCCAAGCACCTGCCCAGCCTATTACAGTGCCTGTCTGTGGAGAAGGTCTCTTTTGTACCCTGGACACCAAGGGTCATCTGCAACTGTTGATCACCACAAGGTTATCAAACAGGAGGGAGGTAAGGCCCAGAAGTATTATCTGGATATATGTCCATTTAGATGACTCCTGCCAGCAATTCCCATCCATCAGAATGTTAATCACTTTCCTCCTTTTCAATCCAGCAGTTGACTTACACAGCTTGATTTGCCTCAGAACCTACAGAGAACTCCTCTAGACGTCAGCAGCCAAAGTGCCTCGAACGGAACCCTTCTTACGCATCTAAACGTAAAATAAAACTGTGAGCTACCACATAAAGAACCTATCGCGCTCTTGGTTAGTAAGAGAGAAGTAACGATCTACATGACCAGGATTACTTTTCCCCGGCCAGGACCAGAATCAGGACCCAGCTACCGCTGAGGTTTTTTGGAGACAGGGTATACAGTTTCCTTTTGGTGGAGAAGCCTGGGAACTGCACAGCAACTGTAAATGATGCTTCTTAGATTTTTAACGGCCCATGATGTTTCAGCATGGAGCCACACTGCTCAAAATACCCCGTGTGGCATTTCTACCCTCGCAAAGACATGAGGTAGGTCAGTCACGGTGCTTTGGCAGGGTCAGATGCTTTTCTACTATGCACTGATTAGCTGATGCGTATTTAATGAAGCACAGGTGCTCCTCATCTCCAGGAGTCAGATACATAAAACATTAGGTGAAAGATAAAGAAAAACAGTGAGAAAAGGATGGGCTGGGATAGAGAAATTCTGGAAGAATGCTGGTGGGGATTCAGAGAGTAACAAAAAAAGGAACAAAAGCAGAGATCCTGACTATAAAAATTGACTTAAGACGAGGAACAGGACCAACAAAAGAAGTGAAATGTGCACAGAATCTGAAGAGAAAGATTAGCTCAAACAAGGAAGAAGGAAGAGTGTTAATGAGAAAGGGAATAGCAACAGAAAGCAACATATGTAAGAAAATGTAATGCTGCCAATATTATTACGCTTGCGTTCTGCAGTTGTTTTTAAGCATCATAGAACTGCAAGGTGCAACTCTGTCAGAAAAGCTGTCTGACTACTGCTCTGCAGGGATGGAAGCGTGAAGATATTCTTGTCATATTAAGCACCTTATCACTTAAGTGCTCGCTTCCCAGTGGTCCTGGCCATAAAACAAGTGTTTTGTGGTATACTGGGGATTTAATGGAAGTTACTGTTTAGCACAATGGATGAAATAGTTGAATATGAAACATAAGTACAAATTATTTGGGATAAAATTAGCATGCATATTTTATTTGGCAGTGATATTTTTGCCTTTAGGTTATTCTCCAATAATGCACTTCACCACAAAAACCTTGAAATTGCATCATTTATAGGTGTTTGTAGATACCCCTATTTTAACAGTCAAGAAAAAAACAGAATATTTTAACAGTAGGTCCCCACTCCTCTCACATGTCACAATACACATAAGAAAGCTGTGTTAGTGTAACTAGTCAACACATTTTCTTGTGAAAAACTGACTTTTTCAACACGCAATACACAAGTTCCTGTTGCTAATGTCTTACACACAAACTGTTTGAAATAAACTATTTGCATTGCTTTGCAAAAGAAGCAAATAGTAAATAACTACATTTGATATTTAAGAATGAGGATAAATGTTACACCCAGAAACACGTGATCTGTTTTTTGCTTAAGGTAAGAACTAAAAAGAAGCGAAGAGTTTGCAAAGAGTACCTAAGTACCTTAAAGAAGTTACTTACCCATGAGAAATGTGAAACAACTTTCTCTACAAGACGACAAACATCCACAGTCCACAGAGATACAGAAGGGAAATTTTCTCATGCACACAGATGTGTCAAGTGCTGCTTCCTCTCTCCAACACACACCTTGCATGCACTCCTCACATTGCCGCTATCCTTTCTCAGAGAAATTGGATGAGGTCCATTTCATTCCAAATAAAGAACTATGGGTGTGCAAAAGACAACCCTCTGACAGAGATCAGTTATAGAGAGGAAAGTGGTTACTCTTCCTCCTTCACAGACACCTAGGAATAGGTTCTGGCATAAGGTAGAATTAAAGGAGTAGTCCACACAATATGAGAGAACACCTGCCATAATCAAAAACATCCGAATGCCAATGAGAAAGCACAACGTTTGCAAGAGTGAACGAACATAATTCTTTTCCAAAGCATATTCTGTTTGCCAAAGCAAACAATCCATTCAGCTTATTTGAAAAGTTGGGTTCTACCAGCTCAGAACATCTACCTATTAACACACAGAACAGTGAAGAAACACTTCTTCCAAATCCATAAGACATCTCAACACAATGCAAGATAGCTCCACACAGTTCATAAAGTCCAATCATGGAGAGCATAACAAGTGAGGATGGAGGAGTTGCAGCTAGTTTTGATACTAAAAGAAAAGGTGTGCTGGGCACAAACCACAAAATGCACTTCAGAACCACTGTCAACAGTAGGTCTAAAGCACCAGGCAATCTGTTTAAAGATGTCTGATAGCTCGAATGAGTTAAATCATGCAAAAAAGTGAGTTACAGCTGAAGACACATCGTGTCTTGAAAGAACCAAGACTATGGAAGGAAAATGACAAGCTGAACGGGTTTGGGGCATAAAGCAATCGACAAAATGGGAAGGAAATAGAATTGCAATTCCAAAGACTGCAAGAACTTAAAAAAAAAACAGCCGGATTTAAAATGAGAAAGGTTCATGCCAAGGGTCATGCTCTGGAAAGACACTAAAGGCACTTCCTGCCTAGCCTGTGATGTTCCTCCACCTCTTAAAGGAAGAGTAGAGAAAGTGCCCTATGGATGAGCTTCCTTCTAGACATCAGTTCAAAGACAGATCAGGCTATATGTATGTGGTCCTCACAGCCACTAAAGCGTGAAAATTGACACCATCTCAAGCCTGTTAATTTTACTGACTTCCTTTTTGCAAGTAAAATTCTCAGTTTTGGTGTGCTAATCAGGATGAGTGGAACAGCTGTCATGTGATACATTCAAGCTTGCTTGAAGGCATGTTTGAAGAAAAAAAGTAATCCGATCTAATAATGATTAGAAACGAAACACAGCAAGACACATGATGGAAAAGCAAGACGGCAGCTCCGAATTCTAGCTGACACTGAATGGCACTTTGTGCAGCGGGCATGGTACTGTAAGTAAGGAGGTGGTCAGGGCAGACACCGTGGGTTTAGTGACATCAGAAATATTCACCTTACAGCCACTTCCAGCTTGACAAAACACAGTGTGCAGAAGCTTGAAGCGCAGGGGTCTGTACAGGAGAATCACTAAAGGGGCTGTAACATTCATGAGCAATTGCCCAAACACACACAAGGGGATGGACGCACTGTAACTTGCGTCAATTCCCGAACAGATAAATAGTATAGCTACAGGAGGAAAGCACACAAACATCAACCATTTAAAAAAAAGCATTCTTACAGCTTCCAGCTCCTTTTGGGTTTCATCTTCCATTCTCCTAATGTCTTCCATAGTCAGATCAATCCACTTGTCAATCCAACAGAACAACTGGCGATGAAAGTTGGTAAATATCCTTTTTTCTTGCTTTAAGAAGATAAACAAACAATAGATAATAGGCCTACATTTTGCCAGAGACTGGTGACGTGATTGCAGCTGTTCAGTTTGAGAAGTTATAATCTTTAGGTACATGTCGCTTCACACTGCTACAGGTTCAGCCCACTCACATTCCTCAATCCAGTGTAATCTAATTTCTCACATGCTTTAACATGGAAAAAATTAACAAATTTCACTACCAAAAAAACGGTTCAAGAAAGTTCAGTGATTCACGTTACTTGAAAATGCTGAAGAATCCTTTTAAAATCTGTTCTAGCTCCAGGAAAGCACTACACAGAATAAATGTAGCATCACAATGGCTTGAATATTTAGCATGAACTATATAAAAACCTATGACAGCACTGTCACATGTTCTGTGCTCACTATTAAAAAACAAGAATGGCCAATTCCTAAAGCCAGAATGAAGCAAAAAGCGAAGTACTTGACTCCAAAGATGGCATGATTGCAAGTTGTACCACAACAGCATTCCAGTAAGGTCTGGCATGCAATTTCAAAGGTACAAAAACCTTGAGAGTATAAATTTTTAAGCTAAGGATTCCACAGCCCTTTCCTTAAAGTATGCATATCTGTGTTCTGAATCCATCACAGTAAGAATATTTTCCCTGTTCCTCTTCTACTTAAATTGGCAGGTTTCACATTTCAAAATACCTGCCAGACCCAAAACCCCGCTGTGTTATGTTGAACAACTGCAACCTGCCAGCTTAAGTCCACCTCCAGCGCCTTGAGATCTCAACTTTTATAACGGTGACTTGGACGATGAAAGATGCATTATATAAACCATTCAGTTTGCAAAAGTACCAGTATTGCTTCTGACTGCTCTGATGAAAGTAGTCGTGTATATACAACACAGACCTCTATTTTACCACTAAAACTCAGACATCTGCATGTATTCAGTTACTCAGGTTGCCACCTAAAGTTCATCTGCTCCCAGGTTTTGCATTGCTCAAGCTGCCAACTGACCTCAAAAACTAAATCCTAGTGCACTGGATTCTACCTGTGTCATACCTGGTTTTGCAAGCATTCAATTTAAAAAAAAACCAAACAAATACTTCAGAATTAGCAGAATCACAAGAACAGTTTCGTAAGAAAACTGGAACATAAAATACTAGAGAAACAACAGCACGTTTTATGCAAGTTTCAACTCACAAGAGGAAAAAAAAAAGAATCAAAAGAAGTCTCTTCCTGGCAAGTGCTCTTGCTTACAAAATCCAGTGTTAGACCTACATGACACAGATTCTTTGCTTATACTTTCACTTTTTAACTTTGGAAGTTATTCTAGTACCACCAATGAAACACCATTGCTAGTAGAGCAAGACACAAGTGGCTGTACTTGCTGAAGAAATAAACAGAAATTGCTTGACTGTAAGCGACAGGAAACTTCATCACTGTTTCTCCCCAAAAAACCCCACATCAGCACAGAAGCACTTACCTTTTGTATAAAGTTTTCAACTTTGTTCTGCAGTCCCCACCACTTAAACTTGATAGTCACCAACTTGTAAGCACACATTTTAGGACACTCTTCATCAGTTGCTAGTTCTTTCTGTTCGTGGATAATGGGAAGGAATTTTTACTTTTTAAAAAATGTACTTAATTCAAATTAATTCAATAGAATTATTAGAAAGTATAATCCCAAGTATAATAATTAGTTTCTAGTAAATTAAATTATTTTATTATAAGTTAGAATTCTAAATATTTAGAATTATAATAATACTTAGAATTTTAAGTATTAGTAAATACTTAGCAGTATACTATGAACATAGGGTAATAGGGATTAATAAACAATCAGATTAAATCTGTAAGACAATTCCAACCATGCTGCAAACATATACTATAAATCTTAGTCTTAACATGGATTTAATTTTAATGATTTCCACTGTAATATACTTTCTGACTTATGTAAAACAAGAGACCATATCATATTTTCAGTTTAACAAAGCATGTTAGGTCACTCCAAGCCCTGTAAAGAAGAAAAAAAACCAAACCCCAAGCCAAAAAAGGAAACAGACAGTCACTTAAAAAAAAATCAAAACCAAAACCAATAAAACCCCTCTGTGTGCTTGGCTTGAATAACAAGCAATTACTATAGGAAGTCCACATATTTTCATTCTTTATTTCTGCAACAAACTTCTACATAGAAGTAGTTTACAGCATTTTTAAGCTAAATTTCTTTTAACCATGAAATGGACAACTCCTATTGGTCATGCACACAGCAAAAAGATTTACTGCAAGATATATCTAACATAAAAATCTTGGTGAATAACGCATATTTATTTAACACAGAATTTTTATCACAAATACTCATCACCAGAGAGCACTTAAATGAAAACCAATTATCCTCAGAAGACTGATGTTCTATTCTTGAGCAAGAAACAAAGTGCTGCTGCTGTTTGGTGTTCCCAAACAGCACAAGTGTATGTCCAGGCATTAGTAAAAGGACAGAACTAAACGGAACATACACATTCAGTTCTGCCAGTTCCAGGCATTCAAAGTTTTTTTCATTTTACAGCTGTTTTTAAAAAACAAATGAGTAACTCTCCACTTTCTTTGGGTCACACAGGCCCAAACAGACCATTCCTGCATCAGCCTCCTGCTTCCTTCCTGAGGAGGAAGGAACAAAAAACATCTAAGGCAGGATGCACATTTTCAGCACAGTTTACAAAATTAATTCCTGTGACAATTTTACCCTGCTAGCAAGAATACTTAGCCCAGGTAGAAAGAGTATTACAATAATGGGAGTTTGAATATACGCCTCCCCTCATCGTCATCTCAAAACACACAATATATTCATTTTTCCATAAGATTCCAGCTAATGCTCAGGGGCCCAGGACAAACCTGCAAGCCAGACCAAAGGTCTAACTGGCTCAGTATTTTGACAGCAGCCAATGGCAGAAACCTATTGAAAAATATAAAACCCAAGGAAGAAAATATCGATAATTCACTTAGAAACTCTAGCAATCTCCAGCTACTTCTAAGCATGGAAACTTTCTGATGCAGAACTAGTTTCTGTCTTCAGACACACAAAGGAAAGAATTAAGACTGAGTAGATGTGTAGATCGCAAGATCGCAGCACTGCTGAGCTTCGAAAGGACTTTCTCTGACTGCCAGGTGCAGGAGCCCTGCTCAAGAAGGGTCACTTACAGCAGGTTGCCAGGACTGTATCCAGTCAGGTTTTGAGTATCTCCATGGATGGAGACCCTACAACCTCTCTGGGCAACCTGTTCCAGTGTTTGACCACCCTCAGTGTGAAGAAGTGTTTTCTGGTGTTCAGATGGAATTTCACATTATTTTTGTGTCCGTACAATTGGACTGTCACAGGATGAACTTTTACCATGTTGAAAAGACAACAGCAGGAACAGCTACGGCAGCACCAATTAGGTCAGTGGTATACACTGCCTGCACCCTCAGCTCTCATGAAGACAAACTGGAGTACATGGAGCATCCAAGAGGTAACTTTGCAAGCTTTTATTCGGGTAATGCAGCTAATAGCAGTGAAGTGTCAGCTTCAGTGGGCTACTGAAGCTCTACTGAAACTTTCAACAGCCCTGTTACAGCTCCCTGTGTTGCCATGTTGTTTCCCATCCTTTCACAAAAACCTAGTTCCCTACTTTCTTCCAGCATGTACAGAAGTAGAAGAGTGAACGGCCAGTGCTGCACAAACACGCCCCTGGAACTACAGCCTCATTCCACAGGGGGACAAGAGACACCTTCCTTTCAGGCTACTTTGATTTATGATCTCAGGCCAGCTGAGAACGAGTGTGGTACAGTGTAGTGGGAAATGGGGACACTGCTCTGTCAGACATGGTGGTCAGTTATTTGACACTTAAGGCACAGGCCAAGTTTCTGATAGCAGAAAGGTGGTGATTCTTCTGCCTACTTTCTGCTTGCACAACCACATTCTAAGATGGGAAATTAGAGACCAAGACCTTGCTGGTGCAGTGCATCTTACTCTTATATCTGATGCTTATCTTGCTGCTTTGCAACAACTAGTGGGAAAATAACTAGTGGGGACACCTAAACTAACGAACCTCTCAGAGCAAGTCCTTCGTGCTGGTTTTGGGCAGAAACATTCATGCTGTATTTAGAACTTTTTTGGGTAATGAAGGAATGAATGCTTTTACAAGAAAATTTAAGAAGCTGGGGCACCATTTGCAAAACACTTAAAAACCCCTCAGCATTTACTTAAGCATAACTCATCTCAGTACACACTAAATGTAAGAAGCAAAATTATGGTATTGTCAATGAAACAGTTCATTCACAGTAATGACAAACTAACTGGTAACTAGGGCCTGTCCCTGACAGATTGCTTGTATATTCATTTAGTACACAGCAGTTAGCTTCTCAGTTCCTATGAGGTTATCTGGTGTAGCAGACAAAGTATATTTCCTTCTGGGATGGGCATATATACATGAATTTTGACGGCTGCCTGTGGAAGGATGTGCTTTGTGACCGGGGCAGGCATCTGCTGGCAAGTTTTGCATTGCTGTTCAGGTGTCGTTGGGTTCCATGTGGTATACCCTGGTCCACAGGAAATCTGTTTCTGAATTTGAGTCGAGCAAGGTCCTGGGGGAAATGGAGGAGGACCTCAGGCAACAGATTCTATGAAATGTTATTTCAAGAAAGGATCATCTTTATGTATGCAGCAACTGTTCAGACTAAATTGTTAAGAGAAGTATACAGGCATTACAAAGGTATGTTTGGGAGACACACACATATTCCAACACTGACATATTCTGCACCAGTACTTATGCTGCCTGCTAAGGAGTCAGTTCTCAAGCACAGCTTTCCTGTAGTTGAATATGTAAGCAGAGCAAATTCATACTAGAAGTGACTAAGTGCTAAGGTTTCACAATGCAGTCATACTGACAGCCACATAAGAATAACTCAATAATGTGTTCATGCAGAAAGGTAACACTAATATTGAAGAGCTTTCATGGAATGTACTCACATTAAAACAGACTTATCCAGTAATGACATCATGGAAATCTAGCACACTAAATTTTGGTCAGACTTGAGGGTGGAGGAGGAAATTATATTAAGCAAGCAGTCTGCACAGGGTACTTGGAACAAAATTTCCAGTACGCAGGCTTGGGTAACTGCAGCTTTGGTAAAAGGCCAGATGGCTTTACCCTGCAGTAAAGCTTTGGTCAAGTCATCCTCCTGTGGTTACACAATGACTGTACTTATTAGAAAATGGGTAAATGACCAAGAAATGTGGAAAACTGATTTCCCAAACCAACTCGGATCACATGGCAGATGCATCTGCGCATGCATGCACACACACACGCACACATGCGAACAGGGTGTATCATCTCACAGAGGCAAAAGATTTATGATGAAGCACTGGAGGTTTTCACGTGCATTTTGTATATGCTCCACACAAGTGAAAAATAGCTAGATACTCAATACCGCAAGGTGAGGACAGCCTTCGGTTTAGTTGCCACTATCTACTACCAGTTTTCTGGTAATTCTAAATAAAACATATGCATATGCTATCTTTTACCCTGCTCTAAGAAACACACAGTTATAACCATTTAAATATAAGAAAGTTTCCAACAAATTTTTTGCATTAGATCACCTCCAGTGGCTACCACAGCAGGCTGATGACTTCCATGGAATTCAGCATGGTGTATATTCAGATGTCAATCCTGAGTAAGGATAATGTTTATCCAATGTAATTTGCATAGCTTTGGTTTTAGGAGTGATACTAAACAAACAGCAGACAGCACCTTTGCTTACTAACGCATTTGAAATTTTAACAGAATACAAAAAAGCAGTATTGAATTTCTGCCCTCTGTTTTAAAACTAACGTTGCTAATGCTAGTCTCTAAGGAAGCGTGAACTATTTTTTTATTGCTGACAAAGACTTCATAAGGTTGTAACATCAGTTCTTAGTACCTTCCAATTTGGCCCCAAAGGTCCTCTCTTCGTCTTAACCGACTGGAATAACGCAGGGTCTTCATCAGCTTTGTAGTCCTATAATACAAGAAAAAAAATTGAGAGGGGAAAAAAACCCCAAACAAAACACCAACCAGATTCAATATCCCACTGTATTAAGTTTCTGTTCAAGACTACCAAATTGATTCTCCTGAGTGGTCTAGAGCAGGATGGGTGGAGTTAGTCTAACTTAAGTTTCTGTTGAATATTCCATCACACCCACTCACTCACCGCATTATCACCAGTGGTGCTCATTATCTGTTTATACTATGACAGCATGCCAGGGCTGCCTTCTAGGTCAGAACTTTCTTGTGCTGAGCACCATGTGACATAGGCGCTATCCTGTCATTTTTGTAAATTTTTGAGGGGAAGAGAGAGCAATATTACAGAAACTAGCATGCTAACATTATCCAAGCTGCAGCACACGTCCACTCCTGAGAACACAAAACAGA
Source organism: Phalacrocorax carbo (assembly GCF_963921805.1). Taxonomy (NCBI): domain Eukaryota; kingdom Metazoa; phylum Chordata; class Aves; order Suliformes; family Phalacrocoracidae; genus Phalacrocorax; species Phalacrocorax carbo. The sequence continues at coordinate 6,817,268 of NC_087527.1, read as the reverse complement.
AAGGGAAGAAGGCGTAAGTGAACTAGCTTGCAAAATTAGAAACTACATAATCTCAATCTGTCAGACACACCACCAGGCTAAGCACAGGGGCACAAGGCAGCAGTCTCAGCGGCCTTGTTTTACCACTAATATCACTGGTTACCTAGTCATATTACAGTGGGGAGAAAAGCAGATACTGATAGAGTTGAAAGATGACAAACACTTCCAACATATGGATTTACTTAATTTTACTGATGAGGAGTATGAAAATGATTATTAGATGAAGATGCTGCTTCAGAAATTAGGAAAGGGTTAAAAACTCTGACCTCTGTAACTGAGAACACACACCACTTATGAAAAACATCAACCTAAGAATAACATTACAACCATGCAGCCCGGGAGAACTGTAAGTTTAAGTTAAAGCAGAACAAATGCTTGGTGGGTGCTACAGAAAAGCCCAAGAAAGTTCAGCAGAGTTTAAGGTCTCATTTTTAGAAACAAATTTCAGTGACAACAAAATTTGCAGATCAGGGAGTGAAAGAAATTCCACCATAAAAGTAGCAACTAGCATTCCCCCCCACTCCTGCATCAGAGAGTTGTCACAGGAGATCACATTTGTAAACTGCTTCCAAGATTAATTAGAACTAAACCTTCCCCTTTCTAATGCATCCCCCTATATTAAAAATTAAATACTAGCAGCAGCAAGATAGACATAAATTAACAAAAATGGCTCTCTGAATATTAAAAGTGAAATATCAATGTTTCTTCTGAGGCATAATGAAATCATCTAACTACACCTCCGCTGCAGAAGCGGTGTGATTTGGAGAACTGGTTTCGCTAGATGACTGAGTTACAAAGTCCTTGTAGACAAAGGCATGAACCAAGCACATATAAAATAAACCCTAACACTGTAATATTATAGAGCAGGAATTGTCAGATGGAGTTATACAGGAGACCACTCTAATATTCCGCCTTAGTGGCCAGTAACAGATGCTTCATGGAAGGATGCAAATAACCCAAGACAGAGCTGTCAATCCATGCAGTGAACAGTGTGGTCTTCCCCATTCTGTGGGGTTTTCTTCAGGAAAGGATATAAACTTTTCTGTTATAGAGGATCATATAACTGGGTATTCCTCTCCACTTTTATTCTTGGCCTCAGTTGCACCCTGTGGTAGTAGTGACTAATGAATTATGAACTGTGCAAAAGTATTTCCCTCTCCCATTGTTCTGAAGGGATTTCATATTTATTCTCCATATTTCTTCACCAGGAAAATCCCAAATGAACATGGGAAAGAGTCCACACAAAAGAATTCCAACCAATTTCCTTCAGCCCTCACAAAACAGCTCCATTTCCCTATTTTTCATGTTTAACTCATGTAACTTGAATTAAACAGATGGTACCAGTGCATACACAGTTGAGGAATATTACATGAATTCATTGTTTCAGCTGTCAGAAGTATTGAACATGACGTGTAACAGGCCAGTTCCAAATCTAGATTCTTCCATTAGCATGGAGGAACAATGGCTACTTCTAGACTTAAATTCCAAATCCACAGAGCAAGGTTATACAAATCAGTCATTATTGCTTTCATAACCATTTTGACATTTACAATGCACTTTTTGCAAGCTAGATGGAGCTGGAAAATCCAGGAGGTCCTCTCAGAGGAATCTGGTTTCAGTTATGGAAAATCAGCTGTTATTCTCCAATACTTCCTTGCCTCAAAATTTTTTGCATTTTTCCCAGTTCTTTCAATGTACCTACCTACATCATGTACTAAAATAGGCTGAAGAAACCTTTTAATAAAATTTTCCAGCCACTCTGTAATTAATATAGCTAGGAAGAATTAATATATATTCAGATAAACTTCCACATTAAGCATCCAAATATACACTTTAGGAATTGAGCAAATATTTCCTAGCAACATTTAAGTGAGTCAAAAGACACTCTGTCACATTGCTAATCAATGTTTTGTGAACTTCCACAAACAGTATTTTCCTCTATTTCTCCCTCTAAACTGGAACAATTTGTTTATTTAAAGAACCCAAACGACAGCTAGCCAACTTTAGCAGGGTGCTCCCACAGGTGCTAAGATAATACTTTATCTACCTCACGGGGACAATTTGAGGAATCAGCATAAGCACTGTACGCTAATGTTTAAATTCAGCAACATTTATATGTAAGTCCACTTGAATTATTATAATTGCGGAAAGACTAATAGCAGTATTTGTCAACTGAATTTTTGTAAAAACCCACTTATGATTTTACTGGAATAAAGCATATGTCCTTTTCACAGGCATCAAAAAGAGCAAATATATTCCTTCATGTACGATAGCTTCAACATACAGTGTACGTGGAGCCCCAGCTCTCAACGATTGCTGCACGTGAGCAACAGCACTGAGCAGGGCAGCCTGCTGGCTTTGTTCACAGTCTGTCTCCTCCAGCAAACCAGTGGGGGAGGCGAGCAGAGGGCACACAATTTACAGTGCTTGCCACCAGCTGTAGACTTCTCATCTCATTAGTTATCTCCAAATACTGTGGGTGAAGACAGCTGCAACCTACTCGAATCTGCAGGTCCTGCTTATTCTGGAGGCTGAATGAGATACATATCCCCCCCTCCCCACCCCAATCCTTGGGGGGTGGGTGGGAAGGCATTTTCTCTACAGGTAAATCACCTTTAAGAAATATATGTAAATACTACAGCAGAAAATTTTTATAGAATATATTTAATGTTGTAAATTACTGATTATGACTGCCTTTTTAACATTTTCACTCTAACACTAGATGGAAAACACTGAGAAAAGGATCAAGCTATAGGAATGGATAAACAACTTTCCAATTAACATTTTCTTCTGGATAACTAATCCCTGGCTTGAGTATTGCTGTTTTGGGGTAGCAATGTGCTGAACAGAACCACAAAATACAATGGCTTTCGCATTTTAGCGTCAGTTTTGTAAATAAAACCAGGTACTGCACTAGAGACAGCCCTGAATTTCTTAGTTCCATTGTCTGAATATCCTACCAAGGCAGAACTCACATGCTTACACCGTAGTGGTGTAGGGCACATGGATAACCATACCATATGCTTCATTTGGACTAGTGGTACCCAGAGGGTGCTGCCTGGCCTGCTGTCCCAGCTGTAAGCACAGTCTCACAGCATTGTATGACAACATCACATTTAGGATGTTCTCACAGTTAGAATCATAGAATCAGTAAGGTTGGAAAAGACCTCTAAGATCATCAAGTCCAACTGTCACCCTAATGCCACCATGCCTCCTAAACCATGCCCTGAAGTGCCACATCTACACTTTTTTTTTTTTTTTTTTAAGACCTCCACCATCTCTCTGGGCAGCCTGTTCCAATTCTTTTTTTAGAGGGAAAAAGGGGTGCAATAATTATAAAGAGACTCCTGTTGTGCTTCCATGGATCACTACAGAGCACAACAGACCAAACCTAAAAGCAATAGAAGGACAAGATCAAAATGAGCCCAATGTACGTAATATATTGGGATTTTAGAAAACCAGGAGAGAACATAACACAAAATATCTTATAACACTAAAATTCTGTGGTTTTGTATTTTGAATATTACATTAATTTTTGGTACCCTTTTCTCCAGAATACATTAGAAGTGGAAGAGATAGAGAAGACAGCCAGAATGATTGATTACAGAACCAATTCCATTCGCATAAAGCAAAGTAGACCATGAATCTTCAATCTGGAAAAGACATAACTGAAAGGGATAAAATACAGAAATCTGTAAAACCAGGGAGGTAATACATGTAGCTAAGGGCTGGAGCTAGAAGAAGCTGAAAACCATAGCCAGATAAAATTGTCAGCAATCCAAAACAAAAATTTTAAATTACTTTCAACACGAAAACAGGCAGAAGACTGCCAAATCCATCAGTGGTCAATAATGATCAAGAAAAAAAGAAGGCATGGGTGTCTTTCAGAAGGGCGTTATTTTTAAAAAATATTTTGCTGAAGGAAAACTAATTCCCTTAGGATAAGGCAGTGCTTGGCTGAGCCCACGTGTTTGTGCTGCAGCAGTGCCGTGTTTCTGGGCCGTAAGAGTTTGGGAAAAAAGTTTTCACTAGAACAGATAAGCTGCAGTTCTGACTCCTTACTGAAGCTACAGTAGTGCAGCCTCATTAACACTGGGATATAATTAGGACTGTTTCTTTGCAATGGCACACTCTGCAGAGATTTCTCTACATAACTGTCAGGAGAAAGATTACACCGGACAACACAGCTCACCAGCACTACATTTACCATGGAAAGCCCCAATATACAGAATGCAGCAAACCCTTCATTTTAATGACAACCACCTCAAATTCAGTGCAACCCGTAACATTAAAACGGAAAAATAAAACACAGTTTATTAGTCAATATTAGGAAATACTTCAGGAAAGGCAGTACAGGGAATTAGACTATTGTAATCAATTTTCTGACCCATGAAACAACCTGGGCTGCAATAATATGTGAAGGCACCAAAACCAAAATGCATAAAAACATAGAAAGCAGAGCATCTCTTCCCTAAGCAGAAAGACAATAATAATACAGTATTGCAGAGATGGTGAATTTGTTTGTAATATTACTTATGTTGATACTATTTATATTTTATTATTCATATATTTATCTTACTGATATTATAGAAAGATATTTATTATTGATATATTGTAATTATGATGTTTATATTATTTGTCATGCCTTCTGGTTCCAATTAGACAACACTGAATGTAACTGCTGCCTAACCTGCCCTTCCTACACCTGTTCCACTTGGGAAGCAGGGAGAGTAAGCAGTGGAGTGGAGGTTTCCACCTTTCTTAACAGTCAGTGTTGACCACTAATGGAAAAAGCACACTGCTCTGGTCCAATCTGAAAATGTCAATGCCATTAAGAAAAATCCACAGCAGATTGGATGAATCACTCTGAATAAGATTATAGCGTGCACATTTTGACTAGGTGATGTTTCTTGTAACTGGACTGTACCTCTGCACTAGCTTATAAGCGCCAGGACAAAATCAGTTTCAAAGACCTAAACCCCTTCACCCTGAATTTGTTGTCAAAGTAATTGCCATCACTTTTTTCCAGTCCTGTAGTACACAGTAACTGGAACTGACAGGAAGAATCAACATACTCTGAGAAGCTTACACGGGACTAAAACATGCCTCACAGCACCAGCAAGAGAGCCAGGGTTAAACACACACCAAAGATGAAACACCCCAATTCACTACAAGTTGCCATAAGGCACTGTCAAAAATCTTCAATAAGATGGTTCCAAGTGTGCTTAGAAGTATAGAAATTTAACTGATTTACTTTCCTTTGTAGGCACTGCAATGTGAAATCTACATAAAATATTAACTGAAAAACCCAAAACTTAAGAAATGAGCATCCTTGCTTGAAGCAAGCTAAACAAACTTCAGAAAACAAAGCCTTACGCTCCACCAGAAAGACAGCTTCTGCACTCAGTATAATGAAGAAGTATAAATGGTCTTGCCACATGATTAAAGTGAAATAATCTTGGCAATTTCTACAATTGCATTGTAACCTCCTTCCCGGAAAAAAACCAAAATAAAAGAAGAAACTGATCAAAAATACCAACAGACATCACTATTTCCAAGTAACAGACTGTTCATCCAAAATTCTCCAAAACTTTAATATTAGAAGTCACATTCACTAACAAAACCTGTGGAATCTCGTACCGTAAGTACTTCATACCTGTATGCAATAGCACACAAGCTTGTAGAAACGCCCTGTAGGATGCAAATTTTCACATACTTGATGATCAGAAAGCTTGCTAAGGGAGGAACTTTGCTTACGTATGCAATATTTGTTTTGGCATTTTAGCATTTAAACTCACATATATATGCAACTTTGGTCTGCCTGTTTTATGTTGTGTAATTATTGAACTGGATACCATAGGGACACCCAAGTCCAGACAGCATGATGTTATCTGCCATCCTACCTCTCACTGAACAGGGATACAGGTAAAAAGCAACTGTGCTCTTGCATTTAGGACCCACATATAAGCACAGCTGGAAACACTGGGAAAAAAATATTATCTATGAGCAAAATATAAGAGTGAAAACAAAAATTCAAAGAAAATACATGAGTCATGGTAAAGTTTTCTATGCTTCGGACCACATATAGAAGCTTTGAACCAAGACCTTTCAGGATTCAGTTAATCCAAATCCTGTTAAGGACAGAAAAAAACCCCTACCTAGATTCAAGTCTAGATGGATGTAGGAACTCTTCTCAATACACAAACCCTGCCAGTATGCAAGGAAGATGACTGGACTAGAGCCAACGTACAAATAAACAACAGTTCTTTGCAGTGTTTAAGGAAAATATCTCTGCAGCAAGAGCTTAACTCCTGACAGCAACAAGTCCTTCTTAGGAAGAAAAACAGGCGGCTGTTGGAACAAATATTACAGCTAAAAAACCCTGAAGGCCTCTTGAAAGCTAGACAGGCAAAATATCATTATGCAGCAGCATAACAATATAGAGGAGCTAAAAACCATTTCAAAGAAATACACAAATATAATTTCATAGGCAGTTTCTGCTCAAAATCTCAATACAATATGCATGAATGCAAACTATTATAAAGAATTATTTAGAGGCTGTGAACCACATACAATAAAGTAATAATTGCAACAAACCAAGAAACTGGGTGCTTCTTTACAATTCTCATTCTCATTTATAAGACCTGATAAAAGTAATAACAGTACTGCTGATAGCTCATAGTTCACTCTACCAAGCAGTATAAAATTTGAAAGCACAGATACAGGACAGAATGATTTTAAGAGATCTTGCAGAACCTAACATAAAAATGATATAAGTCTGATGTCTTATCTGCAAATTCATGAATAAAAGCTTCCTGAACACAGAGTGGTATAAGACTAACTAGGCAGGTGGACACAATTTCTGGCTTTTCAACTCAATATTGCATTAGTTTTCGAATCAGGAGAACATACATACTACCAGTGTTATTTAACAGAAAACGCACATAAAGTTTACAGTGGAAGAAAACACATACTAGCACTTTTCTTCAGTATGATCCATGGCTCTGTGCACACTTGTTCACAGCACAAACATCAAAATCAGGTTGATTGAAGTATGTCATATTCCCAGCTCTGCATGACCCCCGAGTCTCATAAACGACACAATCACCAGCACTTCTGTTCACTTAACTGATACGTAAGAAAAGCATTTGCGTATTTTGGGTAGGTTTAGCTAAACAGCTTTTAGTAACAAAAGTCTTATGGTCACTCCCATCTCCTGAAGAGTCCTGTAGTTACAGGACAGCTATCGGGTGAACTATTCCCTGAAATCACCTTTGAAAGAATGCCAAGGTTCAAACAAAAACTAAAATCAGCCTTGTTAAATTAGCACAGACATACATAGCACAACACTGCAGTGCACTAGAAGTTAAAGGTCTAATAAGACAGTCTGGAAGACATGAAGAGTTATAAGCACCCAGGACAGTATGGAAAAAAAGCCTTAGTTAGGGGACAGAAAACAGAAAGAAGAGAGGAAAACACTAGTAAGCTAGAAATAAGTCGTATTGTTACATACGCAGGTTGTGCCATGGGACATGCAGTTTAAAATGTTTACTTAAAACAGCAAGCCACGGGCACTACTGCAGGAATTACAGAAAATTTTTAGTGTGCACAAGTTATTTTATTCGCTAAACCAGTAAATAACATCCTGATATGAAGAAAAGCTGTTTCTGTACATAGGCTGAAGACTGGGAGGAACTAACAGGGCCATCTAACAATCACCTAGGCAAACAATCATTTGCATCTTTATTCTTAACAAGTACTGGTGTGAGGATGAACAGTTCATCCTTAAACTCATAATTCAGAGTCAAACTCGGTAATTCAGACAAGCCTTTTTTGATAATACAAACATCCAAGACAAAGCAGAAAACACACTTTGGGGTGAAAAGTCAGGTCTGCAGCAGTCAATCTTCCACATATCTCTGGATACTGGCACCTCAAGGAGGTGCTCTGAGCACCAGACAGTGTCATTTTTGATGCCTGAATACCGATCACTAACATATTTTTAAACAAGTCAAGGACACGAGAGAGATCCAGGGGACTGTGGATCCTGTAAAGTATTTTAAGTCACTGGGCTTTCCTCAGTAGCATAATAAAAAGACTGACCACTCCATACCCATAGCAGCATTCAATACACGGTAATTTTGTAGGCCAGACTGTAGACACCTAAGGCAGTTTGACAGTGGAGCTTCAAAAGAGTTGAGAAACAACTGCTGGATAAAGACATGACCACATGATCCAACGTCATCTAGTTATCATCGACCAGCTGAGCACCAGTAGAGTTCCATACATCCACATACCTGCCTCACCTGGACACCAAAACGAAACAGACCCCCGGAACTGAAGTCCAACAAAAACCTGAATTAAGTCAACAGGGCTTTCTCATGCTTCTGCTAAAAGAAATGTTCTTGATTTTTTAAGAGAAACTAAGAGGTATATTCTGATCCTTTTGCTAATACACAGAATCAACTTTATGACCTAGGTAGGATGTTCCAAGGCCGTTACCAAGAAAACACATGGTGATACTAAGCTTCTGGACTAATAACACAGACTTTTTAGATGCCTGTCACATCATAAACTAAGTCCGAAATGGGAGAGATCCAGCTGTCAGAAAAACATCTCTTTCACCCAAGAATCTTTTAACGTTCTTTTACAGACTACAAAAGAGCATTTCCTACAGTCTATTATATTTCTTCAAACTGTAGAACAAGGGATAGTATGTACTGCACAGCACATAGAAATCCTGTATCTCTAGTACTTAATGCATTTGTTAAGTAATTTGACTGATCTGTGTAAAATTGTGTTTTCAGAGCTTTGTTTCAAGTAATATAATAAAGATTCACTACAACCTAGAAAAAGACTTGAAATTTCTTCATTGTACAAAAATAGCTATAAACCTGATTTCAATTTCTTTGTTTGCACTCCACTCTACTTACAAATTGTTTCCAAAAATGTAACCTTTTCTGATGTTAATTGAGTGTTCACTTCTGCTTACTCTTTAAAAAGTTTTACTCTCCTGGGAAGAGATTTTTATATACAAACCATATAAAGCTACATAGATTGTATGCTGGAGATGATTAAGAGAGGGCAGGGTTAAATTTATACCTAAACAAAGCCACAGATGTCAGCCAAATTATTTCTATACATACTTAAATAAGCATGAGTTAGCATATGCATGCCATTAGTATCTTAAAGAAATTTATTATTTTTATATTTATGCTGATTGTAGTTCTGAAACTGAAGTAACTGCCACACTACAATGGGTTGGACAAGGTTCATTCACTGAACACAAGGATAAATCTTGAATATATGAAAACTTTTATCAAAATTGCTGGCTCTCATTAACATAGTTCCATTTTTCAGTCATACTGTTATCCAAGACAGCACATTTGGGCCGCTTTTCCAGGCAAAACTATGACTGAGAAAAATGTACAAATAAAACTTTCCTTCAGCAACACTGACTATTCCTCTTCCTTAAAAAAATTAGCACAGCAAGAAACCCACCCAGCCACTGAGAGTGGTAATTCCCAAACAACAAGCATCATAACATTAAAAAAAAAACCCAAAAGGCCATCCAACACACATGAATTCAGAAACTACCTGACAGAGTGAACTGGTGACTGCTCTAATACCATGGAACAAAGATGAAGAAACTGTTTGAGAAGAACCTCTGGACACGTACTTACCGAAACGACCAGCCTTCTCTGAAGGCATAAGATAAGCATGTAGATCAGGGCAATTTTGTTACTGTGATGTAGCTGAACTTCCCCCCCCCAAAAAATTCCTCAAGTTCCATTACCTAAACTTCATAAAAATATTAGCATAAAAGGAAAATTTCTCTCATAGAGTCATAAGCAGTAAAGAGAGAATAAAAACGGCCCAGGAACTGCAAATTTTTGAACAGAAGAGACTGAGCGTAGGTCCCAGAGAACTGTCTAGGAAAGGGGGCAAACAGGTGGAGTGGAAAGGGTGTCAGCCTACAGATAACTCAGAGTTATCAAAGTCTGCATAGAAGTTTGAGTACAAAGTCAGTTTTCGTTTAATAAAGTCAGGACTTTGGAAAACTCAGTATCTGGGAGATGAAATGGAAATTTGAATCACATGGTGAAAATTAGTCCCAGGTATTCCTACACAACGACAGGCTACACTGCGAATCTGAATTTGAAAATTTATGCTCAAAACATTTGCTAAAAAAAAACGGTGTTAGAAGTTACTAAATAAAGAGAATGTAGGAACTTCAGAAGAGACTTGAGGCTCTGGATTAAACCACTCTCCACTAAGTTTTCATACTCTGTAGGTCAAATACATAAATGACAAAAGAAAAGAAAACAAAAAAGATGAAAAGGTACTGAAAACAGTTCCAAGGACTTCCACATATAAAATGGTTTCCACATGAAGATGGACTTAAAGATAAGGACCCTCAGCTTGGAAAGATATGCTAAAGAAGAGGTGGAGAAGAAAAAGAAAATATGATCAAAATCTGTAAGATAAATTGTGCAGAAAATATAAATAGGAACACACACATACCCAACTAATTGAATTATCTGTCAGGCTAAAAGGAAGTGGGTTTTTTTTCCATTCCATTTAACACTCTACAGAATTCATGTTGCCAAAAAGGTCAAAAGTATAAATGAGTTCAGAAATTGATTAGATTAGAAGTCCTTCCAATACAGATTGATCTTCAGAGATATGCAACTCCCAGCTTCCAGTATTCTAGACCTCCGTTACTTATTTTTCCACAAGTATCTGCTGCTGGCCAATAACAGGATACTGGGTTAGATGGGTCTTTGTCCTGAGCCAAAAATATAACTTCTTTTAGCATACCACCATCTGTCAGTCTTTAGTACAAAGGAAACTGGCAGTATCAAAGGCAGGCCATGTAATGTAACAGTGCAAGAGGGCATACAGCATAAGCAGTGCTGTTCACTAAGAGTACTTCAAACAGAATAAATACTTAAGTTCAACGCACTGTGATAAGCACAACCCTTTGTTTACACATACTGTGATCAAGCAAGCACTGACAGATGACAGCATTGTAGTTGTCTGCCACAATTCCAGGCATGGAATAAGGAATGCACAACATAAATTTACCTGCCAGTTCAGCTCTAAGGTCACATGGAATCTCTGAAAGAACAAGGGGCAGTAAAACAATTCCTTGCTGCATTAAAATAGGCAAGACATTTAATTTGGTTTACAGGGAGGGTCTCCAAACAATGTGTTTTCACACATGTAAATCCACAGATCATCAGTTAAGTAACAGTGCAGGTTATACACCTATGTTAGTAATGCAAACAGAAATTTATGAAGCAGAAACCTTTCCCCTTCACACACCACAGCCCTTCCCCTCCTTCCTCTACTTCTCTGCAAAGGAGTCCTCTCCCCACAATGCTGGATATCCAAGTATTTGTTCTATTTAATTATCATTTTCTGAGAGTAAAGAACATCTTGCACAAAACGGAGACAATAAAATTTATTGTGTAAACACAAATTGGTCAATATTAGCACATACCATTTTCCCACTATCCAAAAAGGAATTATTACAGATGGAACAGTCCAGCTGTTACAACTGAACAAACCAGACAACAACCCCAGTACAGACGTGTAAAAAGCAACAGCAGTAATAACAAGGAAGTAAGACAGGCACATAAGTATGGTGAAGCTGCCCTCTAAAGCTGCGTAAACCAGCATCTAAAATCAAGGTATGCTATCTTCTTATTGGTATCAATCATACACACTACGAAAAGCTGGATATGAGCTGGCAATGTGTGTGTGCAGCCCAGAAAGCCAATGGCATCTTGGGGGGCATCAAAAGAAGTGTGGCCATCAGGTCAAGGGAGCAGATTCTCTTCCTCTACTCTGCTCTCACGAGACCTCATCTGGAGTGCTGCATCCAGCTCTGGGGTCCTCAGCACACGACAGACATGGACCTGTTAGAGAGGGTCCAGAGGAGGGCCATGAAAATGATCTGAGGGCTGGAACACCTCTGTTGTGCAGAAAGGCTGAGAGAGTTGGGGTTGTTCAGCCTGGAGATGTGAAGGTTCTGGGGAGATGTTGCTGCAGCCTTTCAATATATAAAGGGGGTTTTAAGAAAGACGGAGAGAGACTTTTTACCAAGGCCTGTAGTGACAGGACAAGATGCAAGTTTTAAACTGAGAGAGGGTAGATTTAGATTGGATAGAAGGAAGACATTTTTTATGATGAGGGTGGTGAGGCACTGGCACAGGTTGCCCAAAGAAGTTGCGGATGCCCCATCCCTGGAAATGTTCAAGGTCAGGTTGGATGGGGCTTTGAGCAACCTGATCTAGTGAAAGATGTCCCTGTCCCTGGCAGGGGCAGTGGACTAGATAATCTTTGAAGGCCCCTTCCAACCCAAACGTATGACTATGAGCTGGTTAATGAAAAATTGACAATAGATGGGAAAAGAACAGGAACTATTACAAATATTAAGTGGGGTACTGTCAGCAAAATCTCAACACGGCAGCAAAGCTTAACTAGAAAACCCTTCCTGTATTTATTTCAGTACAATCTTACACAATCACATTCACGGTTTCTGAGCAAAGTGCTATTGAAAAGGCAAGTTGAAAGTAGGCACACCCAGCACTAGATTTTGTCACACTCACTCCTTCATCTAGCTGCCTACTTCCACCACATGGGTAAGCAAGCCAACACAGACTCCACACAGCTCTGGTAAAGACACTCCTTCCAAATTTACACCTACACACTGCATACAAATTCACTGAGTAACCATGCACTCTTACTAATAAAATCTGTCCTAAATTTTTGCTTCTTATATCAAAATATTAAGCTTCAAGTTCTTGGGAAAAAGACCACAGACTCCTATGGACAGACTTCTTGTATTTGCCAAAGCAATCACTAAAGACAAAACTGAAGAAGTAATCCCACAGCTTTTGGAAGAGATGAGCAGTTCATGTCTTGAGAACTACTCTGATGAACAAAGTTTAAAAATAAAAAACCTCCTACATCTAGATTTTAATGGCAAAACCTGACTGATCCTCTTGAGTTTGCCATAACCCCAGCATGAGGGATGTGTGGAAGGACAGAATTTCATTTTAAGACTTTGTAACCGAGAAATAGCAGGAGATGCACAGGAGTAGCCTGGTGGAGACACTGTGCTCTGTCATGCAGGACAGCTGGGATAGGTTCTTGCGCTTGGTCTCACACACCAAGATGAGCACACAAATGCCTGACCAAATCAATTATCTACAATTAGAAGTAAACACTACACCTGTGCCAGAAGTCTGTTGCCCTTCATGTCTCAGTTGTGTGACTAGAAGGCAAATTCAGTAGACTGCAGTTGTAAATGCATTTATATTAAGTGCGGAACTTTGGAATGAATGATTCTATTCAGGACAATTTGCATTTATGTTGGGTAAAATCCATACCATTTTAATTTATTCAAGTCAACACGAAGCATCAATGGAATTAGCTGCATTACATCCACGCCCCAACAGCAGAGCATTTACTTACTGCTGGTTCTACTTGAGTTCTATCTGCAATGTCAATGTGGACAACTTCAACACTCTTCCATGTGTTTGGATCTAAATTGTGCACCTGCAAAACGAGAAAAAGAAATGGCTTTCATGCTGTCACCTTACACAGTGGTGCACCTTATGCAGTACATATGTGTGCCATGGATTTTTTCTGGACTTCATAAAGACAAGGTTCTCAAAACCTACCCTTTTTTCCTCTGCCTTTCTAAAAGCGAATAACATCCGCAGTTACAGTTTAATTCACTCACTAACCAATTTTAAACCAGCACAAAGCATTCGCTTCTTGTGCATTCAGGAAACCTGGATTTAAGATTAAGCTGTATTCTTCCGTCACATTTGTTAGTGTTAATGAAATCAAGCTCCAATTAGAAACATTACCCATTCAGGAATCTGCATGAGCTTTTCTATCTAGGAAGAAGCCACACAAACTCCAAAGTGCAAATATGGCAGGTTTGAATAACCTGACTAAATCTAGCATGTTCCCTAAATCATAGGGCTGCCTTTAATATGGAGCAGATGAAGTGTGTGTGCTGTGAAGGTATATAAAGGTCTGAAGATGTAATCAGCTTCACACCTGTAGTCTGTTTAGGTATGCCTAACTTACAATTATAGCAAGCAGAGCTGTCCAAGAAATATTCTCCTTCTCTGTAGCACATCCAGTGCTACAGTTCATCCAAGCATGGAAAATATACTGACAACTATTCCTTTGTGGATGGTTTATAAGTATGTTTATCACTATAGATAAGAAAATCTCCTGAAGAGACTTGTGAACTGAATCAACTCTATAGGGAGCAAAACAAGACTATTGCCAGCCTAGAAAATTTACAGAAGCATCTTCAGTACATAACTCTAGTGCCTACAGAGGGGTAGACTCAATAGCCTTCCGAAACCTGTTTTCAAACAAACTTGTCAGCCTAAGTAGCACTAGCATGTCTAAGTTAAAAGAACGTGAAATTAAAAAGAACTTACTGAAAACCTATTTAAATATTTTTGGGTGATCATCAAGCATCTGCATTGACTCAACATAGAAAATCAAAAACCTTTTCTTGTTCTCGCATCTCATTAGGTGAGGCAGCTTGACCACCTTAGAAGGATTTGAATGCTTTTCTTCTTTTACATTAAAGACTGGTTGGGCTTTGACTTTATGCAGTAATTATTTACCACTCCCAGGCATAGAATACTCTATCTGGATGACTATGTGTTGAAAATATTGCTAATGCTTGGTATCCAAATCCCAACTCACGTTCTCCGACGTCCCCAAATCTGGTTTATGCCAGGTCTCAATTTTTATGAAGAAGTCATCTTTCATGTATTCATTCTGTAAGAATTAAAATCAAAACCCATGAGGCTGATTACAGTTCTCTGCTTAAATTTTAGATAAATGATATTTAGGTATAAGTCACTACCAAGCCTTTGCTAGCAACACATTCTATTTAAATTATAAAAGAAACAGCCCCCTTACCTTCACACAGAAATAGGTACAGAGAGATAACATATCTAAATCTTAAGTATAAGGTAGAGCAGTAAGTACTAAATTAAAGCCAGTCATGTTTGAAAAATCCAGCCCTAACTTTGTGCATACTAGTAGAAATAATACTGTCCTTTGCCATCCTTCTTCCTCAACCCTGGAATTCTTTACCTCTATCTTCAAGTAATTTTCAACAGACAAGACAACTAAAATACATTTGCATGAAGTTTTTAATAAATTAGACTATTCTGAGAGCCAGGGGTAAGCGCCAATAAACATTAGATGCTCCTGTATAGCACGATTATAATCATAAAGGCCCAGCTACCACTAAATTGTATGTCTAAAGGCTAGCACAGAACACTTCTAATTTCAGAAGTAAGAAAGCATACACCAGGGTACACATGTATTGTGATGAGCCAAGCTAAACAGTTTGCAAACTCATTTGTCGCATCCACCTAGTGACAATCTAAATTGTTTGCAAGTGAGCAGATAAAGAAATTGAACATTAAACTTATAAGCTCCCTTAAACAGGTTACCAAAATATATACATGGGGAGAATAAAGCCTTAATGATATCTTTCCCATGCACCTTAAATAAAAAACTAAAAACCCCCAAACCCCCAGCTATGATGACCCATTTAGGTTCTCAGTTAACCCATTTCAACTGAGGCATGATTTCACTTTACAGAAATGGGATTTCAGACAGCGAGGGACTGATTTTATTTCACTGCTCTTCCTGCATTCAAGAGCATAGAAACCTCTGGTTTGCTTTTTTTTTTTAGCATTATGTCTTACCAGGACAGGCATTATGCAGCTGTAAAGGTAAGTAAAGGGATAAAAGATGATGTAAAAAACAGAAGCGTTTCTCCAACAAATTACAGTTCTTTCTAATTATAGCCAAGTGCAGACAAATAAAGTAACATGGAGCTCTATGCCAGGAACCCTGGCAAGGCATATATAAAAGGTTGGAGCTAGCTGGCTAGAGTCAGAGTCAATTGTAGCAGTAATAACAGATAAAATATTTTAAAAACCCAACACAGGACTGATAGTAATTCAAATACTCACTGTCACAACTGGTCATTGGAAGCACACGCAATGAAAATGAAAAGGAAACATAAAGTGTTATTAGATACAATTGCTTCTGAAAAGTCTCATATAATGATTACTTCACAGTATAAGAAACATTCAAAAAAACCACAATAGAGCCTACTCTTAAAACTTACGCAAGTATTAAAATAAAGCAGTTGCCTTATTCTAATGGACTGAAGAATTAAATTCTTTCCGAACAGGCTCTGTTCCAGACATTAAGAGAGTCACCTCTTCAGGCTTATCTTAGGGACACTGGATACTAAGACTCTGTAGGAACCAGCCAACTGGTCCATTGAGGTTGCCCTTCAGAAGCAGCTCTCCTTTTCAGAAGAGGAGATCTCATAAACGCAACATTAAAATTTGAAATATATTTTCTACTCAATGGCATCCTCTTTCCTCCTAAACCATATAATACTATCCCTTGACTGAACACTGACAGCAAAACACACAACGGGAGACTTACTTGTCCTACAGTAGGGATATGCGTTCCAAGCCTTCTCGTGGAACACTAGGGAACCTTCTGGAGCAATCATCCTTACAAAACCAGGAACTTTACTGTGAAAAACATTGACAACATTTTAAAATTTTTTGCCAGCTGAAATTCCTCATTGATTTCTTCCACTCTAGTAAGAAAGGCACATTCTACATAAGCGCTTTAGAGGTTATGATGTACAAATTATCCACAGTTAAATATGCAGGAACACCAACGCTGTTACTTATCACAAAATAATTAAGAAAAAAAATGGGAAAGGTAATAACAAGATGATTGAGAGTGAGCTAGAAACAATTTTGGAAGCGCTACAATCACGAAGCAAGCTGTGCTTTCTTTTCTCTTCAAGAACAGCAAAGCCAACTGTTGAGGGAGGGTACTGCCCAAGAGATTTCACCTCCAAACTCTCTAGGAAAACTGCAGGTTCGTCAGTAAGCAAGCCTGTAACTTGGCTGGCCTGCAGCCTGGATGGAAGGCCATTCACTTATTTCAACCATGCCTGAAGAGGAGAACAGCAGCCAACTGCAAACGTATTCAGTTCTTCGACTTCTTCAATCTTTTTTCCCCCCAATTATAAACATTTGAAATACTAATCCTCATGACATGACAACGTATTACAAATTTTAACAACATGGCTGCCCTTATGGTATTGCAGCCCTCTGGAATAACATTGACTGTAATCCCTAGAGGTTCAGACTCTGTTTGGGTCAGTTTTCCAAATAATGCAGGTTTCACCCACTCTGCAATGCATGTAACTTCTGAAAATATTCTTTACCTTACTCATTCTCTCTCAAAACAACATTACCCCATCACACCACGAGAACTTGTGTGATGCCTTTGAGGGTGCTTTTAAAGAGCATTCAGGCAGTAAGAATTCCTTCTTAAATACCAGATTATACAAAAACATTCTTCTTTTATAATACAATAACCATTCTCCTTTTCTATATTCTCTATATCAACATTCCTGTCCTTTGGGCTATCCTACAAAGCATCTGTGATACCAAGCCATCATTTTGGCTATATACTAAGAATTCAAATTACTTCTACTTCGAGATGCATTTGCCTATTCGCAGATCAGAGATTTTGCATGGCTCTCCATTACTCTATCCCACATATTTTAAAATCCACTGTATTTCACATTTTCCCGATCACCAAAGCATTGGTGCACAATTCAGCAAATTAAAGAGTAGTAGAAAACCATGAATAAGTACCCCAGAGTAGTAAACAATGGAAGGCTGCCCTCACTTTTAAACATTTCTCCCTCAACACCAAGTGACCATAACATGTATCAATGTTTTTCTTACCTCTTTAAATGATAGATTTTGTGAGTATATTGCCCCTTCTCACCATCCTTTTCATAAGGCTCATTTTTTAAGACTTGAATTCCTTCACCACCTCCTGTTTCATTTTTGCTAGCTTCTGCCACAGAATAAAGTTGCCCAACTTGATACTGAAAAAAGTAAAACTTCAATATTAAAGTTAGCCAAAACTTTTAATGCATAAAAGAAATTTAGCTGTTTCCAATGAATATTTGGTAGTACAATCAAAGTTATCAGGGCAGTAAAATACAGCATATAAAAATATCTAGTAAAATATGACAATTGGCTGGCAAAATTTATCTGTAGGTCACAAGCACTAGGTCTATACTCAGCCTGTTTCCCATTAATGCAACGCTTTGATACAGCATATCAGATATATCATTCTTCAATTTTCTCATCCTAAAAGCAAAGTATATACATTGTTCTTAGTTGTATAGAAGAAATATAATTTTTAGTTTACAAGATTTTGAAATGACTCATTTCCAGCCCTGAGCCTCCACAATTCATACTTTTAACTAACTAGATACTGCCCTCACAGGACTCATACAACACAAAGTGTAGAACAATGAAAATATAATATTTTCCCTCAGAAGTACATTTTGACATCCTTTTGTGACTTTCATTTCAATGTATCTCAGTGCCATTTAAAATTGCTGGTTTCAGATCCTGGAAGAGGATTCCTACCTTTGCTTTTACAAAAAGGCTTGGAGTCACTCAGTGCCTTGATCAGCAGGAAAATTCTGCTGCAGTGCAGAATTGCACAACTTTCTTTTCTTGCTCATAAGCCATGAAGCAGCTCAGTAACAACTAAGGGTTCTTTGCCTGGAGGCATTTGCCTCCTTTGAAACTCTCTGATCTGCAAGAGGTTAACTCTGCCTGCCTGGTGGCTTACACACATGGTAACTTACCTGCGGCACACTGGTGGGCACACAGCACAGGAACATTTGGATCCAGCCTAGTCAGAGTTAAAAAAGACACTAACATCTTCCCACCCATCACCCCAAAACAAAAGCAGGTAGGATGAGGACATACCTCTTGCACTGAGCAAGGTAAAACCACTCGGCTGAAAGAGGAAAAGAGCAAATTCAGCAAAATTAATAATTAAGCTTTATGTGCAGATAAAAGACAAACTGTAACAAAGACATTCAAGAAGCAAGCGTCAAAAAAGTCTTCTTTTGCTCTGTGACAGTAAGGCTGCACGGATATAATGCAACAAACACAAGTAAAATTCAATGACAGATATGTTACAAAAGGGAAAAAAGGGGGTTAAGAACATTAGAAGCTATAGAGAAGAGCCAGGAAATCTAGGATCTACTTCCAGCTCTGCATAACTTTGTATCATGCTGAATTTGATCAAACTTTGAGGCGTGAGCTTTCTTCACCTGTTACACAGTAAGCAGTCCTGTCCACACAATTTAAAAGGAGGACAAATGCGCAGGCCATCAGAGCCTACTAATGAATTTTGGCAATTACAGCAGTTATGAATCATTTAAAAAGCAACCACAGCTCATATCCCATTTAGGCGGAAGAAGCAACTGTGTTTCAGGCAAACATTTTAGTTCTAATACAATACGCTGTACAGTTAACAGCAACGTCAGGGGATGCAGAAGCTGATTTTTGACAGCAGCAGTACACCGCAGTCTTTCTCAGTTTCACAGTACATAATAAAATGGACAAAGACGATGCAAATCGTTATTGTTGCAAGACAACATCACAGAACAACTGCATTGTTTCTAGGGCTTTTAAGTGATGTTACCTCCTTTAACGAAAACCTTATGACCACTGAGATTCAATGCAACACAATCCTCCTGAAAGCATGAGCATAAATTAAGCCCATCCACTGTTCTAGAGAAGCAGTAAGTTATAGTTAGCTGATTCGACTCTTGCTACCCCCTGCTGTGTCCACACTTTGTAAGCAATGAGTTTGATATGTTTTTGCTCAGGTGCTACTACAAAAATTATTTCAGCATCTTGTGTGCCCTGTACCCCCCTGCAAGGCAGACAATGCAGCAACCTTGACTGACAAAAACGATGATCCCTGCGGATCAAATTCAGTCTTACAATTTCCATGCAACGACTTCTTTATCCATTATTGGATAAAGATTTTTTTATTTTAGTTGACTATGTGGCTCACTAAAATAGTTTCATTTAAACTGTGAAAGCTTCAGAGGGAAACTGAGAAAAATACAATCAGCTTCAAACATTAGCAAGTGTCAGGCTGAAAGCAGAGCTTGCATCCAAACACAGAATGGCCAAATGGCCGCCAAAATAAAATTCCCATAAGAAGCCCTATTGTATCTCATTCCACACAGCCCGCCATTATCTTATAGGAAATGCAAGAAAGACAGACAGCTTCTCCTATGAGGATTGGTGTAAGCTCTTGCTAAGATGCAAGAAGAGCAGGACACCTGGTTCTGCACGCCTCACTGCCAGATACAGCACCGGTACCTCAGTCCTGTCCATGTGCTCCTACTGTCTGAAGTTGAGAAGTACCTACATCTTTGAGAGTACCTAAATTTTTGAGGTATCCTTGGAAGACTTCTTGGAACCTAACAAACATATTTGCTACTATCATTTCAAACCTACGCATCTCATCTTCACTACACAGCAGAGGCTACATGTTACTAGACTCTGAGATAATTTAAAGCCAAAGGTTGGGAAGCGGAGAACCAGCCAGTGGTTTGCTGACAGAAGACCTTACAGAAAAGGTCTACCCAACAGCATGGAGCTCCCGGCACCAGCAGAACACATAATTGCAGAGCTATGGAGGACGCTGACAGCGCTCCAGGACTGTCACCGCTGCTATTCGAGTTCCCTTTTAAGCAGAACGGGATCCCGATTCAAAAGCACTGGAGACACAGCACTCCCTGCAGCGTCTGCCAGCTTTGCAGAGACACATCGACATCTCGGTAAAACATCAGCCCCAAGGGAATGAGTTTGAGAAACTCATTGTGCGGGGACACAACCCGCTTGCTCCGGGGCAGGGATTGCCCGTCAGGATCACCCCCGCTGCAAGCGACACTCGGGCGGGCGTGAGGCGATGGGTATGTGCGCTTGGTGCCAAGCGGCTGCTGAAGGCACGGGACGCAGGAGCGGCGGAAACGCCACGGAAGCACAAAGCAGAGCCGCGCCCGGAGCCGGCACCGCTCCCAGCCCGTCATGAGCCGCTCCACGGGCCCCGCAGCGGCGGCAGCGGCCCGGCCCGGATGGGCGCGGCGTCCCCGGGGCGCGCCCGCCGGCCCGGCACTGCCGTCACTTAAGGCCCGACGCCGGGGCCCACCCGCCCGCAGGGCGCGGCCGAGGCCCCGCGGGCCGGCGCAGGCAGCGAGGCCGGGCGTTACCGGCGCCTCGCGCGGGGGGGGCCGAGGGAGGCCCAGCGGGACGCGGGCCTTGCCGGGCCTTGCTTTGCCCTGCCCTGTCCTGCCCCACCCGAGGGCGCCCGGTCCCGCGGGGAGCGGCGCGGAAGGGGAGGGAAAAGCGCCCGCCGCGCCAAGCTCCGGGTCCGGGTCCGGGTCCGGGTCCCGCCGTCCCCCCCGGCAGCGGCCGCCACCGCCGCCCCCGACTCACAATTCCTTGATCAGCACCATCTTCCCCTCGCAGCCCCGCTCTGCGCATGCGCGACCGGCACCGCCTGACCACACTGCACTGCGCGCTTCCGGGGGAAGGTCCCGCCCCCGCCGCACACCGCCCCCAATCCCGCCGCGCCGTGCGTCTCCGCGGCCGCTCCTCACCCCAGCGCGGCCTTGCGCGACGCGCCTGCGCAGGCCGCCACCAATCCGAAGGCTCGCAGCTACGGAGAGCGCCCCCCCCTCACCCGTAGGCAGCCAATCAGGAGCGCTGCTCCGTCCCAGTACCGCCCCCGCCTCGCGTGACGTCACCGCTCGCCGGTGCCCGCGGCCGGAGGCGCCGGGGCGGGGCCGGCAGCGCTCCCGCCCCCCGAGCGGGCCGGTGCCGGGGTCTCCCCGTGCAGCCCCGCCCGGGCCAGGCCGGTGTCCGTGGCGGCGCGGGCCCTCCTTCGGGGGAGCGGGGCCGTCGCCGCCCCCGCAGGTGCCGGCCCTGGGGAAGGCGGCGAGCGGGGCCAAGCCCCTACGCCCCGCCGGAGCGGCCGCTGGGGGTGCCGCGCCGCCGGGAACGCGCCTCAACCTCTGCTGCCCCGGGAAAACCGGAGCTCGTCAGCGAGGTCCCGTTTTGGCCACACGTAACGAGCCGGGCGTTTGGCCCCAGCTGGAGGCGGCCCCGGCGCACGCTTCAGGATGGCTCTCGGTGCCAACCCAGGATAACGCGTCCTCGCGCTCGCTGTTCCGTGCGGGCGGGAGGTCGCCGCGGGAAACGGCTGCTCAAGCGAAAGCACGCGAGCGAGGCCGCCCAGCCCCTGGGAGGTGAGAGATGGGTGTTCGCTCACTTCGTTCCCCCCAGCAGAAACGCTGGAAAACGGGGGGCGCAGCTGACGGCGGCCGCGCCACAGGCGGTGCACGCGCCGCCACGCGCGCATGCGCACCGCCTGCAGCTCCCTCCTTTTAGCGACACCGCCGGCGCCACCGTTCTGTTGCCTGGCACCTCCTCTGCCCATCATGCGACCAGAGCTCCCGTTTTTTTGTGAGGGGAAGCAAAAATTTCCTTATGCAGCGTATCTGAGGCAAAAACCCTCCTGCGGGTTGCTGTTGCGGTACCTGCGGAACGCCCGTTTTGTCACACAAATGAAAGAACAAGAAATCGGTAACAGAAGTGCTAGCGCCTGCACAAAGGGCAGGACGCTTTCACGGTTTCATTAAGCGATGTAAGACAAGGAGCCGCGATTCCGGTGTCCAATGCTGCCCTCTTGTGAGGGAATTTCTTTTATCCTTTATCACACCCACAGATAACACGGGCACCAGAACCCAGTCGAAGAACTGACATACGTAGCGCAAAGAACACGGCTCAGCCGTTACTGGGCTCAGACCCACCTGCACCCTCTGCTCCCACAGACCGGTTGCTGGCATGAGACCATCGGCTTTCATTAAAAACAAAAAAAAAAAATTAAAACGGCCTACAAGTTTTAGACCTCAGAGGCACTGAAAGAAGGCTGAAATCAGCCCCAAGGGTAGAACATCCCATGAAGCTCCTTCAGCCTGTGAAGAACCTGATACACTGGTCCCTGAGGAGCGAAATTGCCTTCGTATCTCAGGGGGTGCTGGTGCCAAGTCCCTCTGCGTCAGGCAGCTGACGCTACTCCATTTATGACGGTGTGTGGCAGGAGATGAGTTTACCTGGTTGGGGGGCAGAGGGGTGGGACACACTTTCTCTGTAGGGTGAAAGAGCATCACATCTCCCAGCACCCTTTTTATCCAGCACATTTCTATTAATACAACAATCAAACAGCAGCGTGAGGGCAAGAGAAAAACGGTGGGGGGGGCGGGGTGGGAAGGGGCAGAAGAGCAGCCTAACTAAAACTTTACTCTAGTCATTTAATCCAAAAAGGGAAATATGCAGAGCTCCCCCGAGTTCAAGCAGGGATTTCTCTAGTAACAACAAATCCTTATGTAGGAGTCTCTCAGGTACTACAGAGACATACAAGATGGAATTCCAGAGCGAAAACAGGAAAATGAAGGAGAGAGGCCAACACAGGTGCCAGTGAGTGATGAAGATAAACCAGTTTGTAAATACACATGAATGGTGAAGCTTAGAGACCTGGAATGAGGAGCAAGTGATAAAAACTAGTTATAACTTGGCTGTTCAGAGCTGGAGCACAGCAGAATTTAGGAGAACGCAGGACTATGTCTTGCAGACAGACCATGCCCCTGGAATGAGGACCCAGCCCTGCTTACTCTCAAAGCCGCTGCTAAACCTGGCTCTTCAGCACAGGGCATAGAAAGGACAACACGGGTCAAGTTTTCCCAAGTTGCTTCTGTATGTTGTATTTGGCTTCATCATTGTTTTCGTAGCAATTCAAGTTTATCCTGGGGCAAAATGATGATGCCCTAAGAACAAAGCAGCCGGGTAACAATATTTCCATTTTGGGGCGCTCAAAAATCATCATTCAGGTAAAACTACAGGATTTATTTAAAATAATGCATTCTAAATATATTTGCTCTCTAGTTTCTGAGCATTAGCTTGCTGTGCTTTTTTTGTCAGATTTTTCTTCACAGCTATGCAGACCAGCTGCTTTTGCTTTACAGCTGTTCGAAATGCTCACACCAATGTACAACTAGGTAAACTGGAAAGGAAAAATCCCCCCATGACATTTCAAGATCTGACAAAGGGGAGGGTGGAACTTTGCAGTTTGGCACTGCAGAAGGGAAATGATTCCTCCTCAAAAAATGAAAGTATGTCTGGCTGTGGAACAGTTCAGAGCTTTTACACTTGCAGAGATTTTCATTGTGAATAATGCTGCCCTACTGCTGACAAGGTGTTGTTTTAAATGGTCATTTATGTCAACCCATAGGAAGCTTAAATGCACAATTTTAATTTATGGGTAGCTACTGCATTTTAATTCTTCTGTGGGGTAATTGCTGGCATCCAAAACTGGCTAAGGCAGATTTTTGCACCTCACTGAATGACGGTCTCCTCTTTGAGTGTAAGTCTCGGCGCAATGCCCACACTCCCATGTTTCTGAATTGCATCCTTTTCCCCAGAAACGACTACTGACCCTACTTCCAGGCTCACCCTCGCCTGCCCTTTCCCTTGAGAAGCCGTCTTCCCCAATTCCGTTTGCCAGTAGCTAGAACTAATGATGATTTACACGTCAACCCCACTAGAGTGAAGGAGGGCAGAAACTCACAGAGAAGAAAATGAAATGTTGCCAAACGACCCTCCCACAGATAAATGGCTTTAAAGACAATCCTCAATAGGCTCTGCCTATGAAAACATATTTTCATTCAAGTCTCTTGCAATGTGAGAGACGGATGCTATGGAAACTGCTGCTCAGACTTCTGCCTGCACTGGCTTAGTCTATGAGGCAAAGAAATTACAAAGGGCTGTGCCAGGGCACAGTGGTGGGGCTTTAAGTGTCTGCTTCCCAAAGTTTTCAAGCATTCAGTATTTTCCTTTATTTGGTTTTTCAAAATCTTGGCTGAGTGCAGTCCGTGGCTGCTGCTCTTTCCCCATATGGACAACATTTGTCTTTTGTTTACTCAGCCAGCTGCAATGTGTGCTCTCCCCAAAACCCTTATTCTCTTTGTTTATATCTAGATTATGCCACACACGATACTATCATCTGAGTAGCTGCATCCTGCTGATTCCAGACCCTGCATACAGAGAAACCGCTTCAGACCAGCCCATACAGTTTCACCACGGTCTCTGCTCATGGAGGGGATGCTTCCCCAGCAAGCTGTTCTTCATGGAATTCCTCCAGCCTTGGCTTGCCCTGCGTAGGGAACTAACATTGTCAGTGTAGTTGCACATCAGTGGCTCCTGGCTTTTGTCAGAGGTTGAGCCTGCTGCGATGTCCTGCTGCCTGAACACAGGTTTCTGTGCATGTGAAGTGGGATGGTGGCGTTAAAACATGAGAGCACTGTTTCAGGAGCTCTGCAAGGGGACCTGCTGGAGGCACACTGGGCCGCGGTCCATCACACCACGAGCTGGGTCCCTGGGCAGGTCTGTGCTGTCCCTAACCTCATGTCTGCGTAGTCATTAGGAGGCTGCTCTAGGCCTGCATGTGACATTTAAAGGGACCTCAGAAACACGCCTGCTTCTGAAGCTCCTTTGGGCCTTTTCTGGTCTCCAGCACTGTGCTGTAGTGCAGGCTTGGCTCTTGCTCTGACACTTTCCCACCGACGGCAGCAGGACAATTACCTGCATCTGGCTGTCAGGATGAGAAGGCAGAAGCTGCAGCACTGTACTGCCAATGCAGGAGATGCCACTGCTTCTCTGAAACAAAGCTGCTCTGTTCCTTTGAGTGCCCAGGCCCCTGCTCCTCCTTCTATCACAGAAGAGGGTTTTGTAACCACGGCAAACGTTTCTATATAATGAACTGAAAACGATACTACATTTTTTAGTATTTAAATACTCTCTTTTATGCTAAAGGATCAAAGTTGTGTGCTTCAGCGCACAAGTTCTATTGCCGTGTGATTCAAGAACAGTGTAGGTGCGATCAGTATACCCCAGCTCTGTCGCTTCAGGTAATTGGAGTTCTCCTGGCTGATCTGCCAGAGTGGGTGCCCATATCCCTAACTGTTTCTCAGAGGAGGACGTGGGAGAGACTTGCTAAGGAGAGCACAATCCTCTATACGCTTCTGTTGTACAAGTGGCAACTGCTGCAGTTCCCTGCAGAACGCTTTCTTGGAGTCCACTGCAATACCAGCCACAGTGATTTACCAATAAAACCACTCGCAAATGATGTCATCATGTAATAGAAGGCGGCTGGTACTCTTTCTGACAGGGATAAAAAGGTAAGTTCTTCTCTTTGGACAGTATATAAAAAATGAGACGGTGAGGCCAGACAGAACTAGAGCTGGAGTGTTGGCAGGGAAGTCCATGACCGTACTCAGGGAGAAGCAAAGGCTGCCTGCAGCTGGGAGGTGAGATCAGCAGGGCTGCACGGAGTGCTCTGTGCATCCGGCACGAGGATGAGGAAAAGCCATATGTGGGTATACACTACTGGCAGTGTATGTCAACCCACAGTATGAATGTGCGTATCAACGCTCACAAAATGCTCAGCCTGTAGCTTATATTTGCATATTAAGTATATTTGCATATTATGTATTCAATAATAAGATGTTCAAGGTCAGGCTTTAAGACAGCTCCCTTCTTGTTTTTTGCAGTGCTGAACTGACTTCTACCCACACTTGCTGTTCTAGAAGCACGTCTCTGAAAGGAACAGGACTGACTTTCATCTCTGCGATACAGCGGCAGTATCAATGACAGGAGAAGCTAAGGCATCCACATCAGCTGCCTACTGATTTACACTGGATGTGTCACCCAGTTGCAGGTAGTCCTAAGGCCATGACTAAGCTGAGGCAGCCACCTATAAAACCTTTGTTGGGGGGCTGCGCCATCCATGCCTTCAAATACAGAGAATCAGCTACTTTAGAGGCACGCCAGGAAAGGTTCCTTATGGAAGAGCTGATGCCAGGAAGACTGCAGTGATTTGCAACGTTCAGATCACCTCATTCTCAACAGATCAGAGATTTGGAGGGTAGAGATGCCTGTAGGCCAGTAAGAGCCCGCTATGTCATGATCGAGGATATGGTTTGTGTGTTCTGTCAGCATGGCCAGAGGGTGTATTTATACAACTGGGAGACAGGCATCAATGGAAACTTCCAAGACCACAAAAAAAGTCAAATTCTGTTTAGTTTCATCTGGTCACCAACACCTCCCCTAAGCACAAGGGCACCTTTCACACAGTGGCGGAAGGAAGATTTAAGTCAGCACTTTCCAACTGGCATCAGTATGGGGAAAATATATCATACCTTCAGCACTTGGTTCTTCCACAGTGGAGGGATGGGACGGGGCAATCCTTGAAGGTCCTTCCAACCCTACATATCCTTTTGCTGCCGACTACAACAAGACAGACAGCGAGCAAATATTGATGCTCCCACCACCTGCTAGAAAAAGGAAAAGCAATTTCCAGTCACCATTTGTAACAGGAACACTACATTCTGCCACAGGAAGAGGAGGAAGTTCTCAATGACCACAAGTTCTCACTTCCACAGGGGAGGCTGAGGACAGCTGCTGTACGTTAGTCATACTTCACCACAGAATGCAGACTTATGCATGACTTCTTTGCTTCTCAGAAGCAGGCTAGAGGAACAGATTAGTAACCAGCTGGGTGTCAGGACAGAGAGCAGTGCGCTAACAAATTATTTCCCAACATCATCCTAGACCAAGAGACTAAAGTACTGAGAGAACTCATGCTTTAATAGACACTGAAATCACAAAGAAAGAAGGCCAAATGCCTTAGCAATTTCAATAAAAATATGAAAATCTTTTTACATGGTAAATTTCATAATATAAAAAGTTTAATGCTGTCTGGAAACAGAGTTTCAATTTACAAAGAAGTTCATATAGGCCAAACACGGCTAACACTGCATACAAGGAGAGCAAGTGCTAAAGGGCTGCTGCTTGGAAGAGTCTTTGCTGACAGTCCTCTCTGAGTTACCATCTTCAACGCTCTTTTGAAGGAGTTCTGCAAACGAGGGGCCAAGTTTTCCACACACATTTGCAGCCTTTCTGGACAGCATGGCAATGCAATGAACCCGAAACTGCTCAAACCCAGTAATACCATCTAGCCTGAAATGACCAGTGTGTCTTAACAGATTTACAGGTATTTCTGTGCACCTGGATCAATTCTGCAACTTGAAAGAGATGTTCATAGAACAAGTTTGACCTAATGAAAGGAAATACGGCCAACAGCGATACACGTGGGTGTAGCACCCCTTCAATGCTTTTTCCTTGTTTAAGTAAGGTATGATTAAAAAGAAGGAAAATCAGTACCAGGCCAGAGTACAGGCTAACCAACAAAATCAAATTAAACTGGATTTTGATCAGAGAGATTGTTTACTGTTCCCATTTAGTTGGAGCTAAAGACAGTCAATAAAAAAAATCTGTAATCTCACACAGTAAAACGTACTGGGCAAACCCAAACTAAAATACATTCTATGGCCTTGGGGAATGGTTGCATGTGGCAGGTTTAATGTGAAAGTGGATAATACCTAATTCTTATTGCTCACTGTATTAAGCAGTGTTGTCACTTGTACCATGCACAAATACAACAACGACAAATGCATTTAAACTCCACAGAAGGAATTCTAATATCAAACGGAGAACATGTTATTTTCAATTCCTGAATTTCTCCACATATTGGGCAAACCTGATAAAACTCTTTTTTCCTCACAAAGGGGTTGTTTCTCTTTCAGGGGGTGGAGGAGTGAGGCACAAGGTGTGTGAAGTGTCTCCCAGCCATGAGCAAGCATGCATCTTCATGGCTCTCATTAGGCCAATGGAAGTGCCCCGTGGCAAGTCAGTGGAAACACATTTCCCAAAGGACTTGTTCTAGTGACACTCACCTTCCATATTTATACAACACCAATTTCCCAAATACTGAACTTCCTCTACATCTGAACCCTTCCCTGTTTCTAATGCTTTCCCATCCCTCCCCCCAAAAAACCCAAACCCAACAACAGAATAACCACCCCCCTGCCCCGATTTAGCTCTTTCTGAAAACTTTAAGCCAGTGCAAAACCTACTGGCACCACGAAAATGGGTTGTACCAAAATGGCAATATATAATTTCTACAGATTAAAAGATCCTTTAGTTATGGAAGTAAACTACAAGTAAAGAGGCTTATTTCTGGCATGTTATGCAGCACTACAGGGAGTATTTGCTGTTGCTATAAACAAAAAGCTGCCCACTTCCATCCTGGATGTTCCTGGGATGTCGTTTTAAAACAATTATGCTGGTTAGAAACAGATTAGGTCACATGAAGTCTCTCAGCAGTCTTGTGACCACAGCAAGTTGCATGATCAGCTGTATCACCGCCTACATGATGGGTAGACGCTGTACTGACTCATTCTGGCCCACTATTCCAATTTTTCCTGCCAAATGGCGAGAAGATGATATCTAGCACCAAACCGTCACAGAAAGATGTAATATACAGACAAATAATCTGCATCATATGAGTTGAATAGATTTACTCAACTGTTTTGCTACATTGCATAATGAGTAGGTAACTACTTTTTTTGTCTTTCTGCACTGAAACTTTTGTGATCATCCATCCCTTGTTAGCTGACTGTAACAACACAGCTCTATATTCTTTGCCTTTAGTGCTTGTGTCTATTTCTTGCAATGGCAAAAGGGAAAACATTCTCCCAAAACCAGTGGATTCTAGAATATACTCAAAGCAAGCATTTGATATATGCACCATGAGTAAGCTGAGCGCAAGTAATTTTATATTCCGGTATCAGAATTGAATCCTCTGTCCTGCTATCATGCTTTTCCTCCAAGATCCCTAAGAAAATCATAAATGATTAGATCCATCTTTTCAAGAAGAGCATCCAGACACAATAAGTGCAACAATTATCTGCATCAGCAATGTGCCCCTAATATGTTTACTGAGCTGACTGCACTCACCACTCAGGTAGTCAGTTGCGAGACTGGAAGTTGACTCAAGATCCAGCTAAAACTCGGGGCCTAATTAATTAAGCCTCACAACACCTCTGTGAGGTAGGTAGGTAAGTATTACTATCCCCATTTAGATAGAAAGGGAAGACGAGGCACAGAGAGGTGAAGTGATTAGCCTTCAGTCACTCAGCGAATTTTGGGAGTGCAGAATAGAAACCAAAAGCCTTGGTGATCCAGTGCTCCGACTTCATAGCACACGGCCTGTGAAATACTTTGCTTGGATCTAAGTGTGCAGTGTGGCCGAGTTAATGCTACCACACGCCCACAGTTTTCAGTGCATGTAAATTATCACTTTGATTCTGATTACATCACCGCATTCAATAGCCGCTTAAAAGACATAACCTCCAACTTGATCCATAACACCTAAACACCATCTAGCCTAGGAAAGCTTACTTTACACATCACTCCTGGGGTGCTCTTGGTTCTCTTTTCTCCACGGATCAGAGGGCGCACAGGTTCTGCATACAGCCACTCTGCTTGTTGCCTCACATGCTCTGACTGCACTGACATCTGCTTAGACTGGTACACTTGCTCCAAAAGGAACTTGCTTCCACAGCAGGGGAAAGGTTTGCAGACCTGCTCATGATGAGCTATGTGGAATGATTTAGCAGCATCAGTGCAGGATTTATTTGGTCAGGTGATTTCTAAATCACATACACTGATGTCACAATTCCTGCCTACTGTGGAACTGTAAAATCATGTTCTGAGCTTCAGCGTCTGGAACCCTTTTCTGTACACACTTAGCAGACAGAAGACATCTGTGCTGCCCAAATACTAGCCAAGATGAAAATTTCACCATCATAACGCTGTGCACCAGAAAGATCAGAGCATTCAATAAAACCAGAACTTGTCTCTCTGACGCACGCTCACTACCTCATGCTGAGGCTCACCTTGCTCGCTATGCTCCAAACATTCTTTTTGAGCAGACCAACCAGCAAAATATCACCTGAAGGGTTTTTCTTCAGAAGAGAGTTACCTGCGACGCAGGTTTTAGAATAGGGCACCTCTGTCCTCTTGTCTTTTTTTCACCAGCCTCTAAATGATGCAAGAGAACTGCCAGTATCATGCTGATACAGAGTTTTATTGCCAGCAGTTTCTTGTGTTTGGCTAACTTGGCAGAGATATCTAGAGGTATGTTATCCTGTCCTCTCTGTCAGCCTTTGAAAGCAATCAAATAAATGACACGTACTTCTCCAGGCAGAAACTTGCGCATACTTTCTTGGTGGTGTACATGAAAGTTCTGCCTCCCCTCACTTCCCTCTCCAATCCCTGATATGTATAATTTCTGTATAAAAAGCCAGCTGTAAAACCTCCTGTATGGTTAAGAAATACAAGTAGGTGGCTTAAAAACTAGTATTTTATGAACAGACAACTAGATTCATTGGACCTGTTGCCGCAAATACTGAACACTACATAGAACCTGTTATCAGCTGAGTCTGACCAAGATCCCGATAAGGGAAACTAAAACCCTTCTGTGTTAGGCCCGTGTTCCTACGCAGTGACAGACAGGGCCAATCTGTCACATTCCTGTGCATTGCCAACTGTGGGTATGACCACGGCTTCTTAGATAATGGTTCTGTATTGATAAAGGCAAGTGGGCAGAAGCAAATACTTTTACAAGATTTTAAGTCATCAGCTGGTACTCAAGACATTTCAGCATTTGGAGGAAGGAAAAAATCTTCCTGGTGACAAAAATTTATAACCGTTCCCAGATGGCAGCCTCAAAGGGCGTGTGGTTCCTGGAGTGCTACTGGAAGGTGGAGAATGAGTTGATGTCACTGCATTTGTAGTTTCAGGGCGCCTGTGTCCATTTGGAGGGTTCTTTTGTGGAGAAGCAAGGTGTTGCTCAATAGACAGGTCCTTTAGTTCCAGCTTATCTGCACTTTCCTCTTTGCTGTGCCGTGGAGATAAATTGAGTAAGCTGAGGACATCTTTCTTAGAAGTCATTGTTCCAGGAGCTCCTCGGAGAATCTTTATTGGGCCAGTGGAGTGATGGGGAGTGTTTTGCCAGAACATCTTTAAATTGTGAATTGCTTGCACTTTTTCATCAATGGCAGCCATTTTTAATTTGTCTATGTCTGGGGCATCAGCTGGACTTGAGCGAGCAGAACCAGCTGAGGAATAAGAAAGAGCAGGAGATGGAGTGCTGCCACCAGGAGACTGATGCCCTGAGCTTGGAGAGATATTTCTGGGTGATTTAGAAATATGAGCACTGTAGGGAGAGCTGGGGTACTTGAGCTTAAAGTGAGGCTGCTCTGTTAAGGACCCATGTGAATCACAACTTGGAGATGGCTGCCCACTGTATTGGCCTGTGCCTTCTTTGTTTGACATCTCCGATGTCGTAGGGCTATTATAGCCAGAACTTACTTTCTGAAGAGATGAACTCCTTGTTGGAGGCTTTGGTTTAATTGCAAGAGGTGAAGACTGATTCTTCTGACTAGAGCTGATTGGCCGACTGAATGCACTGGTCTCTGAAGATCTGAATGCAGACACACCTGCTGGGGTGGAAGCCCCATCATCTGAATTGTTGCTCTTGCTTACTTGGCTGCTGCTTCTCTGAAGACGTTCAACAGCAATGAGGTGACTCTGAGTTTCCTCCAGAATTTTTTGGGCCAACTCTTGTGGATCAAGCTTTGGATTACTGTCCTCCTGGGATTTGACAGTGCTGTCAGTCTCAGTGCTAGACTGGTCAGATTCCCCAGTATCAGAACTTGCAAGTTTCCCAACTTTTTGGAAAGGTGAATTTGGACTGGGAATAAGAGTCATCTTGACAGGAGAATTTGGGGTACTTATGCTCCCTTTGGAGTTGACGGACTCTTTAATGCCTCCAGTCTGACCAGTTTTGGGCTGTTTGTGATCAGGGGAAAATCTTGGTTTTATGTTTTCTTGGTAAGTGGCCAAAGGCTCATTGCTGATTATAGAAAAACCTTCATACTCTTCCTCATCTTTGCTGGCTACAGTACTGGTTTGTGGTGACAACTGGCTCTGTACTGCAGCCCTGTGTGGATAGATGTTCTTACACCTCTCATAGTCCTGGCGTCCTCTGTGTCCCACGCCATCCGGCATGCTGTCTGGCTTGGAAACAAAACTCATGGAAGAAGCAATGGAGCTCAGGCTGTACACAGAAATGGCATCTGACGCAATGCTGTCTGGACAAGTAGGAGAGAATGGAGGGTTTTGATACTGGGGTACAGGGTTGGAAATAGACTGAGCAGAAGCCAGTGACTCTAGTGATGAGGAGCTGTCCAGGCTAAGGCGCTTAGGCAGCTCTGTAGAATCTAAAAAAGAAAAAAGAAATGTACAAACATGCCCCTAGGTACACAGTAAAATCAAACAAAGCCAGGTAATCAGAATTAAGAGGAAATGCTATAAAACAGGCACTCAGAATCTTTGCTACTTCAAAAAACCCAACTACTACTTAGGTGAGGAAAAAACAAATGTGCACAGCCCAGGAAATGCACAGGAACCTCAGTCCAGGTATCCTTGATGAAACGTGTCAATTCATTATCATTTTATATCCTAAAAACAAGGGTGAGTTATACATCCTTCTGTTGTTGAACTCTATTCCCAGCTTTGGCCTCAGCCCAGTCTTAGTGTTTGTTTCCCATTTGAAAATAACATCTGCTGCACCTGTTGTATGATGTATGGTCTGTATGACATGTGTTGGATGGATGATGTATATATGATCTCTGTAAAAGGTAAGAGTGTGAGATTTCAACAGAAGCCATTCTGATCAAACCATCAGATGTTATAGGAGCAAAAACTACTGTAAGTAGCTTTACCAAAAAGTGCCAGCAAAGATTGTAGAGCAAAGTGCATGGTCCTCCTGTTAGCTTGTTTCCCAGTTTTCAGAATCACCTCCTCTTGGCCAACTTCACAAAGGTCAAAACCTGTAGCAGAATATGGAGCACAAAATCACATCTCATCGAAAGATCTGATGTCTTAAACAAGCGTGATCTCATTTAGAACACAAACAGAACAAAAAGATCTGTCTGTCCAAACTGACAGACCAAATGCACCAGTATTTTTTAAGTTACAAATTACCTGGAATTGTCAGGGAATGATATACTAAACACAACTCGGGACAGCATCCCACAGGCCCCTACCATTCATCATTAATCCAAAGTTTTCTCACAGAAGTGAGTCTGAAGAAGAGCACAGACCTTGGAATTCAGCAAATGAGGGCTGGGCTGCAGGAAGTATGACTGTGTGTGAGAAACGACACCTGACTTTTACAAGCCCCTCAAGCAGTCTTCTTGGATGTTTCTTTTTGCAGCATTGCCTCTTCCCTGCAATGATCTTTTACTAACTCTAAGCGAGGTCCAAGCTGGAATAAAATCTAGTTTGATATTTAGTTCTCATCTGTCTTTTCTGCAGGATGTAGACCCTGGTACATACTACCACCCTGGTACGTCCTATCCTTGCCCAGTGCACATTTTTCCCAGACAAAGGAATGGCTGGTTCACTTCAGTCAGAAGGGCAGAAGCAAACTCAAAAGTATGTATTATGAACAAGAAGGGAATAGGATCTCGAAATAAAAACTGGAGCTAAAGCAAATGGACAGCACCAAGCTGCTGTAAACCCTGAAATCCATGTTCTGCAGACCTAGGAGATGTTTTGGTGTATGAGAGAAAAATGCACCTTACCACGGGCCAACCAATAAGCAAAAGAGCTCTGTGCGTGTGCACCGGCAGAGACATACTGAGCAGTCAGGGATTGCATCCAGAGATGCAAAGACCAAACAGCACCCAGAGAAATAAATCTAAAGCTGTGAGTCTTGTCACTACTTCAAGCCACTATATCAAACACCAGCAGTAGTTTTAGGAAGACAACGGAAAGAAATGTTCTCCTACCTAGAGCTGCCAGAAACTCATGACAGCCAGGTAGCCTCCAGAGCTGGACACTGATGGAAACCTGGATTGGTGCAGAGGAGAAATCTTGCTCCTTCTCGCCTGCCTGAAGTTGAACCAGGACTTGATGCAGCTGAAGATAACAATACAAACATTAGCCATTCCATACAAATCACATCACTGCTTTTCTGACAGTCACAGCTAAACAAATGCAGTGCAAACGTCCCTTTCCCTGTACACCCATATATTCAGCTGCTGCTCCTGAACAGAACAGTGAGATGAAAAGGTCTGGACAGTCCAGGGACAGCAACAATGGACAAACTTGAACAGCAGCAAAGGTCGGGACAGAACAAGGTGAGGGTTGGGGGGTGTGGCCAGTGGAAACTGAGCAAGAAGGAAGCACAGCAGGAAAATCTGTGAAGTGGAAGAAAAGCAAAGACATACTTTGGGGCTGCTCACAGGAATATAAGAAAGCCTATTCCATGACTGAACCATACTCCTTATGCAAATCCCGAGAAACTCATTCTCAGCATGTAACTGGGCAAAACAAGTCATATGAAACCACGGAAGACTTTCCTAATACCTCCATGGTCTCCAGGAAAGATGTTTCTCAACTGTGCCCAAGGGACAGGAGTAGCAAAGTAGAGAAAAAACGTGTTTATGAAGATCTGACACAAATAAGGTGCCAGGATCCCATGTAATTCAAAAACACAGCCAGGGCAGGAAGGATGGAAAGTCATTAATCAGGGACCATCTAAACTCAGGACCACCCATCTCTTACAACCCACAAAAGCTTACACTTCTTTTTTTCCACAGTAGCACTACGGAGCAAGCTCCAGGCCTGAAAGCAGCTTGAAGACACTACTCTGCAGTGCAGGGAAATAAATGGGTCTGCAGAGACCAAGGCATTTTATCCTGCACAGCAGTGTCATTCCCCAGTGCATGTGATACTCACCATTCCCACCATATTTTTAACAGCCTTCGGGCAGCAGGTAACAAGAAGGGAAAAGAGGAGAAAAGAAAGAAAGAACACAGGTTATTCTGTGCTACAAAATGCCTGTGATAGGGAACCCTGCTGTGACATATCCACATGCAAAACAGCATCCTGACTCTGAGATGCTCCATCCAGACAAAAAAGGGAGCAATGGAAATGGCTTGAGCTGTGAATCAGGAGTCCAACCGCGTGGGAACAGGCAGCTGGAATCTGGGAGTGCCCAGCTCATTACAATCAACTCAGACACTTAGCAGGCAGATATTCGGCCAACCCACATTCTGGCAGAAGGCTGAACATAAAACAAGCCTTTCTCTTGTTTTCTCTGGGATACATTATTGGCACTAAATGCAGTCAGGAATCCCTAACTTTTCCTTGCACATGTGGTAGTACTGAAGTTCTCTCTTTTGTGGTTC
Organism: Phalacrocorax carbo; assembly: GCF_963921805.1. NCBI lineage: Eukaryota > Metazoa > Chordata > Aves > Suliformes > Phalacrocoracidae > Phalacrocorax > Phalacrocorax carbo. The sequence goes on along the minus strand of NC_087527.1, from coordinate 6,781,003 downwards.
CTGCCTTCTGTTTCGCACTAAAACTGAGCATTTTTTATCCAGAGCAAAAGATCAGGCTCCCTGCCTTGTTGCTTCACTAATGCCAAGAGCACCTGCTCCCTTATGATGCCTATCACCCATATGGGAAAGACAGTAAGCAACACCCACTGACTGAACTGTCAGTTATTACACTCCAGTTTTCAATAAAATCTTCTCTCCTTTGGAACAGGCAGAACTGTAGCTGCTTACCAACTGAACTGCTGAGAGGAAGGAGAGGGAAAAAAACAAGTAATTGCATAGGAGGGGAGAGCTAAGTTGAAAAACCCTGACTTGTAACTGGATAGTGTCTTGTGCAAAAGGAAATTCTGCCTGGGGTTTGGGCTATAGAACATTTGCAAAAACAATGCAATACCCCTGCCAATATTTATTGCATGGGGAAGCTGAGGAAGTGGTGAGTGCATCTTTTGTTAGTTGTGTACAGCCATCTGAATGTCTTTCCTAGGGTGATCTAATTATCCGAGGCAAGAAGACAATCGTGAAGTAATCTCATGGACACTCTAACACATTCCGATCTGTTGGAACGTTGTCTACTACTCATCACATCCCTTCTACTCCGGGCCTCCCTCTGGTGGCAATGAGGACAAAATAACCCTGCTATTCAACCACAGAAGTCTCAGACACTGAGAAAAGAGCCAAGGCAAGAAAGCAAAATTTCTAAAGGACAAGCCATTAGAAATATCTCATGTGCTACTGTAGATCATAAGATGAAACCCTTTCCTTGAAGCAGACTCAGTCTAACGGACAGACAAAGCAGGCTTCTTAATGAGTAACAGAAAAGCTGGGGCTGTTATTTTGAATTTTGTGGAGAGTCAACAGGACAGAATGAAGGGGAGCCCTCTGAAGCTACACAGGGATAATCCTAGCTACCCACCATGGTACTTCCCTAGAACACTTTTTCATGGGGAAAAGGGAAAAGAAAGTGAGCTGTATGCCCATTCACTATGTGCAGCGTGTTCTTTACTAAAGCAGGCAAATGATCAAGATAAACCGCATTAGAGGAGCAATCAGGACAGTACGAAACATGTAATGGGAAGCCAGCCAGGCTGGTGGCACAGAGAAAGGTTAGGTTATGCTAGGCATGCTAGAAGGACTGAGGAGAGGGAGGAATGTGAAGGAGATTAAGGGGAGCAGGGAGGAGTCCCACAGCCACAGGTGCCACTGCCTTTTAAAGTCTGCGAATCCCTTCAGCAGAGCTATGAGCACACACACCATGGGAAGCATAAGCTCAGTAAGTTTTCTGACAGACCTCACGTTGCCAAAGTCAATTATACCTCAGGACTTTGGTAATTACAGCGGACAAAGACCAGCCAACATTGGCCCTAGACACGACGGCCAAATAACAGCTAGTCGTTCTGCCGCTCGTTTCCCATATTTTGCTTCCCCCTACTGCAGTAGGTATCATGTTTTCACTTCTGCCACTGAACGGAGAGACCTAAGGCCATGCATCCCAACAACATACCTGAGTTTTTCTCGTCTGGACACACACTTTCATTCACACAAACACGCAAGTTTAGAATTTCAACCCTGAAGTCTCCTAGCAAGGTTGATAAACCAGAGTGTAAACAATTCTGTGCATTTCTCAATTTACTGACCTGAGAAGAACCTTTAGAAACTGGTACTGGAGGAAAACCTCCCAACTCACCCTGTTGATAAGCTGTTCTCCTGTTTCTGAAGCTGTGATAAGTTTACAAAGTGCCTGAAGTGCAGGGTTAGGCAAACCTGAAAAACATCAGCATAAACAGGGATTGTTAAATATCTGTTTCTTTACTGCTAGAAATGCAACAACCTGAACAGAACTAACTCGGCTAATTCCTAAAACCCCTCCCCCCACATCACCAAGCAGTTCTGGAAGCAGCAGCAATGAAGCAACAGCAATTTCCAGAAAGCAAACAATCTTCCGCTTTGCATCTGACTGAGAGCTGGGAGAAAGGAATAGTCACATCACGGTTTTCAGATACTGTACCCAGTAGTAAATGATTCCCATCTATGACAAAATTTTCATAAACATTTACTTCTAGAACCTCTACCCTGTTAAATACTATTTCGCTGATGTAAAACTTCACCATTTTACACGCTTGCATCAAAGAAAAGCAGGGAAAGGTTGATGTCTGCTTGGACAGACGAGGACAGAGCCCAGAGCCAGCCTGCTTCTTACCTAGGAGGGACTGTATGGTGGTGCTGCACTGCTGCAGGCGGTCACCGGGGTCAGAGGTTGGGAAGAACACAGCTGCTGGGAGGCCACTGGCTGGAGGGTCCAACCTAAATCCTACTGCAGTGAGTAGTGCCTGCCAGCCTGGAATGCCACCAACTTTATTCTCCACGCTTTGCTGGGAGGTATACATGGAGTTGTGCTGCCCGTTCTGGATTCGCTGCAATGATTTCTCCACCTTTGGGGAATACACAGCATTAGCTTACTTTAGAAGAGATTTTTACTAACCACCTCTTTTTATACAGCGAAGAGGCAGGTACAGCAGGTTTAGAGACAGTGAACCCAGTGTTGAACCTGACCTGTCTTACACAGAAGGATGTTAGTGCACTTGAAAACAGAGGCTCCAGTAAGTCAGCACTCACAGCTGTAAAATCACTGTGATGTCAGTATTCTCTGGGATGCTGGGGAAAGTAATGCCACAGGAAACTAAGTACCAGTTTGATTGTGACAAGTTCCCTATAAGCCTGGCAGCCGCATTTCTCCCCAAAAGATGACTCGCATTCAGGTTCCAGTCTCTTGTATACATTGCTTATTACCAGGCAAGAGTCTGCAGCTATATGGTAAAAAGTAGAGAGAGATGTGTGTCCACAAAACCCAGCAACTGGGATGACTAGCAATGTTCACAGGTTTCTATTGTCCTATGGATACTCCATATTCCTGTGGCACCACAGAAGACATATTGGAAAGAACAGTATTAAAAGTCATTAGAGATTATTCTAGCTATCTGGCAATTTGGCTTCAGTCCTGCTGCTCCCCACAACAGGCTACTGGCACATATGGGGACAAAAGTGCCTCTTATTTTCCAAGTATGCAAAGAGACAGCAGTCACTGTGCTCTGCATCTCCATGACTGCAACGTTCATAGCTATTTTCTTGTCGAAACAATTAACCCCAATGATTATCTCATCTTTAAAGCAGAGACCCATTTCAACAGCTGAGGGAGGACTTTGTCACAATACAACGTAAGATTTCACTTACTTTGCCTACACTCCATCAGGTGTCCCAGTCTTTTTACACTGACCCAGAGTTTTCACAAGAGACTACCTTATGGTAAGGGATAAGGGCTGAAGGTGTATATTCAAGTGCGAGTGGCTACACACCAGGGTGTTCCTCTTCCCATTCATCATCTACAGATACATACCCACAGGTAACATTATCTCACAACTACACAGGCTGCAATGCCCCTTCCTGTGCCTGCTGGGTGTGGTAGTGTTTCCCTTCTCTTACCAGATGTAGCAGGACACGCAGAGCATCTCGTGCCCTTTCAGGGTGTTGCAGAATCTCAGTCAGGGCCTGTCCTACTAGTGAAGAAGGGCTGTTCAGCTTCATATCACTCCCAATAAGCATGAAGCCTGCAGAATTGAGAATGAGATATGCTCGATCTCTTTTTGTTACAGAAATGTTCAAGACAGAAGCAGATAACCTCTGTCCTCTCAGACTAATGGAATGATTTACTGTGATACTCTTTTTCTCAGAGCAGCTGCCCACTCCCTGCCTGGTCCCATAGACTGAAATTCCAGACAGCTTCTAGACGCTTCTTACCGTCCTCCTCTATTAAATCATCAGCATTTTCCTCTTTGAGCAAGCCAAAAAACACTGACTGCAGCTAAACTTGTCCTAGCATGCTCCATGTCTCCTTTACAGCAGTGGAAATCAATAGATGCTAAAGAGTGCTCACAGAAACAGAACTCAGAAAACTGAGAGATTTCCCTGTCTCGGTCAGAAACCTGTCTTGGCTTATGCACCATCTAAATGCTAGATCCTCCAAATATCAGCACAAGGAGCTCTGCCTGCCCCTTCTCATTGATTACAGCGAGGTATGTAGCTGACCATCCTTGCTTTGGTGCTCTGAGACACCACCAGGAGTTAAAGGTGAAAGTCAGGGATTGTGTGTAATGAACTTGCTTCCATACCATGGAAGGGGCAGTACTAAGACAGCCTGAGTAGCTGGAAGCCTCTGCTTGGTGGTGATGCCAAGCACCCATGTCCATGCTCATTCTTCCTTGCCTGGGATGTGGTCACTTTTTTATTTTTCTTTATTAATGCTCCTTCGAGGCGGAAAAATCTTGGAAGGAAAATAAAATACAAACTGGACTGTAACCTAAACTCAGCTCCCACCTGGTATTGTCTGAATCACGTTCTAACGCTGGACTCAACAAGCCTGAAAACACTGTCAGACTAACTCCATATGCTCATTTTAACAAGCTCTCCTGAGTTTCCCACTTCCTTAGCTACATACACTTTACATCAAAGCCATACTCGCAACAGCTTCCTGATCTAAAAAACATGGTACTGCTTCCTGTGCAAAAAAAAAAAAATCCATTTGGGGAATGTCTGCAGCTTTCAAAAACCGGGACTTGTGCCGGCAAAAAAAAGGTTATTTGTACATATCCCTGTAATAACACTGTTGAGGGCCAAGACTCCGTCTTTCTGAATCTCAACTCGCTCATCTAATTGAGAGGGAGTAAGCACCAGCAACCCACCCCAGAACTTACGCTGCTGAGAAATTTCCAGTGGAAGCAAGGGAAACCCTTCTATTAACAAGACCAAAAAGTAAGCTGTACAAGGTTTATGTCACAGAAATCACAGCTACTGGTTGCTGCTGCAACTTCCAGAAGTACTACTCTTGCCTCCTTGTTAGAGTTTCACTCAATTCTCAGTGAGCAGGTTCTGTAAATTTGCTCAAGCTAACTCCATCCCAAGTACCCAGGAAACTTGACCCTACAGATTTCAAACATAGGGAATGAATTATTGTATTGCACATTATTTTTTTCCAGTCATGATACTGTTGTGAGGAAACACACTTCACCTCACAATTGCTTTAAATTATATAAAATTCATAACCCATTTACTATACACAGTGAAATATTGACGTTTTCCATGACACTGACATTCAACCACACTCAGCTGAACCAGGGTCTGAAACACAGGGGCTGAATTCTGGGAGAGCACAGGACACGTGCTAGTCCCAACTACCTGCTAGCACCGCTTCTTGCTTAACTCAAACAATTTGGCATAAGAGCGTTTCCTAGAAACCCCATCTTGTTTGTCAAAAAGCAGATTCTTCCTACCTGCCCAGTTGGATGGATGGGAGAACTGCTTGCTGCTCTGTACAGTTTTCATCGCTTCTCCAAGGGCTGCACTGGCTTTCATCCCATTTAAGAGGGAGGAGTAGAAGGCATGCACAAACATTTTGGAAGCAGACACAGGAACAGGCCAGAGCGACACTAGGACACACTGAGCACCAGCAGCCAGGAATGCTCTTGTCAAGCCAATTACTCCATCAGCAGTGACTTTGCTGCTGGATTCTTGGTAAGAGCCAAGAACCACTAATTTGACAGGAAGCCGCAGATCCAGGACATCAGCTGCTGTAAGCAGAAACTCCTGAAGAGGAGGGCAGTCTGAGATGCTCTCCACATCACTGGCATCATCCTGCATCCGAAGGGATTCTGGGATTGTGTAGGGGTTCCCAAAAGAACTTTTGCTGCTGGCTGGATTGCTATCGGTGTTGGGTGTCAGGACCAAAGCAGCCAGTTTCCAGGAGACATGGGTTGCAAAATGGACACATTCTGCCTGAGTGAGGGCAGTCATGACCCTCTCTTTTGTTGCTGCACTGCCAACTAAGGGCTGGCAGCCAAGTAACTCAGATACCATATATGCTTCCTCTTCTGCAGAGGGCATAGGTCCCCATAGCCACCTGTCCATAACTGCTGAAGGAAGCTTGGGATTTCCTATGACAGCTGCCATTGAGGTAGAACTGGAGTAAGCAGGAGTATTCTTCCTCGCATGGGACTACAGAGAAAAAGAGAGAAAATGGGGTTCAAAGATCTGTTTGTTATGGTGCTGGTAATAAAGTATCCTGTCTCTTTGGCTCTAAACAGAAGTCTGGTTGTCATAATTGCAAAAACACTTTGTGTTTCTTTAGTTTCTTCCATTTAACTATTCCAAGGAACATTTCCACCTGAGTCAAGGCAGGATTTCTATCCCCATGTCTTGGGTGAATGGATAGATAAGAACAGAAAGCAACAGGCTTAGCCCATGTCCCTTTGAGGGCTGCAGCAGAGCTAAAAGCATGAAGAAGATCCCAGCTTCCCACCTTATGGGAAGACTACTTGTAATCACTCACTAACTGGTTTCTCACACATGTATTTCAAGGATCAGTATCACCACTGCCAGTGGCATGGTGCCACAGAAACCCCACATCAGTAATGCTCACAAGGTTCAGACCCTTTTGCTGTTCCAGTAACTATGTTTAACCCAGTGCAAGCCAAGAGAGCAGCAGAACACTGCTCAGCAAGAGCTGATGTGACTTAGAGCATTCTCCCTGAAGACCTGGGCCTTAGAAATGCTAATGCCAAACATCAGCATAAAGATACTTCTGTAGGATTTGCTTGTGGTATTCACTTTGTCTTAAAGCTTCAGTGTCACCAGACATTAGTGGCCTTCTCCACACAGAAAACTAAAATGTAGGTAAACATGCTAGGAATGCGATAGGGCAGTCAGCTTGCCAAGGAAGCTCAGTACTGATCACAAACACCTACATTTCTGCAGTCTGACATGTAGTTCCACACCCCAAGACGTGGTATCCTTTAGATGAGGATATCCAAATGATCCATTCCCCTTGTCCTTCCTTGGCATGCTTGGGGCTGTGATTTTGTACCGCACGAACTACACCAGAACCTACTTCACAGCTGTGGTGCTCAATGTGCTCATCAGAACTGGGAGTGCCTCAGGATGGTGGTATATTTGTGGTTTCTATTCCTGCATCTGGCATAGCAGGACAGAGCTGCTGCTATTCTGGCATGTATAGGAACCTGCACCCCACAGGAGGGGTCTATGAGAGTGAGGTTTTATAAGGCAATGTCAGACCTTGGAGCTGGGATTCAGTGACTGGATGGATGGCACTGCAATGAGGCTGAAGCGCTCATAGAGGTACTCATTGGAGGAACTGCCCTTCAGGAGAGCAAATGGAATGAGGTACAGTTCTCCCTCCAGAACCAGTATCAGCTGGCGGTGGCGGCCAACAGGCCCACTGGAATGCATCAAACCCTGAAAAGAAAAGGAGAGAGAATCAGTTTGGCCCTTTCACTCCATCAGTGCCCCAGCCTGCACTTTTCGAGCATGAGGCTCGTGTCTGATTGCACATCAGGTTTGGAAATCTCCCCATCAGAATTACACTCTGTGTGAACACAGATGCGGTGGCAGGTGAGCGCACATTGGCATTGGACAGCTCTATACAGCTGGGCCCTTGCTCACCTGCGCACAAACAATACCATTGGGATGAAGGAGCCCTGAGCACACTGACACAACTCTACAGAACTCGGTTGTCACACCCAGCCTCAGCAAGCGCGTTGGGGCCCAGCCTCACCACAGGACAGAAGCTCCTTCTGCTCCAGTGTAAAATCTTTGTTAACCCCAACCACCTATGTCTTGATAATAATATTATCATCTTATCCCTTGAAAGAGAATATTCTTTCTGATACTGATCTTCAAAATAGGAATTTCCTATATAAAAGTAAACGATCTACAGACAGATTGTGTGTATGACCTGCACTTCAAGACACTTGACGCTGTAATCAACCCAGAGTCACAAACAGGTTTAAGGAAAAAGCATCTTATGGATGGAGAAGTCAGGCAGAGAGACTGATAAACAGGGAACTTGCAGCTGGGCACAAAAAGTAACAACTGCTCCTGGTCCCATGTAACCGTGGGAATTTCACTCTTATTTATCTAGTGTATCATAAAAATAATTAGCATGCCAGGAAAGGGTAACGTCAAAGCACTAAAATTTGCTCCAGCTTAAACACTTGCAGCGTGCGCGCGCGTGCACACACACACACAGAGTCAGAAGGACTCTCAATGCAAAATGGCAGTAAATTTCTAAGCAATTCTACACCTTTAAACTAGAGTAGCAGCCATAGCTTGGCCTAGCAAATAAACCACTCATCTGAAGATGAAACTTTTATCAAAGCTTGGATGAGACCAAGTCCTCAACTTGACATAGTTTTGGAGAGAACCAGTTCAACTAGTGGTGTTCTATTTCTGTCTAGACTGCTTGATGTTCCCAAAGGCAAGCTAACTTTGCAGCATTCACTGCAGGACGGAGACAAGGATCTAGTATGGAGGACCAGATCCCTGCCTCTAGATTCTCAATTCTTTTGAGAATATTCTTTTAAAGCCATTTTAATTGCCATAAAATGTAGCAAACATCTGTTTTGACAGGAGATAACCAGCTACTCAGGCTGCTCAGCAAATTAAGACAAAACTGCCTGACTCATTCTAAGTGGATTTCGGAACTAGCTTCCAATGCCTCCCAACATTACCTCTTCCTCATGCAAATTCTGGGGCTTCAACAGAACAGCAGTAAAGGAAGTATATTTTTCAAACATATGGCTTACATTTCATAAATAATAACCATCAAAACCTCTGAGGTGCTAGTTAGATACATTCTTCTTGGAAGAAACAACACCCATATTCTAACTCTTGTCTGTTGTTTATCGAAGATTACTCCCTTTAACATCCCTACTTTAGAACATGCTTATATCAGCTGAGTCCCCATTTAACAGGGGAGAGAATAATCTTCCTTCTTTTGCTGCCAACAATGAACTACTACTATGAAATGCTAATGGAAACATAGACTTTTGAAACAAGACGGGTACAGATGTCAGAAAATCCTAACGTGTGGACGTATTGGATAATCAGACACTGCAAGAAAAAAGAAAGGGATATTGCGCATTTTGAGGGTGAATATTACTGCGTGTGTGAAGTTTTATATATAGAGCTCAGACAAATGCACCCTGGTCCTAACACACAATTCTTCCTCTCCACTTTGCTCAGGGTCTGCCTGGAACAGACTTCCAGACTGCACTGTGATACACTGACAGCTGACGATTAATTTGAGACACGCTGACCCCCTCTCACTAGCAATCAAAGAATAACAGGAATCTGCAGTCAGTCTCAAGCTTTAGTTCTCAGGCAGCAGCAAAGATGAATGAACATTACTAAAGAAATAGAAAAATCAGTCCAGCAGTCTCCTCCAAAGGGAGTCTGGAGCGAGTCAGAAATACCAAAAACAGGTCAGCTATGAGGGAGAATGTCAAACAGTAGAAAGTTGAAGAGAGACAGCAAGGTGCTTTTAAAGGCTTCTTGCTATTTGAAGTGGGAACAAAACTGCTGAAGGATAAGAAAATTTTCATTTAAAATGAGTTAAAAATAGTTGCTGACCTCTTGCTGTTTCTCACGTTCTCCTTACAGCTCTGGAGCTCATCCTGCCCCCCAGACTGGAGACGGCAGGGCCGTTGCTGACACACAGCAGCCTCAGGAGCCTTCCTGCAAACCACCTCCGCTCTGTCCTGACACACTGTTTACAACCCCAGCAGCCCTGAGGGGGGCCTCCCCAGCACTCACTGCCTGGGGTGAACCAGCACGCGTGCTCCGCAGCTAAATTTACCAGCCTCCATTCAACCGTGCCTCTTTCTGCAGAGCCTGAGTTGACAAGCAGCAGCTTCCCACCAGGGTAGTTGTTGCTTTCCAGAAATGTTTTTGGTTTGCTTGTTTGTTTGTTTTGTTGTTTTTTTAATACATATTCCATTTTACTTACTGCTCCAGGAGCTTTAGCTGTCAGCAACACAATCAGAGCATCTGAGCCATAGCGACATGTGCCTAGCAGAATTTTTCATTTATATGTAAAACCCCTAGAGTTTAATATTTTTTTCCCATGATGGCTGTATGTGCATTACAGAAACAGAAATAAAACTGTGAGGAGCATTTGCATTGCATATGTCTCCAAGAATTAATTTTAGGGTAAATTCTAACAAAAAAGAATCTCTTCAGTGAGAAAAAGGAGAAAAGCACGAACTGCCAAGCACAGGAACGTGTGCTCTACTTCGCAGCAACGATACTAGCTACACCAGGGATTTGTCACAAAGGTGGAAAAATCTCTGGTCCATCACTCACGGGGAGCACAGCTGTGCAGGGTTAGGCCAGCTGAGAGCTGCTGGCCTGGAGGGATCCCTCACTTGCAGCTATTGTCACTGTAACTGGAAGTTTCTGTTATAATGGGACTGCCAAATCACACACAAGACCTGAACTACATCTTCTTACAAAGTGGCTAGTCAGGACCCTGTACCTGCTAATTCTGTGCTCTCTGAAAGCCCTGCCAAGCTCTAGAGTACCTTACTGGAGCCAACTTTGGGCCTTAGACACGCAAACCTGTCAAGCAGTGCCCGACCACAGCGTGTCCTCCCTGGGAAAGTGAAGCAGGCTCCTGGGGTTCCCCATGAGGACTTCCCCCTGGCCTGTCTTACCCATTTACACGAGGTGTAGGCAGGCGTTAAACTCCCAGGTGAAGCTTTCTCAGGAACGTTGTAGAAGATGACAGAGAAAACCCATAAGCAGGGCTGACCTCCTCGCCCTGCAAAGAGGATGCACATGCTGCCTCTGGAGCAGAAGGCCCCGCTCTCCAAGATTCATGGTATGACTGTGGGATGGCAGGCTGACAGAGCTAACAAAGGTTCAGGCTCAAAGTTTATGCCTCTGCAACAGAGGTGACTTCTGCAGTCAAGATTAAAGCATCCAAACAACCTTTAAAGAAACCCAAGGTAGAGCAGGTTTTCCCTCTCACATGACAGAATTGTGACTTTTTGATCTGTTTGTTCAGCTGGATAGAAATTGAGAAAAGACTAATTCTTGACCAAGTGACTTTACCTCTTCTAGCTAGAGATAACACATGACAGAGACAGGACTTTTTAATTTAGCCTGCCATTGCTCCATAATTCTGGAACCAGGGACTGCACTGCCGCTCCTGGCCTCCTGCATGGGCTGGCCAGGGCTGCCACAAGACACCGCACCACACAGCTTCCCTTTGCTCCTGCATTCACCCCATGATCTACCAGCATGGGACAACACTGGGGCCTGCCCCTCCACCCCTGCGCTGGCAGGTGTGCCCTGGAGCAGCAGCACCCTGACCGGGCTGAGCACTGGGACACTGACAGTGAACTGGGTGGGCTGCTGAGCGCCTGACCAGCCCCAGGAACAGCTCCCTCCTGCTGCTGCTGGCACCTGCCAGGAGCTCGTCCATCTCCTTGCAAAAGCACCAACCCCTGGAATGGAGAGAGGGCAAGGCTCAGCTTATCTGGGTGCCAGCATGGCACTGCGTGGCACCAGGAGGTGCAGGGTGGGCCAGTGGTGCTGCCAGGCTCCCAGTACTGCTTCCTCAATCTCCTTGACCTATTTGTCCCGAGATAGAGCTACTGAGTTTGCCAATTAGTGTTAGTGAATTAAGGATACACTTCCTGCTTAGGTTCATTAAAAGGATCACACTTTGGCAGCTGGCTGGAAGTGGTATCAACAGCAACATCCCTTTTTCCCACCTCCCAACAAACCCAGTCTCACCATCTGGGAAGACCAAGTAAAAAAAAAACACCATGCTTCAGATACGATCCCCAAGCTGCCTATTCTTGCTTTCCCACAGTGGCAGAGGATTTTGGTAAGTAAATCTCTACATTTGCAAGCACCAAAGGCTTACTCCTTCCATAGGTCCTATTAATAAGTCGTAGAGTGCACGGAGTGGGGGTTTGGTGAAGGAAGTCTGCCTCCTTGGAAGAGATGATGTTCCATCCTTAACAGGAGACATGGTACTGCTGAACAGACTGGTCATGCTCTGACAGCTCCTGTGGGCAAAAGGCAAGTGAGACATTAGTTGCAGAAATCTGAAGTTCTACGACAGGTTGCCCTGACTTCACAACTCTGATGATGAGCCAGTCCCTGTCCATCCAGAGGACTCTGTTCTGTAAGATACTTCATGGTAGGGCTTTATTCTCCTATTCAGCTTCACACATCGCCATGAACAGTAACATTAATGGCAGGGTAAACCTGTTGCAGACAATATATTACATTGCTATGGAGTTTGTCTACAAACTCTATTGCCTGAAGAGCTGTTCACAGTTTTTACCGCATACCTATGTACAGTGGTTGTGTGCAGGCAAACGTGAGATCCATTAAAAACTGACTACAAACACAGGAAGATTTGCACTTGCGTTTTGCACCAACTAATCTAGCGTTGTACTAAAAGGAAATATGACAACAGGCAAACAACAAGACCTGAAGATTATGTCTGCAGTTGCTGACACTCCTCTGAACAGCTCCATGAAGCCAGATGCAAGAGCTAACCTGGAGCCCATTTCTGACATTCCCACAGGCAGAACTCTGCACATGCTCTCCTGGCATCACCAGCCACCTAACACCATCACTCTGGGGAGACTGAGATGGCATGGCTACAAAAAGTTATTGTCCTGTTGAGGAAATGATGTTGCCCCATTCTGGGCTCACTAATCCAGCAGCTGTACTCCCCAGAAAGGTTATCCTTGGCATGGTGCCATGAACAACCATTTTATGTGAACAGGATAGCTTTCCAGAAAGTTTTAACAGGTGGGCCTTAAAGAAAAGGCAGGGAGGGAAATAAGACATTGAACAGTAACGGTAGTGCAAGGTCTGAAGTGTAACCAGAGTCACCACTGGGGCTGTCCAGTAATGAACACAACAATCTCAAGCATAAAAGGCCACCCATGAGGCAAAATATGCCCTGCTGTCCTCAAGGTGTGAAATGCATTTGAGGGAGGGTTCCGTGAAAACCCAGTCCAGATCACATTCTGATGATGCTGCGCAAAGAAAGCCTCCCTCCATTCTTGGTCTCTATGAAGCACCGTTCTGCCTCTCAGATGCCTTCCAACGCTACGTGCCTTTGCCAATTTACAGAACAGGAAAGCATCTATAGTTTCTTGATTCATGACCAAACTCATGCACTTTGTCAGGACACTAGTCTGCAATGTCCTTTTTTTTAAGAACATTTACTCAGAATAAATGCCTTGTCTCTGTGTCTTATTTTTACCTCTTGCTCGGGCCCATTCTTGGCTATCAACACAGAAAAGAAATAAAAACAAAATATTTGCACATCCAGGAAATCAAAGGAAAACTCAGCGTCCAACACATGTTAATCAAGAAGGTATATTAATAGTTAACTGCATATTTGCTCTAGGAATATATATTCATATCTATGCATATATACATGCTTATAGCAGATATATACACAGATGCATACAGGCACAGTATCTCTTTGTACTACCAGATAAAGCCAACAAGCAGGAAAAAACAAGAACAAAACATTGCACTCAAGTGCACTCCTTCTACCACTGACAAACCACAAGCCTCAGACATACCCCTGACCTTTTCTGACACATACCAATGGTCAGATTCAGAAAATTTCTTTTTCACCTCTATTTCTCTCCTCAGCTGCTTCAACCAGTCTCCAGACCCAGCTCACATCATGTCTAAAACATATTCTCTACAGAAAAAACGATGCTGCCACCCATACTCCTCACTAACAAGGAATTTACGTCTTACAGGCCAACAGGAGTCATTCAGGAATGCAAATGGAAGCCTGGTGTCCAGCTGCCCATGCTCTCCGATGCAGAGATTCTGTTGAAAGTATGAGTACGCTGCTGCTACTCAGGGCTGCTGAAAACTTGATGAGGTGGCTTGTGCAACACTGTGTTCACTGCAGGATCAGCATGGACACAGCACTGTGTGCTCCCCTCTGGACCTCTCTGCCTAGCCTCACTGCAGCAGCTGACTGAGCCAAGCACACTTTGCAGTGCTCGGTTGCTTCCACACTTTATGTGGCACAGATTTTAAAATCAGATTAAGAAATAAAAACTGTGCTTTCCCAAACTCATGCATTTCTAGTGCCCTCAACCTTATGCTTAAAGCACATCCCTGTAGTATATCCTCCCTGATATACCAGTCTAGAAGGGCAGGGATACCCCACTGCTTATCTAGGAACCAGTGAGCATGTAGAGCTTTAGTCCAAGCACAACAGCCCTGACCTTCCCAAGAAGCAGCTCTTTGCCAGCAGGTGGCACTCGCCAGCCTCACTTTCTGCATTAAGCGATTTCTAACACACTAATTTATTGCAGGGAATAGGGGCTTGATTACTCTAATCAGCAGAGCCTCCTTCATCTTGGTTTCACAGCCAAGCAGCTCTAGATTTATTCCTTCACCACTCGGATTGCTTTTTATTAGAACAAAACCAAAGGAGTATCATAAATCTTTCACATCTCTTTCCTGTCTGTTCATGTACACAAAGAAGAGTGAGAAAATCCACAGGGGGAGGATGGACAGAGATCTTTTATAGCAGGCAGAGCGGACCTGGAGCCCTGGCTAGCCCACTCCCTTTTCTCCCAAACCAGTGCAAACAAATGGCTCTCCAGGTGGCTTGTCAGGCATCTGACTTCAGGCGATTTCAATACGACAAGAGGGAGACTTCTGAATCTTTGGCCAAATGCCCCTTCCAGAGAACACCAGTGCTGGCTTCTGGGATGATGCACTGATCATTTCTATGTTGCTTTTGCAATGTAATAGGGTCCCCTGATTTCTGGAACAGTAAAATCTCTTGTTTGGAAGCCTCTGCAAAGACTCCGCAGTGCTGCTTATTTATAACCCTTTGTATAAGGCAGCCTGACGTGCACAAGCAGAGGAAACAGCACAAACTGGGACTAAGGACTGCCGGCATGTATCAGCGTTAACTCTGCTTCCGCCCTTTGTCCTGCAGATGCAGGAACAAAGCAACGATCCCTTGACAGCCTCAGAGAAAGGGGGAGAAAGCCCGTGTCATGCAAGCCTTCAGCTCAGGCTGATTTGGCCTACCACCAGCCTCTCAGGGCCTGGCTCTGCTTGCAGAGGATGAACGTGGCTGGGCCCAGGCACGAAGGAGGGGTTCATACCACAATCAGCACAGAGCTGCTCTTGCCTTGGCACTCTTTAGGACTCTGGATGAGTCAAATACTACTCACGACCAAGCACAGCCATTCTGGAGGGCTGGAAGTCAGCCTTATTGCTGCAGTGGTCTGACAGCCTCAGGACAATGGATATCCATCAGGCCTGTCATTCTGCAAGCCTTCCTCAAAAAGACCCCTCCTAGAGTTGCAGCCCTGAATCTACATTCAGGGCCTTGACACACTCACAATACCAAGCTGTGTGAAGCTCCAGAAAACGTTCAGATATGAGCTCCCTGTGGATGCTTTCAAGGATCTGCAATTATCTCCAGAACTCACCAGTGGTTGCACAAAACCCACAGACCACCCAGCACTGTCTGTCTGTGTGGTCTGTACTTGGGCAGCTACAGCGCTGCACCCTGTATGGTAGAGAACCAGATAGATAAGAGACTCTCCAGCCACTATTTTTCTGTCTGTCTCCCGAAGACCTCACTTCATCCTGGGCCAGCCAGCACCCCTGGTACAGCCCTATCTCTCTGCCGTGGAGGGGGTCAGCTGCTTGGTTCTCCGGGGCAAGCTGTCAGGCGCCTGAAGGCATTAATAGGCTTTAATGACCCTGACCAGCCCCAACTGGGGCCTTCACCAACATGCCCTGCCCATGGGTCCAGGAGCTGCTTTTAAGCTGGGGCCTGGGCTTTTGGTCTCTGCTCCAGCTGCGCTACAGGTATGCTCATCTCCAGCTCCATCAGAGCACTGCCTGTGCCTGCCCATGACCCCTGCCAATCCAGAGCCTAATCTGACAGCTAACACCCCCACAGAGCTGCCCCCTCTCGATGGACTTGCACAGCCATCAGAGGGCTGTGCCTGACCCCAGTTACCGCCACCGGACCTGATCCTGACTTGTACACTTGCACAGCTGGCTTGACCTCAAGACCTGCCTCATCACCAGGCATTTGCCTGATGATCTGGACTCCTGGCTGACTCTGGCTGCCACCCCCAGGTCTGCCCTGCTCACTTTACTGGGTACTGGGGGATGGTGTCCGGCTGGTGTGGCCCCTGCCTGCAGGCTCTGCTGCTGCACCTGGCTCTCCATCCATTAGGGAGCAGCTGGTCTTCGCTGGGTGCACAGCCAACAGGGCCAAGATCAACACAAAGGCAGGGTCACACAACAAGGAGAGTGCAGATATGCTCAGACATCACATGACATTCACTAGGATGAAAGCCTGAGCAAAAAGAGATGAAAGAGTGTCTTGGCATTTTTACTGCTGCTGAGACTCCATGTGAAATGTAACCACCTTCTGCTAGATTCCTCTGGCTGGATTCATAGGGACTTCACTCTTACTGGGGCACTCAGCTTGCTCTGGAAATCTCCAAATATGCTTCTAGGACTGGCCATGGACCCTGAGCATATTGACTCTGCTGGGAAAAAAAAAACCTCTTTGCAATTTTAAGGGGAGCTGGGAGATAGCAATGACCTTAGCAGAAGTGAATTCACATCTCAAGTTATGCTCCTTTTTACCTCCCAACTTGCCTTTTACAAATTCCCACCTTGCTGCACTGCAAAAATTGCCCTCAAGGAAGTATATTTTACTCTTTGAGCAGTGTCAGGGCTGATCCTCACGTTTTCTGCAGGTACATGGAAGGAGGACAAACTGTATCTGTATGATGGTAGAGAGGCCAAAGAAAAGGTGGGGGTGCTATATTCAGGTACAGGCAGTGATCAAGTCATTTGCCAGAGAAGATGATTAGCAGGGAGGAAATCAGATTTTAATCTGGAAACCCAACAAAAGTCTAAGAGCCCTAAGGAGCAGAGAAAACAGAAACTGCATAATATATGAGCAACTTGGGGGCTTTATTAGTGGTATCCACAGCTTAGACAGCCATTGCCCAGTACTGAGATCACTGTAGTGTCCCTTCAGTGCGTCTTTCTCCTCAGAAGTTCCTTAACTGCCAAACCCCCACATTTTTGCTTTTTAAAGCAGAACTGGCAAAAAATCATAGTATTCTCTGCTTAAAAGCCAGTTTACCTGATGACAGCAGCCAGAGGGCAACCGTCCCAAACCAAGGGCTTCCTTTCAATCACCCACTTGTTGCCAGACACGGAGACTGGATGGCTCCAAACAGTCCCAGCATCTCCGGGGCCTCATTTTCTAACATGGGACCTTAACAGCATGTGCAGTTTCTGTGCGTGAGGGAACTTGCACTGGCTCCAAGCCATGCAAACTCCCTTGAGGATCTCCAACATTCAAGCGCAAGATGTGAACATGCATTCAGGCCCCACATGAGGAATGCAGGGCCTGCCTTGGCAGTAGGGAAGACAAGCTCTTATTCTCAACTCCAAGCAGGCCCTACTCTTCTTTGTCCCCTGCAGTGCAGAAGCCAAAGCAGACAGATGCTGTACCTTCAATCCCTGCTTGTAAGCCATAATTTTACCATCCTCTGAAGCACTACAGCAGCAACAATCCACTCAGCATTGACCTGCAGCTACATGAACTCACTCCAGTAACAGCTGGCAGAAAAGTCATTGCACAGAGGAGGTGAGCTGGAGTCTGGAGCTGCACAATCACAGCTTGTGCGCTTGCTAACCATTCAATTCTGTTGCTAAACCAAAGTCCAAGAGCTCACAGTTCCTTGTTAGAGCTCTAGGACAGTGCACAGAAATGCTGCCTGCTCCCTTTTTATTTCTTAATCTGCTCTCTTCCATGCAGATTTTCACCTGCTTCCTTCCTGAAGCTTCAGGGCTCTTGAAAGGATGTCTTTGTGTTGTCCCAAGCTCAGTGTGCTGCCTACATGTGAGCCACACCACTCTGCACAGCTTTACTATAAAGAACCACACAGTATAGCAAGAGGCCAGCTAATGCTTTCTACAGTGCCCTTCTAGACTCTGTAACCTCCAGTTTGATCACCTATGGGACTGGAGCAGATGTTAACTACAGGACATATTCAAAGGCCTGAATTCAGGACTCAGCAAGCCAGGCGCAAAACAGATGAGGGAGTGCTACCTCTGTCACTAGAGCACTGGTATGCACCCATCTGCAGGCAAAAGGTGGGCAGGCAGGCCATAAAGCAGTGTCTTCTCATTCTCTTCATCTCAGTGCTCATGGTTGAGAACATCAAAGACAAAGAGCTTCTAGTGCTCCTCCTGATGCTCTTGTGAGGGTGTTTTTAATTAAGTGCCCAAGTTGCCCCATCCCTAAGCTTCTCCTAAAAGCTGCAAACCAGTTACCTGACAAGCCACCTGAGGTAAGCTCCTGGATGTGGGTTTGAGGTAATGCACATGGCTCCTAAGGAGCAGAAAGGCATAGATGCTGCATGGTTGGCCTCTGCAGTGTTCCTGAGGATTAGCATTCCCCGGAGCAGAATCGCATAATATTTCTCCCATGTAATCAGAAGGGCATTCTTCTGTCCTTCTAAGCCTAATGAACTAGCAAAACATGTCAGCAATCCTGGGGATCTGCCTGTTTAATCCCAAACTAGCAAGTACTCATAGTTCATCATCAATCCAGCAGCTTGAACAGATACGCATGTGGATTCTGGAAAGAAAAACAGGCCAGTTGTTGGTGCCAACAGGCAGCTCCCAGTTTCATGGGGATGTTGTTACAGCTCACAGGCTCCAGTGATGGCTCACAACACTGCAGTCCAATCGCATTTTCTTTTCCAGCTGAGAAAGGCCTGGGGTATCCTGTGCTCACAATCCATGCTGGAGTACAGATCTATCCAGACACCCTGGGCTGCACCATGCAGCCCCTCCCACTGGGGGAAGTGGTAACACTGGAAAAATTCTGTCTTCAATTTTTGTTTCAAATGCTTGCCCTCATCAGCACAGTAATGTGAAAGACTGAGACCTGATCAAGTTGCAAGAGGCAGAAAATGAGTGGAGACTGTGCTGCTAGTCCACAGTCCTGTAACTCTGGAAATGCAGCATATTCCCAGTTAAGATCTTTACAACTTTTAAGATCGACAGAAACACGTATTTCCATAATAAGTGTGTAGCAGAGAGCTCCAAGCTCCACACCTCAGTCAGCAGGGACAAAACAAGAGTTCCCCTGAAATTGTTCAGATAGTCAAAAACAGCGTATGGCCATAAGAAGAGCAAATTCGAAATGGCCACCCCTCAGGACAGAGTAATCAGTTAACAATTGCTGACAACTCTTTGCTAGCTATCACCTTAAGCTTTCAAATTCACCTAGAAACACAATGAAGATGCCACCCCCTACATCTTCCACACCAAGCTACTGAGTTCTTAACTGAAAGACATAGTCCTATCTAGGTCTCTGCCTGTGTTTAGGGTCCTCCCTCCCACAAGAAGCACAACGATGCTTTCAGCCCTTGTCCTGTCTCCTTCCTACTGAATATTTCAGTTTCTAAAGAAGGAAGCAATAGGACCCCGTGCTCTTCCAGGACCTGGCAGGGCTTCTTTGTCCCTCGTATCCAAGACTTGAGTCTGTAGAACAAAATGAACACGTAACAGGCCACCTATCTGTGGAAGGCCACCAGGCACTCAAAGCTCCCAGGCTGGATGCACACGCAACACTAGGTGGTAATGGATTCTCAATCGCATCAGAAGCAAGATGCAGAGCTCACCTGAGGGAGGGAGAAATTCTCACTGCACCACATGAACACAGAAGAAAAGGACAGAAGGGAAATGCCTATGGGCCCCTCTGCTCAGACGGAGAGAGTGCCTTATTCCTAAGAGAGATGATTAATGTTCCCTGTACATCCATGCTGTGAAGAATGGATGGTTACTGCAACCACAAAGGACAGCATCAGTTTGCTGCTCTGTGCCCCCACAACTCAGGGCAATAGGGAGACCATGAGCAATGGCACTGGTTGCACCCTAAACTTGCAATTTAGAGAAAAGCCTGTCACCCAGACGTCTTATTCTGCTTGCTGATCCCCACAGTGCAGTGCTGTATTCTCACCTGTTCAAGAGGTTGTTCCTGCTGACCATCCTCAGGAAGCCGGTTGGATCAGTCATTGAGTTCAGCTTGTTATTCATCTCCTCAAACTGTTGGTCCATGATATCCCCAGCTTCACTCTCAGTCTCGCTACTGGCACAGGCTCTGCAGGGGGAACAGCAGGGCGAAGGAGTCATTGATGAAAGACAGAGCAACAGCTTCGTGACAAATGCCCAGCCAGTTTTACAGAAAATGTTTTTCAGATACCACCTCAACCAAATGCTAAAGCCAAATTTTCCCTGGATTGCATCACCTCCTCCTGTTAGGCATACAAGAAAGGAACAACCCCACCCCCTCTTCTTCTCCTAGGCATTCTTCAAGGTTTAAAGTGTGTCACACACTGATGGAAATACAGGACCCAAATACCCATGCGCTGCAGGTATGGGCTTTTGAAGCTGTAGCACAACACAGAAAAGCTGAGATCTGCAGGAAACACCAACTCAGCCCTTGATTTGCCTAAGAACATGTGTTAGTGCATCCTTTTCAGATTTTCACAACAATAACTCCAAGCTTCGTAAGCTTCTTTCACTGGCAAAGTGCAACATAAGAAAGGGCGCTGTGTTGCTGCTCCTGTTATACAAACAGGGAAAGCACGGAGAAGAAAGATTTACTCTATCAATGCCGCTAGGACACCAGCAATACAGAGAGAAATAGAACCCCAAACTTATAAATTTTCCATCTCCTGACATTAATATCTAAGTTATCATCTCAGTGTAGATTTCTGTCAAATTGCTGCTGGCATTTTCTTTTGGCAAACACAACTATTGTATGTGGATTTTTAACAACCTCCCCCTTTAATCTAAAAAATAATTTGCATACTATATGGCACATCACAATCCTTGGCATTTGTAGACTTAAGCTAAACCTACTATGCTACTTGCTGAAGCCGCCTTGTATCTCATTTCTGTTTCCTTTTGGGTTCCCGACAATTTTGAGCCTTTCCTCAAGGGCACATTTTCCAATAAAGAGCACATGAATTAAATTAATTTGCTGTACAGACCATAGGATATCTCGTAAGCATACTTCCAGGTCAATATAATTTAATAACCTGAAAGAATCAGTCTTGACAAAAGCCATTCACTGCACGAACACTGAAATGGGGCTGGCTGAGCAGCAGCTGGGGCAGGGGGAGCAAAGAAAAAGGGGAAAAGAAAAGGTTGTCAACAGTGGTCTCCTGCATGTTTTTCCTCCAGCTGCAGGCATGCTCAGTTTTGAGTCCTGGCACAATTTTGACTAACATGATTAGTATTTGGAGCAACTGAGACACGCAAAAATCTTGAGTTCATGAACCCAAGACAGCAGGCCATGTGTTCTCCCTAAAGAGAAAGGAGTCTGTCCCAACACAAGGTCAAGCAGACTTTAAAGCCTCTCACACTTTATATTTTTGCAAGCATGCATTGTCAGCTTAATTAGACCAGCTGAAAGGAACTATTTCTAGCAGAAAGTGAAGGCTGCGGTGTGGAACTGAATACTGCCACAGCAAAATCCTCATGACACATTCCATGACAGCATTCCTTCCTCTTCAGGAGCAGAAAATGGAAAGACGTGCCACTCTGGAGACGTAAAAGTACCTATAAACATGATTACAGCATTATGGAAGGTAATGGCACTTAAATTTGGACACAAAAGCACACAACGACAGTGCACTTCCGCAAGCTATGAACTGAGAAGTCAGAGTCAAACAAAAGTTTTCACATGTGTGCTGTACATATTTAAATCCCTCTGTTCTTTGCTGGTAGGCAGAGAACAGGTTCCAGGGACTGCAGATGACAGCTTCTCCTCCGGGTCTGGTGTGCTGGAGCATGGTGGCAGTCAGCAATGCTGTAAGGAAGCTCTTCATCCATGTGGGGAAAGAGTTTCAAAGCAGAACATGACGTTTACCCACATGGAACAGACAGGATTTGTTTAATTCCCTGCATATAATTTTGAAGTGGGGAAAGAGCTTCTGCCTGTGATCATACCACACCAGCCCAATGATCTCAGAGACAAGCATTAAACCCAGAATCCTTAACCAAAAACATACCACTATCATCACCACGAAGAGATGAGGAAGCTGACATCACAGCAGATTGAAAACTCATCCCAGAACCCAAAGACTGAAGGACTCCCTTTGCCAGGGAGAGAATCTGTGGTGACAAATGGTTAATGGAACTGAAAACAATACCTGCAGAGCTGTTACACGAGGTGTAACTGCAGATTTTGGTTGTGTATATGCATATCTAGAGGGTAAGATTCAACCATCAACATGTGAAGGTAGATGTAACCTTCTGAATGACACAGTCCTGATGCTTTAAGAGAAGGGTAGGTGGAGCCACTTCAGTCTGGGTTTTTTCCCCCCTCTTGTCCTTCCTGTCAGTATTCACACCTTAGAGGGAGCGACTCTATTCTCCCACAAAGAACAGAGCGCCACATGCACATATAAGACAGAACTGCATGAAGCATCAACATCCAGAACACAGCTGCAAAACCTAGGAAACACGAAGGCTGGAGGGAGTCAACTTTTGACATTTGTCACTTTTGACATTTCCTTTAATGGGAACCATGCAACTCATTTTCAAACAAGACTTGAAACACGTAACTCGGAAGGTGTGACTGATGCTGACAAAAGCAGAAGTTTCAGAACAGATTTTATGTAAGGACCCAAAACCACTAGCCAACACCACCAGCAAAGATAGGCCATTTCTTAAATGTACCGTTTGTATGTTAGCAATAATCTCAGGACTATGATCACTTGGATAGCAGTGCCTATGTACTTGTAGCTTCTCAGGGCTTTAATATGAAGGAAGATACTCCCCTGTTTACATGTGTTCCCTTATGTTTCAAGTACTCAGCTGGCTGAAAGACCCTTTGCTCTTTCTCAGAGTATTTAATAAAAACCCTAGACTAACAAGCAGTTTGTTCTGCTCACAAGGAAATTAATAATCCAGTCAGCTGTAAAAAATATTTCTTCCCCTTCAGAAAGCCACCTTTACAATTATAAAAAGTTGTGCACCTTTTCAGAAAGCACAAACCCAAAATGCATCCAAATGGGACACAACTGTAAACCAAACAGACACTGATGTGGGGATCATTGGAGATGAGTCAGCTGTCACTACTACTTCTGCTTTCCAACTGTCTCAATATTATGAGTTAAACACATACCAATCTCAGCAGCACATGTTGTTTACAGCACTCCACGGACACAATCCTGCCAGTGCCCTTTTGAGACCGCCGGGTAATTTCACCAAACGGTAAGCTCAGATCAAGTTCAGGATGAAGAGTGAGTCCTAATGTAAGTCCAACCTGACTGCCGACTGTAGGCTTGCTGTGCCAGATCCACCATTTTGGCTACCAGTAGCAGCAACTCACCTTCATGCTCACAATCTGTTACAGATACTGCCAGTATTTCAGTAACACTTACAAGGTCTGCATTAGCCAGACTGCATCCCCAAATCCCTTGTCTCACTGGATGACTCAAGCTCATCTTTCCCCAATGGCAACGCCCCTTCGGAGCTCAGTGACGCTCCAAAGGAACTTCCAGACTCTGATGTTGTGCTCAGATAAACAGGATCAAACACCACATTCCCCAGAAGTTTTTGGAAGAGTAGTATACATTTTTTCAAATTGTTTTGTATCTTGTATCATCACTTATGGATAATTGGTGGTGTGGTTACAAAAATATTTATGGATAGCAGCAAAACAACCAGAAAGGAAAAGAAAATCATTGTGCAGCTACCCCAAGGGAATAAAAACCCTCAGGAGATAAATTAAACCTCAGACCCCATGCCTTTATCTACCTCCTAGCTGCAAAACCACATGGATCACTCTGACATTGCTTCCCTCCTTGGAGACTAGGGCAGTGAAACAGAGAAATTATCTTCCAGGTGCATGTCCATCTCGAGTCATGACATGTCTTTCTCCTCTTTCTTATTAACTTTCTTCTCTTGTGTAGGAGATCAATGCACGGCTCATTTTATTTTTTTCTGGTTTGGCGAGAAGTTTACTTTCCTCCTTCTTTGCAACCTGGCCAGTTCAAATATGGCCATGAATCTGCCTTTATTTTGCTGTCTGCACCTTTTTAGAAAATGCCATGGGTTATGGACTGCGAGGTTTTTGTGTGCTGAAGCAGTGTCTCAAAGATTTAGATCTGTCTCCAGTTTGCCACTGCATGAAGACTCTGGGACTGTACAACTTGTTTAGCTCTTACAAGATTAAGTTAATGTTAATGTAAACAATCTCCAGGGACTGTAGAAACGCACAACTAATTTATGTAGCAGGTGACTGGCAGTTTTGGAGGCAGATTTCCACTAAAAGGTGGGAAAAAAGCATCTTGTGTTCTTTAGGAGACTGACACAACAGCCATCCTGTTAAAACAAAGAACAAAGAATCCAACTGCCCCAATACACAGCAAAAATCCTGAGACCTCCTCTCTAGCTGCCAGTGTTCTGGGCAAGCTCTTTTCTGGTAGTACAGGTGACAAACTTCTCCATCTAGGTTGGATACAATGCCAGTAATAGCACTTAGGCCTGAAGCCATTATGCAAATATAGACAATTATTGGGAAATGAATTCCACTCATAAGTTGCATGTTTAGCCAGCTGCCAAGAATCTTCCAAGCAGCACACCGATATACAGATCCTTGATTTTTTTTGGTCCTTTTTTTTATTATTTTAATAAGCTTTCTTGGCTAATGACTCTGAGCTGAAATCATGCTAGGCCCAGCCGGTATCATTCTGCATATTTTTTCTTGACATTTTTAAAACTGTCACAGTTCTTTTATCTCAGATGTTCCTGGACAAGCAGGAACAATGACTGCTTTTCAGGATTTTGTACGCTTGAATGGGAACACATTATTTCTGTTCAAACTTTCTGCTATTTAAGCCCTTGCACAGCCCAGCCCAGAAATGCCAGCCGTGTTCCCCAAGTGCAGCCCGCAGATACCCAGTGCTGCCCTTACAACACAGCTCAGACTCATCCATGAGGAACCACAGAAAGTCTGTTTACACAAACACAGCCGTTCGCTGCTCCGTGCTGCGGCTGCACCAGCCCTATCTCTGTACCCAAAGCAGAGAAGCCCCAAAGCCTGCAAGGTCCTGCCAGAGAAGCGGGTTATCGCAGAAGGGAAACGCTTCCCTTCTCCCAAGAGCAGCGTGGGCAGCCCCACGCCAGGGGGCTGAAGCAGTCCTCTTGACAGAGTGTAAGCCAGAGAGGCAACACCATCTCATTGCTGTGATTGTCCCAGCTCACGTCTCTCACAGTGACCGAAGGCGGGAGAGCTGCTGTCTCTCTTGGAGGAGCTGGATGACAGCAGCAAGCCTTGGCCAGGCCTCAGAGGTCGCACATGAAATGCACAGCACTGACTCCTGACTCATAACCCAGTGCTCGTACTAAGCAGCTTGGCAGTGGCTCTTCAAAACAATTCTTCAAGCTGGCCCGAGCCCAGAATCAGGCTCCAGGAGCAGGAGGCCGGGCTGGGGAGCCCGGCGCATGCATGCCCTGGACTAGCAATGCCAGAGCACCAAGAAGCAACGATAAGCCTGGCACTGTGCACTACTGATTTATTAGGAGACACCTTTTCCCAAATGTTCACAAACCAGTTTTTTTCTGGTACGCGGTGAGGGAGCAGGGGGAACCTTAGGCAGAGCTTTCTCTTTAGTTCCCTAAAGAAAGGTAAAACTGGGAGAACATGTTACTACAACCCGAGCCCATCCTGCCTTGCAAACCTTTCAGGACACATTCAGCACCCCAGCACAGACACGTATTCTCTAATTTACTTTTAAATCAGTGAACATAACAGAAGCAAGCTACCAGGCCTGAGTCCAGAACCTCTGATGGCTTCCAGCTCCCTTCCAGCATCCAATGCTCCCGTGAAGGAAAAAGCACAGAGGGACTCACCATCTGTGCTGAGCACACGTGTCCGCAGCCCTCTCAGAGCTTCAAACCCAGCAAGCTGACTGCAACCAATTTTGTTACTGGTACTGGCGACATAACACAACCAAGTGTCATGTTCTCCCTATCCCAAGGGGAGAATTAATTTGCCTGTGAGAGACTGGTGCAAGCCCTGGGGAAAGCAACTAGGAAATCTGGTACCATTCTGCATAGTTGAAACACCTAACGGGAAACTTCAGGCTTGGGGTTACGTTATTGCAGTCTGATGGAAAATTCCCATCTTGTCAGATTAAGGTGTGAGCATCAAGGGCAGAAAGCTGAGGACACTGCTGGGGAGTGGGCTACAAAGCACAGCTTGGTTTTACTGCTGCCTTCTGCACAGCAATGCTCTAACTCACGCCAGTGCAGCGTCAGCTATGCAGCTGTATTTGCTGCCTACGGTAGCTATTACAAAAGATGAACAAGGATTAATTAGGAGAGCTGAACAGCTTCCCAGTTGCCCACAGAACCCTGAGCACAAATCAATTCAAGGATCAATGCCATCATTTCCTCTTTCTTGGCCAACATCATTACCAGGAACACCAGGTTCGGGTGTGCACTGCCCCTGCAGACTGTGGGTCGTGCACAGAGTGGGATCTGCAGGGTGGTAGCCTCTAACACAGGCTGCTAACAGCTCCTGAGGGCTGGGCCAGCACCGTTAGTGCTTTCACCATTGAAGCTGGGCAAGGAAGAGGACATTTGTCGACGGCCTTGGGGACTCAAGAGTGTTTGACTTTCAATTTTCAGTGCTGCAATAAAAAGCAAAACGGTTTAAAAAAAAGACTAAAACATGGTATCACCTAAAAGAGCCAGTGGCTCCACTCACACCAGTTTTGGAGGCTGGTTAACAAATCAGCCTACACCTAACATTTAGGTCTCCTTTGCACTAGTAGTAAACTAGACCTGCAAACTGCTGGGGTGTTACTAAACCACCCAAAGTAGAACAATATATGACTAAATAGCAAGCTGCACTTCTAACAAGCTATACTGTCACCACATCCTTTACCCTGTATGCTTTGTTCACAAATAACATACAAGGATGGGGACAGCCCCAGCTCTGCTTTTCAGACAGACGCATTCAGAGAAAAACTTGTAAATATCACCACAGAAACTATAGTTGCACTCATCCAATCAATAAATCAAACTAAATACCATGAGAGATCACGAGACTGAGTATAAATAAGCAAAACAGACTGACTTGTGATAAATCCATAGGATGAAAAAAATGAGGAAAATTAGTTGGGGGCCCTATCTGAGTAATGGATTGGAGTAAGGTTCTTCCCTCTTTGCTGAAATTCATCAGATTAATTCACTGTAAATTAGTTACTCAGTTATAGCCCCAAGGGAACATATTTGGAGGGGGGTGGAATTCCTATGGTATTTGCAGTTTTTCGTAAGTAAAACTTTGAAAGGGAATTAATTACACTGGAAACTGTAAGGAGGATGAAATCTGCCCATATACAGTCAGACAAGGCATCTGCCTCCTCATCCAATCTATAGATTCATTACACAGCCTATGGGTTCAAACCTTATTTGCATGTGCATATAGAATTACTTGGGAGAAAAATAGCCATGGATACAAAAATAAAGCAATTTTATTGTTGCTGCAGTGAAAATTTGCCCCTACTCTGACTCTCATTTCTCAGACTTCTCAGACAACTAGCTCATCCCAGACTGTTATAAATTGCTTTCAGGTGGGAGAGCGGGAACCAGGATGTTACAACCCCTCCGCCCAACTTACCGGGTATAGTAGGAATCAACACCCAGAGCCTCCCGCACACTTGAGATGTACTGTTCCAGTGCGGAGTTTGTTATTGTTTGCAGGGTCACGCTGTTGGCTTCGTGGAATTCCCCAGCATTTTCTGTCAGGCTGTCACCCAGGTAATACTCATGAAATTTCAAAATTCCTGCAAGGCACAGGATCACGAGGTTATTTTTGCAGGGTAGGAAGAGTGCTGCCAGCAACTGTCTAGGAAGGTAGCACAGCCCCTAGCATTTGGCATTTCCAGTACAACTAGGGCAAAGCATTCCGTACCACGACTCCACAGGGCTTTTCCAGCATTCTGTATGACAGCCTTGCTTTAAAAATCTGTTTTTGTACTTTGCAGATGATGGCTCAGAGGTACAAAGGCAAAGCAGTGCTTTTATGAGATGCTCAGAATGTATTTGCTATTGCAGCCATCTCATATAAATTATAAAATAGATCTTTCATACAAGCACCTACCAGAGTAATTCGCATTTCAATAGATGCACATGAAAAATACCTGTTAATAGCCTCTGATCACATAAATTGAACACACAAGGTTCAAATGCCGAAGAGTGTTATTACTACAACAGAACCTCCTCACATCACACAAAGATTTTTCATTTCACTCATATGCATGAAAACACGTTCTATACAAAGAAAGGAAAGGATGGATTAATGCATAGTAAAATATTAAAGACAGCATTTCGCAGTGGGTGAACCAGATAAAGGACACTCTCTGTTTTGTTAAGAATTCAAGTATTACTGCAGATAAAACCTTCCTCCATTCAGGCTGACATATCCTTCCCGATATAATTAATTCTGCAGCCTGTGATCAACAGTAAAAGGCTGCTCTGGATGCTCTGTTTGCCCTAATAGCATAAATTATTAAACCAGTTAAGAAGAGTGGAGGAATAAAGAATAAAGCAACTCCTTCTGCAGCAACAGCAGCAAATACAGAAACAGCAAAGAGGCTCTAAGGGTACCATCTCAGTGGGATAACGAGGATCCTGGGCTGCCACTGTAGCTACTCTCTCGGTCAGCACTAATGAAAAGGTCACCGTGGCTGGGCTGGAGTCACAACTGAAGAGCTCCCCAGCAAAGCTGCTCGAGTGGAAGCACCACAGTCCCTCTCCTTCCCAACACCTGACAGTGCCTTCAAGTACAAACCCATGTACTTGAAGAGTGCAACTGCTTTTCTACTAGAGCCAGTTTGGGCAAGGAGGAAACTGGTCATGAAGGCTAGTGGCAAGCCCTATGCTTCTGATGCAAATAATTTTAGTAAGCCCAGCTTGATATCAATACTGTAGAATTACCGGCATTTTACTGAGCAAACTACAGGTCTGAGGAGCAAATTAGTGACTGGATGCATAGCAGGACAACACCATCTTACACACGCAACATTGCAAAACGCTCCCAAAAAGCATATCTTCCAATCACTGTCATCCCATCTGAAGTCAGGCATGTGTGAATGTCTGCCTCCCTTCCTGAAGCATTTTTGCTGCATTCTGAATAGTGCTTTTTATCTCTTTAGCTTTGTCATGATGAAGGGCTGCAATTATTAAATTATATCCAGAAAGAACTCATGAAAATTTACAGTCATCGCTTTATTAGATAATGAACAACAGCTGTCTGCAAAAAGCAATCCTCTTCAAATTAATCCTCCTTGCTCCTCTGTGATAAGTGTTTCCACATTCATATGAGGAGAATTCAGAGGATCAGGCAGTTCAATGGCGTATCAGGAAGTGGGGACGCCCTTCTGTTTTCTGCAATCCACTTCACTGAATAAATGTCAAAAGCTTTTGGAAGGATAAAGCACAGAAATATAATTAAAGTAGGGATTCTTATGCATAGAAGAATCTCATAGAGCCAACATACTTGAAATCTCATTACTGCTCTGCCCTGTGGGAAATAGATACTGATTGGAGGCTGAAAAATGGATACATTAAACACGTGAAACATTTCCATCTCCAGGTGAACATCAAAGCCCTGAATAAGCACTTCTATGTCACTATTGCTGTGGCTATGCTACAGTTTTCAGTCTATTCAGCTCTAAGAAAGGATTCCCTCATACATTCACTCTGGTCCCACATTCATTCCTAGCTACAAATGGTACAACGCAATCCTCCCTTTGTAAGGCTTGTTCACAGGCTCTCATCTCCAAAAAGAACCTCACCTGCCCCAGGAGCCAGCAGCCAGCTGTACAGATAGCCTGCAGCCAGCGAGTAGTAGAGAACAAGTCCCCTCTGGCCATTCACTGTCTCCAGGACCTGGTCAATGGTCACTGGAGAATAGGGATCAGAGTCCTGCTGCCCAGTCTGGCGTTCCACAAGCAGGTCAGCAAATGCCCTTGTTCGTCCTCTCTCTGCTACTGCCAAAGCTTCATCATGGTGACCTGAAAAGAAAAAGCCATCTCTCAGACCTGACACCAATGTGGTCTCCGTGCAACATGCAGGAACAGCTGCTATCCCAACCCAAACTAAAACCAGGGAAAGAGTAGTCTCTACACTGGAATACAGTCCCACAGATCCTCTTGGCTGCAGGCAATAACATGATGTATGAGAAAATGGGCCACAGAAAGGCAAATGAATGGAGGGAGGAAGAAAGAAGATCCAAAGGTGCCTGAAACCAAAAGCAGGAGACCCTTATTTCTGTCGTGGCAAATAAACACTGTACTGCCTTGGACGCATGAGGAGAGAAGGATATATCATGAACTGCCTCCCTGCAGCTTCAGCTGAACTCTTGGCATGAGCCTGGAGTTCAGACTCGGCACACGATGGCATCTCTTACCGAGACTGACAAGTACTCGCTGCAGGGCCTGATAGGAGGATGTCTGCAGGTCGAAGAGTGACAGCTTGTAATCTGTGCTCAGCTGCACTTCATGTCGGATGGTTTCAAACAGTGCCGAGGCCCGGTACAGCTGGGAGGGAAAACAGCCACAGTGACTTCCTTACAGACGCAGCACAAAGCACTGGCTGGGAGAGCAGGAGGTTCCAGGGCTAACATACCCTCAGGCAGGGGAGCTCTGCCTCAGACAGCCCCTCAGGATGGCGGCATCCCTGCCAGAGGGGAGGTGACTTTGGATGGAGCAGGAAGGCACATGGGCCCGAGTAAGCTCAGTTCATTGCGCACCCTCCCCAGGATGCACCAGACATTTCCTCCCCTCAGGACAGGAATGACCCAAAGGGCTCAGAGGACACAAGCCCACCAGCACAGGGCAGACCACGGTATACCTGGTGCTGAGACTCTTCCAGGTTTCCACTTGCCCAAAGGGAGAGGCCGAGGCCATGGCGGATTTTGGCTTCATCTTCTCTGCGTCCCAGCTGCTCTGCCAGCCTCAGTCCTGAAAAGGAGTCAGAGTGAGAGAGGGCTAAAGGGGAGAAGGGGCTTCAGCAGCTGAGTGGAGCACTTCTTCTGCCTCGGCTGCCTGTCGGGCTGTCAGATTAGGGGGACCCCGGGCCTCCAGGGCTCCTATGGCAGGCAGAGACAGCCACGGAGCTGCCGAGTGGTGGAACGCCAAGCAGGCAGTGCTGGGCAGCTGCTGCTGATACTTGAATCGGCACCAGCAAGAGAGTTGCCTCAGCAAGACAGACGTTTCCATGGACCAAGACCTCCCTAAGTGAGATTAAGGTACAGCCCCCATGAGACGCTCAATAAGCCCCTATCAGGAAATTTGATGTTTAAACCTTAAAAGTCACACAAACGAAATCACACTGAGCTGCCAAACGCTGCCAGAAAGACACCTCTTGCCACATTACTGGCTCATTTCCCACCAGCTATCCCCAGCCTTCTGGCAGGCTCCGCATGGTTTATGTACTGAGGCAGAGCAGAGGGCAGGGTCTGGCATGAACGACCTGGAGCTTGTTTTACTTCCAGCAGCACCATCTGTGTCATCCCCCCTTCCACCATGCTCCAAACCTCTCACCCCGCGTGCCCTGCTGACAACAGGGATGCCTCCTCTTAGACACCTCAGGTTTCCCACAGACTGGGGAGCTGGGGCCCTGGCCACAACCATGCAGCTCAGCAGCAGCTAGCATTTGCAGGCTTTTCAGGAATTCTGTCACACCAGGAGAAGGAGCTGTATTTAATTTCTCCCCCTCAAACTTAATTGAATTCCCTCAGCACACTGGAATCCTGCCAAGGTCATCTTCAGGAAAACTAGACGAACTGGTGTAATTAATTCTTCAGCTTCCAGCTTCATACACTCCAGCTACGGTGCTCATCTCCATCAGAGAGATACCACCTTGAACAGATGCTGCTTGCATGCTGGAATCCCTTGCAGCAGCACAACTCACAAGCCACCACTGGCCCCAGCGCTCAGCAGCAGTGGATGGCTTCTGGACACTGAGGGCTGAACCTGTTTCACCTCCCTATCAAACACAACTTGATTTTACTCACAGCTTAGAGGACACTCACCACCTGGACTCAATCCCCCTTGAACACAGAGGAAAAGCCAGGTGGCTATCACCAAGGCAGACACCTGTTTGCGACCTGCTCTCAGGATCACAGAGATCCATCAAGACCTGATGTGGTTTTCTCAGAGCCAATTCCTGGTTTGCAATACTATTTATAGAAAAGGTTTACACCTTCTAAGCTCAGGCACAAACAAGCTTTACAGACTCTGACAGGAGCAGCCTGGAGTCAAGCTCAGAGCTAGCTGAGATTCCTCCAAGAAGGCACAGACTGTGCTTTGCAATGCTTTGTCTGCAGGACACCAGGAAGGCACTGACTGACATGGTGTGCTGTCCATAACAGCCCACTTGGACAGCTCCTCTCATGGATGCTCAACAGTAGCTATGGATGTCTGCAAGAGCTCTTGCATCAAAGGCCACTGTCAAACACATCCTCCCAGTGCCACGCTCACAGCACCTCACTTCTGTCCACGTCTTCAGGCCTCCCTCCTATGCCCCCACACCTACCATTACATGTTGTGTTGCATAATTCAGCCTCTTACCTTCCTGCAAGTACATCACAGCCTGAGAGTAGTTCTGCAAGGCGTGGTGAGTCCTTCCCAGGCTGCTGTAAGACAGAGTTTTGGCTACAAGGTCATTCATTTGTGCTGCAATGCTGAGGTGCTGCTCCTGATAAACTACCGCCCTCTCGTAGGTACCCAAAGACTCGTAGGTCAGGCCCAGGTTCCCATAGGCCCGGCCTTGGCAAGTGGGGTTGTTGGTCTCCTCCGCAATCTGCAGGTCTAGCTGGTGATACTGCAGGGCTGTGTCATACTCTCCCATCTGCTGGTAGACCCCACCAAGGCCGCAGGCAGCATCACTCTCCAGAGCTCGGTCCTTCATCTCTCGAGCAATGTTCAGCTGGCGCTCCAGGCAAGAAATGGCTTGTTCGTAGTTCCCCAGCTGGCTGTGCAGGCTCCCCAGCTCCCCGTAGGCCTGGGCTTTGTTAAATGCCTCCCCCAGCTCATGTGCCACCACAAGCCTCTTCTCGAAGCACACCAGAGCCTGCTGCAAACTTCCCATAGCCCTGCAAGGGAAGAAAACAATAGCATTTATTTTGCCAGTATTTTCCTGAAAGAAGATGTTTTGTCATTTCCTCTAGATGCCAGCTCAAACTTCTCAGGCAGAGACAAACGCTCCCCCCAGTAAAAATATATTACACCTTTGTATCATCCTCCTTCTTCTGCCACTCTATAAACTTTTCCTCTCAGGTCAGAGCAACATCAGCTTCATTATTTAGCTGGTAGCACAGTCCCCAGCACCCAGAGGACTCGGTTACTTGCTCCTGTGCCACATCCCCGTGCATGTGTACAACGGCCACACAAACACACCCCATCAGTATCACAATGCACCCATTTGTACTTTACTGTCTGTCATTAGAATACATGTGCAGCGCTCCTTACCTGTGCCCATTGCCCAAGCCCCTGTAGGCCTTTGCCTGATCTTGCATACGGTTCAAGCTCTGAGCCACAGACAGGTACTGTTCATAATACTTTATAGCTTCCTCAAAATCTCCCAGAGCCTCGTAACAGTCTCCCAGGTTTCCATATGCTCGCCCCCGATCTAACACAGATTCATTTCCGCTGAGCTGCTGCAGCATGGCCAGCTGCTGTTCAAAGTAGCCAATAGCTTCCTCCATGACATTCATGTTCATCTTGGTAATGCCCATGTTACCATAGACTTGGGCTTCTATGCTGGGGTCCTTCAACTTCTGCCCAAGCTCCAGCTGCTCTTCATAACACTTGAAGGCCATGGTGTACTTCCCAAGTGACATATACACTGCAGCAAGGTGACCATGTGCTCTGCATTCACCCGGCATATCTCCCAGCTCCTGGTACACCTCCAGCTCCTGCGTGTGGTAACCTAAAGCCTTGTCACACTTCTGTATCATTCTGTAGGCAGAGCCCAAGGCTGCATAGGCACTGGCTTCCAGTCTCCTGTCTTTAACATGATGGGCTAAGCTCAGTTGCTGCTCATAAAATTTTATTGCACCATTTACGTCTTTTTTACAGACAAAAATATCCCCTAAGTTCCCCAGAGCTCGAAATTTAGCCTGGGAATTGTTCAGAGACTGGGCCAGGGACAACAAGTACTTTTGACACTCCTCTGCTTTGCTGAAGTCCATCAAGGCTTTGAAGGCCAGGCCCAGGTTGCAATAGGCTTTGGCTTGGCTCAGCTTGTCATGAAGATCCTTTGCTAAGGCAAGATCCTGCTCGTAGTACTTAACAGCTTCCTCGTAGTTCCCAAGGCAGTAATGGGCATAGCCAAGGTTATGGCAAACTTTCCCCTCCCCTTCCATGTCCTGCAGCTCTGGGGACAAGCGCAGGTACTGCTCATAGTAAGGGGCTGCCTGCACGTATTCTCCTCGTGAGCAGTGGAAGTTGCCCAAATTGCTGAGGGCCCGTGCTTCACTCTGGATGTCTCGCAGCTCCCTGGCAATGTTGAGATGATTTTGGTAGTGCTGCAGGGCACGGTCATGGGCACCCAGTGCCTGATAGGCAACTGCTAAGTTCCCGTGTGTAGAAGCCTGAGAGGCACGGTCATTTACTTCCATAGAAATCTGCAGCTCCTGCCGATGGTACTTGACAGCCTGGTCATACATGCCAAGAGCGTTATAAGCATTGCCCATGTTGCCATAGGCCCGGCCCTGGGCCGCATAATCGCTTAGCTCCTGAGCTATGGACAGATGTGTCTTATGCAGCCGCAGCGCAGTGTCGTAGTCACCTTTCATCTGGTGAATAATTCCTGAAAAATAACAGAAACGGGCTCAAGAAAAACATTCCTCTATACTAATCCTTCTGTCACACCTTGCCATGCCAGGTCTTTCCTGCAGCCCGGCCCTCAGCAGCTCATGGCCTGGCCCCTTCCCCAGGGTCTCTACACCAGGCAACCCCATCCCTTCCCCACAGCACCCTGATGCATCCCTGGCACAGCTGACGTAGCACAGACCTTCTCAAGTGGACTGCTTCCTCACTCCTAGCAGGCAAAACATGGAGAAAGTTTTATACTACACATGAAGCACACATTCACTGCAACAACTGGGCAGTCTTGCCTTATAAAAAGCACATTTTCTTTTTTAGGTATGCTACTTTGTTTTTTCAGCAGTGATACCTGGTGACTCCAGAGCTCATACGCAACACACTGAGCAAGAAAGCATTTGTACTTGTTATGAAACATGGGAACAGGAGCTCTGAATCTGCTAATGTTACAACTGTGCTTCATTTAAACTCCATGGCTCCTTTGCAAACACTCGTGAACAGGCCTGGAGATCCAGAAGGCACTGAAGGAGGCCCTCCAAACACAGTTACCTGATCCTGCAGATTCGTCACAGTTACTTGATTAAGTGAAGACGACTTCAGGTATTTCCCTGCCCCTAAAAGAAAACAGCTTCCAACTTCCATCTCCGTATCACAACCAATGTGTTGAGGGAAAAGAGATGTTGAGCGTCAGGAGGCAGCTGCCTTCCCCAGTCACCAGCAAGTGCAGCACGCTGTGATCAGACCCTGTGCATCACCCTCATCTTGGTTTGCACTTTGAAAGAGAAATCTGAAGACACAGGCTTTCCAAGAGAACTTGGAACACGAGGGCTGAAATTTGCTTTCCTGAGGGAATTTGGACCTCGCAGATTCATTTTTTAACTCATGTGGGATTGAAAACCCACGTTCTATTATGTCAGCACAAAGCATTCTGGCCGGAACTACCTGTATTTCTAGCAAAGCAAGTAATTAAAAAATTCCGCTCACCTTCCTACTGACATGAGGCTTCAGGAGAAGGCAATTTAGGAAACATGGTCAGAGCAAAACAGGATCAAAGCAGCAAACGCTTGGCTGCTGCTGACAGTTCATTTCTCTCCCCCCCCACTGCAATCGTGATCAAAGCTAGAGCTCATGCCAGGGGGGACTGGCTCCCTGGCATCTTAGTCCAGCTCCTGGCCAAATCCTTCCTCAGCTCCAAGAGGCTGTGGCTCTAATTGATCAGCGTTAGCTATTTTATATCTGGTGATGCATTCCCTCCAGTGAGATGAGGGAAGGTGGTGGCAGGAAGGATGAGGTGAACTAAGCTAAGTGACCCCACGTGAGTATTTGGCCCTCCTATCTGGAGACACGGCCAGTGCTGGGGCTCGGTGGAGAGCCGCGCTGCCACACACAGCAGAGCGCTCACAGGAAAGACCACCGATTTCTGCAGAAAAACCACAAAGTAATTACAAGGGGTGGAACTGGGTTGGATACAAAGCTAAATAACCTAGAAACTGCAAAAAACAGTCATTGTGAAAGCATCCCATTGCTTCAGAACTTAAAATGATGGGATTACTTAAATGTCTCCCCTGGAAACGGCAAGAGATGTCCGAGCTGGAAGCAGGCAGAATCAGCACTGCCCCAAGGAGCCCACGCTCCCAGCCCTGTCTGCCAAACACTGTCCCCCTCCCAGCCAGCCCCTCAGGGTGCCTCAGCTCCAGCACCGGGGCCCTGCCAGGCTCTGCCCAGTGAGACGTAACACAGTGGGTCCCACCTGTGAGAAAGCTAAATACACCTCTCTCTGAAAACCACTTCTGAAAACCCAGAGTTCCCAGAATAAACGGACAAGCAAGCTTTTCCTAATCTCTTACTGCTAAATGGACAGACTCCTCAAGGAGACAGGACATGCCATTGCTCTCCACCAGCACCACCCTCCACCTCCTCCAAGCAATCAGATGTGGGAAAGCACTCAGCTTGAAGTGACCGTAAAAGGGAAAGAGAGGACAGAAAACACATTAAAAGCAAGTTTGAGTTCAGCTGACTGCCTCGATAACTTGTCCTTTAATCAGAATCCTCTTGATTAAGAGTCAGAAAGTAGAAAAGAAGACAAATATTAAAGATTTTTAGTGGTGACTTTGGCACAAAGGAAGCAAGTACTACTTGAGATGTACCGATGAAGCCCAGTTAAGAAGCACTGCTGACACAGAGGAGGATGGGATTATTATGGAGGAAGGATTGGACAACCTTGTGTACCAGAACAAGAATGGGGTGATGAAAATCAGCAATAAACTACGCAAAGATGTGCACTTGAAGACTACAAGGGCAGGGAGTCATCAACTGGAAATGAGAAGAGAAGGAGCTACCCAGTGAAATGATGTATTTCCAGTACAGAATGACAAATGCAATTCCTATTGGATGCAGAAGAGTTAATCACTTTTCAGACCAATGCTGGTGTAGCCACAGAAGGGCACCAACCTTAGAAATTATTTTCACCACCTGAGTGCCAAGGGTCCATTAACAGCCCTAGAGTAGGAGAGTGAAGCAAACAAAACATTACTGTTAAAATGGCATGTGGTTAGTTTATGAATAATGGTATTACCATTACATGGCATGTGCAGTAACATGAGACTGGATTCAATGCCTCAGAAGGCATCTTCCACTTCTTTTAATTTGATCATAGATTCCCCTGGTAACTCTGAGCTTCTACAGCTTTTCTGGGAGAGCATCTGAGGCCAGCAGCAACCACTCATGGGCCAAGGAATTACACTGGGAGCATGGACATCCTGTATTGTTGGAGCACACACCACCTCAAAAACACATTGCCTCCATGAGTTGCAGCTTGCATGCCATGGTGCTGCACAGCACACAGAACATTTGCTCTTAGGCCACCCCCCAAAAACCCTTACACCACCAAGTCATTACATCACCAATAATATCCTAGGCAGAAGTGGCTGCTGCAGGACGTGAATGAAGCAAGTCATCAGCAAGACTCTCTATAAAAGCACATTCACAGATCATTTCCGTATGCTTCATTAATCCCAAGTGTGTCATGCTGAGAAATAAAAACATAGCCTTACTTCTCAAGGAACAGAGTAGGAAAAATGTCACCAGGAAACTGGTAGGAGCTACCAGCCACAACTTGCTGAGATTTGCAGATACCAACAGGCTGAAATACAGAGTAAGAGAACAGGCAGAAGGAGGACTGGCTGGAAGGTCAGACACCTGGAAGAACTCAGAATAGCATGCAGATCTTTCCTACCGCAAGGCTGGACACACCCACCCACCCAGATCTTACAGTGACTACAGGGACACAGTCTGTCAGAGATGCACAGGCTCCACAGACTGCCTGCTACTATCTACTGAGCCTTGCTGCCCTAGCGCCTGGAAACAAGAGCAATCACCTAGTTCATTCCCCTGCTTTGTTGCTGCTATTCAGTGGGTTCCATCATCCTTTCTGTACAAGCTGCCATCCCTCCCCTAACAGCCAAGCATCCTGCTCTTTCCCTCCCTCAAGTGGCAACGGTGTTTTCCCATCCTCAGCCTATCCTCAGCTATAGACTTAGAATTCTTGATAAAACCAGAGACAACCTTGGTCCTGGACTGCAGACATATGGCTTGCTCTGAGGGGATGCTGACTCTACACCTTGCTACTAGTTTCACGTATGCTTATCTGTGAGCCATGTCAAGCACGAGCTGTTTCATATTCTTTCCCATGTCCTGCATGATGCAAGCTCCTTAGCTGCAATCTTTGGCAACAAAACGTCAAGAAACAGAACAGAAGCCTCTTAGGAAAGAGAGAGGCTTATTTTGGGCTGCAAGGAATTCTGCTCATCTGGAACATGCAATAATTTAATATCCATCTCTCCAAATCTAGATCAGTTTTCAAGTGGGTATCTTAGAAACCAAGATGACATCCAAGCAGGTCTGGCCTGTCATTTGGTGCTTCTGCTGTCCACATGACACTGAGATGGGAAAATTTAGGCTGAGAAAAACATCTGCAGAGCTGCCTGCCTGCTAGAGGTGTTGGAGCAGCATGGAATGCAAGTTCCTGCGTTTAGCACCTAGTACCTTAAAAAAATATATTAAGAGATAATGTCAGGAGCCTGGTGTGAAATCCATACTTTAGCTTGTGCCCAAAAAACTCCTTCTAAATAGCTCTTGTACTAGTGTATCTATTAGCCATCACAGCCCTCAGGCCAGACCACTGCTGTGTGCAGAGTACAAGATGCTCGATCAGGCTGAGGTTCTTCTTGCTACCCATGGATCACCACGTGAATCCTACTCTGGTCACAAAGTTCCTCTCCTTATTTTTCTATCTGAGCCCTCTTACCCTACCTGGATCAACATCTCTGGTAGCACTGGAGATTATTTTGGCAAATACTCAGCTGACTTGACAGAGGAAGATAAACCTTCGGTACCCCAAGGTCATACAGGAGGTCCTAGTGAGCAGACAGGACGCCACAGCTGAGCCCCAAAGCTAAAGTACCCTGAAGAGGCTCCACTTCACTGTGAGGAATAAGAAAAGTCAGTCACAGTGGTCACCATTAAAATGCCATTGACAACTCAGGAGCTGTGTCCATGGGAGCGGTGGATGAAAGACACGGATGCTAGTCAGAAGTCCTCTGCTCACTGTAATTACCCCTCCCCTTCAACATGGAGGAACTTACCATGGAGTAAGAGTGCTGGGGATGCTGAGCCAACTCAGACTCTCTCCCACTGCCACTTAATACTATACTTGATAAAAAATGAAGTGTTTGGAGCTGGACATAATAGGAAGTCCTGCCCCAGGACACCAACCTCTCCTGTCCCACATGAAGGAGAAGGAAAGTGGAAGATGGCAAGTCAGACACAGAGCATGGCTTTGAAAGTCAAATGGCAGCCAGAGAAGTAAAATTCATACTAGAGATTAGGGCAACAGGTTACTGAAAGAGCCAGTGCTGCCACTCTCTGGAGAGGCTATCGATGGGTTTCACCCTGGATACTATGTCCACCAGAAAGGCTGCTCTCTGTCACGAGCCCTGCTCAAGCACATTCCCAGAACTTCATCTTAAATATTAAGGGTGCACTTGGGAAAAGAGGAACCTGATAAGAGACCCCGCACATCACCTCCTGGTATGTTTCCATCATTTGCCAGTGGTAATTACAAAGGACAGCCCAGGAAGGAAAGGTTCTGACTCAGACTCCAAAATCATCACCTACCAAATATATTCTCTCTTTGTGCATTCCTCAACAGACAAAAATGAGGTTCGCAGATGGATGGGAGATGAAGCCTTCACAGTTCTAAATGTTTTAGTCAGCCTCTTTACTGCCAAGAAAGGAGAAAAACAGTGAGCAAATGTTTACCAGGAGATACCCAGGACAAAACCAAGTAGCATAACAGAGAACAAAGCTGTGCTCTCCTCACCCACGGAGCCTGCTATCACATTAGTTTGCCTAAGCTGTCACCCATTTATTGTGGCCACTTAAGGAAGAAGGATCCAGAAACACACCGTCACTTCAAAACATCAGCTTTCTGGCTCATTCTTACACCTATAACCATTGACTTCAAAGTAAAAGGCAGCCTTCTGGTCCAGCAGCTAGACTACATTCTGGAGTAGCACATGAAGGATACAGCAGAACAGCCCGAGACAAGAACC
Organism: Phalacrocorax carbo; assembly: GCF_963921805.1. Lineage (NCBI taxonomy): Eukaryota > Metazoa > Chordata > Aves > Suliformes > Phalacrocoracidae > Phalacrocorax > Phalacrocorax carbo. The sequence continues at coordinate 6,740,556 of NC_087527.1, read as the reverse complement.
CAGCAGACATGAGGAGAGATGGTCAGAGATAGCCTTTACTGCTTTATACAGTGTAAAGCACCAAAAATGGCACAAATTACATTAATTCACAAGCTTTCTTTCCTTAATGATGAATACAGTTAGAACTGGGTAGAAACCTGTATAAGACATCAGCAAAATAATAATACAAGTTATATTCTGCCTATACAAATCACTGATTTTTGCATTTCAGGTAACAAATCAGTAAGGTGAGAGAGAAAGTGTCAGACTAACTTTGGAACAGTCTTTGCAGCTCCTATGCTGGAGCCTGGCAGGTGGTTACAGCAGAAGTCAAAGGGACCTCCAGTCTCCCACTAGCATCAGCCAGTACAGAAAAAGCCTCTGTGTGGTGACGGGGTCACAGCTGCACCGTGGCCTCCAACTTAGACTGAGGTAACACCACTCTTGACTGAACCTGCTCTTTCAGAATGAAATACGAACATGCTGAAAGATAAAACAGAGCACAAGTGGTTCTGAAGCTCACCGATGTGGTCGGAGAACCACGTCCCAGCCCCCTCCTCAGTGGGGACAGGACAGCCTAACAGCATCCATCGTCTGACCCGTGCTCTGCTGCCATGCAGCTGGCTGGATGAGCGCGCCTGTGAGCAGTCAGAGATGAGGGAAAGGGGTCTTGGGTGAGTTAGCTAGTCCTTCAGCAATTGGGGAAGAGACAGCCAAACATAACCAGCATTTTTTGACACCAATGTTTCACGACAAAATATCTGGCACCTCTGGACAACATACCAAGCACTTGAAGACAGGGCACAGAAGTTCTCTTGTAACTGCAAAGAAACGCTAAGCACCAAGGGAGAGACTTTATACTGTGTTTTAATAATAATCTGAAGTGTCCTCTCTTAATCGCAGTGGGAACCCTTAATAGCTGCAGAGGCTGAAAAGCCAGCTCTCTACATGGAGCCTTGGCATTTGGAAACACCATCTGCTTTGCAAAGGTTGACAATCTGAGACTTCTGGTTAAACTCCACATCTCCTTGTTGTGAAGGGCTTGATAACTTGTGACTTGTCCTCAGGCCATTAGCTTCTGCTTACCGAGTCATAGAGCGCATTACATCTCCCTGCAGAGCACTACAGCAGCTGGGCTATGTTATATTCTGTTCTGTCTTGCTCAGCATTAGATAGTACACTTAAGAGAGCTTTCCATCTAAATCAGTGAAAAGCAAACAGAAAATTTCTGTTGCTTCAGCAAAGAGGCCAACTCTAACATTCTGGCTTGGCAACACACATTTAGATACATTTTTTTGCCTGTCAGCATGGTTATTTTGATGAGGTTTTGTTTTGCATGTGGATTAGATGAAAGAGACAATTAAGACTTGACTTTTTAATTGGTACTGGATGCATTTTAAACAACAGTAATACACTTTCTCAACAAGAACTGCATGTTCTCTTTCTCCAGTATAACTTAACTCTGACAGAGAAGACATAAAAATATAGCCAAATAACAGCTGAAACGTGAGATCCTGCACTCAGAAGCTAGGAAAACTATTCTAATACGAAGTGTAGGGTGACTGAGTCAGCATACCAACTGAAAGTTATATTTAGGATTAAATCCAATACAGGAAAAACATTCTCTGCTACATCAAAACTCTTTCCTTTATTTTTATTTTTTTAAAGAAAAATTTCTGGAATTATAAGCTGAAAACATAATTAAAGCCAAAGCTGCTGTAAGATTAACAATGATATTAAGATGAATCTTCTAGTCCCAACTTGACTGATTTTGAGCCAGCAAAACAGTAAGAGAATTAAAACCTCAAGTGAGTACCGTGAAAGGTTGAGGAACAACAGCAACTTGCTTCCTTTTGCAGCAGTGTGTGTTTCATTCTGGGATGAGGCAAAGCAACTACAGTGAATATGAGCACTTAGAGCAAATTGCTAAGCCCATCTCGTCTCAACACTTCTGTACCCGTTTGTTAGGGTTTTTTTATGATGCTGGGTAGCACAGGGACAGACTGCACTGAACATACAGGCAGTTAGAAGAAATGCTGCAGGACTTTAATTAAGCTCCTTCTAGCAAAAAAGGTGTGGTCTGCTCACTGGCAAAGGGCTCACAGAAACAGGAGACAATACAGAAAACTCTAGAAGGCTCACTATCACAGTGACGAAGGGAAAAAACCCAAAACTGAGAAATAATTGGGGCAGTTCTCCAGAACGCAGCATTTGCTTCAGAGGGGAGGCGAATAAAAGTGGTTCTGATCTCTGGAGGTTTGTCAGTGCTGCTCAGAGCACGTCCACCCCCGTTTTATAGGTGCTCATGGCTGAACACAGCTTTGCCGCCTCCCAGTAACTATGCCAGCAGAAGCAGCCTGCACACCCTCTGGTCAGCTTCCACTGGACACAAAACACATTAAGTTAAGCTTCACAGCAAGAGGAACTTTCCCTCAGTCCTGACCATGAGCTGAGGAAGCCAGTGCGTTCCCCAACCATAGCCAAGGACAATGTCTCCACCTCCACCAGCAAGGACCACAGTTTACACCTCCCCCTGCTCCCCGCCTGGACAATCCAAGATCCTCCAGATGGGCCCCTCTGTCCTTGTCACAAACCAGGGGATCCCTCATGTCTCTGCGTCTCTCAAAGAGCAGCCGCACGCTGGCAGCAGAGATGGGGGATGTAGCCTGTGCTTTGCTAGATGCGTCTGCTGTTGCTCTCTGCAAAAGCCCTTACATAAATATTAGAGGAAGCCAGATGCAAGGCTTCATCCCCCCAGCCCTCTTGCCCATTGGGTGCTCTGTCACACTAACAGAAACGTTATCCCTGCTCACTGCTCTGTAATGGTAAGCATGCCACAGGCTCTTTTGCCTTACACGCCTATTTTGCTTCATACATTTGCCCTAATTTGTGTAAAGGAGGAGATTGGCAACACTAATTAGAAAGCTAGGACTGTTTTGTTTTCTCCAGTTCGTCTTATCTTCTTCATTCGGCTCCTGAAGACTCAGCTATTAAGAGAAATTAAGTAATTCATCAAGCCCTTTTCAATTACCTGCTGTTGATAACATCAGAGTACAATTAGCATCTACAAATGAACCAAGTGCCAACTGCCAAGCAGAAACAGAAGCTAATTTACAGCATGGGGCAGCCTGCAAGAGCTGAGATTCAGGAGCTGCCAGCAAACACGTATTTTGTTATATCAGCAACAGCCCTGTTCTGCCACTCCCAGCCAGCTGAGAACACATCCTTAACAACAGCTGGGATATCAGCAGCGCAAATGCTGTATCCCATGGCAGCGATGAAAACGCATCTTTGGTCGCTTCCACATCTGGCGCTATGAAGAAGCAGGAATGGACTTCACTTTGATGTAATTCAGTCCTTCCCAGCCCGCCAGCAGAATGCCAATGTCTCTCCTTAGAACACGATACTCCTACACTCTATTTTAATCTATACATTCTGAAAACAAACTTACTTAGGATTTGACCCATGTATCTTACATTTATTTCTGACATCTGAATAGCTCTTCAAATGCAATTTACCTTTTAATTTTCCATCTGCCACGAACTTGTGCTTTCTGGTGCCTTTCTGAGCAGGTTAATAATTGAACACGGGGCACATTACATCGGCACACAATCTGCCAAGTGCCTGTTTAATTTATGAAGACAATCTGGTGAAACTGGGGTAACTAAGAAGATAGCACACAGCAAACCTCCTGCACCCTGGCAGCAGATCCCTGGTACAGCATTCCCATACAAATTCTGCTCCATGTCATGGTCTTACCTAGATTGGAGGAGGCTCTGCCTTCAGCGGCTCGGTCCTGTAGGGTCTCGGCGATGTGCAACTGTTCTTCATGGTACTGTTTAGCCCTCTCCAGGTCCTGCATACATCTAGCTGCATGGCCCAAGCCAGCATAAGCTCGCATTTCAATGGCCTTCTCAGCCAGTTCCTGGGCCAACTCCAATACATAGTTGTGGTACGACATGGCTTTGTCAAAGTTTCTCCGGTAGTGGTAAGCACTCCCTAGGTTGCTGTAGGCTCGAGCTTCCTCCCGCTTGTTCCCCAGCTCCTTGGCGATCTTAAGATGTTGTTCATGGCACTGCACCGCATTTTCAAAATCCCCCATTGCAATGTACACTGCTCCCATGTTGCCCAGCTCCCGCGCCTCAGAGAGCTCATCTTTGGACTGCTTTGCAAGGAGGACACACTGCTTGTGGCTAGCCAGTGCGTTTGGATAGTCCCCAATGGCTGTGTACACGTGGCCCAGACTACTCAGTGCTGAGGATGCTGCCTGCAGGGATAAGAGAGAAAAAGTAAGTACAAGCATTCATGCAAACAAGTCAGATGGCCCCAGTCCTAGAAATCAAAGCCACAAAAAGCCATTCTGGAGAAAGAATGTGACTAGCAGCTAGAAAACCTGCTCTCTGCAGTTCTTCTACACCTCTCAGGGCAGCTCAGGCAGAGGCAGAAGGAATGAGGTTGACTTGGGAGAATAGGGCTAAGATTACTTCTTTCTGGGAAGTGTACAGTGTGTCTACGTACCAGGTAGAGGGGAAGGACGGCACTGCAAAGATGCAGAGACCACTGAGGAAACAGAGAAAGTGATCACTGCAGAAAACTGCACTCCAGGACCAAGCTGAGCTGTCTCACAGGGCAGCGCTTCCCATGTAGGCAGCCACACTTCAAGTCACCTCTCATGACTACTTTAACATCTACACCAAGTCCTGGTAACACAGCAACCAATCCTGTATGGCAACTCTTAAGGAAGTAGACAAATAATGATATTCATCTGCAGAGAACATTGTACGTGAATGCTTGCCCTGTTCCACCCTCTACCCAGTAAGCTCACATCAAAGCAACAGGCTCCTGAGAGCCTGCAGGCAGATACCAAAGCACTGTCAGAAACCCGCAGCAGAACGCATAATCTGATATAACCATGTTGCAGGCTCAGCCACCACGAGGAGTCTACAGACTCTTCTTTCCAGGCTAAACAGCCATTGACTACCTGCTGCTGGAAAACTTACACACTTGCAGCCAGCACTCAGGTAAGAGAAGGGAGATGCCTCTGCTGCTTATCTTGTAATACCAGCAGGCCAGTGTGCAGTCACCAACATCCTCATGCACTTCTGCTTGGCCAATCATGTGATGCTGTGAAGAGTGCAGTTCTTATTGTGCAGCATCACGGTCCTTCTAGCACAATATCATTTGTTACTGAGCCCCAAACAACCTTGGGACTGCAGCAAAGACAACACTATGTCAGCAGCTGGAGCATCTGTCCCCTGGGGACATCTTAAATAAATACAGCTATTTGAAAACCTGAGCTCTTACCACAAGAAACAGCTGTATTTAACAAGACAAATTATCTGAGGATCAGACTCTCTTGCCTACTGCATCTACCAGGACACAGTCCGTCCTTCCACCTGGCAGAGCCAGAATACACACAGCTGGACAGCAGGGCAAGAAGCCAAGAGCAGGGATGTGTTCCTTCTGCCTAATGCGTATCTGCTGCCTCAGCATGGCTCTTCACTCCACAGCCCTGACCCTGAGTCCTCCATGGCCCCTGCCTGTGCATTCCCTTTGCCGCCTAGCTGCTGCTGCGACCCAGTTCCACAACAGCCGTCTTTTCTAAACGTCTAGAAAGGAGCAGTCAGGGTGAGTGGTCAGTCTCACCCCTCCTTAGCCCCCTAGCTCAGGAAAAACCCAGACCACCCTTCCACCCAAGATGGTGACACAGCATCTCAGGACACTTGTCCTTACTATTTGAAATGGCATAACCCCATGCTACCAGCAAAGATGCAGCCTCACCCTTTTCTGATCCTTGGCTGTGTGCACCCAGTGCATCCTTAGGCTAGCGTTCTGTTCATGCAGTGGATTCTGAGCTCCCCAATCACCTGTTCAAATTTCCTATTTCCTAACAGGCAGGATCTTTGACCACAACACCAGGCTGCACACAGGTGGGGCCCCTTCAGCTGTTCCAGTGTTGGGAAGAAAGGCATGCTCCCTCCTTTCTTGCTTTCTGAGCTCAACCGCTGGAGCAACCTATGTGGCAGACTTGTATTTTATTTTGCTACTCCCCTCTTGCTATGACTTGGATGGCCCGCCAATGCAGCTGACGCTGGTGCTGTTTGTTTAAGGAGAAAGCACAGTTTGGCCTTCTGGGTGTAATATCCCTAGGTGCAACACCAAAAGCTCTCCCAAGAAAGGCGATTCCATACAGTGAGTGCAAGAGGTGCAACTGAAAGCACCTCACAGGTAATGCCAACCCGCTCTCTCCAATTTGGACACCACAGAAGTGGAGAAAGGCTTCAATGCAATACCACTGAAAAATATACCAGCCTAACACCCAGGGAACACAAGATGAGCTGTAAAAAGTGAGCTTCTTGCTCTGTACACTAGATGGGACTCAGACCATAACTCCGCAGCAAGGTTCAGACAGCAAGAGGTCCTCCAGGGCTAAATTCAGCTAAGAATTTGTAGATTTAAGCCCACCTCTTTTAACTGTTCTAAGCAGCTGCCTCTTCCACGCTATAAGTGCACAGAAATGCTTACTGACATCAAGGTTGGAAGGAAACCACTTCATTAAATTAAGCAGCCAGAGTAGCTAAGGGATGGTGGTGGCTCCCCTCAGTGCCCAGAGTGGCCAGGATGAACCTCTCCAACCCACCCAGCATCAGACAAGGAAGTCCTGCCATGTTTCCCTTGAGAAGTCATACTTCCACCCCAGGAGCTACACAAGTTAGAGAGCTTTCCCTCACCCTGGGCATTCCCTCTGGACACTCGCCTTGCCTTGATAACCTGGTATGTTCCTGCTTGACTCCCACCTGCAGCCTGGCCATACCCCACAGATGCAGGATTTTAATTCCTCTCTTCAAGGCAAGTGATTAACCTCTTCCTGGTCACACTATCTAGAGTTCAGATATAAAACGAAAGCAGATCAGAAACTATATTATACAGGAGGAGAGCTAGCTCAGCACCTCTCAACTAGAAACATATTTTGCTGTTGAAATTGCATCCCTAAAGCAATAAGCCTTTCATGACTTTCAGAAACAATGGCAGGAGAAACCTTCCTTAAAATTATTTTTACTAAAATTACATCATGATTGGAAGAGTAATGGTGAGTCAGGAAGATCAATGGGCCAGAGCAGGAGGCAGAGAGCACAGGTGATAAAACTATTTTTGTGATCAGCAGCATTAACAGAGTAATGTTTCCACACTAAAGAACTGTATATATGCTGTGCTGATTCAAATTAATAAGGAAACAATTTTTTCTGATACAAGAACCTGTGGTGACAGATTAGCTATTAAACACAATTTATAGGTCATAAGATAGAGAAGTTATAAGGAAGCTCTCCCTTGGCCAGCTCCGTAAATAGCCAAGCTGCATTTGTTCTCCCTGAGGCATCCTTTCAGGCAGCTTAATTATAACGGAGGAACTGCCAGAATTCAAAATATCTTAATTTTTTTCACTTAGTGCTGCAGTTGAACTTCATTCAACACAAGGGACAATGCAACAGCAGTGGCAGAGCAGCAGCTGCTGTCAGGAAGCCCTGCAGCATCCCTGCAAGGCTGTGATGCCACTCCACATGACAGCGGGATGGGAAAGCCTTGGGCTCAGTCCCACAGATGGTGAGAGCAGCACTGGGTTTCCTACTGCCAATACATGCTATAATGAACTACAAATAAGCTGCTTTTGCTGCTGTAATTACCACAGACTAGAGAGAGGAGCAGCTAGCAGCAACTCTTCAGTGACATACACCCTAGCAACAGGCTGGGGACGAAGCCCCCAAACACACTGCCACATGGTCAGGTGGTTTCTCAGGCTTGGGAGGTGTTTCTCCAACAGCCAGCATGACAGGTGGTGTGAAAACCAGCTAAACCCTCCAGTAAAATATTATTTATAGCCTCTGCAGAAGCACAGGCACTCATGAAAGGAAAAATTCCCTGTTGGGAGGAGGAAGCCAACACTAGTTCATGCTGGTAGCACCACAGACATGGGGTCTCCAGCTACAGACAGCTTGAACAGACATGCTTCCAGCAGGACGGCGAGGCAGAAAGGACGGGTTCTTCTTCAGACACAGGCACTTGGCTCACAACAGGGACCAAAGCCATATTCACCCCAAAAATTACCTGTGCGAGAAAGCCTGCAGAGCACTGCCGCCTTCACTTCACTCCTACCACCCGCAACTCCTCCCGTCGGAAAACTCCACATCACCAGCTAGACCTGGCATCCAGCTGGCCACCGCAAGATGGACGCCCAACAGGACAGCGACGCCTTCGGAAGGGACCTGGACCTGCCCGGTGCAGCAGTCAGCTGAGAGGGCCGTATCTCCTCGCTCCTGGAGGGCAGATGCTGGCAGAGGCCCCAGCCCCTCCTCGGTGCTGCTGCGACCGGCCGGGCTGCGCGGGCAGGACCAGCTACCTCCACTCGTGCGGCTGCAGGCAGAGCTGGGAGGAGGCCCTGCTCCACATTGGTCAGGCTCACCGTGGCGTCAGGGTGGTTTGGTCCTGGACGGACTCTTGAGCAGTGCAGTGAAGTAACTTTTTGGCTGACACCAGTGAAGAAAGGCTTTTATCTAAAGGAGGGCCTGAGGGGGCATGGTTTGAGATTGCTACAAAACAAACATGGACATTTTTGCTCTGAATTTTCATCAATTTTTACAGAAATCTGCATGAAGATTAACATACACATAACATTCAGTCACTTGCAACCTCACTAGGGAAAAAAACCCTGAAAAAATAGATACACACAGACATCTAGCCCAAGCCCAGACTGCAATAATGCATGGGGCCCATTATAGGCTTTAAGGTGCATTGGAACTCCCTTCGTCTTCCTGATACGCACTGCTGCATGGAACAAACGATAGGATGCTTTGGGCAAAGTTAAAACCCAGCACAAAACAGTCAGCAGAACTGATTCAGCACCCTCAGTTAATTCTGGAAGACAGGCCACCACCACCAGCAGCACTTCTGATATAACTGAGGAGAGAATGGAAATGTCTTTCTGGAAAACAAGGAATCAGTGAAAACTGGTGTCTCCTAGGGCTGCTAAAAAAGGATATTTATGCATGCAGTTTGCTGAATAAGATGAGCTATGGCAAAGAGCCATCTAGACAGACACTCAGATGATGTTAATGGACTATGGCTAGGGAAGAGGCATAAACGGAAAGCAGCAGATCTCAGACTTTCTGCGCACAAGAGGAACTTGCCAGATGCAGAGACTGCTCATACTGTACATGGGAAGAAATTTTTAGGCATTCTCCTAGACTGGGAAGCAGATCACAGTGAAATTTGTGTGGCTGGAAATGTTTATTCTCAGGACTCCTAATCCCTTTGCCCAATAGCATTTCCAGGCTCACATGAAGACCTAGAATGAAGGGTACAACCTTGGCAACTATTCTCGGGGCATGCAAAACAACTTGGCTTACACGTCCAAGTGCCCAGGGCTGGATCATCCAAACCAGGATGTGGGAGGAGGATAAGAGAAGTAGAGAAGAAAAATAAGCAGGAAGAGGCAAAACGAGAAATGGAACAGGAAGGGCTGACAAGAAATAGCCCAGTTTGATTAGAAAGACAGGGCTGTTTCCAGAGGCAAGGCTGTTGCTCACACAACAGCTAGCCAAAGCCAGGAAAGCCACCTCTGCCATGGCCTTCACACTAACACTCCCCATGTGTTTTATTCTGCAGCAGCTTCCACTGTTAACTGATCTGAGTGCTCTGAGAGAAGCACTTCTCAGTCATCTTGGAGTCTGCATGAGCAGAGCCTATGGCACTTTTGGCTTCCCGGGGGCTTGGTTCCCTGCAGCATCTCTTCTCCAGCAAGATAAATATCAGTACTCCCTATGTGCTCGTGGAGGCAATCAGTGGAAAGATGGCAAAGCTTGACATTAAAGCAGTGTTTAGGAACAATTTGGTGATTACATCTGCTGGGGGACACCAATGACTCACTTCAGGGGGTTACTAATAGGATTCCAGAAGATAAATTCATCACTGTATACTTAATAAAACCCTCCACATAACAGGATCCACCGGGAACTCTTAAGTGGCTCACACATTGGGCCAACGGGGTAGGGGTATTCCCATATGCACTGGCGTTAAGAGTCAAAACGTTGCAGTGAGAGTACAAGGTTGACACTTAGTTGCGCATGTGAAACAGACTCCAGTTGTGCTAGCGCAAACCTGGGCTTGGTAGCAGGGTGATGGGAGACTACAGCTTCATACCAGTCGGGTTTTGCATCAGCAAACAAAGAAAATCAATGCTTTCTGTATCTGACAAAGACAAATTTTACAGTGGGGATTGCTCATACCTCCAATCATGCTATTTATCACTTTACTAGAAAGCAGATTCTTTTGCCACTGAGCTGAGGCACAGAAGGGAGTTCTGAAAAAGGCTTCTAATTGCTCTTTTTCTTGGGAAGAAAAGTGAGCTTAGGCTTTTCAGCTGAATAAGGTAAAGAGTCTGATGTTAAGCAGATGTGCATCACAGAATGACAACTAATAGGGACCTGGTGACTTGGAGAGATGTGCTTCTTAAATATTTCACCCTTGCCAGAGAATGTTCATATCCCAGTTATGTTACATTTGAACAATTCTTTGATTGCACAGCTTCCTTAAATGAAAACACTGTGTAACAACTCTAAAATGGGCAAGGTGAAAATGCTTTACCGGGTATCTCACTCTAAGGTAGTCTTAATCGCCACAGACACCAATTAGGATTGACCAGAGATCGAGCTTTTACAGCCAAGGTGGGGAAATAACTGGCATGGACTAAGCATTTGTGAAATTCAAAAGCCTTACTGCAGCATGCTCTTGCATGCTGTTTCTCTCCTTCCATTCTTCCTCTGGGCATGGGGTAACAGCAGTGCCTGATCCTACATGATGCAGTGGAGCCGTATCCAAAAGATCAGCCATGCATACTCATTACATCTGTACTCGGGACAGTCAGCAGTATGCTCTTTTCAAGAGCCAGTATGCCTCCTCATGTGCATATTCTTGCTCTTGAAAGGTTTCCTGGTTCATCTGAGTGTATTTTGGTAGTGATGAGGGGAAGGCAGCTTCAACAGATTGTTTCTGAACACACGCAAAGAAATACTTAAATGTGAAAGTATTAACAGGACGAGTTCTGCTGGTGTCACCATAAAGAGTAAAATCTCACCATATCTTACATCAGTGTAACGTTTCTGTGCAGGAAGTACACAGGTTAGTTTACGGGAGTGCAACACTGTAAGCTTTTAAGCTCCTTCTGTATGTAAGCATGTAAGCTCTGTTTTATAGGCATGGGCTACGTAACTGCTGCACACACAGGCAGGACAGCAGCATAACAGGGAGTGAGTACTTTCAGACCCACCAAAATGATCCAATGGCTGTAAATTGCACTTTATCTCCACTTCTATTAAGCCCCTTTATAATTTCCTCAGAATCCACCATTATTCCACAACTAGCCTTGGAGATCTACTGATTTATGTACTAATGCAAGTTTCACACCCACAGTAGGTGCCCCATCAACACTCAAAGTTGCCCTTCCCTCCTCCCTGAAAGGCAAGGCTGTTGTGCCAGTACCACATCCAGCTTCTTCCTTTGTGTGGCCATCTTTTGAAAATAAGAAAGAAAGCAGCAGGCAATATTCTCCTCCTGTATGTTATCTGTACGCTGAAAGAAGGAACTGATTTGCTTTTAGTTAATGATTTCCTGGGGAAAAAGAATACACTGGAATCAATATCCCCGTCAAATCCAATTTATTCACAGAAGATCTCAGTCTTTTACATAGAAACTACCAAAAAATTAAACCCCAAAGAAGCCAAAGCCATGGAACAGAAGCACAACAATCTAAATGTCTGGAAGGAACTTTGTAACTACTGCTAACTGAACGGGAACAACCAGGAATTAATGACACAATAGAAAAATTCAAAATAGACAGCAGGAAGAGATAGCTCCAGTCCCCTCTTGATTAATGGATTAAATCCATAGCTCTGCAGGTGTCAAGGACTTGCTGCCCACGACAGAGGCTGCCATGGGTTGTGTTTACAATCCGCTCCCAGCCATCTCTTTCCTTACTCATGCAGGGAAATTACAATGTTCCAGAGGACTGATCATTCTTCCTGTTTCATGGCAAAAGAATCACACAAATTATGTGAATCCAGGCAAATTTGAGCAGCACCATGGTTCCACTGTCAGATTATTCATAGTCGGTCATCTTCCTGAAACCAAAGGCTTCAAAGGGAACATTGACTTTCAGCTGCTCATCTGGAGATCAAAATAATGCTGCTCCAGTGGAAAATCCATTTACTCAATCTCCTCCCTTATCATTTAGGAGCTAGTGTCCAGTTCTGCTGAGAAAACTTGTAAAACCAAACCTGAATTACTCCCTTAAGAGAACCACAAATATTCTTGCCTAAGTTAGCAGGGTTTTGCTGGAAAGCAAAAGCAGCAACTAGTCCACACCAATACCCATTTCTTAAGAGTAAAACTGCTTGCCACTCATACTGAAAAAGCTGTTCAGGTTCACTGTGCGAGCTGGCAGAACACCACTCACTGTGTGAAGGCTGGGTACCTGGGAGGAGCATGCTTGTTTCTGGGGTGGGCTCTGCAGCACTGAATTCTCATTCCACAAAGAAAAGGAAGTAATGCAAAATACACCAGGGCAGGAACACTACAAAGAAGATCTCAGCATCAAGTCTAAGCATCACCTGGAGCTCACATATCTTTATCCCAAGTAGCCAAAATTTGGTAGCTTTCTGGACATCGTCTAAAAGGCTCCTGTGTGAAATCACTTTAGGGAGGATGGCTGACTTGACATTTTTAGTGATGATGTAAGAAAAGAAGCCCTCATTTAAAACCACAAGCTCCTCTGAGATGGTGACACTGAGGAGTGATTCATGCCCTGGGCAAAGTCAGTCCTGGAAGAATAAGCCAAACTCGGAGCTCACAGAACTCAGAGAAGCTCTTTGTGCAGGCAAAGAAATCTCTAACTCCTACACAGGTGTGCTGACCTGTGCCAATCCTAATGCTACTCTTGCTCATAAAGCTGGATTCCACTTCACTGTAAACTCAATACAGGAAAGCCTTGGCCGAGGTAGACCTTCTGAAAACCCAAAGAGCACTGCTCCTTGAGTTGCAGCTCTAACACAAGTCTTCTGCTTCATTTCTTTCACTGCAATTGGGTACAGGTCTCAGTACAGTGCTTAGTTTTGCAGATACTGTGAGAAGTAAGTAAAACCAGAAGACTGCATTTCTTTCAGCTAAAATCTGTATGCTGTGGAGGTCAAGTGCGGACATTTAAAGGAGATCCTCAGGAAGTATTACATTTCCCTTTTGAGTCACAAGTCCAAACAAAACAAAGCATATGGCCTTTTAGCACATTCCCAAATTTCCTGCACTGGTCAGATTTCCCTTCGTTCTGCTTGATCCTATCACATTTGAACCGGACAACCCTGTAGGAATCCAGTCAAGTTGACTTTCTCTAAAAAGAGCTGCTAACGACAGAAAGAGAAAGGCAAAGAATTTACGCTCTCTTACTGAAATCCAACTACCTGATGCTTAAGCGCTATTGTTGCTCACATCACTGAACGCATTCGCTCACCCACGCAGGTAATTCAGTCTAAGATGTAATGCAGTGCCCTAGAAGACCCAGAATCCTCAAATGAACTCACATGGCAAATGTTTTCTTAGCAGCTGGTACTCGGCCTTCCTCCAAGAAAGCAAGCCTTCCTCCAGGATGTGAGGGAGTTCGCCCCAGATCCCTAATGAAGCAAGGCTACCATCTGCACTGAGGGGCTGAAATAAACAAGGCAAAGGATAGCACTGCACTTTTTAATGAGGGTTTCAATGTGTACCCGCACAGATGAGATTCTTAAGTCCCAGTGGTTAATCAGAGGCCCCTCAAAGACCAGCTATTTGAAGTGTAAGTGTACAAGGGAACCATATGAACTGGAAGGTGTATGTCTGCAACTTTGTAGGCTCAACAGTGCCAAACATCTGGGCCAGAAAAACACTGAACTTTAGTGAATTGAACAATGCTGCAAAAACTGTCCAGGAAGACATTCTGCAGACTGAGTCAAATCTCTCACAAGTTCTCGGTAAGCTGAAATCACAACACCTGCTGAACCTGAGACTTCAGGGGCAGGAGGGGTGAAAATAAAGCTTGTGTCCTATGAGGAAATCTAGAAAACCATTCTGCCCCATTCTAACCTAACTCTGTACTGGCTGCTTCACACCCCTTCAACAGCCCTACGCAGAGGGATTCAGCACACCTGTGCTACCCTGATCTGCTCAGCTAGGCCGTTCTAGCAAGTGGCCAGTATTAAGGTTTTGGTTCTATAAATCAGATCACCCTCAGGTCTAGTACCAAATCAGCAATGATTCTGGACGACATGGACCAGGATTTGCAAACACCTCCTCAAAAAGCCAGGAAAACATTAGCACCTGTCTCCTGGTAAAGCAAGCAAACTCTTTGGTCCCACAGAGACCTGAATATTACAGCACTGCTTTTGGTGTAAAGGGCATATGTCTTATAAAATAAAAAACACTCAAGCCACGGTTAGTCTCGACATAGTAACAATTGTGCAAATTGTTACTATGCCCTGTGGAGCCCCCTTCTCCTTCGGCTCAGCCTCCTGGTTGATCCCTGGAAATCCTGCTGGGCCCCTCCACCACTTCAGCTGCCAGCTGGGAAACTTCTGCCAATCCAGCCAACGGTGCCTCTGGACCGTACCCCTTTCTGACAGCACAGTACTGGGAGACTGAGAGCTGAAGCTGCATGCTGGGCAGTCAGTGGTTCTTGGCAGCTTTCATCCCCAAGTAATAATGAAAATAGATATTAAAACCAGCTTGAAATCAGCAAGAAGGCTCTGTGATGCTAGGCTTCATGCAAGGGCTCAGATCAGACAACAACTTTCAGAGGGAAAGTGACCCTTCTTTCTGCAAGTCTCCAGTCCATGAACTGCAAGGGCCTGATCTTTTTACCAGCTTCTGGTTTCTGTGGGTAATTTTCCACTGAGTTCCTAGGAACTGATGTTGGTCTCTCACCTCTTTGGAGAGCAGGGACTGGGAGCAGTCTTTTGCTTGAGTGGTTAGCAGCCTGATCAACCATTCTGTTGTTTGTAAATCCTGTGTAAAGTGTCATGGGATTTGGAAAGCTGTTTCTCACGCAGAGGCTGAATCAAAAACCAGCTTGTTTCAATTTCTTGAAAGTACCTCCAGGACTCAAGATCCCCTAAAAGAACCCCAGAGAAAAACAGAAGGAATAATGGAGAAACAAGAGTGAAGAGCTAATCCCATGCACTAAAAATGTTTATGAATATAGATGCACCACAGTCACCCATTTATTTTCTTGCTGCTTGATCTTTTTGATAAGATACTGGGTTTTTTTTTTTGACACAAGATAGGAGAACACTCCTGCAAAGTTACCATCTCTACAATATGTACGCACAGTGTTTATGCAACGGGCTGGAGCCTTTTGATGTTCTTGTGGTATCAGTAACAAAGAGACACTAATTTTTAACAGAAGCTCTCACAGAGTTTCCAATCTCTTCTCTTGAAAAAGCTCAAGAAGTGAAAGCTATTTGCTGTTTAATACAGTAGCAGTGGTCACACCCTAAACTTGTCATTCCTGCACTTCTATTAGCAGTGGCTGCATTAACCACTAATATAGATTATCAATTAGCAAAGCCCTTCTCAGCCTGCTCCTTACTTCTGGAACTCCAGTCAGATGTGATAAAGCTATAAGGAGTAAGGTATATTCTCTGAGCCCTTCCTGTTCATGTTGCTACAGGCAGCAGATAATCCACTTCTGGCAGACAACTACATTATAAATTATTTTGAATTGGTGCCTTCACCACAGAAGAGGAAAAGGGACAGAAAAGAGAAAAGCAGAGAAACAAATACCTTCTCTGTTCGTTTTCTGCAAAGCCCTGTCACTTACTGCAGCAAGTACTGCTTTCCTCCTTTTGCCTCCACAGCCTGTTTCTGACATCTTAGTCGACGTTTTCATGCATGACAAATTGCTTTAGCCTGAAGACTCTTTCCAGTTCTCATTTGTGAGGTATTTATATCCTGTCCTCATTTTCCAGACTGTTTGCAAGCATAACAAGATAACTGTAGTCACAAGATTTTAAGATTTTTCCTTTCTGAAAAGTTTGGCAGCCCCAGGGTCAGACCACCTCTTCACATGGCTGAATCCCACACAACTGCCATGGGCTCCCTCAAGCTGCAGTTAATGAATGAATTTCATTCTTAGCCCTCCGCCTGAGGCTGATGATAATGAAGCACAAACAAGCAAGCAACTGACCAGGTGACGATCACTTCTGGATTTTCAGTGGGAAAGAGATAAAGTTGGCCCTATGAGAAATCATATTTTAAACAACCTGAAAGCCACTTGAATGCAACGGAAGAGGATCATTGCTGTGAATGACAATCCATGCAAAACTAGGTTCTGCAATAGAATAGGAGCAGCACCCAGCGCACTGCTGTGCACCCAAGTAACTAACGCTACGTGATCGGGAGCATAAATGGAAGGGGTTTCTTGGCAGCAGTTCAGATACCGCTCAGGAAGAACAGGCAGACACACAAAGGGCCTGCTTCACTGTGCAGTATGGAAGGTCAGAGTGTGCTTTCTATTTTCCCAAACACATGCTACAGAAATCAGAACCTAATATAAATGAGATTTTGCAAGCACACATTAGCTAACCAGAAGAGTCTCTACTTCACTGCACACATTTCTCAAATTTTTGTAAAAACTATCAACAATCGTAAGAAAAAAATCTCACACATGTGCAAAGTTTCATTCACATTAAGCTGGGGTTGTGACTGGGAAGTGGAATGGGGTAGTAACAGCCCAGCCCAGCTCACCCCACAAGACGTAAGACAGACTACTGGACTCTAGCCAGTCTTCAGTGAGCTGGTACCTCATGAAGCCTTGCAGGATGGCCTGAACCATACCAAGCCAAGAGAACGTACAGCATGGTGTACTGCCACGCAGCAGAAGCCAGGCAGCTCAGATGTGACTGCAGGGCCTAAATCAGTAATGACCAACAGCCTTCCACCACCCTTCTACACAACATCTCTGCAGCCTGTACAGGTAAGGGACAGGGAGGTTCACCACTCTGGAATCAAAGGGCCAATGTTTCTGGCTGCTTTACTGTCCCCATAGCCCCTTTTTAGTGGATTATGCTCTTTTCCAGTTGTTCTCCCAGCCTTCTCTACACACATATAGGATGTGGCATGTGTAACAAGACACTGTTGTCAACAGTTCGCTACATCACATAGCTACGGAGACAGAAGTGCCACGTAACTCATTCGTGGAGTCTGAATCAGCCCCAACCCACACTTAAGAGCTGTTCATCATATAACTGAGTATTTATGTTAAAAATGCACTGGATTGATCACAAGCAATATGGACACTGAGGAATTGAGACAATGTTCTGCACCACAGAAATATCATTCTTTGCTCCCTGAACGTACATGGCAGTATAGAGGTGAGTGCAGTTCTGTCTGCTCTATGCTAGCTAGTCCAGGTTTGTGGCACAGGCACGGAAGCTGCTCCCAGTATCAGGTCAGAAAAATACTTTTTCCAGAACCTCATCACACAGTGTGAACAGTTCCTGCTCACAGGAACTGTGAGCTGCTTAGCAGCCACAGATATCTCCTGGGGACTGGCACATACGAGGACGCCAGCTGTGCCTGCCCTGAAGGGAAAAGACAGACCCCTGCATGCTCCAAAAATGCAATGCACAGGCTCCTCTCTCTCAGGGTCCAAGCAGCTGCAATGGGACTGAGGAAGCTGTTCACAGCTGGAAGAGCAACTCTCCGTGAAGTGACTTGGCTTGCTCTGGGGACAACTGCAATGACAGAACTGGGCGACAGCAGAGCAGCACCACTGACTCTGTAAGGACGTGGCACAGCGCAGCCACATGCCAGGACGTGCAGGCTGCTCACATCCCGGCTGCGAGGCCGGGCACTGGCACTGCGGTAAGGAAAAGCTGTGCTTGCTGTTGAGCGTGAGCTCTGCTCCAGCTTCATCTCAGTGACAGGCTGCAGCATGCGAACCTGGGGGAAGTCTGCACAGCTGTGGAAGGACTCTGGATGTCTGACAAGGTAACCAGGAGGGGAACCTGGCCCACAACCCATCAGCTGCACATGTTCTGATGAGCTCACTCCACACTGACATGCCCTGTGATGGTTTCTCCAGAGAGGAAGGGTTGCACGGATTCATGCTTCCAGCCAAACCTGCAGCACAACTGCTAGCACAGGGACTCTCACAACTGAAGCACAGAGAGTTGTAATTTCATCTCTGGCAGGAGCCCTGTGGCTGCCAGCAGAGTCCAGACAGAAATCATTCTGGGCCAGGAAGGGATGTAGGCAGGCAGCCAGGGAGGCAGTCCACGTTTTAGACAAGCTCTTGTGCCATTCATTCAGAAAGAAGTTCAGCTAGGGGCACACACCTTGCTCAAGCAGGAGCCAGAGCTGATACCACCCAACACACTTGCTTGGAGCCATTCGGCTTGCGGTGCCAAGGGTGACCAGTTTACGGCATTGGCAGCACGCCAGCCTTTGCACAACTGTCCCAGAGCAGGGCAGCTTAGAGCACTGCAGGCAAGGTTCAGAGCACACCAGGGTGCCCCACAGGCCAGATTTTAGGAAGACTGAACACAGAGTCGCTCCTGATGGACGATTGTGCCACTTCTAACTCAGACTATGTTCCAGTCTTTTTCCTTATCTATTCTGCTGACTTAGATATTTCTAGAATGATTGGTGAGGAACATGAAAAAAAAAATATTCTGTTGCCCTATACCACAATGTATGCAAGGAGTTGAGGCAAAAGGCTAAATACTTACAGCTTTGCTATTTACTGAAGCTGTGGCTTGTACAGGCAAAGCACGGCAGGAAGGACACCTGGAAAGCATTTCCCCTTCCCTTCAGGAAGGGGAAGAAAAGCTTGGCTTTACAGAATTTACACATTTCAGTAGAAAGAAATGATGTATCTTTCCTTCTGCATCTCCTTCTGGAAATAAGAAAGTGAAATTTGATCTTTGACTTGCACAGCCCAACAGTAAGTAGCTGTAGTTTACAAAATGTAGGAGGTTTATGCTGTTTTTCATTGCTGGCTCCGGCATGCTTTAAAGGGGACTGGGAAAAACGACTAGAATTGCAAACCTAAATAACCACCAGCGGCTGAGCTGCACACAAAGTATGTTCAGACAGTTGCAGAATCTGCAAATTACCAGCTGAATCCAGACACTATGTCTGTCACAGCAATCATATTTCACTAAGGCTCCTCCTCCAGAGATGCACAGCAGCCGGTATTCCCTGATAACCTTCCATCGTGACAGTCCTCTGATGCCAGCAAAGGTCTCTCATTGCAGTCAGCTCCATGGCAATGCGCTCTCTGCAGTGGAAAGTGTAGCACCTAACTGGCGTCTTGAGTATCCTGGACTCCAAGCCCATGGTTTCTCTTTATAATGGGAATTTCTGCATTCTGATGGTTCCCCTACCACACAAGCACTTTCACAGATATGCAAGAGCAAGGCGACAAAGAAAACCCACAAAAGCCTGCCTAATAAACACTTCTCTTCCATGCCACTTAACCACCCAGTTCTAATTATCATTTTCATCATTCCATTTTCCTGCAAATAATCAATCTCTCTGAAAAAAAAAATATGCTGAAGCTGCACCAAACATTAACTCTGCCTTACACTTGCAAATCTTTAAAAAAACCCATCTTGAGACAGTAAAATCTAGTTCATCAGTCTGGTTACTGAGCCTATCCACCTGCTGCAGACAATTCTCAGGACGACATATGCTTACGGAGATATCCAATGCAGCAGCCAGTGGCCATAGAAACAAATGGACAGTAACAAGAGGGCACTGAGCCCTGCCCAGCTCTGCATCTAGTCCTTCCAGAAATAGCTGCTTCTAGAGGGGAGGCAGGGGGAAATCCCTTCAAAACCAGGCCAAGAATGATTGATGCAAGCTGTTGGGCATCCTGAGTCAACAGAGGGGCAAGCTAGCATTGACAAAGTCTGTCATTCCGTCTTCTGCTCTCCTCTCCTCCGGGCCCCGCTGCCCTTCCCACAGTCATGCTCCCTGAGAAAAGGTGCAGCAAGAAAGAGACACGAGTTATTCAGCTGCATCTTCATCCCAGCCCCAGGGAGAATTCAGGGACTCAAACAATCCTCTTCCTCGCCCAACACCTTCTGTTCTTTCCTGCCTAGCAAAGAGGGATGCTGCATCTTTAACAAAAGGCCCAGTTCAGCTCCAAACATGCCGGCCAGCAACACACAGGAGCTGCCAGCACCCAGTGGCTTTCTGGCAACATCATCCTTCCCAAAAGCTCAGCGCTGGCAATGCACTTTCACAGAGGCATTAATTTTATTATGGTTAGTTTATGATTTTGCCTTACTGCCCTGCTATTTTTGAATGTGGAGCTATAATAGACGGCGTCTGACAGCCCAGGAGAGAGGGGAGCTATTACATTGCGGAGTCCCTGCGGTACCAGTGGCCTCTGCAAGACAGGATTCAAGCATAGCCTATGTGAGGGTTTGGACGCTGAACCTGAGGAGGGGCTCCACAGCTATCCTTTCCCTTTCTGTTTCTGCCTGTCAGTCCTCACAGCTTCAAAATACTCCCTCAAGTAGTACTTTTCCAAATTATATACTTTGGAAGGAACACAGGTCTTTCCAAACAGTCATCAACGAGGGCCACTCCAACCCATCCTGAGAGGTCACCCACCGTTAGCTCTGCCTTGGCACTCTGGCCTTACAGAATTTGTAATACAAGAGAGTTTTGCACACCTGCAGAGCAGCTAGAGATGAAGAGGAACCGGGACACAGGAAATTACTGTTACAGGCATCAAAAGCTTTCACATTTATTTTGACTCCAACCTTTCCTCTGACCCTGGCACAGCTCATCAGTTGCATTACCCTTGTTTAAATTACAGCTCATGATGTGGCATCAACACACACTACATGGGTTACCTGATGGATTTCAGAAGATCAGGTTACCTGGTGTTAAAAAACAAAGTAATTGCTTCAAAAATATAGTGCAGACATAACATTCTGCATCTCCGTTAGTGAAAACAGATAGGTTTTGTACTGCAAGACAATTAACATGCACTAGCTATCTTATAAACCCCAACAGAGGCAAGACACAAACTGCCTTTGCCCTGAGGCAGTGCAGTGAACTCCTGGTCTTCCTTCTGCCCTTGCAGTGGCACAGACAGATCTGCACGAGCCAAAACTCTGCATGACAGTCAACACCTGGGTCTATCCTTGATATCACCTGGCTTGTTTCTTGCAGCAAAGAGAGGGTCAGTCTGAGTGTTTAGCCATCACACCTTGAAGACTACCACTAAGGAACCAGGCGAAAGAATTTGAAAAAGGAACTTATAACTTCTGCAATTTATGATTTGAAGGGCACAGCTTCTCTGGTATCCTTAGGTTCTTAAAAGAAGGTAACAGGCAGTCTAGGAGAATAAATTCACCACCTATTTTCCCTGGGAGGTGATCACAGGACACAGATTTTAAGTTCAGTGTCACGTTCAACTCAGCAAGTTATACTAAAGGTTAACTTGATCCTTTAAGTGAAACTTTGTCTTGCAACCCTGCTCCATCCTACTCACATGTAGTCTTTTATATGAAGACATAGGAATTCATAGAATCATAAAATCATTAAGGTTGGAAAAGACCTTTGGGATCATCAAGTTCAACTGTCAACCCAGCACTACTACGCTTCCTAAACCCTGCCCTGAAGTGCTGCATCTACACATCTTTTAAATACCTCCAGGGATGGTGACTCCACCACCTCTCTGGGCAGCCTGTGCCAATGCCTGACCACTCTTTCAGTGAAGAAGTTTTTTCCTAATATCCAATCTAAACCTCCCTTGACACAGCTTGAAGCCCTTTCCTCTTATTCTATCGCTAGTAACATGGGAGAAGAGACCAATACCAACCTCTCTACAACCTCCTTTCAGGTAGCTGCAGAGAGTGATAACGTCTCCCCTCATTAGAGTTTATCTTCTACCTGGACTTTACATAATTACTGTTTCTAATCTTCTGCCCCAACATCTCTCTCTCTACAGAGAATCAGTTTGATTTATTCCCTGTTTTGGGTGGAGATACCTTTAGTCATTAGTACTTAGCCATGTTGTCACAGGTGAGCCCTGTCCTGAATATTTAACCCTGAGTGGTTTTTACTTGGCAGAGGTGACTTCCCTATGGTAACTCTGTTGGCTGGCATAAAAACAACTCTTCTATCAGAAATCCTGTACTAGCGTAACTGCAGGCCTTAGTCCTCTCTGAGGAAAAGCTCACACACTGCAAGCTTCTGATGCTCATCGGAGCCATTTTCTGTGACAGGCAAAAGACAATGACCTAAAATAATGTAACCCTAGTCTTCCCTCTTAACACAATCTGCCACTCTTCCTTCTGCACATCACAAAGACCTTGGCTACTGGTTTAGGGAACCTCTCTTGGTAAAACTCCCAGATCTTTCATGGACACATTGTAAAAACTGGAAAAAAGAGCAGCAGCCCAAGCTACCAGTATGTATCTTCCTCAGCACATGAACCAAAAGACAGCGTGCACTAACGTTTTAGTAACAGAAAGTACAGAATATTTCATGAGAACATGAGGCTACTGCTGGTGTAGGACAGGGTTGTAACTATTTATCTGTGCATCTTCAAGCAGCAAGGAAACAAAGTCAACATTTCACTCTACCGTAGCCAGGTCAGCTTAGAGAGCAGATCCTCTCATCCCTGTTCGGAAGCACTAACCCCTGTGCTGGACAGCATGCCATTATTTCAGGACATGAGTGGTTAAACTCTAACGGCCTGCAGCTGGCTCTGAGCAAGAAAGGAAAAGACAAGCCTGTACCTAAGGGACCCACCAGCCTGAGTGTTTTATTTCCACTTCTGTGCACAAATTAAGTGGGTCTTAGTTGGAGCTAGTGCTAATGGAGCTGCCCAAAGACAACCTCCCTAATGTGCACACACACAGAGCTACGGTCCCACCAGCCACCAGTCCTTGTGCTTGCTCCATGCCCAACAAGCTGCATAGCATCCCACTTGCTTAGGAAGGGATGGTCAAGCTTTGTGCTGCTTACCTAGGGACTGTAAAGACACAGTTCAGTGACACCCACACTGCTACCAGTGGCGTGGCTGCAGCACGGATAGGCGCATCCACACCAGCTTCCCTTCAGCCAGTAGAGGAAGACACCGTTATAAGAGCAGCAGCATAGACTTCATCAGCATTCTCAACTTGAGTACATTCCCAGGGTCTGCAGCAGGCCAAGACAGCCTACACTGAAATCTGCTCTGTTTCATCTTCACAGAGAAATGAGAGACTACCAAGCTGTGCTGCTATTTCCTCTTTAACTGCATCCAAACGATCTCAGAGCTGAACTCCTGCACTCACCTCCATCAGAAGAGAGGCAAGTGTCCTTCCAGATGGCCCTGCCTACCTTCCCCTCTTCTACTTCTTCTGTTGTCATCCTTTTTAGGATGGTATCCTACTGACCACAGTGACCATCTGCAAAGTTCCACAGGAATGAAAGAATACACAGAAAGACTTATGATTTCTAGTTTCCTGAATCAACTGTACTTTTAAGTCTGCTAATTCTTTCAGAAACAATCTCACAGAATTAGCTCATCTGGATTTCCTGACCAGCCAACTGCAGATGGTCAAAAAATCCAACCCATCACTTCACTGTGATGGAAAGCATTGAAATGACACTGGAGATGGCTACTTCATGGTGCTCATTATAGCATCTTGCTAAGAACCAGTCTTCTTACATATGTGTTTGGTCTATGCAGATGAGTACATTCAATAACCCAAGGTCTCTCTTGGAGAGACCGGAGGTATGCCAAATCCCAGCTACTTTTGCTCCATTCTTTCTCTGGGCAAAAGTATGACACAACAGCCTGAACTTGCCCCCACACTGTGACGGCAAAGAGTGGATGACCTGTCTGGACATACTGACTGTACTCGGTAAGATGGTGCTCGCAACAGGAGCTGCACAGACTCACTGTGCCAGGGAGAGAAAATCATCTAAAGTCTTCAGTCCACCTGAGCAGCTTATACGATTCCCCACTCAGCTACCAAAGTTTCCCTTCTCAAGGCTTGTGTGGGGAGGACATATCCGAATGCTACAGCCAGACCCTCTGCAACTTCCTCCTGGGTTTATGGGCGCCGCAATCCAGAAGCCCCTGCTACAAACATTTGCTTCAGCAGCCTCAGAACCCAATGCTCCCTCCGAGGGTAGCAGTCTCCCATACAAAGGAGCACTTTTTACCTTCTAAGCCAATTCTCTGTACAGTTGGAGGTAAAACAATTACCTCATTACAGTCGCACACCAAATTCCCTTCTGGTGGAATTCACATCAGCACTACTGCAACTTTATAACATTTGCATTATAAAAATGTCTGCAAAGGAGGCCAAGAAAAACAGCTTTTTGTTCAGAGGAAGCTCTGTGGTCAAGATGATGTCATCAGAAAGCGCCAAATTAATTTCCTGTGGTTACATCCTACAGGAAATCCAAGAAGCTCAGCTTTCTTGCTAAACCAAGTAGTCATTTGTTGTCAATAACTGTTAATTACGTGCCCAGATGTGCCATAAACTAAGAACTATCACGATTAGCCTTCGTTCCCTGGATTACTCCCAGATCAACCGTTGGGATCTGTTTAGATCAGCGGCCTGAAGCTAGTGACATGCACCAGCACTTGCTTCCCCGGGCCAGCCCAGGGGCTCTGGGGCACACAGGCTGCTGCGCCTGCGCCACACACCAGCACAGCAAGTTTCCTGATATTTCCTTCAGTCTCCTCCCTGCAACAGGGGGATTTGCTGCTTAGAGAAACACCACAGAGGAGAAGCAGCTATGTAGATTAGACTCTTAGCAGGAATAGGGACCCCTAATCAAGAAAACTATAAAGACAGTGATGAGTAACAGCTTTTCTGCTCTGCATGAACAGAAAACAAGGAAATCAGGAGTGATTCAGGAGGTTTTCCAGCTGGTAGAATAATCAAGGAAATGTCTAGCAGGTCCCTCCCCTAGTCAGTCCTTCCACAACCTACTGAAAATACGTATCTGGAAGGTTTACTTGATATTTAAATTATAAAATAACACTTTGCTAAGCACTTGGCTAATTCAAATGGATCTTTTCAATGACTTATCAGTGGGAAACTGATCTCCCCCAAACTACTTGTATTTACATGAATTCACACCTGCCCTGCTGCCTCTGGCCACTCCCCTCACCTGCCGTGTAACATACAAGCCTTCTGTTTTCACATTCACAGTAGAGGGGAATCCACTGGAGGGGGCAGGAATAGCTTTTGTGTCTGTAACTTGCGCTAAAATTATGATTTCTGTCCTCACAGTGAACTCTCAGTAGAAATCTCTTGGGACAGACTCTTCAGTCCATGCAGCACGCTTCCCTGGCCTGGCAGGGAGCCCAGCATAACACCTCGAGAGCTGAATAGTAAATGGTCAAGGCAAATCAGATCCAGCCCAAGCAAGCCCTACACTTTACACAACACCGTATTTTCAGATTTGCATGGGTTCTTTTTCCTTTAACTACTTCTTAAATGATGCATGTTAAACATCAATGTTCGGTATGGGGAGCTAGCTCATTACTTGTTTGGAAAAGGCATGACAGGATACACCCTAACAGAGTTCAAATCAGTGGGATCTGTATCACAGGGAAAACAAGAGCTGATGACAGCCAGGGTTCAACTGCAGAGATGTTGCATTGACACCTACTCAGCGATAGCTTCTCAGACCCTGACGCCTATGCATTGTGGGCAACATGGACAGGAAGGGAGAGGGAAGCAGAATGCCTTATTCAGAGCCACACAGATACTAGAGGCAGGGGGAGGCAAAAGGACAAGCCAAGCATCCTGCCACCCTCCCTTACATACTGCGTCTACTGGTACAGTTACCTTAACAAAAGGCAAGTGAATAGCTGGGAAGACAAATCACTTAGCTTCCAAACTGTCAGAATAACGGGGCAGACAAGGCTTCTTGACATGTTCATATCTCTCTAGAAAACCACACAGTGCTGACTCCCAATCCGGTCTATTTAATAAGCTTCCTACCTCTCTGTCCTTGAGTTTCATGGCGAGCACCAGCTGATGTCTGTGGTTAGTAAGGGCCTCCCGGTAATTTCCTTTGGAGAAGAATGCGGAGCCCAGATTTCCATGAGCTCGGCATTCTCCCGTCTGGTCACCTGAGTCACATGCAAACAAAACAAAGGTTAGCTGACAAAGGTGTCACTGGAAGCGTCCAGCACAAAGACTGGAACACACTGTACAAGGGATGCTCCGGTATAAGAACCGGCATCAGACAAACTCATCCTTATGTTTAACACACAGCCAAAACTCTCTTCTTTGCTGGCCTTCAGGAACTTCTACAATAATCATCAACCTTATTTTTAGAATTGTTTTAATCTCTTCTTTGGCCTAACATGTGGCAATGTCTCATCCTTCCATGTTTATTCCTTGCTTGACATTAGCAATTTCTTTGTGAAGTAAGTTGAAGGCCCAGGCTTAAAACAAGCAAAGAGCACGGCAGCTTTCCCCAGAAAGCAATTCTGCAGCACAGCTCAGCTCAGACACAAAGCACATCTACTATTATCTTTGAGACAGTAGCCCCTGTACTTTCAGCGAACACTCCTAGCTAGAGCCGTGAGTCACTGTCTTCTCCACTTCTGCAAGGTTATTCCTTTCTGTCTCACATACTGTCTCCTCTCCTACAACACCCTGAAAACTTGAAAGCTCTCTCAAATACCATACACAAGAGGGATTTTTCAATTTGTTTATTTTTTTAAACCTTCTTGTGCATCCATTTTCTCACTCCTGATTTGCTCCTTCCCTGGCAACTGCCTTAGAAGCTCAGACTGAGTACCTTTTTCCATCTAATTCTTGAAAAAACAGATTGTTTCATTTAAGACTCATTTAAGGTTTTGAGCCCAAGTCTACACAGGGGATAAGACCAGTTCCCACATACATGACACCAAAAAATTGGAGGACCCTGTAAAACCTTAGCACATTCATTGATTATCTGCCCCCTCACACACATAGGTAACAGGGCTGCAAAAGACTATAGTTTGCACATTTCAGAAATTTCAGACTTGATTTAGCAGCTTGTGAAATGCCAAAGAGCATTATAGAGAGATGCTGGCCATTAACACAGCTATTAATTTGTTCCATCTGTACCAATCCAGCACTCAAGCGAGTGAAATGAGAACTCTTACCTAAAGTCTTGGCTACGTCCAAGTCCTGCTGCATGTATCCAGTGCTTTTCTCCGTATTCCCAAGGGACCAGTATGCACTGCTCAGTGCAGAGAACACTGATCCCCGCAGCTTTAGGCTGCAAGTGCCGATCTTCAGGGCAGCCTCTAGCACCACCACAGAGGCCCCATGGTGGCCCGCAGTCAGAAGTTCCTGGCCAATCACAGACACCACCACAAAGGGGCTCTTGTCCAGCTTCATCTTCTGCAGTTGTTGATAGGTGGGCTCCAGGGACTCTGAAATGCAAAAACAAAGGCAGAGTTACTCAACAAACCAAGTTATTTGCATCTACAAATCACCTTCACAACTCATCTTCATTTTTCATAACCATACATACTAGTTAAGGGCCAGACTGCTCAAATCAAACCAAGATTTATTATGGGAACTCAGGGCTCAGATGCATTATCTAATACCTAGTACATCAATACAGATCAGCCAGGAAGCTGATCTTTTCCTTGCAGAAAGCACTTCAGGAAGACAGGGCAAGCATGCAGTGAGCAGTCTCATACTGAGCTCTGAAGACTGGCCCGATGGTAGAAGACACCTGTAGAATTTTTTAGGAAATTCGAAATGGGCCACCAGCAGTGTATAAGAGCACCGCAGTTTCTGCTCCTTCAGCACAAACTTTCAGCTGAGTGTCTGCAAAATCTATGCCTGTCCAGATACCATGGCACACAATGTGCACCAAGAGAGGTGACAACAACTGCAGAAAGCAGCTGCTCCTTCTTTTGCAGGAGAAGGTACTCCTGCAGAATGACAGCACTGGACCTGCCAGACTACTGCATGTTTCAGTGAGGACATCAATGTAACAGGACTCCAGAATTTGCTGAACAAGTGGCAATTCTTGATTAGATGCTCTCACCTGAATCAATGCCACCACAACAACCTCAGAAAGCCTCTTGATCCCTGTTTTCATCATTTCTGCCTCTCTACAATCACCAAGTGTATAAACAACAACAAAAGAGGATTTTAACACTTTCCTGAAGGTGTAAACAGTGTGAACGCGCTGCCCGTTACTGACATTCAGTTAGATCCTGGGATTAAATACAGATGTAAGAGGACAGAAGTAGTTGCTGGAACACACCACCACTTACTATGCTTATCACTGCAAGAGCAGGTATGAACTCAGTTCCTGTCTTAAGGAGCTTACTTATGGTCTTAGCCAGGTAATCCAGGCAAACATAGGGGGAGAGAGGGGTACACACAAGGAGAATGGAAGAAAATGGAAAACAAAGGAAGTGCTCCTGGTAACCCTCGAGTCCAGTGGGAAAGGGAGAACCAGCACGGAAACAGAAGGGCAGACATGGAGCTCATGGAGCTCTAGTACAACAGCAAACAGTAAGGGGAGACACAGGGTCACAACCAGGTAAAAGATGCAACAACAGTGATTCAGTTATTGAGGAAGGGAGTTTCACCTTCATCTCTGCATACTGCCAACCCATGCCCCCTGAATCCATCAGTGTCTGCACGTAATAATCTTTAGCACACCACTGACACTTGTAGCCCTTTTGCCTTTCTGGTCGCTCCTCTGCTTTCTCTGAATGCAAGCATCCTGGAAGCTACCACTCACGTAAGTCTATCCATGGCTTCAAATAACCTATTATCCTGGTAGAATCAAGTTACAAGGGACTGGCTTTACGCCATAGACAACACCTGAAGAGATCTGTGTCTCTCCTAGGCAGCAAGTTCTTGGAAAGGGGACCAGAACAACGCATAACAACTACTTAAGTGCTTGCAGAGTGCCTAGCGCAGTGGGACAGAGCCTCTGAATACTGATTACAGCAGTACGGTATATATACACTCTCAAACTTAAACTAGTACTCTTAAGCAAGGCTAACCTAAAAATCTGCTAAACCAGTAACTGGGAGGATAAAAACTGGAAAGCAGCAACACTGAGCAGCACAGTAGGGAGCCACAGTGTAAATATACAGCTGCAGTGTAATAGGACAGTGAGATCATCCAGCCAGATTTGGGGATGCTTACATAGAAATACCACACCACTTGCGTTCTAAGCAGCAGCCACAGCACCTTTGAGTACCAAATGAAATTAGCTTCACAAGGCAACTGCTATATAGGACAGAAGCTTCCAGATGAATTCACTTTAGATGATGGAGAAAAACACTAAAAAAGGAAACACCAACGGGCATGTTTTTACATTTCAGCGCTTCTTGGCCCCTAAGCCCTGGGTTCCCCAGCAGTATCTGCTGAGAATGAGTATTGCACAATCCCTCCCAGGAAATACCATTAGGACACTGCAGCACAAAGCTTGCAAGAGAAACAGAGCAACAGAGCAAAGAGGAGACTACTTCCTTCCTCTAGAGAGGAAAATCCTGGAAATGGGACATTATGAAAAGAGAGGCAAAAAGCTGCACAGCTAATATGGATTTAAGGTCCACATGATTTCAACTGAATATTAGTGAATTAGCAGAGCAGCCTTTTGCCTTCTGGAATGCTGTGTTTTGAGAGACATTAGTACCACAGAAAAGCTGCTGACGTGCTCTTCTGGGCAAACACTAGCCCAGAGCATTTAAGATTCCCTGTTCCCAATGGCCAAGCACCAGTGCAATGTGGGAAGTTGTTCCAGTAATAAAGCAAGCCAGTGTCACAGTAGTGCACACCTCTCTGTCTGCACTGATACCTGACGAAAGACAAACAAGCAAGGACTTGGTTGGAACTGCTGCACACCGCCAGTCTGATTCACCTCTAGCGCCTCTCGAGCTGGGTATCACCTTGTCACTGTCCCATCACTTGACACTCACCATCCTTGAGAAAATCTCCTGGTGCTTACCTCGCATGGGAGATTTCATGGCGGCCTCGACCATGCCAACCAGAAGCTGAAGACTCTTGGGATCTTGAGCCAGTCCTGACGCAAACGCTGCCAGTGCATCTGCATGACGTCCAAGATACTGAAGGGCCACACCCTGTCGGAAGTATGCCTGAAAAGCCAAAGGGGAGAAGAAGACATGCCAATTACTTAATTGGTCGAAGTCACAAATAACAAATACACCCACCACCTCATGCTGGTGGATGCTGGGCTTCATGATCACATTCTGGTTTCTCTAGTCACAATGGTTATAATCAGAAAAATCTACCACCACAGTTTTGTTTGTGGCTGCCGCCCAGTCACTTATCCCCACAGTGTGATGACTTTATAAACCTTTACAAGGCCTCTGAACTGCTCTGGAGACCAGAGACAGTAATTACCATTAAGGCAAAGCTTTCCCCTTGGACTTGGCCAATTACTTATCTACTTATAACCAAATGTTCTTTCTTGAGACGTCCATTTCCGTTTGCTTGACTCACACAACATACAAATAACTTGCTTATTTTCTCATCAGTTCTTGCCAATGAGTACAATTTAAACATCTAGTACTAGGAGATACCAAAATGTACTGAAAGCTCAAGTTGCAATGAAACATGATGCAAAGATACAGACAGAAGCAGTGTATATATCATACAATCAGTTAGGTTGGAAAAGACCTTTAAGATCATCAAGTCATATGCACTACTTAGATTGAGGCAAGACACTAATAGTTTTTAGCAAGAGCATTTTCCTTTGTTTCTTCCTTTCCAAGGAAACCATTCATGGGAACGTGCAATACCTTCAAAGTACCTTAAATCTATTGTCTTGTATTTCCATATCTACATCAGCAATAACACCAATATGCAGCTGTAAAGCGTTTCCAAACAGACCTTCCCCATCTCCCTAAATTGGAATATCAGGAAACTACACACAAAGCAAGAACTGCAGAAACATGTTCTGTTCACACAACGCCACGGCAAAGCTGCGGCTCAGAGGGTATCCAGAACTTCCTTGGGAGCCAGTGGTAAGAGATCACAGAAACCATAATCCAATATTTGCTCGAAGTACTCAGATATATTTGTAGCACATACGCCTGGACACCATGTTATAAAAATGTCTTGAATCTTCAAGCACCTTTGATGCCCATTGTTCAGGTTTTATATTCATGCCTTTGTGATGCAAACTTTGCTACACTTTTGGTTCATTCAAAGCTATTTCGATAGCACAAATAAAGCTGACAGAAGTTAAAGAAATGTAAATAATGTTTTACAAGTGCTTTAAGAACATAGCACTGCTCCTTGAGATTGGCTCTCTGTATTGCTTTCATGGATAAGACCTCATCACTTTTTCTCTCCATCTGTAATAGAAACCCGCACTCAAGATACATTAAGTATATGTCTGTTGAACTCTTTTTACATAAACAGGATAAATCTCCAATTAATATCCAAACTGGTATTTCATTAGAGCTTTCAGACACTTTTGGAATCCAGTCCAGGAAGGCAGAGATTAAGGAAAATCAGAAATGACGTGAGAAATTTAGAGACATGAATATTTAATCTCTTTTCCATTAGTAAGGCTTGATTGTAAAACCACTTTTAATGAATTCAATGAAAGCAAAATTCTTTTCATTAACCTTTAGTATAAATGTGTTCTTATTGAATCAAACAAGCTACTGTACTGGAAACCCAACTCAATGTTAATTAGATTACTAGCATGAAGCTTTAAATCAAAGAAAAGAAAAAGAACTAACAAGCGCAGTGGCCATCAAGCACGAGTCCTCCCAGCAGCAAGTGAACTGTCACATAAATCATGGCATACACTTTGAAGTCCTTTTTTTCACCAGAATTATCATTTAATTACTTACTTTACCACCTGATGACAGAGGCAGTTTGACACAGCATGTTTCTGATGGGGACCTTCCAAGCCAACATGGCTGGTCCAAGACAAACGTGTCTGCCTGAATCAGTTATCAAGGATTAGGGCACAAATACGCAGCAGCCAGCAAGGGAACTTCCTACTGTGTGTAGATGCCTCTGATGTCTCACGCTTTACGGGAAGGTAGGAGCCTGCCATCTCCTCCCTCAGAACGCATGTTACCAGGACAGATGGCACATCAGGAACAAGCTGCGTCCTCGCCACTGCAGGCAGTCAGCTAAGCCCAGAAACCAAAAAATTCACTTGTATGTAGGGTTTCAAGGAAAAAGCAGGAGGGAGGACAGATGCTACAAGCAATGCAGACAAGCTTCCCACAGTCTACAGAAGACAGGATTGCTACAGCTTCTGTTTCCAAGGTTCAGAAGGGACCACATAGTACAACCCTCTCTCACATCCCACCCTATACACACAAAGGCTGTAGGACAAGAAGTAAAATACAACTATAGGTACAGTAATCTATAAGTTAGCTTTCATGTCTCCCATGAAGGAGAACGGCCCATGTGAGGAAAGCAGAGAAGCAGAAAGCTAAACAAAACACAGGTGAGGCCTCTGCCCTACGTCCAGTTCTCATACAGAAATCCAAGTGAACATGAGTTCCCAGCAGGACAAAACACACCACAGCTGCAACACCACAAAGCGCGTGCATGTGTGCAAGCCCGGCCCCAAGTTTCAGAGCACTTTGCAGAGGAGCACCAGGCCTGTCTTGCTCATCATCGCCTGCCCAAGAACTCCTACCACTCTCACTGCAAAAGAAGGGCCCTGCCTAGCTGGGATGAACCACCGGCTACAGCAGCGACACTGGTTTCTAGCACCTGCCCATCCAACCCTGTCACTTTTGTGGAGCACTGAGCACATCTCAAATACTGAGAAAACAGAGTCCTCATCCCCCAAGCCCTGCTTACAGCAGAGACACCACAGGCTCCAGATGACAAGACGACTGACAACTGTAAACGAGACAGGGATGAGATTCACAAACAGCATGCAATACAGTACTGTGCATTTCCAACAAACTTTCTGGAAAGTGCTTTTAACCGCTCCACACATCTATTCCTGGAAATCCGCTCTGGAAACCACTTAATTTGAATACAAACACAGCATTCAGAGGCCCAAAGAAAAACCTATTAATCGTAACTGAAATTAAGATTTTGGCCAATTTTTCTCCTGCAAGAACCCTTTCCTTCCTTTCTCCTCCAGTTTCCAGCGTATACAGAACATTCTCCACACATTGTGTTCCCCAGAGACCTTTAACAAAATAAATAAAAGGCATTCACATCACCTATTTCCTCCCCAAGAGGCATTCACAAGCTAGTTTAGCACTGGAATGAAGACACTGTATCAAGGGAAAAAAATCTGCAAAGAGGAAATGGTGAGAATCACCCTTTGGAAGAGGAGAGGAAAAGGAAAGGCAGGGAGCCAGCAGCGGCAGCTGAAGAAATGAGACAAGGAGCGCCTTTCCAGTCCCGACACAGTCTTCCCACGCTTCAGCAAACTTTACATTTTTAATCACACTACATGAAGATAGAAGAGTACTCACTCTACAGTAAAAGTTACATTAATTTTCCAGTGATCCCAGGTAAGAAAAAACTATTGGTTCCTTTTAAGAAGTTTAAAGCAACAAGAGAATGATGTTTCACTAATGACAGGACAAATGAACAGCAGGTGCTTTCCTTCTAACCTGAGGCTCTTTGCATCCTCAATGTAATACAAAGAGCTGGAACAATCTTCATTTTTTCAATCTCTGCATCATACTTTCCTGGAACAAGGCATTGTGCAAAAAGAAAGTCTCGCTCTCAGCAGAAATTTAGCACTAGATGCATCTCCCTCAGTGGGAACTATTTTCTCCCCTCCCTGTGTCGGCATGATTGAGCATGTGCTTTGCTCTTCCTTTCTCCAGATTCACTGGTATGCCACAGGTTAACAGCACCTGCACCCAACCCTCCAGCCAGAGCCAACTCGGGCTCTGCACAGTGCATCTGCTGACGTCTCCACTGCCAGCCCCTGGAGTAAGAACAGGGGTGCAGCACTACCAGCGGGAGCCTTTTGGGAAGGGAAGAGCATTAAAAGGTAAAATGCAGCTCTGCCAAACAGCGGATCTTATCAAGTCACTGATACTAAATTAGAGAGGTTGTTAGTGAGTAATCTCACGCACCGATGGACCTTTAGCTCTGAGAAAACAGACCATACTGCAGGCTCATACAGTCATTTTTTAATCCACTGGACAACTGACCTCTCTTCAGCCAGTTTAAAGATTTCATATAGCCAAGTGGAGATGGCCTAGGAAGGAGGACAGGGAATTATTAGTGCTTTTTTAAATCCATAATACCACTGAAAGCACTGCTGACATTCTGAAAGCAAAAATAAATTATTTTAACTAATTAACTTGCAGAATATATCTGGCACTTGAGACTTCACAGCCATACAGAAAACTGGTCGTGTAACAGAGGCTGTTCATACAGCGAGTCCAAGTACAAAATGCCAGTGATCTGAAGTTGCATTGCACAGGTCCCATCCAAAAGGCAACAGGTCTTCCCCACCTCATTCATATT
Source organism: Phalacrocorax carbo (assembly GCF_963921805.1). NCBI lineage: Eukaryota > Metazoa > Chordata > Aves > Suliformes > Phalacrocoracidae > Phalacrocorax > Phalacrocorax carbo. The sequence continues at coordinate 6,706,045 of NC_087527.1, read as the reverse complement.
TTGTGTGTCCCCAACCCGCCATTTATTCAGACTTGCCTTTTTGCCCCGTGCTTTTCAGGATGTGCTCTATTTTCATGGCAAGAATATAATTTTTAGTGCTTTTCTCTACCCGCAGCTTAATTTTAGAAAAATTGTATGAACAAAAGAATGCGAAAGACCAAATTCCTAACCAGACACTCCAGTTTTACAGAGGATGGCTGATGGTGGGGCTGCAGCAGAGTCAAAGTCTGCCCAGTCAGGCATAATCTCTCTCTACAATTCGAAGCATGAGTCCTATTTGTTCTGCTCAATTTATTGACCACTGTAGTTTCTGTACAGGATAGTATTTTTCATCTGTGTTTATTACAGCCCATTTAATGCACAAGGAGAGTTTCTACCTGTCCTACTAGGAGTTGCCACTGGACTGATTGCTGCAGTGTCACAGAATCACAGGTTGGAAGGGACCTCAGGGATCATCTAGTCCAACTAGTCCAATTGCCTGTGTCCAGGCAATACAAACAAGCTTGTTAGTGTTTTGCTCCTCATCATCTGAGATCCCATCTAGATAACTGTCTAGACCCTAAATATTAGATTTTCACGTGCAATCTGAAACAGGATTAGAATGTAAATGTCATCACTGAAATGGCTGATACTAAGAGGCATTCTGAAATTTTTATTAACCCTTCTAATATCAATACTCAAGAACCACTTTAGGCAGAGCAAGAGTACTGGCTTATAATTAATACAAAACATGCAATAAAGATAAAAATACAGTACAAAGAAACAGCATTTATGAATATGAAAGGGACCTCTAAATTTCTCAGGGTTCTGCTAAATAAAAACAAGCCCAGTAAACGAAGCCCAAGACAACCCAATGCTTTTCTTACCAAATACTTTAATTTTTTGGACCAGGGAAATGCTAGGCAAATACTCATGCTGTACTGGCATCTGTAGCAGGCTCTAGAACAACTCTTTGGGCTCATACCATTTTTCCCTGTAGAATCCATGGCAATAAATTGTTCAGATCCTTAGCGTGTCTCACACGCGATGCTTGCAGGAGTTAGAGGGAAGCAGCAGCCGCAGGAGTTCAGTCCTGTCTTACCACGGTCTCTTGTAAGTCTGAAGCATGAGCTCATGTTTCTGGAATATGATTTAGTACCACGGTACAAGCATTTTTCTAACAGTAGTCCCTACTACATTTCTTACTGGGCAGAACAGTATTCTGTTTATAAATATTTTAAAACAGCTAGAATTAGGGGATTAACTGGCATGTAGGAGCCCTGTGAGAGCGTACTGTCGCCCAGCTGCCTTAGGACACATCAAGATAGCCAGGCAGAAAACTGGGAGCCCTACCTCCCTCTCTGAAGTAGGGTAACCCTTTCAGGAGTTCTATGTGCAGCAGACAATGCGCAGCTGAATCCCTTCAAGCACTTCAGCAGAGACCCTGCTGGCTGCAGGCTGCCCACAAGGAATGCAGAGACAAAAACTAACCCGGCTTCAGGATCTCCATCTGCCAAGGGTCAGGCACCCCCCTGCCTCCCCTGATGCCCAGGGGCTTCTGCATCTCCGTCTGCGCCTCCTGCCTTCTCTGCACAACCCCCTTTCTGCAGGTGGTCCCTCTGCCGTTGTACACAGCCACGCCACGCTGCCTTTCGGTGCCCACGCCACCTTCCTAGGGCTCATCTGATAATTTTCTCAAACTTCACACTCAAGACGCATTTACATAATGAATTGCTGGCCAATTTGTAACTGGATGATGGAGACAGAAGAATGAAACTGGAACGGTATCAGAAGAACCTGGAGCAGAAAATTACTGTCAAACAAACATGGAAAACTTGGAAAAAAATGCCTCAGCCTTAGACAAAGACTCCCATTGTACACAGGGGAGGAAATTTAAAACACCTTTGTATTCATGTCGGCTTCAGACCCTGGACAACCGGCTATCTGGACAGGAAAGGCAAACACATAGAAAACACTTTTTCCACAATGCTCCCTTGGTTTGCCAGATCAGGAGATGATGCCAAAAATAGCATGAATAATCTATGATGCATTTAGTCAGCCTGTCCTGAGTCTGCAGAACACCTCCTGGACAGACGGACCCACTGCCCTGCGCAGGACTGCTTGGCGTCCACCAGCCAGCTCCCTCTCTGCCGCCCACGCGAGCCAGGCCAGAGGCTGACAAATACGACATGTGCGATGAACAAAAAGGAGGAAAATGTGGGAACGGCTTATTGGGGCCAAGCACCAGGTTGAATCTTTCCTCTCCCCCTGTAACTGCTTTACAGCCAAATTTTAGAGAAAAATACAGGACAAGTCTCTGCTGTGGGATTTCAGGAATGTGAGGAGAGGGAAGAATGCGCTTTAATTCAGAACACATGCAGCACATGCATAAATACTGTTTGCCGTCCATATGAATTGCACTCCTGCTTTCACAGAGTTCAGGCTGCACCCTAGAAAACAACTTTCCTTCACAGTCCATATGCTTGGCTGGCACCTGAACCACTACTGTCAGCCTGTCCTAAAGAACAAGCAGAGATCTTGCAAATTTATTGTCTTTGCAGCATAGCTTCTTTATCTTCTACCCATTTCCAAGGTGTTTCTTACAGGAACTATACTACTCGGAAATGGAAATTTTCTCTAAGCCCTTTGAGCCTATACAGAAAAACGGGATGGGGTGTGTGTAAAATATCAGGCCTTGTCTTAGCCAAAAAAAAAAATTATTATTCTTACTGATTGTGCTTCCACTATCTCCAGTGGGAGACTGTGCACAAATCACTTGTGCACCTGAATTAAATGTAACCATCAGTAATAGAGTCAAATCCTTGCTTAGTTACATTGGTTAGCACAGAAGTTAACAGCTGAGCTTTTCATATAGCTTATTGTTGTTGCTGCATTCTTGCCCGCTCTGGGCTCGCTTTAGGAACAGCGGCTACAATTTAAGACACTTTCTTCAGAGGGCATCCCCCACCTTTCATAAGTGTGCATCATAACAGACAATATTCCTATCTTTATCAGCTACAGCTCTCAAGCCTTATTCAATAGCAAGAACCAGCCATGAGTGGAGAAAAGTACTCTAGAGAAGCATCACCAATCTGCTGGTGCCCAAATACTGCGCAGGGAAAGCACAACCAGACTCTGTGTTTAAGGCTGACAGGCACAGATGCAATTACAGCATTTCTCAGAATTCCTCCCCAACTCAACGGGGACAATTTTTTGCCCAATTTCTGGCTAAACAACTTGTTTTAGAAATTGCAGAAGATAAGCCACCCCTTCACCCTGCTCAGAAGCAACACCAATCTTGGTAAGATATTATTGGAGATTTAATAGATACAGAATTACACAAAACTCAAACGGACTAGATGATACCTGTAGGCTGCTTCTCAGTGAAGTTTGGGGCAGTAGCAGGACTGTTTTTAACACCACATTACCTAGTGCTTTGTTTAGTTTCAGCACTGTACCATGATTTAAATTGTATTAACGTTTGATATTTAACTGCCAGTGTACATCTGCTCACAATTCTCACAATTCTAACACGCTGAAAGTGTTGAGAACCTTTGCAGAGCTCAAGAATATACAAACATATGCTATTATTTGTTCTTATAACATTAAAAGCAAAGACAAATGAAAAAGCAGTACAAAGGGAAAAGAGGGAATAATAAAAATCTGTCCTAAACTGGAAGACATCCACCACGAGATCTCTCTTTGCAATTCAGCTCGAGTGTTCCAGCACAGTTTCATTGTCTCACTTCGAATTACTCATCTGAGTAGCAGCTCAAATGACTGCCCCCCTCTTTAGCATTTCTCCATTTTGCATGCTGGCAGGCTGCACAAGTTTAGGTGGATCACACTGAAAACCCACAATAAAATCCAGAAATGGGACATTAAAGCATCTGGTCAGCCCACAGTCATGAGGCTTGGCACTCAACAAATCCAGCGGGGGATATTTCAAGGATCCGTGTTAGCTAATGCAGCACTCATGGACTGGACAGACAGTCCCGACATAGGTGATCTGGATTCACAGTTAAGGCAATAGGTCTTTCCCCAGCTGTGCAACTGCTGATTAAAGTAACATTGTTCAATGATTTGTAATTGCCAGCTTGTAGTGAGACTCATGAAGATGACCAAAATCCTGACATCTGGACATAAGGATAAATAATACTATGGTTGTCGTCAGCATTACTCTGTTCTTTCTAGGCCAGCAACTCCAGCAGACATCGTCAGTGGCACATCTGCACATCCAGCTGAGGTGCAGCAGAGTTACCAGCTAGCTCTCCAGCCAAGGGAACCCTCAGCTCCTGCAGCACACAAACCACAGGACACCATGCTCGAGTGGCACTGTCATGGGAAAATACTGGCAAGCACTTGACAGCAAAGCCTCCTTCCAGTCTCAGAGCATGCAGATGTCAGACACCCTGCAGGTGAGTGTCTGGTATGCAGTGGTACCTAAATTACCAGAAGAGAGACAAATTTATCACGATCCCTGCCACCCAAGGCAATGCTCAGGCTGCCTGGATGGAAGCTATCAACAGACCATCTTATCCAAAAACACAGCCAACTGCTTTGCCACCGGCCGCCTGCTGCATCTCAACTCCCCAGCAGGACATGTCCCGCTATGCCCAGCTCCTCTTCTGCACAGCAGGTGGGTCCTGGGAGTTCGGTCTCTCAAAACTATCTCCATACTTTTGGTTTTCTCCAAATCCTGGTAGCAAGCCTCTGCCCAGAAGACTGGACCCTCTTGGCTTGACTCTGTCTGTAAAATCTCTCTGTGCCTTGTACTTCTCCATTATCTGCAGCACATTGGCCTGTTTTCAGCTGCTGTTTAATTGCTGACATTCTGAAAACCATTTAGGGTTGCTTTGGAAATGCATGCACTTGTCCTCACTGAAATAAACAAATAAAATAGGAATCACAAAAATCAAGACAGCTAGAAGGCAGAGGTGGTGACCTGCATACTCACAATTTGGAGCTAGACAGTGCCATCTCCAGTTGAGTCCAATAACCAATAAAACATTTGTTTTCTGTCAGCCTTCTCCTGCTTCGTGATTTCAGCTGTAACCTCTGAACCCGAGTGTGCTTACATCTAACAGGTATAGTAGCAGGCCATTCAAGAAAGGACAGAAAGTGAGGGTCTCCTTGGGTACAGATTGCTTAGTCACATCAGCAGGTATTTGAGGACTTTGCCCATTTACAGAGGGTACTTAACCCTCTCAACTTAAACAACTCGAGTACTCATCTTACCAGATTTCAGGTGCCTAAAATCTGGTAATCATGAAGGGAAAGTACTGAAGTAATTGCAAAGACTAGCTAGTCTGTCAAGATTCAGCTGTGATAAAGACTAGTGACTTTGTTTTTAGCTATAAAGAAAATCTTAGAGAGAGAAGCTCCAGTTACAGTGAAATGTCCTTCTATTTCTTTTTCAGCATTACAGCAGAGGTAACTAAAGCTCCTTTTAAAACCACAGCTGCTCACTTGGACTGGTTTTAACAACAAATACTCTGGCAAAGAAAACAAGACAACACGTTTAATGCAATCCCTCCCTAGAAATCTTAAGCTGCCCATAAAGCTGATGCTGTATTGTCTTTCTCGCCATTTAATGGCAGTTAAAAGCCACAGGCAGGGAAGACAGTTGCTTGATTATTTCTTTTTTAAATTGCTTTTAAAATGGCTTTTCTCAGAATCTCAAACTTAGTATCTGAGGATTCTTGTTTCTCTTGCTGAGTCACTCTGATAGGAGATATCTGATGGGTGGCAAGTCCAACTGGTGAGCTCCAGCTAGGGCACACAAAAGTTCTCTCTCTTCAGAAGAAAGAGAAGAGTGTAGGAGACACAGATTCTGCAGGAAATGCCCAGGAATAGCCCAGTCTCAGCATAGTATGTTTTACTTATATTTCAGTTATCCTTAATGAGGTTAGAAGAGTATAAGCACAAACGTAAAGCAATGCCTATTTGCGTTAACTCAGGAAGAGGAAAGATCTGACTCTGTCCCTTGCCTGTTCTAATGTCTGCAGTCAGATCTAAACTACTGAGCAGGTGAAAATTAGGAGAAAGAAGCACTAGAAACAAATCACAAGACATCATAGAGACAAAGTTCCCTGAGAATATACCTTTCAAAAGGAAGATCAGTCAAGTGTCCCTTACCTTCTTTCTTACATGCTCTACCAACCTAAATTCAAGCCCAACCACAGAGCCATTTCAGGTATTTTGATTTCAGTTCAAAGAAAGAACAAGCAACTTTTGGCCAGAGGTACAACATGGCCAGACAGCACAAAGCAAACGAGAAGTGCTGCGGAAGGGACCCAGAGTGTGGACTCAGCAACGGGCAGCTTGTAAAAGGCTACCTTTAGACTAAAAGAACATACTTTCCAGAAGTACTACAGTACCATGTACTGCAAAGTCCAGGCAATGAGACAGATACAAACAATAGGAAGTAGATTTAAAATGTTGGTAAGACACTTTGGTGTGGTTATAACAAAGTGTTACAAAACAGAAGACTGACTAGACAGGGTGTGGAAAAGTAGCAAAACGGATCTCCACAGCTTTGTAGTTTTCCTTTGTCTATGGCAAAAGGATAGGGCTCAAAATTAGTTCAGGATACTGAACCACCTGCACAAACTAACACAGCAGCAGCTCGGCCTTCCTTCCTTTCAACTGCATGACTGACTCTGGCCACGTCACCTAGCAAACAGTTGTCTGTCAACCACCTTATGAACTTAACTCAGACACATAAAGACGATCTGTTCGAAGTTGGTTAATAAGAAAATTAAGATTACTAATTCCATATGGAGCCATCAGCTTATGGTTTCAACACAACTTTGTGGCTTAAATGAACACTGGGAAATCAAATGTCATCTTCCTGAAGCATCCCATCTGGAAACCTGAATCAGACGCAAAGGGGAGGTGACAGCTCAGCACTTCCACGAAGTACGCGTTCACTGATGTCCCCAAAGCATCTTATGCAGACTCCTTCCGACCTCCTGCCAAGTTACGGTCTCCCAGCAATCACTGCAGGAGCACAGGGCACTTCTGGGGTCACACAGCAAGTTCACTCCTCATTTTCACTTGGAAGTATTTGCTTCAGCATTGCTGAGAGAGGTGGATGGATGTTAGGTGTAGCAGTCAACGGCAGAGTGAAAAGATCCAGCAGAAATCATCTGAGATTTCATTAAAGCTGTCAGAGTTCTAAGTTTGTATAAAAAGGGCACGGGGGTGGGGAAGGGGAGTTTAGAGAATCAGGTCTCTTACCTTACCAATGTATTTTATCCAAATGACTCAAAACCTCCATAACTGCTGAAAGTCAGATAAACTTTGATCAGCATCAAGTGTAAACAGCAATTTGAATGTCAAAAGTACTACTGCATTATAGTATTTTAAACAGGTATTTCAGGATTTTAACACAGATGGTCTTCCTAACATACAAGACATGTACTACTGAAACAACAGCTCTGCATACAACCAAATATTCATAGAGGTGCAAGCGTGCTGGAACACCCCCTGAGAGCCTCCAGAATTATGCTGGGCTTTGTTGTAAACAAGCCCTGAAGCCATTTCCCTAGCATACGTCTCCATGGGTCTGTTCTAAAGACTGCCCTGACCTTGAGCTACACCCCTATCTCAAAACAGAAACAAGTGAAGAAAAAAAATCAGAACAGTACAATCTCCAAGAGCCATCAAAATAGAAGACAAAAGTGCAATGAAATACATAGTAGAAAAGGCACACGATAACGGTGACTTGTAACATGTTGACACCATGGTGGCTGCAGCGTACCATGCAGAATGGAGCTGGTCCATACCCCCAGAGAAGTCCCTTGTGTTCAGGAGGGCTGTGACAGAGACACCCAGCACACATCTCTTGCAGACACAGGCTCTCCTGCCTCTTGGCTCACAGTCCCCCATCCCATCCCACCTCCTGTCTGTGCTCAGTCAGCACCGCCTGCCAAGAAGGACAAAGACGATGATGGGAGAAAGGGGAAAAATCAAATTTGCAAAAGTACTAAATATATAAATCTCTTTGGCCAAGGTGAACGTGGGAAAAATTCTTCAGGAGAGGCGTCACATTTAGCAAGTTTTGCCAGATTATTACTCTTGTAACGCGAAGAGGAGAAACAGCAACACCACGTTTCCTTATAATGACTTGTCTCCTTTATCACAGATCTCTGAAGCACCAAGTAATTTAGTAGTTGCCATGGAAACTGCTAGTTTTATTGAACAACCCCAAAAGGGTCAAGAGGTACCATCAAACTGGCCAACTGTAAATTATTTCCCTGCTAAACATCTGCTTCATTTTAGTTGCCCTACCGCTTCTCTGTTTTGTTGTTAGAAAAGTATTTGGACTGACTCCAGAACAGGTGTCATTCTTCAGCACTGCAACAGGGAGATCCAAAATAGCAATTTTTGCTTTCTAATACATTGTAAAATCCTTCATACAGAGAAGCCACACCGAGGGCAGTATGGTGAAGGGACTATGGACTATTCCTTCCTCCCACACATCAGCACTGACCCGAGACAGCAAGAACTAACAAGAAGAGTTAGTTTTCACTGTGGTCCCCAGAGGTTTCATGTTGCTGCTCACAACAGCCATGAAAAGAATAACCTCCCAGACTGATCCGTTTGTGCCTTCGGAGGAAGGACGGAACAGAGCAGTAGGAGTGCCCATCCCGGTGCTCAGCTTCGTAACCCTGACACAGGACTGTCACCCTTGCTAGCATCAGTCTATGCTCTAGGAACACAAAACATCACCCTGCCTGTACTGGACTACTAGAAAACAACATAATCTACCTTTCTTTACTCTTCACACAGAAATTAACACCTGAAATTACAAACACCCGTTAGCAGCAGCTATGCCTACAAGGAGACAAGGAGAACAGCAAGAGTACTGGCTGCATTTCCAACTTTGCTGTTGAACTCACTGGATTTCAGTCCCACAAAAGCGCCTTTCTTCCCAAATTCATTATTATGCCCATTTCTTGAATGTGTGTCTGTTGTAAACCCGAAGCATCAGCAGAAAGTTACAAGAGTGTAGGAGCAAGGTTTCTTTTGTGGAGGACACAAACAGCTTTTCAGCGCAGAGGCATTCCCTGCTTCTTTTCCATGGACAGAAAGCTGCCCTCGGCAGCATCACCTGGAAATCCTTATTCCAACACCTTGTACCTTCAAGCTACGACTGTACTTAATTCAAATCACCAGGGTGGGCAGGAGAGAACATTTTATTACAGAACATACCTGAATTTAAGAGGCTGCATGGTTGCTAATGACAACCATACCCAAGCTCTTTGCCCAGGGCAAGCTAGTAAAGGGTAGGCTCTGCTCCTTCTCCACACGCTCTCTCCATTCTTCATTTGGGTGAAAATATCCAAGTGATGATGAAGAAAGCAAAATCTACGTCTGTGTAGACAGGTTCTGGTCTTTCTCACATATCCTGTGAACTCCATTACTTCTGTAAAGTCCTTGCTTGGAAGAAAATATTCTAAACTCTGAGGCATTTGGCATGCCTTGGTATGGAGACTCCAGCCCTTATTCAGCCTTTCCATCCCAAAGAACCCCAGGAGAAATGAAGACATTTCTCTGTACATCCACAGGAAAATTTTCCCCTTCATCAGGTGGTGAGTTCATAATATTAATGTTGGTTCTCCCTTCTAGAATTATCCACCACGCACTAAAACTGCCACACACCACAATGCAGCACATCCTTAGGTACTGCTCTGTTGGGACACACTCAGAGAAAGAAGAGCTGGAATGAGCTCTGTGACGGCCGCAGCCTCGAGCAGGGCTGGTGGGGACTAGTGCCTCTCATGATGCTGGGGCTTTCCTGCTTGCAGAGCCTAAGTCTGGACTCCTGAGAAAATTATCTGTGGATGACTCTGTCCGGATCAGGCCTCTATCCCTAAGTGAGCACACTCGAATTCTTGCGTTATCATACTCTTATTTAAGACTGGCAACCACAGTTTGGAGTCTTTGGAAAGCAGATCCCCCAGTGACTTGTGTGACATTCTTAGAAGACCCCTCTACCCAATGAAGACTTTAAAAACAGGAGTCTCACAACCGCTCTGCCCCTTGAAGACAGTAAGTTGCCTACAGAACTCAAGGGCATGAGGTGTGCCCTACGCACATCTTTTCCCTTCCACGACTGGCCCCATGTCACTCCCAGCCTGCAACAATCATCATCAGCTAACCCCTGAAACATGCAACAGTGCAAGGGATGGGCTTGGGTGCAGGGTGCATGGCTGGAAGTTTCTTTGAGAAAAGGGACAAAGCGCATGCTTGGATCTTTCTATTAACAGCCTCTTCCCAAAATGAGGGGCCTCACAGCAGACGGAGGAAGGAGCAAAACTTAGGTCAAGTGAGAGGAGTCCAAAAGGTACAGAGGGTGAAGGAAGGGACTGTCTTCTCATAGCTGCTCATAATGCTAGGACCGTACAGAAACTGCAAATCATGCAAATACAGCTACAAATATACCAAAACCAAAGAGGAACTTTCATGTGTCGCAGTTACCTACAGCTAACAGGAACTCATTACATTTGGACTCTGATGCAGGCAGGTGCCAGGAGTAGAAAAGCTTCCCAATGTAGGAATACGGCAGGACATGCCCAGCAAAGAAAGGTCACACTCCTCCAGAAACACGGACTACAGGAATGCTGAAGGGGAAAGCTAAGTGCTGCCCTCCCCAGGGCCAAAGCTGGGACACAGAATAGTACATCCCAGTTCACTGAAGCTGCTCAACAGCTCAATGATCTCAAGTGTTAGTTCTCTCGCAACTTACAGACACAGCAACTGCCCCTACAAAACCAGCAGTGTGAGGCTTTCTGTGCCGAGGGTCTGTTCAGCATTCAGCAATTAAACACCTTGCAGTAACGACCACTGCACAACCAGCTCTTGCTTCAACTGAGAGTCCCTCAGGACAGGCACAAACCAAGCAGGCCCTCAAGTGCAAGGCACACACCACCCACAGAGACCTCACCAGCAGTGCTCCCAAGGATAAACCCTTCGTTAACAACTTCTTGCCACTTCCTCTTCCACTGGCCTCTACTTTGGCATTACCACAGGAGATTTTCTGAAAAACAGTATGTTACTGTTTCACTGCAGCATTCTTGCAGGATCAGGATAAATGCAGCCATGATGAAAACTAAAATCTATCTCTAAGGAAGGAGAAAGTTAATAATAATTACAAGTTCGCTGAGGAAATCTCGGGACAACAGGGATGGCTGTGGCCTCTTCACTTTATGTGAAATATAAAAATTTGAATAACCATGGGTAAGAGGTTTACAACAGCATCAGGAAAATTTCCTCCACAAGGTACCAAGAAAAACGATGAGAACGAAGCACAGAAAGCACTGTCTGCTGCTCGCCACCAGCCTGCAGCTCCATCAGGGTGCCAGGAGGTGAACAAGCATGCTTAGTGAATAATTGAAGACACAATAATGAAACCTCAAGCATGTCAGAGACATAATATGGTTTTGTAGGTTTCATCACAAAGCCTTTGAATTCCCAAATAAGACACGCTGAATAATTTATCCCTGTGTCAATACTGGGTCAGCAGCTGTTCACTCATAGCTAACGATGGTCCAACACGCTTCAAGACACTTGAATTGGTCTGAACAGATTAATGAGCAGGGTCCACGGGGAAGAGGTGATGAAAACTCAGCCCATTCACCCTTCCATACATTAAGCTTAGATAAAAACGTGTAGACCCAGCAGCCACGCTGTGTGCATGAGGCCCCACAGGTTGTGAACCTGCTCTAGCACTGCCCAACACCACCTCGTCCCGGTGCTGCTCCTCAGCAGCAAGACAGCAGGAAGCCAAGCTAGGCTGGGCTGGCTCCGGGCTGTCATTTACACCCCATCACCCAGACCCGTGCTCACCCAATTTGAGCCCAGAGGCTCACTATAGTTTATGGCACCCTACCAGTTGCATCAGCCACAGCACTGGGGAAAGGGGAAAGGAAATCAAGCCAAAGGAGTCAGCCCCATCCTTCTGCTCTAAAGCACTCTCCCTCATCCAGCTAAGAGACACTCATCCCAGGAACCTGACTTAAAGGCCTTGTTAATCAGGAAGGTAAGCATATTTAGGGAAAAATAAACATGACTGACAATATGAACTAGAATCTGCTTCTTTTAATTTGGAATGCTCCCTGTGGGCTCCTGGCTTCATAAAGCCACGTCTGCTGTCCTGTATCTGAGCCCATCCTTCAAGCTGCATGCTGACACGAGCTGTCTCGGCAGACCTGCTCCATGAGGCAACAGAACAAACCTTTCGCAGACCCACTGTGTTCACACGCCAAGCGCTGCCAAACAGAAACGCTGCACGCGGCATTGCAGCCTGATGGACAACAAACGCATGCGTGCAGTTTGATTAGAATTCCTCATCAGTCTTCCAGTTCTGCTGCAACTGCCCGAAGTACAGCGTTTGCACCTCTAGCGCAGTGGCCCACATTATTTAATTATGCATGTTCTTCCCAGCAGCCAAAATGAACAGCAGAAAAACTGTTACTTTCTGTAGTACCTGGAAGTCCCCAGTCACAGCTCTATGACATTAAATACTACTCACTCAGTAGAATAGGCAGTGTCCAGCACAGCAGAACTCACTACACAATTGTACGTGAAAACACAGGTAAGATACCAAGTTAAGAAGAAAGTGTGAATGCGGACAAAGACCCTGCTGAAATACTCATTCCAGTACGATGAGCACTGCACCGCCTTTGTCTAGCCATCACCTGGAACTTGCCAGGTATTTATGTGCATTCAGATTTTAACACCTGATTTTATTGGTTTAGTTTTAATTTTTTCAGGTTTTTAGCATTCACTGATGGGCAGGCACACGCGCAGCAAACCATAGCTAGTCTGTTTAACCAACAACTGTGTGGCAGCAGGTACAAATCCCTGTACTTTCAAGGGAAAACCCCCTATTACCACACCCAGCCAGCTGTGATAGGATCCAAGAGCATGGCTCAATCTGTCCTGGAAATCTGCTTTAGATAATATGAATACACAGGCACTAACACACGTAAAAAAGGCTTGCAGGATTTAAGTCAATTCACAACCACCAAGGACTTACCCACATATAACAGTCCTGAAACAGCCCCCATCAATACCATCTGACCTGATGGCATAAGTAATTACCTCCTAGTTCATCCTTTAAATGACAGAAGAATTCTTCTCAGCTGAGCTATTCCCCTGAGTCTCTCTCTGGGAGGAAAGAGCAGTACATCAGAAGCAGAGCTCCGTGCTTGTAGCTTTCCCTACAGAAAAGGCAAGCACTCACTAATGAATTCCCCTTTCCACTTATGCTTACATTAGTTTTGTAAAGTATCAGGTTATTTGAGGGGAAAAAATAAAATGTATTACAACTACACTCTGCACAAGTTCTCTGGGCATTGTTGATAATAAATGATTGTTTCTCTTAAAAATCTCTTTATCACTTAAAAAATTAAAATATCTGCAATAAGTTTTGTGAGGTATTAGTTATGTCCATTCATTTGTAAGGTACAACCTATTCTCCCATATGAGACCTCTTGGTTTGCTATGCTAACTGATAATTGTTGATTCTGCACCATCTTTAGCAGAAGCTCCTTTTCTTTCTCAAACCTTGACATATTCAGAACGCTTTCACAGACCTCGCACACAGCCCAGCTCTGCTATCTACTGCTAAACACAGAGCACCTGAACACGGCTGCACCACAGAACACAGTCACACTGCAAAGGATTCCGATTCATGCCTAGGAGTAATTCTTGGCCGCTTTACTTCAGTAAGGTGAGTTGCACACCAAGTTCTGTGCTCATCACTGCTTTAAGACCTGGCTCCCAGTTGCCATACGGGGTCTGTAAGCTGCATGCGGGATCTGACCAACGACACCCAACAATTACGTTATTTATGACCATCAGGATAGTTACAATGCTGAGGAAAGCATCAAGTGCCCAAACACCTACAGCTGGAGAGTAACCGCAGTTCACTGTTTGTGAAGAGAAGCCAAAACCCTTGCTGTACATGGGGAATGTCCACATCCACTCTGAACAGCCCTGACCCACAGCCCGGAGCGATCAGCACTCAGCTCAAAAGTTGCCAAAGGCCACCACTGATAAACTGGGCCTGTGCCCCCATGATCATCAGGACTCAATACAGAGAGGATTCAAACAATGCCTTGATGCCAAAAAGGGAGATGAAACATTTTTAAAATAAATGTAAAGTAAGAATTAAGAGTCTGGAAAGATTTGGTCATTTAAATGACATGTCAGACAAAGGCAAAAGACAAGGAATGAAGAAAACAAATTCACTTAAGTGTGCACATGTGTGCGCTCATGCATACGTAACAGCTAAAGACATCCAGCCACAGATCAAACCTGCCAACATCGTATTAACATCAGAAAACTGAGCTTTGTATTAGCATGTGTACACCAGACATAAGGAAAGGTGTAATTGCTGCAATCGCACCAGGGTCACCATGTCTCTGTACTGTGCTGGAGCAGCTGTTTCTGCAGGTCAGTTAAGCAGTCTTCTATTTAATTCTTGCGTAATGAAGCGAAAAAAAGAAGAACGTAATTCTTTAGGTCTTCGTTAAATACTTCAGTAAATAATTCCAAGCTTTTCACTCTTCATATGGCGATCTTTCAAGGCATCTATTCTTTCTCATCACACATCTTCAAACGTACTTCTAATCAGAGTGTCACATGTCAACAAGGAAATCACCATGCGGGATCATAACCACCATACTGGGTCTAACAAAATGTCCACTCAGACTTGTATGTGCTTCTGGCAGCAGCCAGCAGCAGCTACCATGGAAGAACAGGGCAGGCACGCAGTGACTGTCCTCAAAGCCCTTCCCCACACTCCTCCCGTTTGTGACTCTCTACAACCTGGAAATAAGACCATGCACTATGTTATTTCATTCTGAGGTTTTCATGCTGTATGTTTGTTCTGTGGCACAGCTGTCCACACCTGTATGCTACAACAACTTCTGGACATTAAGGGTGTACCAGTGACGCCCAGGAACTCAAGGGAGATTGAAAGCCAAGAGTTTCTCCAAGTTGAGAGTTGCTTTAAGCAGAGGCATAGCAAGACCCTACCTCAGTAACTGGAGACATCTCTCTGTCACATTAGGCATCCAGATTTCACAGTCAGGGACTCAGACAACCAAGCAAGTGTTAAGCACAGGAAATACCATGTGATTTGCTTACCAGACGGTAGTGCCCATCTCACAGAATCTCACAGACTACTGGCTCGATATGATCTCGGCCAGGTCACTTCTCTCTGTATTGCAGCTGAGCAGATGTGCAGAGGAGAATACCTACCATTCCTTGCAAATAATGCAAGACCCATGTGTAAGGAAATGCTTTAAGTGCAGTTAAGCAGGAGACAGGAGTCTTGTCGTGACTCAGGGCATTAGGCAGGAGAGTTCTGCAGAGGTACATTCTTCATTTAACCATACAATAAATACATGAAAGCTAAAAAATCTTAATGGAAAAATGAAACAATTAGGAAGTGCCTTTTTTGGGGAGCATGCTGCTTCCACTGCAGCATGACAGAGGTTATTCTGAACTTATTACTCTGGCTGGATTCAGCTGTAAGTAATTAAATTTAGTCATAAAAGTCTGATCTATAAATGGAACCTACAAAAGCAATTACCGTAGCTTCCATTAGATCAATAAGCAATGGCAGCTCTGTTTGATGTAAACTGAATCAACCATCATCTATGCTGCTTGAGAAATGACAGTAACTAAGTCCCCTTGCAGAGATTTGCTTTGAACATTACAGTTTTCAGTGAAGAGAGTCACAGGTTATAAATTTCCGCCATGCTCTGCTCCTTCCAGTTTAACAGCCTCGTGGGCAAAAAAGACAATCGTATCGTACGATTCAAAGGGACTATTTTGGCTCCTGTTCTGCCCTCATAAACCAGGCGAAGGCAAAGCTAAATTAAACATGCAAGAAACAGGGTGACTAAGCATCAGGATTTTTTAAAAAATATGTTTTTTACACATGCTTTTTCTCCTGTTGGAATCTAGGCTACGCAGAAGCTGACGGACCTGTGAAGCAGTTGGTATCTCTCCGCCCAGACCCAGAGAACACACATTTTCCCTTTTCAAACTGCCACGGTAGAAGTCAAATTGAAACAGCAATTTTGGAACAGAAACAAAATGAAACAAAAACACCAAAGAAACGAAACTACTAGCAAGGACACTGGGAAGCACGGCCTTCTGCTCCCACCTGAGGGTGCCAGTAAGAACATGCAAGTAAAAATTAGTCCCTTACAGAAACACCTACCCCAAACATATCAGCCAGTTGCAAAGGCAAAGCAGTGTGTGGTAGCCAGAGCAGACAGCATAGCCTAGAGTTTAGACTACCTGACATTTTCCATTACATAATCTTCGTTTTCTGCCACTTAAAATTTTGCCCAACTGACACAGTTGAAATTTCCCATGCTGGTTATCCACGTGAGACTACCTAAAAAAGGTGCTAAATGGTGCAGCCACTTCTCTGAGCAGGATTGTGGGGATATTTTTTCCCTTTGAGTTAAAAAAAAAAAAAAAAATTTAAATCCCAGCTATTTATTTTCCCTCTGTTTCCTCCAAAATTTGGAACCAGAATCTGAAAATAAGCAAGGATGTCAGAAATAAACTTGGCCAACCTGCAGATCTCATACTCGGGACAGCCTTGGTATGGTCCAGCAGTTATGTAACCATCCACATCCCTTACCAGTATTTTTTCACCTCAATGCTGCAAGATGTAGACCTTCCCCTACAGTGACTCCTTCTGCACAGAGGCAGCGGCGCACTGGGCGCAAGCAGAATAACCAAGGACCCGTACTGCTCCGCCGTCAGCCGAGAGCCACGGAGCGCCCTCCCACCATGCCCGCCTTCACCTCGCCCACTGCCAACCCACCGAGCAGGATGAAATAAAAGCTGCAGCCAACAACTACTCCTTCAGCCCGTGTGCCACAATCACTGCCTTGGACCTTGGAATTGCTAATATTTCTGGAAAAAAATCCTTCCATGTAACACCATTGGGGCAGGGGGGAGGAGGGGGTGGATGTTATTTGGGTTTGCCTTTTTATTTATTGTTTTTTAAACACATCCTTTGAGTTACACTAACAAAGTGAATTGAAACAATATTAAAATACTAATTATTTTTAAAATCAAATTCAACGTCTAAAAAATGGGAAAAATGAAGGTGTGCAGGCAACCAGAATTCAAGCCTGTGTATACATTGTCTCTTTCCCTAGTAATGTAAACACATCCCCTTCCCCCAGCCATCTGTGAAGAGGAAAAAAACAACCAACAACAACAACAAAACGTACCCAAAACATCCCAGCAATCCACTATAAATAAACTCTAGCATTTCCTGTTATGTGAAGGGCTGTTTGACCCAGCAGCCTTCAGGTTTTACACACTCCTCGGTTCATTTCCAATTCCCTTCTATCAATCCTGCTAGCCTTTCTTTTACTCTTGAGAGTAGATTTTAGGCACTTCATGCCCCATAACTTATCCTGCGCGGACTGTGCGATCAGAGTTGAACAAGTAACAAAGCAGGATGTTCCTTTCACATGATAAATACAAACTTGTGCTTGCTGAGTCCTCCCTCACAGGGCAACTTCCAGGCTTCAGTGTCCATTACACACACCCCACACAAATGAACAAGAAAACAGAGGGAGAGAAACGGTAGCGATTTCCCACTCTCAGGAAGATGTCAGGACCCCATTGCGTGACCACTCACACACAAGCTGTGTACTCAAGGGTGTCTTTATATTGCATGCTACAGGCAGCAAGCGCTTGTTCTTTCTGGTCTGTAACCTGGGGGGAAAAAAAAACCAAAAAGGCTAAACAGCCACAATTGCAAAGCACAAGACCAAACTAACAGAGTCCGTATTTCTGCTAGGCTTATTTCCAGCAAAGACCGCAGCCGCGACGAGCCTGTGCCTGCCTGCAGGACCTACCAGGGCACCAGTGCCCACCAGAGAGCACAGCAAAGAGCCCTTCACACCCTCCGCGCTGCAGCAGGAAGAGCCAGTTCTAGACACTGCACTCTGCCTGCAACGTCTCCTTTTCCCCTCCATTTTCTGTCTTTCTCCACAGGCAAAAACATACACTGGAAGTGCAGCACTGACTCATGCAGGAGAAACAACTTGTATGTGTTCCCTTCTTGTCAAGAAGATGAAGAGCCTGTGTGTTGCTGGAAGCGTTCATCAAATTTGAATTCCCAGCTGGAATTGCAATCCAGGGACCCAGGTAGCAGAAGGTCATCGCAGTAAACTCCTCTGTGCCCGGACATTAGCATCGCCATCAATATTACAGTGCTCACCTTCATGATACTAGCAAGGATAACAACCCCCTCTTTATCGTGCTTCCTTTTACTTCACAGAAGAAAGCAGAAACAATAGTTAGCCAGTACAATGTGATTAACAGTGTAATAAAGATCAGAACCACTGCACGTTGTAAAATCTTTGCTTGGTTTTAGAGGAGTTCTTTGACCATTATTAATGACATTGTGCAATGAGGTCTGCAGCAGCATAGCAGCATTAGAAATGATTCACTGCCACAAGATGCTTCTCAACCATTATATTCAGGAATGCACAATTCTGCAAGCTTTTCCTGATCAATCTCTGTGCATAGAAATACGGGGAAGACACAGGATCTGTGAGGAATGAACACAGATCCCCACAGACTGAAAATAATACAGAGAGTTGTAAATATCTTATAGGCCATTCACTAGCAGATGTTTTAATTTTGTATGTAACACAAAAATTGTAATTATCATTTGATAAGAAAAATGCTAGAGTCGTTCCTCAATGGGACTGAATACACAGATTCTATGCATGTTTATGCTACTGTGGAAAAACTGCAAACACACAGGCAGCCTCTGAAAAGTGAGCCATATGACAGTTTTCACACAAGAGAATCTGCAATCAGAAAATAAGTCGCACATACATTAGTAGATCAGGAAATCCTCGAACAATTTTTTCAGAACAGCTACTTTGAACCTGGAGCCTCTTAAACCTGAAGAGCACAAAATTATTTTGAGGACGGTCTTGGTATTTGCATTCTGACATTACATTAGAAGTCAATCCATTGGGCGGGGGGCACCCCAAAAAAAAAAAACCAAACCCAAAACCACCCACCAAAACACATCCAAAACTTTTAACAGAGAACCCCCCCAAAAAAAAAAAAAATCACTGTCTGGAAGAAACTGCTCACCATGAGAAGACTGCCTTCTTGCTAGCCAAATATCGACTGCTGACCTACATTAATATCAGCAAATACCAATTCAGTCACTAGGCAGACCTCACAAAACAGATCTTCCTCTGGGGAGATGGAAATCTTAGACAAGTGGCATATCAAACAATGCTGACGACATGTAATTTTGTGACTGTGCATTTCATAAACAACTGGGAGATTCGGTATAGCAATCCAGTGGAAAAGCAGCCAAGAGCCACCACATCCCAACAAGAACATCTGCTCTATGCACAGCAAACACGTAGTCTCCCAAGAGCAGGCATTTTCGTGCCATACACAGCATTTTAACCCTGCAATCTCTTGTCACTAATCTATCCTAGATGGGGATGCAGTAGTTAAATAGAGATTTGGGTAGCTCTAAATGTTTGTTCCTCCAGTAATACAGTCTCATTTAAAAAAATGAAGTAGTAATTCAGCAGGGTCTGAAGGTTAAAATTTTAGTCATCTCCCCGGTGCCCTTTCACATGACTGTTCCCAAAGGAAATTCTGCTTCAAAGCATCACTATTTCAGGCCCCTGAATCAATAAGCCTCTGCTCTGAAATATACAATAGCAAGGGAATGCACTTTCCCCATTGCTTTTAAATACACACGTCCCTATCCTACACATACATATTGATCCCCTCTTTTACACTCACAAGCACTCCTTACATAGCCTGCTATGCGCTCCTTTCACCTCAGAGGCACGCACAACTTGCCTCATTATTCCTGAGCTCCTCCTGACTACTGCTGGACCGCGTAGGAGTTGAGCGCAGGCTGCTGAGGGCCAGTGACGGAGCAGACCTAACTGGCTGCTGGTCAGCCTCAGAAGCCACCAGGTATCTGGCAGTGCAGGTGAGGATGACTGCTGGGACGATTCGGCCATTGGCTGGGTGACGAGAAGTTAGGAGGCCCAGAGATGAAAGCGACCTGCGCTAGTCTCGCTGTGATAAAACACACAGACAAGGACTGGACAAGTCCACAGAGAAGCAGTACCATGGGCATGTCAACAACAAGCCCAGGGCCCTCTCCACAGAGGTGGGCAGCAGACAAACTTCTAAAGCAACTCTGGGATTTCAGAACTTGAAGTAACACCAAAGTGGAGTAATTTGTAAGTGAAGTTTTCTACCCCTATGAGCCCTGTCTTGTAGGGCTGGTGATGTGGTTTAACCCCGGCGGGCAGCTCAGCCCACCCAGCTGCTCACTCCCTCCCATCAGTGATTTGCCTACTTCTGCAAACAGAAGTAAGCATTAGGTTATAAGAAAACACTGATATATTGTGCTGGTCTGAACACAGGCATACATGGGCTCACACACCTCTAACTGCAGTTTGATAATAATCAGCTCACTGTTCCGCTGAACTTCTCATAGGTTTAATCCCGTCTTATCGGTCACATGAAACATACTTGCTGTAATCTCCTCAAACTGGAGATGATTTATTCCCAGCTAGACAGGGAAAAATCAGAGTGCTACGAGAGTTTATACTGGCAAAGATATGCTAGTGTAATGTAAAAGATTTGCTTTAAATGAACAATGGGATAGAAAATGCAGAGTTAGTGATGGCACACAAGCCCGCTCCCAGGCTTCGGTACTATAACCAGCTGGGAAAGAAAACTTTCAAGCCAGCCCAAAAGACCCCATACAGCCACCACTTCAGTTGAAATAGGTTTTAGCTTGAAGGCAAAGATTCAGCTAGAATTTAAGTCTGGAATTTCCAAAATGTGTTTTAGTTTATTAAGATATTATTAACATCAGTAGAAAAGATAACAAATCAACTCGTACAGGAGCCCAGACTCATTTAAAGGTTGTTAACAAAGTGATTCAGCTGGAGAGATATGACTATAACTGCCATAAGATGCAAAAGCATAGGATACTTAGCAAAAGGCATACTTTTAAAGC
Source organism: Phalacrocorax carbo (assembly GCF_963921805.1). Classification (NCBI taxonomy): domain Eukaryota; kingdom Metazoa; phylum Chordata; class Aves; order Suliformes; family Phalacrocoracidae; genus Phalacrocorax; species Phalacrocorax carbo. Next base: position 6,684,975 of record NC_087527.1, on the reverse strand, counting down.
AGCATCCTGGAAACACCATCTAAAACACCACTAATTCCTGCAGTTGCTAATTCTGAAAGTAAAGTCCTAGATCCCATTTTAATATCTAGGCTGCAGTCCAAACTTCTGAATCAAAGCAACGCAACTACTGACCCTGTACAGTACTTATCTTTTGAAATCCCAGATGACTGCAGAAGGATGAACGGTACAGACAGGTGACCTCCATCAGCCTCATTACATTAATCCTGATGAAAAGGCCCGGAAAGAGGCCTGGTTCTCACAATGTCCTACCTGCTGCTCTGTTGAGCAAGTTCCACCTAAATCAGATGCTAGACCTAACAGACGCAGCCACCAAGGCTAAAAGATACATACAACCAGAGAGACATTTTTGCACCAATCTTGGCTTTATACTTCTACCTCTCTCTGCAACAGTTTATGTGTGTTCATCACAGAATTAAAAGGCAGTACCTTAAGGCATTGGATTTATAGCAAGACACAATTAAATGTCCTAATTTATCTTATTGTTGGGAAATTTCCCTATTCTAAGAGCTGTTTCTCCCTTGCTAATGTAATCCCATTCCCCCACCATCCCACCCTGAACAATCTTTCCCTGACCCTTCCCTGTTTATACACATTCAATAATCAAAGACTTTCATGTTCCCCGTTCACTGTCAGTTATCCAAATGATACAAATTTAGCCCCTTTGATCTTTCCTCACACATCAGTCCCTCCAGGCCCCTAATCACTTTTTTCACTCTTCTCTGAACTCCCTCCAGTAATGATGTGATTCTAATCCTCTGAAAGGAGAGGCTTTTGGCTTTGGTTCTTCGCACAGATGCGAGCAAACTAATTCAGAGTGACTTCACAAGCTCTGTGCATAGCACTGTCACAGCCGCCAAGCATTAAACCACGACACTGAAACAAAGATGGAATTGTCTCATGAACACTAGAGATGCCAGAAGCTGAAGGAAAACACAATGAAAATTAAAACGATGAACGGATCAGCACTTTATACAGCCATCAGGACTTTGTGTGAGTAAAAGCCACATTTAGGAGACAGGCACAGCTGTCTGCTGGATGCTTTTAAGAAGCGAGGGTGACAGTCCCAATATCTTACAAAACTGCAGTTCACATAGCAGCTTCATGATAAATACACCACGTAAACACTGTACAGAGTAAGCGCTGGGGTTTTGCCCACAGTTAAGTGCCTGAGAGTTGTTTAACAATTAGCACATGGCATCTTACAGCAGCTGTATTTCAGTGGCAAGTGATATGAACCCTTCTCATGCCGATAAAGTCCTTGGCAGCCCATCAAAGCAGGGGATACTATCAACACTTCCACCAAAGACCTCAGCACAACGGCGTCCAGAGGCTAGGCATGACCTATCAGTGCCATAATTCAACTCTAGTTTTGAAGAGTTTCCAAATTTACAGATTTGTCGTTAAGTGAGTTAAAGCCACACAAAAAAGAATACATATATATATGTATATATTTACGGTAGGGTAGCTGACAAAAAACATGTATTAGCATATATTAGCTGGTAGAGCTAAAAAAAAAGGATGCCTACTTCTTTCTTTCTAAAGGCACCACTTGTGTATTGATCTAGACAGAACACAAATAGAAGGCACAATTGGCAAGTTAACATAATGATGAAGAAAAGAAACTAGAGATGCTATACACACATCTTGGTAAAGTCAGTTCAATAAAATCTAAAAGACAGTTAAGTAACAAGCTCTAACTTCACCTGTTATAGTCTGGAAACTCCTGCGTTGTAAAAAAAAAAAACAAAACACAAAACAAAAAAATCTTTCCCCCAAAACCCAGCAACCTAATTTTTAAAATTTACTTTCCTGATGCCTATTTCTGACTTTTAAAAGAAAAAGATATCTTTTTTTCTTAAACTTTAAATGCTATTACAATATTGCTTTAATTAGTAGTTCACTGGCTGACTGTACCCCGTAGCACATCTTCATGTTGTAAGATCTTTAGATGTTTTTACAGTTTTCCTCTTTTTATTCCGAGTTTCTTCCTCTACCATGTATGAGACAAATGGAGGGGATCTGGAGACAACTTCCTTGTACAAATTAAGAACAAATTTATGTTGCGTATGCTACTTTCACACGCCTTCACTATAACCACACAGCAGCAATGCTACAACAGCTCCAGCCCCTGCCTTTTCCCTCAACCTGAGGCAGACAAAAGCAGGGGCACAAGCTTCCCAGCCAACCCGGTGTTTTGTTACAGTCCCCCCTCAGCTTTAGTAGGCATGTTGCAAAGGAGGGGGAGGAATAACATCAAACATGCTGCACACGTGGATTTGGGATGCAGAGGAAAAGGAGTGAAACAACAGAACCAGATGAAGCCGTGGCTCCTTTTGTCTCTCTTCAGCACAACTCTTTTCGAGAGCAGAACAATGCGGCAGGATATAAGCACTGATCATTTCAAAGAGGTGATTATGCTAGTTCCAGTACCCAAGAGACCTAAGACTACTAATCAGAAGTTAATCCTGATGCAGGGAATCTCATGGTAAGGAAAGACCTTATGTAGAAAGCAGCAGGTATATTAGGGACACCACATAGTATAGTCAGGCTACAAAGACTTTTGAGCCCACCTGAAGGGCAGAAGGGCACAGGGTTTGCCTCATTTCAGTACCAGGCTACCTAGCTGAGGTCAGCACTCACAGCAGAGACGAGAGCAATTTCCCATAGCCAAATTCAAATGTACAAATGGCTAATGAATTGAGAGGCATTAGAGCTTGTTTCCAGGTAACACAAGGCACTCTTTAATGTGATGAAGAGTTCAACACAAGGTATTCTTGCTCTCCCAACTCATGGCGAATTGATCCAGGTCACACAAATACAAACACACACAAGCACACACACAAAATCTGTGTCTGGTTCGCTGACTTCATCAACAGTACAGCTCCAGAAACATCTGTGATGGCCCTTCTTGGCACGGAAACCATCCCTGAGAAATGAATACCCTACAAGAATGCTAGCAGAATATACCTGCTTATTCTGAAACGACAGTCTGCAAGGAAGCTGACATTTTCAGAGCACGCTTGGTGGCTTTATTTAAGTACTGACTGGGGCAGACTATTCCAAACATGCTGCGCCTCATGACAGGTATCTGACCACTGAACAAGTCTCCATAATTGCACAAGAGCAGCAAAGCCTGTTCACTACATGCCAGTAGAAAACACAAGACAACTCTAACCCATCCAACAAAGGACTCTAATTTCCCTCAGTATTCGACTTAAGATTCTTCCAACTATTCTACATTAATCTCTCCCTGATTAGAAATCCATCAGCACTGGTCCCATGTCCATTTGAAATACAGCAAAATCTGAGTTCTTCCTATTCTTATCACCACCAGATAATTCACCACTAAACCATTCTAATCCACTCAGTGTCTCTCACATCTACATGGAAGTGTGTTCAATTGGTACACAAGCATTTCAGTGTCCCCAAATATCAGACTTGCAAATTAGTTCAATTGTCTCACACAGTTGAGCTAAATATAGCTTACCTGCAGCCTTCAGAAATTCCTCAGGATCAGTGCCTGCAGAGGCAATACTGAAGACTGTTGACTGGGCACCCAAAGGCATTGCAGATAAAATAGTGTATGGCATTGCTACCAAGATTTCAGAACTAGAAAGTGATAGCTTTGAGACTCCATCTGCTTCACCAGAAAGGATACAACTCATGCTCCGTGCAGCCCAGCCGAGAACCAGCCAGTGGTTAGGTAACCTGTGGCTGGTTAACTCACACAGCCGAATCACAGGCCCTGCATACTCTGACCAGAGGCAGGGGTCGGTCTCTTCTCCCTAGTAACAAGCGATAGGACAAGAGGAAATGGCCTCGAGCTGCGCCAGGGGAAGTTTAGGTTAGATATTAGGAAAAAACTCTTCACCGAAAGAGTTGTCAGGCATTGGAACAGGCTGCCCAGGGAGGTGGTTGAGTCTCCATCCCTGGAGGTATTTAAAAGAAGGGTAGATGTGGTGCTTGAGGATATGGTTTAGTGGTGGACTCGGCAGTGATAGGTTAGCGGTTGGACTCGATGATCTTAAGGGTCTTTTCCAACCTTAACAATTCTATGATTCTATAAACTAAGTCCTGAGACTCTATGGTGACTGAAGAACAAAACCAACTTCATAAAACTTTATGAATTTCCAACAGAATAGCCCCTCTCGGTGATATTTTCCATGTTCAGATTTCACTCTTCACGAGGCTCAGGGGATCACAGCCCTCTCCTAGCTTTTACACAAGTCAAACTGTTTATAAAACCCCTCTGACGCTGCCTCTAATTCCTTGTATACTCTTTGCTACACAGCAGCAGTCCGATATTTCAGGCTATTTCCCTTAGTGCATTTTCTAGTGAGCACATAAATAAACTATGACAAATTGACTGTAATTTGACAACTAGTAAGTAAATACCCTTTAAATTCTTTCCACAGAAGTGCTGCCTGATTAGCGTATTCTTCACTATAGTTAAGAAAATAAATTTCTGACAAAGGAAGGTACTTTTATCAGAATCCTTCCTGATGGAAGAAAACTTCCCATTTTATGCACAGGAATTACACCAGGTCCCTAATCATACTGGAATTACACGTACTCCAATCTGATCGGTCACCCTCTCACAGCTAGATCCCATGTGCACAGCACCAGGTCTCCTCTGGGTAGGATACAGATCTCCTGCCTTCTCACACATCAAGTGAAAGCCAGGAGAAGCCTTATGCAAAAGACAGATGGCTGAAACAGCTCAAAATGCTGCATTTCAGTGATTAAAAGGTATCAAAAGTAAGAATCAGCCTCTGTTGGGACACAAAGGATCACATCCAACAGCTATATGCCTGGAAGGGCACAAGGTGCTGTGCTATGAGCACAGAGGAGATGGTATTCATCAAAGCAGGATTCAAACCAGAAAAATGCTGACAGAAGCACAACGATAGGAATCGCAGCAGCAGGAGCCGCCATCTCAGCGCCAGTTTAATGGCCACTGGTGACACGTCTCCATGGCAGCAAAGGCTGCAGTGAAACTGCTGCCTGAGAAAGGATGGGTCCGATCACGGGAGGACTGGGAGACTAAACAACAAACGCTCCAGCTGCAGCAGTCTGGCTCTCTCCCTTCCGTGCTTCTAAATGAGAGACTTGAGATAAATAGAAATGAAAACCCTTCTGGAACTTGGTCTGTAACAAAGCCAGTTCGTGAGCCTCAGCACTGCAAACCTTTTCCTTCAGATGGGGGCACAACAGAGAAAAACTAGGTGCAGGGCTGTAGTGCAAAACCTCTAGGGTAAGAATGCTTTGAACAAGTTCAGGTGATTCAGGGACAAGCGATTTTAATGCAGCTCTGAGTGGCCTTCTGCACAAGTCAGGAGCTTCAGTGCTGTCTGCATCCAAACTGCCTAACAAGTCTGGCTGAACACCTCAAAGGATTCAATGCTGTTCAAATGAGAACATGATTTTCCAATGAAAATAAGGATCAGGGAAGGAAATGCTTGGGTTCCACTGGAACCTGCATTTGTCAAATGGATTCAACCGGACATGGCGAGTCAAACAGCTGCAAATACAGAGGTGAGCGGGGACACCTCTTTGTATACCTTCGCTGATTACCAAAGACCAAGACAGACCTGAGATACAGCTTGATACTAACGTAATTGGCATTTTGACATTTGGTACAAGCGGCACTAGGCATTTCTGGGATGAACTAGTATATCTGCATACATTGCACAGATTATCTCGGGGTGGGGTCCAGCTTTTCTAGGATTTACTACAAATGCCCCAGATTTTGCAGAAAAGTAGATAGGTCAAGCACCAGCAGGACCATAAAGATTCTAGTAATCTTGCTAATAATGTCTCTGGAGATACCTGCAAGATCTGGGGTCACTTATGCTGCAGTGAAACACATGTCTACAAAGAAGGTCCAGGTTAATGTAGCTAACCTGAACATATATAACGGGGTGATTCCTAGTTTTAGCTGCTTATTGTAACAAAAACATTAATCAGTCAACACTGAGATGATTAATAGGGTAAGATTAAGGTTAAAACTAGAAAATCTGTTAACCTATTTAAGAAATAAATGTTGTTCCTGGCAGGCCATCAGTCTTTTAAGCCTCAAAGTTTAGATGCTCTAAGCAATCAGGAGACGGACTCATGCAGCCAAAGGCTCTGCATGAAGACTAACGGAACTCTAGTTGTCCTGCCACATCAGAAGACTTATACTTTCTCCCTAAACCAAGCAGAGTGTACCATAGACCACTGCTATAGCTTCAGCTGCAACAGACATGCTGTACCACAACCACTGTGTGGTGGGACTTGAGAAGAAAGTCTGAGCTAGTAAGAGGTTGCTACATACAACAGGAAGGGCGGGGGGAATCACATCAGCATCTGGAATGGCAGATTAAACTTCACATCTATATCATAACAACAATGAATTCAGCTCATAACAAAAGTTTTAGTCAGAGAACTAAATTCACCCAGCCTGCCTGTTCCAGTCTGCGTATATGCTTGTCATTCAACTGTCACGCTTATCCATTCTCTGTGTGTTGTGAGAATAATTAGAAAGAATTTTAATTATGCCTCAGAAGACATGCCTTCTCAAGGAGACAGAGACACGCGGTCCACCTGCATCTTTCAGTCTAATTTCCCTTAGGAAAATTTCCCCCTAATGCATCATTTCGCATCAGAAAACCTACTACACAGAGCAACTCTCCAGACTGCACTAATTGTTAGTTTGGTGTTTATCACTTCCTGCTTTTTAAAGCAATGCTAAAGCCGAAAGATGGCCTGTTCAGAGGGATGCTGAACCACAGAAATGAGAAAAGAAATGCTGAGGATGCCAGGGGTCCAGTACTTTCAAAGCGCAGATTTAGGAATATCAGGAACATTGTCATCTTGACAAAGGAAACAGCTCAATGCACAACCAATACACGAAGTGCTGTAATAATCCATACCCTGACACTGATGAGAATGCTCAGTTATGAGATTATAATGTAAAAATATGGTTGGATAACCAGAATCAAATAGCAATATAGTGCCTTGGACACTTCACAGGTAACTAGAGGTTGTTACACCTGCTGGGTTTTGAGGTGTGGGGAAAAAGAAAAAAAGAGTCCAAAAGGCTCAGCTTTAAGTATTTATTTCAAGTCTTATCACAGACAGTTTTCCTCAACAGCAGAACTAGAATATGAAGAAATAACAGGAAAGCAAGCTAAAGAGCTGTCAGTCCTGACAAAGTAGCCCCTGCAACTTATTCTGCACCTACTTTTCAATAGGACTGGCATCTTACAGACAGCACCATCCACATGGCACAACAGTTGCCAATGCTTTTGTGGTTTGGACTCTGAAAAAAACAGAGAATAAGATGACAGTGATTCAACCTGCACCCAGGAATCTCGGAATTAAGCATGACTGTAACTAGCTAGTTACAATCACAATGGTATCAAGACCTTTCCTCAGGTGAAACTGAACATACATATTTTTGCTGCCAAGACCCTTGTTCTGTAACGGTGGGAACCAAAAAGCATTCCTACTCTCCCAAGACTTCTCCTGTGCATTAAAGAAAACTACAGAAGAGCTAAAGTGAAATCTGGGGAAATTAGTAATAGGAAGAGCATGTGATTGCTCTTTAGCCGAACTGTAAAGAATTTCCCCTGCCTTCCTTCATTACTTAAGTATCACATACTAGATTCTCTTCTCATAAAAACTGCTTATTAGCCACCTGACTAATGAAGCACATGGCCATCCTCAGTAACGTGCTACCCCACACCAGCTGGCTCCTCCACCCATGTCAGCTTGACTCAGCTGCCATCATTAACTTCCCAGGGAGAGCTCTTCCACTTTGCTGGAGACCAGATGACAGTCTGGTTCACGTTCATTCCCTGGGTGCCAATCACAGTAACGTCTGTCAGCCTTTCAGACTGCCCTGACAGGCTGACACCAAAGCTCCAGTGAATTTCAGGTCCTGAGCCAGAAGGGCTGGTTACGGCATCTAGCCCGACCCCCACGAAAGGCAGGCCAGAACCACCTGCCAAAGCACCATGACACTTTGCTCAACTCCCATGCTCTGTCTAGAAACATACTCTTCACGCAAAGCCACCAAGCGCAGAACAAGCCACACCCCTGCAGAACTTGTTCAAATACTTCTTTATGGCTAAAACCATACTTTTTTCTAGTTGAAATGAAGCTTTCAGTCATGAACCCTTGTTCTGGCTCATCTCAGGAAAACACCATTAGATAGCAAGTGACTTCACAACACAAATTCTTCAGCATCAGAGTGTATGGCAGGACCTTTCATATCTGGAGCTTTTTTTGTGGACTCAACAGAAGTGTCAAACACTGAGATGGGAGTTGCAAGCACAAATACGGCACTGCCTTCAGCCCACAATACCTTCTGCTCACAAGGTCACTCCATACAATCCTGTCAGCTCTGCCCAACTGTAGGTCAAGAATCATGCGTGATGCTACAGTCTGACACTGCAGCCAAAACATCCTAGTAGGTGAGACCGCTGCTAGTGAATAACTGCTCCAGCAAGGATCCCGCCTTGGAATCCAAACCGTCAATTATTACTTGTTTGGTCATGTCATGGCAGGAGAAGACATGAATGGAAAGAAGGAAGTATTCTCCCTGCTTATGACAAGCTGCATCACACTGGGCATCCGAGGAACCTGCAAAGCCTACACACTACCCACGTTCCCTGAGAAACCACTGACAACCTGCAGTGGGCTGACCCTGGTCAGCAGCTAAGAACAACACAGACACTCACCCACTCGCCCCACAAGTGGGACAAGAAAGAGAAGTGCAAAGGCAAGAAGACTCATAGATGAAGATAAAATGAAGATAAAAAATAGTTTAGTAAGCAAAGGAAAGAGAAAGAATACTACCACACACACCCCAAAAGAAACTGAAACCAAACAACAAACCCACAAGTTATGCAAAGGCAATCACTCACCGCCTCCCACAAGTAGATCAATGCCCAGCCAGTCTCTGAGCAATGGCTACATTCCCAGAAAAAGCCCTCCCCCCAGTTTCCATTGCTGAGCACATCATCATACGGCATGGAACATCCCTTCAGTCAGCTTGGGTCAGCTGTGTCCCCTCCCAGCCCCAGCCCACTCCAGAGACAAAGTGAGAAACAGAAGGCCTTGATGCTGCACAAGCACTGTTCAGCAACAGCCAACACACTGGTGTGTCATCAACACTGTTCTGATCACAAATCCAAAATAGCACCATGTTCCATCCGAGCCAAAGCAAGCAAGCAACCCTATGCTAAACCACAAAACCACACTAACTATCCTCCTTAGCACACAGCTCACCTACCAACCACAGCATGAATGCTGTGTTTTTCATGACACACATCAAAAAACAAACAAAAGACCCAGACACCCAGTTAGTTTACTTGTGTCAACTATGAGTGAGTCTGATACCATGCCTTGAATACCTGTAAATCATTTAGCACATGAATGGCTTTACAGTCGGCCTTACTACTACTTGGTATTCATGCAGTTAAGTACAGGCAAACATGGGCAGTGAACTTAGATGCTACTAAGCACATCAGAGCACAAAGTGCAAGCTTCAAAAGCTACCCCTTTGGGATGAAACAGAAGTCCAGGAACCACCATGGCTTTGGGGAACTTTACGTCTCTCTTGCTGACTACCTGTGCAAAAGATTAAGTCTTTCCCTACATTTCTTTACCCCGCAAAACATAGGTCTATTCATTCTAACAACTGCACACACCCACGTCCAAAGCCACAGACCTCCAAACTCTGGGGAGAGGAAAAAGGCTGCAGAAGACAGTAACCAAGCCACTGGAACACCTCCTTACTAATTATCCCAGAGTTACATTTGCTATGTAACTAAGGAAGAAAGCATCTCAGACTTCAGCAAAACTGTCTTCAGCAGCTTATGGAATGCTTCTCTAAGCCATGATGCAATTAACTGCCAAGAAAGTGCTGAGGCAGGCAGAATAAGGAAGCTATAACAAATCAAGTATATAATCCTACAGCATTTACATTTAAAACAGCTGAATTGCTTATAACTCAAAAGTGCTGTAGCATGTTTACAATTTTATTTCATAAGATCTAGACGTCTTATCCCCCGAGCAGGACAAATGAAATAACCCAGCTTCAAAACCAAAATGGGAGACAACTCAAAAAAAGGCACAGCTCTCCAGAGCTTCCTGACCTAGGTGGTAATACCTGCTATCCTGAACCCCCAGCACACCCCACAAAGTCACTGCAAAAATTCAGAACCACTGAAGGACGACAATTACCCCAGAAGTTCTTGATTAGCTCATAGAAAATTTAAGTAACGTACAATATGGAGCTCACCAGGTTCGGAAAACACTGTCGCATAAAAACAAGGGTGCAAGAGCTTCTTTTTTTTTTTTCTTCCTGAGTTGGAAGGGACCCACAAGCATCATCAAGTCCAGCTCCTGTCCCTGCACAGAACAAGCCCAAACTTCACACCATGTGTCTGAGGGCATTCTCCAAGTGCTTCTTGAGTATCACCAGGCTGGTGCCGTGATGCCTCCCTGGGGAGCCTGTTCCAGAGCTCCACCAACCTCTGGATGAGGACCTTTTCCTAATATCCAACCTAACCCTCCCCTGGCACATCTTCCTGCCATTCCCTCGGGTCCTGTCATTGGTCACCAGAGAGGAGAGGTCCGCGCCTGCCCCTCCTCCTCCCCTCATGAGGAAGCTGCAGAGCGCCATGAGGTCTCCCGTCAGTCTCCTCCTCTCCAGGCTGAACAAACCAGGTGACTTTAGCTGCAGCTTGTAGAGTTTCCCCTCTAAACCCTTCACCAACTTCGTGGCCCTCCCCTGGACACCCTCTAGTAGTTTTATATCCTTCGTATACTGTGGCACCCAAAACTGCACCCAGCACTGGAGGTGAGGCCGCCCCAGCGCGGAGCAGAGCGGGACAACCCCCTCCCTCGCCCGGCTGCGATGCAGGGCTCGATGCCCCCCAGAGCACGGCTGGCCCTCTGGGCTGCCAGGGCAGGCTGTTGCCTCACGTTCAACTTGCCATTGACCAGAACCCCCAGGTCCCTCCCTGCAGAGCTGCTCTCCAGCCTCTCGTTCCCCAGGCTGTGTGTACATCCAGGGTTGCCATGCCCTAGGTGCAAAATATTCTTGATGCAATATCCAGTCAACTGGCAGAGAGAGAAAAGCAACTGTTGTTAAATTGTTGAAAAAGGCTTGAAATCTTGTCTATCTTCAGCATTGAAACAGATACCAAACCATACACAACAATCAAAACAGTAACTATCCTTGAAATTAATTTACAGTATAAACAGTCTATTCCTTCTTTCCTTAACTCTCTAAATTATTTGCCAGAACGTTATCTTCCCCAAGTTCATATATTATCCCATAATAAAACATCAAGTGAGCTCTTTTGAATCAATGAAGTGTACAAAATTTCCATCATCCTAAAAGTCTCACAAGACAATACCTTTTTAAAAAGCAATGGAGGGGAGAGTTGGGGGACAGGGTGAGGGAAAACGGACATTTCTATAGACTCTAAAGACTTCTATAGGACTCTGTTAAGAAAAAAATATCACAAAACCCCCTGCTTCTCTCCTAAAAGAAAGTAAAGGCAAGGACTGCTGGGCTGAAATTGCTTCTAATTGCTCAGAAGATAATGCCAGTTAGCAATGAAAGAAACCCACAAAGCCCACAAAATGTTTTTAATTTCTGCCAGCTACACAAAGTACAGAATAAATATTCAAGAAAAATGTACAAAAGTGACACCTGCACCCAAAAAACTCATCATCATGCACCCAGCTGCAATAAGATGTATGACACACTGTGACCTAATTCTGAAAGATTTTGCTAATTTTAATATCTGGCCTCACCAACCTTCACTATGACAGAAAAATGCAAGACAAAGGAGTGCTGGACTTCCTCCCCACCACTGCAGAGCAGGTCACACTGTTTTTAACAGTGGGAACACTGCAGATTTCAAAGTATCAGGTACACGTTCAGAGTCAGAGCTGAAGCACAGCTTATGCCCATATGGCAAATTCCTCTCTTTAATGTAACTTTGATACCGAGATGTGTTAAATCTTTGATTTTATTGGCAGATGCTGACTGTATTTGCCTAACCTCTGAAGCCTGCTGATTGACTGTGTTAATGCACTTTTTAATGGATGAAAAGGGAAATGACAGCTTTTGGCTTACTTCCAAGCACATTTCTTCACTGCAAAATACCCTATAGCTCAATTTGCTTTTGACACAACCTAAGAAATCTATTCTTTATTGTGTTGCTAATAACTGGAGGCATACTGAAGAAAACAGGAGCAGGACAGGAACACTTACTGAGGGAGCTACTTTACTTCCTGAAAGGAAGATGTTTTCTTCCTTTCTTTAATTTGAGCGGCATTGATCTACCTCAGAAAATCTCAGACAAAAGTTGAACATTACTTCAAAATAATTTCTCAGCTCTCTCTACATCAAAGTGTAGCCCCAGACTTTTCGAGAGCAGCAGCTATGCTAACAAGAAGCTAGTGGTCCAAGTGTCAGTGGTAATTTGCATGGACTGCTGAGGGCAGGGAGACTGCGTTCTTACACATGATGAAAACTCTTTATTTAAATGCAACCACAACAAAAACCCGCAGCTGATGAGCCTCACCCTCACGATGGAGATTCAACTGGAAGGAAAATGACTGTGACTTCTCTGATACAACTACAGTTCAGACTCCCTGTGCTCCACTGGTTTATTAATAGTGCAGTACTGCATGAGGCCCAACAGAAAACAGGGCTCTGTTACTCCTGGCACTGAACATGCACACAAAGCAGTAGCAGACATACATAACTTCTGGCTTAAGGACACAGGGAAGAAGAGAATATAGAAGCAGAACAGTGTCATGGTCAAGAACTGCATCCCAGTAAGGCTTTCTTCAGCAGCAGGAGGTGAACTGGCACTAAAGCGTATCAGTTAAAATGGATTAAAAGTAGAGAAAAGACCGTACAGTCTCTAAGGACAAAGCTCTGCTTTGCTCACCCCTTTCCCAGGTGAGCTAGAGGTTGCGTGACCCCATCTACCAAGCTTCTATGAGATCAGGCTGCCAGGTAGGGTCCACAGAATGTATAAGGCCAACTGGACAAAGTTGGGTAGCACGGCAAGAGACCACAGCACAGATCTGCCTTACGCGGTATAAAGCAGGGACTGCAGATGGTGTACCCTGCCCAGCAGAGCTTTCAGAACTAGGTCTGTACAATGCAGGTGTGCACACTGCAACCTGCCTGCAGGTCCCAGCCACACACCTCCTCTGGAAATTTCCAGGTCACCTTCTCCATCTGTGTGCCTTTCTACTTCATAAAACTGTACAACAACTCAGGTTGGAGAAGACCTAAGGAGGTCATCGAATTCACTCCCCCTTTGTCTGTTTGTTAGCCTCCAGCTACTTCTTTCTTCATCCATGTACTCAAGTCCAGCTGAGACATATCCACAGTGCAATGCTGAAATGGGGGTGGGGGGGGACACGCAGAAGAAGAGGCAGAAGAACAAAACAAACACTTGAAAATGCAGAAAGTTCTGTTAAAACCTAGGAGTCTACCTTAGCTGCATATGCAACTATCTCTGCTACAAGGAATTTGATTATTAATCAGCAATTACAGAAAATACCAAGATGCAGTATATATCCAGCTTGTTCAAGCTCCCCTCAATTTCCAGTGGATATAAATCTATAAACAAACAAACCTGTTCAAAAATCCAGCCAGATATTTTTTTAGTACCCAAGCAAACTGCGGGAGAACAATCTTAAAGCCTCCCTAGGAGAGTAACGAATTTCTCTGACAATATAATTTGTTATGGACATCCACAGCACTTTCAAGGTGGGGAAGAAGGCACTGAACCATCTCGTTAACGTGCCTGGAAGCCTCCTAGTTGTCCTTTACTCATCCTTAAGTCTACAAAATGCTATTTGCTCTTTTGTATCCCTGAAATAGTCCTGGGTCTGAGCCTAATTATGAATCTCATTTTACTCTATGAATGTCAACCATGATGGCAACTAGAGTCTACTGCACCCATTTTATAACAAGAGCCTGACTCCTTATGTGGGTCTGGTAGTCTGTGACAGGGCAAAGACGACCGTTGGCAGAAAAAGAGCCTAATCTAATTCAACAATAGCTGGCTGTAACAGTGGCCATTTATTTTGCAAAACTTCCTATCTAGAAAATAACAGCAAGAACAGAGGCAGAGTTTTAAAAGAAAAATGCTTTTTTAAACACAAAGCTGATTTGGCTATGCAAGGTCTGCTGACTATCCATGGGACTCTGACCAACCAAAGCTCACCAGCATGATAAGATCATAACGATGGAAGCTGTGTTCCAAAGTCTGTTGCTTTTCAAAGACCTGTAACTCTAATGTCTTCTATGGTAAGAAGACTTGTGGCTCAGAAAGTCCCCACTAGCCAAAACTCATGGCTTTATGGCTCCTTAGTACCTCTCAGGTGTAATTAGGAAACCAGAACTCCCACTGCCAAGAAGGCACCAGGGACAAGCCAAGGAACCAGCAAGTCAGGAGAGATAAGACCCTGTGGTATGCATTCCACATTGTGGCAGAGTGGCAATGGCGTTTCGCTGCCCAGATATATCAGGTATGGGTCTGCATCTGAGCAAGGGCTAAGATTCAGAGCCCAGAAATTCTCAGAAGGGCTCTCCAAACATAACAGATTAATATTTCTATGGAAAATGAGATGGTGCCAAGTCATAACAGTCTCTGTAAAATCCTAGTTAACACGAATAACACAGCTGGGTACTTTATATATCAGCCTTCTAAGTCCCTCCTTCCTGCCACTTAAGAGTAAAAATAGTGGAACGTTTTATGGAGGTTAATTCATGGCTGCGTAGGTGTGATTCCACTTTAAGAAAAGGCAGAACTGCTAGCACCTTGCAGTCATCCATATGGGAGGTGTCTAAGGAGACAGGAGGACTACCTAAGGATAGTCTGCATTAGTGGCATTTGCTGAAGGAAATTATGCAAACAGGAGACTTGTCAGGGAAATGTGGATACTTGGCAGAATATCCATGGAATTACTTTTCCTTCCATTGCAAACTCGAGTTTCAAGGTAGATGAGCTGGCATCATCACCTGGCAGGTTACAAGATAATCATAACAGAAAAGAAAATAATAATGACAAGGTAAAAAGAAAACCACAAAACATTCTGAAAGAAAAACAGCATAGTTTACCATGAGATCAGAGACTTATTTTATCACCCTGACGGCAGTTTAGTTCAGAATGTATTTTGGCATGTTTCTCTACAAATACATAGCACCTGAATTAATTTGAGGAGGTGGCAGCTCCCAGAACTGCATGATTTTATTTGGGTCCTGTACTAGCAGAGCTGCCTGAGAGAAGGGCCTCAGCCAACAAGCCCCAGGCAGCAAGGTTACTCCCCAGGGCTGCGTGGCCGCTTTTACACCACAAAATCCAGGCTGAAGAGCCTGCCTCCTCCACGCTAGTTGTGTGCCCAGAGGAGCAGCAGATGCGGACTTCTACCCAAGCAAGACCCAAGGCAGACTGGCTTCCAGCCATGCTGAGTATCTCTGCACTTGAGCCTCCCCTACAGCAGCACAAAGGCTTTTTTCTCTGCCTGCTGGGAGCCAGCCTAAGTCCGCACTGGCTCATACTGAGCCAAACACAAGCCGTCCTGTGTCTGGGTGTCTCCACATTAACATCCTCAGCCTACAGGGGAGATGTAAGCAGCCCATTTGGACACAACACTGCAACCCAAGGTACCCAGCCTCCGCAGACCACAGTGGGAGACAGCCACCTAGTTCTTCAGGCATCAGACCAGTTCAGCTAGACTCACTAGTAGAACACCCAACCGCTCCACTGTGGCAATGGCAGGCCAAACAACAGTTTGTGTCCAGGAAAGATTCAACCGATTTCTACACTAACTGCAAGAAGTGCTTTTACAAACTATTTTCTGTTAGAAGGACAAAAGTTATTTGCAACTAAAGCCACATAACTTAATTCTCATTCCAGAGCTTCAGACTAGGCTATCCCATAAACATTCCCATAGCAACTGTATAATTTTGTTCCAATGAAGTGTACATCAGGCAAGAAACTAAGCAAGCCTAGATCTAGGTTACTGAAATAGCTGAAGTATCTGAATTGTTCATGCTCCCAGGAAAGGCATGTAAACATAGTTTGCAGTAAGATGTCACACTTAGGTTCATCTCACAATCCTTATTTACTCCATTAGATGTAGCAAGCTAGTAAATAATAAAAATAAAGAAAGAGTAAGCAGCTTTGATAGGAAGAGTTGCATTTCCATTTAATGGCAAATAAGGAAAAAAAAAAAAATCACAACAGTAACACCAAGGCTTGGGCCTCCAAGCAGCACGGCACCATCAGAGCTGGCGGCCACTTCTCCTGCAGCCTGGGCCAGGACAGCACTGCTCTTCTCTTCTCTCCCCTGGGAGCACAGTGAGCCCAGGGAGCCAAGCACCCTGAAACCAAACACGTTCTCCGTGGATTTGCTCCCAGGCAGCCCAGCCACAGGATCTCCTCGCTGCACAGCGGAGCGAGCACCTGCACCAGCCCCAGGGTGAGAGGTGCTGTGCAGCCCCAGGGGCAGGACGATGGCAGCGGTCGTCTATATCAGTTCAAGCCACGAAGTCTTGCCTTTGGGGAAACAAATCTGAGCTATACTGATGGCACAATCTGTATGGCTTTAATAAATATTCCAGGACAAATACTGCTGCCATTTTTAACTGTGGCTAACCAAAGGGTAATGGTCTCGAGATGATTCCAATTAATAAATTACCTGTGTCATTGGTTTATTTATAAAGTCCTGGTTTTCTCAGCACAGGAGAAAGCAATCACAGAACATTTCCCTAGTTATCAGCCCAAACCTTTTTAAGCCAGCATGCCAGTAAAAAAAAAAAACCCTGCCATCCTAGGCTTCTGCTGTTCTCCCGCACTAGGCATTTCTCTTGCTTAGTTTTGGACCACTTTGTTCACCTCGTCAAAGGAATCCTCTCCCACTCCTCCACACACATGCTCTCCTTCCCTTCCCATGCTCTCTATGGCTGAACTAGTCCATCCAACCCCTATCAATAAACTGTACAACCTCACTTTGCCTGTATTTTGTCAGATTTGTACGATTAGCTGTTCCTGTCAAATCAGTATTCCAAGTTTCCAGTTAAATGTACTTAGCAATAGAAGTTGCTGCTGTTCTTACAAATTGACCCAGGAAACGCTATTACAAGGGTCCATTGACCTGAGCAGGGGATAAACTTCTGCTTAAATAAAGTAGCACAGAGAAGAATATTACAAATATGCTAAAAAGCACTAATTCCTTTTGGCAGCTGCAGACTCAATTTTTTCCACGTATAAACTCAAATAAAACACCAGAGGTTACAAGAAACTACGCTTTGCATTTTTTCTTCTTGTGCGTAAGGAAAATGGACGTCAGGAAAATGTTATGTCAGTTATTCGCTATTTTTCATAAGCAGACAGGTACAATCCCACGTTATCTTGTCACCAACCATAGGAACAAAGTCTGCTGGACTGCTGCTGCCTCTGCACATCTCCGTTGCCATATAATAGCTCCCTTTATACTTTAATCCTAATCCTAGGCTGCTAGGGCACAGACTGGGGTTCCAGCCGTACAGCAAAATAGAGCCTGCTCTAAGCTCACGACAAGAGGTAGCGCAGTGTTAACTAACTTCTGCAATACCTGAAAAAACAGTGATGGCTTGAGCTTGCCCATAGCATAACATCTTCCGAGCATTTTAGAACACCAGTTTTCAAACAAAGCTTACGACAGCTCATGCCCTACCCAACAATTAAATAGTAAGATCAAAGGGCCAATCTTTTCCCATGTCACAAGACCCTAAATATTCAGACAGGTGGAAGTCAGTAATCCACACAGCAGAAGACCCTGAAACAGAGGTACTAGAGATGACAAAAAGCAACGTCAATCTCATAGCAAAAGACAAAACGATAATACTTTGGCGGGCTGTCACCTCAAAAATTGCTGGGTATTTACTGTGTTCACAGTATGGAAAGAATGTTTGCAAAACCGAGCAGGTGTCACACCATTTTATTACACCTATGAGATGGAAAGTCAAGAGGTAAAAACCCTATCATATATTAAAAACTTTGGATAATGCTCTGGAGTTACAAATTGCACATTACTTCCCATCAGAACATGTTGGGTACAGGGCAAGGCTGATTAGGACTTCACAGGTTTTTCTATTGGGTCTGGAAATACACAAATCAGCAGAGACGCCGCACTATGCCCTGTTCCTGGCCCAGCCAGCTTTCCTCTCGGGGGGGTACCCTCACACACTCCCCTTCTGTGCAAAACTGAGATTACCGATACCTTTCATGGCTCATCCACATACCACACCACAAAACAACACCACCTAGGTGAACTGAGAACAAAACAATGAAATCAACTGCTAAATAATATTTTTTTTAAATCCTGTGATGTTTCAAAGTGTCATTTACTATTAGCACAAAACACTTCACAAACAGAACACAGTACCGGCAAGCCCTCTCCCTCTCACCCATTCTCCACTGAAGCATCCAGGACCCACAGCAGTTTTAGTCACTGGTGGGCAAAGGGCATATTCAGGCAACACAGGCTACTAAATGGTATAAATGAAGAAAAAAAAAGTAAGCTTAAGCAGCCATAACTTTACTAGTAATGTGTTAAAGTTAGATAAAAGCTTGTTCCAATATTTGACAACGTTCATGGTAAAACATTTTCTCCTTGTACCTAAGTCAGAATTTCCTACATTCAGAGTTGTACCCATTGCCTCTCACCTGCCCCACACACCTCCAAGGAGAGTCTCTGAATTTCCTCTACACCTTCTCATTAGGTCCCTCCCTCTGCTCATACCGCAGCAAGATCTCCTCTTAGCTTTTTCTTCTCAAGGCTTTCTCCTTCAAAACTACAAACAAACTAAAAACCAAACCAATAAACAAGAAGACCCCACCACAAGGCCACAACCTTCAGAAATCTTTAGCAAGCAGGCCTCCCGCAGTCACAGCTTGTAAAGGTTTGGAGATAATGTTTACCCTGAGAAGTCCAAAAAGCAAAGCCCTGTGATTGGCAGCTAGTTCAGCTGCAGACCCCGCATCTCTTTAGACCTGACAGCTTTGGAAGAGGCTTCTTCATTCCAGGTCGCTGTTAGAGGAAAGCGGGACAGGGCTCTGTCACTCTGCAGAGAGACGGATTACCAGCTCAGATTGCTATAAATTCAGGCATAACATCATTCCAGAGCCAAGCACTATATGGCCTTAAATGGAAGAGACCTACAATATTTAGCAGGTCAGGAATACTATCCATTTTTGTTGATTTAAGCATATAAGAGGGTAGATTTAGATTTTAAATGCCTCTTAAGAAATATGAGATAGGGAAGCTTACTGTGAATGCTTTAAGTTTAAGTGCTCTCTGACAACTGCCAGTTATAAAACTGGGGGGAAGAAGCAGGGGTGGGGAAGGAAATAAAAAATAACAAAAAAAAATTAGCAATGTGCTTATCTTCACCTGGTATGAGCAGAATTGTGCAAAACAGGTTTGATTTTCCAGCCTGGAAAATCAGAGCACTTGCCACCTTGGTAAATCCTGACGCAACTGATCCCACTATAGCCCGTGACCTACTAATCTGTAGACAAAAGAACTTAAGGGTCAACTGAGCTCATGCTCCTTTGCAGAAATTGTCATTGTCTTATGAGTACTTCGCAGTCTTTCTTTTCTGCCCTGTGGCACAACTAACTTCACTGCAGAATACAGAGGGAAAAGGTTACTTTTACACAAGCAGCCTGCCCGGGAATCAGCCCACTCTATTCCCTATGGAAAAGATCTCTACAACCTGTAACATTTTACAAGCCATACAATACAGATTGCATTCACCATATCTTCCCAACAGTGCTTCCGCATAATAGGCCACGCGAGCACCATTACTGACAAGAAGGAGGTCAGGAAAAGATATGCCATTGTTTCTAATGAAATTAATAGCGGCTGATGAACCCAGACACCTTCTATTCAGACTCCACTTCAACTCCAAATTGCACAGGGAGTGAACAGTTCCTCTCCATCCATGCAGAAGTGGACATGCACGCCCAGACTAAGTAGCAGCAGGGACAGATGGAGCCACCTATTTTGGCACACAGTTGCACAGTTACAGGCTAAAAGGAAGCCTTAAAAAAAAAAAAAAAGCCTGAGCTTTTGGATCCTACTGTTACGCTTTTTAAAAACGACAGTGACCAAGGTGAAATGCATTGTTACATTCTTGAGCACGTATTTAAAATCCTAATGGAGCACTTCGACATATCATAATACTATACATTCAGACTTCAAAAAAACAATACAGAGCTCAAAGAGAATAAGTCATGGCAGAAATATAATGAGATTTGCATGAATTTACTAAGAGTATTTTTTTTTCCTGTACTGCAGGAAAACTGAAAACGCTATTTGTTTATAGAGGAGTTAGTATATATGAATGCACACTCTTACTGAAATGCTCATGGTAAATATACATAACTTTTGCATGTCAGTAACAAAGGGATATTGCAATTCATCACTGTGCTGTTATTAATGATTTATTGAATCCTTTGTGAAATCTGCACCTGACACAGTCAGTGATTTCTGGTTCTGTCAGGCATTTAGTCATCAAAACTGACTGCATAGCAAATGACTCCTATATGCAATTTTTTTTCAGACCTAAACCACTTTCTGTTATCAGGCTTTTTAAGCATGCAGAATGAACCACAGTGCTCCTACATAACAAATAAGTTACATTCAATAAACTTGAAGCGGCACTTTTTTTCAACTTGCTGGCTTTAATAATTGTGAAAGGAATGCTCTCTCACCTCAACTCCAGTATCTTATCATGCAATCATAAGCATAATGGCTTTTTAATCATTATTCTTATTCACAGATAAAACAATCTACACCAGCAAACAAGAACACGCCACCATCCAAGCAATTCTCTTCTTCCCTCAGCCTAGAGGCTGCAGCAAATCATAGTCAACACCAGATCAGAGCAGCCCGATGTGAGTCTGGGATGATGAGATCCAGCAAAGAGCACCACAGCACAGCCCGTTTCATTGGCCAGGGAGCCGACTGAGCTGGCATCCCTAGGACCACACACATGGCACATTCATCCTTCCAGCAAACCATTCCCTGAAGCCGAAGGAAGCTTCAAAAAGAAGTTGTGATAAGGGATGGACTGGAAAGAAAGATGTAACTCCTGCAGCCTGAGCCACTCAACGTACTAACATGGCTGATTTTATGCTTTTCAAAGAATACAATCAATATAATGCATCAACCATGTCTGTATCCAGATCATGTCTAATGTAATTGCTACCCTCCTGAGAGCTCGTCAGTGAGCTGTGCTCACCCTAATGCCACTGGACACCTTATGCTTGAATTTTATAGCCTGGCTTCGCAAGGAGCCAGGCTTCCACAACGCCCTGGCAGTCCGCCTCTCCACCCGCCCCAGCTCTGACGACTTTTAGGCCCGCTGACCGTTTGCCAGAGAAACACGTTCCAGCGGCAGTGGCCGCCCAGGCCACCAACACGAACGTTGCTCTGAACCAGCCACCTGCTAGACAGAGATGCAGGGGGAACCTGAAGGGAAATGGACTCAGAGGCAAGTTGTGGTAGTCCCCAGGAAGAGAGTCTCTATTAGTTCTGGTGCTTGTGGAAAGATTTAGTAGTTTTCTAAACTTAGAAAAATATATGTGGTTTATGACAAAAAAAAAAAAAAAAAAAAAAAAGGAAATTTCAGTCACATGCGAACTCTTTTTTTTTTTTCCATTAGCTGAAAGCAGAGTAATGCCTTACGCACTACAGGCTATACTTGTATCTTAGCATCACCAAACAAGGGAGCTTACTCCAGGTTTACGCACCAGACTAACAAACCACATGTGATCCTCTGCTGCACAGTTTAACAGGTGTAAAAGCAAAAACCCCTCAATGAACAAAACACCTTAAACATTTGGAAATAATTAGTAAGTAGGTAAAGCAAAAGAATACAAGTAGAAATCTAATAAATCAAACAAAACTTGTAATTCAGCACAGCAGCACACATTCCGCTTCTGTACTGACAGCTCTCGTATTTGGGTATTTTAACAGGGAAGAGGCAGGCAAATCACTTCCCAGAAGTCACTTGCAGAAACGACCAACAGCTATAAATGACGGAGGGCTACAGGAACGCCAGCTACTACGCTGCCTTTCTCATTTTGTGTCCTATTAAGAATGGAGCAGCAGTGCCTTCTTGAGCGGTTTGCACGAGTAATTTTCTTGAAACTGCTCTGTAAAGCACATGACTGCTACACTACAAAGGCACTCAGGCCAGGCCAGCAGAAATCCTGGCTACGCTCACGTGAGTATGCTGGCAACACTGACGAAATAACCTCTGCTGAGATTTTACTGGTACTACAGTTGAAAACAGAACCTATTCCAACATGAACATAGTTTCCATCACATCATAGCAGGAGGAGGAATTATTTTTTACTCAGATTAGTAAAATGCTTGACAGTTCAGACAAATTCAGCTGTCTTCTGTACCCTCTACACAATCCAATTCAGTTGCCCAAAATCAACTCAGTTTGGACACAGACGATAATGCAGAGGGGAAAAAAAATAACCATCTGACATCGTGATTTAAGCACAGGCGGATGAGCCAATACTGCAGAGTGAATCCTGACACTCGAAACGGAATCTTCCAGAGCTGAGGAGTCTAGCCAGCAGCCAAGAATAATATTTCAGTGGTTCAGTCGATACTGCTGTAACCATGGCCTGGAGGGGTTTCCATAGCCATAACCACAGGAGTAACTGCACATTCAGTTGAAAATAGTAAAAACAGACATTTAAAAATCTATAGCTTGTAGACATCTTAAAACCAGTTTGAAAGGAGGCACAGAGGGACTTGAAAAAATGCACAGATGCTCCCATTGAGCTTGCCCTTCATCTATTTATCCTGCTAAAAGACACAGATTTGAAATAAGAACTCCACTCACTAGGAGCAATTGCCTGCTTGAAAAAAAAAAATAAAGGAGTAGCTTCAGCGCTGAAAAGAGATGAGGTATCAGTGACACAAAGCCTGACGGATTACCCGGAGATGCAGTGGCGATACGCACTCCAATCAGGACGTTCTGAAGCACCATTTATTTCAATGTCTAGCACTCAAAGCGAGAGAAGCTCTCATGCATTTCACATATGATTTCTATTTCTTCCCTGATGTAAAACACAGTATCACACATCATGCTACAAAGAAAGGAGCCCTGCTGGTTCAAGCAGGTTTTTCCAAAAGCAAGAAAAAAAAAGCGGGGGGGGAAGAAAATAAAAAGTATAATAGTGCACAGCTGCCAGAAGCAAGGGGTCACTGCTGAGGAGGGGAGGCACAGCACATTCAGTTTCCTAGATTTTCCCTTAAAAGAATGTCAATAAAAAGCCCTGCCAAGCGTGTTGGAAGCAGAACGTCCTGCCAGGCGTCGAACCACCGGAGTCACGGCAGGGACATCGCGCCCCAGAGCAGCTCGCAGCCAGCGCCCCGCCGCGGGGACGGGCGGGGGACGCCGCCGGGCACCGGCGGGGCAGCGTCCGGCGAAGGGCGGCCGGGCCTCGCCGCGCCCCGCGGACACCGCCGCGGACCGGGCTCCGGAGACGCCGTTCCAGCCAAGCAGCCATATTAGGAATCGGCCCGACAACCAGACTGACTGACTGACTGACTGGGAGGGCCGCCGGGGCCGAGCGGAGGGGGCGGCGGCCCCGCAAGCCCCGCGGCCCGGCCCGGCCGCCTCGTCCCGCGGACGGCGGCCGCTTCCCCCCGGCGGCCCGGGCGGGGCGGGGCGGGGCGCGACGGCCGCCGGACAGAGAAGAAAAAGTTCGCGACGCCTCCCGGGGAGGCACCCACGGGGGGGACACACCGGGGAGCGCGGCCCGGCTGGCCCCGGGACGCGAACCGGGTGCGCTCCGCGGAGACAGCCCACCCCGGGGGAGCCCGCCCGCGGGCCCTGCCCCGCCTCGTCACCCACCTTCTTCCGGGGCTGCCATTTCATCATATTTGTAGAGCGGGGACGCGGAGCATCAAGGTCGCGCTTGGGTGCCGGCGGCGAGCGCAGCGGGGCCGCAGCCCGCGGTCATGCTGCCCGGCCCCGCCGCGAGGCCCGCGCCGCGCCCCGCCGCGCCCGCGGGAGAGGAGCCGGCCCCGCCGGGCGGGCCATAGGAGCGGGGCTCTCCTCAGCCGGCGGCGGCCAGCCCCGCCGCTGCGCTCCGCCGCCGCGCCCCGCCAGCGCCAGCACCCGCCTTCACGCCCGCGGCCCGCAGGGAACCGCAGCTCCCGGGCACATCGCGCAGCGGCCGCCCCGCGCCGAGTGTGCGGCGAGCGCGAGCCCCGGCCCCGGCGCCGCTGCGGGAGGCAGAGACGGGCGCGGGCGCCGGCAGAGCCCGCCGCGCGC
This sequence comes from Phalacrocorax carbo, assembly GCF_963921805.1. NCBI lineage: Eukaryota > Metazoa > Chordata > Aves > Suliformes > Phalacrocoracidae > Phalacrocorax > Phalacrocorax carbo. Next base: position 6,660,563 of record NC_087527.1, on the reverse strand, counting down.
CGCCGGGAGCCCCCGCGTCCTGCCCCCGCCCCGCCCCCCGCGCGCCCCGCCCCGCCCCGCCCCGGGCCCGGTGCCGAGGCCGCCGCAGGCCCAGAGGCGGGCGGGTCTCCGGGGCGCACAAAGGCGCCGGGAGCGATAGGCCTCCGCTCCCCGGCCCGTCCGGCAGCTCCGAGCCGGGCTCCGGTGGGATGCGGCGGGGCTGGGAGCGGCGCGGCTGCGGAGGCGCAAACTGGAAGGATTTGGCAAACCGGGGGCGCGGGGAGGAGGGGTTGGTGCCACCCTGCTCTCTCGTGGCCAGCCTCGAACAGAGAGGGCAGGATGTCGTGCGCTTGCAGCCTCAGGTTTGGTAGCACGGGCTCACCTACCCCTTTGAACTCTAAATTAGAGTTAAAATGTAAGGTGTGGGACTAGTCAGCAAAGCTGGTGGGCTTCTACTCTTTTAATTTCCTTGCCACAAATAAAAATTGCAAACAAAACCTCGCTCAAGAGATCTGTCTTCTTCCGCTACCAGCACCCATGTCGTGTCAAGCCCCTTTGCCTCCCAGTCTCATACGGAAAAGCAGCAAAATAACGCCATTCTCCCTCACACTTTTTTCCCAGAGTAGAATCCAAGACAGGGGTTTGAAGCAGTCTGTGGTTTACTCATGATGCTCCAAAATGCAGAAGCTCAGGGTTCACCAGAGGAAAGAGTGTTTTGGTTCTTGGAAATGTTTTAAGGCGATACTAGAAAGGCTCAGATCATCCACAGAAAAGCTAGAAATCCCGCCAGGTGTTAAAGCTGAACAATCAAAGCAATGACAAGACCAAAGTAACCCTGCCTTGCAGTGTTCGCAACACAGTGCAAAACATGATCCCTAGAGCGGGCAGCAGAAGATATTTTGGGGAGAACAGCGTGTTCTGTTCTTTGAGGTCACATCCAGGGGAAAGGGATGAACCATCCAGGAGGAAACTGGATGTCCCGTGTAATTTCCTATGCAATGCACCTGTTTCTTCTGCTCATCCTGGATTGTCTCATGTGCATTGAGGGAAATCGCAGCTTTCCCTCCATGTTGCAGAAGCGTTCGGATTGTTATAGTGGAAGAAAACCAAAGGAGACATACCAATCCCAGCACCTGTGCAGTATTCACTGGGGCCTGGAGCAAAATCCTTAATACACCTTCTATATCCATCAAATTGAGAAACATCTTTAAAAAAAAGTTCTTGACATCCCATGTGCTGTTGTTACAGCATACTGCTGTTGTACAGCACCTGTAAAAGTTGTTAGATTGAAATCAATCCAGACAATTTCTGGATGAAAAAGATGCAGGATTCAAAATGCGGTCCATAAAGTGCATTCTTACCAACATCCTGCTGTAGGATGCAAGATCTGATTTGATTCTAAGCAGCTCTGGCTTTTCTCCCTGGTAGTAGCATTATTTATTTTACTGAAATGTAAATTTTTCTCTAGGCAAAGAGAAATCTGCTGTCTTTTCTTTCTCCAGTAAATGAAGCAGAATAAACTTCTTATAGGAATTGCTATTAAAGTGGGTCACCAAAAAAGAAAATCCCACTTGCTGAAATGTGCAACCCAATGTGTTACTCTCTCCCTAGTATTCTTCCAAGAAAGTGGCCAAGACTTGCAAAAAAAGGGAGCTATTCATTCCTGGAAGAGGATGACAGAAAAGGAGGTCCGTGTCACTGTCCCATTCATTTGCTTCACGGGGTCAAGTGTCACTTGTCTGTGATTTAACAGGCTGACCCTCCTCGAGGTTCGCAGTCAGTCAGCGCCTCCAGCAGAGCTGAGACGGCAGCATGGGGGTCACAGGTGAAACGCGGTAAGCGCACACAGTGCTCCTCGTGAAGAACAGAAGACACAAGGCAGAACACCGGAGAGATGCAGCGTCTTGTCTCGCATTTGCTTGTTAGTTTAACCATAGGTTTATTGCTGGAATATCTGTATGGTTTCAGCTTTTATTGTGGCCTGAGTATTTGTGCCGCCGTGCTTTCCGCACGGATAACCATGCTGCAGATAGAAGGCAAAGCTGGGCAGCTCAAGCATTCTGGTCACCTCTGAAAAGCAGGTTATGCTAAAATGGCAAAGCTTTAGCCTGAGCACTTGGTACTCTTCGGAGACAATTCTCTAAAAACTGAACAGAGAGTCTCAGGAGAGTTAAAAATCCTCAGTACATGAACGCAACACAATTTAACTGGGTTTTATATTATTGAAGTGGTGCAGAGTCGTAGTTTTCATTGGTATGATGAACGACCAACAGTGCAGCGTCTCAGAGGTAAACGATAAATTTAATGGCAAAATTTAGTATCAAAACATAGATCAACAAATATTCGCTGCTAGGTTCCTTGGACACGTAACAGTCAGCTTCTCTTCGTTGCATTTCCTCAGTCCTGAAGGATGGTGTGCCTCACGTCACATGGAGGCAAGAGCAGCTAACTCATACAGGGTGTTTCAGCTCAGAGCCCCTGTGGTCAGGGGCTGCATCCCTTCCACAATGACTGCACGTATTCTGGACCAAAGGCAAAGCTCAGGCAATGGTTCCGGAACAGATGAGCCTAGGGCGCAAAGCCACCTTAAGGAGCCCCCATCTTGTCCTGCGCCGCCCTCGAACACATGCTCTCAGTTCTGCGTTTCTGTTCACACACCTTCATCTGGATTACTGACAGTACTTGTGGCAGCATGATATAAATTCAACTGCCAAGAAGATGCAAGTGAAAAATGAAGCTTTGAAAAGCAGTAGGGACAGAAAAGAACAGGTGTGGCAGTGCAGAAGAGGACCTCCATCTGGTTCTATTCATCACAGCTAGCATATCATGGAGCTATGCTCTTCTATTATACTAAGAGTAGCGCCAGTGTGCCCTGAAAGTCATTCATTTCCATAAATTTAAAAACTAGCACTGATAATTCTGAAGAGTTCTGCAAATGGCAGAGTCGATACTCGAGTAAAGAAAATAAACGCTCCGAATCAGACAACGCCATTTACCACGATGCTGTCAGAAAGAAGCTTAATTTAATTCACGGACAGATTGCAAAATGTGTTGTTTTGACACAATCAACAGGAGGTTTTTGAAATTCTTCCTGAGTAAAGATAATTAACAGGAAGCAAAGCAGGCGCTGTGCATATACACCTGTCACAAAAGGGAGTGAGCTGGCTCACTCTTCATCTTAATTCTTACTCCAGTGATTGGCATTTCTGCTATATTTAAACCTCTTTTTTCTCTGCTGTTGAAAAAAGAAATCATGTTGGCACTATTTTCAAAGCCATAGAAAATATCCAGAATAAAGGCAGTATAAATGCCTGGCATCTGAGGGAAACGGCAACTATTATTCACTCTTTCACAGTCAGAGAGTAATCTGGATTATTTAAGATAAAGAAAATGCAGTATGATTTTTGGTTTTGTATTTAAGGTCCTAGTTTTTCTTCCCAGGTTGGAAGCCACTCCGTATGTAGTGATTTAATTGCCATAAAATGCTGAAACCATCCTCTTACGCTGGTAGCTTCCATCTCCTCCATCATGAGAAGGGAATCCTCATGTCTATGTCTATTCCAAAGCAAACCGATTCATTTGCTCAAGTAATCTGCAAAGCCGAGAAAATGCAAGGCCTAGTGCTCTGTCAAGTTCAGTCTGAGTCAGTGGACAAGTTGTGTAATAATACAAAGTAAAAGATAATGTTGGTCCATCAAAGTTAAACACCTTTCAGCTCATTAAAGGTGAAATGGCTGGTAGGTAACAGTCGGCTCCCCTGCCCAGCAGCCCTGGCTCAGAATACCGCCCGTCTCTGGAGGGCCACGCGCCGTCATTTCCCATACACTCACAGAGCCTGTCACACGTTACTGACGTCTCTTCTCTGCGAGAAACAGCATTATGAGTCCATCCTGAGTGAACGGTGCAGACTTCTGGACACTGACAGGAGCTCTCAGGGAAGAGAGTTTTCTCTTCCAAACATACATCAATAAGGAATAAACATGTTTTATTCCTTCCAATATTTACAGTGAATAATGGTCACCATTTTGGCTGGTTGGCACAAAGCCATTCAGCAAAACGACTGGCTACACCAGTACCTGTTTGGTTTTTGCCCCCTTTCCCTGATTTACTGGTATTTGTAAAATTTGGACTGTGGATCTGACAGTCGAGTGTATTATGCCAAATACCTGTTCCTTTTCTCCTAAAGACATTGACTAACATAGAAGAAAGCTGTGTGTTATTAAGAGATACCTGATACTAGATCTCAATCTTACAACTCAGTGAAAAAAAAAGCTTTTAAAGTGTCTTTTTCAAATTAATCTTTTGCAAAAACTTAGAACTATTTGATGTACTGTCCCCTTTCCTGCATAACCCTTCATTTTTAATAACTTTTAAGTTCTAACACCTTTGTTGCACCTTGAAATTCCCTCTATTCAACTGAAGTGCATCACCTAGAAGTAATCACATATACTGCATGTAGAAAAAAGTCCCGTTGGAGATGGCTTGGTGAGCAGACTGCAGGTGAGGCTCTCCAAAGGGCGTGAGAATTCAGTTCATTGTGTCATTCTACAGTTCAGCAAGCAGCTCAGTTGGACAGTATTCCGCAGGTACATAGAGATTTAGAGTCCCAACTTGACCTTATGATGTACAATTTCCTGTGAACTCACTGAACTAGTAGTCTGAAAGATACCAGCATTTTAACAGTTAACAATGCACCAACACAGCAAGAGGGATGTAGATCAAGCTCCTAATAGCCAAGTCCCTTGGCAAATTCATGAGGCATAATAAAATCAAATCCTCTTATTTCTGAATTTATTAAAACAGCCTTCAATTCATTACAATGATTCTGTGTCTATCACTTTGTCTGCCTCGAACACACGCTGAACACAAATACAGCACCTTGCAATTGTTTAAAGATCAGATAGAGCACACTTGGTCTGAGCTACTGCAGCTGCTAAGCAAGTGTGGACTACAAAAGGGAAGGAGTATTTCAGAAAATTCCCCTAGTCTGGAAGAAAGGAACTCCCTTGAAGCGTAGTAATTGGTGTGCTGCAGTTCTGGGAAGAATCTCCCTTTTCTAGATTACCCAAAATCAGCAAATGCTAACTCATCTCTAGATGTTAATTTATAGCAAGTTCTTGTGCAACTTAAAATCAAAATTTACTTCCAGCCTCCAGGCTAAAGGTGCTTTGGGCACACGATCTACCATTCCTTTCTCACATAGGAAGACAGAATTTCAACTACAGGTGCTGGGGTCACTTAGCATTATTATAGTACATGCGTCAGAGAGAGTGCACAGAAAAGGGCAAGAATACAGTAGGCTAGGAAAGCAATCCAAGGTCCTACAAAGTTTCTGCATATTATGCTGGTTTTCTGGTCCATTTACCTTTTGTTCCTGTTGCATTTTGCTACTGGACTATAGCATTTGGCCCTGTTCTCCTGATAATAAAGACTGACTGTTCTATGCTCTTTAGCAGTAGCACGGATTATTTTCATTATTAGGTTACCTGGGGTTCACATCTCAGCAGCCGACTCTCTTCAAAAGACTGAAATCACTGCAGAAAATACTTTGTTTAGTCAAGCAGAAAAAGCTCTTTTCACAGGGGTATAATCCAGGCCGAAAAACCAAGGAGAGGGCTTTGAAAAATGGGGATATACTTACCTGGAAAATACCACTTCTGAGAGGAGAAGCAGCTGAGAAAAACTGGTTGCTTAACACTAATTAGAAAGTTGTAGCACGATTTAACACAAAGATGCAGAACTGAAATGAAGATAAGGAAAAAGCCTACAGCATTTATTACTGGCAACTGGATTAATGAAGCTGGAGGGGCAAGGGAGGGAGGTGGTCACACAGGCCAAATTATCTGAGGGCTTTAGGTTCCTGTTACTAATTACAAATTATTCCGTGGTACCATGAAATGATCAAATAGGTCGATACAAGATTAGCTCTAATCTTATTGTGATACAGAGTCCCCTCCCAAGTACTGATGCCTGAGCTGGGACTTAGGGAATAGACTCTTGCACCGATACCTCTTCCTTGCTGGTCACAGGGAACGCAGGACACTGCATGGCATGTTTCTCTCCTTGTGATTCATAACCTGGCTTCCAGGCAGTCATTGTAAATAATTTCCTCAGAAAGCAAATCTAGCTTGGAGTGGTATTTGCTTAGTACCAGGGGGACCAACTAGATGCCCTTCAAAGGTCCCTTCCAACCCCAACCATTCTATGATTATACGGTTCTGTAACACGTATCATCGACAAGCAGCAAGTATTCCCACCAAAGATCTGCCTGCAGTGCAGAGATGGGTACGCCAGGAATGTGTATGGAAAGTAATCCCACCCAGAACCACGGATCTTTGGAGGGCCGGCACATGCATGCCCATGTTTTCTACATCATTTGGGGCTTTTGCCCTAAAATTAGGCAGTTCTGTTTTAATTAATGGACCAAGTCTTGTGATAAAACACCATCCATTTCACACCCTTTGGGAAATAAATGGTGGAACACTGTCTCATTCTCTATGCTGCCCTTTGGTATTCCAAATGAGAGCCCTACTCCATGCCTCGTAGAAGGAAAGGGAAAGGGGCAAAGGGAAAGGGGCAAAGGGAAAAGAGGAAAGGGGAGGAAAGGGGAGGAAAGGGAAAAGAGGAAAGGGGAGGAAAGGGGAGGAAAGGGAAAAGAGGAAAGGGGAGGAAAGGGGAGGAAAGGGGAGGAAAGGGGAGGAAAGGGGAGGAAAGGGGAGGAAAGGGGAGGAAAGGGGAGGAAAGGGGAGGAAAGGGGAGGAAAGGGGAGGAAAGGGGAGGAAAGGGGAGGAAAGGGGAGGAAAGGGGAAGGGGGAAGGGGAAGGGAAGGAAAAAGAAGAGAACACCATACTGCTTCATTTCATCATCTTTCCTTTCACAGCATAGCTACAGAGTCTCTGTTGGCACCTTGACTGTGACTGTAAGTATTTCTGCATGCACATCTAGGTACTACTTCTATTCTACCTATACATATAAGACAGAAAAGGTGCAAGGAAACAAGCACTATCACAGAGTGAGGAACAGAGAAGGCCTTGATGTTCTGCAGGCACAGTTCAGCAACAGCTAAATCATTTGTGTGTTATCAGCACTCTTTCGGTCACAAATCTAAAACAAAGCACCGTTCAGTCTGCTATGAAGAAAATCCATCCCAGCCAAACCCAGTATACTGCATGTCCAATACTTCAACAAGCAATATGTATGTAGAATACATAAATAACTTCCAGGTCTCCACATAAGGAATTAGAAAGAATTCTGTCCACACAAGGGTGAGTCTAATATTAACAGAATAACCATGCAAACTCATCTGCAGCAGGGACAAACAGCGACAAAGCACGGGGAAGAAGGAATTAAACTCACATGGAGATTCTGATTCTTCATGGGCACACACTTAAGCTGATATTCTGTAATATTCAGGGATCAATATGGGGACAAAATCCTTCTGTATTTGCAAGGGAAATGCTAATTATATACTGCACCCTGCAAGACAGAGATGGGGAACTTCCAGATCATGAAGCCTAAGGATGAAAGTTTCAGCTACAAATAGAAATTTTATGGCTAGTGACTGTATTCACCAAGAGGAGCATTATTTAAATATAATGCTGTGCCTGTGAAATATTTATGTGATAATCTTATGGCAAAATATGTATTTCTGTAGTTTTTTGGATAGGAAATATATTAAAAATTTTAACTATATCTTACCAAGGAAGGTGTTTGCTTTCAAACTGTTGATTGTGACTTTTATTGGCTTAAGAAGCTTCAGCTCCTTCATTACATGATTCTGAGGAGAAAAGATGGTGTTTGGCACCTGCTTCTTATTATGACATCCCCCTCCCTTTTTCCATAGGAAACACAATTACTGCTGCTATGGAGACAAGTGTAATTCAGTCAAGATGTGGGTCAAAGTGATACTCGGGAGGCAAAGATTTACCAAAAAGTATCCTTTTTGCTATCTGTCCCCTCCTGGAGAAGGGTCTTCTCCCAGTCTTCCCTTGCTGACTTCCATCATTGTCTGCTGTCTCAAGTATGAAATTCAAAGAGCCAAATAAATCACCTGTAACTATCTAACACATGCATCACACAGGCCACTGATCTGCCCCCTCGCAAGGACGGTGACAATGGGGGGATCTGCACATGCCACAGTGGAGCCACCTGTTGCTCACAGAGGGACTGGCATCCTCCGAGGGACAGGTTCAGTCACCTCCTCTGCAAGAATATTTCTGCAGATTCTAAAGAAATATTGCTTGAGGTTGAGGGGGGGAAACATCCTTCTACCTCAGAGCACTGAAACTGTGCCTTATTTTTCAGGGCATGTCATTTATTGGTTTTTGATGGTAGAACTAAGTGTGCAACGGGCACCTTCTAAATCTTTAAGAATAGTACTGTTCCCAAAGAACCCACAATACTACACAGAGAGCCAAGAAGAGGCATTAAGGGAAGGAAAGTAGTATTACCTGGGCATACTGGAAATGAATTGATTATAACTAGTACTAGATAGCCTTATGCATGCCCATGGCAGAAGTGGAGTGACACTAAGTCATTGCTGTAATTCCAGGCAAGCAGTTAATATCAAAGGAGGAAATTTCATGACCAAAGTTGTTGCATTCAGATTCTTTCTAAGCAAGGAGAAAACCCAGGCAGCCCAGGCTGTGCGTTCATCCTAGCAGGATCATCTCACTCCACCGTTTTCCTTGCCCGTCTTTATCCTGAGAATATAAACTGATGGAAATGTCTGTCACTATTCATTGTAGTAAAAACAACTAGTTTTCCATGACCCTTTGGACCTTCTCACCTCATGTCTTTATTTACTAGGATGCTCTGAGACATGTAATCAGTTTAGGCTTTGCTTCCCGACATTTCCTGAGTGCACATTTTCTAATGCTATGGATACATGCATAATCTGATCATATTGCAGGTAAAAAGTGCTACCCAGCTTTAAGAGCTTTTGTCTTTCTGCCCTTAAAACTGAGATTCTTGTATACCTCTTTCTGACTTCAGTTTTCTTTTTTTTTTTCCCCCTGACCACCCACAAGTTACATAGGTCTCCTTCTAGCTGGTTATGCTAAAAGCACTGGCAAGTGGCTTTTAGCACAAACAAGAATAAACATCTGAAAGGAGGAGTCCGGTAGTAAGAACCAGCTGTCAAGGAAATTAGTTGTTTCTTTAGTGACACTGCTAATTTGATCAAAAAACTTGACAAATACAGCTTGACCTCACACACAGGTAAGGCTTCTGGTCAAATCTGCATTGCTATTTCAGAGCAGACACAGGCAGCCAGGGCTTTCCCTTGCTGGAAAAGCCAGAAGTGTCCTGTCCCTACATAGTTCAGTTCCATGGGATCTTTCCTACTGTATAAGTTTAAACAACTCATTAAAAACCCCAAAGGAAGCAGGTTCAACTCGCGGGCTAGTCCTGCTTCTCCTGCCAGAAACAAAGGGGCAGGAGGGCAGGAGGAAGAGTAAAGAGCAGAGAGAAAAAGCACACATGGGAAAGGAAGCAACACGCTGGAGAGGGAGAGAAGAGAGGACATGCATCTGTGTTTCCGTGCGTGTCTGTGTGTGCTCATGCACGTGTGGGTCTCTGTTCTTGCAACACCTCATCTGCCCAATTAAACAGCAGCGCTGATGGACTCCAAAGAACTGGCAGCGATGCTATGGAGCCATGGATTAGAAGGGGGAATACACAGGGAGTACTGTCAGTCAGAGGGGGGAAGGGGACCTCATGAACGGGGAATTTGGAAATAAATATTTTTGACTGTAAGCAGAATTCAAAGGCAACCACAATTTCATTCCATGTTCCAATATTCACAATATTCCCTCACGTCCCCGAGAAATGTTCCCAAATGCTGTAGGTCTTTGAGGAAACTCTCCCGTTTCACATGCCAGTGATTTTAGAGAGGATGCTGCTGTTCATGTATTTGAAAGCCGCTCTTTCTTCCTCACCTCCCTCCCTGCTCCTGCTTGTTGCCAAGCAACCCCAGCCGTTCTGCAGGACCTGCCTTTTAGCCACCAGCAGCTTAAACCATTACCATTTACTGAAAAATATAAAGAATGAAAACAGACATGGCTAAAACAGAAAACCATACTCTCCTTTAGTGCTTGGATCATGTTGTGGGAACCTTGTAGGTTGCAGTTTGTCTGTAGGCAATAAACCACAGAAGCCCAGTACAGCTGAGGTGGGAAGGGACCCCTAGAGGTCACCTCATCCAGCCCCCTGCTCAAGCAGGGCCACCCTGAGCTGGCTGGCCAGGACCGTGTCCAGGAGGCTTTTGATTGTCCCCAGGGAGGGAGACTCCACCTTGGGCAACCCTGGGCAACCCGTGCCAGGGCTCAGTCATTCTTCACAGGGAAAAAGTGTTTCCTGATGTTCAGAGGGAGCCTCCTGTGTTCCAGTTTGTGCTCATTGTCTCTGGGCCTGTCCCTGGGCACCAATGAAAAGAGCCTGGCTCCGTCCTCTTTGCACCCTCCCTTCACGTGCATTCTTTGGGAGAAGTACTATCCTTGAGGATTTGGAAGGTGCCTCTTGCACACTTAGTTCTGCCACCAAAAGACAATAAATAACATGCCCTGAAAAATACACCACAGGTATTACCAAGACTAACAAGCATTAAGAGCACTTCAAAAAAATTTGCAAGAAAGTTTTTAAAGTGCTGGAAGACCTCAGTAGGTCACCCCTGCTACTTCTAATCAAACATAAAATTAACAAACAGCAGCAGCCAGCAGTAAAATGTGCCTTAAAAATAACAAGGATGTGTCCTCTTCAAGCACTACTGCAGGTGGCAGAAGAGCCATCCATATATCACTAGCGGCGCCAATAATGAACACACAGAGAAAGTCAGTTGTTTAAAAGAATGTCAGCTGATCCACTACTTCTTCTCCAGAAAACACTGTGAATGCAATTACAGCTTCGGTCTACATTCTATTATCTGGATAAACCACATTTTCTGGATCACTTTAAGCACTGATATTTCCAATAAACTCACAAGCAAGATCAGTTAAGATGTACTTTGCACTGGTGCTTTTTGTAAGATGTCAGCAAGACCACTCGAACACACACAGTTTTTGAAATCCAGTTTAGTCTGATACATGCAACCTTTCTCCTCTTGGAGCAAGCTTTATAAGGTGTTCGCAACACAATTGAACCAGGTAGGCAAAAGCATGCTCCTAGCACTTAAATAATAGAATAGTGACCAGGCACCATGCTGAGCACACACGACCCACAAGACAAACAGTTATTGCTAACTATATAGGTAGCATATAAATTCTACATAATTATCTATCATTTTTTAATACCACAAGGGAAAAGCAGAAACATCACTTAATTTGATGACTGCCACAAAAGATTCAAATGTTTAGAAATAGCCAGTTCATTGTTTCCATGATTGTTGCACAGACGCGGATGGTACCCAATAGATCACAGAACATCAACAAAAGGAACATGCTTCTGTCATGTGTCAGAGATAGCCAGTAGGACTTCTGGGTCTTTGAGTCTTAGTTTTGGGATTCTTGTGGGGAGAGGAGTTTTTAAACTTTAGGGTCTCTTGTCCTACCCTAGACGTGTCTAACCCTCAAGAAAAGCTTGATTAGACCTGATTTCGGGCACACACCTTCACCACTGCTGCCTATTTTTTTCCAGAGAACTGCAGGCACCTAATTGTTCTGAATCTACCTCTATTCAACTCTGCAGGAGAATTCTTGTGCAATGCATAGCAATTTTACAGAACACAGTTATCTTCTGATCACTGGAAAAAGAAATCAGGTTTACAGCTTGTTAAAGTTAACAGGAGAATGCTATTGTTACAGAACAAACTCAAAGCACCTGTATAAAACATGTTCACAGGAATGTGCTGTTCCAAGCACAGGTTTGTATTTGGATCATCTGAGTTGCAGTTCTATTTAAATTGCACTGCTCAAAACAGCGTTCAAGCAACTGTTCGTAAGAAACATTCCAGCAGCAGTTTATTAGGTGCAGGCCTGCAGAGCTCCCGTGGTGCGCCACTTACCTGGCCCACAGGGTCTCAAAATCCACAGTGAGAATCACCGCAGCACAGTGATATTTCTAAGAGTGCTCTGCATATTTAGCAAAATACCCAGAGAAAATTAAACAAACTTATTAAACTTCCAAACCTTCTGCTCGGATCATTTTCAATGCCTGAAAGTATTCAGGCTGTTTTCCAGGATGAAGCACTGCTTTTTTTGTGTGTGTGTGTGTATGTGTATGTGTATGTCTACATATATATGTACTTATCCCACAGTGCTCTGATTATTACTCAGGAGTCAGAATGGAATCTCTAGTGGACAGAGCAGTCTCAAAGAAGCTCTTACTATCCCAAAAGGGGAGACTTTCACTAATTTAGCTGGGAAAGCTGTATAAATTAAACCTTTTTCTAGATACACTTACAATGTTATTGGGTTCACCAATTCATAAACACCAAATTAGCGCTTTTATTCCCCAAGATCCAGACGAACCCCCTCTGCCTGCTCCTTGTAGTACACCTTAAACATACTTGTATGAATTCTTTCCAAGGAATCCAGCTGCAATTTAAATTTTCTTATACATGCACGATAGTGAGACTGAAAACAATCTTACTCTTCCAAGAAGCAAAGCCAAATGGTGCTAAGTGGTGGTGACTCTTCCTTGAGACAGGCCGTCTATCAGAAATCTATGGTACTTACCAAAAATGAAAAAACACAAGCTGCACTAACAAATAGCTTTTCTGGAGCTCACAGGTTTCTTTGGAACAGAAAATGGGGGGAGGAAGTTACAGGGTTTTGTGACATACTCCTCATGTTAAATTCATCCTGCTTTTCAGGACACAGGACATACTTTCTAAATTAAAAGAAATGCAATGTTTAATTTAAAATTATTTTTTAGTTTATTCTGAAAGGGCTACACAAAAAAACCTATTGTGTTGTAAAAGACCTGTTTTGTCTATTCAAAATTTCTCTTCCACAAAGTGGAAATGTAGGTATGTTATACCAGCTCTCCTACTCCTGAGCCCTGAGATACTCCACAGAAGATCCTGTAACAGTCAGAAACAGCACTTGTAACTCTCTGAGGAGTCTTCTCTTATTGATTTACAGTGATAGACAGTTGTACTGCTGAACTTTCTTGTAAAATGTGGAACAGGAATTTCATTTGTGTCTGTTCACATATTCAGTTGGGACTGTATGAATAAGAGATGTGACACAATTCATCCATATGCAGTATCATCTTTTCCCCAAACCACAGTATGCTGAAGCTATACAGCAGCCCTTTTCACTATTACAGCATTACGAGAACAGAAGAAAGGAATAAACTGAGCTTCTGTACAATGACAAAGTGTCTACAGATACACAGCCAGTGAGGCCTCAAAAAAAAAAAAATCAGATAAATCTTCTTCAGAAAGATGTTCAAAGAGCAGTTCTTTCTTTAGGCTACAGTTCATGTGAAGAATAACGTGTTATTGCCATGTCAGAGAGAACCGCTTTAAAAGTAGGAAACAACTTTGAGGTGCTGTAAAACTACACAGCAACCCTGAAATGATTGGAGCAGGACAATTTGGGCTCTCTGAGGAGATACGTCTAAGATTCTTAGAACAGAACAGAATAGTTCCAGTTGGAAGGGACCTACAACAATCATCTAGTCCAACGTGCTGTTGAAGAAGCATATCCAGATGGAGGTTTAACTTACATTGCCCTCATTCCTGACACTACGGTCAGCCCAGACCTTTTCACAACCCCTCCACAGTCAGCAGACATGCATAATCCTACGGGGTGCAGCGTACCCTCAACTCGCATAGAGCCTATTCTTTAAAAAAGGGGGTATCTTTATCAGATGAGTAGATGTAGATGTAGTCCAGAACACACGAGCACCACGATGAAGAGTTTCTAATAAAGTTTTATTTAGTTTCACTACTTTGGACAGTAAGCTTAGGTGACGTCATCAAAAGAAGAACTTAAGAACCTGCCAGTGGCCAAGGCAAGTCTCAGTCAGCTTCCTTCTACAATGGAGAGGCCAGCACACTACTATCTCACAAAACCTGACTTGCAGCGACATTTTTCAGCATAAAGTTGTGAGAGTATTTAAGAATAACTAGGACAGCTGTTGGCTCCAGCCATGGCTCCAGTCTAAAAATACAAAAGAACATATCTGCTTCATTTAACTTTGTGTGTTCAAGCATCCAACACTGAAAGAACATAAGACCTAGAGACCTAAAATTTTTCTACATGGAGAAACAGAAGGAGCCAACCATGCAGTTTGATGCAATTTCCATCCAAGCCTGACAGGAAAGGTGAAGGGTGAGCTATTTGCAAGAACCAAAAATACAAAAATATTCAATCTGCATCTATGTAAGTGGTTACTGATGATAAAAGATTATTTTAAAATACTTTTTTTAAGAAAAAAATTAAACCACCCAATTAAAAGATTACGTAAACAGAAGTTTACTCCATAATCTATTTTGGCAATTAGCCTCTTTTCTTACTAAAGATTTGTTACAAGGGGTGATCCCACAGCAGACCCAAATGCACAAATTCAGTCTTCAAGTCATCTGCACTCATTTTACCTTCCTTTTCTCCAGCACAGAGTCTGCCGTATAAAAAAGTGAGATTATCAGTGGATACCCCTGAAACAGAGGTTCTTCACACATGCACAGAGCAGACAGAAAAGAGTGAGTAACATTATATGCTTCCACACGACACCATTGCTGACATGTCTAAAATCCTCAGAACAAAGACTTCTTGCGTCCGCAGCAGAATTCAATGCCCAGGGCTCCACAAGCCATTTCACGTACGACCTCTGCTTTGACTGTCAGCCAACTGGGACTACCAGCCAGAACCGCCTAATGACAATTAAAGATGCAGTTCCTCTCATGCAAATGCTATTGAACAGACCAGCATCTCCATTCCATCAAGCGACTAGCAATTTTTCACAAATTTTTCAAACCAGTGACCTGTGAGTCTAAATCTATATAATACATTGCCAGTCCCCTCAGGCATCCAACCAACCAACCTGAAACTTCTTTTTTTTTAATCTTTATGTTAAAACAAATCTCACTGTGCTTGTACAATGATAATACAGAGCCCATCGTAATGCAAATCAGTAGCTGGAAGTGGTCTTTTCAAACCATTCCCTAATAAGTAAAGCTTAGTCATTAGACTTGAAGACATCAATAATTTGTTACATTTGCTAAGTTTACAGACTGACCTCTAAAGTAAGTCTGGCCATTAAAAAACAAAGATGTGGTTTATGCTCCTGGACTTTATGAAACTATGACTAACACAAGGCAAATAATTTTTTTTCCTTTTTTTGAAGACAGCATATCAGTGGGGGGGAAACATGGCCGTATTTCCTTTCCAGGGTCAGCTCTGAACAAGCATACTAATGGAAAATTCCTTATACTGTTTCCTTTCTTGAATTCGCATAATCATGCAGTTAGACAGAAATAATTGTTTTAATGACAGGCAGTTGCAGGCTCATATGACCTCAGCATTAGTATGCACAGAAACCAAGACTCTATCCAGTTCAAACAATTGCTGAACACAGCCAATATGAGCAAACAAAAAATGAATACAGGAATAAAAATGGACCTTCTTGGTCACTTCCAAAAAAATTCTTTTCTGGCCACGTGTAAATCAGTTCACCAGCAGTTCAGCATCAATAATTGGTTTGCATTAGCAGAATTTGAACTTGATACTCAATGGCAGAACCAACTGCAGAGCAACTGGCAACTGAAAGCAAGGTTAAGAATTATAACCAAAAGTTAACCAATCCTGTGTATGAATGCAACATGGCTGCAAAACGAACCACTTTAGTCTTTCACTACATAGATTCTATCATGGATACAATAATCATGATAACATTTTATTCCAGCTGTAAGGCAGCTTCTCTATTCCCCTTCTATTGCACTCATTTCTGAGCACCTCACCAGCGAGTTACTGATAATCCAGAAGCAGCACAGAAAACGCAATTATTAAGAACTGAAAATGTAATAAAGGAATTGTATGTGGAAAACAGATTGTTGCATATCTTTAACATGATAAGCAATAGCTCTGACAACAGGTATTGGAAGTGTGTCAGAAATATCAAAAGAGCAAGTATGGAAAGAAATTACTTGACTGGTATAAGCAAAAATAAGAAAGGGCAAGAACGAACTAAAAACTCCATGAACTACTAAGATCTAGGAGAGATGGAAAAGGCCCTATAGATCTCAGATTTCATTGTTACATATGATGCCTTCTTTATGTGCTGCACATACAAGTGATGACAGACAGAGAGAGAAATTAGTTTGATATATTCTCTCTGCCTGGTCACAGACTTCTACTCTGTTCTACACGACAACATAACAGGCTTTCAGGAATGGACTGACTGTCAGCTTTCCACAATGCTACCCGATAGCAGTTTTCTAAGTATCATAATTTAGGTAAAGTGATGCCAATAAGCTCATATTTACACTTAAGAGAAGCTTACTATTATCCTTCTGGTTAAAAATCCATTCTAAATAACCTGTGTAAAGGCTTAGGCTTAAGAAGCATAACTTCGAAGTCCTAAAACTAAAACAGTCACAATTAAAAAAAAAAAAAAATACAAAACCAAAAAAACACAAAAAACCAGGAGTTCTTGTTGCTGGACTGAGCTGCTACAGGAACCACATACCAGATTAGACAAGTTGTTCCCTACATCTGATAGCCTGGCCTATTAAATCAGTCACTTAGTTTGCTTGGTCTTGATCCTGCTGATGTAACAGCCAAAATTAGTCTGATCAGCCTGGAAACATACCTCTTGGAGATCTTCCTTCTACAGAATGATGAATAGAGCACAGTGTGTATCTTGGGTATGAGGAAGAAAACTTTCTGATGCCACTTGTTAAAACTTTATGCCTTGGAGTCTGAAGCCTGGGAGCATTTATCATGTCTATCCAATCACAGTGATATTTACAGGACCATGCTCTTCCTTATTAAAATGGCACAGAATATAATTGGCCTCCTTAGTTACCAAGCTCAAGAAGCAGCAACTCATACTGCTGACAGAGTCTCTCTGTCTGCCGCTAGTTATCATTCGCATGGCAGAAATGCTCAGGCATCCCAAACAGAAGGAAGTGGATCCCTTTTGCAGTGCACGATCTCAATACTCAGCAGAACAATTTCTGCTCCACAAGTATAAAATGTGAATGTCCCAGCAAGTCACAGATTTCGCATTCCTCCGAGGCAATGATCAGAGTACATATTAAATAGACTTTGCAAAAACAGCACAGTTCCAAAGATTGCAGAGTGGCAATTTATCTGTGTAACTATTATAGGAGATTTGGTTGTAGTCTTGCATACAGACCAGCAAGATTACAATACCATTAGTTAGCAATAATCCTTTTAGCAGGAAAAATCAGGAAAAAACAGTACGAATATACAAAACAGAAAAAAATCTCTCAAGCTTGAAATGCTATCCCGTTTGGATAAGGAATTCCTGACTTTCTGTAGGCGTTCTCCTGTTGCTGCCTTCCAGCAGCTCCCCTCCTCCCTTTAATCTCTCAGAGCCTGTGCAAAAGGAAGGAGAAGCAAAGCTAAATTTAACTCTCTGTATACTGCTGACCAGGTAACATATACTGCAGTGAATACAAATATTCTTAGTTGACCTCAAAATTTAGAGCAAAACTGTATTTTCACCCTGAAGTACAGAAAAACATAAAACCCACCTTCAGTTTTATTGCATGTGAAGCACTGTTGAGTAAGAGATTCAAATAATCCCTGGAAGCACGTTGATCTGTAGAGAGAGCTGTGCATCAGTAAAGAGAACAGTGGCTGGCACCAGAAGCCTCTGCTGTAAGGATGGTGTGACCATTCATAATAGGAAGTAAAAGAAAAGTGGAAACTGCAGTGAATGGATTCCTTTGACTCTCATCTGCTGCAAATAGTTCATACTAAGAAGCTCTAGATATGTTTTCTGGATGAAATAGGAGCTTCTCAGAGCTCATCTCTGAACAACAGAAAAATGCTGAATAAGGCCTTCTGTATAGACTGCTCCTGAGAGCAGAAACCCGGGGTTTAGGAGTGAGAAACCCCACAGAGCGTATTTGTACTCGGCAGATACTGTGGCTGAGACCAGGCTCAGTACAGGACATTCTTATATCATTTCTTAGTATCTTTATAAAGATGGTTTTTCCATTTCTCGAAGTGCATTCCAGCACACACATCTGGCAGCGCACTGCAGTGTGAACAGCATTTACTAGCTCTCCGTGCATATGTTATGCATCTAATGACATCATGCACTCTTCAGCTTGCCAAAGCTCAGTCTCTACTGTACAGACCACCAAAACAGAGCCTCAGAATCCCCATGGGGAAAAAGGGCTAACTTCCAACCCAAAAGGTTTTCCCCTTGCAAAACCTTATTTAACGCTTCATCTGTTGTGCTGTGTTCTCTCCTACTCACACCCATTCTACTTCCCATCTACTTGAAAACAGTTTTCAAATCATTCCTAAATTGCTTATATTTTATCCTGCCTGTAAACATTTTCTCTTTGCTCAAGGCCATAACTTCTGTGAACAGAACATGCCTTTTTCCTTTTATTCACAGTGGGTTTTTAACTCCTTACCAACCTGAAAACTGGAAAATCCGTATTTCAAAAAAAATCTATATTTGTTTTTCTTTGCTATGTGTAATAGCCGGCGTCGCAGTACAGAGTCATCCTTCTCTGGAGATGAGATCAATGGCTCATCTTGTGTGACACCCCTTACTTATCACTGTCTCACAGCAAGGAAGCTCGCTAGCGCACTTAACAAAACAGGTTTTACCTTGTTGGTCAAATCAGAAGAAAAATAATTCTATTCTCTGAAAAACGTTTTTGTGTTTGGTCATAACGAAATCTTTCAAAACCTTTTAAAGAAAGGCAAACACATGCCAAGGTCAAAGGCCCATGACTTACATACTCACCTGTGATGCGGAAAGCCCTGAACTCAAGAACTGCTGCAGGGTTAGACCGAAGTCTATCCATCTCAGTAGCTTATCTCTGATAGTGGTGACTTGAAGATGCCTATGAATAAAGGCAAGTATAAAGCAACCCTTTGCAACACACTCATCCAGCTCCTGGCAACCTCATTATTTCTGAGACTTCCTAAGATACATTTGGTCAATTATGTACCATGCTCTTCAATAGCCTTCTCATCTATGAATTTATCTAATAATGGAACCCAAATACTTCCACAGGCAACATCCTACACTAGCATATCCCACCATGCAATTAAGCTGTATGTGGAAAAAGCCACCATATTTCCACGCATGCAACCTGAAAGCTAATTACAGCACTGAAATTCCGCCATTACATCATTTATCGTATGCAGGTAATTGAAAGAGATGTTTTCTTTCATTTGCTACTTGAGCTACCCTGACTTTGAACCCTCACTGCCTGCTTCCTCTAACTAGCTGCCCTCCAATCTCTGACTTTGAAAATCAGAAAAACACTTAGGAGGCTATGATAGAATTAGATTTAATTTGTTTTAACCTATTGCTTAATCATTTCATTAGGTGCCCTATTCTTCTTGTATTATGAAAAACTTTAATAATTTTTTTTAATTCTCTACACATTGATGAGTTTATAGACCTTTTTCAGATTATCCCAGTTATCTTTTTTTCTGAGATGAACAGTCCAAGTCTATTTAGCATCTCTGTCATGAAAGCCTTTCCACACCCTGATATCCCTTCCACTACGTTACTTCTACATCTAATATCTCTTTTTTTGAAATGGACAGTTACAGCATTCAAAGCATTCAAGAAGACAGAAATACCAGTGTCCTGGTTTCGGCTGGAATAGAGTTAATTTTCTTCGCAGTAGCTAGCATGGGGCTGTGTTTTGGATTTGTGCTGAAAATGGTGTTGGTAATGCGGAGATGTTTTAGTTGTTGCTAAGTAGTGCCTACACCGGTCAGGGACTTCTTCAGCTCCCAGTGCTCTGCCGGGTGCACAAGAAGCCAGGAGGGGACACAGCCAGGACAGCTGACCCAAACTGACCCAAGGGATATCACACACCATACGACATCGTGCTCAGCATATAAAGCTGAGGGAAGAAGAAGGAAGGGGAAGACGTTCAGAGTTACGGCGTTTGTCTTCCCTAGTAACCATTACACTTCTTGAAGCCCTGCTTTCCTGGAGATGGCTGAGCACCTGCCTGCCCGTGGGAAGTAGTGAATGAATTCTTTGTTTTGCTTAGGTTCTGTGTACACAGCTTTTGCTTTCCCTATTCAACTGTCTGTATCTCAGCCCAGGAGTTTCCTCACTTTTACTCTTCTGATTCTCTCCCTCATCCCACCTGGGGGGAGTGACCGAGCGGCTGCGTGGGGCTTGCTTGCTGCCTGGGGCTAAACCACGACACATAGTTTTGTCCTCTCTTTTTCTCCAGTTATTCCTGAGGTTCCATCTGGGGACAGGGAGGTTAGGACGGCAGGGAAATGGGATAACTGCGAGTCAGGCATCAGCTGGATTTTCAGGGAACCATGCATACGGACTTCAAAAGCGTATCTCTCACCTGAGAGATATGCGTCGACAGCCAACTTAAAACCCTGTCATGATGTTTGTACAGTCAGGATTGGTTTTTTCCTCATGAGCATTACTTTGCACTTACCAGCCTTCAATACCCTAAAACTTTACCACCCAGTCACTCATTAAATTATCTGTCCACAAGCCTTCTCGTTTTGATGATGTTTTTTTTTCTTCTAAGTTCACCATTACAGGGATTAACTTTTGTTTATTCTAGCTACAAGGATGCTGAATTCCGTCACTATTACAGGGTACCTTTTTAATAGTCACATCTTGAACACAGTCCTGCACAATGTTCAAGATTTTCTTCTTTTAACTCTTGAAATAGATAGGTAATAGAGCCAGTCAAAAGCATTTTTCACGGAAGTCATTATAGACTGAAAACACTGCCTTATGAAATTCAGTTTTTCATGGGAGTTGCTGTTTCAGTGCAAAATTAATAAAGGTATTTTTTCACATCAGGGAAGATGAAAGGAGACAAAAAGGTACCAAGAGATCTGATAACCCGATGTTTAAAGAATTCACCTAGAAATTGGGGAAAATAAATTAAGAGTAGTAATTTGAAAAATATATATCCAGCAACTCTGGTAAAGGACTTAATCAGAAGGCTATAAGATTCAGTCTATCTCTCAATAAATACATATTTATAACCAATGGTGTGTACCCTAACTGCTGCTGCTCTTTAGAGTCATTCTCACTTAAGTTTCCTTCTTATATCTCGTTTTTTATTTTCCCTTTTAGCAACGTGTCAGATGGAGTCACCACTATGAATCTGCACAAGTTCCAAGAAGGATCCAACTCAGGGTCAGAGAAATTTAAGGTGGCTACTGTCCACTTTTCTTCTTATTACCTGTAGCTCACAAGAATAATGGCACCAGCCACAAGATTTGAGAAACTTCAGCAATCTTCAAATTTGCTGCTTCATCTCAAAAAGGGACAATTCCTGCCACTTATTCAATACTTGCTAGAAGGAAGATGTTAGCAACACCTTACACTGGAAAATATCTGTTTTCCTACTTTAGCATTTCCGTTGTGTCTGAAGAGTTCCCTGAACAATAATATATCCTAAGGACTGCAGCGCAAGTCAGCATATCAGTTAGGCTCTAAAGTGTACATATTCCACTACACACAAACCCTGTACAACATATTATTTGGGAAGTTTGTACTTTGTGCTTATTATCCATGAGATCAAGATCACTTGAAGGACTTATAAATTCAGTAAGTCATAGCTATTTATCACCTACATTTCCTCAGCTTTTCTTCATATCATTTTTGCACACATTGAGGGATACCATATATACACATGTATTCACACACAGATGAACACATGTGTTTTTTTGGAGCTTTTCCAATCTCATTGCAAAAGAAAGAGGAAAATCACATATCGAAAGACGGTTTTATTTATCATGCCATTTCATAATGCTGCCTGAAAACTTTAAGTAAGAGTGCACACATACACTAGCATACGTCATCTAGATGCTGCCGTTTTCTCAAGGTGCTCATTTCCTATAGCAGAAACACACCATGCATGAGCCTTGACCTCAGTCAAACGAGAAGGAGGATAAATCCCATCACTAGACCCAGGAAAGGAGTTTGATCTTTCAAATCTGCTAGAGCTCTCAGACTGACAGAGAGAAGTCAATAGTCATCATAGCCTAGAGTGCCATGAAATGAAGACAGCAGCTCTAGGTAATTGAGGGAAGTTTGATATAAGCCAGAGATTTTTGAAAAGAGCAGTCAGTGTTCTAATTTCAGCATCTAAGCAAAGCTAAGACGACTTTGAGACCGAACAACAAGAAGAAGCTGGAAACCACTTGCTTGAATGATAAGCTCTCAGGTTCTGTAAATGCAGAACGTTGTGCAGTTTTCAATGCTCACACATGGGATGCTGCTCTGATTTTCCTGTTTTCCCCTCAGGTAAGTGGAATAAACTAACAGGGACTTACCACTCCTTGTGGGACACTGACTTGCCAGGATTGCACCAGAGACAATATGGATCACCCCTAACTGTTTTACTAGCTGTATCTCTCACATTAATACCCTTTAGCAATTAAGAACTGATACCAGCTTCAGATCATGAATGATCTATGTTTGTTTCTCTCTGTATACACATACTATCTCCCACCACCACAGAAATTCTGGAATTTACCAAAACTGGATCTCTGTTTCACCTCCTTTTATCAATCCCCCAAAAGTCAGTCAGAAGGAAGTACGTATACAGATACTGCAACTAGTAACAGATAAGCAATAGGTTGTAAGATTTCCCTGCAATAATTTCTCTATCAGAGGTGAAAACCACAGTTTCCAGGCCTGATTCCACTTGAATAGGCTTAATTGTCAACTCTAAAGAAGTTCAAAAGGTGGAGAAAAATTGCAACAGATCGAGGTTTCAAAATGAAAAATTCAGTTTTCCTCTCATGCAAAATAGTTTCATGTGCAACAGAGCCAACTCGCTCATCAGTCAAGGGTCACTCAAAGGTTACCCACAGAAATATGACAAAAGCTAGAAGCTAGGTCTATCACAAATTAACAAGCATGTTGGCTCAAGGCAACAGCAGCCCATAAATCCATTTTTCCCAAGATACTACTTACATTTCTAGATATAGTGATTTTGTTGAAATCTCCTTTGCTTGCCACCAAAGTGTTTCCAGATATCAGTCTAATGTTCCAGAACAGAAAAATGAGGGCATTTTCATGATTTCAAGTCACCCACCTTCTGAACAAAAAAGCAATTTTTTCCCATTTCCTACCCTGACTAAAAGGCTTTCAAGCTTCAACTGCTGCATTTGGCAGCAGTCAATTGCACTTATTAATTGTAACTACTGATCGTTGCTCCACACTACTCTTTAAAAGGTCAACTATAGAGACACAGTTAATGTCAACAACCCTGGCTAAAACAGGCGAAAAACAGGTTTAAGAGCAATTAGTTAAGTCTGGTGTTTCCAGATTAGTTGAGCACGATGAAATCCAAGTTAGCAATGTAGAAAGAACAGACAAGCAGCCTAACAGCGATCTGCAGATAGCTTTTAAGTATCCCTGAAAGATGGTGGGATTAACATTAATTCCTGGAAAAACACTGGAACAAGAAATCTTACAAATTGTCTGTACAGATACGGAAAACACCATGACAAGCTTAACCCATAGCCAACAAGCGCTTGGGTTTTTTATCCAGAACAAACCTCAATCTAATTTCTTCCTTTAACACGGTAACTGCATCGTGGACAAAAAACTACCATAGGTGTTGCACTTTCACGGTAGTAGGGCTTTTTGACAATACTGTAGATGCATCAAACGTAAGCAAAACATGGTCAAAGAGTGCAATGCGAAGAAGCTTGGTAAGCTGCAGGCAGAGAGTTATCCAGAAACGGTTCACTATCAAATGGGAAATAAGTATCAGCGAGCAGTAAAGAGGTTTACACTTGATCAGCAATTAACTAATACATACTCAAATAGCTCACATGACAAAATGGAGGGTATTTTTATTAACTTGTAAATTATAACAAGTTAGGTGAAACTAAAAGCACTACCAGAGACAAGGTCAGAATAGAGGATATTTTAAATAAAATTTTAAATGGCTATTAAAAACAACAAACAAAATTTAATAAAAGGTAAAATATTAAATTTCCATTACGAAAAAGTGTAAATAAAAATAAACCAAACAACTTACTATGCAGCAGCACTAACTGAAAATATAAAACAAGAAAAGGTAGCAGATTGATTATTAACAATGTGATATTATAGCAAAAAAGGGCAAATCTCTTCATAGGATGCATTTACATAAGTATAAATTCAGGACATAGAGTAATTATTCCATTCCACCAAGCAGTGGAGAGCCTATGGGCTACAGTAGTCATCAAGCTTAGAGAAATGAAAACAAACCTGAAAAAAGACAAAAAATATATCATTTTAAGAAACATAACATTAAAAGATTGGCAATTAGAATAAAGAACAGGTAGAAAAAGTAAAAATAATAGAAAAATATTCCTAAAAATTACTTCGAGGCCATCCATCTAATCCTGTTGTATACAGGTATCATCACCAAGGCCTGAAGTGTATTTAACAGAAGTTTGTTCAACCTCTTCTTAAACACCTTACTTGGTTGGTGTTTAAGACATTAAAAATTGGAAGAAGCAAGCATTTCTGGTTCTTCCAAAATTTCTTTTTAATTGGAAAACATACTATGCAGCAGCTTTTATCAGCCGCTGCCCACAGCGCAGGACATCCCAAGGCACCAAACCTTGCCATGTACTGACAAATATCCACAGTAACATTATGAAAGAGTAAATGGTTTCTTTAGATTGTTTGGAAAATGACAAAACATTCAGATGAAACAGATTTACATGCACTCGCAATAACTACTTTAAACAGATCCACCAATCAGTTTATAATTTATTCTGACCACCCTGATTCACTTTGCAAAATTCCTTTCCGCCCAGTATTATGCCACATAATGGCTGATTTATTTAGTATTTTTTCCTATGATGACCAGTGTTTAAATTAAATAATTTGCTTTATATTCATAAAGTTAAGGTATGCTATTTATTTATAACTATGTAGTGCTTTCCACTTTGAAATATACATTTTGTTCATACCATCTCTGCAATCAAAAAAAAATCTCAGATTAATTAATTGTCTTATATGATACTCCAGCGATTACGTGTTTTCTGTTTCACTTTTGGTGGGGAAATGAACACATTATAGAAAGAGAATCCCAATTGCAGATAAAAGTAGGAGAGCTTCAAAATACTAGATTTAAAAGACACTGAAACAAGGAAGAGATCCTAAGGGTCAACCCTGCACTCTTAGACTTAATATTAGAGTTTGTTTGTTTTAACAACAGTTCAAGGAGTTCCGAATATTTCTGGTCCTTCCTCAATTGTAACAGCAATTCAAGGAAAAAAGCAGCATGTGTCAGAGGAATGGAATTTGTCTTCCTCAATTGCAGTTCTGTATCTGTTTTCATGGCAAGTTACTCCTGACAGAGTCTTTATAGCAGGATTAAAGAAAAGTTATTCTGTGATCTTAGAGATGGAGCACTCGCACTCATGTTTAATTAGAACGCAATGCAGCAACCCTAGATTGAGACATAGCCCAACATGGTTAATTTCCCTGTTGGAATGGCTTCAGCAAAATAAGAAGGGGCTAACAAGGCCATCATATAATAGCTGTGTCCACCCACTTTTCTCCACATGCCTGAAGAGGTATTCTCCTTCACCATATGCCTGACTATCACTGTGACAGCTGTGGACCACGCAGGTACCAGCTCAATAAAAGCTAATCTTAATTTATCATCTTCTCTATTACCAATTACCCTTGTTCATTTCAAAATCAAGGTCAGTTTTATTTAACATATTTATCTTTCAGAATAGTGTCAATGTTCCGACTACTACCAGTTATTCAGCATCAGCGGTTATTTAGTTACATAAAAACTGGAATCTTCACAGGATTCTTATTTCCCAGTTCAGTTTATAATCATGCCCAATCAAACTAATTAGAAAATTATCTCAGTTAATTCTCTGAAATGCATCAGCCAGTTCCCTCAGTTCCCTCACAGTTGTAACAAAAATCTAGAGTTCAAAATGAATTTCCTTGATTTTTACTTTTTGGCAATAAGAGATATCTGAAGCATATTTGGAAAGCAGACTGCAGGTTAACCTACAGCTGCCTGAAGTTTATTGGCAGTATCTTGAAAGCTGTCACTTTCTGTAGTTTTAAGATGCCCATAACGAGGGTTTAGCCACAAAACGTTAGGCACCAGAATGCACCACCCATATGCTCCTCAATCATTACAGCCAGCAAATTGGGTAGTGAATGCATAGGTCTCGGCCCACTTCCCAGTCAGGCACTGAAATGAAATATTTTCAATTATAAAACCTCTTCCATATCTTTGGCAGCCTAGCTTGTTCTAAAAATTGTACACCTCATGCAGATGCAAAGCACCTACACTGCACGTTTGCTTTGGGTGGTATGTGTTTGGACTGGATGGTCTTTAGAGGTCCCTTCCAACCCAAACCATTCTATGATCCTGTGATTCTACATCGCAATAAGCGTGGAATATAGACTTGGAGTTCGCAGAGGATTGAGATTGGTGTGGACAACAGAAATTTCACAATAGTCTTTCCATGGTCTTCAGTATTTACCATGCCTGCAACATGTGGTAGAGGCTATTAAACTTGCTATGCGTGCAGTATAGGCATCGTTGGAATGTAAATAGTTCTCACATGGTTATGTTATTTCTGATACAGGCCTCCTATACCACTTATTATTATTGAAAAGTACTACCAAACCCTACTTATATCTGTCAGCATCTGCCAAAAAGCTGCAAGCCATACCAGCTCCATTTTGACTCTTCCATTTGTAACACATCTAACAAGTAGACGGTTAATTTTTGTGAGAGGGGGAATAAAAAACAAAACAACTTTTGTTGGTGCAAGTGATTGGGGGTGCTTTAGTTTTTAAAAGCCAGTTCTTTCAGACATCTGCTCAAATTCTCCACTGCAAATTTAAGTTTTTCTGCAATACTAGAGAAATACTCATATCCTGTATTTATTTGCAAGGAAAATAAAAACCTGTTAGATGTTGTTCAAATGTTTTTATATATTTAGCAGTTTGGAAATATTCCAAGACTAATAAACTTTCCTTGTGCCTGGTTCCTGTGTATTACCAGCAATAAAGTCCTTTTTGATCACAAAGGGTATGTGTTTTTTCATCTTCATTATTGCCACCTTATTAAAAGACAGTAGATGAAGTTCTGATACAACTGTAAGTACCTCATCTTTAGAGCAAGTTTCTCATATACAGTCTTAGATTGAACCTGAAGGCTCACAATATTTGAATTGTGAATATTTGAACAATGCTGCTGTTCACTTCTGTAGTTTTTTCTGAAAGAAGAAACTACACCTAAAATAACACTGGTTCCCAGTTATAATTCTTCTCAATTCAGCTGAAGACACTAGGGTTTCGTTCAGACATTGAGGGACTGGAGTGCTCACCAAAGTAAGGGAAATAATTAGGTAACAAACTTTCTGTATGTTGTACTGTTAGGATTTAGGGGGGTTGTAGCAATATGTAGACAGTTTCAGAGGCACCTAAAGTAAAACATAAACACCACCTTATTTACCTTTACTATGATAAAATGAAAAAAAAAAAAAACCCAACCCTAAATAAACATAAAAGCCCCTTCAGAGGCCTCAGTATTTGAAAGACCAGCTAGCTCACCACACTCACCTTACTGAAAAAACTGTGTTCATTTCTCAGATTAATAGAACAAAGATTTATAGATGTGCTACATTCAAGTTGCTTCTTTCTGTTCTACAGTGTGATTTTATAAAACATTAATTCTGAGAAGCTACAGTGAATTTTTAATTAGTGAAACACAGATGGTTGTTTTCATACAAATTTTACATTTCCTATTACATTAAGCCCCAAAACCAACACAATGCACAACATATTTACAAATGCATAGAAGTATTTATACCTCCAGAAATTATTTATTACCGTACTGTGCACTCTAAATTACCAACATAAGGATTACTGTGGGGGGAGGGGGAGAGGTTGCCTGATTTAAGCAGAACTTTGAGTGGGGAGACAGGAGGAAAAATTTTAAAAAAATAGCAGATGTATTTAGGAGAAGAAATTGTGTGAGAGGATAGAGACAATGGATGTTTCTCAGCCAGAACAGAGTTGCTGTTTTGGATCACTAATACCTCTGATGATTCCTACTACTCTCCATACAGACTTGAGCATCAGTATCAGTCTTCAATGTAGCCCAAGTGTAAGACAAAGCAGAACAAATGTGGGAAGGCATGAAATCACACAGGCAACTGATTTCTTTTTTTTATTCTCTGGAACATTAATTCAGGCTCTTTAAAAAGCTACGTTTACTATACACACTCCTCTTATTCACATTCCTTTTCTGCTGCATTCCTTATTCTGTAACAGCCTTCCAAAGCCTTAATGATTGTACATTGCAATACCAAACATTTCCCTCTGCAGTTAAGTGCACATATTTTCTGCTTTTAAACCTAGGAGGGTTTGGTGCTATAGCTGTCCTTTCCCAGTCACAGAATCCATTATTTCTAGGCACACTTTTATAGTGCAACCAAATCCAAGAAGCTGACATTTTTTATTTAGTACCCGTGGGCTATAATAATGAAAAATTTACTCGCTGAAATACAGTTGCATACATTTCATATCCACCATACTCATGATAAAAAGTAATTTCCTTGAACACACTGGTAACAATGGTAACTTAACAAAATGTACCAACATAAAATAAACATGAGCATGTAGCACATCTGAAGTCTCCAGAGTGAGACTACTAGCCCATGTTCCTAGCAAAGATTTAAATGAGTTAAGAGGCCTTGAAGCTTGACACAGATCTCTAAAGGCATAGGAGAGAATTCAGGGAAACTGTCAGTACCCATTTGGTAAAAGAAAAGCAAAGAACCACCATTGTTTTTTATTTTGGACCAATGAAGACTGAATTATAATGCAAGAAATTATAACAAGAAAACAAAAATAAGAGAATCTGCCCAGAATTTCTGTCCTAAATTATTCCAAAAGTCCAACTGAGTGACACAGGCAGGACCCATTGATACTCTGCCCAATTCACGGGGGAGCTGTCCAGCAAAACACAATCTGAAAGTTACCATAACAACAGAAATAAAATCACATTTTATTAGTTTTTTTACACAACGCTTAGAAAAATTATGAAACTAAATTCTACTAAGTCTTACGTGTAAGCGTAAGTAAGTGTATGGCTTTATAGCACAAAGGAGCTCAGAAATTATTAAGTACTTGAGGAGAAGTCCGTCAGCGATAAAGAAAATACAACAGCTCAGATGCAACCTCTAGGTCAGAAAGCCCCTGACTCTCTTTGAGAACTGTCAGGTAGAAATGTTTCCTAGGAAGACGTTCACCCCGCACACCCTGTTTCCTTAAACATCTCATACCCACCAGTGTTTAAACTCCATTATGTGGACCCTCCGCCTGATCCCACATGCCAGTTCTTATGGATGAAGAGTTGATATTCACCATCTGAGCTTGGTATCAGGGAAGATTACAGAGCAGTTCATCTTGAGTTCACTCACCAGGCGTGTGCAGGACAACCAGGGGATCAGGCCCAGCCAGCATGGCTTCATGAAAGGCAGGTCCTGACTGACCAACCTGATCTCCTTCTATGACAAGGTGACCTGCGTAGCAGATGAGGGAAAGGCTGTAGATGTTGTCTACCTGGACTTTAGTAAAGCCCTTGACACTGTCTCCCACAGCATCCTCCTAGAGAAGCTGGCTGCTCATGGCTTATACAAGTGTACTCTTCACTGGGTAAACAACTGCCTGGATGGCTGGGCCCAGAGGGTTGTGGTGAACGGAGCTAACTCCAGCTGGAAGCTGGTCACAAGTGGTGTTCCCCAGGGGTCAGTGTTGGGAACAGTTCTGTTTAATACCTTTATCAATGATCTGGATGAGAGAATTGAGTATGCTCTCAGTAAGTTTGCAGATGACAACAAATTGGGTGGGAGTGTCAATCTGCTTGAGGGCAGGAAGGCACTGCAGAGGGACCTGGACAGGCTGGATCAATGGGCCAAGGCCAATTGTATGAGGTTTAACAAGGCCAAGTGTTGGGTCCTGCGCTCGGGTCACAACAGCCCCACGTAACACTACAGGCTTGGGGAGGAGTGGCCGGGAAGCTGCCTGGCAGAGAAGGCCCTGGGGGTGCTGGCTGACAGCCGGCTGAGCATGAGCCAGCAGTGTGCCCAGGGGGCCAAGGCAGCCAACAGCATCCTGGCTTGTATCAGGGATAGTGTGGCCAGCAGGAGCGGGGAGGTGATAGTGCCCCTGTGCTCGGCACTGGTGGAGCTGCACCTCAAGTACTGTGTTGAGTTTTGGGCCCCTCAGGACAAGAAGGACGTTGAGATGCTGGAGTGTGTCCAGAGAAGGGCAACAAAGCTGGTGAATGGTCTGGAGAACAAGTCTGATGAGGAACAGCTGAGGGATCTGGGGATATTTAGTTTGGAGGAGCCTGAGGGGAGACGTTATCGCTCTCAACAGCTACCTGAAAGGAGGGTGAAGTGAGGTGGGTGTTGGTCTCTTCCACCAAGTTACTTGGGAGAGGATGAGAGGAAATGGCCTGAAGCTGCATCAGAGGAGGTTTAGATTGGATACTAGGAAGAATTTCTGTAGTGAAAGAGTGGTCGGGAATTGGATCAGGCTGCTCAGAGAGGTGGTGGAGTCACCATCCCTGGAGGTGTTCAAGAAACATGTAGATGTTGCACTTTGGGACATGGTTTACGAGGCATGGTGGTATTAGGTTAATGGTTGGACTTGGTGATCCTAGAGGTCTTTTCCAACCTTAATGAATCTATGATCTATTAGTTGAAGGGAACAGAGCATTCAAAGAAGAATGCTTTTTCCACTCTTCATTGACCACCCTATGCTATACTGTAAAAGTTGTTCACGATGTTCGCTGTTTTTTTAAACAGAATAAGAATTGAAGATGACAAAACAAATTCTATAAAGAGGAGTTTAGATTGAACTGATAACAGCATTGACAGTCATGGCTCCTGTGTTCTCAGCCGGATGTTAAACATACCTCTCTGCTAGATGTGCCTGGTCTTGCTATCATCATACAAAGGCCTACTGTCTTGCAGTCAAAATAATCATGAAGGACTACTTTTGAAACAGACATGCTGTGTGTGTGCTATAAAAGTAAATTGACCTGTTTGCGTTCTACTTTGTTTTATGACCTTCATTTTGGGTCTGTCCCTAGCACCTGAAAGACACAGTATAACTTCAGCTAAACATCAAACAGCAGCATAAGCAAGGTCAACAAAGAATTTCATAGAATGACAGAGTACCAGGTAGGAGGGGACCTCAGAGATCATCTGGTCCAACCTTTCTTGGCAAAAGCACAGTCTAGACAAGTTAAGAATATTCAGTAAGCTGAGACATATTTGGCATTTCACACTATGTGATGATTTTACATAATGATGCAGCCATAACCATTCATTGCAGAGGTTCATAACAAAAATATTAAGATTAGCAGGAATTTGATATGAATAGAAATGCACATACAAAAAAGCTTTGGAAGAAACTGCAGCACAAGGGGTAAAAGAATAGCATAGATTAATAAAGAACACCACCATTTTCTGTTACCTTTCCTAGCGGTAACTTTGAGGAATGTGTTGTATTACGTTATGATCACAAGGTCTATGCTCTAACCAGACCACAGCACAAATGACTCATCAGCCCAAGACCCTATACTTTAACAACACAAGGATAACAACAAATTTGCAGCACATCACATGTGCCATTCCTTCTTCTATTAGCCCACCAGGAATCGGACATATATTTCCAACAAACATGGAAAGCAGAAAATTAAAAGCAATTTTCCCTAAGATCTATGGAAAATGAAGCAATTAAGAGTTTGAAGCAAAGGACCACACCATAACAACTATTGACTTTTAAGGCATATGCGTAGAAGATCCGTTCAAAGGCCTGTTGATTGCTGCCAATTGAGAGGGACCCAAGAGACATAGTAAGGACTAGAGAGCCAGCATCCTTTGTCCTCCCTGTCACACAAAAGTGATGCTGGACAGACTACTTGGATACATGTGTTTTAGTGCTTGTGAGTATGTAGGTTTATAAAACCATCTTGCTTGAATATTTTGCATAATAACTTACATTCCCCTTTCTGCTAGATCTTGCACTGGACTTTGTGTTTTGTTTGTGAAGGACAAAGACCTGCAAGCAGATAGCCACAATGAGTAACATACAGACTACATAATCCGTGGCAAAAATTAAGCCTCCTTTTTCACTCTGAAAAAGTTTGGAAAATGATGCCCAAAGTATGTATTTAATGCAGTGTTTCAAGAAGGTTCCTCTCACATAACAGATGAGGTTCTTTTAACAAAGGTTTCATCAAAGCACATTCTCTCTCTGTTAACATCCAGAATAACTAGGGCTTGGTATACATTTTTTAAGAAGTCCATTAAAAATGCATCATAAAACCATAAATTTAACATTTGTCCAAATAAAAAAAATAGGTTTTCCACTGAGGGAAGCGAGCAGAGATCTGTCAAACACAACTGCACGGTGTTAGTTCTAACACAAGAAAAACTAAAGGAATAGTTTTCAGTTACAGGCCGTCAAGCACACCGAACAGAACTCTAATCAATGCAAGACTAAGAAAATCCATCAGATACAGTTTGGTGAGAATATTCTCAAATACTGGAACAATAACAAAAAGGATGCCTTTATTATACTTTTTTATATACATCAATATTCATATATTATTTCTATGAGCTGGCTCCTCAACAGCTTTAGAATGAAAAAAAGCAATACAGGAATTTGCATACCACTGCCAACTTCTGGAAAAGTCATCAGAAATTATAAAAATAACTGCGCTGAAGAGCTTACAAATCTTGTATTTCATGTTTGGGATCTTATAATAGACTTCTAATAACTTCTAGAGAAATTTACGTGTTTACTTCCAGGAGGCAAACTTGACATTCCAGAATGAAGGGGAGAAGGAAAGAGTTCAAAACTAACTTAAATCCAGAAAACAAAAATCAAAACTAGAGTGTCTATTCACTATACGACAGAAACAACAGTATTGTTCATTTTTGTTATTTTTTTTAAACTTTGGGGTAAATCCTCTATCAGAGGATAATAGCCAAACTATTAGTAATTCATTTCTGTTATGCCATATATCAGAAGGGGTTTCATAATTTGCCCTTTGGAAAAAAGGAGAAATAATGTACAAAGACACTTGCGGCAAAAGGGGTACGTCACCTGCTTTGTCTGAAAGTTCAGACAAGGGGCTGAGACCTTGGCACTCTCAGAAGCAGAGAGCAGTGACTTTGAGAGAACAATGGATTTATAGAAACAAAAATTGCTAGAAATTTCTTCCCTGTTTCCATTAGTTTCAACTGTCCTCATGCTTTTGACTCGGGAAATGTCTATGCTTAATGCAGTGGTTACCCCTGTGCTTGCACTTCCTACCTTTACATTATCACATACACTTCACATCCTACGTGGCTACAGGGAAGTGCGTTGGTAGGAATAATGTTACCTGAATAAACCCATGGTGCATGCTGAATGGCCAGTAAGGCAAAACTGTTAGGCCATGCACGTAACTGCAGTTGTTATGTAGCCCTCAGCAAGCCCCAACGTGAATTAGTTGGGTTTTCTTGATCCTGGCACAGTGCAGCATACTGTGTAAATGGTATACTTAAGTGTTTGCTACTGACTTGTTAGTCAAGGTGATTTTCTGCTTTCTCCTTTTTTAGTATTTTCTCCGGTCTACTTATTCTCCCAAACTCTCCATTTCATTTAATTTCCTCAGAGACTCGTTGAGGTCACAGGTCTGTGATGAGGATCCAATGATATCCAGACATGCCACGATGTATCACACTGTATACACAAACAAGAAGTGCAGGTTTCCATGGCCATTCTTGTCTATTACAGAAGAATCTGGGCCCAGCATCCTAGAATCCCCTCCTGTTCTTTATTGCCATACAGCCACCTATTGGTAGGTCTCAAAAAATAAGAAGTCTCACTACAGTTGTTTTAATCCACACTGTCTAGGACACTCTCCCTTGTGCTGCTCAAATTTTAATCCTTGGGTAGCCCGAATTACATCACAAATTTGGAGAGTTGGTATAAATCCAGGATGGTAAACACCTAGCAAACATAGGACTATTTGCTGCAGAGCAAAACCAAAAAAATCTGAGGTTGCTGTCTTGATTAAGAAACAACTGTACATAAATGTAGCAAAAGAAACAATAAATGGAAATACAGACACTAACTTACCCAAAAATAGAGCTAATAATAAAAATGCAAAGAAAAACAAATGTGTATATGTAAGTAAGTTTTAAAGCAAACCATTCCAGAAAGCGCATAAGACATAGGTGCTGTCCTTCCATTGCTTTGCATCAGTGATACATAGTACTACCTCAGGGAGCCTGATTTATTAGCACTCACTTGCCAGCCATATCCACTTTAATGTCAAATAAAAAGAAAAGACAGTATGAACAGGATGGACTTTGAAAAAAAAAAAGAAATATCTCTTAGAATTATCTAAAAAATGTGAATATCTATATACAACTTAAATTACATCCTAGTCACTGCTTCTGAAATATCTAAGCACAGAGCGCCCTCTCATGTGTGCTTTGCTTATCATAATTCTTCACAATGCCTCAACTTCAGACTGTGAGCCACCATCATGAGAATATTAAGAAAGCAATTAATCTCCAAGATGAGGAAGCTCAACCCTTGTATGCTGAGAATAAATGAAGAATAAATACCTCTTTTCTAAGAACGGGCAAACTGAGAAAGAAACCAAACACTGCAGAGCTAAAAGCTGATCAGAAAAGTCAAAGTTAGTGACAGCTAACGCCTCAGGGTCTGGGGAGGTGAGAAAGAGAGGTAACAACACATGCTAAGGTTTTAGTCTAAAACTACTGGGTGCAAAATCCAGTACGGTATAAGTAAAGACAATCCAAATTTCTTAAAACCATATCCAGTGGCTATGTGCTTGATACTCAGTAAGCAGATAACAAGATACTTTTTCTTTACTACCACCCTTGCAGATCAAGGTTCATTTCTGAAATTCAGATTTATTTCTCTCTCACAGCTGATCCTGAAAAAAAAAAATCTGCATGTGTGCATAGAATATTCAGATATATGAGGAATAAAAGGACTATACCAGTCCTACACAGTAGTATAACTAGTTCCAGTGGGAAGAAAACTGTGGAGTGAAAAACTATCACCTTCCAGAAGAGGAATGCACATTACAGCATTTAGACTAAGTAGAAAAATTGCAGTTCAGTTCCATAAAAGAAAATTTTAAGTTGTTTTCTTCCATATAAAAATGGGTTCCAGAAAATGCAGAAAGGAATAATTAAATCCTACAGTAAATGCTTGGAAATTTTGTGTTGATTTGTAGCATGCTGAGACTCACGTACCTCTGTAAGGTTTTCAAATTCTAAGGGAATAAGCTGATTTCTTAGAAAGGAGCAGTGTTTCCTGTATATTTGTCCCAGAAAGACAACCATTACATATGAAAAGGTTTTTTTTCAGGATGGCATAACTATAGTTCTATAAACTGTTCTATAGTTCTACAGACAACTATAGCGTCATCCGTCCATGACCCTCCTTGCTCCCACGTTGTACTGCCGCTACTCTATGATATTAAGAATTCAGGGAAAGGAGGACCTATACAGCTTATCTGCACAACAGCTTTTCCTTAGCAACAACATAACCATCACTTCTGGTGCAGAGAAGGTAATGGAATGCTCCTCCAGTGAACTTAAGTGTTAGGAAAAATGTTAACTCCATAAAGGTGTCAAAACATTACAGGATGCTCATTATTTAAATATCTAATTAGAAAAACACCTGATGGAGAGAAGGATGATCCTGTGACTAGGGCCTGGATTAAATTTTATATCTCACAGACTCTCGGCCTGACCCTGAAAAAATTGCTTAAAGTCTGTCCAGCTATCCTAGGTCCAGAACCAAGAGCAACATAGCCACGTCAATGTGATGTAATGCTCAAGGCCAGATATATTAGCTCAGGTTACAGCACGGCAGTCACGCAGCTGTGCTGCTTTCAGATCCACGCTAGCAAGACCGTGTTACATGGATGCAACAACATGGCTTGGCACTAACACAAGTTATCACTAAACAAC
Organism: Phalacrocorax carbo; assembly: GCF_963921805.1. Lineage (NCBI taxonomy): Eukaryota > Metazoa > Chordata > Aves > Suliformes > Phalacrocoracidae > Phalacrocorax > Phalacrocorax carbo. The sequence goes on along the minus strand of NC_087527.1, from coordinate 6,624,393 downwards.
AGAACAAGTACTCTCCCTCTCACTATTCCCAAGTGGTAAAATGAGAACAGAACTACCCCACCCACTTTACAGACAGTAAGAATGTGTTATATGAGATGCAGAGAAAAAAAATTATGTACACATCCTACTGTAAAGGGTACACAAACTTGCCATTATATTCAAGAGTATTATCAGAAAGCAGCACTAAAAGAGCAAGGGTGCGGAAAGTTGAGACAACTGCAGTCCCTTAATCACAAGAAACAACGCACTATTACTTTGGAGATCCATCCCAACGTGGACCAAAAAGAAAGGGGGGGGGGGGGGGGGGAGAAAGTAAAAGTGCCTTAATATAAGTAAATAGACAAAGACACAGAGCATTCTTCCATCACTAGATTAGTGATGCTCACTTTGCTATATGGTCCAGCTTGACTCTACCCGGAAAAAAAAAGAAACAAAAAAAAGCAATTACTCAAAGAGGAGAAAAGGGAAGGGACGGGAAGAAGGCACTGAAAACAGCAGCAACAAAAAAATCCCCGAACAAACAAACCTATATATAATGAGAATAAAAGATAAAAATGTATCTGGAGTGCTGTGATGAGTTCTGGGCTCCCCAATACAAGAGAGAAAGGGACAGACTGGACCAAGTCAAGGAAAAGGTCACAAAGATGATTAAGGGATTGGAGCATCAGTCATACGAGCAGCAGCTGAGATACCCTCTGTTGTTTAACCTGGAAGAAGGGAAGGTTCTGGTGGGGTGAGGTCTTACTAATGCGTACAAATGCCTGAAGTAGGACAATAAAAGAAAGGAACCAGGCTCTTCTCCGGGTACCAGGGAACAGACAAAAGGCAATGGGCACAAATTGCAATACATAAATCCCATTTAAACTTAAGGAAAAACTTTTTTGTGAGGGTGGTCAAACATTGGAACAGGTTGCCCAAAGAGGTCAGGGAGTCTCTATCCCTGGAGACATTCAAACCTAACTAGACAATATCCTGGACAACCTGCTCTAGCTGATCATGCTTTCAGCAGCGGAGGCTGCACTACACAACCTCCAGAAGTCCCATCCAACTTCCACTAGGCTGTGATTCTGTGAGATGAATAGATAGAAACACATGCACAAATCTCGGGATCACGTAACACAGCAAGTTCTAGCAAAGCCAAAAAAAAAAAAATCCGTTAAACAGTTTTATGCCTGAAAAACTGGAATGCATCTTTCTGCAAATTAAAGACAGATTGTAAGCCGGAGGACAGGACTGGAAAGTTCCTTGCTCATCAAATTAAAAACAAGAGGCCTATTCATGAAAAAAGTTACGTGGTCAAGTCACATTCTTTGCTCAAAAGTTTTACATGCAACCGAGGGTGGGCACTCTACTTGTAATTCACTGAGAAACTTTTAGGTTGTTACGGATTTCTACAGCACATGAGGGTACATTTATGAAGATATGCAAGCGGTCAGTAGAAGTGTAAGAGGAAGAGCAAATGTCCCTCTTCTTTTTAAAAGGACTGGTCACATGACTAACAGCTGGAGTCACTTACCAAAATACCAGTGCAACCTATTTTGTTGAATTCCCCTACAATTACATGACAACATCTAAAACCCTCCTGCATTTCAAATACCCAAAGGCCTCATGGCTCAAAATCCCCACTTCTTTCCATTCTTTCAGATTTCTTCTCCATCTACATATACAAAGCCACATTTTTAAACGAAGTGGAGAAGACAGACAAAGATCGTATGAGAAATTTGCACCTGGTGAAAAGTGGTAGCAATTAATTCTAGCTACTTTTAGATCACATATGGACAGGGCACTCCTTTTGCATTAACTACATTCTCTAGGCTATTCACCTTTTCTTTAAGATGTGCTGCAGCTCAAAAATAGTTTGATATGAAAAAGGTATCCCTGTCTTAAGAAGTAACATTTTTACCTGCTCTGCAGCTTAAACAGTTGCACATAATCTCAGACTATTGTTGAACCCTGATCTTCAAGTCTGTTAACCACCGTGGCTCCCTCTCATTCAGTAACCTACAGAGGTGGTAGATGTCCCATCCCTGGAACATTCACGTCAGGTTGGACAGGGCTCTGACCTAGTTGAAGACGTCCCTCCTCATTGCAGCGGGCTTGGACTAGATGACCTTTTAAAGGTCTTTTCCAACCCAAACCATTCTATGATTCTATTGTGCTCTCCAGGGAACACTGCTACTCAAACACCAGTACCTGGGCCTTCAAATAGCATAGTGTTACTGAATTGTTCCATCAGAATCCTTCAACTCACATAGAACAAAGAAATAAAATAAAATCAAGGCACTCCTTCGAATGCTGAGAACATTCATCTTTGTGGTTCTTGCTTCCATGTTAGACTTTGGTTGTGAATGTCCCATTAGCCAAATGCAGTCAAGTCTGACAAAATTGTTTCATCTCCTGTGGACGAACAACTTTTCTGTTGGGAGATTCAGACGATAAACCAATGCCAATAACCAGTATTGTATTCTTACCCCAATTCTGCCTGCTTTTTCCCAAAGACCAAACCTTAGATTAAAATAGGTTACTTAGTTCTTAAATAGAATCCCACTAGGCATAGTCCACATTTACATTCATGCTTGTGGATTACCACTCAAGACCAGAGATTTTTCTCCTCACCATATCAGAGAGTGGGCTGGGAAGCATAGTCTCAGTATTTTTAAGCTCAGAGACTACAAAATGTTTGCCAACACCTCAGAGCAGTACAGAAGTTAACCATGCATAAGTAACAAGACAAACATGGCCATGACAACCTACCTAAAGAAGCAAAATGTCATGGGTACTTCTTAAAATTAAGAAAATCCAACACATTTCTTAATTTGGTCAAAGTTTTATTAACTCCTGTTTTTTGCACAATACTCAAAGAATTTGGGGAGTTTGTTTTGTTTTGTTTGTTTTCTATGGTTCATTTGTTTTTTAAAATCACTAGACCTCTAGTCAAGGGCCTGGTCAAACTGTTCCCACTTGTGAAGGGGCCTGTTTTCCCATGCAATCAAAACTATTATCTAGTTACTGCTAAACGAGTTACCTTGCTATGAAAGTATTTGAAATTGAATGTGATAGAGTTTGCTCACCCCCCTTTGAGTGTAAAAAGTTCTTATATTAACCAGAGGAGGCTGCTTAGTATCTGCATCACCTGCTTCATTTCACTATGCACTCTCTCAGGTAAACTTAAAATAAATTAAACATCACCTGTTTAGCAGAAATTCTGATTTTACAAGTTCCATAATGAGGGAGTTCTAATTAACTTGTAGATAGACTACACTTAAAACCCTACAAAATAAATAGGTCTGTATACCATTTATAGCTGTCTGACAACCTACTTCCATTAGAGTACTAAAATCAACCTCCAATTTGAAGAAAGGGAATTAAAAACCCACCTGGTTTTAAAATAGAGCTTGATCAATTTATGAAAGGGACTGTATAACAACTGTCTAAATGGAACCGGATTCAATTATCTGATGGGCTCCTTTTCAGTCCCACATCTCCTTTGTCACTCTTCAGAAACCAAGCTCCAAAGACAGATCTTCAGTTATGACCAGTACTTATTTGGTGGCTTCTCTTTCTTTGGGCTAAACAGAATAATCCACATTTCTAAAGAAAATAAAACTCACAAAGTTAAAAGCTTGGTGTCTTTCATATGTCAAAACAGAATCATTACTGAGGATATTCCCTCAACCTCCATTTCTGTACCAGGACCCAGTGAACCAAATCAGCCTATTCATCTCTCACAAACAGTGACTTGCTGATAATCCAGAATCAATGTGCTCTCTCTACCAGTAGCGTCTTTCATCTGTTCAACTGCAGAGACACATTGCAAGAGTTTTTAGAACTTGGCAGGATGTTATTAGCAACCAACATGAGAATGTCTCTTGACATCAAACAGCAGAAAGTGTTCTATCACGTGGGTTTTCTTTCTGAGTCAAGGAGAGACAGCAGGCTGAAAAGAAAATTCCAATCAAAAGAGCTTCTAACAGTTTATCAGGTATCTTTTGTAATTCTTCTGTATAAATTCACAAATTACCCTTGTATAACTGAACCAAAACAGTAAACAATATCCATGTTCTTGCTGGATTTAGGTTAAAATTTCTATCAGGTAACAGTTTTATAATCTACCTCAATTTACTTTTTGTATCAGGTCTAGCCTCAATTCCTTCCCTCTTTCTTCACCTTTTTATTCCAAGTAGTTCAAAGCGCTGATTTGGAAAACTGAAATCAATAACAACTTCAGGGTGACAAAGTCATCATTGCCAAAGTTGTAATAGTATCAGCTGGAACATGAGAAAAATTCAGAGAATATTGCATGTTTGAAGATGGACACTCAAAAACCACCCCTAAAAAACCCAAGACACGCTGCAAGATGATGACAACTATAGTGATGGATGGAAACACCTCTGACATCACATACCTAAGAACCGCCATGAAATACAAGTTTCTACATCATACACATTTCACAACTAACCACACATGGCTGGGCACAGCTCTTCAATATTTGTCTATGAATCACTTTGCGTAATACTACTTCTCAAAGGTTCTTATGAAGTAGCTAGCATTCCTCAAGTAAAATAAGTCTAACAATCGGATTTAGCCAGAATTATTTCTTATTAAATACACTGAGGCTGCTTAAAGGCTTTCAGCTTCACCTGTAAGAAAGGTTACAAAATGGAGCTTTCATGCACGCTCCAGCAAACAGCACACATTTGGTGGCAGAGCTCGTGCTCTGATTTATGCTGGTAGGAAAGTGATGAAAGGCAGTATAGCAACAGAAACCAAGCCTAATACTTGGGAAAAAACCCATGTATCCGCTGACACCAGCAGAGCTAGCTGAAGATCTAGTGCAAGAAAAGGAACAGCATGGGAAGCAATGTCTTGACTCCTGGCAAGCTGTCTGCCCAATATTGTTGCTACTAACTACTCTGCAGAAACTTGACCAGAGAGTCCAAGAGCAAATATTCATACCTCCTAGTGAAAGCTATAAAGAGAAAACACATCAGTAAGTCATATCAGATATCTCTAGTCTCTCCAGCCTCATAGAGAGGAGAGAGCCTGCAAAGCTGGGGCAACATCCTTATATACAAAACCAAATATGCTGTGCTGGCCTGTGCCAATGGGAAGCAGCAGTGATAAACCTGTGCGTGCCATAAAAAATGCAGATAGACAGCAGCTGTTATGTAAAATTATAAATGGCCACCTGTGGCATCTTGTAGCCAAAACAAGGTTTATAGTTATTTTTGTGAATTAGTCAAAATTATTTCTCCCCAGAAATAAGGCAAACAAGAAAATAAATTATCATAAGGAGCTCAATTATTAATGACTCATGTTTTTCAGCACTAAAAAGTTCACACATTAACATGGTAAAGATAAAGTAAGTATCTTAAATTACTTTTTTGCCCTGTGTAAAGTATTGGAAACTTAAAACTTCTCTGTGCTTCTGAAGAACTTGGAGTCACAGAGGCAAATCAAATGGTAGCAGAAGTTAGGAGCATAAATTTTCTTGCAGTATTACACGCAACGTTATCATTAAAGCCTCCTCCTGTTATCCCCAATTAGGTACAAAGACATATATGAACTTATTCTTATTCTGCCACATGTTCGTAATTTTTTCCAGTAGCCTGCGAACTGGAATGATGCAAATGCTCAGACATTTATTTTAAATAAAGCCAGCTTTTTTTCCTGTTAGGCACTTTGAAAACCAAAGGAAAAATATCCCACACTACTATGTTGTATTACCTCCTGTGCTGACACCCAGACACAGGTTATCTTAATCAAATCCCCACATGCGCCTCCACGGCTGCTACTTTCCTGTTATAGAAAGGTTTTCGAACATCTCCCTTCCCAGCTGGCCAAAGGCAGAAAACACTTCTGCAGTTAGAAAATCCCACAATACTTTAGACAATGCTATGACAGCATTTACTATTAAATTCTGTGCATGCCATAGCTTAGTGCTGCTGAAGTTTTTGTTTTAAAGTTATTTTATAAAATTATTCTTTCGGTATCAACATCTTCCGGACCGTGTACACCTGGAGGCTTGCAAAGCACATACTAAGCAAAAAGTTTGCTTGGTTTGTTTGGTAAGTTTGGCTTAATGTTCCCAACAAAAAAAGCAAGCAGAAAGTTAAACATGACAAATTCTAAAGACAAAACCATCCCTGACAATTTCTTTGTGACTCAGACTGTGGAAATCAAGCACTGCCCAAGTAGCAGGTCAGGAAATCCCGGTATTGACTGCTGCAGCAGCAGTCACAGCACTTCAACTTGCAGCAAATGCTGAGCGATTGTGCTTAAGTATATACCAGGCGGGGTCTCGGAATGCAAAGTGAAACTCCTGATCGCACGGATGGGTGCACTGCAGCCACCCAAGACCAGAGCCCTGGGGTGGGCGGCCGGAGCAGGCACCCTGGGGCGCGAGGCTGCTGTACGCGAATGGGCAGACCCCCCAGCAGGCGAGGTGAGCGCCGACCACTGCTTGGGCTCTGGAGACACTCGGTTTCAGCTTCCTTCTGCAGGTTTGGCTGATGCAATAACAAACCATCTAGCTGCTCATCAAGAAGATCAAATTCAGATTTCAGTGCAAAAGAATAAAACACAAGTTTTAAAAAAAAAAAAAAAGTATAGCACCCAAAACTCTGGTTCTTCCGAGCCTGGGGAAATGTATATGTGATCTGGAGAAAGTGCATCTCAGCCACCACATCTTAATGTAACAAATGAAGTGTTTGCTCTTCACCCTACAAATATTTAATGTTTTCATCCTAGCACAGACTGAAACACACAACTAGGAACCCAAGTCACAGCTAAGACCAGTGCTGCACACTCAGGCTAGTCAGTCCCTGCCTACAGCTGTCTGCAGCAGCTGCTTCCCAGGATTACACAGGAAAGAGAAATCTGAAGATAAAAGTTAGCCACCTCCTTCCTCCTCCAAAAATTTGCCCTTATTATTATTGTATTATAAGAATGAGCTGTTCTGTATAAGTTAGGTGTCTTGCTACAACGACCTGGACAACCTGCTCTAGCTGACCCTGCTTTGAGCAGGAGGTGCTGGACTAGTCAATCTCCAAAGGCCTCCCCTCCAACTTCAGCAATGCTGTGATTCTGCAACACCAGAAAGTTTTTTTCCTCTAAGACACTGTCACTCCCCATCCCCCAAAGAAATGCTGAACTCTGAAAAGGCTTCATAAAATCTCAGAGAATGTGAAGATTGGAACCAGCCTCCCACAGGGGTTATTAGAAACAGCAGCTAGGGAAAGGAAGGTTTGGGGGGGTTTAATGAAAAATTCCTTTTTCCCTTTTTTTTTTTTTAATATGAAGACATAAACATCAAAATGTTGCTCTACCAAAAAGTGTAGTATTTAATATATCTATTTTGTATTATAAAGATTCAAGTAAAAATATCTGAGAAATGCAGCAGAACACACTGCACAGGGCTGCATCTTTCATTTAACAGAGACCACAGATATGATAAACACTATTTTATGTAGCTGGGTCTAGCTACATAATGAGCAAAAACAATGAACGCAGGACACAAGCTAAGTATGCACACTTTGAAGTACTTTGTATATCTGGGCTGGCACAGTCAAGCCCAGTCAATAAAATGTAACAAATATACCCAAGAAACTGTTGGATCTGAAGAATTTTTGACAGGTGCAAACCCAGACATTTGGAGCGAACTGAACTGAAGAGGATTTCCAAAACTTTATGTCCGTTTGAAGGCTAGAACACAGATCTTTGATGAGAATGGGTCTTTTTACCATGCAGAATATTGCCACTTTGAATATCAGGAAAAAAATTTGTCATTCAAGCTTTTCCTCTAATATTTCGCTAAAAAAATATTTTAAGTGTTAGCTTTGCACGTGCCCCGTGTTTCTTCAGCATTTACAGAGGATTCGAAACAGCACTGTTCTAAACAAAGAGGCATGCCGGATCACTCAAGCCATGCTTCATATATTTTTAGAGGTGCATTCAGTCTGCTATGTTTCTGACTATTTCACTACCACAAAAGGTTATCGAAGGCCAAGATCTGCATGCTGTATTTAGCCAGGCTTCCCACCAACTCCAGTTTAGTTTGACAACAAATATGAAAACCGCAGGTGGATGCTCCGACACCAGTTGCATAAAAGCCAACCAGGAGGTATCTGCAGACCATTAGCTAATTCTGTAACAATCAATCGGCCAATAAGTGACTGTGTGGCACAAAGGAGGTCAAGACTTTTGGGGGAAAACTAAAGAGTAAAGAGAGAGAGAGATTGAACCGGTGTATGCACACGTGTGTGCGTCAGGGATTTCAGGAGCAAGACAGTGACAGCAGCAGCTTGAGGACAAGGAGAAAATACTGCCCCAGACAGCCTGGAAAACTACCACAGCAGAGCAGGGCTTCTTTCTCTAAGAAAAAAAGCGCTATCACCACCAGAATTAATGAGCAAAGGAGGGTATATTAATATACTTTCAGTTATTCCTTAGGTTTAGCTAGTCTTGCTGAGAAAGGAGAACCTTGGCATATGCAGAGCAGCCACCATTTCTGACTCCTATTGCTGTATACCATAATTTCTTCACTTTGCATTTCTTTTTCCAGAGCAACTCACAGTTCTTCGTACACAGTTTGCCCAGTTTTTCCAGTCCATCTATTTAAAATAATAAAAAACAGTGATAAAAACATTGACGGCAATTAAAAGACTTGCGGTTAGACTGTGAAATTAACATTTTTGTGATGGTTGAAAGGAAGTCCCCCCAGCTAAATCTAGGGCTATCCAGATCAGGAAAGGCTACGCAAGTTCAAGAAAGCAAAATACTTCCATTTATACTTGTATTACACTTGGAACAATTTGGCATATAAGTATAAACAGTTTTAAACAAGTGTCTTCCAGAATCTAAATAAAATCATCCCCAAACTACAAAAACTATCGTGTTGTACTTTTAAACATGCTTGTTTATCTACAGGATCCATTAGTAACAAGTAGGCAAAATCCAACAGTTCACTTAGGCACCGGGCAAATTACAAGTACGCCACAAGTCTTACAAGGCCCTCTAAATCTAACCCTACAATGGGCAGTGTAATGGGTTTATTTGGGATTAGTGAAAAAGCATAAGTATTTGTTTTCTTACTAGCAGTAGGCCTCTCATACCTTTGTGTTAGCTATCATAGCTCCGAGACCAGCTCTCTACCTACAGCTGAGGCCCCAGTTAGTATAAATCTGCAACTGTTACTGAAATCTACACTTTAGTACAGAATTAGGTCCAAATTTAAACCATTTAAGCCCCAGCGTATTTCTTCTATAATGTGCGGATTTAAAAACCCATATCTCAAAATCAGCAAGAACTAAGAAGAGACCGTTCAGGTGTTGGAGTCACAGAATAATATCCCTCCATTTTCATTTACCATGCCTAGGATACTCAGGCTGCACAGCTGTGAAAAGAAAGTAAATAAAAATTTTCTAGATCCTGACCAACAGCAAAACAAAGAAAACTGTTTGGTGGGAAACCAAAATGAGCCTGATCTGATTTGCCTGTACGTTATTCCCAAAATGCAACTTAATTCCTCAAATATTCTGTTATTTTTGCATTTCTCAGTGATATATACACAAAATATTTTTAAAATAGCAGGACTTACAAGCCAACCCTCTCAGACAAACACTACAAACAGTTTTACATGCTGTTGTAATAAACACACTAGTCACACAACACAACATCCACAGTAAGTTATTCTGATCTGCAACAGATCAGAACATTTCTTACTTCAGTCACCTTCTCATTGTTCGTGTTTGGTTTAAAGTTGCTGTAGATATACAGATGTATTTGTGTAAATATACTTGCTTATTACTCAACATGAACTAATGCTTTAAGACAGATTTTGGGGTGGGAAGGGGAGCCATGTTAAGAGGATGACTTTCAGCCACAGATTTTCATAATCTAGCTTTTTTTTCTCTTTTAATTAAGTGCACAAGAGGATAACTGCGGTGGAAGCACACACCTCTGAGAGCAGCTCATTTGGGGATACAGTATACCGTTGTGCCCCAGTGCAGAAAGAAGGGAAACAAAGTTATGTTACTTTAAAGACACATTGCTCAGATATTGCAGTATTCAAAAGAAGTGAGAAAGAAGAAAAAGTATCTTGGGAGAACTGAGCTGGAGGGGCGAGGATGGGGGACTGGAACTTAAATTAACTCAAGACCCTAACTGGAAATACAAGCTGTATGAAAATTAATGTAAGATGTATGAAAATACAAACTATATGAAAATTCAAAGTGATAGACAATTGTGTTTGAAAGCAAGAACAACCACTTTGTCACTGTCTACACTGTCTCATTTCACAGTTTTATTTCACAATATTTTTTGTTTTGTTTTTTTTGTTTGCCATTCTCTGAAGAAAGGATCAGCTTAATGCATTGGCCTTGTTAGAGAGTGAAAATACATTCATTCCAAACATATGTACGATTGCGATACTCCCCATTAGCACTGGAAATGCTGCTGATAAAAAAAAAAAAGACTGTAAGAATTAACAAATTGCATACCCCAAGATAAAGCAGGAAAAGAAACAAAGAAATTTACATTTAGCAGCTTAAATCTCATAAAATTTGGATTCAAGTTTTTCAGCTTCCTAAGTAAAAGGAAACTGGGTTCTGTATTTAAAACTCAGGCCTTTCAAACAACATACCAGCTATACCCGTTAAGCTCCCTCTTCTGGCTAATTAATAAAATTGCTTAGATTTTATATGCATAAGCTTCAATTTTCCCAGTTATGTTCTACCAATAAAAATCAAATAACTATTTTTTTAAAAATCTATATTTCAGCTTCAATGTTGAAACCTACAACATACGTGTTCAACCTTAGGCGGGGCCCTCCTGCTGTCCCACACTGACAAGTCACACACGCAAAAATACACCATGTCCTACGTAGGGATAGCGCTGCAACCGAGCGTGACCAACAACCAACCACCCAGACCTGTAATAAGTTTGTAAACGCCACCGCATATTTTCTGATATCAGTTATCCAATCAACCTGAAGTTTGTGCTCAAAACATACCAGACTAGTTAATTAGTCCCCAAAGTACACCTTTTCTTGTTGTAGCTAAAATTAGAATTAATTGTGTAATAAAAATACTAATACACATTTTAGAAAACATAGGTGTTGAAAATGAGGAAAGCATACCGTGCAAATTTAAGCTGCCTCCTTTCCAGGATTTCCAATCTCTGCTGTGATTTCCAAAGCATGTCTGTCCGATAAGCGCTGTTCCCAGTAATCAGAAACAGTTGAGGAGTATAGTAATGCTACCTAGCTTTCCTGTTATTACCACCCAAACAGCGGACTGGCATTTCACAAAGTAATCAGGGGGGTGGGTAACCACCCTATTCATCTGTCAGTAAAATGGGAATAGGGTCAAAAAAATACTCCGTAGCCAGGATAACCTCATCTGATTGAAAGTTGTTTTCCAGTTCAGTCAGAAAACTCATTTATATTTGTGTCCTTTGACGAAATAAAAAAGAAACAGAGACTTCTCTGTGCTTTTTCCATAAGGAAGGAGAGTAACCCACCAGCTCCAGTTACTGCAAGCACCAAAATCCATCTGCTGCACTGCCGTTTTTTGTCATGGAAATGACAAGAAAATTTGTAAAATACAGTTCAGCCTAGAGAGATGCAGAATTCATCATCCCCTACAAGCAGATAAATAGCCATCTTGTTGTGGTAAAATAATTACAAGTAATTAGCGTTTATCATGTGCACTGACTTAGGTTAATCACACTGGGACAGTTGCTATAGCTGGTACGGTGAAAGCAGAAAGAATTTCACTCTGTCTCTGTTAACAGCTCCAAAAATTAGTAGAGCTTAGCTAATATGTGTGGCTTTCAAAGTTAATAGGCTTGCACTTTTAGCTGGATGTTCAAATTAGCTTTCTAGATACTGATCCGTTCCTTGCTGTTGCTGATATTTTATGGGAACACAATTAACATTATTTTAAACAGGAAAGTATCACCAACAGACTTCAGTATTTCAATTCCATTCATCATAACTAATATTTTAAGTGAAATTTTCAATGTAGTGACACTCTTAAACAATTGTCAATGTGGCAACAGAATTTATTCTAGCAGTAAACTATTCTGCCCCCAATAGGCATTTTAAGCCTGTTCACCTAGCTTTTTATCATTGAAGTGGTTCTCATCAGCATAGCTGTACAGTGATGTTGTCCTCTTGCAAAAGATGCTGCTGAATAGTAACATGGCATTTTTAGGAATAAAAGGTAAGCTTTCTAATGACATTCAGGATAAAAACCTACCAAAAAATCCTAAAAATAAGTTTAAATTGCAATTCTATCTTAAGACAGATACTTTCACTAACATTAGTTCCCAGTATGCCCTTGCTCGTCATAGATACATGAAAGAAAGGAAATATTATTTAGGCATCTGAGAGAGAGAAAAAAAAAGCTGATTTATTAAATAATTTGGAGAATCAGGGAAACCGGCAAAAAATTGACACTCACCAACAACAAGAAAGGACATATGAAGAGAAATTAACAAAACAATGGAGGAAACAAGATGGAGAGAGCTGAAGGCTTCAAAAGGAACATGTAATGGAGAACTCCTCCCGGGACGAGACTTGCACAGTCAGATTCAGCAACAGAAGCAACTAGTCCTCACCAAACCAATAGAAATTCCCAAGACAGAATGAAGATCTAGCAGCAGCTACTGGCCTCAATTTGTAGATATCTTAAGCCAACAGTCACCCTCTTTGTGGAGCAGCCAAATTAATGACAAACAGAACTTGGCAAAATTTTCCATTTTCTTATAAAAACCTTAATAATTTTCTGTGGAAACAACAATTCAAAGGAAAAGAGGAGTACTACATACAAGAGTGTGAAAATCACTATTCCAGAGGGAAACAACAAACTGAAGATTAAAAAATAATTCATTCAGCTGTGGGTTTTCATTATCTCAATTACTGTAGTAGCATGATGGCTCCTTTTTAAAAGCCAAGATGCACTCCCTGACAAGCCATTTTTATGACACTTCTGTCGTAACAGTGTAAGTGAAGGCAGACAGTGCAAGCTCTGACAACTATGATCCATTTCCTGTTCAACACCTTATTGACCTTCAATCCAGCTAATGAAAGGCCTTGAAGGGAAATTCATTTCATGTTTATACCATTACTGTACCTTTGGCCCAAGTGAAATAAAATATCTGTTTCTACATACAAAAGCTTAAAAGAACCATGACAATAAAAGACCAGATCTCTTTGCAGATCAGACTTGAAATACACCTACCGCCACAGTGGACATGACTGAGACACAGCCTCTACCATAAAATGATGCGAGATGATCTGATGATTCACGTTAAATCTCATTACGGTCTCTTAAAGTTAGACTAGTTGCTTCTCTCATGTACGGGACTATCGCAAAACACATTAGCTTTAAACCCAACAATTCTAAATACTTGTATTCATACGTTTTATCCCTGAACTCTGCTAAGAGCTTGGCTTCAAAGCTGTCAACTGGGGGCTCCAAGATGGAAGGCTGTGCTGCAGTGCGGGAATGCTCACATTCCGATGGCCAGGTGGTGAGAGGCAAATCCATTTCACAGCTCTGTCATGAGGGACAGACCCAGTTTCAAGCTCAGCTGGCAGTGGACCTGTGGGACATTTATTGACTGATGGCCATGGAAAAGACTAAACAGATACAATCAGTCAGCTTCAGGCTGGAACAGAAAGAAGAAGTGGTAAAATCAATACACAAGTCGTCTAACAAACTGCCTCAGGACCAGCATGGATTGTGAACCAAGTCTATACTATTTTACGGCACAAGTTTATAATAACAGCAGTTATTATAAGTAATGTTTTCTACTTCAGTTGAAATAGATGCCAGAAAGACATTTGGAATATTTTAGAAAATGTCAAAAATTCAGATTTTTTTTTTTTTTTTATGGTGGGGCCAGGGTAGGGGGAGAAGCACATTTTTCTTGAATATCAGTTGTAGACATACAGTACTTCTGCTGCAAGACAGCAGCTCTGATTCACCTACATATTCTGTTATTAGGGTTCCACTGAAGAACACATAAATGGAAATGTTCTAAAGGAGCTCAATTTTGGCTTTGTTTCTCATGTTGATTAGAATTGGGTTTTTTTATAAAAGCAGAATACCCACTGATGTACCACATAAAGCTCAAGACAAACAAAACCCCTCTTTTTTAATTGGTACTCACTTATTTTAAAGAGTATATAATTGTAGGAGCAAATCTAGAATAACAAAAAACACTTAGTCATTAAAATTAAAAACCAGAAGATAGGGTTCCAAATGGGATAGTGGTGGTTTGAGAGAAGAGAGAAGAATGTTTGAAGCACTGAAAAACCTGACAAACTAAAGATACCACTGTGAAAAGATAATAGAAAAGATACAAACAGGGACTGAGGATGAGCTTTATGCAGGACAGAAAGCCCGCAAAAGCTACTTTGACTCTTCTGTTTCTGATAACAGTAACTAACTTTGTATCATGGAGCAAGATGTCTTTTACACATTGATCCAGTAAAGCAAGGACAGATGCTACGTCATCATAACAACCTCGTTTAGGTCTTCCACTACTTTTTCTACCAATAAGTCTCAAAACGTTCCATAAAAGCGACTCCTCGCCTTTTTGTAAAAAAAAGAATAAACAAAGAAATAAAGTTTGTTCAAGGTCAGGTGGACATTTAATAGCAGAACTAGAATCAGAGTAATTTCATGTTTTTAACTCAATAATATAGTCTACCTGAAAAAGTCTCATTTTTTCATTACTAAAATTGTTGGGATTTTGTTTATCTTAAATTATTCCCCCTTAGTACTGCACCGATACATAGCCTATTATTTCTGTATTTAACAGACTGATGATAATGCCATCATTTAACACAGCTAGCCTTTTAGGTAGCAAATCTATTCCGTCTTATTTGCTATTTTGATCCTCAATCTATTCCAAAGATTCATTTCAAGGGTCTTGTTATACTTCTGTCTGTGACTGGCATTTTGAAAGTATTCTTTCATGAAGTCTTTTCATAACTTTTCACCTAAGTGAGCTAGGTCTATAGTAAATAATTTCTCAGACTTCTCAGAAACAAGATACAAAACTAAGCGAAAGGCACCCTTGCCTTTATACTCTCTAACTCCCTGCATTCAACAACTGACCTGGAAATCTAGAGTTTAATTACAGTAATGCAATTTTCTTTTTTTAAAAAAAGTCCTTCATACAAATTTATGCAAAATCTTTTACGACATTTGGTAATACAAGACAGAAGTTAATGACAAAAAAAAGGAGAAAAAAACAAACAAAAACCTAGGAGCTTATAAATCACCTCCCTTCCAAAGCAGGAGCTTCTTTCTAATGTGAATTGATACAGTAAATCGCAGACTGGCTCAGTAAAAATAACAGGAAGAACACATTAAAGCTCTTTAAGAAAGATTAACCAGCAATATAAAAGTGTAAAGAAAAATAAAGCACAAAAATTAAGTGTGAAAATAAAATGTGAAAGAAAAATACAAATTAAAGTGCTGCAATACAAGATGGCAACTTCAAAATATAGGATCAACAAAAGAGAAGGATGTCCCCTGGCTCATGTTTTTCCTTTTGTAATTATGAGTGGGCAGAGCTTTGGGAAACACTTTCAGTAACATTTTTCTAAAGCAGTTTTCTGGTCTTACTAAAGAGAGAAACTTAGAGTGAGAAACTTCATGTAAAATTGCAGTTTCTTGACTCCAGAAATTACAGAGTTAAGATACCAAATTGGGGGGGACGGGGGGGTGGTTAAAGGGTGGGAGGGGCAGAGAGAAGAAAAGTCAGGTTCTTTTCCTTCAGAAGGATGCACCACATTAAAACACCTGCAGGATGCTCTTGCTCCTGATGAGAGAATGAGAAAATTACCAAAGGAAGACACGCCTAGCAGTCCAACAGACAAGCTCTCACAGCTTGCGCATGATTGAAGGCTGAAACAAAAGTGACATTGTGCATACAGGTCGTACTGATTAAAAGATACCACCAGACTTTTGCCTTCAAACATAGTCAGATGTTGCAATCCCTGTCACTCCTTCTGAGGTGGAATGAGCAGACACATGCCTCAGTTAGCAAGATAACGTCTCAGGAGCTGCAGGAACAGCAGAAGCTTTTATAGCACTGAATCCCCAAACCATATACACGTATGTAGGAAAAATATCCTGTGTTCTGAATGGAAAGATCACTATTTTATATATGTATTTTTATACAACAACTTCCACTTTCCGTATGTGTACTACGTAGGCATGAAAAAGTGCATCTACTTACTGCAACAGAGCAAATGAAAGAATGGGGAGTTTGGAAATGTACTTGCTAAGCAGTTGGCCACTAGACTGATACTCATGGTTTCAGTCAACAGACTACTAAATATCCAGATAAGATAAAGGCAATGACAGATGAGAAAAGGGAGAGCAGGCAGCGTTAATTTAAAGGTATACCACACAACCTCAGCACATGGAGCTGATAATCAGTAGAGTCTGGATTTGTGCTTAGAGTACGGGTAATTAACGAAGCCTTAAAGAAGCGTATGATGAGGCTTTTCTAGAAGCTGCTAAACAACTGAAAAGCAGAATACAAGACTTACGGTGATCTGCTTTGAAATAAAATGAAAGTTAACTTCAATAGTTTGGAGTCCAGCTGATGGAGAGCATTATGCTTGCCACCTGCCATAATTTCTGAGGAGGGGAACCTGGGTAATGAATCCACTCTTAAATTGAACCTGCAGCTGAAGTCGCTACTAAGACTGTGTGAGGGATTGATAGGAGAAATGGCATCTGGAGCAGATGCTATTAAAATTGATTAGCATGTAAAAGGCTGGCCCTGGGCTAGCCCAAAGGTGAGTCAGTCACTGGAACAATCGATTGCAGCTAGTGGGAAGGAACCCCGGAAAGAACAGGCAACCAACACCATTTACTCTTTACAAAGTGTTTCCCTGCATAGTCATATCTTACTAAGAACACTAAGATACACAGTTCTTAAAACGTTTACACAAAATACACTACACAAACCTCTTTGAACACTGTTTTGAAAGGCCTTATTGCTCCATTACTAAAAGGAATCTCCATGCTACATCTCAAGAAGTTTTGCAACAAAATGTTCCTGGATACTGCTGAATGCGGCTACATTTAACATTAAAAGAGATGTCTGGTTTCACAACCCAGAAACCATGCTGGTTTAAAACAGTAATAGCATCACACCCTCATTGGGGTAAAGTAGGTTTACACAGAAAGCAGTTTAATACCCAACATGAATTTCAAGTCGAACAAACACAGAAGGTATCGTTATCTGGAGCTTTTAGCAAAGACAGACTTTAGTACAGAAACATATGCGCTTCTTTACAGTAGATGATACATATGTGAATAATAATCCCAAAGGAGTTACTACTTCCCCAGAAGACAAATACACTTTCTTACCTTTGGCCATTTGGGATTTAGAAGTCGCGCTTTGATTGCATCATCCAGGGCCTTGTCGTACTGTTGGATTTTCATGTAGGCTGCCGAACGGTTACTGTAGAGAATGCAGTTCTGAGGATCAACTCCCAAAGCCTCATTGTACAACACGATTGCTGTATGAAAATCGCCGTCATGGCAAGCCTGGTTGCTCTGGCGAACTTTCTCAACAAATTCAGCTTTGCTCAACATGGGACTGTCAGGACTACTTCTTCCAAAAGATTTTGATCCAACGAAAGAAATCTGTGGGGGAGGGAGAAATTATATGTCAGTGTTAAGAAATGCTACTCAAAAAAGGAAAAAAAAATATTAGAAACCGTATAGCAGAAATTGAAGCCACCAGTATTACTGCAAAACAAATTATGAATTCAGAATTAGATTCTTAAAAAAGTAAATTATTTATCTATTGATTTTTGGGGGGATACTGAAGTAACAGAAGCAAGCCTTTGTCGTGGTTCAGCCCCAGTCAGCAAATAAATACCACACGGCCACTTGCTTACTCCCCCCACCCCTGTGGAATGGGGGAGAGAATCAGAAGGGCCAAAGTAAGAAAACTCACGGGTTGAGATAAGAACAGTTTAATAATTAAAATAAAACAGTAATAACAATAATAATAGTAATATAATGAAAAAGAAAATAATGAGAGAGAGAGGGGTGAAACCTTAGGAGGAGGGAAAAAACCCAAACAACAAGTGATGCAACCGCTCACCACCCGCCGACCGACACCACTGGTCCCCGAGCCACAATTGCTGCTTCCCACAGCCAGCTCCCCAGTTAACATACTGGGCATGACATCATATGATACGGAATATCCCTTTGGTCAGTTTGGATCACCTATGTTGGCTGTGCCCCCTCCCCTCCCGGCTTCTTGTGCAGCCAGTAGAGCATGAGAGGCTGGAAACGTCCTTGACTAGTACAAGCACTGCCCAGCAACAAATAAAACATCAGTGTGTTAGCAATATTATCCTCATACTAAGTCCAAAACACAGCACTATGCCAGCTACTGTGAAGAAAACTAACTCTATCCCAGCTAAAACCATAACAGCCTTATAAAACAGATCATTCCCTATGAAGGATGTCTTCTAGAAGACATATTGCCTTCTTCAGGCATAAGACTAGCTGTAGTCTTTTTTAGTATGCCACACTCCATATATTCACAAGTCTTTCCTCCTTGGCCATACTATTGGATTCTACAACATGAAGCACAGTCACCAAGTAAGGAAGTTAATCTGAATTGGTTGCAGGTGTGAATGTGAAGATAATGCCATTATATCCAGAGTCTGATGCAAAGATCACACAGAAGCACATGCACGCACAGACAATGGAAGAACGTACAAATTCTCTTCAAACCAAAGAACTTGCACTGGTACATCTGCTTGCAAACCTCTATATCCAGCACCTGCAGGCTGCAAACCGCTCATAAATGGGAAGGGAAGGATGAGTCTTTGGAACCTGGTACACTCACAGAAATAACTGGGGCACACAGTTTGTTTTAGCAACAGAACAGTCATCACTGGCAGAGTCGCCTTCCTGGATTGTCAACTTCAGACACAAAAAATAAAAATTGGATACAAAATAACAAAGAATCACTGAATCACAGAATCAAGATTATTGAAGTGAGCTGTAGAAAGTCCCAGTTCCATTGATTCTGGTACTCCCTTTCTCATTTAACTTTCTACATTCCTTATTTTCTTCTGCCAGGCATTTGCAGTCAGTACCTGTTTTTGTCATGTATACCCTACTCTCTCCTAAGGACCCTCAAAAACTCAGCAATAATAGTTTTGTACAACTCTGATAACAAGATAGTTGTGAATTCTGCAGTAATTGTATTTGGCGACAGGCAACATGTACATACAGTAACACACCAAGTACTTGAAAATATTCATTAAAGGTTTAGACTACTATAATCAGGGCTGGTGTCATCCATCTTTGGTTCTGCAGACCAAAAAAGGTTAATCAATCACATATTGTTACCACAACACAACTGTAGGGCTTAAATACATTACCAGAGCAAGCTGAGGCATATTTTTAGGTGGAAAGGGAAGCAAGCTGCAAGCTGACATCCTGTCTCAAGCATCAAAATGGTCCAGAGACTTTTTTTTTCTTAAGTCCAACAACAACAACAGAAAAGCATCAAATTAGAAACTACTTATCTCTTCTTTTCCTTACAATTATACAGGTATTTGTCCAAACTGTTTCTAAACTTCTCTACTGAAAGAGACTCCACGTTTTACTCAGGCCATCTCGTTACACTGCTTTATGATTTTCATCATTAAAATATCTCTCCTAATACCCATCCCAAATCTCCTTTTTATCAGTAAATGTACCGTTTCTTGTCCTGTCTACAGTAGACCAAACCAAAAACTTTGTTCCTTTCATCTGTGTGGTTGCCCTTTATATAGTACTCCTGCAAATATAAGCGTGTGTGTCTGTATTTGACCATAAACTTCATAATGTGGCCAGTTTGCCATGACCTGAGAAGTTGCAAGAACAGAATATGAAGATTTAGCAGCTATTACATGAGTAGACGTTCAAACAAAAAGATAAGGAAACCCTGTGAAATCTAAGACAACTCTAGAGGCCATAGATGGCTGGAGGTACTGTAGGGAAATGGGGTTGGGGAGTACCCAAGAGCCAGGGACAGCACAGGTAACTACCCAGAGATACACTGATTCACAGGTAGAGTTGCTTTGCTGTAGGAAAATAAAAGAAGCCAAAGAAAATACCATTCTTCTCACATTTCCTTTTATCTTCACCTACTTTTTTCCTCTGTAGTTTTAGCAGCTTCTTTAATTCCAATAACTTATGTTTCTGACTATTCCTGAAACCTGCTTAAGTTAATAAACGCACCGCCATTGTCAAGATTCTCCTCAGTGGGCAAACCTAAGAACCATTCTGTAATTTTTCCAGCCGTTAAAGTCAGAGCAACTAATGAATTTTCACACTGTTCTTATTTCCACACTAGCCTCTGTTCCTGGAAATTACCAGAAGAGTGGAAAACTTGATTTTACACAACATAAAACTAACACTTCAGAGTTACTACAAGCAAGAAAATACAATACAGTCTTTCAAAAATGCTCATTGTATACAAGGACCGTGGAATCTTTTAACCTGAGCAATATTCTGCTCAAAAAAAAAAAAAAGTATAACCTTTACCTGAGGCCTAAAAGGAGTTCAGACTTGTAAAAAATTTCTGAAAGCAGCTGAACTTTCATGCAATACTCAAGGAAATGCAGGGCTAAAACTCCAGAGGACTCTCATACATCATTTTTTCAGAAGGATCTGAGGAAATGGACAATCATAAATTAAGAAAAGTATAAGCGGGCCAGCACAGGGGGAACAGCAGACCCAGTGCAAGGTCATGCTGACCCATGATCCTTAGAAATTGTGTTAACAAACAAACAACCCCACAAACACATGCTTACCCCCACACAATTTAAAATGCCCCCCTTTCCAAAGCTGTCCGCTGTCACAACAACAGATGTTGCTTTAATCTATGCACATTTACAGGAACTTTTTGTAATCCTGCTACGCTCATAGCTTCAGTAACTTCCTGCTACAATTCTGACAAAACCTGAGATTTTCATGAGCAAAAGAAACTCCTGCGGTGCAAATTCAACTAATTTAAGTACAGGTAGGTCAGAGAGCACAATTCAATTTTCTAGCACAGCTAATATGTATAATACTTGTACGATGCACTTAACTGATGACAAGGACCAAGTCAGTCTATCAGAAGGAAAATAACAGCCCACAGATACCGGTATCTTCTCTTTTGACATCTTCCACAGTCAGAACTGAAGCAAGATTCTCTCCCTGGTTTCTAAACTACATGATATTTTGTTTGTGCCACAATTATAGGATCAAAAAGAGTGTTTGTTTTGTTCTCCTGTCTGGTCATGAGCCCTACATAGTCACTGTGACTTCCTCCCAGGTGGCCATACCATATAGCATTCATTTATAAGTACATTGGTCATGAAAAAAATATTTTTTCATAGTCGTCATAGAAATTTTTGTCAACTCTGAAGGTAAAAGGGCTCCACTGAGATTATCTGAGCTCCATAAGAACTGGTATTAAGACAGATAGGCGGTATCAACTTGGCAGAGAACAACATTTCAAATTCTTAAAAACTATAAAGCTACCTTAATTTAAATAACCAACTGCAACTATAACTTCCCTTAACAGAATTGGCTGTCTTCATCACTAAGTGAGTTAATTCATTGTGACATGTTAAATACAGCCAATTCACACCAACATTAGGAGTGAAAGAAGCAGGGTACAGACTGGAATAAATTAGTCTGATCAGTTAGTCACAAACATAACCAGATCAGAAAACATTAATCTCTCAGCAGAAAGCCCAAATATTTTCTTCAGGTTCCTCCTTTACTACAGAGTCTAGTGCAGAATGCGAAGGAAACAATTTTGCTTCTAGAACTTGAACCGTTGAGCTCAACCTATCAGTAACAGTACGCAACGGCTTCAGCCAAGGTGATTTCCAGTTTAAACACTGCTCATGTTGTTCATACAACAAAACAGTTATTTTGTTAAACAATGCCAATTTTAAGGGTACAACATATCAAATAAACTACTCCAGTGTCTCAGATGTATTTTTAAAGGTGTCCTCTGTCTTTCTCATTGTATTTCCTGGTGATTGGCTTGCATCAGGGACAAGGGAAAATACCAAACGTTGTGTAGTTTCCATTCTTGTATCATATCCAGGGCAAACAACTGCAGCCTCCAGATGTATGGGTATGAGAACTAGTACTTCTAGTATTAATTAATAATATTATGTTATTTAGAAGATAATTACTTGAAGAAACAGATGCCTTAACAGCTACAGCTATAACTGCCTCCAGCTGGAGACTCAGCCTGGCAGCAAAATTACAACCAGCATCACACCAAAGAACCCACCTCTGGTTCAGCAGCGGTGGTATCTTTCCCATCACCTCCACCTGACC
Organism: Phalacrocorax carbo; assembly: GCF_963921805.1. NCBI lineage: Eukaryota > Metazoa > Chordata > Aves > Suliformes > Phalacrocoracidae > Phalacrocorax > Phalacrocorax carbo. Next base: position 6,601,996 of record NC_087527.1, on the reverse strand, counting down.
GCAGGGACTGATGCTGCTACAACCACAGAAGCGACTTGCCTGGAAGCAGTCACCACAAGCTCTCCACGAGTTACCATGCACTAGGTAGAGAGGCCTCTGCGAGGGCATGTCTCATCAGGCACAATCTCAAGGAGCACTAGCAAGACTAAAGACCACACGAGTCGAACAATAGCTGTCTTTTCCATTTGTTTTTTATGCAGGAACAAACGAAAACACAAAGTTTTTAATGATCTGCCCAGAATCATACTGTGAGTCTGTAGCAACAAAGAGAATCCATGAGGAGACATCCTCTCAGTCCAAGTAAAGTGGTTTCTGCCTCTAATATCCAGTGAAGCTAAATAATCTCATGAAAAAAAATGAAATTATTTTAAAGGAAATTATGATGGTAATTTTTGGAATATATTATTATCTAATTCCTGCTATCACGAGAACTATGTAAGGCAGTAAAAGATCATTAGGTAAGAGAAAGAACCACAGAACAAAACTGAGTCACTCTGGCACACAAACCACAAATAAAAAAAGATTATTCTGATGGTGCCAACACACAAAAAGTACTCATTAAAAAGCCATCCCTGCTTTCCAGTCATGAGTGCTCTTCTCCTGCTAACACAGAGGAAGGTGATGGCAACGCACGTATTTAGGCTGCCTAACGCTTTGTTCCGAAGGTACTCATACATACTAACCCAGTGCTAAAGAAGAAGCCGAAGTTCCTTAGTGCAGTGAGAGAAAACAGCTCTAACGGAGTGCAGAATAGGATGTAGCATTAAGGTAGGAGCTCATGTGTTTCTAATAAAGACGATGATAGTGCAAACTTCTCAGCATCACTTCTCCATACCAGCACAGGGCACCAGAAACCAGCTCCTACTACAGAGGTCCCATTAGACAGAAGCTCCCACAATATCAGCTTCACATTTGACTCAGCAATTAACTGCCTTCACTGGTGGAATAGCCTCCTCCTCGTCTTGCAAAAGGTGTTCAAGATTCAACCTTACTGACCATTCAAGGCGAGTGTTAAAACACACACAATTTTCTCTGGGGTTTTTCTTTCCAAGAACAAATGAACTCCCAAGCCCCCAAAGCAAACAGTAAGTTGAACACACAGAAAAACCTACATTACAAGAATGTTTATCTTCCAAGATCAAGCTCGCTAAACTTTGTTCTCTACAGAGGCAGAACATTTAGCAAATAAGATATGTAAGTGCCCATACATGCTAAAAGATCTGACTGTCCGAACAGCACATCGCTATCAAGAAAACAGTAGGGAGTAGATTCCCATTAAGTTGTAATAAAATGAGTGAGAAGAGATAACAGCAAATCCGAAATCTGCTCCAAGACAAGAGGACAAGGGAAAACAATGTGGTACAACAGCATGAAGAGAATGCTTGATCAAAGAACAACAAATCTTACACCTCAGAGCTTATTAGTTTATATGTAATCCTTTTTATTTAATGCTACACAATTCAAATATATACACCTTATAGAGATGATGTCTTGGGTGGCAAGTCCATAATTAAGACATCTTTTTTAAAAAATCCTTTATAACTTTCAAAAAAAACTTTGCGTGATATGTAGCATTTTTATATTTCAAATTATCTAAACAGTTCAAAATACTCAATGAAGCATCAGAAAGAGGAAAAAATAATTTTAAAAAGGCAAGCAGAAAAACTGGCATTCCAAGTGGATCCTGAAACAAGGTGACAGTTACTTATTCTAATTATGGGTTTCCAAAATCAGCTTAAATCTGTAACTGAGCTTCCCTTTCTATAAAAACATCTATATAACATCTTGTATTTTAATCTGTAAAGTGGCTTTATGGTTTTTTCACTCCATATTCTGGGGTATTATTGTTTTTCTGTAATAGAAACTATCTTCGACAAGAGTCCAAGAACACATAAAGAATATGAAGTTTCTGCCCGTAACCTCCATGCTCCTAGCAGCTTGCGCTTCAGCTGGTCTGTGCTACACTTCTGAATAGACATGAAACCTTGCCAAGCCACATGCAATCTTCACCCAGCTGAACCGTATTTTAACAGAAATAGTGTGGAAAGAAATGAAAGCGCACTGAAACTGAAAGTTTAAGTCACTGTAGGGTGTGCACAGCAGCTATCCAGGTCACTAGATTCTTTGGTTGTTTTTTTTGAAGCTGGATTTTGTCTTCACAAATTGTTATGAAGTATTACTGGGAGTACATATTCAGATAAAAGACAATGTTTCCTTAAATCTCAGCAGCATAATATATACAACCCGTAAGTGGGACACCAGTAAACTGGACAATGACTCAGACTATTCCCTCGCTTAAACCTGTAGGTGAATGAGAGAAACACTACTCGATGGTCAGTACAGAATGGTCCCTGGGAACAAGACACTCACTCTGCAGACAGCGGCTAAAATATGTCTATGCCATTTTGATGCCTCAGTGAAACCAAAAACACCACCACCACCCAACAGACACGCTGCTAAAGTTACCTTCCCTCTAGCAAAAGCAATATGAAGGAAAACCTATAAACTTCTGTTGCTTCTGTAACTTTCAACATCCTGCAGTTTTTCAGGCCTAGCACTCACTGGGTGTTATCAGGGTATCTAGCCTGACATCTACTTTAGTCTAAAGTACTCCTACAAGTGTCCATTAATATTCTTCTGACATAGAGCTTCATTTCCTCTGGTAAATCTATATTACAGGGGAAAAGAACCCATCAAGTTAGATTTTCACAAAGTAATAGGTAAAATGGAAGTCAAACTTCCAAATTTTACAATAAAATTCTAGAATGGATTTTTACGTGTTCATGGAAAGCTATTTTTATATCACAAAAAAAGCTATAACTTATCTAAAAGCATAAATAAATCAAAAGGAATAAATACCTTGAACATAAAACCGTAACTTACAGCACTATTCTATAAAAAAAAACAACAAACCAAGAACATTTTAGTAAATTTCCTAATGGAATATATGTCTAGGCTTCTGGAGCATATTGTTTTGAAAATATTTTGCTACTTAAGTTTTTCATTGTAATGAGAGACAAGGATATTTAAAATATGAACTTATCAACAGGATGGAAACTGATTTTTTTTTAAACTGGAGCTTATACAAATTTTCTTAAGAAAAAACTGTCTTTTCTAAAGAATTTTCTAAAAATGAGAAGCAACTGTGAGCTTCCAATACTGAACTTGGAGAGATCTGCAGTTGTAATATCAGTTAGACCCACTCTAATTTGAGCTATGCTATGTGTTGCTAAAAATTGTAACAAGAACTATGCAATCCATAGCTAAATTTAAACAGTACTTTTTGGTTCATACATAATTTTAAAAACTAAAGGTTATGTAGACCAAATTATGCCCTCACTTATGCTTTTGCAAAATACTTCAGTTAAGAAACAAATTTCTATTTTCAAGTAAATACTCCAAAACCAAGAAAGAACTAAGTTGTACAGATGCTATTTTCAAATGCTATTGAGAAACTAACCTGATTTCACTGCAAACACACTGCAAAATACTATTTGGATCATGTGTGTAATGTAATCTTTTCATATATCTAGTGCCAAATGTAATTATTTACAACAGTTGAAAAGCTACCAACAATATGCATGAAGTTATTGCAAATTCTTCATTCCCACTTTCCTCAAATTGTTGACCTCAAAGCTCTTCTCAGTCCTTCCTTAGGAAGTGTCTCAAGTAATGACATTACACCAACTAGTGATGAACATGAAGACAGCCGAAAGAGACCATGACATTCTTTAAATGTATAACTTTTTATTAAAGCTCTCCAGTCATGCATAAGTGATAGCCAGGGTTATTGTTGCTCTCCCTCTCCTGGTTTTCTGATTATTATACCTGTTGGTTACACTGCATCTCAAATCAAACTGGAAGCTCACTGAGACTAGGAGAGTCCTCCTTTGAGCACCCGGGTCCATGAGGTTCTCGATCCTTCTGGACCACATTGTACTAAAAGATAATAAAAACTATGGTCCTTCTTGTAAGGTGAGCAGTCTCTCAACATAGGATTATTTTATTTTCCATTATATATACTATTTATTATATATAATTAAACCCTTCTTTTGTGAGCTTCTGAGAAAACTGGAAACAGGTTAATATTTCAAGGCTTCAGTCAGTTACACATAGGGCTTATTAAGAGCAATTTTTCCCAGCCCACAACTGGTCAGGCATGTTCAGGGTAAAGGATGGGTTTTACCTTATTCTAAAGGATTAACCACCAAATAGCTGGAGGCAATCTATCTAAACTCTAAAACGGTATCCTGCGGCCTCTTTCTCAGGTGCCTGCTGGTGTTTCTTGATGGGAGTCATATCAATCACCAGACTAGGAACTGTATACAAAGTTATACTGGCAAGGACGTTCGCAAGGGAGAAGACGGGGGACTGGGCGAGCGTGGGCGTCACTTGCAAATTTCTGAGCAAATTTGCCAAATGAATTCAAGATATTGGCAACACGTTTGTCCTTCTCATTTTCTGACTGTGACATACAACTTTCTGGGCTCCTCAGAGATCTAACCCAAACTGCTTTGGGCAGTATGCAGGCGAGCTGCTGAAAATGTACACTAAGGAAGCAGAGTGATAATCAAGTAAAACTAACGGCCCAGAGCACAGAATAATCTTCGCTATATTCTGGGAAATAAATAGCAGATGACACTCAGTGTCAGTAAATGCAAAGTGGTTGGGAAGAAAAAAATCCTTAGCTGTTATCACAATAACTGGCCTCAAACACACCCTTACCCCTCCCACAAGACATTTCAGAGTCCTTGGAGAAATTCTCCTGGAAACATTGTCTCCATGCTCATGAACAGCCAAAGAGACAAGTAAAAGAATGAGAATCTTTGGGAAAGGAGAAACTGGAGACAGTTATGCCATTCTAAAAATCTACAATAGGAAGCACGTTTTAAATACCATGTTCAGTTTTGTTTGAAGCACCACCACACAAGCAGATCAAGACATATAAGTAGAAAAGGTAAGAGGTGGGTAACAGGTAACCAGATACGGACCAGTCTCCACATCCAACAAGACTCAAACAGACTATGAACATTAGAAAAGGATTGAAGGGAGTAAGTCAAAGGTCAACAAAAATTGAGAGAAGCACAGAGAAGATAAAGGGAGCAATTATTCACTATTTCACAGAAAAAGAGAGGTGTCAAACAGGCAGAATATAAAAGAAAACCAACCGAAGTACCTTACACATGCAGGATAGTTAAAATGCAGAATTATCTCACGTGTTACGAATGACAATAATAATGGATTCAAAGAAGTAATTAAAAACATGAAAGAAATTCACAGAAGTCTATTGAACATGAAATTGAAGTTACACATACATCTTGAATGTTCAGTAAGTTCTAACTGAATTCTCAAGTACTGCAAAGAACATCTACATTTAAAAAATCACCCTGAAAAAAAGAATAGTGCTTTCATCATAATTTAACAGCAAAAGAAAACAAACATAAAATACTCCTTAATTCTTTAGGTTTTAATTTTTAAATAAAAACAGAGACAAGATTCTGTCTATGAGTTATGTTTGTACCATAGATGGCTAGATCCACAGTAACAGGCGCATTACAGATGTCTAAAACAGACCAATCCTCATATAACACTGATAATCAGTCAGTGGAAAGTTAGGGAAAAAAATGTAATATATATAGTATAATATATTTTAATATATATAATATAAACAGATTATTTACTTTTGTATTCAGAATGCTTCCACTGTAAAAGCAGCTGGAAGTCAAAATATGCTTACTGAAACTTTAGCACAATGATGTCAAACTTACAGGCCATACGTATGCCTTGCATGATGCATGTATGTAGCCTACAAAACAGACTCAAACCGAACAGGAGACACTCAGCTTTTACCTTTTCTCAGAAAAACTAAAATCTACCTTCACTGGTCTCACAGATAACCTTCAAAAGTAAATTAATGAATGCAAATTCAAGTTTGTGTCTGAGCATGCTGAAAGCCCAAAACAAACTCAAAAGCTGAAATTTTCCAGGTCCTTGCTAATCTCTTTAAAGAGTGTCTTTATAGATCAGGAACAGTCCCTCAGCATCAACGTACAGTATATTACTGTCAATCATTTCAAAGGAAGAATATGGAAGACTCAAAATTGCTAAAGAATGGGAGAAACAGAGTGAAAACATCGTACAGAATTAGTGGGAAGTAATGCAAAAATTGAGATGAAGAAGAATGAGAAATTAGAGCAGAAAGGAGGTCATTTTCTCATTAAGAGATACTATGATACTGAGACAGAAGAGAAATAAAAGTTGACCTCCGAAGTCTAAAGAGTCGTTTGGTCCCACTGCCATCCAAAAGAACTATCACTAATGTAAAAGAAAGATCTAGTATAAGCTAAAAGGAGCACAAAATCTTGAATTTAATTATTGTGAATAATAATTAAATTATAAATTATCAGTGAGGAATCTGACCTTTTCCTCTGAACCATCAGTTAGCCACAGGCAAAAGCCAGGTCTGAGCAGCAAAGTCCCTACGGAAGACTTGTGAGGGCTGCAGGTGTACATGCCTCCTGGATTTTGTTGCCTGCAACTAACAATTCAACTGCTATAGTATAACCGCTGTCTCCTCTGAAGGGCCACGTGCCATCTAGGAGCGCAGGTCTGTCAGCACAACGGCAATAACAGCATCCGCTGATACACAGGTAGGCAGGTACCTCACCTGCAATCTCTCATTACAACATCCCCACCCCAAGTGACCTCCGCAGTAGGAATGGAAGTAACTGGTACCCAGGGAAGGAGGAAAGGATACACAACAGGCAAGGAAGATATTTTCGACTTCAGTCAAGAGGGGGATAACGTGATACAGTGACGCAGCCAAAAATGAGACTTGATCAATACTCAGCAGAAATATATACACAGACCGATGCTGTTTCAGCAGTGGATTTCACCTCTTGAAAATTAAGATTTGGATAGTACAGAGTATCAGTAATAATAATCATTAATGATGTTATCATTAATAATAACCAGTAGTCTTATACACTAGTATGACCTAGGACTTCAAAAAACCACATGACACTTTATATCAGGCACCCCCAAAAGGTAAGATTTCCAATCCTACTGCTGACAAAAATTTTTCAACATTCAAGGCACACCCACTCACCCATTTATCAAAAATTCTTTTCAAAGAACCTATAAAGGGTTTCACTAGCACCTAAAGAGCTCTTGTTCAACACCAAAAGACCACCAACAAAGAAAAAGCAGCAGAGGGATGATATTGTCTAAGGTTATGCAAACCACCAAGGAAAGTGAGACATCCAAAAATAAGCGTGCACAGCTCCAAGAGGAAGGACAAGAAGGCATAGAAACCCAGCCATTTCAACTCCCCGTTTACCAGGGACAACCAGGGATATCCCTATGGCTGCAAAATCAAACTACAGGAGCATGGGCTGCTGACAGGGATAACACATCTCAGCCTTAATTGCCAGCCTGTGTTCCAGTGACGGAACAGAACCGCATTAATGACGTTTGCTGTCATCCAAGATGCGCTGACTGAATCCAGTCCCAGATTCCAAACTCTGTCAGTAACAAAGCTCTTATAATTGAGTTACTTACAACTTTTTCAACAGCCGGCTTGGCCAGCTGAGGTATAGCCTGCTTGAGAGTGCGTGTCTGTACCGTTAATTCCAACTGGGTAATAAACTGTGCAGCGCTACAAAGTACATCTGACACACTTACAGAAAAAGTTTTGAGATTTTAACAAGATACGCTAAGGTTTTGCTTATGGGAGAGTCCAGAGAGAAGACAGTTGTCACGCTGATGCCCGTGCTCTCCCTCGCAGAAGGGCGCCCGCTCCAGCGAGCCGCAGGCTGGAACACGTCCATGGCAGTACTCATCCACCGGCGACAACAGGTCCCGCAGCTCAGCCCGCAGCCGCCGCCTCGCCTTCCCCCGCTCCGGCCCGGCGAGCGCCGGCGCCCCTCGGGCAGGACCGACGGCAGCCGGGCAGGACCGACGGCCGGCCGAGCTCCCCGCCCGCCGCGCCGCGCTCCGCGGGGCCCGCCGGCGGCGGGGCTGGGCGGGCGGCTGGCCCGGGCCCGCCGACCGGGGCTCCCGGGAAGACGAAGCCGCCGCTCTCAGCCCATCAAGAAGTCCCGGGCGAAGGGAGCCGAGCGCTCGGCCAGGAGAGCGCGGCTGCACCCGAGGCCTGGCAGCCCCGGAGCCCCGCCGGGCACCCGCCGACCGCCGCCGCGTCCCCTAGCACAGCCCACGGCCCGCTGGAGCAGCTGCCCCGCCGCCGCCCTGCCCCTCGCCTCACCTCGCCTCGCCGCCGGCCGCGGGGCCTGCGCCCTCCCCGCGGGCTCCCCCTCCGGGCTCGGGCAGCGGCCCGCCCGCGCCCCGCAACTTCCCTCCGACGGCCGCGGGCGGGGATCGCGCCCGGCCCGGCCCGGCGGCTCCTTCCCGCCTCCGCGCCCGCCTGGCAGAGGGCCGGGCCGAGGGGCCGCTCCCGCCGCCGCTCCCGCAACGCCGCCCGTCCGGCGTCAACTCACCCGGGGAGGCTCCGCGTCCCGCTCCCGCCGCCGCCGAGCCCGGCCCCCCGCTACGGCCCCCGGCGGGGCGGGCGGCGGTGCCTGTTGCTCCATCGCGCTCCGGCTCCTCCTCCTCCTCCCCCCTCCTCAGGGGGCCGCCGCCGCCGCCGTCGCCCCCCGCCGGGCCGATCTCGATCCCGGTCCCGCTCCGGGCGCCCGGCCCACGGCGCCACGTTCCGGGCCCGGCTCTGAGGGACCCGCACTGCCCCGCGCCCCGCCCCCGGGGCCGGGCTCCGGTCGGACCCCGGACGCCCCCCGCCTGACGGCGCCAGGCCCGCTCCGGCGCGGCCCTGCGCCGGACGTCCTGCGGCTGGAGCCCGGCCTCCCCGAGCCGGCGGCGGCGGCCTCCCGCCCGAGGCGGGCCGTTGTGCTGCCCCCCGCGCCCGCCAAGGCAGCCCGCGGCTCTCCTCTGCGGAGGTCCGGGCTGCGCGGTGGCCTGGCGGGGCTGAGGGCGAGCCCGGCCGCCGGTCGGGCCAGACAAAAAAAGCGAGCAGCCTGCCTCTTCAGCTGACTGGCGGCCAGCGCTCCCGAGCCCCACCGTCACGGAGAGCAGAGCTCCAAAATGGTTGCATTGCCATGAAAGTGGAAGACCATCTCCCAAAGGCGGCAGCGGCCGTAGCGACAGCTGCGTGAGGGTAAGTGGGGTTCCACATCGTACCTCTGCGGGGTTCAGGCAGTGACACTGGTCACTGACGGCGCTGCTCGTACCCGGCACAGCTAGGCTCATCCTTGGCTTTCTCATCACATTTGTACCACCGGCATCCAAACTCAAGCCTTCCAAATGCCGTAGACCCACGCCTGTTGAAATGAACAGGCAAGCAGACCTTGCTTGCTGAAGACTCTCGCGCTGTGAATGATACATAATAAAGAAATAATTTCTTGTCTCAGTGAAAATTAGATGCCACTTTACCGTAGTGGAATTTAATAACAGCTCCCAAACTTAGTCTTTCATGGAGAAGTCTCAAACTTCAGAAACCTTTCTGCAATAAAATGATGAACACACAGGCATCAGCTCGAAGGTTTGACTTCAAATGACTGAGATCAAAGTTAAGGTTTAATTAGAAAGCAGGTCTTAGTCAGGACCCAGGCAAAGGAACCAAGCAAAGCAGTTAATTTTTTTAACAATAGTGGGATGTAAAGAAGACTGAGAAATAAGTTCTAGAAGTTTCCTATTTCTAAGACCAATTACAGTTAATTTGCAGAATTATGTCAATTATCTTCTCATCTGTAATGATGCCGATCTTTTTAAAATCACAGGTAACCAAATCCCAAAGGTATGGGCTTTTGCAGTGCACCTGATCACAAACCTAGGCCAAACACACCAAGTCTTTGTGATTCTTCTATCTAGCAAATGGCAGCTGAGTATTCCCTTTTACTTCAGATGAGCTACAGTAAGTGCCAGAACTCTCTGAGGACGTGCCAGCTGCACGTGTCCACCAGAAAGGGAATGGCTTTAGGGGACAGACATGCGTTTCTTCTGGTTTATCACCCCTGGGGATATGGAGCGGATTTGAACCAGTGGGGTTTTTTTTTCATTCAGATGCCCATGGATGTTCCCCCATGCAGTTCATTACGAAAAATAAGAATGTACAAGATTGGCCATTTTATCATTAACAATGGTTAATATCAAATATCTCCAAACACACAGTATCTCTGCACTGGGCATGTATGGGAAAGCCTGACTCAGGCATGTCTTGCCTTAGTTCCTATGTGACCTTGGTTTACTTCATAATGCATTAGGCTTTATTCTTTCCAAACCAATTTTCAATAAGTGTTTTTAACCATAAGATTCATGTCTTAGAACAAAGTTACAGAATTGCTCCCTCTTAGTCAATAATGAAATTAATATCCTCTAGGAGGAGGCACACAGCCCAAAATTTTCATTTAACAGCCAGGTAAACAAAAAATTGTTTATCTCTCAGTTCAATTCCTAGTTCTTCTCTGGCAGGAACTTACACATCTTACATACATCGCTTGTTATCACGTTGTCTTTTACTCAGTCCGTCCTAAGAGAAATAAACATAGTACACGCTTTTTAAGAAGAGACCAGTTAGAACCTACCTGCAGATGATAACTTTGCTTTGAAAGCCTATCAACCGCTCCACAGATCACCACACTGTTGAGTCCACCAGCCCAGCACTTAGCTTTGCCTGAAGTGCAGAGTGCCACAAGCTCCATCAGTAGTTCTGCATCAAAACTGAATATTAGGAGTATCACCACATTCCAGTATTTAAATGGTGGCTACAAAGAAGATGAAGACTCCCTTTCTACAAGGAGTCTCACGGAAAGGACGAGGGGCGATGGGTACCAGTTACTCCTGGGGAGATGCCAACTGGACACACAAAAATTTTTCACAATGAGAACAATCAGCCCTTGGAATAATGTCCCTGGGGAAGTGGGGGATTCCCCAACACTGGACACTTAAGGTTCAGCTGGACGGGGGGCTGGGCCACCTTGTCTAGACCATGCTTTTGCCAAGAAAGGTTTGACCAGATGATCCCTGAGGTCCCTTCCAACACGGTATTCTATGATTCTATGAAGTGTCCTCAGAAGTCTGTCGGCAGCGTTTTGTGTCAGGTAATACTATGTCTCAGGCAAAAGCTCAGCAAACTTAGTATTCCTTTTTTTCATCCATGAGGACTAAGCATTAGTTCCATGCCTAACCTAGAAACTGGAACAGAAGAAACAAGGAGTGTAGATGGTGATGAAACTAGCCTAAAAAATGTTAGTAACTTAGTTCATGAGTTTTCCTGATACTCTCCTTGAGTCAGAGAGCTGGATGAAAGGGAACATGACTATTTGTGTTTTCATGTATACACAGCAGTCACTTCAGTCTTACAAAGTTATTTTTATTTAGCAATTGCATCTTCAACAGTTATTCCATTATTAAGATTTTTCTTAAATAAAAAAAATCCTGCTTTTCATAAAAAAGCTATAATTAACAGAAGTCACTTCCTCTTTTTTTCACCTCATTTTCTGAAATGATGTAGAAGGAACAGCACGCTTAGAGCCAGATTCTTCCTCATTTTCATGGAGACGCTTTCTTGTTGTGGTTGGCTAAAAGAAAGAATCAGCAAGATGACTACATAAAATCAGGTTAAGACAGAACCTAACTGTTTTGCTTGCTATGGAATTACAGATGTTGAATAAAATCTCCTTTCTGTGACCCAAAAAAGCAGTATGACTAACAAATGCTTCTCTGCCAAGATCTATCTAATTATATTAGATCCTTCTCATATAAGACACTGCCCTCAGCTTTATCTTCCACTCCCATTTAATACTCTCCTAATTAGCATCTGGTAATGAATGCCGCAATACCATTCTAAACTTTCACTAACATGAGAATTTTTCCTTGAACACTAAACATTTATGACTTGAATCCATCAAAATATACATGTTCAACAATTTAATTTTAAATATATGAATAACACTTTAAAGCCTAAGAGACTGTTTCTATGCATTTAAACAAAGTGGCTTGCCAAGGGTCTGTTGCTTCTATTCAGAAATGAAGAGATAGTTAGCAGACCGCTACATATAGCCAAAATGCACATTTCTAAGTTCTCAAAATTAATTTATTTTCTTATTATGGATTACTTTGAAATCTAGTTTCTCTATGCATTCAAGTACTAATCTTCAAGTAATCTGTCACCCGTACCATTTTTGATGTTTGTGGTGGATTCATACTGGCACATGTGTGAGCAAGTAGCTGTTGAAATGTTCTCTTCATATCCTCATCCTGTGAAAAAACAGCAGTAACTCTAAGTAAGTTATGGAATATTTAAGGGAAAAGCCTACATTTTGGCTAATTAAATGGATCAGTCATTAAAGAATGAATGAATGAAGGAGAAAAGAAGGTTCCCCTGCTTCCTCCCAAAGCAAACACCTTCCTGATACGGCTTCACCAAGGGCAAGTCCTGCCGACCAACCTAGTGCCCTTCTGTGATGCAGTGACTACATCAGTGGGCACTGGAAAAGCTACAGATGTCAACTATCTGGATTCCTGTAAGGCCTTTGACACGGTCCTCCACAACATCCTTATTCCTAAATTGGAGAGAGATGGATTTGATGGATGGACAAGTAATTGGCTGGATGGTCATATCCAGAGAGTAGTGGTCAACAGCTCAATACCTGGATGGAGAAAGGGAGGAGTGGTGTCCCTCAGGGGTCTGAACTGGGACCAGTAGTGTTTACTAGCTTCATCACCAACATAGGCAGTGGGATCGAGTGCACCCTCGGCAAGTTTGCAGTTGACACCAAGCTGAGTGGTGCAATTGAGCTGACACGCCTGAGGGATGAGATGCCATTCAGAGGGACCTGGACAAGCTCAAAAAGTGGGCCCATGTGAACTTCATGAGGTTCAACAAGGCCAAGTGCAAGGTCCTGCACCTGGGTCAGGGCAACCCCCGATATCAGTACAGACTGGGGGATATGCCCCCCAGTAGAATTTTGAGCAGATGGTTTTCTTACAGTCCTGGTAAGAAAAAATAGTTCTATTTCATTCTACAAAGACACAGTTTCCTCTCAGTAACTACTTAGCTAATACTAGTCAAGCTAAAACTGAACTTGCAGTATCATTCAACAAAGTAGAACAACACTGAAAGAACAGAACATAGAGGCTAGGAGTTTATGCAAGTAATTCATTAGTCAGCCTCATCAGAAGAGGCCTCATCAGGACTTAGGGCCTGCTTTCACCAAAACAGAGTTATTCACTCTTGAAAAAACAAGTATTTGCATTATAGTCTTGCATTCTGGTCTCATGACGACTTCCCTTTCTAACAGCATATTTTCACTTCCACTAGCTCAGCTTCATCAGTATCCCAAATTTGGGTAGTTTTCATTACCACACCGCCCCCAAAGCAAACCTGTTGTACACCCTAAAAAAAAAAAAACCAAACAAAAAAACCCCACCACACAAAACCAAAAAAACCCCACAAACCCACAAAACAACCGCCCCAAAAAACATCCAAACCCACATACCAAACTTTCAAACAAAACATTATCCTAAAAAGCACCCCGCAGTTATCCTTAACATAAATAAGTCCATAGAACGTCTTAAAAGTTGTACACAAACCCTTGGAGCATTTCACTGAAGTGAAGTTTCCCTTTTGAAAACCCAAATGATTATCAACAAATGTTACATTATTCATCGAGCATTCACATCTCGACACAAGTTCACTGGATAGTACAGTTCATTCTCTATTTACCCGAAGCGGTAAGCCAGAAGCTGCCATTAGTGGAAGGAAAGCGTCTGGGAGAAACACACTGCAAAAGTGGATGAAGGGGACTTACTAGTCTCATTTGTGCATAAACAGGCCTGGTTGCAGAAGCATTAAGAGGAGGGAAGGACAGCACAGGGGAGGGAAGGGCAGCAGAGATCCTTTGTTAAGAGAAGCTAGTTTAGCAGCAAGTCAGGCATGTCTCAAGAGAGAAATCTAGCACAGAACCTCATTCTGGTTCAGCTGACAGTAACCAGGGTGCTCTTGGTATATGCCCGGCAACCTCAGGGAACAGGAAATCAGTGCAAACAAGATGTTTAGTTGACATCACATACTCCCTGTTGTAAAAAGAAAATCTCATTCTCTATTTTCAGCAATTTCTCCTGCAGGAATTTGATTAGGATGGGTTGTTATGGATTAGCTGCAAACCCTAAATCAGGCGTCCAATCCTGAAATCAAGCCCTTAAACCTTTCCCAGGACTGCTCATAGTGGTTTAATACAGATCTTTTCCTTTGGCTGAGCTTTGAACAGCAACTATGTGTTCACCAAATGAACAATTGATCTAGAACCAAAACCAGGCATTTATTCTAAACAACTGACTGAAACTAACAGGTTGTATAATTTTGTTCCATTATCACAGCAAAGATGGGGAAACTCAAAGAGAAGTGAATGGGACATTCACTGCTAGAGTCATTTAGAAATAAGGATCATTAGCTCCTAAGGATTTCAAGTGTTTTAAGTAGGTTTTTTGAGTGAAGGCAGGGGAGGTTTTTTCTAAGCTATGGAGAATTGCAGTGTCTCCTTTTTAGGTTTAAATATGTTCTTAATGGCTACAAAAAGGCTTTTATGTGAATATCCAGTTTATTTTATACAGAACTGGGACTTGTCTTTTTTTCCAGTGGCACCTGATTTGACTGGGGCTACATTTGAGTTAATGGGTAAGATAGGTAAGATAAATATTTTTCCATTTATGTAACAAAACACCCGAGTTTTTCTTCAGCATGCAACCAAACTAATCTTGTCCAATTCAAAAGATGCCAGTGAAGTTTTCAGAGGCAGAAACAGCAATTGTTTATATGCCTTTGAAAAATGTTTTATTAAGTACCTGGTAAATACTGATGAGACATCTCCACTGAGTAGTACTTAGGTATAAGCAGCCCAGTAAGTTTTAAAGCAAAGAATGGACTAAACAGCACAGGTATTAAAACCACTACTTTGAAAGCACTACAGGTTTAAATAATTGGTTTTTGGAGATTTTTTTTGGAGAACATGCTTACTTTTAATACCTGAAAAATTCCCTAGTGGACCCAAAATCATTAGAGAGGGCTAACAGGCATTAGCTGTACGCATAAAGTATGCGTCTGTTGTGTTTTTTTCCACACTAACTTTTAAAGACAATACTTACAGACAACACAAGAGGGAGTGGGGAGCCAGTAACTGCTCCTCACTACTCACAGAAACAGGACTCAAGGAGCTCTTTTGGTGGTAGTACTCAACATGTGTGATATCTAGAACTGAACACACTGGATGTTGGCCTTCCAAGCAGGCAGTCTACATCTGATAACTCTTATCATTATATTATCTTATGATAACATATAGATATAACAACATAGAGATAACATATCAGATAACATCTGACAACTCTTATAATTGTTATCTTATGATAACAACTGACACTCTTAGTAACAGCCCATGAAGGGAAATGGTTTAAAGAATGGCATCTGAATGCTAGATGACATTTGGATTCACGGTTATGATGTTTTCTGAAACTTTTTGTCTTCAAAATTAAATGTAAGAGGTGTCCCTAAAGTCAATATATAATCAAGATGCTAACAGCTTGCATTTACATACCAAAATATCTCAGATTCTTAGCTTGTTGAAATCACTATTTCCCATTTCCCATTACATATACCAGCAATTCTTAAAAATCAGTGTAGCATGGTTTATCAATAACATCTCCTGCTCAGAATTATAATCCAAATGTAAGAATCTACATCAGTTAACTCACTGTAGAAGTTACACACAAAACTACAGTAGTAAATGCCAGGAATGCCAGGAATAATTTTCTGATGCCCAGCAGTATAATTAGGACAAGTTAATGAGTTAAAAAGAGTCATCCAAATGCATTTTCTGTCTCGGGAAGCTGCCAGCTGTTGAGCACTGAGTGATACTCCCCCGCTTCCACTCTGTTTCCTATGGTCTTTACCTAAGCATCTGAAACCAGACACTGTTCCCAGCGGGAGAATATGAATAGCATTATGTTCGGCACAAGTAAATAGAACCCGTTTTGTGGCTCAGAGGTAGACTGGGTGACTTTCTTCAGCCTTTTCAAGCAAAAATACCCAGAAAAGCTCAGTAGTCACCTCTGGAATGCCAAAAGACCACCTAAAGACTACTTCTCACAAACCTAACCTGACCATAACAGAAGGCAGGGCAACCATCACCTCCTGCTCAGAGGGTTCCCAAACCAGTGACACTTAATTCATGTTCATCATAGTAAGAACATAGTAGTCCTGGACACTTGCCAGAAAGAAACTGCAGGATTCTACACTGCCTGCCCACACAAACAATACAAGGAAGTGGGACTGTTAAAATGCTCAAAGAAGGAGGTCCATCCTGTCAGAACCACAATCAGACTTGGTCTCTAAAAAACACATCTTGTAGTCTCAGATGTTAAAGAGCTCTGAGAAGGGTGTCTCAAAGGATACAGAAGCTGTTGGTTGTATTGAAAGAAGGTATTCAGCAGAATACTCCATGCTTTTTATGAAGTCTTCTCTGTGGGGACTAAAACTCTGAAAGCACAGACTAGCTGCAGATGTCGACTAGGCTTTATTTTCTGAGAAAAAAATTCCAGAGACCCAGGATTTTCCATTAAATTCAGAACTGATCATGGAGGTGTACAAAGGGTGTTGAAACAGGACAAGAATTTGGAGAGGAGTAGCTTAATACCAGTATCCTTGAACAAAAATAAAAACAGAGGGACCTGTCAACCTCTGCTGTTGAGCTGGCACCACACCTTCCCGCAGAAGCCAGCTGGCTGGTAGGAAAGAATTAGTGACAGAAAAGTTGGCATTAAATAGAGCAACAGACTTGCCACTTGCTGGATGGTATGGCACAGAAAGACCTGTACCTATCACTTGTGCTCAACTGCTAATCTAGAGTGTTGACCCAGGTAGATATTTGCAAGCTCTACCTACTCCATGTCTTCCTGAGCAGACTATGAGGATCTTATTGTTGGCATTTACCGTTAAGGCCACTGAATTCTGATTCTCTTAACATCAAAATCAGTTTTATCTTCCTCCCACAAAGGAAAAACAGCTGATTTGATGGAAAGGCCAGAGATGACAGGATTGCAGGAGTCCTGACAAACTACTAACCAAAGGTGATAGGCTGGAACAGGACCTACTTTAGCTTGACAGGACTATTTGGTACACTACAATGCCTATAAAACATGATCTAGAGTCAAGCATCCATGGGATAACCACAGAATAGTGAACATATAAACTGTGAAACACCTTTTTCCAGGTGGACCGGTGGACAAGTTATAGAATCTGAGTCCTTCTCCACTCCTGAATACAGGTTACTGAAGATGTATCAACCATGAGATATAGCAGATTTAGTCCAAGAGAATTACATTACTTGGCAAGGACCCAAGCTGCTTTGAGCCACCTTTATTATATGACGATGTAATAATGATCATGAGACCAAGGACAAAAAGCTCTCTTATACAAGTTCTTACGGCTGTTGCCAAGGGTCCCGACACAGGTAGCAATAAGACGCATTCTAGCATGGGTCAGGCTGCATCAGGAGGTAATCAAATTGGTCAAGGCTGAGAAATGCCCTCAGCCTGTGCAGAGGGGGTATACGAGGTTGTGTGAGCTGCAGTGCTGCTAGATAGTTAAGTCACAAAGACAATGCATTATCCAGATAATAAAGAGAAAAGGCAACAGACAAAAAACTAAGGATAGTGTGGCCACTTTGGAGAAGAGAGGAATAAGTTATGGATTCCTTTTTCACTCTGGCAGAAGAGTGCGTGATGTGGCAAGGTAAAACCTACGTACGGGGACTTCATGATAAGGTGGAGGGCAAAGGAGAAGTCAAATTAAAAGCAAAATCAAGCAAAGATGTGTTTAGGGTGGGAAAAGGCACAGATCGGCATCAGGCGATGCTACAAGACTACAAATAGCAGCAACAACTGTTGAAAAGGACCATGAAACTGAAGGACTGAGAAAGCATACCGTGCTGTAAAACAGCAATAGGAAGGGGTAGGAGCTAATGAAAACTTTGCCAGGGACAGGGGCCAAGAAAATAAACACACTGATGAACAACAGGGGGTCTAGCTGCCTTTGCAAGAGGAAAAAAAAAAAACAGGAAAAGAAGAAAATCTGTGTGCTGCAGAGGCAGCATTTGCTTATGGGGAGAGCGAAGAAGCAATCCTGTTCTGTATGCTGCAAGAAAGAGAAGGCTCCATTCCACAAAGACTTTGACACAACAAGGTGCTGCAAGATCATCTTGCTTCCAGAGAGACACGAAAGCAGTCTGTTCGGTTTAGAACTGTCCAACAGGAAAGTGGTGGCTACAGTATCTGGGGTAATGTCATCCTAAAGGTTGGGATCTGATGGCTCCTCTTCCTGCACATCACTGACAATGCCCGTAAAACAAACAAATAATTCCTAAACATTTGGTCTTTTCTTTCTCTCTTCTCTTTCTGTAAGTAGGCAGCAGTATCTGTCCAGTCTTACAGCAGCCAGCAGAAGCTGTATAGCCAGCTGTCAGGCAGGCGGCAGTGCGTGCCCATGAGAAGCGCCAAACGACAGCTGCTCTTCTGCTGGCTGCTGTCAGAGACAATCTACAGACAGGCAGACTTAAGCTCTGACTTAAGATAACAGTTGTTATTCCCATGAAGCTAAAGAATTAAAGCTCTCATTGCCCATCATTGTATCCCTTTTATGGTGTTCTCCACAGAGCAGGATCAGGTACGCATTCCATCCCTGGTGACCAGAGCAGTAAGTGCGCCCCTGCTTCCTTGAAGAAGCAAATTACACTCTATCAACAAAACCTCTTAACGTTCAGGCTATTGAACTGCCTTTGAATTTACATCAAGAAGTTATCCCCAGAACAACCCAGCTTTGTTAAAACTCCATTCCTACCTGAAGCCAAGGATGCTCTAAGGCTTCCTCTGTTGTAAGACGTTTGCTTGGATCCACTACTAACAGCTTCTTCACAAGATCCAGTGCTAAGATAATAAAGATAGTTGGTTGGCACATGATCAATAAATTAATTACCTGAAAATAAGTTCTGCAATATGCATACGCCAAAGCTATGTGCAACAACGTGTCTTACAACACTTCAGAACAGTGCCCAAAAATACTGGCTGGGCAGCTCACTTTTTCCTATGCAGAGGGTGGCTGTAACCATTTTTCCTTCACATGCGCACGATTTCAGTGCACCAGAATTACCAGTGGATATACCGAGCATGTCCACAATTTATGTAATAAGCATGCATAGGAAGTTTAGCGCTTTCCTAAAAGCTTCAGTATTACTGTGGACAAGCAAAGACAGCTTAATTTAGTCTCCTCGTTTCCACTGTCTTGGAAAGCAGGTTATCCATCTGGGAAGATGGGAAAGAAGAGACAAGACATATACATGTATGCTCAACTTAATCACATAAACTTTATTTTCTTAGGAAACTGCTTAATAGACGCTGTGAAAAATATGGCATTTCTGTCATATTTTATGACTCCAAATTTCCCATAAAGGAATTTTGGCAACATTTATTTTCCATTGTATCTGATTATTCTGTTATACATACCATTAGGACTATATATGACCTTAACATAATTTCCATTCTCTTATATGTCTGACTTAATATTGAATAAGCTTCAAATAATTCAGGAAGGAGTTATATCTGGTAATTTTATTAGAAAAAAAATCATCACATCATTTATTAGAAACTCCTCTGCATGTACAAAGGAGTATCTAAGGCAAACACTACAATTATTTTCTGCATATAAAATATCCTGAAGAAGAAAAGCATGCAGACAGCAACTATCATTTTAGTTTGCTATTCAAGAACTCAACTAATTTTGCAGACTACTTAGCTTAGAGTGGGCCAAACTTATAGTTGATTCCACAAATTTGGCTACTATTTTAAGCTCAAAGACTACACCATGAAATTACTCTTAACGTTCCTCTCTTGGATTTCTAACTCATACCCCTTAAATTCCTGGCATTTTTGGTTCAATGCTTGAAGATTCTTTGAGCAAGGCAAAGTTTGTAGACCAGCTGGATAAAGTCAGAAGAAAAAGTGAAAAGAGGAAAAATAGCCATAGGTGCCCACAAATTCTATACTTCAGTAGTCAATAAAGCTAAACATTACTAAGAAATCTCTTCAGTGAAAATGTATCTACGCTTTCCAATGCTTCAAATTTGAACTTAAAAAAACCAAAAACATTTTTAAGACACTAATTTAAACAGATCAACATGCTATATGTCATACAGCTGACAGGAAGTTAAAGGAAAACAAAAACGACAGAAAAAGAGCTAGATATTCAGCTACCCATTGTAATGGAGTCATACCCATCTCTGATACATGCTTCCATTCTTTTGGAATGAATGTGTATTCTCCACGAGTGATTTGATCTTTCAGAGACAGTCGAGTATTTTGCTCATTAAATGGTGGATATCCACACAAGCTACATAAAAGAAGAAAATAAGATAAATAACATAGATTCTGTCATAGCAAATGAAACACTAAACTCACACATTTTAAAGCATCTGCTATCGTAGCATCTTTTACACATATATAGTTTTAAACACACTTTCACTTCCTAATAAAGATACTGAAGTTGCCAAGTCTTGAGCCATGTATGTCAATGACTGCCCAGCAAAGGTACGCAGCATCTACACATTATCTTACCATACAAAAAGAATAACTCCTAAACTCCAGCAGTCCACAGCTCGGCTGTATCCAGCAGTCCCAAGTGAATTTAGAACCTCAGGAGCAAGATACGTGGGAGTACCACATAATGTTTTCATAAGAGAAGTTTCTCCAAGAATCTTGGATTGTCCAAAATCTGTAATCTTGTATTTAAAAATGGTAACACCACATTATATATTAGGATTGATTGTACTAGAACATACCATAGTGTCAACATACATCAGGAGGTAACATTACGTTTCTTCCTTCCAAGTCAGTTCCAGTACATGACTATGAACAAAATTTACCCCAAACATCATTAAGTATTCAGTAAACAACAACTGAGAACAGGAGAGGAGGAATAGGGAGAAATATGACAGAGGATCACACTTTACACTAGCACAAAGTACTCTCAGATTTGGATGTAAATGGACAAGCACAGAATAAAGGAACTGTAGCCTATGAGAAGAGATTACTTGAAAAATAAGATGTTCAGCATGCAAATCTATTCAATGCTTTATCTGGGGGGTAAAAAAAAACCCACCCACAAAAAGAGAAAAACCCAACCCTAACCCCCACCCCCCAAAAAACCCAAAACAACAACAAAAAAAACCTGTCACCATACAGCCTGGATATATGTAGAAATAATTTAGATATTATTGAAAAAAAAAAGTATTGATGTTTGAAGTTGTGTACGCAATTAAGTGCTATACAAGCACATTTCTCAGTTGTTCTTAGATAAGTATATGGCTTTAAATGTCCACAAAAGTAAAATTAAATTTATGAAAAAAACCTCAATGTTTTAAGCTGCTTCATAGTTTGTATGACTAATTCTATAATATTTTTTTCTGCTATGTTTAACTAAATATTGAGAAGAATGGAAAGGAATACTCCCAAATTTCTAGATTAACAGGAAGAAATGTAACTTTCCTTACCTTTATAAGACATGTCTCATCAGAAGATGAAAGTAGCACGTTCTCTGGCTTTAGATCTCGGTGTATAATTCCATTGTCATGAAGATACTAGATATATAGAGACATATAACCAAAGAAAAACAGACAATTAACTTTTTTTTAAATGTAAGCTTTCCAATTTTTCATATAACAATGGCAGGATAACTGAAATGGTTGTGTAAGAGGCATGCGTGCATTTAAAGCTACACAGTTTATGACTCTCTCTTCTCAAAATACAAACCCCCACCAAGTTTAGAAAGCATTATGCTTCAAATATCAAATCTCAACGCAAGCACAGTGTGTAGACCTGGCAAGGTGTTCCATTGTTCCCATTCACTGGAAAGCTATGCTTCTTTCTTCATCTCAGTAAAACCAACAGAACTAAGGAAGACCAAAGTCCTGTTGCCTTTGTAGGAATTCTGGTTTTCAATCTCTCCCCTTTTCCTTTCTTTTAGTCATTATGATTGTCTGATCATACCCATACCAGTCCATGTTTCAGACTGCAGAGACAGTTAAGTTCACCATGCCACAACAGTCCTCACACTGGTAATAGTATACAGATTTAAAAAACACCTCAGTTGTCAAAGAGCTGGAGGCGGAAAAAGGGTTCAAAAACCTGGTGATATAGCTAGGAAAAGCGAGGAATGAGGAGATACAAGATCAATGTCAGGTTAAATATACAAAGGGTTTTGAAAAAAGTCACTTCCTTGAGGCAAGTGTACCATTGTTTCCTTATCTGTAGTTCTGCAGTCTACATGCAAGTCTACTATCCACTTTTCTACTGCTCCAAATCTGAGAATAGAATCTAGCTTCACTAGGAGCTAGATTCTCATTAGAAGAACGTTTGACAGCAAGGAAGGATCAAAATCTAGTCATAAATGACTGATATATTAAGATACAGTTAAGTCTGTGTTAAAACTAGGAACAACATTGATTCTAACTAGTAGCACAAAATACGTACTAGAGATGTCTTCACATTTACACTGAAGGGAAGCTTTTCTTTATTATATCTGAAGATATAGTATCATTATGAAGTAGAAGGTAATGACACCACTTTTATTATATGAACAGCTGTCCCAAAAACAAGAACTGGGGAAAAATACAGTGGTTTACTCAGTAATGAGGAAGATAACTCTAGGTTTATTATTTATTAATACCTCCCACAGAACAACTATTAAGTTTTTATTTGGCAGTTGCAAAGACATTAAAATTGAGTCAAAAGAAAAAAGGAAAAGAATTGATCTGAAAGTATATTCAGGTCCAGACGATTAAGTTTGATGTAGAAAGCAATCCTGCAGAAGTTACTAATGAAATATGCTTATAATTTCATGAGTTTAGAAGAAATTTATCTAAGCACTCAATATTCAGTACTTGAGATCTATTAAAGTAGTCTTAATCTGTTGTCTGCTGAACTGAAATGCTTATAGCATCTGATTGCTGATTTTTTTGAAGGCTACTACATTGATGAGTCTTTGCCCACACACTACTAGAAGTCTCACGATATCCTGCCATCAATAAGCACAGCCTGTATTATTACTTTAGTCCCTGTGTTTAATAAGTAGGAGCGTTTGAATGTTCTTTGGCTGCATTGAGGTAATGAATCTTGTTAAAGCAACTTAAGAGTGCTGTGCTGATTGCTTGCATGGATTTCAGAAGTGACAAGTGACAGAAAAATCCATCTGACTGACGTTCATATGCATAACTATATTTTTCTTGGTACAATTCATGGCTATGTACCTTTACAGCCAGCAGCATCTGATAAAAATACAACTTGCAGGTAGCTTCTTTCATCTTGATTGGCCTTGACACTCTGTCATACAATTCTCCTCCTTCCATCCTAAAAGAAATGCAGGTAACAAGTCAATATATTTCTTCCAAAAGATTCATCTCATTAGAGACCAAAACATTTGACTAATTTGACTACAGAGAAGGAATATATTTCTGAAAATGAATAAGCAATGTCCTAAACACAGCACACATACCGCTGAATTAGGCCTGATCGCCTGAGTCTTCACTGGGAGTTGTTAAAAGATTTTTCATCAGCCTCCTCTTATGAGCTCAAAAATCAAAAAAGTAGCAGCAATCTGCAACAGCAGTGTAGTGGGCAACTATCCAGGCACTAAGTGCCTTCAAAGCGTAGAAGGATTACTCTCCTGGTTATCCTAGTTCCTAATTTTACAGAGGTTTCAGAGAACAGTGGAGGCCAGCAAAAGAAAAACAAAACAAAACAAAACAAAACAACAGCCCTCCCTGAGTTTAGAACTATTCACATTCTTTGTGGCTATAAAAAACATTTCATTTTATGCATTTACTTTCAAACAAGTTACTTACAGTTCCAAAACAATGTAGTAATCCTCTGCTTCAAAGAAGTTTTTGATCTTGATTAAGCAAGGCTAATAAAAAAGGAAACACAAATGGGCACACACAGAAAAGTAGAATCATCTGTAAAAACTAACATTATCCACAGTTTATCATGCTAAAGTTCCTATTTCAGTATGATTTCAACCATGCCAGTTAAACTAACACAACACAAGTGTCTAGCACCCCAGGCTTTGGCAAACACTTACTATTGAAGTCTAGTGTCTTCTCCCCCGTACCTCCACACAAAAAAAACAAAAAACTCAACAAGTATCCTTTTTTTTTTCCAGTTGTGAGTTACCATACCCTCAATATTTATTTTATATTCAATACTACCTTGGCAAGCAACGGAAAGTTCATTAAGCTATGCAAACCTTCTACTTAACAAAAGTAAAAGAAATGCCTTTTGAGGGGCAGGGGAGTGGGGGACGATGCGGGGAAAGAGGGGATACAAATTCAAAAGATTGCCAGTGGAATCCAATCTTTGTATTTGGTTATCTGGCAGTATTTACAAAAACATGCATCAAGGAACGATTTCTACAACAGTGGTTCAGGTTGAAACTTCTCCTGTGAAGTTTCTTCTCAAATTTACATCTCAGTTATTCAAGGTTTTAAAACATCAAATCTGTAATGACGAATATTTAAAAGAAAAAAAAAGACGTGTTCAACAGACTTATTTATAAGAAAAATTATATGCATTGTTTAATATTTTCTAAACAGATAAAACTGATCTTTAGTTACTACACTAAGGTCAGTGAACTACAGAAGTACAGTAGGCAGCAAAAAGGAATAAAAATGTACAGTAACACTCACATGATCTATTTTCTTCAAAATTTCAATTTCTGTATTGATATTAAAAGCTGGGTTCTATTAAAAGAATAAAATATCATATTGGGTAAGAGTGCTGTTCTGGAATAAGACACATGAGAAATAAGAGACAGTACCAGAAAAGCCATCATTTCATGTCCCTTGCTACTTTAAGTGACCATAACATATAACCTTTTCCCATAAGCTGATCGGGTACCTTCAGTGAATTAAATGAACAGCCTGCTCTCACTGTCTGTAGCAAGATATTGCTCCAGGCATGTCATTTCACTGCAGGTTAGAAATCTCCACCTAATCTCCAAACTACAAAAAATCTGGTCTATATCGGTATTGTCCTTTAAACAGGTTTCCTCCCTCCAAGACGCTTTGCGTATGGGCTATCCCTAAAATTAAACGCTACTCTCTCCTAGCCTTTATTTTGCGTGACAACATAAACAGATTCTTTTAATCTGTGGCTTAGGCTCAACTCATGAAATCAACGCAGCAGGTATTTTTTTTGCTCTTCTCCCAAGCCAAATCAATCACCTTTGAACACACACGATCAAATCCATATACAACATGCCAAATGCAGCCCTACCTCTGTTTTGAACAGTGGCGTTTCTTAATAATTACAATTCATAGCAGCATTTCTTAATCTTTATTAGAAATGTTCCAAAATTGCATTTTGCAATTCTCAATCACATTGATGTCACACATTCATCTGCAGATAACTATATCTACCTCCTCCTCTGAGCTAGGGAAAGTGTAGATTGTAGCAGGAATTTTCACTGATCTTGAAGTATCCGGTCTTGCACTATTAAACATTATCCAACTTCTATTACTCCAGCATACAAAAGTATCAGTTCTTCATACACGATACTGCAACCTTCCTTTCCATCAACAGAGACTTTGGGTCAGTGCCAAAGGGCGGAATTAGCATATTCCCACTTTTTGTGCTATGATCTCTACACGTGACAGCACACAAGACAAACCTCAAGGCAAATTCTCAAAACTTCCATGAGTAACTAATTCTGCTCCCACCAAAGCCTCCTTGCATCGCTTCTTCAGCCAGTTACCTTTCCATCTTAGAATTTTTGTCTTTACAAAAATATTTTCCACATCAAGTAGCAGTTTCTCACAGAGTGCCCGATGAAATACTGCGTCAGTTTGAACAGATTCTATATATCGTATCTGTGCTCTGAAGCCCATTTTCTCATGAAAGAAGTTAATAAGGTTAATCCAACTTAACTTTAGTAAATCCACAGCAGCACAACTTACATAACTACTCCTTCCACGCACTTTTGCCTCTAACAGTATTTTTCTTCAAAGTTCATCCTATACCCTTATATAAAATGAGAGTAATAGATAAGAAGTTGCTTGGATCTCTTTCTCATGTTGGCATAAAGCCTCATGGCTTGTTCTCCTTCAAATTCAGGCTTCTGCTACAAGACTAGAAACATGAAAAGCCCTTCCCAAAAGGCTTCATATGATTTTATTAAAAGGTATTATGATGGAGAATACAACAAAATTAGCAGAGTTTGTAAATTTTTCGTCAGACTCCGCTGGTTATGATATGCCTATTTGATGCATTTTAGGAGATAAACCCCCAAGACTCCCCACCACCCTCTGTATATACCACATTAAGAAACAACCCTAAATTATGAACATAATGAAATGTGGTAAAAGAATAAAAGCTAGCATTTTTTACAGAATTCCATAGATTCTGTAAGATCAAAAGGCATTTTGGAATTACATATAGGAGACATTAAGTGAGAAAATCCTCTTTAGCTGAAGAGAGCTGGGCGGTCAGAGAGGTTATCAGATATTCCATGGCCACAGAATCACAGAATCACAGAATCACAGAATCACAGAATCACAGAATCACAGAATCACAGAATCACAGAATCACAGAATCACAGGTTGGAAGGGACCTCAGGGATCATCTAGTCCAGATCACTGCAAGACGGCCAAAAGACAGACAGACAACCAAAAATACTTACTGCCTCTCTAATGCCACTTGTCATAAACTTCCGTTTATTGATTATCTTTACCGCAACTTTGTTACAAGTGCTCTTCTCGAATGCCAGTTTGACTTCTCCACAGGCACCGCTAACACAAAAGCACAGCCGTGTTAATGCTTACAAATACTTTTCAAAAAATCCGCATAACAAGTATAGGCAAATGAAATGAAAGCATTGGCTTACGCACAATTTGAGGCTGCTGCTTTCAAGCTTTCTGAATATGGCATGTTGTCAAAACTTTCTCAGAAAGCATTCAAAGTTAGGAAGTCTATTTAAACAACAAGTGCCACCCGTTCAAAAACGCAGGAGTAAATATGTAGAGTGACGACTCTGTACAAAGGGTACCAATGAATATCAAGGACAAGCTCTGTCAGTGTTTCCATCACACAAATACATTTAAGAGAAGAGAACCAAGTGAAGAGTTCTCTCAACACCTGACTGCACAAACCTGAAAAATAGGTATAATACTACTTTTCTTTTTACTCGGTAGCAATTACACCGAGGAAGAAATCCTTGTCTATTGCAGTTGGATTTGTTTCCACTTAACCATTCTCCTCCAATTTCTTCACTAACCATTTTCTCCATCAGATAAAAAAGGAACCTCCCCTTAAGACAGCCTCTCTCCTTCTTCCTGAAAACAGTTCTTTCCCCTTCTGCCTGAAGGCCTCAACAGTGATGATGTAGAAAGCTATATTCTGACATAAAGCTCTTCCTTCTACTTCCAATAAATGAGTGAATAAACAAAATGTTAAACCTTGTTAAGAATCTACAGACTTTATTTTCTGCGAAAGAAAAAAAAAAAGTCGGTTTTGCAGTTAATGGTAGGTTGCAAAACCCAAGTCAATCACAGGATCAAAGCCAAAGTTCCTGTTTAAGCTGTTGTAAAGAACAGGTCTGCTCGGGTGTCATTATTCATTTTTGTCTTTTTTACTTTTTACTTTTTGCTTTAAAAGAGCAGCTCAGTTATCACTGCTAATAATTCCAGCACAAGGTACTGAAAACGGAAACAAAATTAACGCTCAATACTGTGGAAAGAAGGATGCTTACCTTCCCAGTGTCTTTGACATGATATATTTCTCTCTGAATTCTCTAGGAAACACCAACTGATCATCCACCATAAGATCAGAAAATACAAACACTAGGAAGACAAGTGGAGATCATTTTCCTGTTATGAACTTTAAAAATTTATTATAACAAACAACTATGCTTCCTGAACTTTTATAGTCAACAACATAACTAAGAAAATGCTGCCGGCTAGAAAAAAACACCATGAATATGTAAAAAAGTTAATTGAGACTATAAATGACATCAGCAGTGGGTTAGCAGGGTGATCTTATTACTGAAAGCTGACATATTTGGTATTCATTTCACAACGGTGCTTCATCAATTAACACTACATTTAAGGACAAATAGGCAAGAATTTCAGTGTCCAGCAGGAGCAAAGACAAGTGACAATCAGGAAGACAGCATCTTAGTGGAAAGACAAAGAAACAAACCCCAACGCTGCTCATTTTTAAGAGGATTTTTTAAATTATTATGCAGCATCTGGTAAGTACCTGGGTTTTTTTTTTCAGCTCCCTGGAATAGTCTGTTTCCTGTTCCTACCACCACATACACAGCTACTGAAGCACAAAAGTGTTTCAAAAATAGGAAAACAACTATAAAAGTTTATACTCTAGTAAGGTGGATCCTGATGCAGCTTCTTTTAAATTTTTTCAGCTTTTTTTTAGGGTTGAGGTAGATATGGATAATTCGTGAGTACTAAATTATCAATTCATAGCTGCATTTTAACAGCGCTCATGAAGAATCTCAGCTTGCAAGAAACACAGAATCACAGAATTGTAGGGGTTTGAAGGGACCTCTAGAGATCATCTTGTCCAACCCCCCGTTTCAAATATATTCAAATCACTGCAGAAATGACCTCTCGGTCAACACATGAAGAACCTACTTATGTTATAGGATATTTTACCCTTATTAGTCTGTATAGACAATGCAATTTCACAGTTGTGAGTCAGTGGAAGCCTCTTCCCTTTTCCAATGAGCTCTCTATTAACAAAAGTTCCATTTGCACTGTGGTCTTCAATGTAGGCAACATAAGAATTTTTTGGACCCATTTCCTCAAAGAGAAAAAAAATGGAAAAGATAAAAGGGGAAAATGACTTTACTGTAAAGAAATGAGACTACAGAAATTTACTATTGTTGGCTCAGGAAATTAGACTACTAAGGTTATTTCATAAACTGGATTAATGGAGCATTGCCAAGAGTGTTGTTAAAGGATTCAACACTGAAGGTACTCAAACTTTGATTTCTTTAGGATTCACCCCCACTAAAGTCAATCTTTTTCAATTATGCCAAGATAGAAAAAGACAGTTAACCTCTTTAGCACCTACCCTGAAAATTCGGAAATGCTTCTTGCTATAGTTTTGGTAGAAGCCAGTCTCAGACAATCCTAGCTTAGAAAAACTATAATCACAGCTTTTGTCTCTTCCAAACCAGTGTTCATCATTCACGCAGTCTGTAGAGGAGGGGGAAGTAAAGCAGAGAGAGAACACAATATTGCAGGAATTTATTAACTACGGCACTACAGATGATGCCAAATGGTAGTGAGCAGGATAACAAAGACAAGATTCTTCCTTACAATCAAGTTTATTTGTCTTAATTCAGACAAAGCACCATGCACTATCAACACCTTGTACAATATTTTAATAATTTCATCCTCTTTAGTATCAGTAGAGTCTTCAGTTAACCTTCAGCAATACAGAGAGACTCATATGATATATAAACAATGTAAATTATGAAATGGAAAAATGAAGCAATTAACAAGGAACATGAATTCCTTGTTGAATTGTTGAATGAATGTTGAATGAATGCAGAATTCCTCCAAGTCGATGGAAGCTGTGTATGTGGTACTCAGTATAAACACTAGGCTGTAGTACAGACTAAAACATTATTGCACAAGTTGCAAGCTTGTACTTAAATTTGCTTGTACTTAATTTGAAAACGAAAAGACACTGCTCTCTACCAAGCTGCTCAAAACTTTTCTGAGGTACTACAAGTGAAGTGAGAGGCTTATTACAGTATGCACGTACCACAGTTGCTGAAACCTTTTCCAAGTGCAAAGAGTCGACCCCAAGGCTGGGGAACAAGCTCTTCAGATTCTGGGTCCTCAGGGATTGAGGGAAGCTCCTGCGTGGGAACAGTGTCCAAAGAACTGAGGGTCCCAGAACTTGAGGAAGACTGACTAGTACTCTGTGACCCACCGGAGGAGGAACTGGTACCACTCTGTGACGGTTGGGTACCTTGAGACTGCTGTGCTTCACTTCCGGTCTCTCGAGACATGTTGGCTTCAAAGTGAATGTTTAAAAAAGGTTACTACAGCAAAGTAAAACCGACAAACATTCTCACAGCGTACTATAATATCAAAGTCTATTCTCAGTCTTCAAATAAGTAAAACTTTCAACCAAAGCATGCATGTGTGGCTTATATGTAAAACCCCAAGAATTCTGCAAACCATAATGTTTTTCCTTTTAAAAAGAGAATGTGGTGCTCCCTCTGCTGGTTCTAAAACAACAGCTAAATCTTATTTCCAGATTTTCACTTGAGCTCTTCAGGGCTCACACTTTATTTCACAAACGTGTGTGCAGCACGCTCTGACAAAGCATCCCCACACAAAGCAGTAACAGTTGCAGCTCCCCAAACACAAAGGGAAAATCTGAAAAAAGAAAAAGAACAACTATAGAATGGCGTACGCTTTCTTGACGCTGACAGCACCCAACGGATTTATCACACAGCAAGTCAGTTTGGTGTTTGGCTGAATATTCCTTTAATATAGGTTATAACCCATGAATTTTCATGTGTCTTCTGTGCAGGTTCTATTCAGTAATTTTATTTACAAAATAGCTGCACCTATATGTAAGTAACGTACAAAACTCGGCCAAACTCAGATACACACCGTAGCCCCAGCAGGTGCTATCAAAGACAGGAGCAAGAAAGGCAACAAATGGTATCTGCCTGCCTTGGTTACACAGGGGAATTTACAGCGGTGTCGTGATTTCCCACTTAAGAAAACACACTCCACCGGCCAACGGCATCTGCGTTCATCGTGCCAAGGGGCTACTACGACGTCCGTGAGCCTTCCCAGGGTCGCTGCCATCCTTTGGGGCCACCCGCGCTTACCTGCCCGCCCGCTGCCTTGGTTTGCCAGCGTTTCTTGTTTCTTAACCTGGCTGCCATCCAGCCCAGCGTATGCTCGGGATACTTAAGTCTCCTTAGCAGTTTACTACAGCTCACCGTTAGCCATAAAATCATAGCAGCACCCTCGTTACTTTGTATGCGGCTTTTTTTTTCTTTTACAGGTGATGGGAAACGCCGGCAAGGCCCGCAACCTCCCACAGAGTTTTCTAAGCCTATACCCATTGAGTTCAATGATCACAGGATGAAGACTGTATCAATACTCAGGTCTGTCCGCGAAAACGCAGAGTAAAAGCCCCGGCCTCGGGAAAGGCAGAGGGAGAGGCCGCCCGCGGGCCGGGGCTCGCAGTCAGCGCCCGTTGGAGCGGGAGCGGCGCCAGGGGCAGGCGGGAGCCCCGAGGCGGCGGGGAATGCCGGGGCGCGGCGCTGCCGGAAGCCCTTTCAGTCAGCGCCCTCCCCGCGGCACCGGTACCGGGGGCGGGGGCAGCTGCGCCGGCCGCGGCTGCGGGGCGCGGCGCTGAGCACGGCCGCGCCCGGGACGAGGGGGCGAGCGCCGGCCGCAGCGCCCCCTGCCGGCCGCGGGGCTGGCACCGCCGCAGCGCCCCCTGCCGGCCGCGGGGCTGGCACCGCCGCAGCGCCCCCTGCCGGCCGCGGGGCTGGCACCGCCGCAGCGCCCCCTGCCGCCCCGCCCGGGCACTACAGCCCCGTCCCCGGCGGCACCACGCGGCCGGATGGGCTGCGCGACCCTCCCCAGGAAAAGCAGCGGAGACCGGCCCGTGGCGGCCGGTACCGGCGGGGCGGGGGCGCCCGAAGGCCGGGCCGGGCTCTGCAGGCGGGGCGGGGTGGTGGTGAGTGGGGGGAGAGTGGATCCGGACTCACGCGTGCTGAAGCCCTCGCCGCGCGGAGCCGGTGCCGCGTCCCTCAGTGCGCAGGCGCCACGCGCTTCCTCGCTACAGCCCGAGCCAATCAGGGCCCGGCCAGCGGCGCAGGGGCCGCCGGGAGCTGTAGTCCGGAGGATGCAGGCGGCGCTGCGGCGGCGGCTGGGGGGGCTGCGGCGGGCGCTCCGCGGCCCCGGTCCCGAGGCGGCCCCGCGGCCCCGCTGTGTCGGGCCGGGCGTCCCCCCGGCCCTGCGGTGCTGGAGCTGCGGCAGCCCCCTGCGCGGCGCTGAGGGGCCGCCTCACTTCTGCCCGGGTTGCCGGGCGCTGCAGCCGCCGGAGCCTCGGCCCGACCTTTTCCGCCTGATGGAGTGGTGAGTGCCGGCGGGGCGGCGGCGGGCTCGGCCGGCCGCCGGCCTCACGCGCCTTCTGTCGCCCGCAGTGACCGCTCCTTCCGCATCGACCCGCAGCGGCTGCAGCGGCGGTTCCGGAGCCTGCAGCGCGCCGTTCACCCCGACCGCTTCGGGCAGAGGCCGCCGGTGAGCGCCCGGGGGCGCCCGGTTCGCCCCCAACCCCTCCCGGTCGCGGTTTCCCGGGCGGGGGGACGGGCCTCGCCGCCTGCCCCGTCCCAGCGCCCCCGGGGCCCGGCGGCGGGTCTCGGCGGGCTCCGGTGGTGACGGCCCTGCGGGGCGGAGCGCCGAGTCCCGCCGCCCTCCGGCTTTGGGGTTACAGGGACTCTCCAGTTTTTGTTTGCTGATGAGCAGAAGAGACTAGAGGCACAGATTCGCGGCGGGCGATGACCAGAAGGGGCTGCTGCCGTTCTTGAGCTCTTAGTTGTGCGAGGTGACGGCTCCCAAGCCCAGACAGCCCTGTCCCTCTGCTTCGTATCGCTCTTAAACACCAACTTTCAGTTGTGCACACCTGTGATGTGGCGGGAGCACCTCTCCTCGCAGGTAACAAAGTGTAATACTTTGCTGCCTATTATTAACTTCTTACTATTTATTGTCGGTTTACAGAAAGAACAGTACTACTCTGAGCAACACTCCTCCTTAATAAACAAGGCCTACCAAACCCTCCTGAACCCGCTGAGCCGTGGCCTCTATCTAGTAAGGTGTCCGTTATGTATTTTGTCAATATTCCTATAACTAAGCATGGGTGCTGGGGCTGCTGCTGGTGATGCAATGAATCACACCTTTGACTGCAGCATTAACATGCAAATTTGTGCTCCTCTGAAGAGGAGGATTGCAAGGATTGAAGGGAGACTACAAACAAGCTTGTCTGAAAATTAGCCAGCTTTTCCACTATATTCTTTAACATTTTAGTGATTATTACTATCTCATTTGATGCTGACATTACACTAATTTGTTTCCTGCATTCCACACTGTATTTGGCCACGGCTGTCCCTTTGAAATTTCAGTCTGGCCCTTGGCAGCTGTTGTTACATTTTTTTGCTTTGGTTAACTGCAGATTTTTATGGTCTACATATGGAGCTCATTTCAAGACTGACTGTTTATGCACCTTTCATGGAATAAACCGGAAGTTTATCAGATATGAATCTGAGTGAGCTCTACTAAAAGACTTAATATTCAAGAAGATAATTCACATTGAAATAGCTGTAAGAATGTGTATTTCCAAATTCCCATTTTCTTCCCTAGCTGGAGCTGAATGGAGTGGAGCCGGCACAGGAGACAGACTGTGATGCAGACTCAGTGTTTCTCACGGAAATCATGGAAATTAATGAGAGATTAGCAGAGCCTAAAAATGAGGCTATCCTTGAAGAAATTGAAACTTTAATTAAAGGTAGGTTATGCTTTGAGGGTTTTGTACAGAACTAATTTACTGTATCTTGAGAGTCTCTCTGAAGGCTTTTTCAGTGTGTTCCTTTTAGTGTCTCTAACTTGCATTAGTCTCGAACTGACTCACTGCAAGAGCTTCCTCCCCCAAACCAATGTTGTCTTTATCAATTTATGCCACCTACACATCAGATCTGGCTTGAGAAAATCCATATAACAGTACGTATTCTAGTGGCAAAAGAGGTGTATATATTGACTATAAAAAGGAACTTCTTACTCAACCTTCAGCAGATCAGGGCAAGTAGAGTATTCTAAAAGAAGGAACCACTCAAAATTAAGTTTAATAAAATGCTTGACTGAGGACATGAAATTTTATCATTTATACAGGCATTGTACTTCTTTTGCCTTCTCCAACTTAGCAACTGTTATATTAAGTGGTTATTGTCCTTATACAAGCAACTTTCTTGTTTATATTGTTGGGGATACCCAAAACGTTGAGCTTATTGAAGTATATGTGCCATAAGCAATTAGAATAACTAGAATAAAAACTAAGTAGCATAGAAAATAATTCACAGTACCAGGATAAACTGATACACCAAAAGCAAGTTAGATTTCTGGGAAGGTAGCGACTATTGGTTTGCATTGGAATTGCTGTCTGTGAGCCTGTTTAAACAAAGGAATGTGTCTGTCTGAATTTGTAAAATAAAAAAAAAAATTGACAGCAGTATTATGGAAAGCTCTCTTAGCTCCCAAAAGAATATCAGACTAGTAATTAAGTTTCCCACCACAGACAATCAGAATGCAGTGCTATTATATATTCTAAGTAACAAAATGTGAATGAAATAATTTGTTTTACAGTTAAGCAAGAAGAACTGACCAAAGAGGTGACTGCAGCTTTTGAAAGAGGTAGCTATGTCTATGAAGTATTTAGCTGGCATACATTATCAGTTATAAATGCTTAAAAAATCCACATTCTCTTATTGGCAAATATTTCCTGAACTACGGAACAGAAATACTGCATAAACAAGTGTTCTTTGTGTGGTATTTAGAATAAATACTTCTAAGTTGACCTTTGTGCTAATTCAGGAAATTCAGGACCAGATCCAGTTAACTTAATTTGCATCAAAATGAGCGCTTCAGGTGGGAATGCAGATGCTAAGAAGTTTTTGTTTGTTTCCCAGACTACTGGGAAGGAAGGACTCTTTTTCTTAATCAAACTTAGTGTCTATTCTGAGGTTTCAAACTTGGATGTGGGAGATCTGGCTCGGCAGACTTGCAGCTGTCAGCAGACAAGCAGGTGCTGTTCTTTGCAGTGAATGTCAAGACAGGAACAATTCTGCTGCTTACCACTGGCGTATGGCAGGAAAAGACCTGATGCCCCATTTAGCCTCAAGTTTTAGGCACTTCATGTGCAATAATCCACATAACTTTATTCCACAACCAGTTGATAGGTGGGAGCTTGAACCACTTCAGGCTAGCTTAAACTGGGAAGAAACCTCCACGTTTCTCTCCTGGGTCTTGGAAAGCGTTTGTTGTTAGGTGTGCCGTAACTGTAAACACGAAATGCAAAGTAGCGCTGGCTAGGCCTGCGTGTGACGAATTATAACCTTATAATCTGTCGCTCTTTTTACTACAAGAGTTAAGGACTGTGATGGCGTGGGTCCTTGTCAGTAGGTGATACACCACCTTTCCCCTCCAATGGTTCCGATATCAGTTTTGGAATTGACACTATCCGTACCAGAGTCCTACAGATCTTTTGCATTTCTCAGTGATGGCAGTTGGTCTCATTACATACATTTAAAAAAAAAAAAGCCACAAACGTTTGTCTTGTCTGTATACTTAAAATTCCCCGGCGGCTACATCAACACTGGAGCCACTTTACAGAAAAGTTATTAAAGGGTATTCATGTCACATTTCCTTTATAAACTGAACATCTTTACATGTTTTGTGGAACATCTCAGCTGAGGTGTTCCAAAACCATCCACGATGAAAATAATAGGCGACATGTTTTTAATAGTGTATGGGTCTGTACGACTTGCAGTTCTTAGTACTGAAATGGGTGCTGTCATTGAAATCTTGAGATGCGTTGTGAAAGTGAAAATTCAGCCCTCTCTCTGTAAACTAGTAATGTTTTATTTCATTTCAGATGATCTTCAGGAAGCTAAGAAGCTTCTAGCCAAAATGAAATATTTTGCAAACTTAGAGGATAAACTAAAGAACAAGAAGATCCCTTCCTGATACTGCCTCCTTTACCATTGAGAGTTAATGTTATTTTCAATTAAACAGCTGATTTAGCTATCAAAAATCAGAAAAATGGTGTTTGCTTCCTAAGTTTTCATTAAAAGCTTTAATTCTGAGAGAAGATAAACGTAAAAGAAATCCTGTGCTTACTGTAGCACTTATTAAGTAACAGATGGAATCAGGCAATACTTACAACCAGGAAAAGTTGTACTAGGTACGGTAGGGCTTCTGTCTGAGCAGTTTCGGGTGTGGAAAGGAGTGTTGGACAGGCACACAAACACCATATGTAATTAAGGCTTGTTACTTTCTGACTACTAAATATGAAGAGTTTAAGCTGAGAAAGAGCCCTGGATGAAATGCTGGAGCTCGAAGGACCTACTGAGTCTCCTTGGGTGGGTTCTATCAGACCTTCCTGAAAAGTCTTTAAAGGTGAAATGTATTTAATTCCAATCATCTGTCCTTTCTGCTGCTTGGTGCTTTCTGTGATGTTGATCTCAGTCTGCCAGGAACTGAACTTCAAAAGTAGAAGAGGTTTTACCCTGCGGCAGAGTTTAAAATGTTAAGATATGAGGTTAGCGCAAAAAAATAAACCCAAACTCAAATGCCAGAATCTGTTTTATTATTACCCTTTCAGGAATAATGAAGTCTATTACAAATAAGAGTAACTGAGATAGGTGCTGTACTGTCTTTGTACAGTTACAGTAGTAGGACTAGATGAGGCATGTCCTTAAATCTTTCAAAGTCGTTATTTAAGTGAAAAACAGCAACTAAATGCCCCAATTTATATATAAACTAGAATATTTCAAATACCGGTTTCTCAGTAGGTCAGTTCTTGCTTGGGTTTTAATGCCTCAGAATATTTTAGTCAGTAAAGCAATAACATGCTTGATTATCTGAATCTGAAGAAGGGGCTTAGAAATAAAAGAGCTACTGAATTATCTGAAGAAACCTGCCGGGGGGGAGGAGTGGGTTGAACACCCTCTCCCGGCATTTCTGCGTCCCTACAACATCAAGTTGTATCTAAACACTGAGTCTTCTATGTATAATGGTTTTTAATAGCATTTCAGTAATATATGTTTTAACAGCATTTCAGAAAGATTAACTTGCCTTTAAACTTCCTCTAAATATACAGGAGGATTTAATAAGCTACTTGTTCATGGTATTACACTGTTCTGTTACAGCTGCGAAGTTACACAGAATTTTTTAAAAATTCATCAGGGACTTGTCATCTTTCATAAAGCTGTTTCCTCTTTTTTGATATTTCTTCCAAAATTAAGCTTGTGGAATTCCTTTCTGATTTCCAGAAAAGACTTGTTTTTTGTCTCAGGAATTACGAGGAAGATGAAGGCAGCAACTAAGGAGCACTCCACTAAGAACACCACGAAACAATACTGCTTCAGTCCGTTCTGTGAAAACAAAATGTATTTTATTGCGGCGCCTTTCAAGTAGAACAGTGGGTTTGGGAAGAGAAAAAGCTTTTTGTTTCCATTCACACCTCACATTGCTGCTCTGACATTTGTAATAAAAAGGCGTTCAACCCATCCTTACTTCACATGTAAATTTTTTAAAATTTTATTTTTAGATAAGACTACCAAGTGCTGTAGCCTTTTATAAAGAAAAAGATAAACCATTTACAAACACATTACATCATGAATTGTTTAGAGAAGTGAGCATTTGCTACCTAGCTGTCACGTATTTTAAGATTATATATCTTTTTCTGAATTTTTATTAATATTTTGCAATGATATACATCTTAAAAACCCCAACTATCTTACTGAGAAGCAGAGTTCAACCAAGAAGGCCTGACAATCAAGATACCCTGCTGTGTGCTGTTCCTGCATGTTTTGCTCTCAAGAGTAAGTGCTGAAAATACAAAGCTAGAAAAAAAAGCCTATATCGTTTTTCCTAATCTTCCTGATCCCAGAACCCTCTTTATGTAAGCTCTGTGAGCTCTCAGAGGAGATGTGAACCAGTAGCCCCAGGTACTACTTCTGCTTTATTTTGACACAAAAGCACAAGGTGCTATTAAGAAATGTGTTATTTGAATCTCAATACCTGATTAAGATTTTCTAGTTTTGGTACCTTCTTCATTTTTTTTCACCTGAAGATGAAAATTACCCCTATGTATTCCTTTTAATTTTCATTTCTCATTTTTTATTCTCTTCTGTAGATATCTAAAAAGTATTTTAAGAGGGACTGAATCTAGCTATACTCGGTTGAGGGGCAGTGTTGCTGTATCAGAAAAAGCAATCCGATGGAACCTGAGAGAAGATTAAATGGGAGGTGAGGCAATTAGGAAAACGCGTTACGCAAACGTACCACTATGAAGGGAAAGAGCATTCCAATTGCGAAGAAACTAATCCAACTAATAGTCCCTCCTATCATGTAAGCAGCAGGACGTGAAGACTGTAAAAATAGTTCAGCTATCAGGGTATTCGTTATGCCACCTGGGGGAATGAATTTCAGAAACAGAATAGGTTATTATGCTAAATGTCCATTTGCAGTATTTCCAATGCCAGAAAAATACATTTGCTCGGTTTAAGGCTATGGGAGACTAAACTGTTCTGATGAGATGGGCTCACTTGTGTTCCTTAGCCAGAGCATCAGCCGCCTTACAGTAAATACCTCCTGCCTGGCTCATGCAGCAGAGCTGCCAACGTTCCCCCTCGGCCCGAGACACGCGTCTCACCGCTTTAAAACATTATTGTCTAATACCTGGTCCCAACCCAAAGCTCAAGATGAAGGCAAACAGAGATGTCACACTCACGTAAGGCACCCATGAGTACAGTTCCTGGAACAGAAGAGAAGGTTTAGTTCAGATTTTGATAATCCAGTTTTAAAGTTTAGCTTAACAGTTAAATTTCCTTTTGCTATTTTATTGCATCCAAGACCAACAGTCATTCATGGCTGTTTACAGCTAATTTATTTAAGAGTACTGCTTCAGAGAAATTAAATATTGTTCATTTAATAATTTTGCTAAAAGGAGTCTAGTACTTCTGCCATGATTTACAATTAGCCCTCCAAGGCTAAAATTTTTCACCAATACTTAATGTAACAATTCTGTGTTGTTAGTAGTTTAACATTCTGGCTTATTTTGCTGTTTTATACTGATCCCTTGAGTCAGCTGTCCTTGAGCACTTTCATAGCGTGAACAGATTTATCTCATTATTATTCATGTATACACAAATACCAACAGTGCAGTAAAGAAACATTAGGATTACTATGTACTTAAGAAACTAGGGGCATCAGAAAGATCAAACCTAAGCTTGAAATCCCATTATTCAAAACCAAACCAAGAAATTTACAATAAAATAATTAAACCTAGGTCTCTGCCGAACGGCTGGCTCATTCAATATTCTGCCGGCCGGAAGAGCAGCTCACTCTTCCCCAACCACACAGAAATTACTGTAGGTGCCTCTTCCGTGTCCCACTTGCTAATCTGTGCCGCCCCTAACCCTACCGTCCCTCCAAGCATCAAACCTGCAACCTGGCTGCATGTGATCCACCTGCTTAAAGCCAGCTCCAAACGCTGATGGTGTAGAAAGAATTGCAGCTCTTTAATCCTACCTTTTTCAGATAAGGATTTATCAGGCAACCAAATACTGACTAAATCAAGTTGCTCTCTGTTGGAGCTACAGGTGTACATCATCTTGCCTGGATTACCTGAAGGCAATGATAAAAACTTAGTATAATACAGTCTGCACATGTAGCGATAGATTTCCTCTAAAAGGTCATTTCAGGAGGTTTGTGGCGCTGCCTTCCTTGAGCTGACAGGGTATACAGAACAATTTACGATGCATCTCTTTATACTACATCAAAAAGCGAGGCAGGATGTCGCTTCACATGATAAATTTAAGGCACCCTGTGGGTTTCCAATAGTTTTCGTGAATTTACACTTAACGGATTTAAGTGTCTTTTGAATTTCAGCATCCTTACGGTATTTTTGTTCTATTGTTTGCTTTACAGTTAAGTGACTGAAGTGGACCCTGATGCTTAGTATCATCACTCTGTAGTAATTCATCCTAAAATTACTTTACAAGCTAGGATAAATGCTGTTTGTCATCACTTAGTTTTGTCAGCATTAAACGCAGCTGCAGCTTTAAGACAAATACATGATCAAATCTTAGCTGAGCACTCTCTTATTTGAGGGAAATGTGGCTGCAGAGTTGATCAAATCCTTCAACTGCTGTCATTTTTTATGCTGCTGTTCAAACCTATACAGCTCTTATCTTCCAGCTTCTTTTGAGCATCACAGATTTTCACCCACTATAGTAATATTGTGTAATTAGTCCTCCTTTACACCTGGTAAGTCAGAGAGAATGTTAGAACAATGCTCCAAAGGGCCATGAGGAGATAACCCCCAATGATGAGAGATCTTCTTCCCATGTAGTCTATCAGTAAACCCTGTGGACAAGACATAATTTTCCGTTACCATATTGATCTCATATTTACCGATGTTCTTCAAGAAGAATCGTTACTCTTTATGCTAGCAGGGAGAATATATTGTTACTTACACAGGCGAGGGCTGCAAGGCACTCAAAACCTCCAGTGCCGAGTGTCACATATGGGACTTTTTCTGCTGAGACCCCAGCTTGTTCGAAAATATAAGTTGTATAGAAATAAATCTACAACAGTAAAAAAAAATGCTGGGATGTTGCCAGTAGTTAAATCATGAGCTGGGAACAAAGTCAAGTTCATACTAAACATACAGCTTAATGTATTTTATATTATAAGTTACTGATTTGATGTAAACAGCAAGAAGTATCTGTTAAATTCATGTCTAGGTAAATATATTGCTATCATAGAAGAAAATATAATTATTCAACTTACTGAACATATCCCAGACACAGTGGGATATGCTGATCCACCTTTATTTACTTTTCAGATGATGTAAACACAGGTATTAAGTCCTCCTTTCAAGAAATTTACATACCAGAAACACAGAAATGAAAAAAAAAAATACTGCAAAAAGAGAAACAGAAATAATACAAAGATATTCTTTCCCACTTATCCCACTTCTCTGAGCTTCTCTATGTGGATCCTTTGTGTTAACAGAAGGTTAAAAACCAGATGCAAATTAAGTAATTATTTAAGCTGTTTGTATGTATGAAATCTTACAGCATTTATCCCACTGAGCTGTTGGCCCATAGTCAT
Organism: Phalacrocorax carbo; assembly: GCF_963921805.1. NCBI lineage: Eukaryota > Metazoa > Chordata > Aves > Suliformes > Phalacrocoracidae > Phalacrocorax > Phalacrocorax carbo. Next base: position 6,560,936 of record NC_087527.1, on the reverse strand, counting down.
CACAATCACGGTAATGAGCTGCCATCTCACACCACGATCAACAAATAACTGCCAGGGCTTCTTGGGTTTCTCCCCATCTAAGGCAAAACATTCCCGCTGTATGTCTTCCATCTCCCTTCGATACTCTGAAGAACAATGAAATCGCTTCAAAGCTAAAAAAAGGAGAAAATCTCTCATGTTTACCTATTGACCACAACTTCTGGAAAATTACCTCTTTCCATAATGACCTGGCTTTTGCTAGGATATGAAAACTTCCTGCTTTAGGAAGCTGGGAAAAAAAAGTCATTTGCTTTGCGACTTGTTTTTTGCTTGCTGGTTTTCCAACATGCTTTGCTGTGGTGGATTTTGAGATTTCAGTGGCATTGCTTTGCTTTTTTAGAGGAATATCTGACTTTGAAATATTCACCAAGCAAAATATTTTGAAGTGTTTTATATCTGGACCACAGACCTCCAAACAGTCTTTTCAGTAAAGCGCCTTCTAACCAGATTGAAGTCTTTCGCTTAAATTCTAGGCAGGTATCGAGTCTTTTGTTATGTCCCTGTCTTTAATTTTGCCAGTGGAATGCATTTACTGAACTAGAGTAAAGATGGTAAGTAATTTTTCTAAGGCAAGTGTCATCAGCTGTCATTTGGATTCAAGACTAAAATCTCTGCTAATAGTCCTAAAACCTAAGAGTACATAACATCAGTTCAGATTAAATATATTGTGACAATTTGTCTTCTTAAGGGCAACAGGAGAACTTTTGATGATCCTGAAAGCAAACTTTCCAATGCTATTGTTATCACTAACAGCATAACCAGCTTGAAGCTCTAGCCACTCTTCAGTCTGAGTTCAAGAGCAACCATGATTCTTGGGGAAAAAAATCCATTATTACGTTATGTTAAAAAAAACCTTGAATACGATATGGAGAATGCAAGCTTCACTTACATTTTGAAAATTACATTTAAATGAAGCTCAAACTAGATCATAATCCAAAAGGGACGTTATGGTCATCTTGTCTGTGGCTTCCAAATTAGACATAATTAACTCTAGAGTGCACTGGTAGACACTGTGCTTTTGCAGTTGTGATGGTCTACGAATACTTTTGGGCAAGGTAAGCCGAGAGAGAGGTATTTTCATTGGATCAGCTGACAGACTTGGAGGGGGGAAAGGAGACAGGCATGCAGGCACAGATGGCTTTATGTAAAAATGTAACTTTTTGGTCAGTTTGATTTTCAGTTACCCACTCTGTGAACCCTGCCTCTTTTCTAATTCCTAACAAATTTCACCTTGGCCTAAATTAATGAATTGAGCCTCTTTACCTTCATTTGTTGAAGATCTTTCCACAAGATACACTGTCCTATCTACAAATACCTTTTCTAGACAAGTAAAACTTCATATGCTCATCAACAGCACTTCAAAAGAATTAACACAAGAAAATCAAAGGAAGAAATGTTTTTCCTTTATTTATGCATACAATGAAAATTCAATTAAATACAACCCTATCAAATGTTTACAAGGCAAACTTCTGATCATTTCTCTCGTTTAGCATTTTAAGTGGAAAATCCAGGGATCACAAGAGTAATTTCATGTCACTGTGAGCTAAATCAGAATTAGCGTACCAAGCAGAAGTAGAAACTCTGAACCCATTTCTGAAAAAATATGTGACTGTTTTATTGTCTACATTTGTACATTGGAGTATCTTCTAAGTTCTTCTGTCCTCTTGATTTTATTACTTAGTTGTTATTCCATAGAGAGTCTTTTCATATTTATTTAGCAGACCTTCAAACTGAATTAATTAATCAGACCCGCTTACTTTTAGTGATTAACACTTTACTCTCTGGAATATTATTCCACTGGGTCTCTCTGGGAGTAAAATACTACCCATGGTGTGTGAAGATACAAACAGCTACCTCAATGTCTCCTTTTGGCTTTCTGTTGTGGAAAAAAAAACTCTCTTGTGCTATTTAGTTTCTTCTTGCAGTGTAAAGAGAACTGTGTAATTTCAGGATAAAGAAAATCACAACTAATCTGAATTTTTGTCTTTCAAATTATTCTTCTTGTATGCAGGCTTTACTTGCTCATTTATGTGGTACTGCACACTTACCACATGACAGTTATTTCTTGAGTAGGGTTTGAATAAAAGGAGAACAATCATAGCTCTCTCAAAGATAAAGTGAAAAGTTTCAGCTGTCATAGTTCTCCCACATGATGTAACAGGGGAAAAAAAGTATTTAAAAGATAACTAAATATTTAGAAAACGGAGGATAAGGAGTTTTCTGCTCAAATAGCCAATGAATCACTTTTTTAACATCACCTCTTTTTCAGAAAAAAAGCTCTCTAATTTTTCAGCTGCTTATGCTGTCTCCTTTTTATTATATTATTTTCAATTATTTCTTACAGGAGAAGTACAACAGTATCGCAGAATGGAAGAAAATATTTGACGTGATACTTACCTGTGACATAACCTGAGAAGTGAGCAATCCAGTGAGAGGTTAAGGAGTTCATGTATGTTACTTCATCCAAGAGACAAATTATTAAATGTTTAGATATTTCATCAGAGAGTAAAAAAACATGAACATATATTTGAAATGAGAGAATGAAGTTTTGTTCACAATCTATTACAGACTCCTGAGATCCACAATCCCTTCTCCCCATAAGCTCACTGGAGGAAAAACATGGGCCAAAAAGCACTAGGTGATAAAACTATGTTGTGTTAGTAACGAGAAAAGGAGAATCTAGAACCTGATATACTCATTGTACCCCTCTGAAGACACAGAGAAAGTAGAAATGCTCTAAGTTACCTTGGGCACAGCTCAGCTCATCACCTTTGTCAATAAGAAGATATCTGGGACTTTCAGGAAACCATGGCAGGAATAAAAGTTGGGCAAATGCTGGGAAACAGCTGCTGGATAGCAACAAAGGCCAATACTTTTCTGCACCTAATAATTCCCTGGGAGAGGTGTGGAAAAAGAAAAAAAAAAGAACAAAAACCAACAAGTAATTAGCTATTGGTGACTATTCAGAAGACTTCAGGAGCAAGGTATTTGTCCTTCAACAGAAGTTCCCTTGTAACCAGGTACCTATGTCTTGTGATCCTCAGCAGAAAGAGGCTGGGAAAATATCTTCCAGCCACTCTGAAATCAGGTTTCACTCGGGAAGAGAGAAGCAAAACTACTTTACTGCTGCTTATTGCTGTGTTGGTCCGAAGCATTATTTTCAGGTTTGCCAAAGCAGTGTTTTCTAGCAATACGAGAAAGTAATTGCATATGGACTTCACCTTAAGGTGAGCAGCAGCATTTGCATCTGCTTTTGAGAATCATACAATAATTTAGGAGAGAAAGGAACTCAGAAAGTCATCTAATCCCACCTCCCATTCAAAGCTAATCTAATGAGAAGGTGTATTACATGGAAAGGAATCATTAAAATTGGTATGGTTAGAATCAGCAGGATGATGTGTTGTGGGCAATGTAAATTTGTTAAAATAGAAAGTGTATTGCATTTTAAATACTGACCCTAGATCATGCAGTCTGAAGTTTATATTCTGCTCTATTATGTAGCACTTCACACCTAAAGTATCTAGCAGAATCAGTTAATTCAGAAGCTAGGAATAAGGAAAAAGAGAAGTCTAAGTGCTTTTGGTAGAGGGACAGAGAAAAAACAGATAATGTTATGTTACTCAGGGTACTAGCAGTTGCTCTTAGGGCAGCAGAAAGCTAGCAGACTTCATGAAAGACACTTTTCATCTTGAGGTTGTGCAGTCACTGTTCTTGGAACTTTTTAAGATCCAACTGTATAAAGCCCCTTGCAACTTCACCTCATCTCACAAGGGATGAAACCAGCAGTAGTGCTACAATACAGAAATGATGAGTCCTTTGCTCTCAACTCCTGTCTTATGGACATCCACTGTCTCCAGCAAGAAATTGGCAGAAAATATGAAGTCAGCATAAATGTACCTGTTTTACTGATGCTGTTCTGGCTGACCCATCTAAACTGAGAATACTTCCCTGGAGAGGTAGTACAGATGGTTTGCAGTTGTAGGAATAAGGTGACAGAAGCAGGGTTTTCTTCTTACAGGTACACCTTCTGTGTGAAGCTGATTGCCTAATGCTACAATGGCCATAACGAGTGTTTTGCAGGGAGCTGCAGGGAGTTGGAATTCTTTACATACAAGTAATGCAAGGCAGGAAAAAAAATTTCTCACCTCAAACCAATTATTTGTCCCATCAGAATCCCCCCAGTCAGAAAGATGGAACTCCCCATGGCCATGCCACCTCTAAGATGTTTTGGGGCAACCTCCCCAATGTACAGAGGCTGCACACAGATCCCAATACCTGCAAGTAAATGGAAAAACATTTTCCTATTAATAGATTTTGCTTTGAAAAGAGTTACCGAACCAAAACATGTAGGAAATTGGACTTAGTTAATTTCTCTATTAATTTAGCTGCTTTCAGATTCCAAGTTAGACTACAGAACGTTTTTGTCATTGTATCTACAAAGCACCATACAAACATGTACCATATTACCTAAAGAATCAGCACTGACAATCATTTATCATTCACCATAGCTGAAAGGAGGAATTCAAAGTAGGAATAGGAAATCATTCACCTGCATTTATGCCAATCAAAAACCTTCCAGCAATCAGTAACTCAAACAATCCTGTAGGAAAACTGATCCCCATTAAAATGGAGGCCAGTATTGCTATAACATTATTCATCAGAAGAGCTCCTTTCCTAAAGAGGAAGAAAAAAAAAACCCACAACATTAAGGAAACCTGCAATAGCATGTTTTTTTAAAAGTTTCCCTTTCTGTTAATATGGAAAAAATGGGCTTTATACTGGAGAAACGTGCTACTCACTGGAAGTGCAGACATCTGATACAACTTTTTACTCATATTTTAAAAAAAAATCTAAGCACAAGGATAATGCATAAATATGACAGAAATGCCTGACAAGGGAGGAGTGGGGTTTTGTTCATTTATGCTCTATCTATACAGAATGCACATGAAATGTTACAGCATGTCTTTTCTGGCATGTAGGCTACAAATGTGTATGGGGGACCTGTGTTTCCTACCATACAGTATGTGCATACTCCTACTTAGATTTCAATATATGTAATGGAAAACTCCACTGGAAGGCTATAATTCAGGGCTCATCTTTTAAAGTTCCATTGGAATGAACCGTAAAATTCTATTAGAAAACTCGGCTTTGAAATTAAAAATATTTCTAGTCACCTACGGTACATTTTCTCCCACTCTTTTTCCATTTATTTAATCTATATTCCAGTGAGAAAGTAGGAAAGGAAAACATACAGCTATATGCCTGCTGCTGTAACTCACCTGCCTAGCCGAATCGCCATGCTGCCTCCAATAAGGGCTCCACACAGGCCTCCAAGTGAAAATATAGAAGCAATGACAGACCAAAGAAAAGTCAGCAAATCTGGATTTAGTTCCTTGTGATAACGACTAGTCCAGGTTTTATTTAAGAACCTGTGTATATGCTGCAGTAGAAAAGAATGATGATTGTGTAGCATTGTATGTAGCTCTACAGCATAGCACGATAAATAACTTGTACATCAATCCTGAAAACTAATTCTGGAAGCCAACAAAAGGTACTATCCTACTTGTATTATATTAAAACCATCGATGGTTAGCAGTATCTTCCCTGACCACATTACTATTTCCTACTCCCCACACCTCTCAAGGACTGCCCAGTAGCTTTGCTTTCGTGCCCTACCTCAGGAGAGTCTATATTGCACTAGAGGAGAGACATAACCTTTCCATGTATTTCTACAGAAGAGCTCTAAGATCCTTCTGAGTGAAGCAGGGACAGGATGGATGGGTAGGTCCTACTGGTTTTCAGGAACACCTCAGAGCACAGAGGTCTCACATGACCTAACAAATTTTACTGTCAGGAGATTCATTCTGACACTTGGTTTAAATCTCCCTGCCCTACTGTAATCCAACAAGCCACAGTAAAATTCCTTTCTGCAGCTCTAACATTCCTCCACCTTTCTTGCAGTATTCATGTGTCAGAACTTTTAAACTGTTATTCCACATGCTTGGTTTCCTAAAATGTCTTTAGAAACTCTGAACTGGCATATACCTGTCATCAAAGGGTCCTGTTTTTAGATAGCAAGGACTTAACAGAAGAACAAACTTGCTGAACTCTCCGTTTCCAGCATATTATATATTCTTTCACAAACAGCTTATTTTAACCTTGTAGAAAGCATACAATTTTGTAGCAAATTCAGTCTTCACAGTTTCACGAGAAAATAAATATCTGACAGCAGAAAATTATACCCATTACTTTCACAAGACCATTTGCTCAGATCCTTTTGAGTCATCCACAAAATATACAGAATCCTCAAGGCCATGGCAATGGACACAAGCAACAAGTAGTTGAAAATGCCTACAAGATACTCAGACACTACAGATGCAACTTTCTGGCTCTCTAAGATCTTTCTCACTAAGCCGCCTTGTGATGGACACCTGTAACTATCCTTTCTCCCTGTTATCTAGTGATACGTGGGGATGGTTCAAAGATGCGTCGGAGGAGGTTTAAACTTGACATTAGGAGAAACGGTGGAGACATTTTACAGAAAAGGTGGTAAAATACTGGAACAGGCTTCCTAGAGAGGTGGTTGATGCCTCACGCCTGTCAGTGTTGCAGAGGCATTTGGACAATGCCCTTAATAACATGCTTTAGCTTTTTGTCAGCCCTGAAGTGGTCAGGCAGTTGGGACTAGATGATTGTTATAAGTCCCTTCCAACTAAAAATATTCTGTTCTATTCTGTTCTTAATGTTCTGGGATATTTTAGTCAAAACTGTAACTGGAAGATGTCACTTAATCCTTCTAATGTTCAGTTGGAACGTTAGTTAGATGTTCATTTAATCCTTCTAAAACAGACTTTAACAGAAGTATTTATGTGGTGTATTTGGCACTTTTATCTGACACAGAATGCCTCTGATGGGAGGTACTGACAAACAAATCCACATGAAACCATTTTGGAAATCAATTGGAATCCTTTATACAAGCGGAAGCCTGTCTCGGTTCCCGCTGCAACTGCAGTAAAAGTGTGTTTGGCCTCTCGGCCAGGTAGACAGGATACCTCCATTACTGTAAAAGAACCCTGTGAACAAGAGACGGTATTTTACCTGGGTGGGTGCATTGATAATGGAAACATTATACCCATACTGAAAGGTCCCTCCAATTCCAACAGCACAAACAGCCAGAAACAAGGTACAGCTGGGGAACTAGAGAACAAAAGAGAGTAACAGGCATGAAAAGACACAGGGCCTTGAACCCACATGTATATAATATCTAGGAGAAAATCACAGTGAAATATATCATGTACTTAGTTTTGCACAGTGCAAGTATTTGTTTAGAGAACCACATAAACTCTCAAAAACCTGCAGCAGGAGAAACATTTCTCTCTGACTTGTACCATGATCACTAACGTCTTTCAGAGATGGAACAATTACAAGTATCCAGATTAAGTGTAGGCAACACAACCATTGCACTGCTGACAGCTTATCTACTGAACTGTGCAAATGCTTTCTGCACGAACCAAGCTGCTCACAGGGTCTGTTTTTTATGAAAGAATGTTAGGATTTTTATAAAAGAATGTTAGGACTGTTTATGTTTGGTATTAGAGATACAATGACTCAGTCTAAGAATTAACCAAATCCCAATTTCTATTGGGATATATAAAAATATATATTTAATATATATTATTATTATATATATAAAATTTCTATGACTCACATTTCATCTGAGATGTGAGAAATAACAATATTTTATTTCCCTCAGCAAGTCCCGAAGTTGATTGCCGGATGTCTGCAAGTTAGCAGGTGCTAAACCTTAGCATCTTAAATCACAGCATATTGTTCACTGATAATAGTGTTCAATCTAAAGTTTATTAGCATGTATTTTTTTTAATTTTTCAATATTGATTACCTAGTTACGTTCCTAAATGGATATTTAGGAACTGAAATTAATAGATTCACAGACTCATAGGTTTTAAGGCCAACAGAAACCACTACTATGATACATTCTAATCTCAAGAGTCTAATTGATCATAGAACATACTTCGGATGAGGCCTTTGGTTCAGAGATCTCTAGAGGCCTGGCTTTCTGATGTGATGCTTTTTGACTCTACTTTTTATTGACTATGATAGTACTAATAACAACACCCAGTTCAAATGTTTAACCACCCTTTTATTAAAAATTAGGTCCTCAGTTCACCTCATTGTATCTTTTCGTCTAACTTCAGCTGGACACAACAATGTCTTCTACGTCAAAGGCACTTCCGTGATCAAATTTCCTCTTCCTTCATACATAAAGACTGCACATAATTTTTTTATAAGCTTGTACTCCCTGAATTTCTCATTGTAAGGCATGTTGACTACTTCTTCATCCTTCTCATTCTTGGTCCAGTTCCCAGAAATGTTAAGTTATTGCAGATGCTGTACTGAATTCTGAAAGAGCTGTGTCTTTCCTGAAGACAATTAATCAAAACTTCCTTCAGTCAGGACTGAAATTCAGAAGAAGTTGAAACCGATCTTATTAAAGTAAAATCCAATTAACATTTCCTTACGGTTTCCTGAGAATAAGAACTGTTTCTCTGCATGGGAACCAAAGCAATGAAATAAGAGTAATAAGTACGGTCTGCAGTGAGTACAGTAGAAAAAATAAAACTGGAGGTGGTAAATATAGGCTCAGCACACTCAGATATTTCTATTAAGTAAATACTGTCAAGGTATTTTGTGTGTCTCATGGGTACAACCTGGAACCTAGAAGAGACAGAAAACACAACAAACGAACAAAAATCCTCAGAATCGTTAACATACATCACGTAACATGTTTTGTTACAACAGCTCCGTGCTTCTTCCTGCCCAAATCAGTCTGTTCATTACATTAACACGTTGAGTCACATTGGAGTTTGGGCCCCAATTCCTCAGAGCATGGACGACAGCCTTACCTGTTCTGTAAGCTACTTAACTCGCGACAGTTTATAAGCACTTTTACCTCATTTCAGAAACATGCCACAAACAAAACTCAATATACATTCAACGTAAAACATAAGAATCAGAAAAACGTGCTTTTTACAGCTTCCGTTTTATAACACAGCAAGCTGCGTAAGGAAAATAGAAAACTTTACCAGCCTGATCATCTAATGTTATTTTTGTTTAAAAGTAAACATGAAACAAAGAATTCTGCATTTGTACAGCGTCGTTAAAGCTACAAGCCCTCTGCAGGATCCACCTTCAGAGACCGAGGCAGTACTGCTTACCTTGCTCTGCGTGCTAGACCCTCTCAGCAGGGGCTGGTACTCCATTCTTAGCATGGGCTGAATTTGATTTCCTTTGCAAAATTTAATAAACTATACCACAGGAATAAAAGGTGCCAAAGAAAAGTTATTATCGTATTAAAACACAGGTTTTTTGCCTTCCATCTCTAGCCATTGCGATTCTTCTCAAGGGTTCGCAACTTTTTAGTGGCGGAAACTTCCAACTTCTGTAAGGCCTTCAGTAGTTACAGAAAGCTTTCCTATATCTAATACCACAGGAAACGCACTTTCTTCATTTGAGTCAGAGCAGAAAACACACCCGTTAGTCACCTGCTAGCTGTAGCTTTCGGCTACCAAAGAAAAGGACACGGCGATTACCTTGGGCTTTGGAATCATAACCTCCCGACAGCTCACAGCTACAGCCCTGGCTCGCTGCTCCCCACGGCCACAGCCCACGCAGCGGGGGAAAGCTGTGGAATGAGCTCCTCACCTGACTGGGATTTGGGGGCTGCAGGGGAGGGCCGCCCCAGCCCGGCGGGGCTGGCTGCCGGCCGCGGAGATTACGCAGGCCGCAGACAAAAGAGGGTCTGTCTCGACGCTCCCTCAGGAACCGGAGCCTTGCCGCTGCCGGGGAGGGCCGGCGCTCCCCGCTCCCAGCAGGGGCAGCCCTGCCCCGCGGGTCCCTGCTACCCCATGGCCGCCGCGGCACCACAGCAGCGCCGCTGAGGACTTCGCACCCCGCTGGCCGCCGCCGCCGCCCGGGACTACAACTCCCGCCGCGCCCCGCGGGCCGCCGCCCGGGACTACAACACCCAGAGTGCCCGCGCCCGCCTTCTCCAAGTGCGGCGAAAGGCCTGGAAAGGCTCTGGGCTCTGGCGGTGTCGTCCAGCTCCGGGCCCGGCCCGGGCCGGCGGTGAGCGCTCCGCGGGCGGGCAGGCGGGGGCGGGCGGGCAGCTGTTGTGCGCTGTCGCGGCGGGGCGGGCCGCGCCCCGGCGGTGCCGCTGGGCCGGCTCTCCTGCGGGAGCGCCTCGGGCCGGGAGGGCGGCCTCGAACCGGGGTCCCGGGGCCTCCCGTAGCACGGCGGGAGCCGGCCCCGGGCCCCCCCCACCCCCGGCGGTGCGGACGGGCGGCGTTGATGTCCTTTTTCTCCCCGGCAGCAGGAAATGGCAGCGCTGGGCAGATCCTGTCAGGGCATCCCCGCGGGTCCTGCCGTGGAGTTCCCCCAGGCTCCGGCCGCCGTCCCCGACCGGGTCGAGCCGCCGCCGGGGGCCGTCGGCCACGATCGCCTCCAGCCCCCCGTGATGATAATGGCAGGGAACGGAAGCGAGGGCGCCGATGGCGGCGGTGCCTCCGGCCTGTATCTGCAGAGCAGCTTCGACGTCGCCGCTTTGGCTGCGCTCGGAAGTTACAACGAGGGCCTGACGGTCGCCCCGGTGGGCTCCTTCACCAGCGCCGCGCCCCCGCAAGGCCTGCACCAGCAGCAGGGCCACAGCCAGTGAGTGCAAAACCAGTTACCGCTGGGGCGGGGAAGGAGCGCGCTTCTGAGCTGCGCTGCCCGCGTGAAATAACTTTTCTTTTCGAGATGGGTTATAATTTGTTTTCTACTAGTACCGTTTCGCTCGTGCAATGTTAGAATTGTATCGCGCTCGCCTTACGGCTTTGGGGCTTGTTGGTGCGGGCGAGAAGGAGCCTTCTAAAAGGAAAGACATGTGATTAAGTTTATCAACATCTGGACATACTCTTAAGCTCACGTACTTTTTTTTTTTAACTGTTTTTTTTTTAACTTGCTCTTCCTCATATGTGAGCACAAAAAACTTAAACTGTTCCATAAAGTGTTGTTGTTTGGTCATATTTAATTTGAGTATGTCACTGGGAGACGAGAGACTGAAGTTGGATCACGTGTTGCTTCTTGAAGCATTTGAATTTTAAGCAAAAACTGGTCATGCCCCTTGTGGGGAAAAAAAAACAAACATAAAGGAGGAGAAAGTAGCATGGATTTCTGCTTGGAGAACTGAGTAATTACAGCAGCCTTTGATATTCTTTGGAACAAAGTGGTCATTTATTGTCCAAAAATTCCAGTCCCTTCACAGCTGGTAACATACTGTGACTGTGGCTCTTAGCTGCAAGTGAAATTTTAAAAGGGAGGAAAGTGGTGTCTGAAAATCTGAGTGCCACTGGAAGATATAATGAGAAGCTAAATAACCATTTGTTTTCCTTTTGCAGTGTCTCTTTTCGCTGTGGAAAGAAGCATAAGCTAGAAGAAGAGGCGGAAGGGTAAATTAAATTTGTCTCTTATAGCCTGAAAAATCTTAATTTGCTTTTTGTTTTCTATAAAGATTTGAGCACATCTCACCTACAACATACGCAGGAAGGGAAATTCTGTCATTGTTTCCATTTGGAACTCCCCCTGAATTGCTCAGAACCCCAAATCCATTTCAGTTACCTAATTAGTTGTATAGCACTGATTTTCTTGCACAGGTACCCACATTTTAATAAGAGCAACATGGATTTATTTTCTTTGAGCAGGTTGTGTTTCCATAATATGGCAAATCTGTTGAAATGCACAACTTTCTGTAACTTTTGTTTTTCTGTACAATGCCATGTTTCTCGTTTGACAATTGTTAACTTATTTTGTTTCCTAGTTGTCCTGTGAGGAAGAAGAGACTGACAGGAGCCAAAAATTCCCCTTTGAATCCCAACACTGAAGAATGGATTCTCTGTGCAGGTCAGCAGGCAGCTGGGGAGGTAGCAAGTCAGTATGGTGGCAGCGGTCCTGAAACTGCCATGTTAGAAATTCCCTGTGAAGAAATGGATCAGACAATGGGGGAACAGCAATGCGAGGTTGCTCGCAGGAAGCTTCAGGAAATTGAGGACAGGTAAATGCAGGGATTGAGTAGACTGGCTTTGCTGAGCTTTCCCTTTTTTGGTGGGCATTAAGGGTTAAATCTAGCACTTAGCAGTGTGATGACACTACTGTAAGTTTCAGATGAACCTTCTGTTCAAGTGGTTTCTTTTTAGGCTACCTATGGTCCTCTGAGTCTTGGGGACGATACTATGATCTGAAATTGAGGGTGCTAGAGCAGAGGTGCTGAATAAATAATCACCTTTTCACTACCATTATGCAGCATCAGTATACCATAATGGGGTTTTATGCTCTTTCATGAGTATCCAGGGCTCAAGTTTTAACTGATGTTATCTGGTCAGACTTGAGCTCAGTTTTGTTCAACCAGTTGCAGCTTGTTCTGTGATTAATACTTCTACATACTCAAGACAGATGTGGATTTGTCAGTGTAGAGAATAGCATGAACCAGAAAGATCTCTCTGCATATATGCAATAGTTCACCTTGCTGTTAAATACCAGATGGCTTGATATTGGGGTAGTGGGGTGGCTATCGGCAGTCTATTGCAATCATTTAACAAACATACTGTGCATTCTTGCCTTTGAAACATTTCTGGGAATGTCATGTGTATATGTCAGTTGATTGCAGTTGAGCTAGTATTCTGAAATATCTAAAATGACCACTGCAGACAGTTGTTAGAAAAGCCAAAAGTTACATAAATTATAAAACAAGATTTTTTTTTAGATGATTACTCCATAGATGATGCGTGAAGGGAAGCAAGGTACTGTTAGATTATTTTACTTTTTCGTGGGTAAATCAGAGTAGTGCTATACATCTTTTATTAGCTGGTTATATCTGCGTTACAAAGTCTGCTTTGGACTTCTTAGAGGATTGTTCCCCATCCTTCCCAGCTCTTCTGCTAAATTTTCTTTAAAAGGTTTACCAAAAACAAAGGAGATACCTCCAGTTTGTTCTAAATGCTTCAACTGTTTGTGCGGTTTTAATCTCTGAGAAGTTGGTGCAACATCCTTAAAGGTTAAGGACTGTATTGAGCACCTTCTCGAAGTTAAGAAATGGGGAATTGAGCAGGCGAAGCTGCTCATAACTGAGACTCACTTTTGTAACGCGACTCAATCATACACTTTCCCTTGAAGCGAATTTTTCTATTCTCTCTTGGTATATGTCTGCATCGCACACTGCTGCACGATGCAGGGATGACAAAGCTAGCTCAGGTACCAGAAGTGGCATAGCTGCTCAAGTGACTTCTGTGGTAACAGTCGTTCTTAGGGTATATTGGCCCAAGAGAGACTTGTCTAACATGGCCCCGCTGCTTCTGGTACCCAGCCTAGGTCAGAGACCTACACTGTGCAACGCAGTGCACGTAGCTATAACTGTAGTTTGCAGTGGATGTGCCTGTTAACAGTATGCTCAATAGTGTTTATCTCCCTCTTCCCCCTCCATTCCTAGGATAATTGATGAAGATGAGGAAGTTCATGCTGATGGAAATGTTAGCAATCTGCCCACTCTTATCCTGTCAGATACCCTTAAAAAAGGGATGAAGAGGGATTTTGGTGAAGTCCTGACAAAGAAAATAATAGAATCTATGTAAGTTCTGGAGGAAATCATGGTACTATGTAGCTAACACATGCAAATGAAAAGAGAGACCCAGTCTCATATTTGTGGACGTGTCCTTAATTACTGCATGATGCAGCCAACACTGTATAACAAACCATTCATCTGGTTAAAAATAGGAAATACTCTCCTAACGTAAAAGAGAAGTAAGTGTAACTATAGTGGTCATCAAGCTGTCTGTTTTGTGCTCCTCATTCATACAGATTGAAGTTTGTTGAAAGAACCATTATATCTCGATTTTTATGTATGTCAGCTTCCAAAAGAAGGTCCTGAAGTGTGACCGACAGTGGTCATCAAGTTTGGTGCAAAAGAAAGAAAATACAGGGTTAGAACTAGAAGTAATCACATTAGTTAAGGAAGAGGAAATGTAATAGGGAGAAAAAAACGGTATATGGATTCTGGAGTGTAGTTCTAGGCTAGCACAATGGATCAAGATATTCACTTGTCTTCTGCATTTAATAGTTGTGATTGGAGAACTTAATTTTAACTGAAACTCCATCCCTTCTAGGAGCCGTCCTTCTATGGAGCTGGTGCTTTGGAAACCTCTTCCAGAATTTCTAACAGATAAACTGAAGTCTGTTTCTGTTAAGAACTTCAAGCAGCAGAGTACAGAAGGGTGTCAAGCTAAGCAGTCAACAGCAAGAGCTGCTTTTGACTCACAGACTGAAACATTCCCAGAGTCACAACAGACTGCCATGTCCTCAGATCCGTATGCTGATTTGGGAATCTCTGGGTGTGCAGAAGAAGAAATGGAGTTGTAGATACCAGATTTTAGACTGGAAGTGGTGAGCTTCTGATGTTTTTTGTTGATGTTTTTTGATTCCCTCTTTCTTTCTGGTTTGCTGTGTGAATCTGAAGTTTTATTATTTGTTTTTTGTTTTCCTACTAACAATCATAAGAACATGGATTGGCCAGACACAAGGAAACTGAAAAAAACCCCCAAGATTTCTGTATTCTGGTTAGTTAAATATTCTTGTTTTTACTGAGAAGGTAATCCAGAGGCCTTTGGAACAAGGAAGTAGCTTTCCATCTTGCTTAATGGTGTAATATCCTCTTAATTGTCCTTGGTAAAGTATAAAATCCAAATATTGAATGTAACTGTGGCTTAAACCACATCTTTCCCTTACTGAGCCAATAAGACTTTGGTGTACATACCATGCTTGGTCAGGTAGTTTTACTTTAATTACAAAAAGGTATGGAAAGGAAGAAACACTTTTGAGTCTAGTCACAGATAGAAAAGCAAGCCCTATGGAAATACAGCTTTTCACACTGTTTCATCTGTGGCTGGTTTGTATTTGATATAAACTCAAATGTAGAAATTACGCATTCTGCAGTGTGGTAGGGAAGGAATGCTATAGCCGAGCATAACCTCTTGCTTTGTAGAAAGTAAAACCAGCTCCTGACTTGCAAGATATCTATTAACTTTAGTAGTTTTTGGTTAATTGGATCCTAAATTGTGTTTGTGGGTTTTTGATGCCCCCCTCCCCAAATGACGCAAAGTCTGGAGAAAGTGGTTCTCAGCCAATTGATTCACATTTTACCTTATGCTGTTATTCTTTGAATGCCTCCAGTTGGAAAGTCAGTTGCAAAAGTGTAACTTCTGATTAAATAAGTGGCATCCTTTAGTTTTAATAAACATTGTAAGTAATCCAGTAACAGGGAGCTGACTTCCTGGCGTAAAGAGGGTCAAATGCTGATTGTTATCTGTAAGCAAGTCCCAAACTTTGAGACTGCTGGCATTCCTGAAGTAAAAGAGATGCTTGTCTTCTTCCTGAGGGAATCTAGACTTAAAATTTAAGCCAGAATATGTGCCATTAATGTAATGTTATGTAGTTTATACAGACGTATGCCAAAAGAATCTTGTACCCTGGTCAGGGCGTTAAGAAAAGGAATGCTCAATCAGTTACTGCTTGTACCTTTCCTCCATGCACAACAGTTTATGTTTAAAACCCATAAACAAGGCAGAGAATCTTACCTTCTGTTCTTAAGACCTTGAGCTTTCTCAGAGATACCTGAATTGGGGCTTTTCATAAGAAATTCCTTTCCAAGTAACAGATTCTGTTCCGAGTCTTAGTATCCCAGTCTGGTTTTGACATCTTGCTAATGTAAAGGAGCAAGTGCACAGTAATGCAGCTGTTTGCCTAAGAAAACCTACTCTTCCTTTGCACAGTTAATTGATAATCTTTGTGACGATATCTTTTACTGTTGAATAACCCATAGTCGATAGTTTAAAATCAAGCTGCTCTCTTTGCAGCCATCCTTTCCTTTTGGCTGACGGCAGAAGCTTTGTTCAAAAGATACCTGTTTGTTAGGTCCTGACTATCTTGCTTCTCTCATTGAAGGTTGTGTGAAATTTGCTGCCTCTTGCTAAAACATTTCAGAGCTTCACTAAAAACATTCCAACATTTGAATAGGTATTACTCTGGAAACCGATGTATAACTTCACCATTCTGGAACTTCTATTAAGTTGGAGAAAGCGTGCAGCTTTATCTTGCTGTTATGTCTAATTTCATTTCAGGGTCTGCTATAAATCTTTTGCATGTACTGTGTAAAATTTCTCATGTAATATTAAGCAGCTGAACATGCTTATATTTTACAGCCTTTGACATGCTACGTTGCTTAAGTATAAAGTAAAGCGATGCAGTTTGGCGAAAGCTGTAGTCACTGCAGGTAAAGAATGTGGTGCCTCCAAATAATTACCTGCTTTTAAGCTTGCAGGATTATAGTGAAAGTTCAAGGCTGGAACTGTTTTAGCTGATAGCTCTGAATTCTAAATAAGCTGAAAAGAAAGGACAAAAATTTCAAAAATTTGATGAAACCATCTCAGAAACACTAAAATTGTGACAGAGGATGTAGAAAACTGTGGGAGGCCTAAATACATCAAATCTAGATACAGTTTTTCTTCCTCATAAAAATGTCAAATTGAATATCAGATTTGCAGAGGAAGAAATTTTTGTAGATGGCATTTAAGCATACTTTTTTTCCCATTAACATTTGTAGCAGAGGTTGACTTTCAGAGATGTGTTTTCTTGTAATTGTTTGATGCTAATACGACATCACTGACTCATTCTGCCATCTGAAACAAGAGTATAGTGGTGAACTATTGACAAAGACCATGAGATGGGAAAAAACTGTGTCCAAGAAATTTGCTTTGGTAGAAAACATTTATTTTAATGTTTCCATCATTCATTTCTGCCCTTGTGATAGGAGAGAAAAGGGATGAATTGCTTAAATTGGTGGGGGAGGAGAAGAGTGGGGTAGAGCAGGAACCAAGAATCTAGTGGGACTGAGCAAGATTCTTGCTGTAGCAATTGTTTGGAGAGGGTAAGAGAGAGCAAGCTACTGGGTGTTTTCAAACTTCTGTATTTGTAACAGTTTCTTTTGTTGCTGGCTTCCTTAAAAGACTTTTATGAATGCTGTTTACAAGTGGGATGGCAAAGGTGATGCAGTATTAGGAAAAAATTTATTTTGAAAGATGGAGGATCTGATTCTGGTCTTTCTGTTCTTGGGACCAAATCACCCTTTGTATGTCAGTTTTCAATAAATTTTCTAAAATATTTTTTAGATGGCTGTGTTTCATTCCTATTAAAAGTAAAAATCTTGAGAGTGTCCAGTACTTCAACGGGAGGGTAAAATACTCTTCTGGCCTAAGAAGATTTTTAATTTAACTACACAGTCCCAAGGGCATGTCACTCTCCTCCAGGTGTTCAACAGGACAGCGGAGAGCAACAGCAGGGTAGAATAAACCTGAAGCTGCCAGAAAGGAAGAGTTGCTGTAACTCTGTCATGACCCAAAGGCCCCTAAGAAAGCAAAGGTGTGCCAAAAGGTGTTGCTATAACTTGTGTTTTCAGATCTTTCATTTTACTTCAGACTAAAATTAAGAATACCTAGCTTGCTTAGTTCTGTATAAAATCAAGACTTGCTTGAGAAGAGTTTTTTAAAAAATTTGAATTTTAATAATTATTTTATTGGAATGTAACACTTTGCTCTTTTCTTTAACATCTGTTAAAGAGTTTTTCAAGCAGCCGAAGGATAAAGATAGGTGTGCCAGACCAGTGTTACCTGTGCTTTTAAAATGAAGGGAAAATAGCACTTCAGGTGCATATTAAAAAATAAAAACCCCTGAGATTTCTAGACAGAGTCAAATATTGACTTGCTTAAATTATACTGTGGATTTGGACTCTTAAATACTTCTCCAGTGCAGAGTTGGAGAGAGGGAAAGAACAATGTAAACCCCAATGCATTTAGGATTGTGTAAGGCGCTCTTGGCTGGCTGAGACTTTCCTTGGGGATGTGGGTGGGAGCTTGTAGAGATGGGAGGAGTGTCTCAGCTGCAGAGCCAACCCTGCGGAGAGGGACAGAATTTATTTTGGCATGGACTTGGAACTGGACTTGGAACTGTTCAGGGCATGTGCCTTGTATCAGTTAGCTAGAGCAGATGTGTGGCTTCCATCACAGATGATTTATTTACTCAAATGCAGATGTAACGTACACGTGAACGACTGGGTCTGGATTGTGAGGCAAGTAGGACTCCAAAACAAAAGTTAGAGCAACCAGAAAGCAGTCATCCTAAGGAAGCATGCTGGCAGAAGTGAAATCTGCTGCCCCAGCTTTGCCTGGGTTTAGTTTAACTCAGTATCTCTTATCTACAGGAAGATCTCAGATAAAGATCCCCTGCTGACAGTTTAAATTCTCACACTTTGTGGATGTTGATATACTATATTTTTTAAAAAAAAAAAAAATACTCATCCTATGTGGTAGCACCTAAGAGGACTTGATTCTAGTAAAAAATACTGGCGCTAATAGAAATACTGAATGCTATTAGGCTTCCAGATACCAATCAAGAATTATTTGTGTGCTTTTAGTGGAAGAGATCTCAATAAATATTAGCAGCTTGTCTTGGAACCCAGTGCTGCCGATAAGTCAGGATAAACCATGCCAGCTGTAAAGTTGAAAAAGGGAAGCAAAACAGCGTAACTGCAACTTCATTGTTTTTGTGTACTGTGCTTAACAAGGTTTGGGTGTAAACCTGTTAAACAGAGTCCATCTCCAAGTATGATGGAAATGTGACCGTAACAGAATTTTCCTTGAATTTTTTTAGACGTTAAAAATGTGTTGCTCATCAAGACACAAAGTGTGTTCGGCTCGAGGTAAGCCCGGTGATGCGCTACCAAAAGGTGCAGGGGCTGCCTGTGCAGCGCTAGGCAGGGTCACGGGGGGGCGGTGTTGCCCCCATTTTAATTGGTAACTCCTACCTGGGAAGCTACTGGGGAATCAGAGCATGGAAGCGATTCTCAATAGGCAGCGTTGAGAATTATGTTTCACTTCATCTTGCATCACCTGCACAATTCATCCAACGCACGCTCACGCAAACAGGGCTGCAGCGGCCGGGCAGCACAGGTCTGGCCCTGCAGAGGTGGACAGGGCTGGGTGGTGGCTGCAGGCACCCATACGAGCTGCTTGGGTAGAAGAGCCATGTCATGGAGGCAGCTTTGGAGGAAGGCAGAGGGGTGGTAAAATAACAGGTCTTCCAGCCTTCCAGAGCAGTTGCAGGAGAAAAGAGAGGGACAGAGATGCAGCACCAGTGAAGTACTTCAGTCCCCACTTGGAAGCATTTCAGGCCACAGGACCCAAGAAGTGCTTTTCCTGCCCATGAGGGCAGCAGCAGGACATGCTGCAGTAGAGTTACTCCTCAAACAGAAGACAGTAGCTTCCTGCTCCATACCACTCACCCCACCACTCTTACCATTTTGCCCTGTTCTATCTGCGGTAGCACAAGGATGATTCGGAGGATTGCAGCGCTCTACTTCAAAGTGACAATTGGCAGCTGCTGGGATTACGGTGGAGAAAAGGGGATCTATGCCAGCACGGCTTCCTCCCCCTGCTGCAGTAGCTGCCTTTGCTTCATGGCGCTTGGCTGCTGTAGGGCAGGCTCTTCAGCTGAATTCAGTTTACAGGAGACCCAGAAAGCTTACATGGAGCGCTATCAAACTATACTTTACTCAAGATGCTACTTCAAACTATGACTATCAAAGTAATTTAAAATCTCAAAGTTGTGAGCACTGATCTTTCTTATACCAGTGGCTCAGAAAAAGTACTGGAGCAGAAGCTTGCCCAGCAGCTGACAACTGTAGTTTGGCTGGCTTAAGAACACAGGAAAGTAATATACAGTAGAGGTATAATATTTTTTTATTCCACACGTTGTCCAAAGCGGTCCTTTACAACGTTGGATTTTCTGGTGGTTGTCTTGGTTAAGGCTTAAGCGCAGGCAAGGCTGTATTGGTACAGGATTTTTTGCTTAGGATGGCTGTGTCTTGCATGTATGCGTATTTCTCTCAGCGTACCCTTCATGTACAGCTGTTGCACTTCAATGTCTGTCAGACATGTCAGTGGTAGCAGGCCCTTCAGTTTTTCCACCAACTGTTGTCTTAAAGAAAAAAAACAGCTTTGAGAGCTGCCTACAGCCATTTCCTGCCTAGATAGTTTCCCCAGGTTGTTTTGGTTTGCCTTTTTTTTTTTTTTTTTTTTTTTTAAAGAAAACAGCAGCTCCGTTTTTCTGTGCCCCTCACTAATTTGGTAGAAGATTGCCCTACTTTGGTCTTGGTTTGAGCTGGATTAGTCTCATCAAGTCCTTGGATTTAGTTATTTTGACATGTGTATATGATACTGGGCAGTATCATATAAAAATCATCAGGAGCCTCATAAAGACAGGAACAGGGTATGTCTACAGTGACTCAGTCATGACCATGGAATTCACAAGAACACACACATTGCCTGGAAGTACTACAGCAACCGAACTGAGACACAGTCCCATCAGTTACCACGTTTAGTCTTCTACTGCACTACCTCTGAGACCAGCTGCTGCCTGTGTGAGAACAGGAAAAACAGCTGCAAGAACAGTGGGATGGGCTGCACATCTTCAGTGTGCTGGTCTCAAACCTTCCTTTAGCCCCAGGGAAACTGTATGAAATACCAGTCCTTTTACAGGTGCTACTTTCAACTATGACATACTTATCCCTGTAAACTGTGTCTTTGACTTCTATGCTAGAGAACAGAGCTGAGCTTTAAAGAAATGAAACTTCCTTACGTTACTTCTGCCATGCTTACATTTTTTGTTTCATATGAAGTTCCAATAATACTGACAAAAGTAATGCAAAACTATGGATCAAATTCTCAGTTGCCCATTTGGCTTTTTGGACTCAGAACAACCTGTATTAGCTACTAAGGGTCCTCCCGCAGTCATTCCTGTTTTCCAGCTTGGAAGTAAAGCAACTTGTTCTCAGACTACTTATATATTTTATCTAAATCTCTGCTGTATGGCACAGCTGTAGTTTTTACTGCTATCCAATATTCAGCTAGAATGCTTTATTACAACAAGCAAGTTTGTAACAGCAGTCCTGTCACCTTGAATGTGACCAATGCCATCCTGTCCCATCCCCCTTTTCTGTCCCTCCCCCACCTCAAGCTATTTTTGTGAAAATCAAATGCAAAACATGAAATAACACTTAAACCAAGAACAGTTGTGCAAACACCTGGAACAGCTGTCACTTTCAGTATAAAGTTTCAGTTTCTTGTCACTCCAATTCAAGTGTTTTTAATACTGTGAAGTCAGAACAAATGGATGAGGATAACAAAAATAATCCTACTGTATTTGAAATTAGCTCCTGCAAAGTTATTTTCATGTATCAGGAATTCTTGTGGTAACACCTTTTTCACACCATGTATGTCTCACACTGCTTCACAAACACGAGACACACCACTTGGAATGCACCCACCTTCACTCAGGCTGAGCATTTTGAATGGCATTACTTGCCAACAAGAAGGTATTCATTTTATTCAGACACCAAGCTACCACCACCTGCGTTCCCTAGTCGGGCTGCAGATTTTGCTCTAGCAGCTCTGGCCAGCATACAAACCCACCTTCCTTGAAGAGAGTTTGCAACATCAAGCACTCCCAGAAAGAAGCTGCTAAAGCATCCAGCTACGTACGCCACAGAAGCGCTGCTGGATTGGTGCATTAAGACAGTGGAAGGACAAGACGCTGAGAGGCTTTAGGACTTCTTTAGTTCCAAATTCCACAAGACGCAGATACTCTCCCCTCCCCACTGAGATCCAAGGCAAAAGAGGGTCACTGAGCTGCATTGCACTTTAATTGCACCAATACAAGTTAAATATTAAATGGAGAAAGCAACTCTACATAGCAAATGGAAAACAAGCATTTACATAGTAAATCTGTAAGATGTACAGACTAGTTTTTAACCCAGTTGTCTATACATGAATATCCCACTGCAGTTTTTGGTGTTAAAATTATTAAGTGGAAAACAAAATGAACTTTTTTCAGGTTCATGTAGAATTGGCAAGTTATTGAGAAACCAAGCCAACACTGACAGCTGTGGGGGAAGGCAGGACAGGACACCCTAGGCTTCTTCTACCAGGAGAACTGCACTGTCCATCACTCCAGCTACTAGCATGGGTAGAAATGAGTACTTTTCTGAATACACTTGACTTCCCCCCCACTCCCCAAAGGGGTATATCCTGTTATCCTGCCAGGATAGTTTTACAAGGGGAGTTAACACTACCAAGTTAGACACTGATCAGTTGGGGAAAGAGTTCATTGGCAAAGCTATCCTCCCAGGCACGGTCAGTGTCAAGCGGAGAGGACATGTCACTGAAGGGTGAGAGGGATCCTTCATATCCAGAGTCACTACAGGCATCCAACAGATAGCTTGAGGCTGCAAGGCTACGATGAGAGGAAAGCAGATGAGAGATGCCTAGTTCAGGCATGAAGCTGTCTACAGGTTCCTCTTTCACAGATACTGGGACCTCAGGGATAGCTTTGTCTTCAGATGGAGAGAGCGCTACTTCCTCAATTTTCACTAGCATATTGGTTTGGTTGCCCATTTTAGCAGGAATCTCCAGTACCAGGGGCTTTGTGTACACATGATCAAACCTTATCAGTTCATTAATGGCCTCCAGCTTAGCTGATGGGGACCCCAAAGAGGGAGAGGGGGAGGTTGGTATGGAATTTGTTTCTCCACAGATCTCTTCCTCCAGCTTTTCCAGGCACGTTGACTCTGAATCAGCATATGTGAGAAACATCTCTGGGTCCAGACTGTCCAGAAAGCCCAATAGGAGATCAGACTGCAGAATGAAAGACTGCTTTAGAAAGACAGCCTACTACTGTCACAGCAAAACATTAGTTGCGGCATCTCTTAACCCTCATCTAGAAGTTAAAATACACTAATATGGTCATAGAACTAGGAGTTTTCGTAAGAACACCACTATCAGAACAGACAGTTAAGGCAATTACTTCTTTCAGCAATTTTGCCCATTAATTCTTGTAAGGGTACTTACTGACAATCCCCATAGAGTTCTACATGCATTCGTTATTCACAGCCTCAAGATCTCAGACCCATCAGATACAACTACCACACTACCTGCTGGCTCCACACAGCCAGTACCAGAACCTGGCTTCAGCAGACCCACCCACAACCAAAGTGGCAGCATTTGTTTTGGGTTGAGTTTTGGGTTTTTTTGTTGGTTTTTTTGTTGGTTTTTTTTTGTTTTGTTTTGTTTTTTTAAGGTGAAAGACACCTGTCCTTACATTTCTGGAAGTCATTGACTTTAAGTTCAAACAGCTTTGCAAAGTGCCAGCAAAATGATCAGGTTAGTTTTCAGCAGTAGTAAAAGCACAGTATGCTTTTGTTATTTGTACAGTTTTGCTGGAAGAGCTAAGAGACTGTTTCAGGCAATATCCTGTAAGATTTTATGGAAACTGGACTTGAACAAACTCCTGTACTCACTGGATATAGCTTAACACAGCTGTTCTGAGCCACAGGTATGGCATTCCAAAACTCAGAAAACAAGTCAGCTACAGAAAGCCATCAAGTGAATTTACATCAAGAGGTTACACCACTAGTCTTAAATCCACAGTGGTTCTGAATTTCATAGGCATTTTGGCTAGGAGTGGATGCTCACCTCTGAGTCTGAAGAGTCACTGCCATCAGAATCCATGTGGAAGCTATCAGAAGTGGTAACTGCTGGGCCTGCACCTGCTGCAGAGGAACACGTAGTCTGAGTGCTGCGGACTCAGCGGACCCGGTCACCAATCTAATCGCATCCACCTGCGATTCCTTCACAGTCTGTACCAAAGAAAAAAAATTCCAGTCAGTCACCACAGAAGCTCTGGCAGACAATACAGCACCTAGTCCTGAAAAATCACCTCTTCCTGCAAAGGCTTCCAACTTTAGATTCACCCCTTGCTTGTACAGGAGGAACCTGCAGGTACGACCACTTCCAAAGTTGGCGCAAAATTCCATACGTTCACAGATTTATTTTGCTCCCCACTTTTAAATGAGAGCCTGACCCCCCTCTGCTATACCCTCCCTGTTCTTTTAAGACAGGCATACACGACTAACAGTTACTACTTCACTTCTAGAACATAACATAGAAGAGTAGATAACCTTAAAATAGCTTGAAACTAGTCAGCTTGCTCTCTCCCACACTACCAGCAGCACCTGCTTCAGACTCGGTATCTGTTCAGTCTGTGGGGAAGCCCCCATTTGGAGGACAAGGGCATTTCTGGCACACAAAGTATCCCCGTTCACAGCACAGCAGTTTCAGCCCGAGAGCTCTCAGCACTGCTGCCCGCCCCCTGCCACGCAGCCAGCTCTTGCAGCACAGCAGCTCTTGGCAGGTTGGGCCGAGGAAGATGGAGACAAGCCACCAGCCTGGCAGACAGCTCACCTTGAACTCATTCTCCTCCTCTGTCTTCAGAGCATCCAAACCCAGGCGGCAGCGGAGCTCCTGGTTCTCCAGAGCGAGGTTACACGTCTTCTCCCGCAGGAGCTGGTTTTCCAGGAGCAGTTTCTGGTTCTGCAGAGAGCCGTGAGGCGGGCAGGCCCCAGCGCCGGCCACGGCCGCCCCCCGCCCCGCGGGCCCACCCGGCCCCTTACCTCCTCCTCCAGCTCCACCACCTGCTGCTCCAGCTCCGTCATCCGCGCCTTCTTCCTGTCCCGGGCGCTCTGGGCCGCTACGCGGTTCTTCAGCTTCCTGCGGGGCAGGACGGCGGTCAGCGGGGCAGGACCCCGCGCCGGGACCCCCGCGGCACGGCCGGCCCTCACTCACCTGCGCAGCGCCTTCTCCTCCGGGCTCAGGTGCGTGAGCCGCTGCCGCTTGCGGGCCGGCTGCGGGGCCTCCAGGCCCGTGGGGCTGGGGGCGGCGGCTCCTGCCGGCAGGACCACGGAGAGGTGCCGGCCGGCCGCGGGACTGGGGGGCGGCTCGGCCGCTTGGCCGGGGATGAGGAGCAGCCGCGGGGCTGCGGCACCGGGCAGCGCTGCCATGGCTGGAGCGGCGGGCGAGGTGAGGCGCTGCCCGGCACCACGGCTGCCGGCCCTCTGCGGCCCAGGCGCCCCGCCCGGATTTCTACTATCGTGGCTCTTCCCCATTGGCCGGGACGGCATGACGGTGCGCCCAGGCTAGCCCGTGATTGGCCTGCGGCTGAGAGTACGCGGGGAACGAATTGCATCAGACGAGGGGGTTGGGGTTGGTGAGGTGTCGGTGCGTGGCGCGGGGGGGGGCGCGCGGGCCCCTAAGCCCGGCCTGGCTCGGCCCGGCTCGGCCCGGCCCGGCCTGGCCTGGCCTAGCTCTGCTCAGCGCAGCTCGGCCCATGTGGGGACGCGGGCCTCTCGCTGCCCGGGCCGGCTCCAGGGCTGTGCCCGTCCGGGCCTCGCCGCGCTGCTGCGGCGCGATGGCGTCCCTTCGCTGGGTGGGGATTGAGGAGAGTCCCGGGGAGGGACCGGGTAGGGTCAGAGGTGGCGATGCAGTTAAAGCTTTTCTGTGGCCACCTTCCCAGAGGCGATCTGTCCCAAAGTGATCACGGGCAGAACCGAGGGAATGGGACAGCTTTTGTGGGAACCCAAGTGCCAAGAACGGTGCTGTAACAGATGCCATGAGAATGGGCTAAAAATGGGCTAAAAAGAACAAAAAAGCAGACGAGGTTAGTGATTGCTCAGTAGAAGTTGGAAGAGAGCATGCAGAAATACATCAGGGGTTGTCCTTTGAATCCAGCCTGTTCCTTAGAAGTAGCGGTCCTGTGCGATGAGTGAAAAGTGCTTTCCCTGTTGTCTGACGAAGGACTCCACTGTACCGTGGTGGGTTTGATATCCCAAAGAAAAGAGGATTTTCTTCTAGCTAATAACAATGAACCATGTGAGCCTTGCAAAACAGAATTTGGCAGCCAGAGAAGAGAGCTGACAGATAGGGAAGCATTTGTGTTGCGACTATATCCTTGAAGAGATCTGAGAGACTGACAGAAGGAAACATGCCACCACAGAAGGTGGCTGAGAAATGGGTGATAAAGTGTATAGTCAAGGAAAACAACCAACTGGAATGTTGATAAGAACTAAAGCTAAGTGTTCTTTAGGTGAACTATCCTCATTATACTACTAAAACTCATGCCTATAGGCCAGAAAACCCTCCACTCAAATAAACCCCTCACTCTGAGCATGTGTGGCAAATTTAAAGGGAGCTGTATCTTTAAGCTGAAATGAGAAAGAAATTAACCAGTTATTAGCTGGGGGTGTGCATATCAGCTGTGACTGATGCACTTAACTGCATAAATGCCTTGCGGTTTCTTGGTGCAGAGTGCTAGCTTATTGGAGTTACCACCTAGCACCCATCTTTGCGCAAAAATTAAATGAATAAAATACCTCCACTCTGTGTGGAGTTTGGCGTTTCACACACTGGGCGAACAAACCTGCTTTTTGGGAAAACAGGTTAGTGTCAGATCTCAGATATCTTGGGCCCAGACAAGCAAAAGTTTTGGAAGTAGAAAGCCGTAAAACACTGCAGATGGGCACGCAGCTGTTTAGCAACATGCAAGCTGCGATACACAACCACCTCGGGCGCTGAGGTTTTTTTTAAATGTCAGCTTTAGGTCAGTGCCCAAAGCTTCCCATGCTTCACTCGTGGCAGTTGCCCACAACCCGAGTAGTTATGAAATGTTGAAACTTTGGCTACTTAGGTTTATTTCTGAAATCCATTTGGACATGGAATTTAAATCAGTTAAGGTGTTAAAACAGTGAAGGAAAAACATGAGCTTTAAAAGTTCAAAGGCACTGGTGTGCTGGTTTGGCATTACTCCAGTATTGGAGTTCTGCCAGGCTTTCATGATACAAAGAACAAACCCTGCATTTCTAAGTTTGTGTTTGTTCTTTCCTTACTTGCTGCAGCATGACATTTAGTTAAGGCCGAGAGTTCACCTTTCTGCTCTGACACCTTAGTGAAAAATATGGCGACTTTTCAATAAGCCTTTTAGTCTGAGTGCAAAAAAGTTGTTCTGGTCCTGCTAAGCCCCTCAGAAACCCATCACTGAAAACACTGAAAAATCGCTTCTCCTTTGACTGTCTCTTCTGGGTTTGGACTCATGTTTCTTCTATAATTCTAACTCACATTTAAAAACTTTACTGTTTCCTAACAAAACGCAGGTCCGGTATTAGTATCTTTTTCTAATATCAGACATTCGTTTCAAGTAAGTTGCCCTTTTTTACAACAACAACAAAAAAATGTTGAACAGGCTGCCCCCGCTTGTGTGGCTTTGTGATATTTATAGTTACAGTGCTGAGACTAGCCATGATGTGATTTATCATATATATATTCAGCTTTCTTAGCATTACAGCTGAAGAAGAATCCTAACCTCCTATCTGTATGTGATTTAATTTTCCTAATTAATTTTATATGGAACCAGAGCAAAAGCATCTTTTTTCTTTTGCAACAAACAATTGTGATCATGAAGAAACTTCCGAAGTGCAGAGGCATATGCACTAGTAGTGGTACACGAGCCACCTCACAGCGATATGTGAGCAGGCACAAAGCTGGAAGCTGCCCTTCCCACTGGTGGTGTCCACTTTGATGAACGCAATAATGGCTTCTTTTAGCATGTCTAGTGTTGGCAGTCATAGCTGGCAAACGAAGGGCATGACACCCTGCAATGTAGTCCTGTTGAAAAAATTTTTGTAGCATTGCTAAGGCTATCTGTGATATAGTTACTGAGAATACATGTAGGCTCACAAATATTATGTTACCACCATTACAATGCATAAAGGCTTCTATTAAATACATGGTTAAGCGACTGGGTAGAAGAGTGGCAAAGAAAAGTTCAATAAAGCTGGTCTTGCACTGAGATACCCTTTCAGAAAGCTTTAATTAAAAGACTTCAAATTTAATTCTGATTTCCACTTTTTTTTTTTTTCAAACTCAGTGTTTACACATTCCTGTTTTTCTACTTTTCTTTTTTTTCAGTCATTGGATTCAAGCCTGTGATCCACATGACAGTGCTTTAGTTACTCAAGAATGTTTCTCATCCTGCCTTTTAGTTCAGCACCACCATCTAGCTAAAGGATGTATTGATGAGGATACTGTTGGATGTCCTGCCAGAAACAACATTAGTTCCTGCTAACATAGCTTTACGTTGTATGTTCCAGGTGGCCAACCCACCAAAGGAAATAGTTTTGTTTAACAAAGGTGGAGAGGCTTTGCCCTTGTGTAATATCACATACAGAGAAAGAAATATGAGTTGAACGTTACCTACATATGAAAAAAGGGGGAATAGAGGGAAAGAAAATGGAAGAGTGTGTAGAGAAAAGATAGTTTTACTAACAAGCAGAGTCTGAGAAAGAGTTTGTTTGCCCAATATGCGTCTGAAAACATTTGAAAAGTGGCCCAGGGCCCCAAGCTTGTGTCAACAGCTGCAGTATTCCCAGATCCGTATCAATAACTGAGTAAATGAGAAAGAGAACTGTTCTGCAGTCTAAAATGCTGTTATTCCAAATCTGTAATGTTTAGAATGACCTTTTGTATTTATTTTACTCATTCTTAAGTTTCATCATTACGCATTGGGAATCAAAAGTGCATCTCAAAATTCTAGTGCTCTCAGTCTTAAGGTGGAAAGTAACCATTATCCTTCTGTAAGAGACTCTACTAGTTGCTGAGTTCATCATCAGCTGGAGCAGGGGAAGAGTCTCACTTCAGCCACGTTACTCACTTCTCTGGGGTACTGGCAACACTTCCTTCTGGTCTTAACAGTTCAGGCTTTTTGGAAATGTACATGCGGTTCTTGCTGTGTGTCTTGCTCTGAGTGAAAGGGTTGCTCTTAACTGTGGTAGGGGGTGGGGATGATTTACAAGCAATGTGATAATAAAGGATGCAGCACTTCTCAGCAGTCTGGCAAGCCTAGTAGGAACAACCACATACCTTTTCTTAAGCAAAAACGTGATACTCCTATAGTATGAGGAATTATGCAGAATCTGTATCCTTTGCCTACCGCATGGGGCTGCTAACCTACCCGTATGCTGTAGGAAGTGACGTTGGCTTTGCCTTCTCTTAACACTGCCACAAGCAAGTCCTGCAGAAAGGTGATTTTTTTGCTCAGCTATCATCCCTTCTGCTTAATACTCATTTTTGAGACTCTGCCTCATTGGCCTCTATGATTGTTCCCAGTGTACCACCAGAAAAGTGTCGAAAAGACCCAGCGAGACCAACTGTAAACCCTGACTCTCTATCAAGCATCTTACAAACATGTACCTTGCATTCCAGTTCCTTGTCCTTGTGTTCCACCCGTATGTATTACTGGTACCTGTTACTACCCAGAATTACAAGGAACCATGAGTAGGTCTGCCTTAGTTCCATCTTAGATCTGTGTAGTGAGCCACAGGCATAGGCTTGAGATTCTTTCTTTGATCATCTTTATGGCTCAGTCCTCTGACCTAGCTGCTCCTGTGGTGAGGGAGAGATCCCATCACACTTGTACCTTGAGTGCCTCTTGTAACAACTCTTCTTCCAATACCTTCAGAACTTCATGCTGGAGTTCTGTCTGTATTTTCCCCACAGCGGTGTCCTAGCCACTGCAGGCAGCATCAGCTGACTTGGGAGTATGTGTCTTGTGATAGAGATCACATGCCCTCATAGTAGGCTTCTCTGTCTCCCCATCCCAATAGGATTAGTTCTCCCATCACCATCGTCAATGAAGCCTTGCTTCTGATTCACAAGAGAAGTCTGAGTTAACTCAGACAGTGGTGTTAGTGTTTCTGGAACAAAGATATTCTGAAAGTTGGCTAAAGGTTTGCCCATTTATAAGGCCTTTTTTCGGGGAAAGTGTGTCTCCTTCACTGCCATTGGAGTTCCCAGCAGCCATAAGCACTGAAGCTCACCTTGGAGTTCCTCTAGGCAGTTTAGTAGCATTGCCTGCATTCAGAGAGGTTGTGCCCTATTCCAGGTTTAATGGTAGCTTAGTAGCAATAAATTTCATGCACTGCCTCATAAAAAAGGCAGGTGGGAAACAGACTTCCCAAAGACCAATTGTAGATGCATGTATAGCAACTGATTCAATTTTTAAAAAATATGAACCTCCATTGTTGCCCTGTCCTGTAGTAACCTTTCTGCATCACAGATTTCTTGGCAGCAAAATCATCTCATGCTTCATGGCTTCTAACATTTTTGTTGTATGTAATTCCTTTTTTTATTGTTACAGAATACAAGAGGGCAGGTTTTTCGTAACAAGGTCTCATGATATGCCATCCATTTTTGGAGTGATAGCAGTAAATTTAAGATCAAGCAACCTGTATAAAGAGCTCGGAATGTTCCTTGCATCTACATAGTATCTTCTTTTCCCTGAATTCCACTTGCATTGTAATTCCCATTTGCTTAATTTTGTTAGACTCCTCTGAAACTCATGAATTCTCTGGTCTCAGGCCAGACCAGAAATCAACTAAGCTATATAATTTTGTAGCACTTGCAATTTTTTTCCAGTTTACTACTTTTTCCAGAAAACTGACATGCTTATTAAACAGCAGAGGTCTCAGTGTAGAGGCAGTCTTCTAATCCCCACTCTCAGGTGAAAGTCGACCTCCCCCTCCCACTGTGACAGAATGCTGATTATAAAGGGAAAGTCTACCTGTTTTCAAGGACATTTTAGTATTTTGAGATAAAGATCTCTTGATTTGATTTGGTGTGTTAGACTGAGAACAAAATTTCTCTTGCACATTCAGAGACTGGAGTGCACCACTCATGGGAATTTAAAAGACAAGATATCCACACCACAGTAAATGGAAAGGCTTGCTTCCCAGCAACCCTGTGCTACTAGTCCTGTAAAAACGAAACATTACTGGAAAGCTTTGCAAACGTTGGTCATGTAAACAGATCTTTGTACACAGCAGCTGGATGCTCTTGGAAGGATTTAAGTCATCTGCCAGTCCATGAGAGACTCCCCCTGGGAATCAAAAAGCATGGGACCAGCTGGCCAGGGAAGCAGGCTCAGGTAGGGCATCTCTTTGGTGGGTGCCGCAGCTGGCTGATATGTGAAGGAATCCCACAGGTCAAGGGGAGGTTGCGGTTGTTCAGTGTCCTTCTTTGGGGCTTTGCTTTGTTTTCTGGTGTCTGTCTCCAGCCAGCTTGCTTAATGTTAAGGCCAATTCTTTCCCACACCATTCCTCTATCCTTGACTCCACTGCATGGATTACCTTTCCCTTTAAAAGGTCTAGCTGTTGGCACCTCTAGTGCTTGGCTGTGGTTTGTCTGACTGTAATACCTATGTCCAGGCTGTAGTCCTACTTTAGCTCATTGGCTCTTTTCTTTCTAGTTTGGTCCCGAGCACAGTGTTCCCCTGAAAGTTCGCTTCGTAGCGCTGGCAGGGAAAAGTGGACCAGAGTTGTGCAGATTATGCAGTATTTGGAGGTTCTGGAAGGTGCCACATTTTAACATAATTTTCATGTGTGATTAAGGTCTTAGCTAAGCTAGAGGATAGGGTTGTGCACTTGGTTCTGTCTTTAGATGTGATGTTACTTGAGAGGTATTGTGTCTACCTTTGTACGTTGATGCATGGTGATACATCGGTGGTGGTCGTCGCAAGAGAAATTAAAAAGGTAAAGGTACTACACTTAGGTGAGATGATGCAGCGAGTACATCACTGGGGGTGCTGTTGCAGAATGTGCTTGGGCAATACAAGAGGGGCTGAGCTTGCTGTGGTTCTGTCCCAGTGAGCTGACAGCCTGGACAGTTGTGGATTCTGTGTAAGTGTTTAACATGTTGAGCAAGATCTCTGAGGAAACCAGCCAACCGTTGAAATCTCACATGCTTAAAAGCTCCTGTTCCAGTAAGTTTTTCTGTTTGCACATCCTGATTCAGAACTGGAACGTCTTCTTGGAAAATACTCTGGGAGATAAACAATTGTGCTTAGGAAAACTTGATGACTACTTCCTGCTGGCAGAAGCTAGCTCTTCTTTGGAGCAGTGCCAGCTTTTGAAAGGAAATACCTTGTCTTATTTCATAGTCATTCCCCAGGCTTTGAAATGCCTTCAGAAGTTCAGAGCCCCTGAAAGTCCTGGCAACTTTCTTGGTTTGTAGTTTTGAAATGAGTTCTTTGTGTTCTTCCATTTGGGTGCCTTCACCTAGTTCTGCATTTTTTATGCAGAAGCCTGCTTCCAGCTGCCATAAGAGACCAGGTGCGAAAAAAGGCAGAGGAAAATTATCAGGAAATGTCAAGTTAGGAATCAGTTCTATCGCAACATAGGTTCAGCGTGACCCAAAATGTGAGGGGTATGATCAGAATTAGCTGTCTCCCTCTGAGGGCACGGGGTAACAGCTGGTGTTCACAGAGGGACAAGTCTATTATGTTTCCTTTCTGGTGGCCTCATTTATTTGCTCTGTTAGCACTTGACTTTAATGATAACTCTTATGTAAATGGTCAGGGACAGTTGAAGCCCTTTGTATACCAATTAAATAGATCGTAGGGTAGTACTTGAATGTGGAAATGCAGTGCCAGTCAGATGTTCTAACTCAGGTGAGTCTTTAATATAATAGATAAATAGAGTGAATAGTTGCTTAACTCACTGTCGCATGAATGAAGTAGTTGTTAATGTGGTAACTCGTTCATTTTAGCCAGCCACATTTTAAGAATGTTTTTTGCCTTTGGTAGTCAGAAGTGGTGAAATCTGTTTGTTGGCTTTGATCATAGCAGGGCTTCATATTGCAGGGCTTATCTACTGCAGTTAGTACTAGTAGCTAATACATGATATACTTTAATAATATGCTTCAAATTTATTTTGTGTTGTTTACATGTTGTTCACTTTAAATAGTGTGTTGCTTGAAGTAAAGACATATGAACAGCAACTTGTACCATATATTTACTCCAGAAACACTGCTAACTATGTTGAATTAAATACTAAGTGTCAATATTTAGATTTTTGGTAAATACGATTTCCAGAAATATGCAGGGTATGTTATTCACGTGTTATTTACATTGGATGCTTCTTCAGTATTATGAGTGAAGTAACTGCTAAGTACTGGCATAATTGAACCCATAAAATTAACAGTAATTGAGGATTTAGTGGGATTGTGACTGGAAGTGAGTAGAGATGATATAGAGCAATCGGGGGGGGGGGCAAGAGCACAGTGAAAGACATTTATATGGATGCATTGGAGGGTGCTTCTTGCAGAATGTATGGATATTGAGAATCTTGCAAAATATGGCTCCAGATTTTTTCCAAATTCATTCTGTTCCCATCTGTCCTTGCAGAGGCGATGATCAAACGGCATATAGCAACAATTTCCTAAGGTTATTTCTTAGTATTCTTTTTTCTTTCTTTGGTAACATGATCTGCTGTGCCTGCATGCTTGGTGAGGACCCTGAAGGGATGCATGTCTGCACTTTGTTGCAACTCTCATGTAAACTTGTACTGCATATTGGACAATAGTTTGCAAAAGAAAAGGCTGTAGTTATCTAAATAAGGGTATTTTTAGTGCAGTGCCTGATTCATTATTATCTTTTCCCTTCAGTAGACAACTGCATATACAGAGAGTGAAGGGTTCCCAAATCAGAGTGTTTCCTCTTCATATAGATTTAAAAGACTACACATTGTTTAAGACATTGGAAACATTAACTTTTCAAACATTAACAGAGAATTTTGTTCAGAAATAATTTTTATAATTAAAGTTGTCATGGCTAGTCTGTTTGTTAATTTGGATTGCGTCAATGCTGAAGCAATGAAAGCTTGCTTCATTACAATGAGCATTCTTCCATACAATTTAGTTGGATAAATTGTGTTTCGAAACTTTAAATAGCAAAAGGCAAAGCTGCATGGCCCTTTTTCTTAATATAAACCTCCACTGGTTTTTATTTTCTAGTCTTCAGTTGAGCTGGCTAGTTACAATAGTTTGATACTGTAATTTAGAATAATTGATGATAACAATGAAAACACGGTTTTCTTAAATATAAAACCATTTTATCCATTACAGTTGGCTTCCTGTTCCAAATTTCAATAGTAAAGTTGGACTGCATGAAAATGAAAGGCTATCGGAGACATCTTTAGTTCAAAATAATGTTTCAGGAGATATTTTGGCAAGTTTAACACATACTCGGTGTGTTTCGCCAAAGGGCAAAGGAACTCCCCAGGCTTTTTGAGTCTAGGGGGTCACCTACTGGTTGCTCTGCCTCAGTGCATCCCGACACCTCCCTGAAGTGCCAAATCAGAAATTACTTAAGGAGCGCAGCGTATCAAAAGATGAAACTGTTGATGCTGCTTCAGGAATGGAAGCTCGTCAAGCACTCAGATACGTTTGAGTAAAGCTTTCAGTCAGTCCTAAGGCTTTGTTTGCGCTGTGCAGTCACGTCTCCAGAGGCGTAGGATAACAATTTTACTTGCTGATGAGGGCAGGCATGTGCATGGCCTTGATTTTACTGGAAAAAGGACATCTCTTGCTTCTATTGCCCATTAGGAGGGGTGGCAATTTAATTTGCTTATGAAATGAGCTGTAGCAGTATTGGTCTCTGCAGAGCATGATGCTAAAACATGTAGGGAATATGGACAGTAGTCAGAGTTATCAGTTACTGAAATCATCTGGAAAGGCAGATGTGGGAGTGTGAGTGAGACAAACAGCTCTCCTTATCCGTCCTGTCGACACTTGGTCTGCTATGAGGACTTCCCAGGTACAGTTTGCTGTGAAAAGAAGGATCTCAAGTTGGATTTAAGAAATGCTTTAATGAAAAACTCTCTGTGCATCCAAACCTCATTCTTGTTGTGCAGAACTCTGGCACGAAGTTGCTTCTGATGCCCATTTAAAACTAGCGTAGATGGCACCACAGTGCACCGTGCAATGAAGGTATGTCCTGAATCCCTCTATGATATTCTTTAATCTGCACAAGGGAACCTCTGACTCACCACCTGCTTCTGAAACTCAAGAGTCCTAACAGCCCAGAATTCCAAGGTAAATGCTAAATAAATATCTGTAGTGTAGGAGGAAGATGTTGAGTCAAATAGTTTACAATTACACGATGGGACCCTTTTTCCTTCACTTCAGTTTACCAGTTTGATTGAAGCAAAAGGCAGATGCTTCTTCCTTTAAGTAGAACAGATATAAGTAGAATTGTATCACAGCAAAAACTGGCTTCAAAGAGAAATGAAGGTTGCAGCTAATCTCAGTTAAAATAAACATTTATAACATTCATAAACCGTTATAAAGAATTCTTAGAATACTTTGACTAGTTTTTAAACAGGAGTTATCAACAAATCCACTGGTACTATCCAGCCTTTCTTATTTTGGCGGTGTTTAAAATGTAATGGTTTATCATAATTCTTCCATTTTAATCTGGGTGTACTGGCATGTTTCTTCCTGATTAGTCAGTGGTGTTTTTCTCAGTTTCTCTTGTGTCTCTGTTGCATTAATAGGTGAAGAAATCTGGCAGAAAATAAACCCCCTTGCAGTCCAGCTGGTCCTCAGATGTCAGGGGGGCTGGAGGTGGCTGGGCTTAGATTCTGGGTGATACCCAATTCAGCACTGTCAGTCAGTCACATTCAATGCACTGAACTACCACGATTACAGATTCTCTAACAGTACGATCACTATTAGTCTAGTTGTGCTCAATGACTCTTCACAGCCAGATTCACTAATAGTGCAGTTTATTGAAGCAACAGAAATACAGTTTCTTATCGGCTTGCCGGTGACAAATGCACTGTCTGCAAAGCACATGGAAGTATAAAGTGCTGAAATACAAAATAACAAGTTTGTTCTCTAAATTTCTGAGGGAATCACTCGATATAACCAAGTGTTCCAGTCGTACCCAACAGGCATCCCTGTGGGGGGAGGAGAGAGGTTCAGCCCGTCAACTTGGTCCCAGTAGTCTGCAATGATATCTTCCCTAATATCCCTCTTCCTTGAGGTCATTTTCTACTACTTTAGGTGGATCTTGAGTGACTCTAGTCATACATACCTTTGTAACTGATTGGTGTAGAAATCCCTTGCTTTGATTTAAAGGTAGAGACCAGGAGAAATTCAGAGCGCCTGCTCAGTGAGAGGTGGTCGTACCTTGGAGGCAGGCAACTTTGGGATGGAGGGGTGTGTGTTGGTATTATAATGAGGTTATAATGAGCAAAGTTCATCCACAGGGCACGATTTTGCAATTGTACAGTGCTGGCCAGGGCATGGTTCCATGGTTCCATCTAGTTCCTGGACCTGCAGTGATTTATGGACAAGCTTGGCCATGGAGCCTTCGCTCCACTCCCTCCTCCAGTTATCTCTCTTAGAGCTAGTGCACCGAACTCCCCAGTGTTGCCAACATCTAAGATTGCAGGTCATGTTGCTTAGGGAATGATCACTGAATGATCACTTTCAGCATGCAACTATATTTCACCCTGGAAGTTAACTTTTACGAAATGTGGATATAACTTTAGCCTCAATAATTTCACCCCCAGTAATTATTCCACAGTCTGATCTGGACTTTGAGTTTGAAAGGAAAGAGAGTGTCTTAAGCATGGGCAAAAAAAAGAATCACTGTGATCAAGCTAGCATGTGAATTTATAACCTAGAACTGTTCAAGGTAACTGTGTACATTTCCACCCTCTAGTTAATGTGAAGTAATCTCATGCCCACAGTTATTTCATGGTAACTTGCTCATGTACCCATATTCTCAATCCTTCCCCAGGTGCTTTGGAGCAATACTTTAGGATTTAGCACACCTGTCTGCAGTCATCGTGCACAGCCCGATTTTTGCAGTTAAATGTGTTTCAGACTAGTATTTGAAGTCAAATGCAGAAGTGAGATATTATTGTTCTTAACTGGGTAGGAAGGATATGATTCTTTAACTGACTTTGTTAGTATAAAACGAATGCATTACATGGGTTACTGATAGGTGCAAGCTGGCACTTACACAACTGTTTCTAACTGTCACTGCAGTAAAGTTCCTCAATAATCACAGTAGTGAAGGTGATCCCTTTTAAGGGAGAATGTGATCACTTCAGAAACAGGATTGAAATTTTGTGTCTGTAATAACAGAAAATTGGGTTTATTGATCCAGGTTCTTACCAGGCCTAAGCCTCTTTCTCACAGACTTTCTCCCCAGTACTCAAACACTGCATTGTATCACTGGGACTATGTGAACACAGAGCAGCGTACCTCCGTTACAGGAAGTCCTCAAATTCTGTGGTAAGTGTGAAGAGCAAAGGGAAGCTCTCCCCCCGACTTTGTCAGGAGGGCCAGGGCAGGCAGCACTGCAAGGAGCTGGGTGGCAGTGCAGGGAGCTGGAGAGCACTCCCACCCACCCGCAGACCTGCCTGCGGGGTGGTCACGCCTGGGCTCTTTAACCCCAGAGCGGCTCGCAATTTTGTGCTTAAAAGCAGTTTTTCATGAGTTGCAAAACGTTATTGACTGTGGTATAGAATATTTAATGCTGTAGCCTTTCCAGCCTTCTTTTGGCCACTGGTTGTAATTTGTTCATATGTAAATAAAGTTTTCATTTTATTCCACTACTTTCTGAGATTACAGGATTTTTTCACTGCTTATGTTCTTCTGCTTCACAGGGATACGTCAAGCACTTTTATGGAAAATACATCTTAATCAAATCATGTGTTTTAACTGGGCGATTAAAAGTAACTCTATCACCATAAGGAGCTAAGATTTCTATACACTTCTTTCTCTAATTCCTTGCCTAGTCTCAAATACCATAACATGCTTCAGTGACGTGTGTCTGTTTAACGAGGAAGAGCAATAAATAGGAGAATAAAAGGTTAATGGGATGAAATTCTGGTTGTTTCAAAGTTAGTGGAGCAAGGCTTTTGCTCATGGAATGAAGCCAGAAGGAACTTCCTGTGGCTATCTAATCTGAGTTTCTTCAATACAGGTACATATAGTTTCATAAAAAGGATTCTTTCATCAAGCCTGAATGTCATGGCTTGAACTAAAATAAAGTATGGTCTTGCTTGTTTATTAATAACTCAAGTGATTAAAAAATTACCATAATTGCTAGCTAAGCTGTAGTAGTAACCTGTTTCCTTGTTTAAAATGGACCCTATCTGCAGCTTGGCTTTATAAAGCTTCAGGTTTTAGCCAAATTCATTTGGCTGCTTTTCCTGTATGAAATTTTCTGTCTGGACAGACAATCCATGGGACCATGATTACTACTTTAGTTTTAATTGAATGAGCTGAGTAGGTTGCACTTCCTAGACTCAGCTGCTCCTCAGGCCAGAGAACTAAAATGCCCCTTGGTGTTCTGTTAAATGTGACTACTTCAGTATCCATTGAATGGCTTGACTACATGCTCTTTTCTAGGGATCTTTTCCAGGAATCTTTTCCTTACCTTGCAATTCTGCAAAGTAAGTCTATTGTTTAAATGAATATTGTGCCAAGGGTGATGATTAGATTTCATGAGATCTGCATTTCTAAACATGGTTATTTTTATGCAGTATTGGCTTGCACTGTAATATCATGGATTGGATTCCTTAGTAATAA
Organism: Phalacrocorax carbo; assembly: GCF_963921805.1. NCBI lineage: Eukaryota > Metazoa > Chordata > Aves > Suliformes > Phalacrocoracidae > Phalacrocorax > Phalacrocorax carbo. The sequence continues at coordinate 6,522,417 of NC_087527.1, read as the reverse complement.
GTCAAGACTAAAGTAGTTCCTGCTATGAATCAGAAGTCTCAATTTTGTTTTAGGTATGTTTTTCTTATTTACGCTGCCACTACAGTGACTTCTTTCACATTGCACCTTGTGTCCTTGGTGTGACTGAGGGAATAATTCATCTTATCAACTTGACAGACTATGTGGGTACTTCATAAAATTGCATCAAGAATAAATGTTCTTAAATCATGAAACCAGTTATTTATCAAACATAATCAATTTCCATTGTTCAGAGTAGGGTCAAAATCCCATCTCACTCCAGCCCTCTATCCTGGAGAAACTTCAAGCCTTCTATTTTGGAATCACTGGATTTCCTTACAGAAGCACACCTCTCCTGTATCATCACAGCATTGCCGTGGGAACTAATAAGATGCCCCAGCTTTCAGGAATTGCTCTCAACACTACAAGTTTAACTATTGTTTTAAATGAGGTAACTGGGCTGCCTTTGCAAGTTGTTTATTTTGTCATAGTTATAGCAATGGCCTGGAACCGTGATTATTGTCTAACTTAACTTTAAGATGTATCCACTTATATATAATCCTTTTTATGTTCATTATGTCAGTGCTCAGCTCTTTCAGCATCTTATTTAGTACCATCGGTAGCTCATCATTTCGGCTGGAATTCACTTGGTGACATGTCACTTGGCCCTCTGTGTCAGGTGACAGCCCTCCCAGGACATTACGCCTGCTCATCTACGTACCATCCGTGCTGGGTATGGTCATAAACCTTTCTACTGCAGATAAAAGCCTGATGATGCTTTTGTGACTACCAAAGATGAGAGGAAGGTATGAGGTGTTATGCTGTCATCACCGATTCTCTGCCTCTATAGAATAAGTAAGTAGGAGGATGAGAAGCTGTTGTGCACGGTCTGAATGAATCTGTGAGGTACTGGAGGGAGAAACCACTGTCCTTTCCATCAGCACTTCTGCAGTGGTGAGAATTGATGGAAACCAGTTTTTCCAGGAATAAAATTTCTGTTCATCGGTTGTAATTGCCAAGAAAAGAAGGAAATGAGGACCAGGTTGTTCTATTGAAATATAACCCATTTTTTCACATACAGCTTATTCTCAGTCACATTTCCCATTTGCCACTCTATGCTCAGAACACTTGTATTAATTGGAGACAGCAGCGGCGGTTTGTTGGTTTTTTGTGTGTTTGGGGGCTTTGTTTGTTTGTTTGTTTTTTCAGTTTATGTTTGTTACGGGTTGTGGTTTTTTTTTTTTTTTGAGTGTCAGCTTGTGACTTACATTGAATACCAGGTAGTTAAAGGTAAAAGCAATCTCAGTACTGTCTACGTGGGTACAGCAGCACCCGCAAATACTCACAGCCTAAATACGAAAAGGTCATTGCTCACCAGCGGGGGGAGTTAGTCACTGCGCTCTGCAGCAACAGGTTGTCCTCACCCCTGGAGATGGGTTTCCCATTGAAACGTGGCCACGCTGGGTTATCTGCGTTATCGGATCACTTCTTATGATCAATCATAAGAGTAAGAACTACCTTTGCTTACTGTTTAACATATCTGAGCAGCCCCTTTTAAGAGATTTTTCTTTTTTCTTTACAAAGTGGGTGAGAGATGAACTACGCTCCGAACAAGGTCTGGCTGATACAGAGACAATCTTAATCAAATGAAAATTCAAAATTCACAGTAACTGAAATACTTTGAATCCATGTTCATTGGCTAGTTTCTTTATTTCTTTGAAAAGGGTCCTATTTTCTTTTGTTATGCTAGAATCTAAGTCAATACATGAGGAAAAAAGTTTATTGAAAATTCACACTATTACCGGCTGAAAGTTGGGTAAGTCTTTTGAGTTTTTGACATTATGGCCGTGCTTATCGCAAACTGGATCGTCGGAAACTAACAGCATTGCAGATTGTCAGGAGGCTGGGTTCTGGTAACGTGTCTGAAGAAAACACTTAATTGCAAATGTCATCTGCCCTTCACTGTACTAATAACTGATATTAGGTTTCGGGGAGGGTCCCTCATAACTGGAGGACAAACAAGTTAGTGCCAAAACAGCAGGGCTAAACATGCTTTGTTTCCAAGATATTTGTTCTTAATATCTCTGCGCCCCCGCCCTTATCACCTCCCTTCAATAACCTGAGTTCTTTTTCCTTTCCTTTCACATTCCTTAAGCATCCTCATCAAGCAAAAGACAACATATGCTGTGATTAATCTGCTGCTGTGCTCATACTTTTTTTCTGGCTACTGCCACGCAGAATGTGTAACAGCTGAACTCCACCAACCTCTGCCCCCCGCCCACCGAGGGACACTATTCTCTACCAAACATTTACATGCACGCACATTTACTTTACGTCCTTTCCTAGGGATAACCCCTTAAAATGCAAATGTAGTTAGTTACAAAAGCTTCATGTTATTTAAATGGGACACAATTAGAATGGATTCTTTTTTTTAAAAAATGTAAAATCAACAACGGACTGTTCTTTGGATAGTAGAATTGAAAAAGCTCAGTTTCTTAGATGTTTTCCTGCTGCCCTAGCTTCCCCCATGTCCTTTTTGGATACTGCTGCAGAACCCAGAGTCCAGAGCCTCTGATTTTCACAAAATTTACAGGAACGTACTATCTTAAGACCTCTGCTCTGTCCTCTAAGCTTGGTTAAAATTAGCTAATAGGTTCAGAAGAGCGACAAGGCTGACGGCAGATAGCACAGGTTTAATTTCCTTATGAAATGAGGCTAAAAGAGGCTCTAGAAGGGATTCTCCAGTGTGCTGTATTTGTGGTTGACTGCACAGATGTGACAGAAAGCAGCTTTCAGATGTCTTCAGCCAAATGTATTTTCAATTACAGGGATGGCAGGAGCAGGGAAGCTGGGCTCCTGCCTCATTTAATGGTGAGAATGGCTGATGGACATGTTGCGAGTGGCTACTCAATGTTGTTTTCTTCTTGCCTGATGTTCAGAGCTATACTCCCCGGTGCAATATTCCAGCTCTGCTCTCAGCACAAAATAATTAGTTATGTTTTGGGCTTTTTCTATAACGTTCATCACAGCAGTATGCAGGCACTTCACTAACATTGTTTTCTCTCCAGAGCAACATAGCGGGAGGGTGGTTCTATAATATCCATTTCTTTGCAAGGGAAATGAGATGTAGAAAGTTTTGAGTCAAAGGCATCCTCTAGTGTTGATTGCCCTCTTCTGAGATGCCTGGGGCATGCTTTCTCAGGCCATTTGGCATTATACATAATTTTGTTATGTTCAAATCGCAGTTCTGACTGTCCTCAGTCAGTTACAAATGCTCTAGAGTTCTGTATTTCAGACCCTGGGCCTCAGTTTGTTATGCAGGGAAAAGAAAAGAAAACATATCTGAAGTATTATGGCATAACTGAATTGCGACCTGTAAGCTGCCAGCTGGGAAGGAAGCCAATTACAAATATTTGATTGCTTTAATGATAGACAGTCCATTCTCTTCCTGCAACCTCCTGCTTGGATTTCTGCCCAGGTAGAGGGAACTTGGTGAGCCGAGACCTAATGCCTCGTGTCACTCCTCAGTATTCAACTATGAGGCTACTGCAAAGGCAATTTCGCTGTGTCTATAGTCCAATTATACGGGTAGTTTAGTGGGGTGGATCAGATATTCAGCAACTTTTATTTTAGGGGTAGGATGCTGTCCACTTGTCACACAGAGCCCCATTCCCATATTTTCCACTAGTTATTTTCCAGATTTATTTGGCTGGCGATTTCTGCATTCCTAACTCTCACCTAACCTGGAGAGGCCCTACTTCTAGGCTGTTTCCTAGGAAATATCAAAAAAGTACTGACGATTCTATTTCATTAACAACAGAGGCAGGGGTCTTATCTGTAACATTTTGTTAACTATACTTCGATTTTTATCTACAGTGGGATTCTCCTGTGGAGCAAGACCCTGTGGGAAAAATGTACCCACGTAACAGAAGAATTTCACAGTACACGTGGACAGGGGACAAGATCATCATTTAATTGTCTAATTTGGATAATCCCTATTTTCTTGATATTTAAATTTGAATCTAATCTAATAATATCTCAAGGTATATGTTTATGGAATTTTAAAAGATTAAATAGAAGAAAGAGGAAAAATTAAAGACACATTGTTCACAGATGCCTTGTGAGGGACATTTAAGTTCAATGCATTGAATATTAAGACAGTTGCCTGACATGTGAGCTCCTACACTGCTGTTGCCCTACATCCACTTTATTGACCAGCAGGGAAGGACACAGCATTCTTGATTTTTCAGTTTCATAGCTAAGAATCAGGAATCTCAGGTTCTTCCCAGTTTTTGTAGGACTAGAACTCTGTGTTCCACACACACTGAGCTCTTCTTGTGGTCTCTTCCAGCTCCTAGACTTCCAATTCCCTTCTCCACTCCTAAAGCCACTCTTCCCAATACTATTTTAGCTTGCTGATTCAGTTTAAAAATAACCTTCTCCACTCTGTCCCTGCCCCCTGTTCTGGGCTGCCTTTAGCCCTGGTCTCTTCCCTGATCCAGTTTGCCATACAGCTCCACTAAAGTTACATTGGCATGATTAAGAAGAAATCATAGAAAAGAAACAAATGTCAAGGGAATAGACGTTTAATATAAATACTTCTCCCAAAATAGGCAAATTTCTGCCAGAAATGGCAAGTCATACTCAGCAAAAAACTCATCAATTAGCACAGCAAGTGCTATGGCTGTCCCCGGTCTCTGACTGTGCCTGGGACAGAGGGGAACAAATACCATGGTGCTGCGTGGTTCCTCCCAGCTGTGCAACGGCGTCGTACTGGAGGGCATTCTGTAAGGGGCACCGTTTGTTCATTACCTTCCGTGTGCCAACCTGTGCACACCCCATTGTCCTCTGGCACTGAAATTCCGACTCTTACTGCCGATAACCTGAAGACATGCCCATTGAGCGTAGGACAGTTGGGAGGCCTTGAGTTACAACAAGTTATGACATAAGCTGTTTACCTTTAGTAATAGAACACTGAAAAAAATTGATTGCAACGGCATAAGGACCTTTGCAGGAAGAAAAATACCCAGTGAAAAAAGACATCCTGAATCTGACATGCAGGGCATAAACACCTCTCAATGACTGGAAATGCATTGCTGTTGCCTCTTCTGGAAGGGGTGAGAAGACAGCGGGTTAAAAAGTCTGGGTATCGTTTGCCTAAGCCACTGAAGTTAGTGAAGAGAGAGAATTAGCTGAATGGCAAGAGACTTTCTCCTCACGGCACATGCACAGCCCAGGTTAACAGTGACCATCTCATCATCATAACAGCAACCCCTGCATACATCTCTGCTTTTGCTACAGCCTGTGAAATGATTTATCTGACTCAGCAGGGAAAAAGTCTCCTGGAGTTCTCAGTGTTCAACCTGTTCCTATGTTGTAGGAAACCCTGTGTTGTCTAAGCATCAGCCATTTGCCTCACAGGTGAAGGAAAATCAAGTAGAGGTAGTTTCTACTAAGGGATTAAAATGCTTCTATTTAGTACCCGCGATGCTCTGCGTTTCTGAAATCCCACTGAAATATAATCTAAAATTTGCACGTGCTGACCACATCTAAATTTGTGTAGTGCATTCTCTGTTGTCACCAGGCTAAAGCACCAGTCGTGCTCCTTCCAGCTCTTTCTAGGCATGCGGTAGTTTTGCAGCCTTTGATTCATTTTGCTGAAGTCTTAGGTTTGTGGGGTATTTTGTGGCTTGTAGTAGAAACCCAGGGCGTATGTTCCTTCTTGACCCTTCTTCACTGAAGAACTCTTCAATGATTTGTTAAGCTATCGCTGCTTGCTGTCACGCTAAGGATGCCACTGTTCTTGTCTTCTGGTGTAGCAAGGTATATTTAGGAAAAGAGCTGGCAATTTGCAGACCATGGTATTATTCCTTGTGCCAGTGGGTTAGGGACTCACCCCAGAGCTAGAGGTGGCTTCCAAACATTGTGCTTCATAACCGACATCTTGCATCAGTTTGTCTAATCCCCCTTGTAACTGATTTATACTTTTAGGCTCGGTAACACCTTATGTTAATGAGTTCCACAACTTAGTTGTATGTACTTTTAAAGGAAAACTGTATCATTGGCCGCCATCCAGTATAAAAATCATTACCCGTAAGCCTTTTGCACATTATTCATGGAGGTTTCATAGACTTGCACTAACATCAAGCCAAGGAGCCCGGGTTACCTAGTCTCCTCTAACCGGCGCAACTGCCGAGTACTGAGTTCGAGGAGCTGGATCAGCCATTCCTGCCCTACACACAAATGCGGAGCCTTGTCGGATGCTGGCGTCTGCTGGAAACGGCAAGCGTTACCGGAACGCCGTGCACAGGCCACAGCGGAGCAGCGTCTCTCCAGGGAGGGCCGGTGACTTGGGTACATTTGGTTACCCCCCAGGGGCCGTGTCTGCCCAGGTCCGTGTCCCCCCCCCGGCGATCGCGCCCGGGGCTTCGCGCCTAACGTGCTCGGGCGTTCCCCGGCGAGGGGCGGCTGCGGGCCGCGGAAGCGCCGGGAGGCGGCCCGGCCTCCCCCCCGCCCCAAGCCCGCCGCCCGCTGCGGGACGGGCAGGCCGACAGCCCCGCCGCCCAGGGGGAAGGCCCCGACGGGCGCGGGCCGCGGCGTCCGCCACAGGCCGCCGCTCGCCTCCCCGGGCCCGGGCCCTGCAAGGCCCGGCTCTGCAAGGCCCAGCCGCGTGGGAGGCCGCCTCGCCGAGCGCCGCGCCGGGTGTTCCCCCGCCCGCTCTCCGGGGCTCCCGGCGGCGCTCGGAGCCGGGCCGGGCCGGCTGCCGCTGTGCTCGGCCGGGCCCGGCGGGGGCCGCGGGCCGTGTGTGAGCGCCGAGGGAGGGACGGAGCGGGTCAGAGCGGCGCGGAGGGCGGGGATAACCCCGTGGTGGCCGTCACGTGGAGCAGATGAAAGGGAAGCGGCTTGGCAGGGCGGAGAGGAGCCGGGGCGAGGGACGGGGAGCGCGGCTTGGCAGGCGGCGGCGAGGAGCGGGGCGCAGCGCGGCGGGAGGGCTGCTGCCATGGGGCGCTGACCCGCCCGGGACCCCGGCCCCGGAGCTGGAGCCGCTCGGGAGCGATGCGCGGCGGCGGGGCGCCGCTCCCCCCCGCCGCGCGATGAGGGGCTGCGGGGCCGGCGCGGGGCTGGCCGTGCCGCCGCCGCCGCCGCCACCGCCGCCGCCGCTGCTGCTGCTCCTCCTCGGGTTGCTGCTGGCCGCGGCGCCGGGCGCGGCGCTGGGCAAAGAGACGGCGTTCGTGGAGGTGGTGCTCTTCGAGTCCAGCCCCAGCGGCGACTACACCACCTACACCACCGGGCTGCAGGGCCGCTTCTCCCGCGCGGGGGCCACGCTGAGCGCCGAGGGCGAGATCGTGCAGGTGAGCGCCGGCCGGGGGGGCGCCGCCTTGCCCCAAGATGGCTCCGCGGGGCCCGGCCGCCCCTTCACCTGGCGGCACAAAGCCCGCGCCGGGCCGGGCCGGGCCCGCCGCCCCACGTGCGCCGCCGCGGCCTGGGGACGCGGGGGGCCGCGGTGACAGATGCGCGCCCCGCGTACAAAAGGGCCCCGACGCGGGGTCCCCGCGGCCGCCGAGCCCCGGCCTCACCTTGGCCGGCCGGCGCGGAGCCCCGTTTGACAGCGCGGGGGCGCGGCGGAGCGGGGGGCCGCCTTTTCGCGGGGGCGCGGCGGGCCCCGACGGCCCCCGCTCCGCACGCAGCCCCGCAGCTCCGTGGGGCGGGGGCGGGCCGGCGGTGCGGGGCGCTGCGCGGGGGCGGCCGCTGGCTCTGCCCGGGCGGAGGTGCGGGGCGCTGCCGCCTCTGTGGCGGGAGCGGGCCTGCCCCGCGCCCGGGGACGGCCACCGCGCCCGCCCGCGGGGGGAGCCCGGTGCAAAACCGGCGCAAAACCGGCGCAGGAGCGATCCGCTGCGCCTGGTGCTCCCTGGCCGTCCCCGCATCCCTCCGGACACGGGGTGTTACGGGGGCTGCTGCGTTCTGCCCCGCTGTTGCTCCCGCACTCGGGGCTGATTTTAAGCGATTCTTTCATAACGTGAAATTTCTTCTAACGCTGCTCTCGCCTTGCTCACCAGAGAAATGATTTCTGTGTTTATCTGAACGCAGCTATTCTTTACTCTGAAACTCTTGAAGGGCTTATCTAATTCCTTTGTAGTCGCTTGTAATTGTTGACTTTCTTTTTTTTCCCCTTTGGCTAAGTAAAGAAAAATGACTTAAATGGTGTTTTAATAAGTTTGACTGTTAAGCGATTGCCAATAGCGATCCTCATTTCTCATTAACAGCTGTGGAGTTTGTTTGCCTGAGTTCCATATATGTACACATGCATACACGCATAAATATATATGAAATTTTAAAAGAGCTAAGTGGTGGTCAGTAAGCTCTAAAAACAACCTGCAAAGCTCTACAAGCACAAATACATTACTATCAAAGTAACTTTTTTTTTTAGCTTCTTCTAAAGTAAAGAATACTGCTTTTGAGTGTTTGGTATTTCAAAACAGTTTCAACTGGAAGGATTTCTTATAAAAGTTCTCTTGCAGGCAAAAAAGTTGTGAGAATAAGCTGCTGATATAAGGGTGTTTATTTTCCCAGAGAGAAGATGGGTGGACCAATTATATTTCTGACATTTTTAACAAAGGTAGTGCGAGGAGGGGCTGGAACAGACAGTGGCGTTTTCTGACATTTTGGTGCATTATCAAACAGTGTGTGTGACTGGGGATAACGAGACTCTGAAGTTTCTTTTTGTGTCAGGTGTTAGTGTTAAGAACAGAACAGAGGCCATTTACTGAGGTCATGCTTTCCTTGAGATTGCAAGTGGAGAAAAAACATACTGTTTTGTTAAGGCTGAGTTTTGCATAACTTGAAACAAATGCATTAAACGGACTTCTGTAGGCCTTATTGTGTGCAGCATCAGCTCTCTGCTTCCTTTTCATACCTGAGTAGGCAGCACCCCAAATAGGAAAGACTACGGTGAAAGCCAAATTATGTGGCCCATCTTTTACAGTCATTTATCACTCAAAAACTGTTTTGCATATTCATCTGTACATACGCTGGATAACATACATCATGAACAGGCTATTTTTTCCCCTGAGCCACTGTGTGTAATAGTTTTGGGTTTTTTTTCAGAGAAGGGAATATGGCAGACGTTGCTCCAGAGCAGCTAGGCTGAATGCTGTCAGTCATATTTTCACTGCTTAGTTTTTAGATTACTTATAGCATCTTTGGTCAGTGTCATGCTTCCTTCATCTTTTCCTGAAAGTGGGTTTTTCAGAGCCAAAATTTATAAAGATGTCCACAGCATTATCTTGCCTCCCTTTTTCAGCTAGGCTGTGTATTTATGGAACTATGTGAATCTGCGGTTCTGGATCATTGTTTAAAGCTCACTGTGAGATTTAGAAAAGGACTGTGAAGCTAATGCCACTGAGAACCTGTTCAACAGTAGCTAGTGGTACATCAGTCAGCGAAGCAAGCTCTTCTTGGCCCCAACCACTTTGTCTGTGCACACAGCTCTTTCAAGATTAAGATGCATTTTTCTTTAAACTGGAATATTAAAAATTCTTGAAAATCAGGCACACATTAAAGAATGGATCAAAGGAATTGTGGTTTTGGGACTCCACAAAGACTTACTTTTGTTTATGTTAATAGCACCAATTACTCATTGGTCTTGAAAGTCTGAACAAAAAAAAACCCGAATCACAAAAACCTTAAGAAACAATGCACTTTCAGCTTTCGATAGGTCATACATTTACTCCTAAACTGGTTATTGGTCAGATTCCTATCCGGTGGTGGTATGCTGTTACATTGTCTCTCGTGTTATTGTGAACAAGTCTTATTAGGGTCAAGTGTCTACCAGAATAACTCTTCAGAGAGATGAAATGTTCATATGTTTTCTTTCATGTGGCCACAGTTCGTATTCAGCAAACTCATCCTTAGGTTGCTGTGTCAGCTGGTCCTTAAACTGCTCAAAGGTCTAACCATCTCAGTGGTATCTGGTATACTGGAATATTGTGTGTTTCTTGGAGCAACATCCTGGCCATTAGTATGGTTGAGATTGGAAACTGAAAATGTCTGATTAGCAAGTGATTGTGAAAATAAGACTTTGTTGAAACCTTTAAAATGATATTTTGCTTTAAAACAGATTGTGACTGGTGAACTCCTTATGGTTGAAACTTCTTGTAGCATTCAGACCAAAAGCTCAGATGTAGTTCTGTGTCAGACTAGATGCTATGTGGCCACAGACTTACAGTGTTAGGCCAATAAGCATCACTGATTTGACTAGCAGTGGCTTTTTTGCTCAGAGTGGGATTGCATATTTTAATTCTACTTGCACTTGGCAAGATTCTGGTCCAGTTGCTTATTCTGCTTGATGGCTACGGTGTGGAACATCAAATGCTGTGTTTCTCATAAAGTTGTGGAGCTGATCATGCTGCTCAGGTGAGGTGCTGCGAGAAGAGGATCGAGTTTAACGTTTGTTTTAGATTGCATTAAAAATTGTGACATGTTGAAAACTTTGATTGATATGCACTCGTCATTGTTAGTTCTCTCTTAGTCTTTCTTTTTGCTACTCCTGCCTTAGTTAGGTACACTGCTGAGTACAGTAACATAGGTGTGTTACCAATATATACAATTTTGGAAGAGAAGCAGCATGGAGGAGAGACATAGGAATATTATGCCTGGTTTTTCTGTGCGATAAAAGTTTGGGTTTTGGTTGGTTTGTTTCTGCTTGGAAGCCTCAGCAAGGGAATAATGAACTTTATGTAGCCATTGAACTGGAGTGATGCGTAGATTACATGATAATCTCCGGTTCCATATTTTTTTGTGCTCCAAAAGTAACAGTTTGGGGAGAACAAGCATAACTCCGTGCTTTAAGCTCCAGGAGGAAAATAGAAGTGGGACACTTCCCAACTTCTTGCTTGGCAGTTCCTTGCAGCGATGCTATTATCCATCTTCCTTCTCTTGCAGAAGATGGGGAGGCTTAGAACTGGAGTGCAGGACTGTGTGCCTGTGTGCTCCTTCCGTCTCCATCCCACCCCTTGTTTACTTGAATAGCTTTGAACCTTTTCCTTTGTTTTCTCAAAGTTCAAAAGTTGCTAAAGACTGTAATATTCTGTCAGTTAGGCTTCAAGCTCCGAAGCATTAGCGAAGTTTTTAACGGCATGGAAAACAGTGACTCGAAACAACTGTGCAGATATATAGATGTCTGGCAATGATCAGAGGAGGCTGAATTGGGGGTATGTTTGTGTCCTTTGAGAATGGAAGACAAAAATGTGTATTTTCAGGGTTTTTTGGTTGTTGTTTTGTGAACAGGCAGGTTAAGTTTCTTCTTGCTTGAGTTGAGTGCCTGAAGGCCATTCAAATTGAGGAAGTGGAATTATTTGTGGCTTTGAGTCACTGTCTTCTTGGGTGTTTTCTTTGCTAGTTATCCTCTTAGAATATGAAGACACCTGTGACTGGGTTTGTGTTAGTTTCCATACCTTAACCGTAAAGCTGTGGCTTACAGTAATGATACTGAAGACATCAGGGATAATATGTTTCTCTGGTAAAACTGAGTTCCTATTACCAGTCTTTGGGGCTTCAGGTTTGCTTTGTCATCATGTCCTTGGAATGAAGTATCTTGGAGTTGAGCTGTCATTGGAACATGGCACTTTCATTCTGGTGGAAAACAAAGAGCTGACACCCAGTGGATGCTGAGAACGGGGCGAGCAGAAGGGCTGTCCAGCATTTCCTGTTTCTCGGTTTTGGTACAAAGGCAGGAGACCTGGAATGTACCTGTTCTGTCTTGTATGAGAAGTGGGACTAGGTTACAGGTTTTGTCCTCTCCGATCGTCAGTCTTCGATATTATGAACAGATGCTTACAACTGGCAAATGGTGTGAGGCAAGTGAGAATAGTCATCTTTGAGGTGTGCATCTTCAGCTGTTGGTTCTAAGCGCTGTCCTGTTGGGGCGTCTCACCTGAACTTGCATCAGGCAGGACCATGAGCCGCATTGCCATTCTGAAGGCCTGCTGAAAGTTAAGAAGGTTGTGTTAGACAAGGCTGAATCATGAATGGAAGAGATTTAATTGCTGCTGTCATAAAAAAAAAATTCTGAGCTTTCATAGAATGTATTTCCTGTTTAAAATTTATTTATTTATTTATTTTAATACCAGCAAGTCACTGATGGCTTCGTTTTGGTTATCACGGCATCGAGAGTGTGTCTGTTGTTACGTAGTCAGAGTGGTGAATAACTTCTATACTTGTTGCTTTGCTGCTTTGTGGATCAGAAACCTTGTCTAATCTAAGCGTCAGTTTTTCTTTTGTTTTCTGGTTATCATTGCATTAAGACTTGACTATCCAGCTGGTAGAAACAAGACTCTTCTATACTACAACATTGGTATATGCATGGAATAGCAAAATATTTTACAAGTTTCGATTGTGCATTTCTTTAAAGCATATGTGCAGGTTTTGAAACCTGAACTGGAGGTTGAGTTGGCAGGGCTTGTCAATCCTCCCTGTTATGGGAGAGAATTGATAGGTGAAAAAAAGATGAAAAATGCAGGTTTAGTCCTGTGGACAGCAGGCTCCCCTTTTGTAGTTTCTGTGGTGTGCTGTGCCTGATCTGAGCTTGATCAGTGCTTATTCTTCAGTGGTTTCTGACAGAAGAATGAAGACTGCACATGCCCAGAATTTCCTGGCTTCTTTCAGGGCTTGGTTTCCCTACTCTGTTGCTACTGGTTGAGTTTTTTATGCTGTGAAAGGGAGGCATTTTTCATGGGGGTGCAACAGGTCTGGGTCCTCTACAGGAGAAGGCCAAGATTATAAAGGAAGTGTAATTCACATTTGAAATAAGATATTGTTAAGGTAAAGACTTGCACGGTTTTTTGAACCTGGTCAGCCTTTGGAGCATGTGTAATGCACAAGCAGCTTGCTTGCAGCAGAGGTGGTGTCCTGGGCTTGATCTCCAATTAGATTAGGTGTTGCCCAGTTTTTCATCCCTCCCTCTGTTCCTCCCTTCATTTTTTTTTTAAGTTTCAGTCATGCTTTAGTCCATTGTGTACTGTGGTGTGGGGTAGTACACAGGGAGAGTTGAAGACAGCCCATTGGAGTGTTTTGCATAGGTCGTTCATCCTCTTATATTTTGTCTTGACACTGGGCACTGTCTTCACACTGTGAGCTCCAGCCCAGTCACATCGTTGCTGCTTTAGTTCACAAGAAGTTGCCTGTTCTCATTGGCTTCTGGATGCAGTATCGTAAATAAGGATCTTTATTTTTTATTAACTCTTCAATGTTGCAATAGCCAAGATGTCTCTTGGTGGTGGTGAATGGTAGTGAAAGGACTTCGTAACTCCTTCTGTGCTAGCGACCGGCTGTTGTGTGATGTCCACTTGCAGCTGCAGTGCACTGCTTTGAGAATCCTGTACTTGTGCCGTCCTCTTAAGGTACACTGCAACTGTGGAACAAAATTTCAGAGGGTGGTGTCAGAGACCGTGGTGAGAAGGGACACTTGGCTGCTTAAACCTTCTGCAAGAACATCCTTCTCTCTCCTTCTGTTGGACAGTTTCATGTCTTCTTTCATATCTTCCAGAAAAAGAAACACCTTATGCAAATAGTTAATATAAACTCAAAATTACCGTGGAATTTTAAGGGCTAGCAAATCATATTTACCTAGTTAAAAACTTTGGACTTTCAAGCTTTAGACTATTAGAATACCTTATAATGTATTAATGGAGAGTTAAGGGCACCCGTGCAAACTGCTTCTAAATGAGTCTAAGGCAATAGTAAATAAATGTTTCTAGGCATTACTTCAGGAGAGAAGGCTGTTGAAAAGATAAGGTACCAAAATCTATGATGAATTACTGCTTTTGGAGGAGGCTCCAGTGTCTGTGGTATTTGCACGCGGTTGCAGCAATACCCGAATCGTTCTACCAGAGCCATGTCAGCATGCAAGACTGAGACAGTCCCTTGAGGAGAAGGTGGGAGGCACAGTATAAGAGAACGAGGTAAAAGATATCTAAATATGGAGGAGAAGGTACAATGGAAAGAGAAAAAAACGCTAATGTGACCTATTTAGAGGAAGAAGAATGAAGTAGGTTAATATAGTAAATAGAAGCCGAAAACTTCCAGCACTTGGTCTTGTACTCAGGCCAACCAGTGCAATTTCTGTTCCTTTCCAAATAAAGGTGGGGAGATCAAGTGGGGTAAAAATAGTTTTTGGGAGTTCAGATGACTTTTCCATGTAGACCCTAAGTTCAGTTAAACCTTCCTGCACAGACGTTTAAGGTCTGTGCTGTTGAAAACCTTGCCCTTGCTGGCAGGATGCTGACCACTTCCTTTTGCATGTAGTCCTATTGCTTCTTCAGGAGGTGGAACTAGGAAAAAATCCCAGAGAGGAGTGGTGCTCAAAAATTGTTAAACACGGAGCCATTTGGAGAGCTTTTTTTCATTTAGATGTATTTATGTTGAGACTATATCTATGTGACTATAATGGTTTAGATACAATTACAGCCTGCTTTATAGTGTTACCGGCACTTGTGGCCAGCCGTGCCCCACGGATAGAATTGGCACTTGCTCTCCCTGAGCGCTCCACTGATGGATGTGATTATGGGACAGGGTAACTTCTTTTTAATTGCTTTGCCTAGTGAAGGGCTTCTGAAATGACTCCAGGTGAAGCATGTAGAGGTTATGATTTGATGTGGCATAACTTGGTGAGAAAGAAACACATGCAGCATTGCTGCAAGCAGATCTTATAGGAAAGTCTTGAGTAGTTGTATAAAACCATTGATTAGCATACATAGTAATTTTCTTCCAGTTTATACCATCTTGTGGTGGAGCATGTATTTAAAAATGCTCCCTTTTTTTTATTACAGTCTTCTAGTCCTTGTTTTGGAATTTCAAAGTGAGGCCCTTCTGGACCAAAATAACTTTCATAAACATAGTTTTTCAAAGTGTGAATGCTTTCAAGAGGCCAGCATCTTACTGGTTAAGAAAAGGTAAGATCTGGTGGCAGTAGTCTGCTGTATGTTCTACCCAGTTATGTGAGTGGTACATGTATTTGCATTAATACACTTAGTACATTAGAAGTGCTCCATTTAGGAAGTGTTAAATATTAACTTGTACATACTATCTCATCTTTTGGGCATCTGCACTTCAGTATTCAAATGTGGTCAGACCAGAGCTTGTGGTGCCTACATATGAAAACAGAATGAATTCAAGTTGAATGCTTGGCCTTATTTCTCATGTTTCCTGGCTTGAAGGGAGAGCCCTTCACATTAAAGGAGATTGGCAAAGGAAAAAGAGATTGTTTTTAAACAAAGACATGTTTTGAAACTGTTACAACAGCAACGGAAGATTCATGTAAAAAAATAAATATTTTTTTTCTGCATTTTTCTTGACTGCTTGACACTTGATCCAGAGGTGTCCAGGGGAGCATGATCCTGCAG
Source organism: Phalacrocorax carbo (assembly GCF_963921805.1). Lineage (NCBI taxonomy): Eukaryota > Metazoa > Chordata > Aves > Suliformes > Phalacrocoracidae > Phalacrocorax > Phalacrocorax carbo. The sequence continues at coordinate 6,507,022 of NC_087527.1, read as the reverse complement.
ATACCCAGGAGAGACTGGCAAAAATTGCACTTCACTGCGCTTATCCCATTGATGGAGCTATGCTTGTGTTAGGATTGAGTAGTAGTGCTCAAGAAAATAGGGTTCTGGTGGCTTAGGGTGTCCTCTTCACAGTGGCAAATTGCTTTCATTCATTTTTTTTTAATTTCCTTTTCATGCTGCTTTAAAAGACTTTTGTTGTTGCACTTGGCTTTAAGATGAAAAGCCAGTTTACAAAGGTTGATTAGGTGCCTGTTATGTTCCAGACACAAGTACACCCTTAAATATGTAGCTTAATATATGCAGACTCTCTAGGCTTCCCAGACCCATGTTACTCTGCATTAATGTAAGGAGTTTTTAAAGCTACTGGCCAACTTAAGCTTTCTGTTGGTTTTCTTGAGCTTAAGCTGTTATTTTGCATAATTTTCAGTAGTAAAGCAAACTGAAGAGTCAGTGAGGAGGTGACTGGCCTGACAAAGAACTAAGGGGCATATTTTAGAGTCTGCAGTCATGGTTTGAGGACAACTGTTTAATTAGCTGTACAGGCATGCATGTTGCAAGTACGTGCCTCCTACTGTGAATTTATTGCATGTGCTTGGTAAGCAGCTTTCAAATGCTTCTGATTGTAGTGTTTGAAAAATTGCTTTTAATTCAGGAAAGACCCTAGTTTGTGCCAAGATCTGTTTTCCTACTTTGAGGCTTTTGATGCTTGCCTGCCTTAAAAGAAATATAATAAAAAGTGTATTAAGTGTGGGTGGGAAGAATCCTCCTCTGTTTCTCTCTTTATCCATTCCCCTCCCTGCCCCCCCACCCCCCACCCCAGCAAGCAGAAGAGACTCTAACCAAGCTTTCTATTGAGTTCACCTTTGGAACACAAGGTTTCCAGCCTTAAACAGTGCACTTTGTTGAAAGATTAAGAAAAGTGAATTTGGAGGGCTGACTTGGAGTTGTAGAAGGTGTTCTGTTAATTTTTATACACTGATAGATCAGTTCTAAAACTCTGTAGTTCATGGAGAGGAATGTCTTTTAAAGGCAGTGACTTATTTTTGAATTATTTTTTTTTCCCCCTGCAGAGACTGCCCTTGAAGATTTATAGACTTTCCATTTGGGCCTAATGGTGGTTAAATGGTGGCACTGGGAATTGAGCCTTGATAGGTTTTACTTTAATAGTGACAATAATAATATCCATATCTCCTAGATAAAATATCAACAATATTTATAGAGAGTGCCAGTTGCACACACTAATACTGTCTGTTCTTGCTGCACTGAAGTTTTACCTGTCCTTGCTGGCTTTGGAGATCAGGATAGCGGTTAGGATGTGCAGTACAGCAGTTGCTGCCCTTTTCATAGGCAGAATGGGATTTCTCCAAAGGCAGTCTCTAAAGGGTGTGTATGCTATAACAGGAAAATGTATTGGTTCCCATTGCAGTGTTGTATTTTACAAGGGTCCAGCATACTTTTGCATACCTGTTTTGTATTTATTTAGAAGCCTGTTAGAGCAGATACTGTCTTGCACACTGTGAGGATAAAGGGGAGATGAACACTTTATGGTCTGGATGCCAAGCTGGCAGATGTCCCGAATGATGCGTAGCAAGGCTGGGAGCGAGAAATGAGCCCATGAAACAGAGCCAGGAGATGCTACTGAGTTCAGTATTTAATAGGAGCCAAGGACTGGAGACCTCTTTTAGCTCAGAGGCAAGGTATCCCCAGTCTGCTAGCTGGCAGTGTTTTGCCTGTTTAAAAGATAATATCTCTTGCATCCCAAAACTGTCTGAGGAAAAGACACTGAGGAGTAGTTAATGCAAAAGAACTTCCAAGGTGTGATCTTATTTGGGTTTTTGCTTTTCGTTTGAGAAAGCTGTGCTGGCAGAGTTCCTCCTCCCCCACCACATTCTAACTTCCAGTGATAATCTTTGTAGGTTTTGATACTGGGAATTTACAGAGATTTTTCTGTAGTGGAATAACAGGGTTGCAGTTGCAGACTGGGATAAATTTCTCAACCATGCGTATCTTGTTTATATTCAGTTGCCACCGGGAGCTGAATCTCCTCAAATAACAGTAGTTAAACAAAGTGATCCGGTCTCCTTTTGTCCACCTCTCTTGTTATCTGCAGGCAACTATGGAAAGATAAGTAAGATTTGAAATCTCTCAGGACAGCTTTGGTATTAAACATAGATCTATTCCACAATAGTCAGCCAAAATGTATGGATGGGTGTGTGTGTGTGATGTATGCAGTATGATTAACTGAAGTTACACCAAGGTGAAACCAGCAAAATCTCTGTTTTTGAAGACTGCGTAAGTTGTTTCAGGGGCTTGGAGAGGAACGTGCCTGGAGCCATCCCAGATGTAGAGGTAGTATGGGAAGATACTACCATCCTTGTCAGTAAAAGGGCTGAAGTGTCCTCAAAGAGTTAAGCTCTAATTAGCTCACTCTTGAGGTATTTAATATCCTTATTAAACTCAACTGCTGGTTCGCTTTTTTTTTTTCCTTCTTATGGTGAATAAAATTTGTTGAAGAGCTGAGCCTCTGCCTCTCAGATCAGAGGCTCACAAGTTGAAGCTGGCAGTGCTAGAGGCTAGTTCCTATCTGTGTGACAGCATTTTTAATTTAACAGGACTGGCTTTGATGTTCTCGAATATTTATAGGCAGCTTCAGATCACTCCAGTATGTATTCTTTTTAACTGGAGCAGAAGTTCCTCCTCACACAACAGAATTTCTTTCCCTCTGTTTACTCTTTGGTCCCTTTTGGATTTGCAGTCATCAGAGTGGTTTTATGTTACAAAAATACTGTGTAAATAATTACTTGCGGGAGGAACCACTTGATTTCCTTTCTAGTTTTTGCAGCTTGGGGGTAGTCCAGTTACTGCATCTTAGCTCCTTGTTTGAGCCTCACTACAGACATTTACGTTGTAGAAGAGGCAGATGCAGTGAAACAGAATCTGAGCAAAATGCAGTTATCGTGAAGCGTTCTCCTGCTGTCTCTGGGAGCTCAGGTGTGCCTGCAGTGGATCAGACCCGAGGTCTGCTTAGATCGGAGGTGTCATGGGTCCCCTCAGAAAGACACAGAAGTGTGTCTCAGACACCCTAGAGGAAGAGCAGGTTATAGCCATGGTTTGTGGTCTAAAGAGGAACTGAGAACTTGAGGTTAGGCTCTCAGGGGGAACTGATCAGAAATGGTGGAAAAGAAGTTTTAGTTGGAATTTGTCGATTTATTAAAACGAATCGTTCCACTTGTATGGTTTGACTTGCATGAAACTCTGACCAAGCTCAGGCAGGAATCTTAAAAAAGATACCTGATGGGCCAGCTATCAGCTAAGTTCTTAACCTTGTCTAAGCCTTCTTTGCCTCGGCAGCTTGCCAGACACACCGTCTCTGACTCGAGGTCTTCCAGGGCACCCGCAGCCCGGGAGGTGGGCTGTCTCAGAGCTGGCACTGTATGTCCTTTCAAAAACAGAGATGTAGGGGGTTTTGCCACTTCAAATTCACTAGTTTTGGTGTCTTAGAAAGGCCTGGTTGTGGTTTGAATCTTTGCCTTGATTGTGCCACAGGAGGAAGTGTATCTGTCATATGAAAGTGTTTCCTCAGACTAGCTTTTGCAGTAGACTTCTTTTTTCCTCCTTCCTTTGTCATGTTTCTCATCCACTTTATCCTCTCAGCTGTCTGTTGAGGATCTTGTGTGGACTACCTTTTTGCTGATGTTCCACCCCAGAGAAACCTTTTCGTGGCCAACTGGGACAGCAAAGCTATGGGTTTTTTTCCTAGAACTTTTCTGTGTGGATACCGATAGTTCAGGCAGATTTCTGTGTCCTGCTCTGCTGCGCTTCGCTTTGTTGTGAAGTTCTGTACACTTCACGTTACACAGTGATCTCCTGACTAGAATTATCTTCTCGTAGGCTTATTTGGAACTCCGTTATCAAAGTAGCAGATTTTTTGTGTGTTAATTTGAATGGTTTCACTTTGTAAAAAGTTCTGTCTTTCAGTGATGATAATTTGCTTTAATGCATGGCCTACAGCGGAAAAGGTTTGTGGGTTTAGACATTCCTGCTATAGATGCACTTCTTTGTTGGTACAGCCTTTTCTAGTTCTGCAAGTGAAATCAATTATGTCACTGCCTACATAGCTAAATAGTGCTGGGAAGCAACCACAGGAGGAAAGTGCTTGATTGTCTATTTGATGTAAATAGTTTGCTCAAAGAGCAAGGCTTCTCTTGCTGCAGAAATACTGCCGGGAAACAGAGATCTGTAACTTACTTGTGTAGCAGTGAGAGTTTCTAAAATATGCCAGTAAACAGAACTTTACTAACATACAAAAGTAGGGAAAGATCTTGATACTACTTCTTCCAGAAGAAAAAAAAATCTGCCTTTGGTATCTAACTTTTTCACAGTTAATTTTAAGGGGAGACCTCTTTAGAAAGTGAAGCAGCTGTGTGGTTTCTTCAGGAATTCAGTATTCGTACACATTCTGCTAATGCTGATATGAAGTTGTCATCTAAACTGTGTGGCTGTTGGAGTGCAATTTCAGTGCTTGCATCTCGGGATGGGAGGATGTGATTGTGACTTCATTTTTCTTTAGTTCTGTCCTCCAAATTGTTGTTAACAAAGGTGGTTCTCCTCCTCCCTACATACCCTGCAATAACCTTGTAAGACAGGAAAATTTTGGAAGTATGGAAATCCTGTCTCTGGAAAGGATTTATCCAACAGTCATAGTTAAGTTTTTGTTTGGTTTTGGTAGAGCTTTGCTAGAGCTGTAGGAGAAAGCTGGTCCTAATGATCTAAGGCGGTGCTTTACTAAATTTCCCTCTGTCCTGCCTCTGACATGTGGTACTATTGCTAGTCCAAAAGAGTTAGAGAAACCAAAAGAGACAAAACACAAGCAGTGTATGATACAGTTCTGCAAACTTTTTGGGGTGGGGGGGGGGAGAGAGGAATTCCCCTGAGTGTGGCGTTTTTTTTGAGGCTTTACTGTTCAAGTAGAATTCACATCTTTCATTGAGTTTAGATTCAGTAACTTCTGGAAACGTTTTGGGATGTTTGCACAACCTAGCTAGAAAGTATATCAGCAAAACCACTTATTATGATTAAAGAACTGGCTCTAAACTTGTCATTTAAGAGTGAGCAGTAAATAGTACCAAGGTTGTGGGTCACACAGGAATGTCATTGCAATCTGAAGTTTAACTTTCAAATATGTTAGTCAACAGAAAGTGTGTTGTAATTTGAAAATAGGTATACCTCTTCAAGGCTGTGAGTAGAACTTCCTTTGAAATAAAGTCCTTGAGAAGTTTTGAAGGATGCCCCTTCCCATTCCGGATTACCCAGTACTCAAATTTCAGTTAAAAGCATAGTAGACAGAGAGGGTCATTTTGCTCCTTATCATTGCTTAACATCCAAGTTAATAACCATCATTATCCAATACTAAGATGAAACTGCAGTAAAATAATAATAAAAAAAAGAACAGCTTACTGATTTTTTGACTTTGTAAAGCAGGGTTTTTAATTTCTATAATTTCTTTACTGTTGCTTGTTTTAAGATCAGTTTTACAGGCCTGGTGGCTGCTGTTGACATGTCCTTGCACTTAACAGCTGCTTCTACTTTGCAGATGTTCCCATGGATAAACTGTTGCATTACAACCACCTAAACGTGAGCTACTGAGCACTGAGTTGCCATCCATGAAGTGGGAAGTTAGCATGTCCTGTGTTCACTCTTCCCCAGCTGCAAAACAAAATGTCATCTTGAAGCCACCACATTTTTTTTCCTTAGTATATACTTGGTTATTTGAGCTCACCTCTCTGGAAAGGGCTTTGGGGGTGTAAAATGTAGTTTTGTGGCAGTAAGTCTGATTGCACTGACACCTATTTTGCAAATGAGTGACCCCCTTCTCATAGGGGTTGCTTCCTCTGCCTGTGGTCGTGTGTCAAAGCACCATCGTTGTCAGTGTTCTGTAACTGGGATGGATGTCTCCTCGCCCTTGTTCAGGTGTGTGCTGGTCCCTCCTTGCTGCTGAGCAATCTTGCCTGAAGTCATCAAAATCAAAGCAAAAGTCGCTAAAACGATCCAAATGTGGCAAGTGATATCCCATGATACAAAGCAGGGGAGAAGGAATGGGTTTCTGTGTGTAGAAAATCTGTTCTTGCTTGCTCCTTTCCTGCCCTTTTCAAAAGTGGTTTGAAATAGTATCAAGTGTTCAAGGGTTGGATGGGCTTAAACGACCTCATGCACTAGCAGGATGTTCTGTAGAGTGTTGTGATTGTGCCCATATTGTCTCAAGGTGCAGCTTTTGTTGTCCAGAGTTACATTGGGAAAGAATCATTTTTGTGCTTGTAGCAGAGGCCTTGGTCTCGTCAGCATCCATATTTAGTTACTGGCACAAATGAGAACTGTGTTCTTGCCGTTCAGTTGTTCTTACAGTTTCCAAATCTGTTTCTCTAATGAATATATTTTTCAGTGACTTTCGTGGTCTGAAGTCATTGATAAACACATATGCAAGCAGTAGCTGGAGCCATTGTGGTTGAGTCTGCAGCTTCGTAGTCTTCTTCCTTTCAGGTTACTCGCATGGTTGGACTTTTTAAGTGAACTAAATGGCATGTCCTGCTTGACAAAGGTTGTTCTGCCTTATGTTTAGAGAAAGAATGGACTTTGGAAAATCTTCTACTTTGGAAGGGGTTACTTCCATCTGATGAAGGCTATAGAGCATCTCCTATGATTAGAGAAAAGTTAGTTTGGAAAGCATAATGTTTACACAAGTAAAGGATGCTTTTTGAGATTTTTTTTTTTTACTGGGCTTTAAACTTATTGAAGTGTTTTAAAGTATGATTGTATGAGGCTTTTGACTTATGTGACTGAATTGTGCGATTTTTGAGGCAATGCATTTGGGCAGCTCAGACTATTCTCTTCATATTTAGTGTGGTTTTTTTCACATAACATTATCTCCTTCCACCTTTTTCCCTGCTGTGTTATTGTCATGCATGCGTCAAAAGGCTATCAAACACTTGCTGCCTTGGTGTTTTCTGACTTGCTACCTTAGAGATTTAAAACTCTCTGTCTTACTTTTTTTAAATTACAGATTCCCTAACATTTTTCTTCCAGTGAGGATATGGGCTCCAGTGTGACAATCTTAAGCTTATTTAGTGTAGGCATCCTTTTATTAATTAATTTTTATATATCCTTTTTAAGTAATCCACAAGCTGCAGGTTCACACCTCCCCTTGAGGATGTTCTGTGCCACCCATGTGAGAGGGGACAACACTGATACCTATTTCTGGGTATGGCTAGGATTTTAGAAGTGCTTATGCCAGCACTGATGTGTGATGTTGTTGCCCTGTGGGGACACAAAGCTAGAATATTTTGAGATGTGGGTCAGGACTGATGGTGTAAATCCTAGTATTCTCAAACACAGTTAAGTAGGCTCTGCAAACAGTTTTTCCATCTCTTGTGCTTTGTGTTAGGAGCAGACAGTAGCATACATCTTATTCAGTCCTATTGCAAAGACCTTTTTGCAAATCAAATACAAGTTATTTTCAATCCATAACTTGCAATTAGTGTATTTGAATTGGAACTAGAATTGGTGAAGCTAGGAAAGTATTTGCACCCTATGTAAGTGATACAACATACTGTTGCTGTTAAGGATATTGCTAGCGAATAACCTCCTAGATAAAGACTTTTGTCAGACTAGGTTGCACTGTCTAGGAAGCTGAATTATACTTTTTAGCAGTTGTACTATCTAAGTGCTGCTGAATTTTGAAATCTTGTCTTTATAAACATATTCCAGCTAAAATGGGCACTGCCGTCTTCAAGACAGAATACACAAACTGATGCATCTGTTCTGGAGATTAATGCCAAACATATTCTTAAGGCGGCAGAATTCTGACCTAGGTTAGGACTAGTTCAGCTGGGAAAGGCTGAGAAGAGTAGTAGGAGTCCTGAATGTCTGTCAAGGGAAGGTTGTGGGACAGGGAACCTCGTTTTTTTTGTAGCAATTTTGCCAGAAAGAAAATAATAAAGGATGATCAGAAGAATAGAGAGAAACTGAACAAGCCTTAGAGGAGAGCCATCCTAAAGCAGTCACTGGGCGTATAACAAACTGTAAAAACTGAACAGCTGGAGAATACCCTTTAGCACTTTTTCTGCCTTCAGAGGCATGGTAGTTATGGCTACCCTGCCTTAAGGAATGGTTCATGAACTGTACGATAGAGGAATGTAATCTTTGTATCAGTACAATAATGTGGCATTTCCATGCCCGTTTCCCAGTGCAGAATAGCATTTCTTAGCCTGGAAGAGAATCTGCAAGTTACGTCACAGATTTTTGCTGTTCATGTTATATGGAATTACCACCACAAACTGTGCCTCTGGGAGGAGGAGTTGGTTTTATTTACCTTTTCAAACTGAGACTGCTCCTAGAAGAATATAGTAATTTTTTTTTTTTTAAAAAGTGCTCCTTAGAAATAAATTACATTTGCATTAAAAATATTAAGGTAAAAATACTTTTCTGAAGAATTTCAGGCATTTTCACTGCTTCTCCTTTAGCTTCTTAGTTCTTAAGAATACGGAATACCTTTATAAGCATATAGTAATTTTGAAAGCAATTAAGAATGTGCTCTTTGACTGGGACTTCACGGGTACCTGCGTTTTTGTTTTGGTTTCAGTTTTTTTACTGTCCATTTAGAAACTTGTCAGTGAAATTTCCTTGCAGATGCTGAAGGAAGACTGTTAACAGTGAATGAGGTGAATTATTGGAAGGATGAACAAAACGGGTTAGAACAAAACATATGCTCTGCTTTGCTACAGGTGAGCATATGCTGCCTATCTGAAGTGCTGGAAAGGATAGCTTTTAAATCATGCATGTTTTAGAAAAATATTTATAATATGTCTTCTGATGTTGGCCTGTTCCTGTCTCTCATTAGCTGGTAGGGAATTGCATCTCTGATGTTAAGACTCTAGGATCATGTTTCTATTACTGAGGCAGGTACTGGGTGAATAAACTTCATTCACGCTGTTCAAAACTTGGCAGCTAATCCTGGCAAAGCAGCAGTGCTCCCCTGCTGTCCTCCAGAGATCCAGATTGCTTTTCCAAGCCCACGTTCCTGCTCTCCGGGGTGGAAGTGGCTGGCACTGCCTGGGGAGGGGGAGGGGGAGCAGATTTCCGAAGAGGGCTCCGTTACTGATTATAGGCGTTGTTTCCAGGACTGGCAGCATGGTTACAAGAGCCCCAATGGATAAGGAGTGAATGATGCTAAATGAGGATGGGTGAGCGAGTGATTAAAAAAAATTCTAGGCTTGACCTCTGTTCTCTTTCCTGGTGTCTTTTTCTTGCCTTTGATTTCTCACTTTCTGATTCCTTCTCGTTCCTGTGTGAATTCTCAGTGCATTGCCATGGACACACGCTACTGTCTTTGAACTCTGGGGTGAAACTGATTTGCAAGGTAGAAAATTAATTAAAAGTTCATGATCCTAACATTTTGACCCACACTTCTGCAATACAGATTGCTATTCTGCCTTTGCATTAGTCTCAGTTAGTTGAATAACTAACTGAGCAAATATATTAAGAGCCAAGACTGCCCTTACAAAGAATGTGGTAAAGAGGAGGAGGAGCATAAGCAACAGTGTATAGGATGAGCTCTGCCATAGCATGACTCCTAGAGTTTTTTATCCTGTGTCTGATCTGGTCATTGCTGAAGAACTAGGAACAAATAACAAAAGCTCTTCAGCCGTGTAAGTTAAGGAGTGGAAACTGGCACCACTGTGTGGTGAAAACAAGCTGAGAAATCCAGTAGTTCTTAGACTAAATGAGGATCTTTTCATGCTGTCCAGAAAGGATGGCAATACTGAACGTGGAACAATGGAGAATGGTTGAGGAACGAAGAAGAAGGTATGAGTTTCTATATCTGAGGTGAAAGTATCAAGACCTAAGTTTTCTCTTAGTTCGCGTGGTGGGAAGGGATACAAGACTGACTCTGACATGGCAACTGCTGGATGTCAGTAGAACATTAGGTATGAAGAAGAGTGTTACCTTAGCTGGGGGGCAAGTACAAGAATTGTGCCCTGAGTTACCTTCTTTCACCCACGGTTCTTGTTACATGTGTGAGGTAGATACCCTGGCAAGGATGGGCCTTAAGGTGATAATGTGACTTAATGGATCCTTGGGCTGTGTTCTGTGAACTCTACGTGCATGATTAGCAGCTTGAAGGTAACTGGGGAAAAATATGGAATATGGGGAAGCTGAAGGACGATGAAGAATGAAGAGAAGGACTCTAAGATTTGATGGCATATTGTCTAACTTTTCTAAAGCTTCTCTAGCTTTAATATGGGGAGGTAATCTTGCATGTTGCAGATTTTACATACGTGGAGAGAGACTAGCAAGAGATTATAATGGTGACATGTTTGCTTGGAGAGGACTGGAGCATAGAGAAAAACTAGAGAAAAGGTTGAGGCGAGTTTTGCTGGTAAGCACTGCTTTGAAGTATTTGGCAGGGAGTGGAGTGTCGGGATTGTTGGACCAGATCAAAGGTTGTTTTGAAGAGATGCTAAAGGTTGAGAAGGTAAATCACGCTCTATTCTGTGGAGTCCTAGAGGTGTAGGTGCCATCAAGAGGTGATGGTAGACTTCTAGGAGAAGGAATGGGCATGGAGTGGGAAAGGTCCACATATGGCTTGCCTTCTATGCTTCTGGTAGTGGGATGGGCTTGTAGTGAAACTTAGCAGGGTGGACTTTAAATAGGTGAGATTCAAAAGGGATGTGACAGAGCGTGGAACAAAGTAGTGAGTGGGTATGCAACACAAAGCAGACGAGAGGTGGGAGACATTTGAAAAGCAAGGAAAACGAATAAAACTGAAATTTGTACAGAATGCTGAGAATAGGGAGATGAGAAGCTTGTAATAGTGATTAGTATATGGTGAAGAAGAAGTGAGAGTGATGTGCTCTTCTATGCTAGAACTATGCTGTGGTTTTCCTGAGCCATGGTTGGTCCTCTGAGTCATGCTCAGATAAGAGATGGGACAGTTGCTGCTCTTGAAAAATGATCTAAACCTGCATGCATTGTTTCTGAAGCAGCTTCTCTGCAGGGCAGCAAATGATCTTGGTATGTTCTCAAACCTATCTTAATTTTTTGCCTTTTCAAGGGATTGTTAGAGTTCATCTAAGTGAAAAACAGCAAGCTTGGTATGACAGCAGTATGCAGAACTAAATCCTGTCGTATGAGTGAAGAACATAACTTCCTAAATAAAGCTTCTGCTCATATGTACGCGGTGCATTGTTTGTTTAGATTGTGGGAGTATTCTAACCTTGGGCTTCTTGTGATTGTGATGTGGTGTGAAAATACAGCTTATATTAATAAATCAAAACAAAACCCTTCCAAACAATTTGTCTTACCATCTGCACTGGTGTGGAAAGCTGGAGAAAATGAAAACTTGGGAGTTTTCAAGCAATCTGCTTCTAAAAATAACTTTAAAGTGGACTATACAAAGGAGAAAGTCCATGTCATAGGTCTTTCTTGAACAGGTCCATGGTAGAGGGCTTTTTCCTAATTTAAACAGGACTCTATGGTTTCAGTACCTGTCATTCAGTAATGATTACAGATTAGTAGGTGCTATGGTATGCAGGGGAAAGTTCTCAAGGAATGGTCCGGTGCCCAGCTTTCCAGAGGGTGAATAAGTACTGGGTGTCTGTCTTTTGTCTTCCCTTGGAGCCATAGCACTGAAATAGTGCATTAAATTTTTGTAGATTATCTGAGATAAGATTAGTTTCTGATGTATGATGACAGTTTTTATATGCTTCACCTGTGTGAGAGAGTAAGCAGGCAGCATAAATGTCTTACTTCTTCAGTGCTGACAATCTTCCATATACGTGTAGATAATTTTATATAGAAGATTCTGTTTACTTCAATCTAAGCTGTAAATCACTTAATTTAAATTCTTGATACAAAGATATATTAGAGCAGGCAAGAGTTCTAGAGCAAGGAAGAGTATCAAGGAGTCAGATACCTATACTCTTCATTTAAATTTCTGGTTCTGTAGAACAATATTTGCAAGTGTTTCCCTTGAACAGTGGATTAGAAGACAGGAAAAAATGATATTAAACTCTAACTAATTCAGAGTTAATCTTCACATAGCTGAATTTCTCTTTCCCCTTTTTTTGAGGGTAGAGAAGGAAGCTTTGGGTTGTTCTGAAATGTGGTGCTTTTAGTCCTATGCAGTTGGGGGTACCTGATAAAAGCTAATTGCCTTCGTTATATCTAGGCACAGATGTGCAGTGAAAGAGAATTAAGAAGAGAGAGAATTTCTTGTATGTGATATTCCTTAAGTGGCATTTTTAGTATAACAACTTATCTCTGATCCTTTGATGTGGACCAGGTCTAAAAGGACATTGAAGGGAAACACCAAGGTGTTGTTGGCATTCTCAGCCCAGCCCTGCGGGGCCTGTTAGAATAACTGCTGGTGCCTGAGTCATGGTTACCCCTCATGGTGACTGTATAGGTGGCACTATTTCTGTCACGCTTCGATATTTCATGGTGAAGTTATTTCCAGATGGGTTGCAGGCAGAGAAACTAGGGTTGGTGTTTCTCATATCAAGAGACCGTACCTTTCTTGATTAAAGCTAAATAGTAGTGCTTTGGAAATCAGTTCTGTGCCCTTCATAAAGTCACAATTAGAGATTTGATGGAATTAAAGTTCAAGTAAAGCAGATCCAAAAATTAGCTACTCTGGCGTGCATGTCGTAAAGTTACAGCAGGATTTACTTTTTTTGCTCTAGTATTGCACAAAGGAGGGGTCTTATACATAAATAGTTGCACCAGTGTGCTAGTCCGTTAGGTTGATACCCTACTTCTATAGTCCATATCATAGAATCCTGTGCTGAAATTTTGTCATCAACTTTCATTTTATTGCAAATTTTGTAATGTGAAGTGTTTGCCTACTCCCTTTCCCCAGCCTATTTGCCCAAACCAAGTTTCTGAAATTGTTAGATTTTAAGCCGCTGCTTGGATTGAAGAGATTTCTAGAATGAAATTGACAAAGCCAGAGCTTCATTTTGCACAATTAAACATTAAAACAATCTTTTAACTTTCACAATATGACTTAATGGCTTTTTTGGGCCTGACTCACCCCCTTGCTTCAGTCACCCATGCAAAACTGTTAATCTGTATTGCTTTTTTTTCCCCTCCCATAGTAAGTGTTCTGTTCATAAAGACTGCCTGTGTAAACTTAATACTGCTTCCAGGTAATGGTGATCTCCTGTTATCTTATTAAATACTTTGGATTCTGTCCTGTCTGCCAATTCAGCATTGGTAAGGCTTGGAGCATGAGAATCTTCAGCACCATGTTGGACACTCAGCCACAGGGGTTACTTCATGACATCCTGGTTCCCTGTGACTTACTTGCTCTTGTAGCTCAGTCCTAGCACCAAAGTTTCACAAACAGCCACAACCGTGTTTTCACAGTGCGGTTGAACTGAGTTCGCTCTGGTTTATCTGTACAGGAAACATGCTGTAGTGATTTGCCCAAAGCTGCCCTGGTAGTCTTTGGAAGAAAGAAGTAAAATTTTAGGGTCTCCTAACGTCGAGCTTGTGCTGGCTCTTCAGACTCTGCCAGTGAGCGAGTGGTGCAGCTGGTGCAAATTTTAGCCAGTAGTTGTGAAGTAATCCAGCACCTGGAACACTGAATGTTTTGAGCTGGGATTAAAAAACCTGAATAATGTAGAACTGGCTGTTATCTCTGTATGTTCTGGTGTGAGTTGCTTACCCATTTTTTGTAGAGAAGATGGATGAAGGAGCTCTTTAGACAGCAGTTTGGTTCAGCTATATTAGCGGTACTCTTTAGCCAATTTCAGGTTTGTGTAGGATTGTTTGGCAAGTAACTTTCCAGCTTGCAGTCAAATAAGAAAAAATTCTTATAGGCAGAAACCTCTGTACATTTTTAATCCATTTTTCTTTTGTCTATCCATCTTGTGTACTGAGATAGGTCTTGTAGAAAAATAACAAAATTAATGACTATCACATTAAATGTTCACAGAGGGTCAGAATTTTACAGGTTATCTTCAGTTCTGACTGTTCTTACTTTTGAAACCATGGTTTTTTCCTTACAGTAAAATCCATTTTGATATGGATCTAGCAGCTATCCTGTCATGAAGTCTTTTGCATCTCGGTAGTCTGTGTGGTAAATCTATGGACAACTAGAAGAAAAAACCCTCAAACAAACAAACAAAAAAACCCAGCACAAACCCCTAAAAACTTTTACTACTGATCGTGATCCCTGAACAAGCTTCTTACACTGGGTAGTTCATCTGTTCCATTGTTATTTTTTCTTATTTCATTGAATGAAAGTTCAAACTCAAAGTGAGTTTGAGAACTGTCTGTGCTCAACATTCTGCGTGGGAAGCAGGAGAGATGGGGCTGTTGCTCAGAGTTCAGTGCACCCCAGCAAGTATTGCTGCTTGTACTTCTGGAGTGTGGGAAGCAGAGTGATAACCCACAGGGAGGGGAGTCTAAAGATACTCTCTGAACTTGTAAGACAGAAGGACCCCCACAGAGAGCAGTGCCAAAACATCAGTGTCCCTACAGCAATTGCCTGAACTAGCTACTGAAGAGTTATTGGAGACTAACTCTGTACCCAGAGAAATGTGAAGAAGCAACTCGTGGACTGAATGTAAAACGCTCTGATAGTTTTAGAAGCAAAACTGCAGCCTGTGCCTCTATTCATCAAATGCAGGTCTGGGGCAAAAGCACTCAGCTATACTTCATTCCTTAGCACACCCAAAGTATGTGCATTTAGCATGCACACACCCCTTGGCATATTATATTATGGCTTGTGCTTTCCACACATGCACCCCTGACTTCCCTAATGATCCTCTGTCCTGCTCTTAGAGTGCTGGGACTATGCTCCAAGTAGGTGAGGCTGCTGAAAACGAGGGGGAAGAAAGGAGAAATCTTAATGCCACCAGGCACAAGACAGTGTGGGAAGCTAACTGGCATGCAGTTATTTACTGTGGCAAATTCTGAATCTTTATTATTAAAACTATTCATCATAGATTCTGAATAAATAGCGTTCAGTCAGGAGGATGATAAGAAGTCAATGCTGTGCCGTAACCACTTATCCATCCCTTCCCTGGCAATGGTGCAGCCACGGCGGTGCGCCACCAGGGCTCATGCTGCAGCACATGGTGTTCATTTTATCCTTTGGAGGAAGGGACTTAACTGCTTTATGTACCTGCAGCGCTCTCCAGATGAAACCCTTTGCCATGCTGCAGGTGTTGGGGAACAACTGACAAAGCAAGGAGGAGTTAAATGTACCTGAGCTCTAATCCTGTGTGTTGCTAACAGAGATGCAGTTATTTGAAGTATCAGCTGGGGGTATGGAGAGAAAAGTTGATTTCGGAAGTAAAATGTCCAAACTAAAAATGCAGAGATATCCTACACTATGTTGTAATGCGGGTGAAGGCTTTGGTGCAGTATACCTACCCAGGTTTTGAGTGTTTTGAGTATAGGTGTGCCTTAGGAAGGATGATGCTCCTTTAGTTGGAGTGTAACATTGTACAAATATAAAAGTCAAACAAGGTCCAGCACAAAAAAATAAAGTGTAGAATAATGCGTAACTGGAAAAATGGCATCAACAACCTCACTGTAAGCAAGAGTTTTGTGTGTAAGTAATAGACAACCTCTGCTGTTAATAACCAAGCAAAAAAAAAACCCAAACCTTGGATCCAGTAAAATCCTAATGGGTTTTGCAGATTCTGTAATTGAAATACCTGAGTATATATGCTGATGTCAGACAAAATGGATGGACTTGTTTGACATCACAGTTTACCATCACCAGTTAACATAAAGATGAGTGCCTTTCCCTGGGTCTCTGTGTGTTGATGGAAGGCTAGTTATAAGTGTTTGCATACAATTGGCTGTGAACCATCTAGGCCTGAAACAAAACTGAGAACCAAGGGACCACAAGAAGCAGTGGGCAGTGGTTGGCCTGTGTGCGCCAAGTGGTGGGGAAATAACCGCAGAGCGCAGAAACTCAAGCTTCAGGAGGAACCCCAGAATAAGAGGCATTTTATTGATTCCATTTTCCAGTAAGAGTATAATTTAGTGTCCTCCTCCACCTTTCCAGTTGTCTTACAGCATAAAGACATCCAGGCCATTTTAATATTTTCTGCAAAGAGTTATTTGAGGTTTTGTTTGTGACGATGCCTGTCCTCCAGCTTGTCGCTACAGTGAGAATGAGTGGGAGGCGAAGGGGGCAGTTAATTTTCTGAAGTTTGCAGTGAAGTGCTGAATTTGTGGGATCCTTTGACGGTCCAGCTTGAGAAGGTATTTAGATATTTCTAGCTGACACTACATTACTGAGAGAAATGAGGTCTTCCAGCTGTGTAAGTGAAATTCTGATGTGTTTTGGGAAGTCTCTGTGTGACTCATAAATTTGTTTTATAAATTCTAGTTTCTCTACCCTTTTCCTCCCCTCAAAAAAAAAAAAAAAAGAGGGAGAGGAAGATGGCTATTGGCAGATCACTTTTCAGTTAAGTCATTAATACAACAAACTTAATTTTGAGGCCCCTAGTGAATTTTTTCTTTACACACAAATCCCCTGCTGAGGGCACAGCATACTGGGTACTAAAGGGTTAAATCATCTTGCTTTGGAAGCAGCTGGGCAGTTTACACTCCTTGCTGGGCTGTACAAAAATACTTTTCCTTTGAAGTACTGGGAGGAGCGGCTAAGGGTAAAACCTGGAATGGGGTTGCAGCTAACAGTTTGTAGTGGGCTTAGCTTGGAACAGGCAGCTGCCTGCAACTGCAGTATGAGATGGCAGAGAAGGTCACGGTTTCTTTCACTCTCGCCTTCACTGTCTCAGCATGAAGGCTTTCTTTTTGAAATTCTTCAAATGCTATTTAGTTCTTGGAAAATTCTTGGATTGGGACAGGTTGCAAGAAATATAGATTAAAAATATCCTTTCCCATAACGGCAGGCCAAATATAGGGGTCCCATTGGAAGTTCCTTGGCTGCCTCTGATTTGATGTGGTAGTGAAGTACACACTGCTGCTGTCTGGGGTGAGAAAGATTCACCTGCACTGAGTGGTAGGAAGGAAGTCAAACTCTTGAACAATGTATGTTCTAGAAAGAGCTTTCAGAAGTCCTTTTTTTCCCAATTTGCTAGAACCTGTGAAATCTCAGACCTGATGACATACCTTAGACATGTTGAAATCTCAGTTTAGCAATAAAACAGCTGATGGCAGTTCTGGTGCTTGCCCTGGATGACTGAAACCAAATTGGAAGACACCATGTTTGTAAGAAAAGCCATTAGGTTTATAGTGCTATACAGCAGGAAGCCACCTTCTTTATTGTATGCAGCACGGTACATAACTATGGTTGACATTGCTTGATAGGGCTTCTTAAAAGCAAATCTTTTCATAGATGAAACCTGATGCAAGCTGGGCTCCAGTGCACTCGCTGATCCTGCCACTGCCAGCAGTAGAACCAGACTAACTGAAGTTGCTCTCTCATTTTCTACGGTAATACTTTGCCTCTTGGTAATAATTTCTTGACAATATTAATATGCATTTTTGGGGAAGTTTGGAATCTGAGAGATACTATTGTTGCCATTATAAGAAACTGAGGAAAAGAAATTTCCTTTTAGCAGTCAGTGCCATTGAAGGGACAATCAAAAGCGGTTTACCCACCAGCTAATGAGGGGTAACATTAAAATGCCTGGCTGTATCTGTTGAATAGATGATGATAGTGCTGTATGTCAAATCTCCAAATTTCAAGTTAAATTTATCTTAACTGCCCCTAATAATCCGGTCCCTTCATCTTTACTCATTTAAGGATTTGACACTTAGCTGTTGGTAGGAGCAGCAGGTTTATTTCCCTGCTGCTCTGCCACTCACTCTTTAGCTTTTTAGCTTTCTACCTTTGCCTTTTCTCTGAACACAAAAAGTGCCAAGAATTTACTTGCTAAAATAAGCAGAATCTTCCCCTAGGGTTTCTGCTGTTGTATGAATTCTATAGAGGGTTCTGTCCTTGAAATGCTTGCTTATTAATACCTGAAGTACCTTGCTTTCCCATTTAACAATTCAAATGCCAGGGAAAATATATAGTAATATAGGCCTAAGAATCTCAGAAAGGATGTTCTGCTCCCATCTCAGAGCTGTGGCTGAAAATCTTCCCTTATAATCTACACCAAACACATTCATTTTCTAGAAAGTGAGGGTTAGTGCCATGGCAGAAGTTTAAGTAAAAGGCCCCAGAACAGGATTTTGGGGATACTGTTTTTTTTTTGTGTTGTGTTTTGTTTTTTTTTTTTCCCCCCTGAGAAGCTGCTACCTGTGTTAGATCTCTGCTTGCAAAGGGGAGTTGCCTGGCTCCTTCTGTGTTGGCTGTGCAGGTCTGTTCACGTGGCTTTGCAAGTGCAGAAGTTAAAGAAAACCTCCAGTCCATTTGCCACGTTGGATGATTCATGATAATTGACCCAGTTCAGTTTGATGCCAAGGATGTTTCCCACTTCTGTGTTATAAAGGGCATAAGCTGATGGGCCTCTGTATTGTTATTAAATATCCTTAACAAAATGGAGTCTAGAGAAGCAAGAACGCAGAACTCGGAGTGTCTAGGTTTTGTGGCTGGCGTACAGTGACTTTGTTTTGCATAGCTGAAAGACTAACAATAAGTTATCACACTCAACGACTTTTTAGCAGGAGGAAAAATGTAGTCTGTCCAAATGTTGTTACAGTGGCGTATGTGTATTGACTGTGTGTTTTTATGTGTCTGCCTCTCTGGGGTCACAGGGGCGCACATGCTGTTTCAGTGTGTTAACAAAGCTGCTCTTGGACAGGAATGGGTGCTACTGCCTTTCCCAAAACTGTGCAGGCAAAGCAGATATTATCAGCGCTGGCCCTGGGGCATAAAATAGAAAGATCAAAGCACATGGCAGCAGCACACAGAGGCTCTTCAAAGCCTGAGCAAGGCAGGATTGATAGAGAAAAGAAGAACGCTCTTGCTGATGTAATCACAGCCTGTGAGACAGGTTGGGGTTTTTTTTCTTTTTCTTAATTTAAACAAAGACACAAAGACAGTCCTTGTTTGTTTAGAGAGGTGAAGCGTGTGCCACAGAGATAGAGCAGGGATACCTGAGTGTATAGAAGGTTTCCATGGGTAGTATGGAGCTCAAGCATTTTGAAGTAACTGCAAACTTGCAGTTTTCCTTCTTTTGCTTTGCACAACTTCCGCATGTGGTATTCTCTCACTTGTGGTGTCCATGTGGGATGAAGTAGGAAAATGGCAAAGGAAGGAATGCTTGTTTTCAGGCTGCCTTCCTTATTAAAATGGAAACTATTTTGTTTTGAGAACTCCAGTTAAAAAATTCTGGGATTTGTATGAAAAGAAGTCGAGCACAGACAAGGTGGAGTTAGAGGGGAAGTGATAAGCCTTATCCATTGTCAAGAAGCGCAGGCTTGTTCAGGCACAAACTGTGAATGGGGAAGAAACAGTTGTTCTCCCCCTTTGTGTATGTGGAAAGGAGGAAGGAGAGGTGTGACTTTTCTGGAACAGATGTGCAGGGATGGAAGGAGTTTCCAATCTTTACAAACCTCACTTCTTTTTATGTGCTGCAGCTGCAGAAGTGTGTTTCTGAACCTCTATTTTGATTATAAAGGTGAGGGATAGAAAACAGCTTTTCAAAGGGAACCTTCTGAAATAATGAGCTAGAGCATGGTAGAGCTGCTTTTCCAACCAAAGGTGTATCTGTACAGTATACTGCAGATGACCTGAGCTAGGTCTGATATCCAAAAGCTATGTGACCTTGTGGGCATGACACAAAGCCTGAATGAGTAAGTATTACCAGGGAGGCAACATATATTAGTTAATGTAGTTGCATAGATTTTGTACATGTTTGGAGCTCAGGCAGAACAATCTCTTCTGCTTGGTTGGTGAGCAAAGCCTGAATGCATCTGATCTTAGCATAGATTTAGCGTATGTCTGTGTGACAGAGGGCCTGATCCAATCCCAGCAGGAGGGAGAGCTGCACCCACTAGTCTCTGGGAAGCTGTTAACTCTGAAACTGAAAAACGACTTCACCATTCTGCATTGTTTCACTTACTGATTGTTTTAGAAGAAAGATCTAATGGGATTATCTCAGTCCCAAAATGTATTCCAGGATGCCAGAAACCACAGTGGTTATTTCTATCTGGCAAAATCTCCAGCTTTCCTTCCCCCACAGCCATGAGACTATTTGCAGTGCAGTTCAGATTAGTGCTCAAAATCGTGGCACTCTGAAAATCTATCATGAGGGAAAGGTGGCTGCCTACATTGTTGACTTTCATACTTCATTCTGGGGTTGAAGCTACATTTATAGTCTGCTAAATCAGTTTATTACCTTAATAAGAGTTCCCTGCTCAGAAAGGGATGCATCCTCTTTATTGTGGAGTATGTGGGATGGTACTGGCATTCCTGTGTTGTCTCATGTGGAAATCTGTCCATTTTGCTGGTCGGCATCAAAACTTGTTCCCTCCACCCCCCTGAATCTCTCTTCTGCCATGCTGCTTCCACAGATGTGTCTGATTTGATACTTGACACTAGTAGAAAGAGCTTCAATACACTTGAAATACTCCGATTTTGGTTTCTAGTTACCAAACCTTCAGGCACCAGGAAATTTGCACATTTTACAGAGCTCTGAGATGGGCTCTGACATGTACTTTTGTTACTGCTGCAGGCACTTTCCCCTCATGATATGGAGAGGCTAGAGAAAAATTCTGGGGTGGGAATCCTAGCAGTTAGCATGACTTTCTGGAACTTATGCATCCGCTTTAAAATATTTCCTTTTTGGGAATCCCACCCAGATATGTGCGGGACAGGCTGTTCCAGTCTGTTGTAGTAGACGGCAGAGGTTTCTCTACCCTTAGAGGAAGATGAATTGGAAGGTTTTGCCATCAGTATGGCATTCCCATGCTTTTGCTTCTAGTGAGTGATAGAATGAAAAAAAAAAAGGGTTTAACTGATTTTCTGTATACTCTACTGAGTTTGTGCGGCCACTTCTGTCACCAGTATCCATGGCCTTTTGATTCATGCAACCAAGTGAATTAACGCAACTGCCATGCCAAGTTAACCAAAAGATTCCTCTGCTTCAGTGACTCTCTGGCAGAAGCAAGTAGCAGACACTTGTGAAGGAATGTAAGATTAGAGCAAGCACATGGTGAGAATTCTGCAGTACAAGTTTCCAGGCTCTACCAGCTTCTGGCTTAGGACTTCCTGTTAGCATCAACTAATCCGTGAGAGCCCTTGATGGCGTTTTCTTCCACATTTTTTTCCAGTCCGTTACTTTGCCTGTAGCTTGCTTGTCTGAATTTGAGAGAGCACAGGGAAGATCTCTTTTGGTTTGGAGGGCTTGTGAGGGTTGCTGCGTACTGTGACATTGTATTTACCCTTATTTTTGGATAGCAAAGAAGTCAGAGTTGGGCCATGTAGTTGGAGGAGGTCTAGGACAACAGTTCTTTTGGCGAGTCTGGTAGGTACCCAGCTAAATTGCTCCCTAACAGGAATGGAGGGAAGACAACTAAATCTCCAGAATTTTGCTCATTCTCTTACTGTTCAGCATAAGTTCTGTAGAGGTTTTTTTTGAGCTGCAGGGGAAGAGACGTTGCCAGGAAGTAATTGTTCTTTCTGTCTCTTTCTAATTCTGTGCAGCAGCTGCCTGGTCTTTAGCTGCTATTAATGTTCAGAGCTCTTTGAACAAAGGAGCGTTAGGCTGATGTAACTTCTTCCTCTGTCAGACATTCCCTCTGAAGCCATCTTTTGTCTCGATGGCCCTATTGTAGCCATTCATATACTGATGAATGAACAGGAAGCTGATGATGATAGTGAGCAGATGAGTTTGATCTTGAACAGGTTTTACTCAGACTCCAGCTTGAGGGAGTTTATATAGGAACTGAGCTGTACCACCGTCAGCTACAATGTCTGACTTGTTCATTCAAATTTTCTTTTGTTTAAGGAAACCGGAAAAGAATATTGATCTAGGAGAAAATGTGCTAACTTTTAAAATTGAAAAACAATATTGCAGATTCAAATCCAGGAATTCTGTCTGTCACCTCTTCATGCAAAGAGAAATTTACTTGAATGGCTATGTTTTTATTTCGGTGATTGTGAGTTCTGTCATGTTTGGTTAGAGGTGATGGTCTCTCATTTGTTGTCCTGTTTGTGGCAAACCTCAAACCTGGCCTAAAGATGCTGAGGAAGATAATTTATGGTGCCTCAGGTGACAGTGATTGGTAGGAAGGGAGAACTTCTTCCCTCCAGCTCTTCCTCCACACACATTTTAAAGTGTACTACTTTAGGCTGATGACAAAACGTATCCTTAAAGCCTAACGTGAACAGCATTAGATGTGGTGGAGTTCTTGCCCTTTTTCTTCTGGACTGGGGGAGGACAGCAAGGGGAGCTTATCAGCTGAAGTACGAACAAACGTATCCACATTGCAGAGTATTAAATTCTAGCACAGCAAACTGGTTTATAAAGTTAGTTACTGAAAGGTGATGTGATCTTGCACAGAAAACTCTTGTTAGTCTGGGTGAATGTATTAAACAGGGAGTGGAATGCTACTACTGGCCTGATGTCCCTCCAAGAGGAATGATTGGGGTAAGGGGCTGACTCCTTAATATCGAGAAAACTTTACTCACTTGAGCCTCCTGGGCCTGAAATTACTCCACGTTCTGGCAGGAAGAGGCAGATTTAAAGTCACTAATACATTATTTTTGTACTATAGTAGCTGAGATGGCTTGAGCTGCTCTGAAAAAAAAGGGCAATACTATCTTGTGATATTAGGCACTAGAAGGAAGCCAAAATATGATGATGTTTGAGTTAGATTGTCTGTCTGAAGACTGATGATAAATACTTTTGTCTACTATTAACTACCTGATAGGCCATACATGGTATGACAGTCACCGAAGCATCCTAACCAGAGCTCTTCTAACACAGCTGGTTTTTTTCATGTGGCCTTTGGTGCTTGCTTTTATATTAGCTTTCTATAGATATATAGCTAGCCTATTTTCAAAATGCCTGATGAAATGAAGGGACTTTAACATGAATTTTTAAAAATGTGCACCAACAGTTATGTAAATATTATGGACAAAATTAGCAGTTCCCTAGCAGAGGAGTGCAGAGATGTGTTTGTGAGTGTGTTTGTTCTTTTCACAATGCCTGTCCTTTTCTGTGGTGGTTTGTGGTTTTTTGGTTTTTTTTTGTGATCAGGCACAGATTCCATCGACCTTGTTTTTATTTTTGCGTATGTCACATTTTCTGCAGACCCTGCTCTGTGTTTACCTCTGGCTGAACGTGCCGTGTAAGGACCTTGGTTAAAGGGATTCTCCCCAGCAAGTCACAGCTGTATATACAGCGGGTTATGTATCAGTGCTGATCTTGGGAAGGATCCTGGTTAATTTTAATGCAAGCTGGAGGCATACACCAGGAAGAACAAAGAGGGATCGTAAAAAGCTTCTCAAAGTTGTGGCTAAGATTTCTTTTCCTTCTTAAGTGTATTCTGAAAACCTTACCCTGTTAGGAGTACCGCTGAAAATTTCATAAGAGTGTCGCAGTTACTAGGAAAGGACCAGAGAGCAAAGCAGAAGACTTTGTGGGCACCACTGGGCTCCAAGAGCTTGAACGTTGTGTGCAGTTCAAGTCGGTGCATCGTAAAATAGGAAAGGGAGACTAGAAAAATGAAGAGGTAAATCACAAGCTGTGGATCCACCTCACCATGTAGTCATGATCATGATGCTCACTGAAAAAGATTGAATTTTGTCTGCTTGGAAAAGAGGCTGTTGACAAGAGACTTTGAGTGAAGTCTGACATAGAGGCAATGACTAAGGAACAATTACTGGCTATTCCTTGCAATATAAGGACTATCAGAGCATACTCAGTGAAATTCACATAATAGCTTTCAAGTCAGCAAAACAATGTATATTTTTAAAACAGTAAGTTGTATTGCTTGCTGTAGGGTAGTGCAAAACCCAAAAGTATGAGCGTCATCCAAAAGGGGTTAGGCAAAATCACGGAACATGGATGCATTGCTTACTATTAAACACAATGTTCTGGGTGAAGCCTCAGCTCTGGAAGTCTTTTAATGACTTAATTAAGAGGCTGTATCCAAAGAAGAATCATCCTGTATCTGTTATGCTTTTCCTATTCTCCAAACTTCTGCAGTTGGCTACTGTTGGAGATAGGATACTGTGCTGGTTGGATTTTTGGTCACACCCTGTATGGCTGTTTTTATGACTTGCCCAACATTGCGTAGGAACTCTGTGGCAGAGGAAGCAATCCAGTCTCTTGGGAAGCATTCAGCTGCTTTAACCACAACACTGTATTTTCTTTTCTCATAGTATCTTACCTCATTCATTGCACTGTCCAATTTTTCTAACATGTGAGGGAAACGTCCTGCAGACAGCACTCATTCACCCTGCACTCCCCACACTCCTGCATTCTTGGAGTACAGTTTACACCATTAATTTCCCAATCGGTGAGGCATACCTCAGTGGTGAGGTGCGCCAACAGTAGATACACAGCACTAAACCCAAGCCAATAAGCTTTGCTGGACTTATTAGCATGGGCTGTATGCCAGTGCTACAGGAGTTGGGTAAAAAAAGGAAAAAAGGGGGTGGGGTGGAAGAGAAGTGAAGGGGTAGTCTGGAAGAGAAGAGAGATGAGGCGGTAGATTAATGGCTATAGGAAGGAGGAATCCAGAAAGAGATGGGGAAAGGAGGAGGGAAAACTGTTGTGTATCCTGAAATACAGCACAAGTATCTAAATTTAAGGCTGAATTGGGCTACCTTACATCTTGCATTTGAAGTATGAAACACTTGCTACTCCAGCCTTGGCATTCCTGTATGATTTATATATAAATGAACATGTAGAGCACCAATGTCAGAGAAAATGATTTGGACAAAAAAGCTTAGGTAAATTTTAAATTTTAGAAACTTCTAGTACCTTGGTTTTTTCCCCCCCATATATAGGGTGCTGTAGTATGATAAGCATGTATATTAATATGGTGTCAGAGAAGAAGCTGAGGAAAGCTGTTCTGTTTTACAGTTCTGTAAAACAGTTCAGTTTTGCAGTTCTGTGTTCAAAGTGAAGTTGAATTTTGCTCTTAGATCAGGGATTTAACCTCTTTGTAATGAAAGGGGAGTGCATCGGATCTCCAGGATTTCAGAAACTTTCATTATTGTTAGTTTGACTTTAAATAATATAAAAGGAATCCTTCAGGGACCAAGTGCAAAGTTTCTACAACTGCCTTTGAAAGACGGAAAAGAATGAAGGACTGACAATTTTTTGATTGCAGAATAGTGTTCTGGTTCAAAATGTCAAAGCATAGGCTGTGAGCAGTGAGTGAATCTGTACATCAGTCAGCCTTGTATGCTGATGAAGTGTTTTGAATAGTGCACTGCACTGAGATGTGGAGACCGGTTTACATCTAAGTTGGTTATTTGCTGTGCAAAACAAAACAAACTGAGTCTGCAAGAGAGAAGAATTTCACAGTGTGTGAAATGAGAATATTTGCAGTGACTGTTTTAGCAGTGGGCTACATTAGAATTAGGAATAGCTTTTTATTTTGAAGTCATTCTCCCTACTACAGAACATTCTTCAGTGGTGACTCAGTGTAGAGCTAATCTCACTCAAAATGGTTGCCAGTTGCCACTTAGAACAATAGGACTGAAGCCACAGGCTGCCATCAGGTGGCTGTTTCTAAGAAGGGCATTTTTTTTCCCAGTGGATTTGAGTGTTTCTTCCCCTCTGATAACATAGAAGGTCTCAATATTCACTGAATTCATGTAATAGAAGACTTTGAAAGCAGTGTAGTTACTCATTACTTTATCTGAAATGGAGAACCCAGTGCACCAGATATTTTCTTTTACAGAAAAAAATCCATTAAACCTTAACCTGTTTTCAGGAACAACTCTTTGCACCTGATTAATATGCCATAATACTGGCCAATACTTTTGTTTAAGTACTCAATTCCTCTCTGGGCAGGAGCATCTTTTCCCTATACTGTGAATGAGGAAGTTAAGCAGAGGGAGAAAGGAAAGATTTCCATACAGTTGTAAGGGAAATGACCTCACTGGAACAGAAGTCCAACCACCTCCATCGTCCATTAGGGTGAGATCCGGAGAGCAGGCTGGTCTGTTTGCTCCGCCGTGGTGTCATGCAGCAATGCAACACAAGTCGGCCTGTGTGTTCCTGGCTGCACCTGGCCTCAGGAGCCATCAAGTGAGGAGACTGGACGTAATAGAGGATGGCTGGTGTCTTCCTAAGAGCTGCGTTGCTTACACTGGGGACTCAGAAGTGGGGTGAGTGGCCCTCAGACAATCCTGGATCTGTGGAGCTGGGGGAGATGTCAAAGGAAGTGGCGGAATGCATCCAATTCCTGCTGTGAGACAAGCTGAAGTACGATGAGAAAATCACCTTGCCTTCCGATAAAGGAGATCATGTTCCTTTGCATACAGTCTATTCTGGAGCCTTGTTTCATGTAGTTGCAGCAGAGGCTTTGGCTTCACCTATATTTTCATTTTAAATAGATTGGAGAGATTGTGCTGGTATCTGTTAAAACATTAGACCTGACAAAAGCGGTGTATGTAAAACTAGATCTGATGTTTGGACTTTGCCCAGTGAATGT
Organism: Phalacrocorax carbo; assembly: GCF_963921805.1. Lineage (NCBI taxonomy): Eukaryota > Metazoa > Chordata > Aves > Suliformes > Phalacrocoracidae > Phalacrocorax > Phalacrocorax carbo. The sequence continues at coordinate 6,480,409 of NC_087527.1, read as the reverse complement.
GAGTGCAAAGCAGGGGCAGAGCATGAAGGAGGCTGTGAAGGTAATTTCTTGAGAACCTGAAGGAAGGAGAGAGTCTAGAAGGAAGAGGAGACGGTCTAGAAGCAAACAGGAGGCTGTACCTGTTTGGAGACCTGTGCTTTCAGAATCAGTTGGCTCCTTTCCCTCTAAAATTTCCCTAACACCTTAAAATGTTTTCACATGGGTAGGAGTCATAAGTTGGAAACAAATCCATTGAAGTACACTGGGTTGTCCAACTGAAAAACAGGTCAAGTGATAGATCTCGGAGAGCAGAGTTAAGGAAAATTTGGAGCACAAAGTGGGGAAACTGGGATATGAGAAGGCATGTGGCAGCTGGAGTTTGAAACAGAACTTCTGTAAACTTCACCTGTTTGTGCATTGCTCCAGGATGGCTTATAAAACATAAACACAAATCTGACCAAAAGGTAGACTTTGAAAAATCATTTAAGATGGAACTCTGTATTTTCAGATTGTAAAAATTGTCACAGGTATTTTCTTGAGCATTTTTTGGTTGCTGTAATGTAAGCTAAAGTTAAATGTAGAGAGAGGGAGAGTGCTTTGTAATTTATGATAAAATTCAATACAAGAATATGATATTTATCATAGGTGACTTGAGTCACCTATTTATAAATCTAGAAAACTTAAAGGTTTAGCTTCAGAGAAATGCATGCAAAGGTAAAAAGTAAGGGGAAGTGTCTGAAATATTCTAACTCTGTAGCAGGATAACGAAGGAAAATGTGTAGTTAAGACCCAGAATACCCATAGCTGATTTCAGTATTTGTCTTCCTCTTATGGCATAAGAGAGATGTGTGAAGGGATTTGCAGTAGACTGGGTCTGAACTAGGCTAGGGAGTGATCTGTGTCAGAGGAGTGAGGAAAGACTGGACAAAGTATGCAGCACAGACCATTTCATATCAAGACAGAGGAATAAAGAAGATTCCTTAGAAATAATGCAACACGAGGAGCAACTGAGAGAGAATGTGGAGGAGAAGATAGGGTGCTGGGAAGTCTTGTCCGGGTGGTGAGAGGAGCAGATGCAAGAATCTGACTTCTGTTGGGCCTGTGCCTCAGGGATGTGCTGCTTGCTCTGGGAACTGAGAGATCATTACTCCCACCACTGAGCTGAGAGCATCTCTCTGAAGCACTGTCTCAGAGGGCTGGTGATTTTTTTTTTCCAGAGAGTAAGCCATGCTAGGAGTGCTCACAGAAGGAAACAAAGCTGGTATACAGTGCTTCAGTTCTCAAGGAAGTTCTTCTCTGGGGTACTCAGTATGTTGAAGACATGGTGACAAATACCCAGGTAAGCACCACAACTCCACATTTGGTCATTGCGTTGTGTGGGACAGGTGGAGGTCAGTTCTGCTGTGTGTGCACGCACAAACTCCCTACCCTCTGCTCTGCTCTTAGAGATATAAAACTCTGAATAAATGTCCAGTATGTAGGGTTTTCAACATGTCCATGGTTTCAGTCTCTTAAAACCCTCTGTTGGTGATGCAGACGCTTATGTACTGAATTTAAGTCTGATGACAACAGGCTTTCTTTTTTTAATCAGCTTTAGCACATCACTTTGAAAGACAAAAAAAGAGTATCGTGTTATGGGCTGTTTAATGTGCCTTGCCGTAGTGGAGGGCAACAGTATTTTCGTCATGTTCAAAAACTTTCGAGAGCGTCTTCCGAGGCACAGGCTGAAGGAACTTCTGTTAGCCAGAGGTTGTATGTTTTACAGAATCTTGAAAGAGTCTTTATATAAATATTCAAAGATTAGTTCACATACTGACCTAAGAAATAGGGTACATCTTTAGGGTATGAGCTATTATGTTTCAGCCTTGAAAAACTTTTTTTCATGGTAACAGGAGTGCAGGTCTAATACTGTGTCACTCGTGTGTCTTTTGCTTCCTTGGTGGTGATTCCAGACTGGCTTTTAGTCAAGGTGGTAATCAGGAACTTTCTAAATATTAAAACCTTCCTTCCTGTAGACCTTTGTATTGCAACCCAGAGGATTTGTTCAGACCATGTAACTCTGTGGCATTTGAATTTTCACTCAAGCTACCGTTGTGTGCTGATATCAACTGAAGCTTCATGCTCCAAAATGCTAAAGAAGTGTCTGTTCATCCTTAGCAAGTGCCAGCTGCTTCCTTTCTTTCTGTCTTTCAGGGAAGTGTCTAGGCATGAGGTGGGAGATAAATATAATGAAATTATTTATATCCTACCATTACCGATAATTTAACAACTGTATTTTGAAGCTGTGTCAGCTAATTACGCTGCTTGTCAGGGGAGGTAGACAGTCATTTTTCTGAAGCAGAGTAGCCCCTAGCTTCTGGGAACTACAAAAGTCAGAATTTTAATTTTTAATTTTTTATACATAAGAGCAATTTTGATTCTTCTTTCCTTTCTGATTTTACTTGATCTGTTAGATTTCACTACTGCATTTGCAGCTTCTTTTCCTGTATTTGAAGACTAGGAGTTTAATTTTTACATGCGATCATCATGTGTTCACCTAGTAAAAAGAGCTAAAGTTCTGAGAATTCTGAGAACCTGAATCTGTGGTTGTTCATACATTGGTTTCCAATTTTTTAATGCAAATGTTGCAGGTGGCTAGGGGTCTGTGTTATTACCTTGTACTTTCTTCAAGAAAAATGATATATGCTTTGTTGGGTAATATTTGCAGGCAGTTTTCATTGTGGGACAGTCCCAGGCTCCAACTGTGAAGATGCGTTTGTATTTTCTGTGAGAAGTAATGAAACTACAGCTGGCTGCGCATTATCTGCTGTACCTTTTGCATCTCTGTTATGCATGTAGTTACTGAGCCAAAATTTTGATTTTGAACCGAGCAGAAAGTTGATCCTTGGTGCTGCCTTCTGCTTACTGCTGCAGTGAGTCTACAGGATGTATCTTGATGAGTTTAAACAGTAGTTCAAATATCTGAAGTGCAAAATGGGTGGAGAGAAGGATTAAAATATCATAACCCTTCTCTCTTGTGCTTTCCCTGTTGCAAAGTGCAAAGCTACCCATTTTGTGTTGCCGCCTAGAGCAGCTCCAGCACTATCCTCCATCTCTGAATTTCATTGCAGCCCCAGGGGAAGCTGCACCTCTGTGGCTCTCTCACAGCTGCTGGACTTTGATGGGGACATGCTTGCGCTCTTTCCACTGGCCTCCCTTGGCAACCAGCCCTTTGAAGATGACCTCTTGCTGTTTGCCTGTTGTCTCTCTTGTGTTGGATTATAGATGAGAGGTTGGCGTGAGGGGAGGGGGATGGAATGGAGTGTTGTGTGTTTTAAGCCTCATTTCTTTCTGCATTCTCAACTTTTTTTTCTTGTGGCTTTTACCTTTCTATATGGATAAAATGTTGTCTTGCATATGGCAAAATGGTTTCTGGCAGAAATGCAGAGTTTCTGCTTTGCATTTGTATATAGGACAAAGGAAGTTTGATTAGTTTTGTGGTGAGGACACTGCATTCTTCCTGTAACAATCTACTCCCATTAGTTCCCTTCCCCCATCCCTCTTTTTAAGGACAATATTGTTCTTAGTTATAGGGCAGCCTTTCTCTGTGTGCATGTTCTGTGTTCCTCTTCCCTCCCTCTGGCCCCAGTGAATGCACCCTCTCAGAGAGAGCAGAAAATATATCACCTTGTTAATGAAGGCTATGGTGTGAAATGGGAAGGGATGTGCTAGAGCCCTGTGGCTGGGTTACATGTTGCACGGACACTGACTGCTTTTGGGAATCCGAACAATGAGGCTTTGCTAAATACTGGCAAAATCCTTCATGAGAGTCTTATAATGAAACAGTAGCTGTAGGATAAGAAGTAAGGTACTATCAGGGATCAAACAAAGCACAGGAATAAATGCCCAGTTTTCACAACAGTGAAAGGTGAACAGGTGAGGTGTTTTAGTACAGAGCACTGTAACTAACACTGTTTACACACTTTTACAAATTTTACCATCTCCTTTCTCACTTATTTCCTCAATGATGGGAATCACTTTAATCTACCTGTGTCAGCACTCAATCTGTCTGAGGTTTCTTCAGGCTTTATTAAAGTTCGGGCATGGAGAGCAGAATGGCAGTTGACATTGCCATTGAGTATTGATGAATAAAGCCAGGAGTTACCCATGTTATAGGGTATTTTACAGCAAACAGGAAGAAAATAACTTGGATGTGCCTGTGTATGGAGTTAGAATGCCTCAGTGCAGCATACTACCCAAAATTAGAAGAATAGGATGTGGGAGGTATGTGTGATCTCTGCATGTAACTAGTTCATCCTTATCTGGAATATTGTTTTTTAATTGGACCTTCTCTTTGGAAAACAATCAGCAAAACCAGTCTTTGTCCTTTCACCCAGCTAGAAACAGTAAACAAAGATGTAAGCTAGTAAAAGTAATAGATTATTTACTTGGAAATCAGAGACTTCTTGGGACAAGGGCAGGGATAAGTTTGTGTTCCCTCTGCTACTTCTCTGAAGGAAATCCAATGTTGCTGTGTTGTCTCTGTCTTCGTGTAATTTGTTCATCCTTATACAACCTGAGCAAATGTAGACCATGCAGATTATAACTCTGTGCTTTGTATTCTAGGAGCTACTAATGTAGATGGTATAGCCTATTCCATGTAGGCAATTGATTTATACCTAATTTTTACTCTGAAACAAAAGTATGATATTTACTGGTTTTCATTTTGTAGTCCTCCTTCAGCCTGTAAGAGAGCATTTCCTTCCCCCTTCTTTCATGTCCTAGTATAACTTGTCTATTTAAGTGAGCTGATTATTGTCTAGGCATAGAATCATAGAATGGTTTGGATTGGAAGGGACCTTAAAGATCATCTAGTTCCAACCCCCGTGCCATGGGCAGGGACACCTTCCGCTAGATCAGGTTGCTCAAAGCCCCATCCAACCTGGCCTTCACCACTTCCAGGAAGGGGGCATCCACAACCTGTTCCAGTGTCTTGCCACCTTCACAGTAAAGAATTTCTCAGGCAAATCTACCCTCTTCCAGTTTAAAACCGTTACCCCTCGTCCTGTCACTGTACTCTCTGATAAAGAGTCCCTCCCAGTCTTTCCCTTTAAGTACTGGAAGGCCACTCCGAGGTCTCCCTGCAGCCTTCTCTTCTCCAGGCTGAACAACCCTGACTCTCTCAGCCTGTCCTCATACAGGAGGGGCTCCAGCCCCCTGATCATCTTTGCAGCCCTCCTCTGGGCCCGCTTGTGCAGGTCCATGCCTTTGTTATGCTGGGGGCCCCAGCGCTGGACCCAGCACTCCAGGTGGGCTCTCACCAGAGTGGAATAGAGGGGCAGAACCTCCTCCCACCCTCGACCTGCTGGCCACGCTTCTTTTGATGCAGCCCAGGATGCGATTGACTTTCTGGGCTGCAAGCACACATTGCCAGCTCCTGTGTGGTTTTTCATCCGTCGGTACCCCCAAGTCCTTCTCCGCAGGGCAGCTCTCAACCACCTCATCACCCAGCCTGTGGGCATGTTTGGGATTGCCCCGACCCAGGTGCAGGACCTTGCAGTTGGCCTTGTTGAAGTTCATGAGGCTTGCACGGACTCACCTCTCAAGCCTGTTAAGGTCCCTCTGGATGGCATCCCTTCCCTCCAGCGTGCCAGCCTCACCACACAGCTTTGTGTGACCTGGAAACTTGCTGAGGATGCCCTCAGTCCCAGTGTTCATCTCAAACATGAAAAATATGTTAAATAATACTGGTAGTATGGACCCCTGAGGGATACCAGTCGTCACTGGTCTCTGCCTGGACATCGAGCCATTGACTGCATCTCTTTGAGTGTGAACATTCAGGCAGTTCCTTATCCACTGAGTGGTCCACCTGTTAAATCTGTGTGTGTCTGTTTTAGAGACAGGGATGTTGTGTGGGACAGTATCACATGCTTTGCACAACTCCAGGTAGATGATGCCAGTTGCATGTTGTAGTTCTGCAAGTCCTGGTATATGCATGTTGTTTTGATGCATGGCATCTATTGAGGTTACTTTGTTTCTTTTTTTAAAGCAAAAAGGATGCCTGGGAAATAATCAGTGTTATTTTTAACTCATCTTTCTTTTCTTCTTCCCTACCGGTCTCCAGTCATCTAGCACAGTTCCCCACAACTGTGTATGCAAGCAAACCAGCTGTGCTTGTTAGCTGCTTACTGCAATATACACAGAATAATATCTTCTCTTGCCAGGAGTCCTAGAGGAGTCTGGAGAAGCAAGTCAGCTTTTAAACTCCATATAACAGCAAGGACTTCCTGGAAAGCCAGGGTCTAGACCAAATTACGTGTCAGAAAAATGAACTGTACTGAGTTTGGAAATCACTCACAAATCAGTCTACACAAGTAAAGAATAGTCACTGTTGGTCTGGAGACTTACAGTATTGTGAAATTTTGGGTCAGCGTGAGATCTGTCAATCTGCTTGCTAAACCTTCTTGCTAAAATACAATCTCTAAATGACTAGCTCAGGGATTTTTTTCACAGAGCTGTGTGCTTTTGTAATATAAAATACTACCTTCTCTGGTGTGCGCACATGTCTCTTAATTCCCTCCCAACGCTTGGAATTTTGAACCCAGCCAAATTCATTCCTTTTCTAAGTGTGCATCATGTGTGCTTTTGGCAAGGGAGTGCAAATGGAAATTTCTTTTAGGGTTCCTTATATGAACAGTTTCAATCAATTGGGGTTTTTTTTTGGCTGTTGAACAGTTATATTAATTCTTTCTGGGCCCCAAACACTCCCCGTGGTCGAAAAAATAGACCCCATTATATTGTACAATGTTTGTCAGGGTCTCTTCATACTTCCTACTCCATTTTCTGCAAGAAAACTTACTTGCAAAGTATTTGTAACTCCATATGAGGCCTTTAACTTAAGCCAAGGAGATTATATGGCACTGACTTGATGCTTCCAGCTTTAAGTCCCCACTTGAGTGCTATGGGACAAACGTAGCTGTTCATGAGATGTATGGTAATCCTATTCTTCCCAGCTAGTTATGATTATGTCTGAAGTTCTGGCCATTAGTGCATTTTTGGGGCCTGTCTTGATTTATATAGGGCCAGAACTCTTTTGTTTTACTATATAGCTACTGGCAGCCTTCTTCTGCCAAAGTAATCTACTAAGGTATCATTTTACTCCTAATTTTCCCTCCAGCTTCCCCCGTCCTTCGTGGCACTGTGCCTGCATCTTTTGCCAGCATCTTTCCACCCATTTAAAGAGGAAAAAAACACAACTATAAACATGACTTTGTTCCCCATTGCTCTGTCAGTACTGTGGTAGGAGAATTTAGTGTAATCAAAGCACTTAAATTCTTGAGAGAAGAAATCTGCCCATAGATTATCTCGGGTATGCACATCTTTTCATGGAGTTTTGCATTTGAGACCCTTTGAAGGAAGGAGAGGCCAGCTTTCTGTTTGAATGGTCTGGGAGCTTCCCTTGTAAAGTGTTTGGAATAATTAGTGTCTGGCTGCTTTGTTGCAGTAGATCACTCAGCTGTATAGCGTGGGCAGTACACTTGATCTCTGCCTGTGCAATAAATCTGATGCAGATGTGCTGAATTTACAGTTTTGTACACATCTGTTACTGTGCGTGTGCTGAGGGTATCTGTAGCGTCTCTCTGACTTGGGGCAATCCTAGCAGGAGCATATCTGACAGTACACTGCTACTGCCAGGTATGTCTTTCACCTGGCAGTTTTCTTCCTCTCCTGAGGGATTTGAAGCTGGGCCATAGCGCAGGTGAATTGCTCACAAGTACTCCACATACTCTGTGAGTCACAGGTTGGGTATCCCTGTGTCAAAGGAGTAAGGGAATGATGTGGCTTCTTGCTTCAGGTCATGAGTGCGCTGATCAACCAGATCGGTGCCAAGGTCTGGTTCCCTAGTTAACAAAGCCTACTCTGGCTGCTCTTCAAAGTTTACCGCTCCTTTTCACAGGATCTGGTGGACTGTGCATAGTACTGGCCTGTCTGCATTGTAGAATTTTTCTGCATGGTGGATGTATTCAACTGCATATCTCTGTTTTTACATTTAATTACAGCATAGACTGGATTTCTCATCATTCCTTTTGGCATACTTCTTGGAGTAAAGTGGCCTGTGAGAGGATTTCAGGAATGCTTGATGCTCTTGCTATAGGGAAAGTTCGGTGGAAGCCACTTGTGGGTTCAGCGCTAACCACTGGGTTGAACCACATGGTCACAACTGATAGCCAAGAAAAGCGCACTGCTGAAATGCTCAGGTCCTATAATGTTATATTTTGTGGTGATTTGGTTTTTGGCAGGATATTCTTCAAAATGGAAAAAAAGTCTGAAAGCAAAAAGAAACTGTTTTAATGGAGTTTTGTACTTGTGCCACAGGCTGAATGTTCCCCTCTGCACAGCAAAGGAGGAGCACAGGGTGATGAGGAAACGCTTCCAGCTTTCACCTTTTTAAAAAAGGCTGCTATGTTTCAGCTGCAGCCAGCATAAAAACCTCACGTTTTATCAGGTTGCAGAAACAACGGCAACTCAACTTTTTTTTTTTAAAAAAAACCTACTCTTTAGTTCTTGAAAGATTCCCCCCCCCCCCATTTGTATGGTTTTGGATTGCTCATCTGTAATGGCACATTCTACTGATGCCTTTTTCAAAAAGCACTGATACAGAGAAGATACAGCCTGAGTCTTTTCTTTCTGGTGGGGTCTTAGTAATGCTGGGTTGGAATCTAGCAGTCAAGAACCTTAAATTACTTCTTTGGCAACACATTGCTCTGCCAATACAGAGGAGTAAACAGAGATGGAAAAGTTAAGTTCTTCATTCAACCGTATTTGATAGTAGTAGGAACAAATACAGTCTTGTGGTGATGCAGTTGTATTAGTAACTGCATTATGTTGAAGATCAAAATCACAGCAGTGGCAACAATCAGTGGGAAATCTCTGTCAGCTGAGATGACTCAAGCCTATCCTGGAGAATGAGTGCAAAGTAATTTTTGTGTTCCTTAAGAAGCAGTTTCTCTTTTAATAGGTAAGAAGGTAAAATTTCAGAGGAAATGCAAAAAATGAGTGGTGCTAACATTAACTTGACTGTTTTGCAGCCTTCTGGGTCTCATATTGATTACTTTAATATATAAGTAATACTTCATACAATTAGTCCGGTCACTATTCTCACTAGGGAGTGTTAGTCCAGTGTCTTGCCTTTGCTCTAAAAAGGCTTACTTTGTGCCCTCATAGAAATCTTCCTAGACAATTACTTTTTTCCTCTATACCCAGTGCCACTTTTTGACCCTGTGCTCTGTTCCTTTGAGAAGATTTGAAGTTGAATTTCTTCTCACGTCAATAAAGTGGAGACTACTTTTTTTTTTAAGTAATGGCAGTATGTAGCAAAGGCTCAGTTAGGTTTTATCTTGTTACTGAAGTAGACAGAAGTTGTTCTGATAGTGAGCTTTAGATTTTCTTCCTTTAGATGCTCATCTTACATGATTTAGGCTCAATTGGGCAAATTCCAAATTCCTGGTGGAAAGTATGCTTGATACAATGGACAAATTAGGTGTTTTCCAGTGGAGTTAACGAATGCATGAGTAACTGTTCCATGTCATAGACCTATCAAATCTGTAGTTCCTGCTGGGACAAAGCACAGACTTTGTTTGACAGGACTAGGTCAGTTTCTAGGTTGCCTTGGTGCAAGGCAGTATATGTGATGAGCTGACTTCTCATCATTGCTCTGACAGGAATTTTCCATGCTTCTCATTTAATATGAGCTAGTACTCTGTGTTGGGTTTTTTTTTTTCCTTTGGTTAGTTGTCACTTATGAATGGAAGAATCAATAGATTTATTCTGACCTGTACCGCTATAGTGAAAATACAGAGTGTCACACAGAATCACACAGAATCATAGAGGTTGGAAAAGACCTTTAAGACCATAGAGTCCAACCGTTAACGTAACACTTCCAGTTCACCACTAAACCATGTCACTAAGCACCACATCCAAATGTCGTTTAAAAACCTAGAGGGATGGTGACTCAACCACCTCTCTGGGCAGTCTGTTCCAAACCCTGACAACCCTTTCAGTGAAGTAATATTTCCTAATATCCAATCTAAACATCCCCTGGCACAACTTGAGGCCGTCTCCTATCGTCCCATCACTAGTAATTTGGGAGAAGGGACCAACACCCACCTCACTTCACCCTCCTTTCAGGTAGTTGTTGAGAGCGATAACGTCTCTCCTCAGCCTCCTCCAGACTAAATATCCCCAGCTCCCTCAGCTGTTCCTCATCAGACTTGTTCTCCAGACCCTTCACCAGCTTTGTTGCCCTTCTCTGGACACACTCCAGCATCTCAATGTCCTTCTTGTCCTGAGGGGCCCAAAACTCAACACAGTACTTGAGGTGCAGCCCCACCAGTGCCGAGCACAGGGGCACTATCACCTCCCCGCTCCTGCTGGCCGCACTATCCCTGATACAAGCCAGGATGCTGTTGGCTGCCTTGGCCCCCTGGGCACACTGATGGCTCATGCTCAGCCGGCTGTCAGCCAGCACCCCCAGGGCCTTCTCTGCCAGGCAGCTTCCCGGCCACTCCTCCCCAAGCCTGTAGTGTTACGTGGGGCTGTTGTGACCCGAGCGCAGGACCCAGCACTTGGCCTTGTTAAACCTCATACAATTGGCCTTGGCCCATTGATCCAGCCTGTCCAGGTCCCTCTGCAGATCGACACTCCCACCCAACTTGGTGTTTGTCTGGAAACCTACTAAGGGTGCACTCGATCCCTTCATCCAGATAACTGATAAAGGTATTAAACAGAACTGTTCCCAACACTGAGCCCTGGGGAACACCACTTGTGACCAGCTGCCAGCTGGAGTTAGCTCCGTTCACCACAACCCTCTGGGCCCAGCCATCCAGCCAAGTTGTTTACCCAGTGAAGAGTACACTTGTATAAGCCATGAGCAGCCAGCTTCTCTAGGAGGATGCTGTGGGAAATGGTGTCAAGGGCTTTACTAAAGTCCAGGTAGGCAACATCTACAGCCTTTCCCTCATCTGCTATGCAGGTCACCTTGTCACAGAAGGAGATCAAGTTAGTTATGCAGGACCTGCCTTTCCTAAACGCAAGGTGACTGGGCCTGATCACCTGGTTGTCCTGTATGTGCCATGTGATGGCACTCAAGATGATCTGTTCCATAATGTTCCCTGGCACTGAGGTCAGACTGACAGGCCTGTAATTCCCCAGATCGTCCTTCCAGCCCTTCCTGTAGATGGGCATCACATTTGCTAATCTCCAGTCAACTGGGACCTTCCCAGTTAGCCACGAGTGCTGATAAATTACCATCTCACTCACATCCTTCGCTTGTTTTCTAATGTTTTTTTGAGTGGGAAATTGGTAACTTGCCACAAGTTCTTACTTCATTTCTTATTTCTAGCATCACTACATGCCTGATATCCCACAGATATCCCACTCATCTGAGGGCACTGAAAGATTCAAGAGCCAAGGGCTAAACAAAAAATATTCTGTAGAACCAAGTAATTCGGGGGCAACCTGATTTGGAAGAAAGGTCTTCAGAAAACATCTAGTTCTCTAGGAATAGGAAAAAGGACAAAGTGAATGCACTGTCATAACTTTGTTTGCTCATGTAATTTTTTTCCATATAGTTTTTTGAACTTTGCATTTTTGGCAAGCGGGTATTCAAGTGTGTGTACATATTTGCCTTTACTGATGTGTCTGGTTCTGTTAGGGTTACACCTTGCTATTGGGCTATCAGAAACATTTTTGATGCTTTATAACAATTGTTGGCAATCTTAAACACACATCTTGTACATCCAAGACTGTAGATGAGGAAAATTAGAGCAGAGATTAGCTGTTCTGTTAGGTGTAAAAAGAGCTGTCTTAGCAGTGTTACACCCAATAGAGTAATTTGCTGTTGATGCTAAGAAAAGATTATCACTCTAGCAAAAGGTAAAATCTAGAGCAGAATCTTACAAGGAAACTTGAAATCCATCACTTTCATTCCAGAGTTCTTGTATGTGTCCTGTGGAAGTAAGCTTTGCAGATAACTTTCCAAATCTGCGTGCATGTTATTTCAGTTCACTGTGACAGCTGTATCAATAGTGTGAATGAACCAACCCTACTGTTCTCCCACCCCCACCTGCAATACATGCGAACAGCTGTACGGAATTGGACAATAGGTTTGCAGTCCAGTATGTGGTCTGAAATTGGCTAGCACCAGCCAGCTTGGAGGAAGGTGCAGACAGCAGATAGTGGCAATTCTGTTCTCTGAGATTTTCTTTTTCCTGCCTTTACAATTTGGTTATTGTTGAAGCTGAATTTAATATTTAAAACTTTCTTACTCAGTCTCACTCCTGCCCCTGTCACTTTTATGTTTCTTTATTTACTCCTTCCTATCGACAGAGAATGAGGATTGAAGCTCTGCAGAGAACTGGAAATTTTTGCCCTACTGAGTTTTCCTTCTATATGCTGTTTATTCTGTTGGTGCAACAAGTCCAACTTTAATACAAATAAAATTTTATTTAACGGGATGCTTATTCATAAACCAGTTGCATGTCTAATGAGATATGTATATTAAACCATTTTATGTACCCCGCAATAGCTTGCTGAAGTTGCAGCATGGCCAATAGCTTTTGCAAATTACTTTTACCTTAATTTGGAGGATGGAACTTAGAATCAAAGAACAATAGAAAAATCTAGGCTCAAAGGGATTTCTGGAGATCATCTGATCCAGTTTTCCATTGAAAACACATCCTTAGCATCCTTATTGATGGCCTTGTCAAGCGCAATCTGGAATATTTCCAGTGGGGGATGTTCTGCCACTCTTCAGGGCAACCTGTTCCACCCTTGAATTGTTCTTACAGTGAAGAATTGTTTCCATATATCCAAACAGATTTTTCCCTGAAGTATCCTTGAGCCTGTTGCCTCTTGTCTGGTCATCATGCACCCTCATGAAAAGACTACCTCTGTCTTCTCTATAGCTACCTGTAAGACTGATTAGATCTCCCTGAGCCTTTACTTCTCTAGGCTGAATGAATGGAATTCTTTCAACCTTTTTCATATGTCAAGTTCTCCAACCCATTTTTTATCTTGGTGGCCTTGTACTGGACCATCTCCAACAAAAACCGGACACATTATTCCAGGTGTGGTCTAACAAGTGCCAAGTACAGTGGAATAATCACATTCCTTGATCTACTGGCTATAAATGTGCTCCAAGCACAGCCTCAGCTGTTGACTCACATTCAGTTTGCTGCCCATCAGAAGCCCCATGAATTTTTCAACCAGGGCTATACCACAGCCAGTCAGACCATATGCAACCTCTACTGCTGCTCAGTATTACTCTATCCTACATGCAAGACTTCAGATTTATCTCCATTAAACCTAATGCAATTCTTGGTGGCCCAGTCTTCCAGTCTGCCACAGTGACTGTGTCTTGCCAGCCCTTCCTTCTGGCATATCTACCACTCCTCCCAGTTCGTTGTCATCTGCAAACTTCACTGAGAGTGGATTCTGTCCTCTCACCTAGATTGTTTATGGTGATACTGAATAGTATCAGACCTAGTATCAGCTCTGGAGAAACTCCACTTGAAGTGACCAGCTGCCACTTCAACTTTGAGCCATTAACCACCACTCTCTGCAGTAACTGCAGACTTTGAGCCAGTTTAGCCAGTTCTCCACCATCTTGTGGTCCAGCTGTCTAGTCCATATCTTAGCAGCTTGTCAGCAAGGATGTTGAAGGAGACTGATGTCAAACACTGCACTAAAATCAAGGTAGATGACATCCACAGCTCTACTGTCATCCATGGACCAAGTTGCTTCATCAGAAAAGGTATTGAGAGTGGTCAAGCATGACTTATCCTTGGTAAATCCAAACTGGCTTTTTCAGTCACCATCTTGTCACTCAGGTACCTGGAAATGGCTTCCATAAGGATCTGTTCCTTAATTTTTTTGTGTGCTGAAGTGAGGCTGACTGCTCTGGGGTTTCCTAGATCTGTCTTTTTGTATTTTTGCAGTTAAGTGTAGTTTTTGCCCTTTTCCAGGCATCGGGGGCCTTCCCCTGATCTCCATGACCTTTGAAAGATAATAGAGAATGGCTCTGCAATTATGACAGCCAACCCTCATAGGACACTTGGATCTCATAGACACCTGTATGTCTGGTTTGCATTGATGATCCCTAACTTGACCCTCCTTTACTGCCAGCTGTTTGTTGCTTGCTTTGTTATTGCTTTGTGTCAACCCCATTTAGTGGCAGACACATACTGCTGGTAATTCTTCTTGCTGTTAAGATACTTTTTAGTTTTGACATCTATTGCCAGTTTGAGCTCCAGCTGAACTTAATGTTTTCCTAACTAAATCTCTGCATTTCTGAGCAATATTTCTATATTCATCTTTGGGAGTATGCCCCCTTTTCCATCTCTCCTTTCCAACCAGTCTCTGGAGATTCTAGCAGCAAAATACTGGATTGTCTCTGGATCAGACACTCTGCGTCCTCTAGCACTTCATTTGTGAATGAAGTTGTTTGTTGGAAATCTGTTTGGTGCCCTATTTTTATTTCATTTGGAAGAAAACATGTACACTCAGTCCACTTTTTGTGTTTAATAGGACTGGTTCGACAGGGGAGCTGTTTACTACAGAAGTCCCAGCAGAAATGTACTAATGTTTTTTGGTTTTTTTTCCCTCACTGTAAAACACTTATGTTGATTGGTTGCCTTATTCCACTTGAGCCATGGTACACTCCAGACTTTGGATCAGTCCTTTAGAAGAAGCTTCCATCGGGGATGGAGTTGGAGGAAGGAAATGAGACCTAGAGCTTGGAAGTGGTGGCTGGACACTGAGGGGCTGGGTAGCTAAAAGTATCTGAAGTCTGCACTGAGTTACCTGGCCCTGCTTCCGTACGCCTGGGGGAAGCTAGGAAGGGAGCTCACTTCCCTTCAGTTACCAGGTGCTCCTTCCACATACACCTGGTTGGGGGGAAAGCTTTGAGATGAAACTGCGTTTCCCTGAAAGACTTCCTATTTGGGTTGGTTTGGTTGTTTTTTTTTTTTTAATTTTTTTTTTGTTTTTGGGCTTTTTTTAACACTGCAAGACCTCATAAATTTTATTTCAAAAGCCAGTCTGGTGAAGGAATGTGAATTCATGCGGAGGGCGATGAATCCACGCCAAGTGCATTCCGGGTTGGGAAACCTATGTAGTGTATCTGTTGTTTCAGGCCCTACAGCAATAAGGAATTCAAGTCTTCACAAAAATACTCAATAGTTCTGCTCCATATTAGAGGCTTCTGCAGTGTAGTTTTTTGAATTTGCTTTTTACTGCAACTATTTGAAACTCCTGATAGTTTTCCCCCTCATAGAAAATAATTAGTTTTATTGTTGCCTTTGTAGTTTGCCCATGATACCTTCTCTTTAGTGTGTCTAAAGTGAAACATGTCTGTGATCCAGAAACACCCTGGATCCTTCCTGGGCCTGAATTTTTGTTTAGATGTTTTCATTCAGCCTTACCCTTTTGTATCCTGTGATCTACTTAGGCTTTAAAGTGGAAAGAGGCCTTAACCCATGCATTCTGGCCCCCATGCCCCAGACCCTTGGCTTCCTCTTCTGAAGGGCAAAGCAAGATGTCTGCAGCTAAGGTGCTTCAGCAAAGACGTGTTTGGGGCTCGACATGGATATAGGATGGAGGAGTGCTTACCCAGCTTTTTTAAAAAGTCAGTGTACCTTCACTTTGTTTGTCTTCCAAGAGAGAAAACAAATTTGGTGCCTTTTCTTTCAATTTTGTGTTGACTTTTAAAGTGGTGCCTCCAGCAGTTCTCACTTGCCTGGAGCCATTTCTCCCCTGATGAGAAGGAGCGTGTTACCTGCGTTGACGTGCTGTCCCTATCTGTTACACCATAGGCACCTAAGGATGGGGTTGTCTGACCTTGTGTATGTGAGGGAACAAAGAAGCGTTTAAACTATAAAGGAGGGATTTTTAATAATTTCTTACAACAAGATTGACACTTGAAACTGGCACTAAAGTTGGCATTTGCAGAGCTCGACTTCCCAGCTGGAATTCAGCTTTACTAGTGAGCTTGGCAGAGCCTGACTTTTCAAGTGAGTTAACCAAGGAAATACACTTTTGGCAGAAAGGAGACCTTTCTGTCTCCTGAGATATGGAAGGGTCTCCTGGGAAATGTCTCCCTTCTCTACTCAGCTCCTTCCTAATCTTTTATTAAAGTAATATGTTGATCTCTATGGAATTTTTTCGGATTTAAAACAGAACAAGCAAACAAATGGATTGCATGTGTAAGGTTGGGAAGGGTGAAAGTGAGCTTTGATAGTGAAACAACGTTGGTAGAGGAGGGATCAGAGCTGCTGTTTCTATTTGAAAATGTTAACTTTTGACTTGTAACTTTGGTACATATTTCAGGGAGTGCTTAAGTATAGCTGATACAGACCCTTGACCAAGGTCTCAATTTCCTCTTTTCCTAGCACACTAATGCACTGCGTGTGTCTTTTGCTGCAGAATTGTGTCCAATGTTTAAGGTGCAGTTAAGTGCTGGAGCTGCGGTTTTTTTTCATGTTAAGCCAAACAAAACCACCACTTTCTACCAAGCTGAAAAAGTCCATTCAAACATTAAAATTCCACACTGTTACTCCAGTTCTAGATGTTGTTTTCTAGAAGTTCATGCTGGGAAAAAATGCTTACTATTTCAGCATGGGTTTTATTTTTGATTTTCTGTTCCTTTCAGTGGCCAAAGTTGTCATGCCACAGTTACCATCTTCCTTTCTAACACTTTTCATTCTGTGCAGTGAAGTCTAGTCAGACAGCTGATTCTATTGGTGTTTATTGCATGAACATCTCCCCAAGACAGAG
Source organism: Phalacrocorax carbo (assembly GCF_963921805.1). NCBI lineage: Eukaryota > Metazoa > Chordata > Aves > Suliformes > Phalacrocoracidae > Phalacrocorax > Phalacrocorax carbo. The sequence continues at coordinate 6,463,618 of NC_087527.1, read as the reverse complement.
AGTAAGAAAACCACTGCTTTGTCTGAGAATCAGGGTTAATTCACTTGTAAACCAGTGATGAGAACGGGACAGGCACGTGACTGCATGAGTCCTGTTGCAAGCACCATCTGCCCCAGAGGATGGTGTTTTGCCACATGTAGGCACCTAATCAGTAGAAGTAACACCAGTATTTTAAGCTCGAATTCTTAAATTCACTACCTTATGTTGCACTTTAGTTGATGTCCCTGTTTCAGAAAATTGCAGTATATTCTATCTGCCATGATGTACTCGGACTACTACAGTGTAAGCCTGTGGAATCCGAGCAGAATCCACTGACTGCCTCTGGCTTGATGTGGTGGAGTGCTTTTGTGGACAGAAAGTTTTCTGTTGATGCAGCACATGTCTTACTGGCCTTTGTGTTGACTCTCTGCTTTTTTCTCTATCTTAAATTCATGTTTTTCAGAATCGTGCTAGTGGGTTGACCCTTCTGATATGCACCTTAAACTTAACATTGTTTTGTATTTGAGAATGCAGACAAAAACCTACCATGCCTGCCTTCTCATCTTCTTTTACAGTCTTTAGGACAGGGGTAGGTCTCAAGAGCTCTTCTGTGTTATTTTGTGGTCTTAGGTGTTCTAGAATTTGTACTAACTATGAGACTACAAAAGTATATTTCGCTCTTCTCTGCTCCCGGCATGGATCTGTGAGCCATTTTTAAATCTCTCTTTTGTTAGTTTTGCCCTTACTTCTTCTGTCTGGTAAATTTTCACTTCTGTGAGTAAATTGGTTCTGTGTGCTTAGAGGGATGGTAGTTGCCCAGAGGATGGGATGTGGGTGCTCAGGGTAATGTCAGTGTCTCACCCAATCCCTGCCCCTGCAGCAGTGTCATCTCTGGTTACTGTTGCAAAACCATGAGATTTTGTTATACCTGGGTTATACAAATCTTTCTGTCAAATACGTAGCTAAACAAAGGGGAAAATATTTCAATTTTGTATTTCAAAATGTGCTGGTATGTCAGAGGCAAGAAGGAACCTTAAAAGAATGGAGATGCTTACCAGGATGGGATGTAACTTTAGTTTGGACAGGCAATATCAAGTCTGGTTCTGCTAGCATATACTTCAGAATTTTATAGTGCGTACTCCTTCTTGGCCACGAGGAAGTCATACTTCAGTGTTTTGGAAAAGGATGCCTTGGTACCCTGCCCTTTGTTTCATGAACTGGGAACTAGATGTGATGCTTCTCTGCATATTAATCCTCTGCTGTAGAAAGTGTTACCAACTGAAGTTCCAGATCAATGCAGAGCCCTCTGACATGTATGTAAATCTTTACCTGGCTTCACAGAGGTCCGTTTATTCATGGTATGCTGAATTACTAATAAAAATCAGGCACAGATTCTGGTGGTGCACACTGCATGTGAGTAGATACGATTGCCTTTTGTAGTACACTCAATGGAACAATAAGAATAAGCAAAAGTTGAATGGGTATCTAGGAGACTTACTGAACATGAGACATGCTTGTTTTTTGTTTGTTTTTGTTCTTATTTATTTATTTATTTATTTTTAATTCAGGTCATCCTCAAATATGGGGTGAAGACCCAAAAATGAATGAAAAATACTTACAGCTTGTACCTCTTCCCTTATTATTTGTCAGGAGATAAAACACCTGATTAGTTCTAGGGGATTAAGCACAGAGGGAGATATTGGCAGCTGATTCGAAGGAAGACTAAAATTTAATTGAGAAAAGGATGGGAAGGATAAATAGGTAATTTTAGTGAAGAGGTTCTTGCTTAATTTGATTGTTACCGATCTCGTATTGCTGTGACCAGAGCACACATTGTAAACTTTGTATGTGCCTTGCTATGTTTCCGTACTGCCGTATCGCAGGAAGCCTTTCAAGAGGGGAGCAGAGGTCATGCCGGTAAAGTTACACAGCTGCTGAGAGAAGGCATGCATATAGCACGGGCCATCTTTTAGCTGTTTTTTGCCCAAAGGGGTGGAGGAAAAAGAGCGATGTTTTGTGGCTGGTGGGATTTAAACAGTTGAATTTATAATGAAGAATTCAACCAGAAGAAAGTTTGGGAAGGTAATGCTGAGTCTCAGAGGCATGTTATTGAAGTTTTTAAGACTGTCCAGGTCTCGTTATCTAGATCTGGCTTGTAGTTATTAGAACTGATGTCTTTGCAGGAACGGGGAATAGTTGGGATCTGTTAGGGTTGTGTTGTTTTGTTTTCAGTGGAACTGAAATTAGGGAATCTGTTTACAGTGTTGACATGCTTTGCCTTTCTGCAAACTACTGGGACTATGTAAGACACAGAAATGCCAGCCTGGTTTTATCCAAGCTAGCACAGGCCCCAAAGCAATATAATGGGATCACCCTGATACATGTGGACATGACTGTCTCACTTCCACACCCAAGCTAATAAATATTTGGTGGCATAATATGCCATGTGGATTTAATGGCTTGAAGGTTGAAGCTCACTTGTGATCTTCACATGGTGTGAATGTACCCTTTGTCTTTTTTTGTTGTTGTTGTTTACGCCCTTTGGGATCCTTAATTGTAGTGTGAATTGGGAAAAAAAAACCCACTCCAACCTTATGAATGGACAACTGAAACTGACTTTCCTCTTAGCCATTGGAGTCTCAATATGAAGTGTGAATGAAATACTCTTGGCTGGGATGTGAAGCCAGAGAGAAATTCATGCAGAGAAGCGATCTGTGAGTGGAAATTGCACGCTCAGAGTGACGCACCACAAACATGACTCTAACAGTGGTGGTCAGAAAGGTTACTTGGTGTGTTCAGGGAGAAGAAAGTTGCATTAGGTAAGATGGAAATTGATGAGTTGAAGTATAAAGAAGAGATGTGCGTTTCCTGTAGAAATAAACACAATAAGAGATTTTTGGAAGTGTTGTAAAAATGATATCCAAACCCCCAATTTTTTGTTGAGGTGGGGAATTGAATGTCTTCTCTTGGCAGGTGGGGTAGGGACAGAATTTTGAGGAAGGTGATCATATTGCCCATGGTAATTTATCAATGGGATCAGGACGAGGTTGATGGAGAGGCTGGTTTGAATGGAGATTTAAATGATCTGCATTAAAAATCTGAAATCTGAACAATGTGAACAGATGAGAGCACCCAGAGAGAAGATGAGAAGAGTGCCATCACAGAAACCGACGAGGAGCCCAGAGGAAGAGGTGCTGGAGGGTGGGGATAGAGGTCGTGCTCCCAAGTTCTGGTCACGATAATATTAGTAAATTGGTAGATTGTACAACCTGTCATTGACTGCATAATGGCATTTTACTAAAAGAGCTGAGACTGGGTACTTGAATTTGAGTTCCCTCGATGTGTTAATAGTGACACAGAGATGATGACTAATGTGTCTGCCTTATCACTTAGCTGAGTGTTTGTGTTGGTCCCGTAGATCAACAGATTCACTGGAACAAATAGTCTAGGAACAGTTTGGCTTTGCAGTGCATGTGTTTTTAATTGAACAGTACAATGTTTTTGTCAGTTGTCCCTTCCTGAAACATACAGACTTTGAGGGAATACTGCTGGCATAATATAATTTATTTCGTTAATTATTCTGGTGAGATTTCAGTGTGATGCAATAAAATCCTTGGGAGTTCATAGCCTGCAGATGTACCTAGTAAGTTCTCTACATTTGCCAGCACAGAGCCTGCAGCACTCTATTGGTTTTGCTTACTGCTTACACTTGGTTTTGCATTTGGGTTTGAGGTTTCTCATGTGCAAGATCATTTTGCCATTGTGTGGTGGTTTAATAAATTTTGGTCTCTTCCCTGCTTCAGTCTTCTGTGCACTGCTAGGAAATGTTGAGTAGACATTCTGTGCCTGGGTCGCTGGACTACAAAATGGAATCCACTTGCTGTGGTCACGTTTGTCCTTGCACAGCAAGGTAGTAGCCAGCGTGGCCACGTTGGAGGAGAATTCTTCTGTGACAGCTCTTTGGTTTTGTTTGCTAGCCAGAGCACAGCTTGCTTCTAGTAACTAGTTCATAGTACAACCTTACTATAGTCTGTGAGTAAAAGTGTGTGTTCTCAGTGGGTTCAACTCACGGTTTTGGACAAGAATTTGAAAACTTCTGTTCCTCAGGGTGAATACAACTGTGTGAATGGCATGAGTCCTGTACTGAGGAGATGAGTTCCTGGTTGATTTTTTCCCCATTGTTGACAAACTTGTCAGGGATTCTTTTGTTTAGGTTTTTACCTCAGGACAGAGTTCAGAAACTTCTTAGGAAATGCTGTTCTTTGGACCTAGTTCAAGGAGCAGGAACTGTTGGTATTTGGAAAAGGAGTTTCAGAATGCCATATAGTGGTCAGTAAATGCTGAGCAGAAGTCACCTCTTGCCAGAAGAATAATTTATATTTCTCAGATTTCTTACAGTTCTTCATTCTTACCTGTTCTGTAGTCCGGCTTCATATTCCATGTTCAATTTGAAGTCTCAGGCAGCTTTTCAAAGAGACAGCTCATTTAGTTACACATATTGGTCTTGGTTTTACTACATGTTCCAAAATTCAGCCTCTGGATTTCAAACTTAGTGCCTGGTACCTACTGCATGATACACATGCTGCAGATGATAGTAGCTAATACTGTCATGCATATTTTGTCCAAGACAGCGGTAAGCACATGATGCTCTCTGAATCCTTCTCAATGCATGCAGTTTCTCAGAGTCTTATTTCTCGACTGATCTGAGAAACTGAGGTTAGAGGGTTTTCTTCTAGTCTTTGGACAACATTTAACTTTGCTGGAAATGAGAGTGTACTGGATATGCTGTCTGTTCCTACCTTCTTCTCACTGGAAGGTAGGAGCCCTGCAAAGCTACAGTGCAGCAGTGGCCATCCTTTATGATCTTGGAAGCTGCATATCAACTTTTTCATAGAACAAGCAACAGAGTCCTGCAGTTCCATCATGGAGAACCATAGGGGCAATGAATGTGGTTTGCAGTTTGTCAGAAAGAGATGAGTGCTTTTTTAGGGGTCTCATTATTCCATTTGGGCTGAAGCTAGAGTCAAAATGATTTAGTAATTTCAGCCTCAGCAGCTTCTGCTGGCTTATGGTCTGCTGGAGGCAGGAATCAAATGGTGTGGCAGTCTCCATTTCAGCAAAACTCTGCTGTTGGTCTATCATATGGACCTGGAATGAGACTCAGAGAAGCCATAGTCTGGTTGGTACCTTCTTGTGTGCTGGTTGCTCCATATTATTGCTGCCATTCACAGAACCATAGAATCATAGAATGGTTTGGATTGGAAGGGACCTTAAAGATCATCTAGTTCCAACCCCCGTGCCATGGGCAGGGACACCTTCCGCTAGATCAGGTTGCTCAAAGCCCCATCCAACCTGGCCTTCACCACTTCCAGGAAGGGGGCATCCACAACCTGTTCCAGTGTCTTGCCACCTTCACAGTAAAGAATTTCTCAGGCAAATCTACCCTCTTCCAGTTTAAAACCGTTACCCCTCGTCCTGTCACTGTACTCTCTGATAAAGAGTCCCTCCCAGTCTTTCCCTTTAAGTACCAGAAGGCCACTCCGAGGTCTCCCTGCAGCCTTCTCTTCTCCAGGCTGAACAACCCTGACTCTCTCAGCCTGTCCTCATACAGGAGGGGCTCCAGCCCCCTGATCATCTTTGCAGCCCTCCTCTGGGCCCGCTTGTGCAGGTCCATGCCTTTGTTATGCTGGGGGCCCCAGCGCTGGACCCAGCACTCCAGGTGGGCTCTCACCAGAGTGGAATAGAGGGGCAGAACCTCCTCCCACCCTCGACCTGCTGGCCACGCTTCTTTTGATGCAGCCCAGGATGCGATTGACTTTCTGGGCTGCAAGCACACATTGCCAGCTCCTGTGTGGTTTTTCATCCGTCGGTACCCCCAAGTCCTTCTCCGCAGGGCAGCTCTCAACCACCTCATCACCCAGCCTGTGGGCATGTTTGGGATTGCCCCGACCCAGGTGCAGGACCTTGCAGTTGGCCTTGTTGAAGTTCATGAGGCTTGCACGGACTCACCTCTCAAGCCTGTTAAGGTCCCTCTGGATGGCATCCCTTCCCTCCAGCGTGCCAGCCTCACCACACAGCTTTGTGTGACCTGGAAACTTGCTGAGGATGCCCTCAGTCCCAGTGTTCATCTCAAACATGAAAAATATGTTAAATAATACTGGTAGTATGGACCCCTGAGGGATACCAGTCGTCACTGGTCTCTGCCTGGACATCGAGCCATTGACTGCATCTCTTTGAGTGTGAACATTCAGGCAGTTCCTTATCCACTGAGTGGTCCACCCGTTAAATCTGTGTGTGTCTGTTTTAGAGACAGGGATGTTGTGTGGGACAGTATCACATGCTTTGCACAACTCCAGGTAGATGATGCCAGTTGTTCTTCCCTTATCTACCAGTGCCCCGTCGTGGGCTGTCATGGAAGGCTTCTAAATTTGTCAGGCACTATTTGCTCTTAGTGAAGCTATGTTGGCTGTCACCAGTCACCTCTATATTTTCCATGTGCCATATCATAGTTTCCAGGAGGACCTCCTCCATTGTCTTGCTGGGCACAGAGGTGAGACTGACTAGCCTCTAGTTCCCGGGTATTCCTTTTTTCCCTTCTTAAAAATGGGGATTACGTTTCTCCCATGTTACGTTTCCTGATCCTCCTCTCTGACTAGTCTACATGTTTGTTTCTTCTGGTCATGCCTCTTATTACAGGAAAGAAAATTTATTCTGTAGGTACACTGTTTCCGTGTGGGTCTAACCATGAAGCTCACCTGAGCCCTATAAACATTAGTTTGCTGATAACTATTTTGGAATGCTAAATCCTGCCTTGCCCTTCCCTTCCCAAAATACATCAAGTTAATACTTGTATCATGGTTGAAAAGCTGGAGTTTTTCTTCTAATTAGTAAAGTCTAAAATCGTAAGGAATTGTTAGCTCTGGCAACCCAGAGGTCTAGCAAAGCTTTTTAAGTGATTTGTCGGTTCTTGTCAGAATTGTGGCGGTTATTTGAATTTTGAGGGCTCTGCTGCTTCCAGGCCTATGATTTTTGTCTGCTAAACTGTGCATAGGTCCTTTTCCAGGCCACCTAGCTTTTTGAAGAAGACAGGAGTGTTCAGAAATGCAACTTTGATTTTGCTAAATGCCTGGGAGCTCTGTGCCACATAGAATAGTGCCCTGTGTGTGACGGTGAGATGCTTGAGCTACCATATGCCCAGTGCTTGACTGTTGCAAATTCCTGACTGTCTTGAAAACCCTATTAGGGGCCTTTAGTATTCTACACTGCAAATATTTAACTGTCTTTAGAATTGTGTGTGATTCACACTTTTTTGCTTCTAAATAGGAAGGCTGTCTTCTCAGGTGTTCGGGGCGTTGTTATTGGAGACGGGGTGTCCACCAGTGTTGTCATTGAGAGGGGAACAAAATTACCGATTTCTTTTTAAAGGCAAGGATGCCCAGGCTTTTTAAAAGGAAGAGAAGAGGCTCTTTCAACTTTGGGCTTATCCTCATTTCCAGGGACATAACTGCAGAATGTGCTTGGTGACTATGATCTAAAGGGCTATTCACACTTGGAAGCTGCTATGGAATAACAGTATTCTGGAGAAGAGTGGCTGTGGAAAGAATTTTTTGTTCCTCTTGGCCTTCTTCCAAGATGTTTTCTGGACTAAAGTGGCTAGAGGCAGTATTTATTGTATGGTTGGGAAAAAAAGACCAAAACTTTTCATCTCATTACAGCGTATAGAAAGATCCTGAGCTGTTCATATGGTGGTTTGTAACACTATAATGCCATATCCTGGCACACAGAAAAAAAAGGACAAAAAGGTGGAAGTTTTCTTTTAATCATCAGGACCTTTTTTTTAGGTGATAGAGTTACAGAGTAAAATGTTCCTCCTCTGTTGGTTTACTGTTTGTCTGCTCTGTAACACTAACCCACTTAAAATTTGTGCGGCTCTTTTTGAAGTTATTTTAAACCCTCAGCAATGTATACAGATTCTGTAACCTTGGATAATAGCACCTGAGTCGTGGTTTCAGTTTTGCCCTTTCAGGCGTGTGGAAAGTGCCCCAGCACATTTCAAGGATTTTGAACTAGAAACTTCTTAGATAGGGGTTATGGTTTCAAAGCTCAATTGATACAGCATATGTCAAGGGAATTACATCAAGGGAATGGTTCTCTGTTTCTTTAGATATTTAATATAGACTAAAGCTTTGTGTTTTCTTAAAGGATCTCATTGACTTCTTTTGGGGTTAATTATGTTGGAATATATGCCCTGGCAATTTTGGAGAAAGAACTCTTTGCCTGACTCCCTTCCCTGTTTTTATGTCTGTGCTGAATAGTTTATCCATCAGATGCTGAGTTTAAGGAGTGGTTCATCTTCCAGTGATAGAGTACCTGTCCCAAGCTTTTAAACAGAGTAAGTTGAACGGCTAATCCATGTGAGACTGTGGACAGCTCAGTAGCGTGGAATGGTAACTCATAACAAAAAAAAAGTAGTAGTATGAATTAAGAGTTGGGCAGAGGGTTCTATTCTGTCTGCCTGGTATTGTGGTAGCCTGTTTTTCCCTCAAAATAGGGGTGAATTGGTGATGAATCTTGAAAAATAATGAGTGGTAGGAAAAACTCTGTATTGTGTCAGGTCACTGACGTGTTTTCCATATTTTGCGATAATTACTCAAATTATTCAGAAAGTCAGGGCCCCACAAGATAGTATAAATAGGTCTCCTTGTATTGAATCACTTGCAAAATGAAAGTCAAGGGTCAAGACATGGGAGAAAAGGACAAAATGATAAGCTGGTGATGCAGAAGAGATGGCAGGATTAGTGACCATTACATGGTGCTACTTTGCATGGATTAGTGAGAGATATATATGTAAATTATTGAGCAGTATGATCTTCTATTATGATATGGTATGATTATGATTATGCTGATTATGATCAGCTACCAGAAAACAAAATTGTCAGAGTGTTGATACCAGTTTGTGGTTTTCTTCAGCTAGTTTGGCAAAGGTGAGATTTAAGGAAAGGCATGAGGCTGGATAAAGTACAGACTTTTTTTGCAAAGAACTTTTTCTGCATACATGTTAAAGCATGGAAAACTGTTAGGCAAGGGTCTGTGAAAAATCTGACATTTTAGTTGAGGGAAAAAGAGAACAAGGAGAACATAGTAAATAGTGTAAGAAGTTAATTGTTTCACACCCTATACCCAAAGATATTATCCTAAAGAAGGACAGCAAACTTGGAAAAGACAGTTTAAAAAATTGATGCATAGGAAGCTCCTTGCTGTAGTAAAATGAGAGGAACTATCTAGTGTTGGAAGGAGGAGGAAGAGATGTAATATCTGAAATTAAAGCAAATAATGTATTGTTGCCTTGTGTAAGAAACACACATATCTGAAAGGAGACTGCAGTTTCTCACTTCACGATACCTCCCCCTCATTTGGGCTCAGAAAAAACTGGAGGCTGTTCCACAACAGTTAGGAAGTTTCTTCTATCTTACTTTGAACTACATGACAGGCATGTTCCAAAGCATGACAGACAGTAAATATTGTGCAAATATTAAAAAAAAAAAAAAAAAAAGATAATGACTCTCAAACATTGGTTCTGGATCTTATGACATGTAAAGCTTTTATGAGTGCCTCTACAAAACAGCCTGTATTATTTTGTCAGTTTGCAAGGAAAGGTGGCTTGCAATACAAAGTGGAGCTTTGTATTTAATTATTTTATATCTGAGAAAAGGACTTATCACATTTAATTGTGAGCCTTAAATGATTTTTCACAAGCAAGATGACAGTGAGCTCACATAACATTCCGAGATTTTGTACTCATTACATGCTTCAGAAACATACTGAATTCTTCATATATGCAGCCCTATGTTTCTGTTTATCTGGTGTACCTTAATAGATAAAAGTGTGTTTGTTATAAACTAAGGTATTCAGAAGCAATCTGTATGTTTTTTGATTCTACTGATTGGCTAAATGTTTCTTTCTGATTCTATTTCAGATGCATCCACTAGGACTGTGTAACAGCAATGATGAGGAAGACCTATATGAATATGGCTGGGTAGGAGTGGTGAAACTGGAACAGCCAGAGTTGGAGCCTAAGCCATGCCTCACTGTCTTAGGAAAGGTAAGGAGGTAGTCTGGGGTAAATGCTGCATGTAACTGTTTCTTGGGAGTGTTAGTTCCTTTCTGAGAAAAATCAGCAAGAAATAAAAACAAGACAAAACTCCCTTTACTCCCAAAATATTCCCGTTTTGCCTGTTTTCACACTAGATGCTTCGGGGAAGATAATTCATAACTCAGTTGACAGAGATGGTGATGGGGAGCTGAGAGCACATATTCCCTTTCTTTGCCAGGTTCCTACAGAGCTCAGACTTATGCAAAAATGGCTGTTTAGCAGAAGCAGTACTGGAATAGAAATACGGTGAACTGCAAGTGTGATGCTAACTTGATCAAAGGAAGCTTCTTATCAAAAGCAGTCAAAATGAAAGCATTTTATTGCTTTTTCTTAGGTATAGTTTTCTCAGAAGAGATATATTAATTTTGATTTTTGGGTGAAGAGGAGTCTTCAACTCTATGAGAGATTTCTTTGCTTTAATTGCAGGATAGATACCTCTAATAACAAGTGAATCTTATTGTATTGGTCAAAGAAATAAAAATTTTCATCTTGCTGGAATCTCCCTGTGGAATATGGCCTCTGGAATCTAAATTCCTTGCAAAACATTTCCCTTTGTTTTATGGGGTGAAATCAGTCAGATATCATTACTGCTGCCAGATATGTTAAAAAGGAAAGCAGAAAGCTGGCCTTTTTTTGTTCTCAGCTTAGAATTTTTGAGGATTGAGGTTATTAGATGTTGATGTTTGAAGTCTAGAGTAGTTGGAATTGTGTGAAAGAGCATAGGCCACAAGTTCTAATGAAAAGGAAAAAGAAAAGGCAAGGAAAGGAGAGAGGAAAGGAAAGGAAAAAGGAAAACAGAATAAGGGAGGGGTGGCCCTAAACAAGGAAGGGAAATGGAACTTCTTCCATTTAGAAAAGGAGGAAGAAATTAAGGAGTGCAAGTCTACCTTTCGTTCCTCACTTAGTTTGATTTATCCTGCCCCCAAGGTGGCTTGTCCTGCACTATTTGTTCGTCCAGACAAATACCGTGTTTGCCTTTCGATAGAGTTGTGGTAAGCTCTTGCTTTTCCAGAATTCTGTACAGTAGGCCTGCCCAACTGCAGCATCTCTTGCGGCGATAATGTGGATATTAGAAGATGCAGGGCTGATGCAACATTTCAGAAACATGCTGGCCTCTTGGATATATGAAGTGTTGCATTTCAGCTTTGCTGGTGTTGCTGATATCCAGATATTGTGCAAGTGAGATAAATGGCAAAGCAACCCCTTGTTATACAGGCATCTGCACGAATGACTCAGGTGGGTAACAGAAAGACTTCACCGAATGCAAATATTCTTACCTCCTTAAAACATGTAGTAAAGTGCATAAAATTGAGTGTATGGGGCATTTGAACTTCTAGACTACAGGAATTCTGCTTTGTCTAGTGAAGTCTGACTGTGTGATCAATTATACCTCCTGCTGGAAGCAGGTTTATCTCCCCTTTTCAGTTCCCGTTTGTTTCCTAGTGCTGGAATTGCCATTTGGGATCTTCTAGTATCTATTCTTAGATCTTAGTTGCATTAGAAGCCATTCTGTGAAACGAAAGCCAAATCTTGTATGTTGGGAAAGTGATGTGGTTGGATCAGTTTGACCTATTGATTTGATAGTAGGAATAAAGTTGGTGCCAGGAAGGTGAGAGAAGTAAGGGCTTGCTTTCTTTTAAAACTGTCATGGGCATAATTGAAAGTCTGCCTCAACAATTTAGGGCAAAATAAAAAGACTCTGCCAGGGCACTTGGCTGTGTGTGCACTTCCCTTTCCAGCTTATGGCACATGTCGGCAGTTCTGTTTCATTTGGACACTTTTCACTGAGAAATCTATTTTGGGTATCCTCACCTTTGCTATGAGCTAAGAGGGTACACATGGAGAGTTTTCCTGGCTCAGCTGACAATTACTTAGTCCATCGTTATTACATACATAAGGAATGGATAACCTTGTCAGCTTAAACCTATCATAAATGAATGTGTTTAAAAGCTCAACCTAACTCAAACCATAGAAGTCCTGCTTTAAGGGAGCCAAATTAAACTTGTTTTACTAAAACTGGTGAACATTTGTGTTGAGTAAAATAGTAGTAGAAGCAAAAAGATTACTCCTTGTGTCTCTATGGTGGAATGCATGCATATATGAGGGAATAAATTATGAGGTTTCGTTTAGTTTAACAGTAAAGGAAAAGAAAGAAAACTGAGATGATAGTGTGGAAAGTTTGGAATATTGTGAGGCAGAATGTAGAGACTACTTTAAAGCTTTTTGTAGAGCTCAGTTCCATGATATATGTATCTGGTACAAAGATGTATGGTTTTATTCTTATGGCTGTTTTTAGTTGTTTTAGTCTTTTTTGACTTGGGTGGTTTGGTTTGGTTTGGGGTTTTTTGGTGGTTTTTTTTTTTTTTGTTCTGTTTTTTTTTTTTTGTTTTTAGTAAAACCCTGGACTGTGTTTTCAGAAGCTTCACTCCACTTGTTTATCCATGTGCTAAGTGGGACTGGTAGCTGTACAGAATTAATGTGTCCATTTCCATATAGGTTTTTTAATTGCTCATCCTTCTTAGTCAGATTTATATGGTGTAATGGAAATGAAAGAGTTTTGAAAAAAAAAAGTTATCTCCTGTTAGAGTGCCCGTGAAAACTGAGCCCTGATTGGGAAAGGGGTGTGTGTGGCAGCTGTGATTTAACATTGCCTTTGATCACAGTGCAGCCCTGTTTGAGGCAATGCTGCATGCAGGCAAAGCAAAGGCCTGGGTTTTACTGATCTCATGAGCTCCTGAATAGGGCTAGAAGGGGAATGACAGAGGAAGAAGAAAGCTTTGGAAATGAAAAGGAAACCCCGTGAACCCGACCAGCATTATTGGCTGGATTTGCCTACCAGGGAGCCGCTCAGTTTCTGCCAGGCTAATTCTGCTCCAACTTCTCTCCCCCACACCCCCGACCCCACCTCCCCCTCTCCCTTTCCTTCTTTCAGACTTTTTTTGTTTTTGAGGCATGGCTGTAGTAACTTGGTTCTCAGGCTGGGAACCCACTGAGCTGTTGCCATGGTCACTGGGAAGCTCTTCGTGCCATGTGCTTCAAAGGGAACCTTTCCCCTCCTGGAATTCCTGCCTTCTCTGCGTACAGCACAATGAGACTCCTTCTCCTTTGCCTGCCAGCGCACGTGTTCCAGCAGTGTAACTTTGCTCTGGAGGAAGGGAAAAGCAGTGCTGCCTACGCTACCCGTTGCATGCCTGCATCCACTGTATTACGACCGCAGTACCTGCATGTGTCCTGCACGTTTCAATATACAGCCCCTCTGTTGTTCCCCCACCCCAGTCGTTTCCGAAGCAAATGACATCTGTCAAGACAGTGAAATACAACCAGCGATGCCATTGTTCTTTTATTTCAGTATGGGACAGATAGTGAGAAAATGATGATGATTTGCTTTAAAGCAGCATTTCTTCCCTTTTTGCAGGCTTGAAAGTCCACAGGGGAGGATTTTGTTCTTGTTTCTCTTCCAGGGACTGCTGAAGGATTCTTCTTCTGTATTAATAGGATGTGTGTATTTGAGGATGTGCATCTGAGTAGAACCTAACAAAGAGAGGATGTCCCTGCTACTACAGCTTCCTGTTTTCTTCAGATCAAAGGACTCTGTAATATGAGGAAATTCCTAACCATTCTTCCAGTATCCATTCACTTCTTTTCTCTCTTTTAAGAGTTTATTTACAAAACCATTTACAGAAATACTAACTAGAAGAATCTCTTGTTTTGCCACATCATCATTATGACTATAATACTTAGGTTGGGGCCAAAATCATCATAACTTGAGTCTACATCAAACAGCCTAACTGTGATTCCTAACCTTTTGTCTAACAATTTAGTTTAAATGTAAAGATTCTTATAAGGTAGTCAAATGAGAAACCATGGGGCTATATTTGTAGTTTAGTTCCTGAAGAAAGAGTGATCTGTTCTAAGACTTGAGGAGCAAGAGGGCCTGTGGGGAGTCAATTTTAATCCTTTTCTTTTGGAGTTACTGAAAGTAACAAAAAAAGAAAGGCAAATTAAACAAAATCAACTTACACCTTTATATTAATAGCCTAAATTAAGCATACAGTTATATGTCCAAATTAGAATTGCAGTGACTGTGTAATCATACCTTTTGTTTCTGTACAACATGAATAGTTTTATATACAGTTTGGATAATTTCCTGGAGAAATTGAATACATTCAGTTGTAGAAATGGATGTGAAATTTAGGCAAATGCTCTTCTATGCTAAACTTTTTCAGAAATTAGGACTGAGCTGTGCAGTAGATTAAGATCTAAAATTAACGAGAGACATGTCTAAAACCATTGATCAATGTTACCAAAACTTTGCTTGTTCGGGTACTTTCAGCTGGTAGTGACAGCTGCAGAATCGCACCCTATGATGGGTCCTGTGCCACATGCGATAGAAGATACTGTCACTTTAGGAAAACTTCTTACATTCATGGAAGTAGTTGACATTCCACTTCTGGTATTTATTCCAGAATTCAGGGACCTTTGCTGCCTTCTGTTTGTCAACCCATGTTTCTTCTTTGTAAACAGCATCTAAAAAGCATTTGGAATTCATTTTGAGGCAGTAGTCTCAAAATTTACAGCAAAATTTAATTGGCATGGCTGAAAGTATTATGGGTGACTTTTAAACTGGCTGGTTTGTTTGTTGGTCAGTTTGTTTGTTTCACTGTGTGGCTACATGAAGGTTTGTGTTGGGTAGTGTCCAGTAGAGGTAGGAGCAAGTAGGAAGAGGAGGGTAAAGGGACTGCTCTTTCTGATGGCAGTGCTGGCCTAAATGCATGTCAGACTGCAGACTGAGACCAGTAGAGACTTAACATTGGTTGTTTTGAACTCTCAGGCATTCTGTGTCAAGAAGGAAGTTGTTATGAAGCAGAAGAGAAGTTTCTTGCATGAGACTATACTCCTTTGGCTGTAGACTAGTAGATAAATCTACATTGCACGTGCCAAATATGCCAAAACCGTGGTCAAAACACAAACTACATTTTTTATCAATCCCATTGTTTTGTAATGAAAAAAGAGTATGCGTTTTGAGGGGGGGAAATAGCATCCTGGTTAGTGTTAAAGACTCTGAGCTTCTGAATCAATCCCATTCTTTAAAAGCCATATTCTTTAAGACTCTTCATTAAATTAGCATTTACATTTTTAATTTCCATGGTCTGTTTTCTTAGCACTGCCTAAAATTAGAGTTAACTCTAAAAAGTAGTAGTATATATAATTGTAATCCCTGCCGTGCATGTGTTTTTCTTACTGTATTTGTTCTAAAGAATATATTGAGAAACACAAAGAATTACCATTTTCCTGAAGCACCAAAGAAGAACATAAGTGCTGTAATATTGTACTGATTGTTTCTTTTTATTCCCCACTTCATTATTATTTCTAACATCCAGGACACCTGAAATGTTAACATCCATTTTAAGCAACCATAAAACATCTTTAAAAATTAATATTTGAAGTGATATTGTTCCTTGTGCAAATATATTTGGTGTCATTTATCTTTTGACATTCTTGTTCCTTACTTCCCCAGTGCTAGCAGTGTGATCAGACCTCTACAGCATACAGACATGATGATTTCTGGAGTTCTAACAAAATTGCATGGGTGCAGTCAGAAGAGAGGACAATACATGGTTTTTCAGGAAGAAGCTGGATTTTTATAATGACAGGCAGAAATAGTCAGTCCTCATAATCTTCCTGATGTGTGTGTATTTTACACACAAGTGTGTGTTTTTGAACAAAAAAATCAAATCATATAAAGCGAAATGCTTTTGCCAAAAGCTCAGTGTATTTCTGCTTCCCATCTCTTCGCCTCTTTTTGCATCCCCCACAGATCATACTCTAAGAACAAGCCTATTTTAACATTTAAAAAAAGGGATTTAAATGGGAAAGAAAAAGGAAGGACTGTTGCATGTAAGAGTGTTTGGCTGCAGAGGACGTGGCATGAAGCATCAGTCTCATCACTATAGTTGAAGTCTTGAGTTCATACATACCTTTCTCATGTCTTCCCTCTCTAAACCCTCTCATTCCATGATTACTTTCCACCTTAATTTCAGCAGTCCCTTTGAGGAGAGAAGGGAAAGGTTGAGTACAGGTAAGAGAACTGACAAGCAAGCAAATTAAATTCTGGAGACAGAGGAGAGGTTTGTGTTGTGTATGGATCATACGGTGAAAGATGTGAAAGGAAAGAAAAGAGCTGGATCAAAGCCAAAGAGGGGAGTGCTCAAAGGAGTGGACAAACAAGGGCGGAATCAGCGTATGCGGTTCAGAAGAAGCAGATCTATCAGGTTTTAATTCATGGATTGATGGTGGGCCCTTTTCATTGGCAACTAGTGCTAGCAGTCTGTTACTGTATTATTCTACTAACTTCCTTTTTGTGTTCCCTGCGCAGTTATGAAAAGCAACAGCTATTCATGAAGAAAGGCTGTCTCTTATGTTTCTCCCTCTGGGCACTCCTTAGATTTGCTATTGTTGGATTGATTACTTTAAATAAATGTCCACTTTTAGAGTTGAGTCCTTAGCAGTCCCCACCACCATCTTCACTCCTTTCCAACCAACTGTGGAACACAGCTGCTTCTCCCTTAAGCTAAAGAAGCAGCTGTTGTTGCACAACACGTGTTACTGGAGTCTTTGCTCAGTCAGAACTCCCAGTGAAATTAACGGAAGTCCAAGCTGAGTAAAGACTAAGAAACAATTTTTAAAGATATAATAATAATAATAACAACAACAACAACAACACTACACATATGCTGGGTATGTAAATGTTCTATGTCTCGTAAGTTTTTGGACCCTCATGATTCTATGTGCCTTGTGAGCCTCTCGGACATTGAGAGATATTTTTATTTTACATGCAGAATCTACCTATTTCTCTAACAGGAGAAATGCACAATGGCAGACATGTTGGAAGAACTACAGAAATGGAGTTTGAAGCAGAAAAGTGAGTGGGCAAGTAAGTGCAGCTATGTTGGAGTATAGAAATGAGCACAAAAGAAGGCTGGCAAGCAGAATCAGATAAATGGATCAGAAACTGAAGAAAATAAGGAGCAGATATGGAGGCAGGGAATGGAATTATTTAGGATTTCGTAGATGAGTGACACACCTAATTTTGGTGCACTAAGAGAGACAGAAGGCTTTGAAAGAAATTGGAGAATGTGGGGAATGTAACCAGAGCTGGATCAGAGGGACTCTGATATTCAGAGTAAAAGATGGGCAGATACAATCAGCAATGTTAGAAAATAGTGAGTCATAAAAAATTGCAGACATGAAGTGGGAATGTTTTGGAATGATTTTCACAGCATTAAAAGGGAGGAAAGGGAAAATCTAACACAAATTGTGCTTCATATCCTACTCCTTTGACATAATTTGCCAGAAGTTTGTTTCTGCTCTAAATATTTTGTCTTCATGATGGACAGGTGGATATTAGCTAGAGGAGCCTGTTTGGATGACATGGTGATTTGATGTTTGTACTAAATTCAAGGAATCAACTCCATATGAGTCAAGTGATCATAGTGTGAACTCAAAATGAGTATGAATTGGGCTTTTCAGTGAATGTAGGGAGCACTGGTCAAGCCATTTGCAATTCTAGGAGGTTATTTCTTGAAGATTAGAGCTGGATGTATTTGTGATATGAATTCTCTAGACAGATTAGGCATATATGATCAACATTAGCATAGCTGTTGTCTTAGACTTGCTCAATACAGATTTGAAACTCTCACCAACACTATTAAAAATATCAAAAGCATGTATGTATTCTAGTGCTTTAATGTCTCAGTTGTTGGCCTATTGGTGTTTTGTTCAATTGGTAAGCCAAGAGAATACATCACAGATGATTAATTTTTCTAAATACTCAAAGAACTTGGTCAGTTTTGGACAGGAAAAAAGATGGACCTTAGCCCTGAGGATCCAAATAGTGAGCTTTTAAGAGGTCATGGTGGGGAGGAACACATTTACAAAGAGCAGAGAATGCATAGACTCTTGAGTCCATGAACAGTGTTGAAACTCCCAGAGGGTCCCTTCAGCTGACTGTAAGGGACTAATGAGCCAGCCTGGCTGTTTATGGGCTGTGGTTAACCTCTTGCAAGTTAGGATTTCCTGTCGCCAGCAATGAGCTGTGACCGCCAGCACCACAGTGTTAATGATGAGGTAGGGGCTGATGAATGGCTGGACTCCAGACAGCAGCCCTCACTGGCAAAGAATCAAGTGGCTAGAGGGGGAAAAACACTGATGTCTACAAGAGAAATAATGCAAACTCCAGAACCTATAATTCCCATGTTTAAAAAAAGAAAGGGAGAAAGAAACTGGGGACAAATTCAAACCAAGTGAAGCTTTTATCTCTGCATTCTGAATAGAAGATTGTTTTTCAGCAAAACTGGCTGCAAAAGCCAGGCCAGTTAAAACAATATGCAGGCTGCTTGCCTCCAAGTAACCAGAAATTGTTGGCTCAGAGTAGCCTGCTCTGAGGAGCCAACCTGCTGGGAGACGTTATCCAAGCAACGGCCTGAATGTAATTCCTCCCGCTGTGGAATGGCTCTTTGGCAAATGAAGACCCTAATTAGAGATGGAAGGGTTTCTATTTTGTTTTTTCTTTAATCCTTACCCTGAGGCCTCTGCAATACAGCCATGTCTCTGCTTGTGTGCAGAGAAGTTTCCAGTTTCCCTTTGTAACAAAAATCCTCCACCTTTTTTATTCTTTTTTTTTTTTTTTTTTTTTTTTTAAAGAATCAACAAACTAACAACAAGGGCCCACCACAGTTTGGGACCTTGAAACTAAGCTAATCCAAACCCAGGGATCACTGTTTGAGAGAAAGTCCATGTCATCTTATATTAGCTGGCCCATAGAAAGTTGCTAGATAAACTGGAGTACTGGCCCACTATGCATCTTTTTATTATTGAACTTATTACCCAAGCTGATTCTTCTAGTGGAGAGGGAGAGGGAGGATCTCACTGAATCAGTAGTATTCTACTGGATACCAAAGGAATTTTACACACCTGTGTTCATTCAGAAAGGTTGAAGTCCCTGGCTGGGGGTTACATGCACATTCTGTAGTCTTGGATGCAGGTGCTCATCCCTTACAGAGCGGACAGAATCTCCGGGGAAATGCGCTACAGCGTTTTAACTCTAATGTGTGTAGAAATGAAAAGACATTTGCTGCTTGACGACTCATCTCGGTGTATAGGATGTCTGTTTGAACACACTCTCATAGACTGCATGCAGGCACTTAATAACCCTGCAAGGAGCACTGCATTTTCTGTCACTGTTGAGACTTGGATCTACTGTGCTATCACCTCAGGTTATCTCTGAAATGACCTTGTTTACAGTAGATATCAACCTAAGGATGAAGGCCAGCTACTTAAGGATGAGGCTAAGCAAGACAGATGATACTAAGCAGAAGACACTGTGAATTTTCATTCCTATCAGTTACTTACATTAGAAAATAGGTATATACCCAAAATTGGCCCGAATCACTCCTAATTTTTCATACTTAGTCATGCTTCCTTTCATTTCTTCTCAGCACTTTTGGTGGGTCGTGGTCATATTCTTATCTTGTCTTACCTTCCAGATAGCAGTATGGTATTAATAAGCACAAAGCTCTTCAGCCTTTTGAAAAAATTCTGGTTAATTTAGATGTGTCAGTATATCTTGGACAGACTACTGTACATGCCTCAGACCTGTTCTGTACTCTTTACATAATTTCACACAGGCTGAATGTTTAAAATGTTTCCTCTTTCCTAAAATATTTAAATATTTACCTATAGCTGTGGGTTAGGAACCATGGCCCAAAACTGTTGTTTTGTTGAAAAGAACTTCCTGCAATAAGGTGAAGCTTTTTTTCTCAGGAGGATTGAACTTGCCCATTGAATTGCCTGAGATTGGATGGAATTCCTGCAGGACTTAAAATTTTTGAAAGCTTTGCCTTCTCCCATTCTAAATGCAAGACGTAATTCTTGTAATTCTTTGTTTTCCCTTTTGACGTACATACATACCAATTTATATTTTTAAGGTAGTTTTCTATGAGAGCGCATGCCTTGTGTATCTGAGAAGGGAGGAACTTTTGTACATTCTAACTACTTACATAGCTTGGGTACTACAGGGATGGCTTCTTACAGTGCTCTGGGTTAATAGTTCCTTTAATGTACAAGTCCTCCAACACTTTCTCATATCTCAATTTTTTAATGACTTCTCTCAGCACCACAGCATGCTTGTATGTATGTTTATATAATTATCTTAGGTCTGGTTTGCTGTTTCTAGTTCATCTACTTTCGGTACACCTTCAATGCAAAGATAAAGTTAAGAATTATCTGGGTTGGCTCTAGTGGTGTTTTATGGTATACGATTCTTTAGTACATAATTCCTATTATATACTCATCTTGTGACCATTATATTTTGGAGGTAACATTATATAGGAATTGTTGCCCTGAAAAAGCTTGAAGGGTTATAAAATGTAGGAGCATTTCTGTGTAACACCATCAATTGTCGTGAACGCACCCACCCACTTCAGAACCTAGCATGCTCTGTGAATATGTTACCTAGTTCAAGACCTCAGTCCCTTCCTGTGCCCTCCTTGAGTGCTCACCCTTCTCTCTGTGACTGTGCCTTCTCATAGCAACCAGGCTGCTGGCCCGCAGAAAGGTCTGTGATAGCAGAGGGCAGGTTTTGTGGAACGGAGGCCCATAACTCTCAAATCTGTCTCAAGAGATTTGCAACCAGCAGGCTTCGCTGTGTTCAGGATTAAATAAATGTCTTTTTCATGTTGTTTTTACTTGGTCTAGACTCAGAACTGATAACAGTGTTTCTCTGTAATCCCAGGAAAGAGAGATACTCTTGGTTTTTTCTTCTTCATTTTTAACTACATGAGGGCTTCTCAGTACTGAGTGGTATGGATCACATTGGTATATATTATTAATGTGATTACGTACTGCATGAGCTGATATTTTTCTTCAACCAGAGCACACAGTTTTTAAAGTTTTACAATTTTTTTTTTTATGGAGAAGTACCTTGGTTTTTAATTGTGATTAGATTTTTAAATTTAAAAATACTGCTTTGTACTTTCTGAACTTCTTAATTGGTAACGCAATGGTTGTAATGCCATATAAAGCAGTATTTATAGGGCACATGTATAAAACATATCTGAAAGTCCCACAGAGGTTGAGTATTCCAGTCAGAAAGGGGTTTTATGCTGGTGTGATACTCAGAGATTTTACTATCTTGTCATATTCTGCTTTTGCTTTCAGACAGAAATCTGGAAGTTTCTTTTTCGTTATCTCAGACGAGGTTTGAAATGGCATCCTGCTTATGCTTGGCTTAACTTGGTTTCTGGAATTACTGGGGAATTGTACATTAACAGGGCTGAGGCATCATTTGGTTAATTTATAACTTCTTCTGTTTGCAAAGTAGATGGTGTCCTTTTCTCCTTCCTCCTCTGTCCTGCAGATTTGGCCTGTGGCCTGGCTTTCTAGCTCCAGTGGTGGTTCAAGGGGCAAGGTATTTTTGGTGGTTGTCTGAGCCTGATAGCAGTGTAGGGGAGAGAGAGGGGATGCCTGTATTGTTCAGATGTTGGTGTCTGTGTTCTCTGTAGCTCTGAGAGAAAAAGAGATTTTGCGGTTTGACGATTGTAAGGAAAAGGTGTATTGGACATAATGCTGTGGGGTTTCTGCAAGATTCTCAGTGGTAAGCAGAGTGCAGCAGACTGTTTTGCTGGAGTGTCTTTGCCTGTGGCTGACATTGCATGCTTTTGCAAGTACAATTGTGAGTCTGTGCTAGAAATGGGTTTTATTCTGCCAAGGAGATCACATTATATTTTCTTTTCCCCAACTGTAGCTGCTGCTAACTGAATATATTATGGATAGTCAAACATCAATAGGAAATGCACATCCTTGCATACTTTAGCAGATAGTGTTCCAGATGTATTTTCAAAATCATCTGAATAGTAATATCCACTGTAGTTGACGTTTAGCAGCCAGTATAGTGGTGTTCTTAAACATGCTGACAGATTTTACTGAGCTGTTTTTTTTTCCCTCCTCCTTAATGGGGCGTCTCTCTTGTGCCAAATTATGGGGAGAAGCATCTAAAGCATTCCAGTAGAGGGGTACTTTCCTTTTTGCAGTAGTATGTGTAGTGCTGTAAAGCCTGCTGTGCTGTGATATGGAATCAAGGTGGAAAGAACTTTCTGAAATCCATGTGTGTCTTAGTCCTGATAGGAGATTACACTTGGCTTGAAGAGAGAACGTTTACACCAAGCAGAAGTCACAATCACACAAAAAACAGGCTTGGATTTTATTGCCTAGCTTCACATGATGCCATTTCTGTCGCATTGAAAATCTAATGCTGCCATCCATAGAACAGGGGTGCAGTTTATACCCACTGCTCAGCTTAATAGGGTTCTTTAAGATATACCTCTCTTCTGAAGAAGTTAAGGGCTTTGAGAGCATCAAGGTCAGAATGCCATTCAGCTGACTGAAACGGCAAACAGGCGGTGGCAACACCTGCTTGTCCAGACCTGCAGATTGATCGTGCATTTTATGTAAGAACCAGTGGTCTCTTTCTCATCTATAGAACTTTCTGGGTTTGTCCATACTTAACTGAAGACTACTTAAAACTCAAGAGTCTCTGCAGAAGTTAAACCCTGATAATGTAGGCTCCTGATGCTTATTTCAGCACCGAAGTTGTCTTCTGCTAATAGAACAAAATCAAATGAGGACAAATCTGGAGAAGGCAACTAGAAAAGCCGATATTCTAAAACCTGGTACTGCGTTTTCTGTATCATAGCTCTGGTAATTTTTGTGTACATCTTTGTGGTCTCACTTGATCTTGATATGGAGAAACCAGGTGCAAATCAGTTGGTTTGTGAGCACTAAAATTATTGGAACGGATTTTGCTACTTTGAGTCTGCTCGACAGAAGACCACGGCCACTGAATTGGTATATTCAGTATTAATTTTGGTGGAATATTGCAGATGGAAACCTCATCCATTCAGCTATATTCCCCAGCAGTCAACATTTGAAATTGTTGAGCTGCCTTTCCAGAGCAATAAAGCAAGACACTGGACCTTTTCACTGAAAATCAAGTCCCTTGGAGTTACAGAGTATACAAGTGGCTTGATACTGAGCATTGCTTACATGTTACCAATATGCTCTGTGAGAGGCTGACTGCTTATTTCAGAAGACCAAAGATGGCTGATGAATAGAATTAGCTATAAAAAAAGATTCTACTTCACGCTGCTTGCATAATCCCACTCTTTTGGCAGATTAATGACCACTAACTCCACAATGTGGAGAGTTCTGACATGGAATATTGGATCTGATGGGCTGGGTTAAACAGAAAATATGCCTTGAGTTCAATGATTTTTAGTTCATAGAGGAGTTGAGGGGGGAAACCTCAAAAACTGACAGAGGGAATGCAAGTTTGGTCAGGCTGGCTCAGTTCGCGGCTAAATAAGGATGTATAACCAATTTTCTTGACAAGTTGTTCAAAAGTCTCTGCACAGAGTTAGAGCATCCCAATTATCATATTTTTCTGCCCCAAAAAGCATGAGATGTATTGGAAAAAAAGAAAAAGGAGAAGGAAATGAAAGAGGAAAAAGACACAGTTATACCTGCTGGAGCTGTGCTGTTTTCCTCAGTTCTGACTAAAACCAACATTTTGCTTTTGGGGTCCATAAGACTGTCTTCTGCATATGGTATCCTCACTCTTTCTTCTGCTTCCTGTCTTGTTCATTTTGGAGGACCAGCTAATAGTACATGCTGGCACCTGATGGAATAGAGTTGTTATAGTTTGCTAAAAGCAGTTTACTGGCACCTGTACTGGTTACCACCTCAACCATTGCCCAATCTACCCCTCCCTGTCTTTATAATTTTCTTAACCCAGAGAATAAATCAACTCCCTCATGTACCACATACCATAGTTATAATTAATATTTATCTACAGTGCGCAAAGTTCCAGGAAGAGAATTCCTAGAGTTGGATGAACGATCCAACTAATCCAGGGAGACAGATACTTAGTTCTTAATGTAAGAGCATTTTTGAGAATATAGAGTTAGAACAACAGGATATATCTGTGGGTTTATGCAGGCAGACAATACTTTTAAAGCTTTAAATACTTTTCTCCCTTTAGTCCATCAGTTTTATCTGGGATGCTAACGTTAAAGAAAAAAAGTGTATTTCTAAATAGTAATCTTGTTCTACCAATAGCCATTTTCAACAGAAGGTATTGACTTACTATCCTAATAAATGTGTAATGTATTACTATGTTGATGTAAATGGAAGGGCTAAAAGTGATTAATGGACTTTGTTTTCCCCACCTATGGTTCCAAGCGTCAGTTCTTCTCTCATCTGTAATTTATTCACTTCGCAACCCATCAGATTAGTGTCATGTCCTCATATGTAAATACAGCTGTATATTGTGAGGGAATTCTAACTCTGGCAAAGAAGTAAATGTGATGAATAAAGGCCAATGTTGTTGGTATGGTATGATTTTTCTCTTGAATGGGGACCTTGTTAAGCAGCTTTTCTTCTTATGTTGGTTTCTTCACTGCTGCATAATAACTGACATTAATTGGAATGAGGCCAAACTAGAAAGCAGAGGAGGTGGTGCTTGCAAGGTTCGTATCTGCAAGCATGTAAGGTCCTTCTAGATGTCAGCAAGTGGCCGACCTTCTTACTGTTTTGGTTGTTGCTGTCCTACCTGATTTGAATGAATGAGAGGAAGCAGTGCACCTGCTTAATAATCATCTGGTCCCTTGGGTTGAAAGTTTGTCTCATCAAGGAAGTTGTTGCTTCCTTATTGTATTAGTCTGGCCCACAGGAAGGGAGTGCAGAGCTCTTCAAATTTTCTGGTGTTCTTTGAGGTAATAACTAAAATTTCCTCGGGCCTGGAGATGTGAAGAGATACTTTCGTCACACTTACGTCATACGTGTTTACTCTCATCCTCTCTAGATTACAGGGTCTAGTAAATTCTTTGACATTTTAATCTGAGACAGTATTAAATGTGCATCTTACTGGTAGTGGTTATCAACAGTGAGTTCAAGTAGCTGTCTAAAATACACTCTAAAATAACTTTTCATCAGCCTTCTCCATGAGCTATGACAATCTCTATGCAAGTTAAAACACTACAGAAAAAGAAATTAAGCCAATATTATGTTTTGGAAAAAAAATCTTTTAAAAATGTGTAATAAACACACCGCATCATTTTGTTTACATTTTTCTTTGAGTATAAAGTAGCCAAATGTATTCTTCAGCAGAGGGCTTCTGATAAAATCCTAGGCTGGTGATGTTTAAGGAATTGAGGAAGGGCAAATTCAAAGGTGGTATTTGTATCCCTGATCATTTTTACTTTAGAGGTGCACACATCCAACATTCAACTAGAGAAGACAGCCATATGTCTACCATGAAGAATGAATGAAGTCTAGCAAATGGCAGATCTCTTTTTAATGTTCATTTATAAAGAAAAACTTACGGTGTCATTTGAAAAGATTCCTAAAGTGGCTGAAACTCTTAACAATGCACAGGCAAGGTGCATATTCTCTATATGTTATGATATAGACAAGTACAAATGTTTGCTCATTATTTTAACAGCCTTCTTCATAAGTTTGATTGCCTTAATCTGCTGTTGTAATCTTCTCCCCTCCTGAACAAATTACTTAATCCAAGTTATAATCTTAAATAATAAAGTTTACTGTAAAGGGTTAGCAAAATAAGCAATCCAAAAGAAAACAGACCTTTTTGCACTTTCTCTGCGTTTTCATGACTGGTGTCAGTAAGTACTACTAGACTCTGTCCAGGCCCAGCTTGCACGTGCTTAGGAAGATGGGGTTTCAGGGTTCCTTTATCTCTGCGCCAGGGATACCTTATGTCCATCTTTTGATGGTACTATTTAATCCTGAGAGATTCAATTCTGTTGTACAGTCCTGGGCTTGGTGCATTTAGGGCAAAATAATTCATTGCTTTCTTGCATTTTATTCTGATCCATGTGTTTTGATCAAATCTATAGATTGAACAAGGACTGTGAGATTGACAAGGCTGGACATGCTGCAATATGAGGTTTAATAAGTTAAAACGGGACCCCTAGACACTTGTCTTTTTTGTCCTTTTTATTTTTAGCCCATTCAAACTAGGTATTATGTTTAGTTTTGTAGTATTATTAATGCAGAAGACAGTAGATTTTTGAAGCTTGTGTTTTTCGGCTTTCTAAGGGGAAACACTACTAACTTGCTTGATTGTTCCATGCCTGGCTTATGATTAACTGAAATGTCTCTGAACCACTTTTAAGCTGTTGTATACTACGTCAGAGACAAAGAAGAAAAAATCCAATAGAAACTGCTGTGAAGGACTTGAAAATAGTAATTTTAAATGGCACTAATATAAAAAAAATCTGGTAGTTACTCTTAATTCTATTACCAACAAGAATAGAGATTTTTATGCAGTTCTGAGCTAAGCTGATTTTGCATGTACTTTCAGGGGCTAAAAAAATCACAGAACTTGAAATCAGTACACAAAAACTTTAGTTCAAATGGAGGCTGGATCTCTATACAAGTAAAATCAGTACACAAGAAAAGGTTAGAGTGGATATTGGAATACAGTTTCTAGCATTTGCTGCTGTGATAATTGAAATAAATTGCTGCAAAATGTTCAGTGCAGTTATGGATGGAAATTCTCTGCACTTTAATTACAGCTTTTGTTACTCCAGATTGCTAGGATAAATTCTAAATACAAATATTATTCCTCATCAAGTAGTTTGCTCTGCCTGTATCACCACTCCATAATGTTATCATGCTGTAAATGGGCCTCTTCCTGTTTCTTTGCCCTTTCAGGAATTCTAAAGTTTTATTCTTCCCCTCTAATTGTGCAGTATAGGCTACTTCTGTATGGCCAGTCTGTTACCTACATCCACTGAAAATGCTTCTTGTTACTCTGTCTTCTCTTTGGCCCCTGTGCTTCTGGTGATATTGTAGCTGCATTTATTGGGACATTCTGAAACGGGTCTGTGAAAGGAATTTGCTAAAGTTACTGCTGCTCAGAAGATCTGAAAACCAGAACTGGAGATTTTTTCACAGAATCAGACTCACAGAATGGCAGGGGTTGGCAGGGCCCTCTGGAGCTCACCCCGTCCCACCCCCTGCTGGGGCAGGCACCCCCAGAGCAGGGGCACAGGGCCGCGTCCAGGCGGGGGGTGAATGTCTCCAGGGAAGGGACCCCACAGCCTCTCTGGGCAGCCTGTGCCCCTGCTCTGGCACCCGCACAGGGAAGGAGATTTTTCTCATGTTTAGCTGGAACTTCCTGTGTTCCAATTTGTGCCCGTTGCCCCTTGGCCTGTCGTTGGGCACTATTGAACAGAGTCTAGTCCCATCCCCCTGACACCCACCCTTCAGATATTTATAAGCATTGATAAGATCCCCGCTCAGTTTTCTCCTCTCCAGGCTGAACAAACCCAGGTCTCTCAGCCTTTCCTCATAAGGGAGATGCTTCGGTCCCCTGATCGTCTTCGTAGCTCTCCGCTGGACTTGCTCGAGCAGTTCCCTGTCCTTCTTCAACTGGGGAGCCACAAGTGGACGCAGCACTCCAGATGTGACCTCACTACGGCAGAGTAGAGGGGGAGGATAACCTCCCTTGCCCTGCTGACCACACTCCTTCTAATGCACCCCAGGACACCGTTGGCCTTCTTGGCCCCAAGGGCACGGTGCTGGCTCAGGGTCAGGTTGCTGCCCACCGGCACTCTCAGGACCTTCCCAACAGAGCTGCTTTCCTCCTCCTGTAAGTGTCCAGACCTGTGAGGGCCTTCTCAGCGCACTGCAGTCAGTATTGACGGGGCCTAAAGGCAGGGCTGGTACATGGGAAAGGGAATTTAACTTAATCAGAGCTATCTCTGAGTTCATACAATGAGCAATATGAGATTCAGGCTGTGATATTCTTACACAATTTCCTCATCTGGGG
Organism: Phalacrocorax carbo; assembly: GCF_963921805.1. NCBI lineage: Eukaryota > Metazoa > Chordata > Aves > Suliformes > Phalacrocoracidae > Phalacrocorax > Phalacrocorax carbo. The sequence continues at coordinate 6,435,575 of NC_087527.1, read as the reverse complement.
AGCACACAGGGAGCTGGTTAGAGCTAATAGAGGAAAACAGGGCTGCCAGTGGACAGCATGAACCCTTTTATTGCATGCAATACGATTGCGACAAGAGATGCATACAGGAGGACTCCTTGGTTTTGTAACAAATCTCCACAGTTGGAACTTCATTCCTAAAAATGAAAGAAGAAACCGAGGCAATGCCTCTTTTTTTCAGTCATATAGTCCCAGATTTTTATTACATCTCCCTTGCTGTGTTCTACTGAATAGTTTGAGAGGTTGTTTTTTAAATAAGGCAGTTCTCAACCACACCACTTAGACAAAGTTGCATAGGTTGCAAGTGCAAACCATCATTATTTTTACACCATCATTACATATAACACAAGGGGGAAATGCCCGTAACAATCAGTTGCCCCCTGTAAAAATAACGTGTCTCCCTTCCACAAAAAGTACAGTAGTTTCAGACAGTGAGTCAAGGTTATGCTTGTCCAATAAGATTCCAGGTGACTTGTCTCTAGTCTATAAAGACCTACTTGTACCTAACCTATATTTTGTGTTTTACTATGTTTGTACTTGAGGACAAAAGAATTTTTGAATTGCCAATACAGGGCTTGCTGAAGATCGTTGTCATTTCTGGTCCTGCTTCTAGGACCAAGGTGTGCTTCGTGCTCTTTACATGAGTATTTTTGTGCAGTTGAGCCCTGTGTTTGTGCATGCCAGGCATCTAGTTAGCTGCTGATCTATGCAGAACATGTAACTTCCCTGGAGCTCCAGTCGGGATGTGGGGGCACTTTACAGAAAAAAATAAAAGTTATGATGGTGGTGCTTGCATACAGTGGCCACACAGAGCAAACATCTCAGAGGCCAGTGCTCTGTAGTAGTGTAGTATTTCAGACTTGGAATGCAATGAAAGACGGGGAGGTGGTTGTCACTATGATCACGGAGTGATCATTTGAATCACTAAAAGTCCATTTATCAATTTTTTTGTTTTGTTATTTTAGGGGAAAAAAAAAAGGAAGAATAGTGCTATGTAGTGATAGTAATTTATTTTAAACCACGGAAGACAAATCATCTCAGAAAGGGACATGCCTGGCACCTTTACTGCTTTCTGTCAGTTCCATTGGGAACTGAACCGAGGAAATGCTGTGTGTGTTTGCCTCGGGTGTTGTAAAGGCAAAGCACGTACCCCTCATCCAACGTGCATTTTGCTTTTGATCTAGCTTTTTGCCACTTTGCTTAGGAAAAAAAAATTATTTAGGAGCAGTCTTTAAATGCTGGATAGCCCAAAATGAAGGAAGTCACATGCCTATTATAGAGTGGCATTATTTTAGGCGGCACTTACATTGCTGTGTTATTTGGATATTACAGACTGGCATTACTTTAAGCGGGACTTACATTGCTGTGTTATTTTGAGCTGTCTTGAGTAGCGGACAGGATATTTTAACGACGTTTTGCCTTTAATTACCCTACAGGTTGTTGGGGGTGAGGAAGGCGGGCGGAGCGCCTTTGCAGGCCGCCCCCCCGGGAGCGAAGGGGGCGAGCACCGGACCGCACAACCGCGTCCGCGCTCAGGGCCCGGCCCGCTCGCGCTCGCTCCTCAACCAAGTGCAGCCGTTTTAAAACCGAGCCGGCGGGGGCGGCGCTCTCATCTCCTGCCAGCCGAACCTGGCGGGCCGGGCGGGCTGCCGCCAAGCCGCGGAGCCGGGAGCGCCGGAGCGGCCTCGGCGGGGCGTGCCGCCGGCGGGTCGCCTCGTCCGCGGCCCCCGCACGTTTCTCCGGGACCGGGGGTCTCGTACAGGGCCGCGCTCCCCCGTGACTGCGCTGACAGACTGGGGCGCGTCTTCCCAGAGCGACCGCAGCGGCCCCGTCCTCGGGATCGGGACTTAAACCGTGGCACGGGAACGAACTCCGTGTTTCCCGGCGCTCCCGGCGGCCGCCGCGCACCCCCCGCTCCGCGGGCGCAGCGTCACTTCCGCGACGCGGCGGGGGATGTTTGCGGGCAGGGCCCGCGCGCCCCGCAGGGGCGGCGTGTGCGGGGCCGCGCTTCGGCTCCTGCCTGCGGGCAGGGCCGGGCCGGGCGCGTCAGGCTGGACTGAGCTGGGCTGGATTGAGCCGAGCCGAGCGCTTGCGAGCCTTGGGCCGGGGTGGCCGCTGGCCGGGAATGGCGAGGGTGCAGAAGGAAGGGGCGCCAGTGAGAGCCGCTGGTGGAAGGCGGCTCGGGCCTGCCTTTGCCTGGGGCCTGGCACAAACCGCCGGTTGCAGTTGGCCGCATTTAAACGAGCTCAGCAAGTTTGCAGACGGTCCGCCCCGCTCGCTGTTATCTGCTCCGGCACGGTTTTTGAACTCAATTGGTACTTTTCATCTCTTAACATCTGATTTTGCAATACAAAGTAAGGAATACCGATTACATCTCGGTGGTGGGAAACTTAATGAATTGCTGCACCGTGTACTGCTCGTTCGGTGTGTTTGCAAAATGAAGGTGGTTGGGTGTTTTTTTTTCTGAACCAACCTGCGAAATATCTTTAAAAATGCCTTCAGAGATCAAAGTGCCTTGCTTGTTGACTGACCATCCTGAAAAAACAGTCTGAATGGCCTGAACGCTTCTACAAGCACTGAGTGTCTGTAAGAGGTGCCTTCTAGGGAAACCTGGATGAGCTTTCACCTCAGGGCCGCTGCAGCGGAGAGCGTGTAGTACATTCCTTTTAACTTTTCCTCCCCAACAGCTATTAGTGATTAGCCAGGTGTGCTGACTTCAAAGAGGACAAATACCTGCTGGGCTGAGAAGGAGACCCTGTTTGGGAGTTGGCTTCCCTCGTGCACTGTCTGAGGGGCTTGGTTAATTTGAAATAAAAACAAAATATAAGAGTAGAGCAAAGAAAGTGACCTGTAGGTGTTCAAACTAACACCTCTGTACTGACCAACGTTCTTCTTTGGAAACACTGAGTGATATTTAATAATTTATCACTTTCATATATTTCTTTTATAGCCCAGTTTGAGTTCAGGTTCTGTTAGTCTCTGTGAAGAGCCAGTGTCCTCTTGTTTGGTACTGTGATGGCGATAGCTGTCATCGCTTGGAGAAATAGTTACTTGCATTCTGCATCTGACAAAGGCAGTTTGAAAGGCTTTTAAAGTTACTGGGAATGTTTGCTCTGTGGTGCCATTGAGCAACGTTCGAACAGAACGTACAGAGGCATAGTGGCAAAAACTGGTAAAAATGCCGTGTCTTAACCTCGGTGGTTAAAACGCTCTTTTCTCTATCCCAGAGGATTTTAATATGGTCTAGTATCTCCTCTGTGCTGTTGGTAACTCCAGGTTTGGACTACTTATTATGCACTTAAATAGGACTGATCTTATCTGCGTAAGAAGTGTTCTATGCAACAGTTCTGACCTCTAATGGTCAGAAAGAGTGGCATTCTCTGAGGCAAGGGTTGTGAGATGCTAGAGTTTGTCATGACTGAGAATGACAGTAAAAAGGTGTAAAGAACCTGTTGTACCTTTATTTTCTACATTAGTGAGCTTGTCTCTCCACACCAAATCACAGGGAAGATTTTTAATGGTGCTTCCAAGTAACATGGAGAAAAAGAACATAATTTAACTTTAAAAAATTCTTATAAAGTCTTCAGAGAGTGTAAGTCACATTTGAATTCCTTTAAAAGCTTGTTGAAGGAGGAGTTTGAGAAGGAAGGGCCAGAGAGGTTTTAGAAGCTATAGTGAAGTTTAACTACATTCTATGCTGGTTCAGGAACTCCTGTGTTTGTAATTACTCTGTCATTGGTTTTAACTACACAGAAGCACCAAATGTTAAGTTTGCTCTCTGGAGATGAGTAGAGGGAGTAATTTTTGAGGTAAGAAGTCATCTCTTGGGGTGGGACTGAGGATGCTGTCTTTCTTATTGCAGGCAAAACGAGCAGTACAGCGAGGAGCCACAGCGGTCATCTTTGATGTTTCTGAAAACCCAGATGCCATTGATCAGGTATGAAGAAGGGAGCCTAGTTTTCTTACAGCGTCTCTTGGGTTTTTTTAGGGTTGCTGAGGCAAAACTTGGGAGCATAGAGGTCTCAGAGCACACCTACCTTAAGACATGCAGCCTCTGACCCTGGACAACATGGTGCTGTGGTTTTCCTGCTTCTCTTCTGGCAGGCAAGAAGCAATGGAGGTGTTGAGAATGTGGTAGAAAGAGAAAAGTTTGGGGAGTTATATATTTTTCTCCTAGCCTTTGCTAGAATCCAGGTCTGGGATTGAGGTTTTGAGAAAGCATGGAGGCAGATTTTTTGTGGCCCCTTATCTAGTCAAGGTTTTCTTTGCCCAGCTTGTGATTGATATTACTGTTGAGCAGCTGCTATTTTTGAGGTTGCAAAATGGCGTTCAAACCTGGTTCTAAACAAGATTCCTATAAAACTTATGAACATTTTTTGTTGTTGTTATTCGCAGCTGATGATTTCTGGCCTGCATATTTTGTGGACAAACAGGGTTTTTCTTTTTTTGGGGTCTCGGTACAACTTCCATCTTTTCATTTGAAGTGGGTGATGTAATAGCTCTGTGAAATGCTTTTACAAGATCCTTCCAGCCAATTCTGAGTTATTTGAGTAGAGCGAAGATACATAACAAGCACAAAAATAGTCTGTATTTGTTTTAGTTTTGTTTTGTCTTGAAACAAAATTGCTGTTTCTACTACAGCAGAAGCAAGTGAAGCTGAATGTTTTTAAAAGCAGCCTGAATTTCTTGGGGAAAAGAGAGACCATCAGTGTTTACATTGAAAAAGCTGGCTTTAATTCTGAAATGAGCATCTGTTGGGCAAAGGAATGCAGACCCTGTGCAATGGATGCTTTGAGAACTGTGGTCTACATGTGCATCGAGGCTACAGCCTTGATCTTGCAAACCTTCTTAGGGGTATTTTTTCCTCTCTTATACACAGAAAAGTTATTGGCACAAAGATGTAATCTGTCTTCTTCCAGTTTTTTCTCTGTATTACAGGTTCTTACTTTCAGCCATCCTGCTCTGAACTCACAAAGCTGAGTTACTGCCTCTTGCTCTCTTCGCTCTTCCAGCAGCAGCTGTCCTTCCTTGATTCTTGATGATAAACTGTGTGCAACTGTCCCCACTAGCTAGGAAACTAGTGTAGCGGATGAATATTTTGGGTGTACCAGTAAAATGGAAGGAGGTTGGTGGCTTAGTGCAGTAGCTGACAAAGTAGGCTCTGTTAGAGGACAGAGCAGCAGCCTATGCAAACACTCATAAACAGGAGAGGAATGACTAGACCTAGCTTTCATACTCTAAGCGTAAGAGTTATTTGATTGGCTCCCTTCTCATGCTGCTCTGGACACTTGTGTTTCATGTGTTTTGGTTCTCAGCCAAAGTCTTCAGAACCCTTGACATAAGTGGATACTAATTAATTTGTCCCTAAAATAAATACTCACAATGGAATTGTGGAAAACAATGACAGATGGATAACAATAGAGGAAAAACTGATGTGAGTTAATCTGGAGTATCTCTGAATCAAATGGAAGTATTCTAAGACAGTGAAGGGAGCTGTTTAGGAAGCTTTCCCAGGTATGCTTTTTACCAAGCAATAGAACAACTAAAGGAGAGTGCTTTCAAAGGGAGGAGAGGAGTATTATGAAAGGCGATCCTTCCTGGAAGTCAGTGAACAGAAATAGGAAGCAGGCCTGACCAGGAGAAAAATTGTCCTTGGACAATTTGGTAGCAGAGTTGCTACCAAATGAAAGGGCTTTACATACAGATTTTGTGGGTTTTATTCCCATTGATCTGAGAGTCTTTTGCTGTAGACTAAGAATGAACCTTATATTTTCATAAATACTCTGTGAAGTCTGATTTGTTTCTTAGTTTTACTTTTGCATAGTTTCAAGAGGAGTAACAGCACCCAGAGTGTCATATTTAGCAAAAGTCTGGCAGTGTGCAAAAGCTACCGAGGAGTCAGGTGAATTCTTTCTTAGACAAGACAGCTTGAGAGACAATATGTGTCTGGGAGTGTAGGGACAGCGATGGGATTTGGCCTTAGGCCAGCAAGCCTTGTAAACACATAGGATCCCTGGGTTAGATTCAAGCACTTGAGCTAATTTTTAGCTTTCCAAAAGACATAAGTCCTAAAACTAGTTTGATCAGTGTTCTCAGAAGCTCAGTCAAATACTAGGAAGAATCTGTGTTAAAGCCTTGATGAAATCTGTCACCATCGTCTGAACAGTTTAAGTAGGGTACTTTGTAAGCAGGATGGTAGACCAGTCTATTGGTAATTATTTACATGTTTTAGCCAGAAACAAGAGGTAGATATCAACAATGTAGATATGGTATCTTTGCCATATATTACTCTTGTTCAATTTGCTCACACTCCTGTCATCTCATTACTTTCCCCTGTACCATTTCCATCTGCTTGTCAGTGCCTTGATTGTTTTATATCAACCAGCCTCTATACTAGGATTTTTCTTGTGGGTCAGAACAAGCTATATAAGTTTATCATGCTGGTGATGTTTTGTAAGAGAACAATTCTCTGGTCTTGTTATTCCCCTCTCTGGTATATAGTTTAGCAGATTGTTTTTCTGGATTTGTTGGCCAGAGAAGTTACGCAGTCTCCACACTTGAAGGTTTTCCACATCTGACTAGATAAAGCCCTGAGCAGCCTGGTCTGATGACATAGTTGACCCTGCCTTGACCAGGAGGTTGGAGTTGGGGTGTACCTTCCCACCCACATTATTTTCTGGTTCCATGATTTGGCCTTTCAAAAAACTTAGCTGGACCTGGAAGGAAGTTTCAGGGTGAATTAAGCTCTCTGCTCGTATGCTTTAGCCCTTGAGGCCCCCGTCCTGCACTTAATAGGTCTAGTGGTGGCTAGAACCCTGATGACTGTTTGAGTGAGTTTACTAAGTTAAACAGCAGAAATTACAGACTTTAATAAATGGGCTAGGTACAAAGAGCTTGAAAGACAGGACTCTGACATAGTATTGTTCAGAAAGCGAAAGAAATTTGTATGTGAATAATACAACTACAAAGCTGAAATAAGAGAAGGTTCAGAAAATATAGCAAGGCCAATATTTTTGGAATGTGCACTTTTTTTTATTCTTCATTATGAGGTTTAACTTACTACAGTATTAACATATGCACTGGCACATAATGCGGTTAAGTTATAGCTGCTGTTCAGAAATTACATTTGCTTATCCTTAGTGTTAGTTTTGATCAGTTAAAAAAAAGCAACTTAAGTCAAAAGTTTAATTCAGGTTCAAGTCCATTGCATACTTAAGTGAAGGTCTATGCTAGAAGAGAACAATTGGTGCTTGCATCAATTCCACATTCATATTCCTTTACTCTTCTCTCCATTTTCCAAAAGAGAGGTAGTTTTCCTGAAATGTGCCTTTTGAGTAGATTATTTTTTTGTTCTAGCTGAACCAGGGCTCAGAGGACCCTCTGAAGAGACCAGTGGTGTATGTGAAGGGTGCTGATGCTGTCAAGCTAATGAACATAGTTAACAAGCAGAAAGTGGCACGAGCAAGGATTCAGCATCGCCCCCCACGGGTGAGACTTTAAGAAACTTTATCTAGATATTACACTGCTGTTACTTCATGCAGTGCTTGTTAACTGCACTGAGTGTGAAGATGTTTTGATGTTCCCCATGAGCATTAATACATGTGAAATTCTGTTGACCTAAATAAATTGAGCAACTGCCCTGTGGACAAGCAGCTACACTTGATGTAAGTATAGAATCCACAATGTGGCATCTGATGTCTTTCATAAGGATTCTTTTGAATATATAAATGTCTGAGAATTTTATATAATAGAAGTTTTCCCTTTTCTTAATTAACTTAAACTAGTGCACACTCCTGGTAGTTCAGATTTGTAAGGTAGTCTGCCTTGTATTAACTAATAATTCTGTGTGGTATTTTAAACATGGGTTGATTATTTGATATCTGATATTTGTAATTGTAATATAAAATAGTTTTTCTAGAGGTTTTCTTTGAACACTCCCTACATGTAGTTTACAGAAGAACAAAGGTAGAGGTTATCCATGTCCCAGTTACCGCTTTGGTTTTGTTGTATTTTTATGGAATTCATCTGTTAATTAAATGCATTTGAGAAGTGGGCCATTCACTTAAAATGCGAATGTTGATTTTCACTCAAGTATACAAGCAAACCAATAAATCACGAATATTTGTGTTAGTGTGATTCACTCTTAAATAAACTGGGGGTTTTAGGATTGGTTCAGAGACACTGTAAATCTGACATCTCGTGACTGGCATTCTGCGTATTTCACTGACTTGCAATGACACATGAAACCCAGGTTTTGTCTCACAGAATCCTAGTTAATGAACAGAACAGCGCATACTTTGACTTTCGCCGTTGTGACTGTGTACATTTGACAATGACAAAGTAGAGAAGAGAAAGGAACAGTAGATTTGAGTATGATCTGAAAGAAGGAAAATTAATATTTTTGTTTTAATTTTTAAGCAACCCACCGAGTACTTTGATATGGGAATTTTCCTGGCCTTCTTTGTGGTTGTCTCTCTTGTTTGCCTCATTCTTCTTGTCAAGATCAAACTGAAACAGCGACGTAGTCAGGTAAGAGCAGTAACGGGATATTTACTGAATGCTGAAAATCAGCTTCTCTCACTTTGTCCTAGAACAATGCTGGGCATTGACTTAGAACAGCCATCTTTGTGGAAAGGGTGTTATCCATGGATGTAGGCCTTTGGAAAAATTCAGAAATGTCTTCAAAGGAGATCTACACTGCTGTGTGATGTTCATTCAGTTAAATCCTGAAATGAAAAGAGTATGGAAGCAGTCCATTTAGCCATTGGGAAGGAAGAACATTTCTGGTTGTTCAGAGGTTGTTTATCAGCAGCACTGATAAACTCTTGTTGCTGTATTGTGGAGAGAATATCAGGATTGAAAATAAATTGCAGCTTTTTTCGATAGAGTAATACTTATTGATTCTTAATGGGAGAGGTTTGCAAGGTAAAAAGTTGGTTAGGAGAAATTCTAGGTGAGATACTTTTGTGTTTGTCCTGTCAAACATGAAAGGGAAGGCAAATGGAAGCTAATGGAGCCTGAAGTTTGTAGTTGTAAGTTGTCTGGTATGTACACATAAATGGAATGCAAAGCACTGTAGATGCTTAGGTCTCTTTCTTTGAACATATTGAGTAGGAATCCAAAGATGTTATGGGCCAACAGCAGTGTTAAAAAGGGAGATGATAAATTCTACAGTAAAAAGAAAACCACCCACTGCTTTCCTGAACGTCTACTGTTGATTCAATTTGGGGGGAGGGGGAAACGATACAGCTAATTTAGTAACATTTTGTTTTAATCCCTTTCTCAAGTATTGCTTATGATAATATGGTGATAACAGCATAATGCGCCATTACAGTCAATACTGACAGATCAAAAAAAGTTCCTGATCAAGTCTTAGATATTTTGCCTTGAATAGTTGCTGCCTATTAATTGAGCAGTTGCAGTATATCCCAATTGTCAGCACTTTCACCCTGTTTCAATTCAAAGTAGCTTATCATTCTCACTGCTGCGTGTGGCATACATTCATGAGGCTTCTGACCTAAATTCTAATTAGTCTTCTCTCTGCTTAATTTATGAAGTTTTACGTTAGTCTGGGCCTGACGTGATTTGGTAAGATACATTGATTTGATATGGTGGTGTTTCTCTGCTACTACGCTCTAGTCCCTTATGCAGCAGTGTTGCCTTTTTTTTTTCTTTTTCTTTTTTTTTCCTTCTGTTGTAGAATTCCATGAACAGGCTTGCAGTGCAAGCACTGGAAAAAATGGAGACCAGGAAGTTTAAGTCCAAAAGTAAGGGACACCGGGAAGGTAGCTGTGGAGCACTGGACACACTCAGTAGCAGCTCCACCTCTGACTGTGCCATCTGCTTGGAGAAGTACATTGATGGGGAGGTAAAGGATAAATGGTTTCTTCAGCACGGCCTGAGAATGTAGCTGGTTTATTTTAACACAGTGGTAGACAGCTGGCTGTTGGGTGTATTGTGTACTGAGGTTGTGCTGCTTGCCAGACGTTGCACTGGGTAGCCAACTCGGCCTCAACTGCATTCTGCAGCTCCCAAAGAAGTCTCAAGGCCTTTTCCCCATACGAAAAAGTGAGATGTGAGGGAGGTCGTTCTGCAAGGCGCTACCTCCATGCTTTTCTGAGGAAGAACTAAAAAGTCAGGGTTACCTCAGCGTTTAGTTCTCTGTGTATTTTTAGCAAATTGTGTGCTAAGGTGATGATGCATGCAAGCTCTGCTGGATGTAAGGGGTACATTTTGTGTTTTGCTTCTCAAGCTTTGGTTGCACCTTGTCTTTAAAATGTCAGGTACACAGATGCCAAAAGGTTCAGGAACCATTTTTTTGACTCCTCGTTTACCATTGCTGAATTGACATCTGTGTTTGCCTTCTGTAACACGTTTCTATGCGGGGGAAGCAATGAAGGAATGAAATAGAAAATAGGCTCCTTAGAATAGAGGCAGTCAATAATCACAGCTTTAAAGCTGCATATAAAAATTATTTGAGGACATTTTATTTTTAAATTATTCATAAAAGATTAATCATTTTTAAGGCAATAGAAAATACTAGCTGCATTATTTGAGTGCTACAAGCTACAAACAGTTAATGAAGTTAGCTGATGGGAAATTATTCAGAGTAGCAAGGATGAAAGCAGGCAAGAACTTCAGAAGGGTTGTACAAAACTGACTGGACAGGAAATTCATGCGTGAACTTCAGCATGAAGTGTTGTACATAGGGAAGAGCTTCACATATGTTAGCGATGGGTTGTGAGGTGAGCATTACTGCTCAGGAGCAAGATCTTGAAGCTGGTGTGGATAGCTTTGTGAAAGCAGATCGGTGCTTTGTGGCAGCCAGAAAGGCAAATCAGATATCAGAAATGAGCAGGGGAAGTCTAGAGAACTGATCAAAAAACATAATTGCACCACCACGCAAGTTCAGTCATGCTCTCACATTGAGTACGGTGTGCACTTCTGATCTCTTCACAGAAGTTATGTTGGAAATGAAGGGCAGTCACTAAGTGATCAAAAATTCGGAATGGTTTCTGTACAAAAAAATGACTGTGTGGGCTAGGACTGTTTAGTCCTGGATTACTTGGGGGCGGAACGAGTACAAAATTGTGAATGGAGTGCATGAACAGGATTCAGTGCTCTTTTTTTTTTTTTCCAATACAAGATTGGGTGCAATTAAATAAAGCTGCTGGGACCCAATCTGAATCAAAATGTGGTGTTTCTCCACCAACATGTAGTAACCCTCTGGAACTTCTTGCCAAAGCATGTTACAAATTCATAACCTGAGCTCATGGGGAGACATGAGCAGTACTTGGAAGAAAGATCTGTTGCGGGTTTCTGAACTGGTAGATATCCAGCAGGCTCAGGAATTCCTGTAAACAGATAATAGCTGAAGGATGAGAGTGCTGGGCAAAGGAAAAAGCATCATATGTGTTGTGTTGTTTTTGATTTTCCCTGAGTGTTTTCCATTGCTAATAGTTGTAGGTAAGGTGCATTGTTAAATGGACTCCATTGATTTTTTTATATTTTTTTTTTAAAGTTCATTTAACATGTTAAGGAATACTTTAATGATGGGCTCCTTCAAGGTGTTAGGTCATAGGGACACAGAGCAAAAAGCATCCTAAAGAAATGTCGTATATCTGCATGGAGTTCTAACATGCCTGCAGCCTATTCTTTTAGTGACAGCTGGTCACTAGCTGTTGTGCTCTTGGCAGTGTTGGAACAGGTGGCATTTTTTTTCCTTCTTATCACTTCAAGACTAGGAATTGATCTGTGTAGTAGCTGGGTTAGAAAAATTAGGAATAAACCGTGAAAAACTCACTCATGAGGAAGGAGTGGTTTTTCACGTTCCTTTATCTGTTCCTGTAGGAGCTGCGTGTCATTCCCTGCACTCACCGATTTCACAAGAAATGTGTGGATCCTTGGCTACTGCAGCATCATACCTGCCCTCACTGCCGCCATAACATCATAGGTGAGTGCTGCAGAACGGATGCTCTGTTGTGGCATCCATTTCAGACTTAATAGCTTACAAGATGAAACAGAAATTGTGCCTGTTTGTAAGTCTCCATAGAGCCCATAGTCTTTATTGTGACGTAACCGTAGAAATACAGTTAGGACCAAGTTCTTAGAAAACGACTGTGTGCCCTGGAGTAGCAGGTGATGTTTCTGGCTTTCCCTCGCTCTGGGTGCAGTGCCCAGCAGAGGGCAGCGTTGGGCAGCGCCTGGGTGCGGCGGGGGCTCAGCTGTAATAGATGGGTATGTTTTCTCTTGGTAATTATGAAGAAAACACTATGTATTGTATTTTAGTTTTTTGTGGGGTTGTAACTTGGAATGTGGTTTCCTTTACTTGCCCCCTCCCCCTTCCATTTCCTCTGTCTTGAAAATTTTTTTCTGTTAATACACATTAATGTAAAATAATGGCAACAGTGAAAACTCAAGCAGTGACTGCCAGCCTGGCTCTTAATCTGCAAGACCAGGAATGCTGTGTAAGCAGAAGGTTTTGCATATATGAGAACAGTATCTGAAATCACTTCACTTCTTTTCCTCTTTAAGCATATACAATTGAGTGTTTCAGAGGCTTCCAGGCAGATTCTCTTGGCTTACTTTGTTTGTTTTGGTTTTTTCCCTCTGTGTAAAAAGTCAGTGCTTTTTTTTTTAATACTCTGTTGTGTGTGGAATGTGTGCGTAAAGAACCAAATACATTTCTTTCTTTGCATGAAGTATATTCCTTTTTATTTCCTCCTACTTCTACTTCTCCACTCTTATTTCTCTCATTCAGAACAGAAGAAAGGAAATGCAGGTCCTGTCTGTCTGGAATCCATCAACCCCGCACGCAGCCGGCAGCAGAGGGTGATTCTGCCTGTCCATTACCCAGGCCGAGTGCACAGAGCAAACCAGATAACAGCATATCCCACTCGGACAAGCATGGACCCTCATGGAAACCCTATCACAGTACTTACAGTTGAGCGACATGGTGAACAGAGCCTTTACCAAGCCCAGTCCCCAGCCTATATCCGAAGTTATCAGCCTATTCATTTGGACCATGCTATAAACACGCATCACTGCGGCCTGGAACATAGGGCTTACTCTCCCGCGCACAACTTCCGAAGACCCAAGTTTGGTGGACGCAACTTTTCCAAAGCAGCGTGCTTTTCCCAATATGAGACCATGTATCAGCACTACTACTTCCAAGGCCTTAGTTACCCTGAGCAAGATGGACAGCCTCCAGCTGGCATTTCCTCAAAGGGTCCTTCCCGTGCCTTTCAGCCTGGTAGCAGCATGCTTTTCCCTCCTGTGGTACATGTAGTGCCCTCCTCCCGCTTGGAGAGTGGCAGTACCTCCAGCTTTAGCTGCTATCATGGTCATCGTTCAGTGTGCAGTGGATATTTGGCTGACTGCCCTGGGAGTGACAGCAGCAGCAGCAGTTCTGGTCAGTGCCACTGCTCCTCTAGCGATTCCATGGTTGACTGCACCGAGGTCAGCAACCAGGGGGTTTATGGGAGCTGCTCCACCTTTCGCAGCTCTTTGAGCAGTGACTATGACCCATATGTTTACCGCAGTAAGAGCCCTTGCCGAGTGGGTGAGGTTGGTGGTGCAAACAGGGGTGCAATTGTTCTCTTGGAGGGCCCCCACCAGGACGAGCTTCCAGCTCATGGTCACAGTCTGGTGGGTGCTGACTGCCGGCCTGTGCCAGCTTCTTCCTCAGGGGACCAACTGTCTAATTGCAGCATGGATATGAACTATAGCAGTAATTCCTCACTAGAGCACAGGGATCCAAATGGCACTACCTCAGAGGGAGGACATGAGGCCACTCCTGGTGCTGCCTTGGATGTTAAAAGGAACTGGAAGAATCCAGAGATAGCAGGGCCGCTTATGGAGCAAGCATGCGCATGCTGCTTTGAACTCCAGCACTCTGCCCTGGAGCCTAGCAATGGGACAGCTGACTGTAGTGCACTCTTCCTTAGCTCTCCACTGTGGGGGACATGTGGCCCAGGAATAGAACCTCAGTCAGGGAACACCCCGGGCTTGTACAGTATTAACTCAGACCACTTGCATAGGACAGATGGGGTAAAATATGAGGGGTTGCCATGCTGCTTCTATGAAGAGAAGCAGGTAGCCTGTAGTAGCAACAGTGGCAGTGGAGGTGGTGGCTGCTATACAGAAGACTATGCAGTGAATGTGCAGTACACGCTTCCTGATGACACCTTGCCCAGCTGCTGTAAGGGTGTATGTGATCTGGGTCAACGCATTCCCATAATTCCAGAAGACAGAGACTGTGAGCTGATCCTACCTACAGAGTGCCAAGGAACCCATACGGGAGGCTGTAGTTCCTGGGATGGAACACCCGAGCTAGATACTTACCTGCACTGCCAAGGTAGAGGAGAGGTACAGGATGAGAGGGAGGTGTGCTACGAGGCAACGTCATTCCTGCGGCAGAACTACTCTCAGGAGGAGGAAGCCAGAATGCTCTTTCCCAGTCCCACCATGAACTCCCAGAAGCTGATGACGACCACAAAGGCCACAGGTAATATGTGTGCTTTTTTTTTTTTTGATTACTCGCTACCTTTCTGTCCTAGCACATGAAATGCTGCCAGCTTCCTAGGTACCTGCAGCCACAAAGGTTACTGTCATCCTCTGCATAAGACCAAGTTGTTGACTAATCCTTCGCCCAAAATTGCTATTTTCTTTTTACCTATGCTCATTTGATCATAGCTAGAGGAATAGAAGATGATAGTTCACTGTGTTAACCCTATAAGAGCTTTCATACTCATCCTTTGTGGGGAGGGGAAGAAGCGACTATTAATACCAGTGCCCCATTAGAACCGCAGCCAGGGACTCTGTACCAGTCATGGCAGCTGTGGTGAGCTTCCTAAGTAGGCAAGGCCAGAGGGCTGGGAGGGGACAGACAAGGTGAAGGATTAAAAAAAAAAAAAAGAGTGAAAAAAGTTGGAATTGTTATAGGTAAATATGTGGGAAAGTCTCTGCTGTGGGCATACACAAGGGGGAGAAAGAACTACTTGCAGAATGAAGGGGGTATTCCTGCCCTGCCTTGCCAGGGCTGTTTTTAAGGGTGCTCATAGAATCATAGAGTACCCCAGATTGGAAGGGACCTCAGGCCATCACCCAGTCCAACCTCCTGCTCAAAGCAGGGCCAGCTCTGAGATCAGACCAAGTTATTCAGTTTGTCAGATAAGACCAAGTTTATCCAGCCAGGCCATGACAACCTCCAGGGACACAGAGTGCACTCCCTCTCTGGGCCCTTGTTCCCGTGCTTGACTGCCAGCATGGTGAACAGACTTTTCCTTCTATCCAGTCTGAACATCTCCTGTTTCAACTTAAGCTCCTTACCTTCTGTCCAGAATGCATCACTGTGACGACACTGGCTCCGTCGTCGTGACAACCTCCATGTAGGCATTGCAAAGGTGCCCCGAAGCCTTCTCTTCTGCAGGCTGGACGAGCCCCAGTCCTTCAGCCTCTTCTCACAGGGGAAGTGCTGCAGCCCTCTGAGCATCTTGGCTCTCTGCTGAACTTGCTTCAGTCAGTCAATGTCTTGTTCTGGGGGCCCCAAAACTAGATGCATTATACTAGATGCAACGTTCCTTAGTTTTCTTTATCCTTCAGGTGCTGGATCTCATCCCTTGGAGAGAAGCCAAATCGGTGACTAAACCTGTCCAGATGATCCCGGATGGAGAAGCGGAGCTTATCAGAGACTCCAAATTCTCATGGACTTAATTTTTTTAAAGCTTTGACAAACACACAAAAGTGGTAATGTGGAGAAGTCCCTCCCCCACTTCCTCTTCCTCTGTGTCCACATCAGCTTGATTGTCTCCTTTCTCCCTCTTGCCTGAAGCCTTCAGGCCTCCATTTGTGTGCAAAGCCCATGTGGGACGTGGTGTGGAGCATTTCTGAGCTCTAGTGCCATTTCTATATTAATGACAAAGTGTTATTTATATTTTCTTTTTAGAAGTGACCGTGTCAGCTCTTGCTGAGAGGTAACACGGTGTGTTAAATAAGCCAGGCTATGTGTAGATGCTGTTATCTCCTACTTAAAGGAGTCCAGCCTTCGATAAGCTCAGGGCTACACCTGCCTTAGAAACCAGATAGCACCTTGAAATATAGTAGTCCAGAGGGATATAGCTGCTGAACGGATGCTCAGATACCGACTAATCCTAGTAGCAAATCCTAGTAGCCAGCAAGTTATGTGAGCAATTTTGAGGGAGGTGAAGCATTGGACTGTCTTTCTCCTCTCCCCTCTTCCCCCTTTCATGCTGCTCTGATGATTTGGCTAGGAAGGGCCTCCTGCCATTATGAATAGTTTTAACAGAGTGGGAGCAGGGAAACTGGTGGCTCAGAATGTTCTCATTCTCACTTCCTGCTGAACCATGGACCTCATTTTATCTTCTGACTGGTGAAGAATGCTGGGGACCCCTCCCTCAAACAGATGCTAGAAGAAACAGCTTAGAAAGGGTAGTACCTTTGTAGGTAACGAACCTTGCCTTCCATAGGAAATTTTTCAGGCACCTGTAGCCCCTGTTACGGCTGTGAGGAATGCTGGCATATGCAGGAAACCAGCTTGCAGGGTGCTTGCAGCTTGGCTGGCTCATTTTGGGAACATGTCAGAAGGTGTCTTGTTTCCCTATAGACTGCAAACATGCCTAAGGGAAGCAGTGCTTGACACCTTTTGTGCATGTGTGAAAGTGAGGGACTTGGTCTAATCATGCTTTTCTTCTTTGCTGTGGTTGATGTAGCTTCCATAGATTGATCTGTTTTAAAGGTTTCTTGGGCCCAGCCAGTTGTGCTTCATTTTTGTCTTGCGTACAGAGTGTTCTCTGTACCCCATTAGCCTGGGCACATACTTTTGTTCTTGTTCTTGTACTAGTGGGGATGTCTGTTATCATGAGATAATATATGTCGTCACTTCTGATAGCAATTGTTTCCTGTGGAAACAGCGGCTTCTGAGTAAGAGGCTACCATAGCATGGTTTAAATTGCCTGTCATGCTGCATGTGCCTGAGGACACAGTGTCATCCTGTCTGGTGTATTCACAGCAGGAATTCTCCTAAAGGGAAACTAATTATTTAATGCCCACAGTGCCAGTCTTCTGAAAAGATTTGTCCGAAGTTCAGTACACTTTGGAGATACTTACAAGACATGAAAGAGAGATGTACTCTTCACGTTACATTTTCTACCAAAGTAATGTCCTTGACAGCACTGGGCTAATTGTGAGAACAAGCAAAGTTAACTTGTCTGCTTTATAGTCCCAAATTAAATATTTTCAAAGAAGCAAACATTTGAGAAATAACATTCATCTGTTTACTTTTACTTTCAGGACTCAGTAAGTTAGGAGAAAATAATTCTATTTAAAGGAATTCACATTAAATCTTTTTAAATGAACAAACACCAAAATCCAGCTGTTCAGAGAATTAATACAAGGTGATGGAAAATTAAAAGAAAAACTCCAATAATCACATTTTCTGTGTATAAAGCTTATTGAAAACTTACTCATTCTCTGGATGACTAAAGTAAGTGGTATGTGCTGGGAGATTAAACTCTACAGGTTTGGGCTTTTTTTCTGTTTGTGGGGTTTGTGTTTTTTTGTTGGTTTTTTTTTGTTTTGTTTTTAAGTCTTACCTTTCTCCTTCCTCCACTCAAAAAAAAATGCATTGTAGAAGCTATGGTATACTGCCTTGGTTATTCTGCTTGGTGTTTTGTGAGGCACTGTCTAAGGCCACCTGAGATGCATTGTACTCTCTAACTACACAGCATGTTGTGGTAAAATGTGGTTATCAAAAAGAAGTTTGAATATTCTGGCTCATGGTGTTCCTGGATGTACTGGTCTCATTCACATGTTTTGGAAATCTGTGCCAGTACAACAGTCTCTGCAGGCCTTACCACAGAGGTACCCTACACTTGGTTTCTGTGTTTGGTTTTATATTCAACATTTAGTTAATTCCCTGCTACCTGTATGTCTGTACAGACTTACAGGCTAGCTGGCCGTGATAGATGGTTTTTATAACAAAATGCTTTTCTACTACTTACATGAACAGTTGTCATTGTGTTTGGCTCATGAGGCACTATTTAAAATGTTTTTAATTAAAGTTATAGCACTTAAAATTGTTTTGTATAAAATTTGCTGTAAAGATTTGTAATATGGTCAAAGGGCTCTTTCTCCTTCATTACCATTTTAAAAATGTTTTAAAAGCTAGAAAACATCTTGTATATATTCTGTATATGTATAGCAGCACATTTCATTTATGGAAATATGTTCTCAGAATATTTATTTACTAATATATTTATCTTAAGCCATGTCTTATGTTGAGAGTGTGTGACATTATTGTAATAATCATTGAAAATCACTAACATGAGGCCCTGTAAATACATGATAATTGCACACAAAGATTTTACAGTACTTGCCGACCAAAAATGATTTAAGAAAAGTTGTGGTTACCTGCAGTTTTGTAAGAAAGTGTACAAATGTCTGTATTAAAAAAAAAAAAAGGCAAAAACACACAAAAATACAGTTTTATTGCATATACGTGTGGAAGTTGTCCTTCTTGTTCTGGGGGAAAGGACATGGATAGCTGTGCTCCTCCAAGTGTAGTCCTAGGTATACGGAGATGGACTGTAATAAGCAACAATTTTTTTCCTTTTTTTTTTTTAAATAATAGGATCTGTACGTGTGTGTATGTACATACATATCCACCTACCTAACAGAAATGGTCATGATAAAAAGTTCAGAAGTGTTTTTTTTCCTGGAGGCAGCGCATAATGGTCTGTCTCGGGACCATTCAGCTTTCAGCAAGTGCCACAGTTAAACATCCACCAGAAATTAGCTTTTTTTACCCGGTATTGTGCACAGTTTAGGTCCAGTACTCAGTTTTAGCTGCCTTCCTAATGCTGTCCCCAGGTAGTCTCACCCAGTGTCTGTGTTACGTGAGGGCTGCCTGTTGCTCCAGCATCCCTGGTCTCACCTGACTGATGTTGCTGCTGAGGAGGAGGGAAGCTAGATATATTAACTGCAGGAATACGAGGATTACGTAGGAAGGAAAGCAAAGGGCACAGAAGGAAAAGTGAAGGGTTAGGAAAGTAGCGCACCAGAGTACGCTGTGGGAGAGATGGAGTGAAGAGCTCTGCCAGGGGAAACGGGGAAGGAGATGCCGTGAAGCTGAGACTGCAGCGTGGCAGTCCGTAGGTAACAGGGCAGCCCTTGGGCCTCTATACAGTATGCGGGTTACTGGGGGGGACTGTGCGTGTTGTCTTACAACCCCCTGAAGCCTCCAGGCACACGAGGAGTGTGACACCTCTGCTGGAAGGCATCCTTATTTATGTTTGGAGCCTGCCTGCTCCTTGTAGCAGAGGAACTTAATTCTGGTTTAATTTTAGGTAAAAATAATTTATTGTCCTGAAATAAAGCTCTTTTGAGTCCTGAGCCAGCTTGATGCAGGTGGATGCAGCCAGATAAATCATAGCTTGACTACTCAAGCTAGATCCAAGTCCTTATCCTGGATCATGAAATCACTGGTCCTACTGAAGGGAAAATCAGTGCTGTGCTACTCTCTTTATGTCGGCAGGGGGCAAAATTTGGCCAAAGATGCAGACAGCAAAAGAGAGGGGCTTGGAGGTATGTGGAGAGCAATTTCTGTGCGTGTGTACGTATGTATTTACATAATGTTTGATGTTATTGTGTAAACAGTTTCCCTCCGTGCATTATTTATTTCCCATCCAGTGATATACAGACACACACTTCTTTCCAGACTCCTCCAATTTCTTCCTTCTCCCAGAGATTTTTACGTGGTAACCCCCTGGACTTCCCCCCACCCATCCTTGTCCAAGTGCGCTGTAATTCAGTCCCCTCAGAATTCAGCCATGAAATGAGCCTCACTAAGCTCCAACCCTGTTTTGTATGTGAAAACTCCACGTTTGGGATGACAAACTGTTGAACTGAAGAGTACCATTTTGCATGGGACTCTCTGTAGCATGAGGATCAGTCACCATCCTCATCTCAGGTACTCTGGGGAAGCCTGGTCTGTACGAGAAGACAGGCACAGTAATGGAAGAGCAGCAGGCAGGAGGGAGTTAAGCAGCACCGGCAAGTGCTTCCCAATCCAAGTATGTGCCCTTTTTTTGCTTGGTGAACAGAATCCTGGCAATTGCCAATGATAATTTGCATTTTATTTGCAAATTAGTTCATTAAACAATTGTTCTTAAAAAATATCATAAAACTTGCCACGTGTGTGTGGCTGGTACGCCTGTGTGGACGTGTCACATCTGGGTCTCCTTCCTCTTCCCTCCCTCCACCCCCTACTTTGCTATTGCTGATTAGTGGTTTGTTTTCTCATTTCTTGTACTGAAGAAACCAAGGAAGTGATTGTGCTTTAATAACAGGTCCTACCTTTACCCTTGCTGTCCCGCAAAATAATCAGCGAGCCCATACCCGGTCTCTTTGGGACAGCTGTGGGCTGTTGACTGAACTTGAATGTGGTGCTTGGTGTCGTGTGTGTACGTGATATTCTGTCTCTTCTTTGTTGTGGCTTTTTTTTAAAAATGACAATGCTATCAAAAATGGTGAATATTTTGATATTTGGCAAGGAGAGGTTCTTTTCACTGATGAGGTTCAATATTCAAGGAACAAATCTGTGGCAAAATGAGAGTCCTGTGGGCACTATAAACCTGCATGGATCCTTCCTGTGGCAAAAAGCAGGAGCAGGCAATTCTTAATGAGCTTGTGCATTATGGTAACACTTGGCGTTTCTGTAACACTATCTCATTTTTGCTGTGGCAATATTGGGTGCATCTGCCAAATCCTATGACAGCTGTTAGGTAACATTGCTTGTTACTTGTGTAGTGTGAAGAGAAAAGTGTCCTTAAAAGGACGGCTGTGTTCATACCGTGTGGGGCCAGCCTGGCCTAAGTCTTTGGCCAGGGAGAAAACAGCATACCTGAAACCAGATATTTTATCTTGCAATGGAAGCACCGTGCTCCTGGGACTTAAATGCTTCATAGAAAAGTGTCTCTTTCAGAGCAAAGAATACATTTCCCTCATGGGGAATGAAACTGTTGCTCAGGAAACAACAGAAAAAAAACCAAACCAGACAAGAGTTTCCAGAATAAACAGAAGTGTAAGAGGAGTCTCATAACCTGAATGGCAAGAAAGGAGGGCAGAGTGGCCTCCCCTGTGTAAGGGGGGGCCAACCCCCTGTGACAGTAGTGTTTCTAAAAGAAAGAGAGTTTCAGTCCTGACATGAAAAGCTGGAGACAATTTTGGTATCTGCCACTGGTATTCAGACATTTACCTAAACGTAGCTGAAGATTTCTGTGAGAGAGCGTAGCACTCTTTGGTCAGGAGGAGGAATTCGTGGAAGAAAAGATGAATCACAAGAAAGTGAAAACAGCATTACGTGTTGCTGCAATTTGTAGAGAAAACACTGCAGAATCGTTACAGTTACTTCTAACAGTTTGAAAACATGCAAACCGAAAACTTAAATTTGGTGTTACCTCAGAAATTGCTTCTTGGAGCAATAACATATTTTCCCTGTGTAATCATTCTCAGCATTTTCAGCTCAAATATTCTCTTCTAACCTCCACAGCGGCCAATCCTGCTGTAATCTGCTGGTGAACTGCTGCAGTTTCTGCCTCCTTTATTCAATGCTTGTCTACACATTAGCAATGCTAACTGAACTCCTCCTGCAGAAATTCACTGTATTTATTTTTTTATAATTTATAATTATTACTTACAGCCATTTGCTGAATGCAGGATGACCATGTATAAACACAGCACGTATTTCACTGGTGAGTCATTTCCAGTTTGATTTATTCTGTTTTCTTGTCAGTCTTATTTGGTTCATGTGATAGCCTTTGGATTTACAGTAAGTTGTCTTGAGACTGAAATTCAGAATGCCTAATTTCATCCCAAAGCAGAGGTGCTCGGTAAAGTTGAGAAAGTGTGAGCTGCATGAAATGTATGTGTGTCGATGTGGGGGGGGTGTTGTTACAGAAAAAATGGTATGGTCTGAAGGCAATTATATTTTTCACTCTCAAGATCTCAAGGTAGCAGAATGAGAAGGTGGTTCATAAATGTCTAGAATAATATTCAGGTGAAACTATCACTGGACTATTTCACTGGAAGATTGCGAAATTGCATTGCTGCAAGGTATTAAGAACTGGTTGGACAAGTATTTGTCAGGAGTTGTTTTTGTAGTTCACCCTTCCTTTAGGCAAAGTGGTGCACTAGAAAAATCTGTTGGCAGGCCTTCCCACTGCCTGAGAAGGCTTATTAAGCAGAAGATGAAACTGGAATAGCTAGTCATGCTCATTCAGTGGCAGCCAAGTGTCTGCTGACGTGTTTGGCCTGTAGTCATACAGGCTGCAGATTCAGGACAGTTTCCACGGCTATTAGTAAAAATCTCCCATTTATACTATTGCCAGGGGAGCTTGGGATACAGAGACTGTAATTCTGCAATAGCACTGGGTTGTCTGTGTGAGCAATGTGATAAACCTCCTCAGCACTGTACTGGCTGTAGAAAATCTAGCAGAAACAAGCCCTAAAAAAGACGATGTTAATGCTTGATCAAAACAGCAGATGACACGTTTGATGTTAAAATGGTCCTGAGAGTACAGGCACGTGAATTTGCAGAATCTGAAGAACAGCCCGATACAATTACAAGCTAGAAATGAGATTCAAAGGAGGAAAGTGCATCTTAAAGCAGTTGTTTCATCAGCATCTATTCTGCCACAAAACTGAGTCTGAGTTGCCTTCTTCTTGGTGTTCTATCATATACATACCAATGAATTATCTTTGATATTTTTCTATGGTTACAGTGTATAGAAAATTTATTTTTCTCAGAGTGTAAACTAACATCTTTTCTTCCTATAAAATGTTAGCAAGATACAAGCATAATACGCTGTATTAAATAATGGCATTTCCTATACATATATAAATATATATATTACTATGATGGCATATCACACATTTTTAAATAACACAGTCTCTATTTCCCCCCAACATAACAATATTAAGACAAAAGTACATATAAAATCATTCAGTCAGCAAACTAAACTAGTTTTAAATGTAGATTTTGAATTAGGGAGGCCGCTTGTCCCGCTGGCCCCCTTCCACCTGAGTGCCACATACAGGGCAGGCTACTGTAACCGACGCGCTGCAGAAAGTAAGGCGTCAGTCTCGCACGTTGCTGGGCTGGCAGCGCCCGCGCAAGCGCTCGCTGCCCCTGCTTCTGGGGCAGATGGCTCTCATTTTCCTATGGCTTATTGACCACGTAGCTCTGTCAGCTCACCTCTCTGTCCAACCGCCCAATATACAAGATCGGAGAACTCATCTCTGTTAAAAGTAACTCAGGGAAGAAAAAGCGATGGTAATTTTTAACCTGGTCAGTTTATTGCACCACCACACAGCCGGTCATACCAACACAACAGAGTGAAGAGGGGGCCAGAGCAGGGGCTGGAATGTGTGTATATGAGGAGGCAGCTCCTCATGATGGTTTTGATGTCAAAACAGTTGCTTCTAAAACCGTGGCCAATGTCACATTTGCAGCCTGTCCAGCCTGTTGAGGGAACTGCTAGGTAGGAGGTCAGAGGGCCGTTCAGATCAATGCCAAACAAATGCTTCTTCCGCAGGTATTTTCAATTTGTTGAAGAAAATGCTATAAACTCTAACATCCTGAGGTGTCCGTGCCCTCCAGCTGTCGGCACTCAGCTGCTAGTGTCGTTGGGGCGTTTCTGTATGCTGAATCATGTGGGATTACAACAGTTGTGCATGTCAGACTTTTCTTCTTTCTCTCCAAACCCTTATAGCAAAGATCATAAAGTGCTACGTTAATGGACACCATATATGTTGGCCACATACCACCATATCACTGAAGTTTTTGTACTAGGAGTGTGAGTGTCCATACCACAAATGAAATAATCAAATATTAATCACAGCAAAGATCTACCTGCTCTTTATGGTCTCAGGCCTGTATAGAAGTGCTATTTAAGGGACCCTGTCCATGCATTTCTATCTATTGCTCTGTTTCCTAGTATCAGCGGTATCTAGAATCGGGAAATCTAAACGATTTGGGGGGAACATAACAATCTCCTCTACACTTTCATCAGTCTGTTTACCTGTGCACTGTCCAATACCTTATGCTTAGTCATGTTCATTGTTGCCACGGCCAGTTAATCTGCTATAACTGCTGTTTTTATGGGTCTTTTGTGCAGAAATTGGATAAATATTCCCTGAGACAGGCCCATGAAATCTGATATTATTATTCAAAAAAGAGTTGAGGAGCTAAGGGACCGATGCAAAATCTCAGTTTCTAAATTCCCTAAATTTTGCATTAGTAGCATCAGTCATTTTTTTGTTGTTCTTTGTAATGGGCTTTCTCTAATTTTGTAGTGAAATTAAATTATTTACTGAAGAAAAGGAGCTTAACAGGTCTGTATTTTTTCCTTCTGCAGTAGGCAGAAATCAGTCATAGGGTGCTCCTGATGTTTTTTCAGTTTATCAGCATTAGCTAACTGCTTTGTGAATGTCCCTTTGACTGTATATGTTTAACTGCTCAGGAACATTTGATAAGGCAAGCAAAAATGCTTCATCACAATCTGCTCATAACTCAAGGATCTAGCTTTACCTGCTTACTGTCTCCTCTTGGTTTTCCATCAGTGAACCATATTAAGCACGCTTAGGAAGCGAACTTGTTTGTTTTGCTACAAATCTGTGAGGTAGACTCTTTCCCTACACAGCATGGTGCAAAACTTGACTGTTAAAAAGGCAGTTTAAAAAGTTTTGCTGGGTCTGAAACAGATAATGTTTTTTGGTCCAACCTGATGACACGTAAGAGATAACCAGCATATTTTACATCTCGTCCTGTCTTGATTTTAGGTGATACTGTAATTATCTTTTCCTGTATTCTTTCCAGCAGCTCATGCAAGAAAATACTAGATGTTCCCATGATATTCTGTTTTTG
Source organism: Phalacrocorax carbo (assembly GCF_963921805.1). NCBI lineage: Eukaryota > Metazoa > Chordata > Aves > Suliformes > Phalacrocoracidae > Phalacrocorax > Phalacrocorax carbo. The sequence continues at coordinate 6,410,614 of NC_087527.1, read as the reverse complement.
ATATAAGCAATTCTGTAATTGCTGGCTTAGTAAAGTCTTGTTTCTATTAAGCATTTATTGTGGTAGTGTTCTGTTCTGTTCATTTATTGTGCCAGCTGTCTCTGGCACTCATCTGTGGTACACAAATGGAGCTGGAATGCATTCAATTCAGGTAAAAGACTAGATCTACAATGGCGAGTAAGGCACAGTATTTAATTGTTTAATTCTTAGATGCCCTATTTTTCAGGGAAATCTATAGACTTCATGAAGGGGAGGGAGTTCTATGTTAAAAACAGAACAGCAAATACTATAATGAATTTAAATTCAGGGACAATTCTCTTACTTTTCTTAGTTATCTTCTGCAGATGCCTTTAATAGTTGTTCTCTGATTGCAGGTCTGGTATACACAGACCATTGGTGTATGTTTAAACTGATATTTAGTCCTTTTGTCTTAATTAGAATTACTGTACTTTAATGGCTCTCAACGAATTTCCTCTAACTTAGTTTGAGGAGCTGCTCACTCAGTAAACTTTCCCAGTCAATTTATATGACTTCCGCATTGTCAGTGTTTCCTAAATATCTTGCTGGTCTGGACTTGCTGAGGCTGAAAGACTCACTGTTGATCCCTGGTGGTGGGATGAGAAGTCTGAGCATTGTGGGTGGACAGATTTTCTACCAAAGAGAAAAAATAGTTAATGCTATCTGTTGCAATCCAAGAGAAATTATTTTACAGATCAGATCCCCACTGATGTTTTAGTTCTTTGACAATTAAGGGCATTAATCATAAAAATGCAGTTCAGTTTTAATTTTGCAGGCAGCGAGACGCTTTCTTCTCACAGATAAGTATCAAGGCAACTGTTAGGTATGTGTTCAGGTGCACAGCCTGGCATAGGTGAGTTGTTGATAGCAGGCGTCAGCTTTGTGAGTAGTTTAGGCTGCTAAGATCAGTATCTTTAAAGAGTAAGAATTTGTGTTAGTCAGCCTCACTGTTTAAAACCTCTGTGGATTTACAATTTCCTAGGACAATACTTTAAGAAGGCCTAAGCTTACATCCAGAATGAATGCAGAACTTCAGACTGGAGTACAGTAGTTTTTTAAAGGATCACTGTGAATATGAACAAAATTATCATAATCATTGGTGAATGATGGGCCGACATAGTTTAAAAATCTTCACTGCTTGTGCAGACCTTGACCTGGTGAGCATTCCTCCATCGAAACACACATTTGCAGCTGAAACTCCCGAGTGTTTGTGTCCTGAATTTGATTTGATCTTTATTGTTACATCTCTGCTTGTAGAAACAGAATATGTAGAAACAGCAGAGCCCTGGGCAACCAGGCTGATAGCTTCTCGAAGGCTTTGACTCCCACTTCACTGTATAGTACCAATTAGACTTGTTTAAATTAAGGCCAACAAACTCTGGTTGCTGCGGCAGCTGAACAGGTTATCGGTATCTACCTCTGTCTTCAGCCTTAAGAATAAAGGGACTAAAGTAGCCTAATACAGTGGCACACATAAGTAGGACACAAGAAGCCCTCAACCTGCAGATGCCCATTCAATTACTTCTGGCAGGGGTACAGGACATTTTGAATTTAACAGGTTTATACATGTTTTTTAAGTGCATTGATTTAAAGGCAGTAATTAGCGGCACTACGGATCTGATGAGCACCAGGTATTTCAAAACTGTTGCCTCATTTAAATCTGTTTTCATTAGTATGCCCAAGGGAACAGCAGATAGGAAAAAGTCACTCAAAGGCCTTTGGAAATGGACTTTTTGGAAAACAAGTAGGAGATTGGGAGAAAAAAAAGGATTATTCCCAAGTCACCTGGATTTTAAGAAGATCGATACTTGTAAAATAAAAGCCACCTCAGTTTCCCACTAGCGGGTTGCAGTCATCTTGTTGACTTCGAAGCTTTTTCTTGAAAATGGATATCGATGTGGATGGCTCGTAAAATATAGTCCAGATCTCGCCAGCAGCAGTAACCTCACTGGAATCTTCTGTTTCGGTTGCAGATGGTATCTGATGGGATCTAGGAAATAAGTGTTAATTCACCTTAAGAGTTAAGGTGCTTGGGAAGCTGCTATTATTAGTATGTCTGCGTTACTGTGACACTGGTAACGCAAGCAGCTTCCGCTACATCTGTGACACCTTTTCTTTCTACCTGCTGCACAGGTACGTAGGTTTTTGGAGTGTTTGTCGGTTGTTTCTTGACCAAATGAAACGTTAGGCATTCTGTTGCTAGAATAGTTGCTACCCTAATGAAAGCAGTGATGTTAAGCGAAGAAGTCTGTACCTATTCTATTGCTACCTGTTTTTAAGATAAATTGATTTCCTTGTATATTTAAGCCTGTTTGTGGTAAGTAAATACAATATTCAACATTTATGATTTGTTGATAACTCACCCATCATTCAATGAGTGTCCATCTAGAGGACACAAATTACTTGGTATAAGTGTAGAGAAATACAGTAATAAAATTATGTTGTTTTTAACAGGCAAAAAAATGTATACTGGTTAAGTGTTACACCATAATACAAATTCTCATTTTGGTGATGCTTTTTTGAACCACTTTCAATATTTCAGTAAAAGAAAGTAAGTATTAACTAGTCTATATCTATATCTATATATCTATATATTAACTAGTCTATCATCTATATCTTTTTTCCCCAGTTCCCCCATCTGGGATGAGGTTTTAATTTTTTTCCCCAAAAGTATTATCATAATTTGACCTCTTCCCACCAATGCTAGATGTCTGATTACATTTTCCTCTTTACTATATAACATCACTCAGTATGAGGAATCTTTTTGTTTCTTAAAACACAAATCTTGTCAAGACCAAAAGCGATATTCTAGCAGCAAATGCTATTGTAACAGACAGGGAAGTTAAAAATGTGCCTATTTAGTATCTTTGATGAGGATACAAATATGTAATATATAACTTGGTTTTGAATATGACCAGTCTGACAGTATCAGAAGACAAAGAAATGAAGCGTACCAGGTTTGGTACAGAGGTGAGATGTCAGTTCTCCAGGGACAGTTTTGCTCCATACTCACCTCATGGTTATGTGGAGAAATACCTTTGCCAGTATGGCTGTAACGCTTAGGATGAGCAGTGCTGTGAGACTATATATTGTCCACTCTGTAAAAAAGGAGGGGAGAGGGGAGGGGAGAGGAGCTCAGTACATTCACTTACAATTTTTAAGGTAAGACTGTTGCACAAAAGAAACACATAACCTTCTGATGCTTTATTCAAAACTCTAATTTGAAGATGCCTTAAACCTTTAAGTATTTTCTGCAAAGGCTGGCAGAAACTGGGTAGCTCTCAGTTCCATGCAGGACTGCTCCCTATAAAATTGAAAGCTGGGAAAATCCAAAGCATATACCAGTAAAATTATCTAACTAGTATCTAGGAAAGGAATCAAAACTCACTCGGAGGAAAACTTTTAGCAGACTAAACAACATACTAGAATATATGCTACAAGTAGTAACTGTATGTTTGCAAGGAGATGGCCTAGTTTTATATCAGTAATTATGCAGGCAATCACCAAGTATGGGGTTTTTTTCCTTTCTAGAGTCTACTAAGATAGGTGATCAGTATTTGTGGCCTGCTGTTTTATTACCTTACACTGAAGGGTCATTGTATTTATGTTTCAATTTAGTTGTGGTTGTACCAGCAAGTCAAGCAGGACTCATAGAACAGCTTGATGCACTGTAACATTTGAACTATTTAAGAGACTGGGGCTCGAGGGGAGCTGATTTCTAAATTATTAGGTCACCTTTTCATTTGGACTTCCATAATCTTGCAGTGGGAGGCTACAGCGTGTTGAGAGAGGAAAAGGGATGGCACTAGAATGTAACTCTGACATATTTAGCACACTAAACAGCCTTGCAAGGATCTTGAATTATGAGAACAACTGAATAAAGGCCATCACCTTCAGAAATCCTGAAGCTCAAAGGAGCAAAACAAGGAAGCATAAGTTCTCTCCCACCCAATGCCCCTTCCTCAAAGCATTGATTCTTCATGATGATTGTAACACTATTTTCTTAACTGCTTAGAATCCAAGGGTCCAGTTTTATCTTAGGTCTGTAGGCCCAAGCTAGTTTAACACTAGGCAGCCTAAATGTAGCTGTGTAACGCAGGCACTAGCCTGGGCCTAGTACCAGAATGTCTGCCCAGAATCCTAGGCATGTTCTGCAGCCTGTTTAGTCTGGGTATGTGCAGTTCACGTGCAGTCATGTTCTTACGCTTCAGGTTTGGAATGCAGACAGCTTCAGGACTACAGGACTATTAGAGTGTCCATAGTGTGACTGAGGCCCAGCTTCAACGATATGTAAAAGCAGATGCCCAGGGTAGTTTAAAGATAGGAGAGACCAAGAATGCATTTCCAGTCTTCAATTATTTACAACTCATCAATTTCCTGAATGAAGGGTTGTCTTGAAGGTGAGTTCTAGGCACATGACAGTTCTCAGTGACATCCCTGTGCACCCGTTAACTTGCTTCATTCTTGTCTAGCCCTCTTTGTATTATTGCTGTAGCTTGTGTGAATTAGGAAAACTGGATTGCATTCAGGCTCTTCCAGATTGTACAAAAGCTTGCTCTTTTTTCAGCACCTTTTGCCACCTCTACGGTATGCACTGGTCACTAAAGCAATTCTAGTAAGGAGGCCACGCTGACTCACATCTTATTCTGATGTGCTTTCATTCTCAAGCACTCATCATCTTCACGCTATTTCTAACTGATTTATGCTGAGAAGTGAGTTTTGAAAAGTAATGAGAGCAGCACAGTTAGTGGTAATTAGACTAAATGAAAATTCATCTCTTAGGAAGAGGCACAGTGGGTCACATAATGTGGAGGAGGAGGCAAAGGAAACAGTGACTCTAGATTGTGCCTTGGCAAAATGCTTTTCCTGTTTCCACATTTTTCTTGTAAAATTACCAGGCATGGAGCTACTGGGATGACTTGGGCTGGTTGTGATGACATAAAGTATCTTTGAAGACCGGGCTGCATTGATGCTGAGATTTGCTTGTTCATTCGTCTTCTCTGAAAGGGTTTGATTCACTGGAGTCTTGTTTTGATGCACATTGTCCTTCACAGCTGAAAACACAAGAGTATGATTACAATAACAGTTTCTCAACATGTGTAACTGACTTTAATTTGTGCTTCTAAACAGACATGTGCTGCTCTCTGGTTTACTTAGAGAGTCTAGTAATCAAATTATGTTTGATGTCAGAAAAAGCCTCTACTTCACCAAGTTGGTGTTCTTAGAATTTTTCTGGAAGCTAATTGTTCATCATATCAGTAGCTACAACTCAAGGACTAAAATGTTTTCTCCTGATGACTTTCGATCTGAGTGGAACAGACTGTTGAAAGAGCCAAGATGAACCAAGATGCAGACGGACTACTGGTTTTTTGTTTTGTTTCAGCTTTGCCATTTTCCAATCTGTTTGAAAGGCGGATATATATAGGATTGAATTTTTGAGAATTTAAATTTTGCTATTTATGACATAGCTGACTGCAGTCTTCCAAACGGAGAGAAATTCTAGGGAATTTTTTTGCCCCTGAGCAGTGGCAACAAGATAGATGAAACACCTATAGACATGAGAGTTAAAATATTTGCTCTTTTGCCACTTCAGAAATCTCCCGTGTGAATTAAATGCTTTAATGGCTCATTGAAAGGTAGCAACAGCAAAGTTAGCCTCTCACCTCTGTATCTGATAGCAAATCCCTGGGCCTGATTGATTTCATCTGAGAAGAAGTACAAAATAACAAAATCCAAAGAGATGTTAAAGGTGTGGGGAGGCCGGTTCTTGCCATTAAAACGAGCTATAACATGATAGGTATAGCCATCCAGCAATTCCACCATATCTGTAGCATCTTTGATTTCAAAAAGAGCAAAGTTGAAGTGGATTCGAGATGCTCCTGGAACTTGTATGGTCCAGTAGCAGACCTTGCCTGTGCCGTACGTGTCAGGAAAATCTGGGGAATAGATCACAGCTGTAGCAGAAGTGTAATTCCCTCCACAGGCACCAATATGGGCTGTGAAAAGAAGAGGAGAGGGAGAAAAATGAAAAATGAAAGAAAATAAAGGAAATGGTTATACATTCATTACACACAGTTTTAGCACTCTGTAGGTTCTAATACTCAAACATGGTTGCAGGTACAGACTTGCTACCCAGCAGGATGCACTGTCTCTCAGGTTGGTATTTTTTAGCTTCCACAGCACTGGCAGCACAGTTCTTACATGGCATTAGCTTGCGATACACTCGTTCTCTCATTCCTCTGAGACCTATGTAACAATCTTGAATACTGCAACTGTCCTTTGTCCTTGTATGTAACCACGTACCCATTCCCACACCCCTGCAGGAACAGGATGAAAGCTAAATCACTGATTAAGGGACTTGTATTCCATCCCTATCAGGCAGGCAAGTGGATTAGTGACCGTAACTCTCACTGTTGAACCACTGAAATCCCTCCACAGCCTTATCAAACTTAAAAACCCCAAATCTTCACAGAATAGCTAAGGTTGGAAGGGACCCCTGTAGATTGTTTAGTACAATCCTTCCCTCAAAGCAGGAGACATGGATTTTCCTGTATTTCAGTTTGTGTCTGTTGCCTCTTGTCTATTCACTAGATAACACCGAGTAGCGTCTGGCTTCATCTTTATACCCTTCCATCAGTTATTTATAGAAATCAAAAAGATTCCCCCTGAGCCTTCTTTTCTTAAGGATAAACAATCCAAGATCTCTCGGCCTGTCTTATATGAATGATGCTGTAATCCCTTAATCACACTTGTGGCCATCTACGTGTGCTTTTTAAGCATCCTGTCTTTTGATCTTGTCCAATTAATGTTTCACCTTACCTTCACTAAGTAACTTGAAAAAGATCCTGTTATGAAGTCTAAAGAAAATCTTTTACGTTTGTCGCTACCTTTTATATTCATAACAAGTACACACCCAGTAAATCTTTATATTCCTTGACAACTATCCAGATTCCCAGTGCAAATTTATTTACCAATGAATGCAGAGGGAAACTCAAATGCCAGCCAACTGACTTGATGCATACCTATATATACACATATGTAATTTTAAAAATGTATATAGGTATATATGCATACATATATATATTTTATATATATTCCCTAAATACACAATATTATATATTATATATATAAAATTATATATATTATATATATAAATACACACATTATATATGTATTTCATGACAAAACTGTTGGATCAGAGTTATCACTCCCCCATTTCATAGGCTGAAGGACTGAAGAATCAAAGTAGAATTATTTTCTCTGAGAGCTTCATTAAAGCCCTGTAACAGAGGCCTCTGAGAATGGAAATAAAGGAAGTGAAGTGTTTTGAAGTGTCTCAATTTTCACAGGCCTCTGAAAAAGAGCTTTAATAAATACAAATTAAAAGGGACCTGGGGGAATGAGAACATGAAGTAGCATTTGTCTGCCAGAAAAATCATGTGAAAACATTTCTCTCTTCTTCTGGGGCAAGGCCTGATCATAGCCTGAAAAACCTCACACTTCAGTGCTGCACTGTGAAAGGCCTTACAGAGGAACGGAAAGAGTATGAAAGAAGAATAGAAAGAATGTGAAAGACCCCACGGAGGTACTAAGCCCCATAGAGGAATTTGTGTTTGGCGCTCACACCATGCTAAGAGCTGGTGATTTAATTGGATAGAATTGTTTGAATAGATAGAAGAGATAGAATTGATAGAATTGAAATTTGTCATCGAGATAACAAATTTCCTCTTTGCAAATGGCTCATTGGTATTGTTACATTTGGCTGTGCTGTTTGTAATTGCTGAATCACAAGATGTTCTTCACACCAGCAGTAGTAACCAAGAATGCCAATGACTAGTGCTCCATAGACGCCTAACGAAATACAGCATTGCCCCGTATGGAATGGAAATGCTTTCCCTCTCTCATATCCTTCTAGAGCTGGCAGAGTTCTGTGTTGCAGGTCTGAACGCTACAGCTTTAGGCCATGATAGTAGCACATAAATACATAAGGTTAAGGGGGTGGGGGTGCGCATGTGTCGGGGGATGAGGGGTGAAGGTTCTGGGCATGACATAATCCAGAGAAGAGGAATGAGGGGAGCAGGTGTTGCTCATCCGCAAAAGAAAACAGGTGGCCGTTACTAGTATGACCTCTCTTACCTGGCCATAGCGCTCTCCCTTGCTGTTAACTAGAAAAGACAGCGCAGGTCCTCAGGGTAACATCTTACTGAGCCCTCGGTCATTCCAGAAAAGGAAAGCTACAAAGGAAGTCTTTACCCATCGAGGATTTGGGAGGCCAAGAGCAGAAGGAAGCAGAGGATGCTGCAGTGTGAAGCTACATGCTATCTCAACATTGAAAGCAACATGCAGCTCCGGTGCTTCTTTTCATATATTGGGGAGAATTTGGAAGTGGGCAGAGTGACTAATTCCTGTCTCAACTGAAATGTCTTTCTGTCTTGCTAGCTGGGAACCAGAGTTTTAGAGTAAGGAGATGGGAAGCTTGATTGTGTGTTCAGAAGGTGGAAAATGATGCTGCTTTTAGTTCCAGAAAGTTTATAACTTGACTTAAAAGGTAGCTTCTACATCAGAGACAGTCAAGATCTGAGAAGCAACAATTTGTCAGTGCATACTGTGAACTTTTCCAGTACTCCCACCTATACTGGGAGCCTGTACTGCAGCCAGACAACCGGGTACTCATACCATCAACCTGTGAAGTTACACAGCTGGCACTGGTATGTACACGGAAAAGAAGAGTAGAAGGAGGATTTCTATGTATATGAAATTATTAAATCAGCGATGGTCATAATAGCAACCTGACATGTTTGTACTTCTGTGGTTCACTCCTTCCCTGCCCCAGTTCTACTACTTTGCCTTGGGTTGTGTTAACTGGGTTATAGCAAGTCTCATCTAGTTTAACAAAAACAACCCAAGTTGGTGTAGATTGAAATTTTATTTCAGGTGCCTCACTTAATCATATATCTACACTCTGGTAAAATCAGCTTTGAAGGAGTCTTTCAATGACAAGCTGTTTGTGATAGCTGAGTTAGGACCATCTGTGGGGAAGTAAGAGACAATCTCTGGAGCATGAGTCAGTTGCCTGAGCAGGCATCGTTTCTTGGAAAAGATATTTCACATTATTAGTGGATGTGAATTTTATGCAAAAATGGAAAGTAGCTTTACTTTGTACTGAATTTAGGTGTTTTGCTGTTTTGTGCACGACAGTTCTCATTGCATTTAAACCCTTTTCCCTAATTTGCTGAACATTTGAGGCCTCTCCTTTGGGAAAAACTGAGCCTGTTTCAATACTTACTGTCAAAAAGAATGACTCTGCCATCCCCACCGCAAGGCTGAGTATGGTCTCCAAAGCAAACACTGTTGCATTCCGTACTGGCTGCCTCCCCATATCTCCAGTAGTCAGGATTATTTCCACAGAAACAAGCATAACCTGATTCCATTCCTGCAAACTTTGACAACAAAGAGGCATAAGGAAGCGAGGGATAATATTTAAAGGAGTGACAGCATGAGGTTTTATGAGCAAGAAAGCTGGCAGCAGAATAGTGTGTTTTGGAGAAGTATGATTAGTCAGAGGTCAGAAGTCCCACCACAAACTGTTTTTGTTTGAGCTGTCAGGATGCTACTTAAGCGAGAAAGATGGAAGGGAGGGCAGTTAGGGCACCCTATCACTCGTAACTGCAGTAAGCAAGCATACTTTCTCCTGGCATCCTGGCATTATTAATTGGTCATTTGCCCAGATTGATCTGGATGCAGAGAAAAGGCTAGGTCCCCTGGAGTGGGAGTGAGACCTTAGATCTCCTAAAGGTTAAAAAAAAGTGCAGGGGGAGAAATATGACAGAGAGCTCTAGGCATATTGCCTTCTTTTGTCTTTGAAAACATTTTGTAAATGTATGTCAGAGAAATCACCTTAAATTGTTGACTTCGGCAGGAACTGATGCATGTTTGGATAGTAAGTTTATTGGAGGTCTCACTGGTGCCAGTCAAAGGTGGTGGCTCTCCATGGTCCTTGTAACACCCTAGATTCCCCGGCACTGGCAAGAATAAGAGACAACAGTCATTCTAAAGGTGTGCCTGGAAACACCCAAGACACAGACCACTCTATGCACTACCTGGCTACTAAGCGGCTCTCTATATGTTCTTGTCTTGATTTTGCAATATGGGAAATGCTACTCTATGCCAGCTCCTTGTCAAATTTTCCAAACATGCCCAAGGACAAATTACAGGTGGTGAAATAGCATCGTATCTTCTTAGCAATACACCGGCAATACGCTGTAGTTGATTTCTGTAAGCTGCAGTAATACAGACAAGATAAATACCTCGTTCATTTCTCCTGATAGAGATTTAAAAAAAGGCTAAATGGGTTTAGAGGTTTTGTGTGTTTTTTTGACTGTGATCGTGCATATTCTAACAATGTAAATCAAACAATGTGATTTCTGTCTGATCTTCAAAACAACAAAGTTCTGGATGTTTTCTAAACAGGATATTTCAGGAAGTGAACCTAAACTGTTTCAGGATGGAGTTTGGCAAGTTTTATGGGAAGGACTATATACTCGTATAGGGGAGTTTCCTATTATTTAAAACTCAAATTCTGATATGAATGCAAAGTATCATATTTTATGGTATGTACAAAAAGATTCAAAGTGAGCAATATTACTCTTTTAAAGAAACATTATTTATACTGTATTAATGCAACATTTCAAGGCTCCTTGGTCACTACAGGAGGTAAGAAAGAGTTTTCCCCCTTCAGTGCATACTTTGTCCTCTGTGTTTTGTTTTATTTTTGCACTTTTCATCAAAGCACTGGAATTTAGCCAAGACTACTAGAGAGACAATGTGGGGCACAATACAGTGCTGTGCTAATGGCATAAAATTATCCCTTGCCTACTTGTCATATCTGCTCACATACTTGAAATTAAATCTATTACCAGCCCTGTGGTCAAATAATATTTATCCCTGTGCCAGATTGACAAGGATTATTTTTTGTCCAACTAACCTCCACAGCTCTGTAAAAACGTGATGCAGTCAGAGAACTGTATGAGTTTTACTTATTCAATCATTTGTTATTTCATTACCCAGTAAACCCAACTCTCTCTTCCTCACATTTTGTGGCACAGCACTGTTTCAGATTTTTGACTTACCAATAGTTGTTGGTTTGTTTGTTTGGGTTTTTCTGGGGGGGGAGGGAACACTGAGTTTGGGGTTTTGTAGCCTCTGATAGCATGTGGATTAGCTGTTTTGGTGCTGCTTTTGAACTAGCTGTCTCTTGTACAGGTGGCCCTTTTCTCTATCAGATAACTTGTGTGTTAGTAAACTGCTTCTATATTATTGTACTTTCACATAAATACAATAGGAATGCAATGATGCTTTTTGTACTGAGCAGTCTTGCACAGTAGTCCTGGAAGTATCGCTTCATTGGATTCTGGAAGGCCCATTTCTGTGATTTCTTACACATGTCCATCTGCCTTGAAATAATGCCTTGAACTCAGAACTTCTATTTGTCTAATTCTAACAAAGATGGTCTCATCCCAATTCCTTTGGAGTATTATATACTGAGCATGTAAAATGATGTAAGCTTACCGTTAAAATCTGAATCATCCTGACATCTGGAACTGTTAATATGTCTGTCTGAGAACTTGCTCCCAGACTTAGCCTATGTTGCTTCCTTATTTTGAGCATATCTATTAGTGACCAGCAAATATACTGGCATGTATATGATTATACTCTTAAGGAGGATGATTACAGTATTATAAAGAAGAATTAATGAAGTTGGGAAGAAAATTCAAGTATGTATATTTTTTGAGCAATTAGATACTGTTGCTTCAAATATTGTTCATAAAATAATTTTGATTTCCAAGAATGATACAATTTCAATTATAAATGCTTGCATGGAGTTATGGCTTTGATATGCCCTGCAGCAACAGACGTATAAGTACTGAGACTTCAAGTTACAGCCTGAGTTAACATACCTTTGGAAATCCCCATTTGCAGCCCCACTCCAGCTGAGTACAGCTGGGCAGATAAATCTCACAGAGCTCCATTTTTTGCACGGTGCATGATTTCACTGCCTTGAAAAAGCCTCCTAGTTAACCAACCTAGTCATTTTCCTAGGAGACCCGGGATTTCCTAAAAACACATATTATATAAGTTGGGTTTTTAAAAGTAGCTTTATTGGTGAGACCCTTCAACCTTTTCTCTAGAAGATTACGACTTCAGTATGTTCCATGCTAAGAAACCAGACTGAGTAATTTGAAAACTTCTTACATTTTGTAACTGAATCAAGCATACTCTTTGGGTACAGCCTAAAGCTAATTAGTTTCTTTGGTGTCCCAGCATTATTTTAACTGTTTCGTATCTAGCAAACAAAATTAGTGTCATGTGATTGGGAAGAAACAGGAAAAGCATCAATCTAGCCCAATAGTGAACAGTAATTTCCATGCCAGTGCCCAGCTCTTCAAATTAATTTGATATCAAATCAACAAACTACGTAAGCCCAAGGATATACGTTCAGCTAAAAGCACTTTAGTAGTTCCATATCACATATATGATTAAATGCTCTTCTGAACTGGGACAACACACACACAAAAAGAGGCTCCTGTACATGCATATATGATTTTTGATATGCCAGTTCTTCCTATGGCTGATCCTAAACCTGAGACTCCAGTGAGTTGCTGCTGAAGGGTAATCGGAGTACATATATAAGTGTAATATTAGAGGGGAGATAATTTGTAATCTCAGTTGGAGAAGATCTCATTGGCAAACACTGTTTTTTTATCAGATCCACAGTGATGTGCGCTCGCAGCCCAGAAAGCCAACCATACCCTGGGCTGCATCAGAAGAAGCATGACCAGCTGGTTGAGGGAGGAGATTCTCCCCCTCTACTCTGCTCTCATGGGATCCCACCTGGAGCACCGCATTCAGCTCTGGGGTCCCCAACATAAGAAGGACATGGACCTGTTGGAGTGAGTCCAGAGGAGGGCCACAAAGATGATCAGAGGGCTGGAGCACCTCTCCTACGAGGACAGGCTGAGAGAGTTGTGGTTGTTCAGCCTGGAGAAGAGAAGGCTCATGGAAGACCTTATAGCAGCCTTCCAGTACCTGAAGGGGGTCTACAAAAAAGCTGGAGAGGGACTTCTTTTTACAAGGGCAGGTAGTGATAGGCCAAGGGGTGATGGCTTTAAACTGAAAGGGGTAGATTTAGATTACATATAAGGAAGAAATTCTTCATTCTGAGGGTGATGAGACACTGGAACAGGTTGCCCGGAGAAGTTGTGGATGGAACACTTCCCCATCCCTGGAAGTGTTCAAGACCAGGTTGCACTGGGCTTTGTGCAACCTGGTGTGGTGGAAGGTGCCCCTGCCTATGGCGGGGTGTTGGAACTAGATGATCTTTAAGGTCCCTTCCAACACAAACCAGTCTATGATTCTATGATCACAAATCACTGCTTTTTTTCAATAGTATTTTTAGTATATTAGAATAATAGTCTCCTCATTCATACTACATTAAACTGAATTGGGATGTATGCATAGGAAGCCACTCACCATAAAACTAAAACAAGACAGTGTACATTTATGTATGTGGAGCAGCGCTGAAGAAAAGGCTGTGGAGGTTCTTATAGACAGGGAGCTGAACATGAGCCAGGACTGTGCAGGTCAGCAAGGAAGGCCAACAGGCCTGTATTAAGATAAGCACAGTCAGAGATCAAGGGAAGTGATTGTTCCTCTACTCAGCACTTGTTAGGACCACATCAAGACTACTATGTCCAGTTTTGGGGCCCCCAGAACAAGACATTGACTGACTGAAGCAAGTTCAGCAGAGAGCCAAGATGCTCAGAGGGCTGCAGCACTTCCCCTGTGAGAAGAGGCTGAAGGACTGGGGCTCGTCCAGCCTGCAGAAGAGAAGGCTTCGGGGCACCTTTGCAATGCCTACATGGAGGTTGTCACGACGACGGAGCCAGTGTCGTCACAGTGATGCATTCTGGACAGAAGGTAAGGAGCTTAAATTGAAACAGGAGATGTTCAGACTGGATAGAAGGAAAAGTCTGTTCACCATGCTGGCAGTCAAGCACGGGAACAAGGGCCCAGAGAGGGAGTGCACTCTGTGTCCCTGGAGGTTGTCATGGCCTGGCTGGATAAACTTGGTCTTATCTGACAAACTGAATAACTTGGTCTGATCTCAGAGCTGGCCCTGCTTTGAGCAGGAGGTTGGACTGGGTGATGGCCTGAGGTCCCTTCCAATCTGGGGTATCCTACAACCATATGTGTATATACAAAACTCTATATATCTATGTATATGTGCCTCAATATATAAAGCAATGACAAATCAAAAGTATTTCTAGATAGGTAGTGACTGTTTAGTTACTCTGACCTTTAAAATTTTCCAACATAATCTTTTGCCTTAATTTCCTCTTAACATTTAGCCTACTAGAGAAGCTTTGCAAAAATGAGGTAGACAATGCTCTGTGATTACTATTCATGATGATCAGTGATGTCTTACTGTACATTGTCTTCACCTGTTTGTAGCTATTTGTTCTGTTGTGCTTGAAAGGTCACCTCTTCTGTGCAAGCATGCTATTTTTCTTTTAAGCAGCATCTGACATAATGAGGTCCTGGCAAACACCAGAGCTTCTGCATATTGCATGTTAAGGCACACGTATTAAAACATGGAATTAATGCTTTTGAGCTCAAAACCATGTTCCAGCTATGCTCATCTAGCTGTCTTTCAAGAACCTCCTAGCTTTTTGCAATGGTAGGATGCACCAGTATACTGTCTCAAATTGTGTGAGCTACTCTGTTCTTGTGTTAAAATCTGACAGAGCGATCAGTACAGCTCTGTATAACTTACCTGGCTATGCCATTTAACACTTCATCAATATTTCAGTAATAAATAAATTTATTACATGACATATATGCGCACAGGAGATATGATTCCAGTAATGAAAACTGTTTCTGGCAATAGACTCATGTGGGCCATAAACATGGAGATGCAATTAAGTGGGACAGCAAACCTTTCTTTCTTTTACCTTTTGGGAGTGTAAGTTGTTATTTTCTTTGATTTTCAACCTAACCTCATTAACAAAGAGAACAAAAGAAGTCAGGAATAGCTGCAACATTGCAAACAAACCATGTAAAGCATTGAGTTCTGAATTCTCCATGTGAGACGCACATGTTCTCTCAGGACTCAGAGCTGCCTTCTTGCCTTTTGTTTTATGTCCATTCCAGTCTGCTTAGCAGACAAGCCATTAAGAAGAGGAGAGGAGAAAAAGGAGAGACTAAGCTCCTACTGGGGTAACTACCACTGTCTTCAGTGATTATGCCCATCCGTCCTCATCTAACATTGCTAAATTCTGTATAGCGTGTTTACACATGCAGAATGCCAGAACACATTTCTGAATAAAGCATTTAGTGTTTTGTATAAATATTAGTGAACAAGACACATAATATAATAATGTGAAATCATCATCATAATGAAAAATTTTTAACTGTAGATTCTTAATTATCGTTACAGTGAATCATTGCATGCAAATCTCTAGGGAATCAAGATGCTTCATGTTGTTGGCACTGCAGTGGTATTATTTGGGTATAGTTTATAGGTAAATTATGCTCGAGATACCTGTCTTTTCTAGTAGTAAATACAACTATGGAAAAGAAGCTTAACTAAGAATTTTTTTGACTTCTCTAAAAAAATTCAAATAGGATTTCTTTACACAATTGCTTTATTTGTCTATCACAAAACTCAGTTTTGTATTATGCCCTTCCCAAGTCAGTTTTGATGGCCCTATGATTTAGCATCATACTTACTGAAAACAGAAAATCTGGTAAAGAATAAAAGTTTTTTTTTACTTACGCAGCTTCATAAACCATGAGGTTTGTATTAAGAGTTGGATGGGCTTGCAATGTACAGTTTGTTCTAAATTGCTGCAATTCCTTTTTCTAGTATCCAGTTTCAGTGCAATGCTTGAAGCAGCTGCTACTGGTCAAAAGGACATTTTGTAAATATAAGTCTGGATTATCTGTGCAAGTAAGTGTCCAAGTTTAAATCCTCTGCTCCCCACCACAGAGAAAATGAGTGAGGCTGGTTTTAAAAGGATCCTTTGTGTAGAACAAATGGAGTGGAGAGAATTTGCCTTTCAGCTTTTTTACTGGTGCCATATCCAGAGAATTTGTTAACATCTGTGGTCTTTAAAGAAAATGCAAATTCTTTCATTTTAGACCAAGATAAATTTCTTAATTAGGAGGGTCATGTTTCCTAAATAGGACCTGGTATATTAGAAAAATAAGAGTAAGATGGCCTCTGAACAATGAGTAGCAGAGTGTTGAACAATTTTGTATGATTTAAATTAGACTCCTTAACCTGTATTTAAGTCTAGGTGAAAGTCACCCGACTTATGGTCACACTTATGTATTTGTTTGCCTAGCTTGAAGTTGTGAATCACTCACTCACATACATAAAAAAAGAAAACTGTGGACAAAGTAAAAAAATAACTTTAGATCCATTTTTCTTTGTTTGGTTGTTTTCTTAACTTTGAGTAAGAAATGTACTTCTTCCAATCAAAAGTATGCTTACGTAAGGAGAACTGCTCTCATGCCTAACAGTATATACATAAGTTATCCCTTAGAAATAGAGAGTACTTGCACAGAAGTTAGGAAAGCAAGCAAAGACATTAATGATTAGACAATAATGTATGTAGTGATGGTTGCTTCTTAACATGCAAAACTGGAATATCTTTTTAATATTTAGGCATATTTTAAAGAATGTGATTCTTCGGATTTTATCCTGGAGCATTCAGGAGTGAAAATTTTGGAACATAATGACACAAATCATGACAAAACCGCCACACTTTTGACAAGGTAAATACTATAATACATTAAAAATACCAAATACTGAAAGGAAGCTTCAGGTGAAGAGCTTGTGAATTATGCATTTTAAAAAATCGACCAAAGTCCAGTTTGTGGTTTCACAGCAATGTTAAGCATATGCACCTGCAAGGAACAAAATTCTAGCCCAGAGCTCCCATACACCTAACAAATAGCCACCTTTTTCTTAGGCCCTCTCATACTGTCTTTATTTCTTCCAAGCAATTCTGTGTATGATGTTTTACACACACTAAACTAATGCCATCCATTTTACAAGCTAATTGCAAATGATGGTCACATACTTACCTTGTAAAAAATTTTAAAATGTCCTATTGATTTTTGTTCTCTAGATTTTAATAAATGAGTGACATACTTCTATGCATTCAAAAAACTAGCAGTTCTTCATAAGTTCTGAGTGATTCTTTGTCTGGTAGTATTTGTAAATAATATAATCCAGTAATTCTGAGGTGAGATGAAAGGGATAGAAATGGAGGAATGATTCAGTAAGCTTGTCATTAATGCTAGAGACCCGTTTAAAATACTGCTTAGTCTGCAAATGAAAATAAGCTGATTGGCCTTATCCTAGTTTCTGTTTGAAAATCACTACCCACTGTTGTATAACTGCTAATCTCCATTCAACAGAGATGCAGGCCTAAAAAAATTGCATGGTGCTCTTACTTCGGCAGGATGGAATCTCACAGTATTTCCAATAAATTCCATCCTCATGCTCTGCAATGTAGCACCATGGGCTGACATCTCCATCAGGGTTCCTGTAAGAGAAAAATAGAGAGAGTGAGTGAAAAGTTATCAAATATTTTCAAAAACCACATAAAAATAAATCTTATTAAGCTTTAGTGTCATTACTATTTTTTGCTCTAATACCTATTGAATATTTAACCCATTGGACATATATACCAAGAAAAATACAAAAGTGGTCGGGAAGTTCAGATAACTTTGGTTATTACAGTACACAGCAAGCATAAAATGCTAGTAATTTCTAAAACATAACTTCTTTTTTCTTTAAGTTTAAAAGGTGCAGAGCTGTTTCTGGACAATACTGAGAGAGAGGAAGATTTCCAGCCCCACATCCTGCATACAGGTTCCTCAGACCCCTAAACTTGATTTTTGCCTTGGTACAAAATAGTCCAGACTCTAACTTTCTGTATGTATGACGACAAAACGTTTCTCTGATAAAGTCTTCTGGGAAAGACTGGCTGAGGTCTTTTCTTCCCCTTCAGTAAGTCTGAATAAATCTGTTCCAGTGATCTGATACAGTGATTGATAATTCCTTATGTGTCCATGATTATTCTTTGCTGTTGTGTAGCATCATTTACAAATGCATAACTAATTAGTCATTAGGTTATTTAAAGTTTTTTCTATGTATATTTTGAAAAAACTATTCACATTGAAAAGATCAATGTAAGATAATAAATTGTTATTTTGGACAGTCAGGTTGAAATATGACCTTTTCTTGTAACTAGGGCCAACTGCAATCTTTTTATCATGTACTTTGGCATGAATTCTTATTAATGAGACCCTCCTACACCGAAGTGTCAGTTCAGCTGCACATTGTCATTTGGGCATGTCAACAACTCTTTGTGGGAGATCCAATTTTTGAACTGCCAGGGATGTTTTTTGGTCAAATAACAGAATGCTGAAGAAAACTGGTGAGTTGAGTTCAATTTAGCTGACTAAAATTCTGCTAGTTAGGCTTTCAAACAAACTAGTAAAAGTAGTGGATGAGGAAAGCCTAAGACTAGTGTGCTAGGAATCTAGGTGTAATGGCAGAGCTTCCAGTGGCTAAAGAAAGTAGACTTAAATCAAGGAAAGCTTGTACTCGAAATAACACAATTTTCCTTGTTTTTGCAGTTACAGGAAATTTTGGGTTTACACCTGCATGACAGAAATCAGATTTCTGTAACTGAATCATGGTAATAGCACTCCACGTATAAATGCTTTAAAATGCAAGGAAATTGCAGAGAAATGTCATGAATGTCTTTATAAATCTTTGCCTTGAACCTCAAAAGTGCGTACAGTTAGAAAACAATTGAGTGTCTTTCAAATCTGCAAAAACTTCAGTCTGCATATTTATTATGGTTTTTTGTTATGGCTGAAATAAGGTTTAGTGGAACATGAGGCATTTCCATCTTCACAGGGTGTCTTGCAGTAAACAAAGTATTCCAAGTAAGGACCACCCATGGAGAGATAACATGCTTCTGATTAATGCTTTAAGTGTAGAATTAGATTATTCAAATGTTGTCCCTAAAATTGAGCCTCAAAGCAACATATTATGCCTTCAGAAAGCCTTGTGAGATATGTCTTGCCTCAGAGAAGGGAAGATCAACGTGTCCATTGTCACCAAGCAAATGAATGGCAGAGGAAGAGCTAAAACAGCAGTACCTTCACTCACAAGGCCTCAACAAGATTTGCATGCTAAAGATATGCTCTGACACTCTTAAACCAGTGACTTTCCAAGATTTTTTTCAACAGACTGTGAAGTTAAAAAGCATCCGTTACTTAAGATCATCATTCCGTACACCTGTGAGAATATTCCTGGGCCAAGTGATACAGCGTAAGGAAGGAAATGGCTACCTTCCAGTCAAACTCCATCTCAAGGAGGATTGAGGTTCAAAAGCTGTATTTAGTAATCAAGTAACTTCTCAGCCTTACATACCAGCTTATAGGCTTCTTGCTCCTTGTAACACCAAATTCTCATTTGCTAAATAAAGTGAGACTGTAGTAAGGATTATTTGAATACCTGGCTAAACATCGTTTGTTATGCAGATTTTTGCATAGCTTTTACACATTTTGCTTTGTAGTAACTTACGTATTAGCCAGAGATGACTGCCAAAAGTAAAACCCTGTAGATACAGTCTACCTAGGATACTGCCACACAGCAACAATCAAAATTATGTTCTTGATTCTGCTATTTGTATCAGAGAGAATTCAGTGGCCACTAGCCTTTTTATAGCTCCGTATTAGTATGCATAGTGAGAGAGACAGCTCTCTACACATCATGAGATTTATGCATTTGGTGTTGCTGGGCTGAGGAAAGCTGTGAAGTTGGTGTGAAATGTTTTTGATGGGAAGACTGTCCTTCCAGTGCTCACGTGCCAGTCTGATACTAGACAGCCTGATGAGTTTATTTGGTTTCCAGGCCATTTTCTAAAAAGAATGCCCAACTTCTATGGAGTTTCTCTTGTAGGTGGTGTAAGATGCTGAAATGATTCAAAAGAGAGTCAATTCCGAACCTGGCAATAATGCTTGCTCATTCTATGGCTGAAAAAAGTCCACTGGTGCAACACATTGAACAGTGTTATTTTGAAGCACTGCTGCAGCCACTGGTAAAGATCCCAAGTAAGTCTTTTTCTTCCCCGTCCTTCACCAGTGTTCTTCAATGAGAAATATCATCCTGAGCCATCAAATACTCTGGAAATGCCACTGACTCCTCTCATCAATGTGCTCATCTGTCTGCTGCATGGCACAAGACCTCTTTTCTGTGCTTTCTTACTTACTCGCCAATAACTGGCTGGCTCTGTCTCTGCCATATTTTCTTGAGTGTCTATTTCTGATTAAGTAGGAAAAGCTCTTGGATCAAGAACCAGGACCCTATCTTCATGACATAACCATTGTGCTGAACTTCTGCATATTAATTTTGCCTCATATATCCTGATTTATATTGCTTACAGTGAAACGATTTCAACATGAAGGTGGCACGTGCGTAGGTTCTACCCTAGAAACCCTATAACCTGCTAAGTAAAGGCCCCTTTCAGGAGAACTGAGGTGTGGTTTGAACCTTCTTATGAAGTGCACTTAGAGCTTTAGCATTACAGCTTTTCTTGCTATGCCCCAGGTAACTCAATTCTTAATCTCTTGGTTTAAACATCTCTGTCCGCATCACCCAGTGAGTAAGAGACACCGCTCAACTTCATATGCACCCTAGATGAGCTGATGATTATCACTGTTTAAGGAATATATCTATCAGGTTATTCCACACCTACTTCCATAGAAGGTTTAGATGGCCATAAAAACTTACCTGGTCAGTCCTGCAAAGGCAGAAGTGTATGTAACTTCCTGATGCACAACTTCAGGAATTTAAATGTTGCAGGCTGAAAAAAACCTGCAGAGCCTAAACATCTCTGAACTTAGGTTCTTATTTGGCTCCTAAATTCTGAAGTTCTTACTTAAGTTTCATTCTGAGTTCTATCCGTAGTTATGGAGGACTTCTCTAGAAGGCACGGAAATCAAAGTGGATCTGCCAATGTTTGAGCTCGTTACCACTGACAGCTGAGCTTCTGAGTTCAAATAACAACTCTAAGTCACGGAACAGCTTATGCTTACTGAGAATTTTTAGTGACTACATAACTTTAATTAGCACAAACCTCCGAAGCATAGTGTATAACAGAACCAGGCTTGTGAGTGAAGATAAAAACCATAATGTACCAGAGACTCCTACAGATATTCACTAGTGCTTCTGTACTTCTGACTTGGATCAATTTTTTTATTATGTCCACCTTTTCATTTAAGTAATCTCTGGTCTTCCTCCATCATGCCAAATTATAGATTGGATATATGATATGGACTTCGGGTGAGAACTGGGTTGAAAAAGTTATTCTGCTAGTCGTGCTTGTAGATCCAGGGTACTGATAACATATAAATCAAAACATGTTCGATATGCATGGTTCTGACATTCTTCACTGTATGACACGAAGCTTCCTAATTTTGTGGCAACTGTTTAAAGTAACACTGGGTATATAGGCAGTTGTAGTACCAACGAGTTATTTCTTACCTGCAGTAGTTATGCTCTCCAAGCCCTCCCTCCCCATTGGGATATTTCAAAGTATTATAAGGATGCTCAAAGGTCTCATTCCAAAAAAGACAAGGTTTCCCTGCATATTGGGAGGTCTGGTTCTGAGTGCCACGATAGTCAGCCCCGTTTGCTGTATAACATTCTGGGAAGAAATGGAAATGGAAAAAGAGAAAGAACGTATGTAGGTTTAGTGTTTGGTTATTCCCTCGCCCTCCAGCCCATCCCCAAGAGACCATGTTTCCTTTCACTAACATGTTTCCTGCATTGTTTAGGCAACTAAAGATGCTGCCTGGGATTTAAGTTTTCTCTCAAACATCTATTGAAGAGATTACGATTTCATTAATTTACTAAACAGTGTATAAGAAGTTAGGTCTGAAGAGTGGTTAATATCATTAACATGCATTTTCTGAATAAGCATGCTACAACTTTTACTGATTTCCCCATGTTTTACTCATTAGGATGAACCTGTAACTTGATAATTTTCCAAAAATGAAATTAGATTGTTATCAGTCTGCCACTTACTAGCATACTACCCAAAATCTCATGCCAGTTTAACTAAGGTTGTGAATATCTACAGAAAGTGAAAGATTTTGTAGGCATGGATCCTGCAAACATTTACATCATGATTTAGAAAAATTCTTAGGTATTTTGTTCTCTGACCTGAATTGCCTTAGAAAGGGACCTCCTTCGGTATAGTAAAATCATGATACTGTGATTTGCTATTAAAGCATTTATGCTTTCAAATTAAAACTTAGCGGTCAGTATTCTTCCTCACTCATATTTTCTCCCATTTATATTTGTTTCCTAGCTTCCTAATACTCAGCAAGTTAGAAATCAAAGCAGAGAATTCTCCAGTCATTAAATACACTATCCCCTTCTCTGCTGAACTATAAATCTCATGCTGCCTGGCTTTTCTGTGTCTCCTTAGAAACATAGAATTGTTTAAGTTTGGAAAAGACCATTAAGATCATCAAGTCCAAGCATTAACCTAAAACTGCCAAGTCCACTACTAAACCATGTCCCTAAGCACCACATCCAAATGTCGTTTAAATACCTAGAGGGATGGTGACTCAACCACCTCTCTGGGCAGTCTGTTCCAAACCCTGACAACCCTTTTGCTGAAGAATTTTTTCCTAATATCCAATCTAAACAACCCCTGGCACAACTTGAGGCCGTCTCCTCTTGTCTTATTGCTTCTTACTTGGGAGAAGGGACCAACGCCCACCTCACTACAACCTCCTTTCAGGTAGTTATTGAGAGCGATAACGTCTCTCCTCAGCCTCCTGCAGACTAAATATCCCCAGCTCCCTCAGATGCTCCTCATCAGACTTGTTCTCCAGACCCTTCACCAGCTTTGTTGCCCTTCTCTGGACACGCTCCAGCATCTCAACGTCCTTCTTGTTCTGAGGGGCCCAAAACTCAACACAGTACTTGAGGTGCAGCCCCACCAGTGCCAAGCACAGGGGCACTATCACCTCCCCGCTCCTGCTGGCCGCACTATCCCTGATACAAGCCAGGATGCTGTTGGCTGCCTTGGCCCCCTGGGCACACTGATGGCTCATGCTCAGCCGGCTGTCAGCCAGCACCCCCAGGGCCTTCTCTGCCAGGCAGCTTCCCAGCCACTCCTCCCCAAGCCTGTAGTGTTACGTGGGGCTGTTGTGACCCGAGCGCAGGACCCAGCACTTGGCCTTGTTAAACCTCATACAATTGGCCTTGGCCCATTGATCCAGCCTGTCCAGGTCCCTCTGCAGAGCCTTCCTGCCCTCAAGCAGATCGACATTCCCACCCAACTTGGTGTTGTCTGCAAACTTACTAAGGGCACACTCAATCCCTTCATCCAGATAACTGATAAAGGTATTAAACAGAACTGTTCCCAACACTGAGCCCTGGGGAACACCACTTGTGACCAGCTTCCAGCTGGAGTTAGCTCCGTTCACCACAACCCTCTGGGCCCAGCCATCCAGCCAAGTTGTTTACCCAGTGAAGAGTACACTTGTATAAGCCATGAGCAGCCAGCTTCTCTAGGAGGATGCTGTGGGAAATGGTGTCAAGGGCTTTACTAAAGTCCAGGTAGGCAACATCTACAGCCTTTCCCTCATCTGCTATGCAGGTCACCTTGTCACAGAAGGAGATCAAGTTAGTTATGCAGGACCTGCCTTTCCTAAACCCAAGGTGACTGGGCCTGATCACCTGGTTGTCCTGTATGTGCCATGTGATGGCACTCAAGATGATCTGTTCCATAATGTTCCCTGGCACTGAGGTCAGACTGACAGGCCTGTAATTCCCCAGATCGTCCTTCCAGCCCTTCCTGTAGATGGGCATCACATTTGCTAATCTCCAGTCAACTGGGACCTTCCCAGTTAGCCACGAGTGCTGATAAATGATTGAAAGTGGCTTGGTGAGCACTTCCACCAGCTCCCTCAGAGTACCCTTGGGTGGATTCCACCCAGCCCCATAGACTTGTGTGTGTCTGAGTGACGCAGCAGGTCACTCACCATTTTCCCTCGGATTATGGGGGCTTCATGTTGCTCCCTGTCTTCCAGCTCAGAGGGCTGGGTAGCCTGAGAACAACTGGTCTTACTATTAAAGACTGAGGCAAAGAAGGCACTAAGTACTTCAGCCTTTTCCTCACCCTTTGTCAGTATTTCCCCCCATCCAATAAAGGATGGAGATCCTCCTTAGCCCTCCTTTTGATGCTAATATATTTATAGAAACATTTTTTAATTGTCTTTTATGGCAGTAGCCAGATAAAGTTCTAGCTGGGGTTTGGCCCTTCTGATTTTCTCCCTGCATAGCCTCACAACATCCTTGTCCTCCTGAGCTGCCTGCCCCTTCTTCTAAAGGTCATAAGCTCTCCTTTTTTTTCTGAGTTCCAGACAAAGCTCTCTCTCTTCAGCCAGGCCATTAATGACATCTTCTGATCAAATCAATATTCATATGCATGAACAATCTTACCTTTACTAAAAATGCACAACATTTTTTATTAAATTATGCACTGTGACGGTGACAGAGCACGGGAACAGTTTGCCCAGAAAGGTTGTGGAATCTCCATCCTTGGAGATACTCAAAAGCCATCTGGACATGGTCCTGGGCAACCTGCTTTAGGTGGCCATGCTTGAGCAAAGGGGTTAAACAAAATGACCTCCAGAGGTCACTTCCAACCTCAACCATTCTGTGATTCTGTGATCATCTTCCAGAAATAATCATTATAATTACTGTACCATAAATAAGTCCATCCTGTTTATAATTAATACTTGGTAACATTTATCATCCATGCATTTATTGAAAAAAGGTATTAAAATACAACAGTCTGTGACAGAATTAAAACTGCTGCGTTACACTGCTGTAAACATGTCTTTGTACTGAGTAGCATTACTGGGGAAGGTCACAAATGCTTCCTGCTGACTGCAGGCTGCGCAGCCTTCTGTTTTATCTGATCGTAGTCTCTGTAGAAACCATGTAACAGCTGCAGAGATGTTCTACTGCCCTGAGGGAATGGGAGAGTGCTCTGAAGTGGGGTATGCTGATCTCAGGTGTCCCTCATGAGATGTACTTACAAAACAAGGCTAGAAAGACTTGTGTGGCTGCAGTTGGAAGAGGAAAAAAAAAAAAACAACCCACCCCCACTTAATCCTGATATTAACAGTACACCTTTTTTGTATTTAGAAATACTGTGGGAGAAGGGAAAATGTATTATTAAAACCATGCCTTTGAAATGAGTTTAGTCTGAGCCCACAAATATATGAATGGTATAATTATAATGATTATTTCACAGTTTTTATTACACGGCAGATGAAAGCTGATGTTTTTGTGCCTTCACTGCGCATTTTCATGTCTAGGCAGGTTAGGATTTCTATTAAATGGAATTTTGTTGCTGAAGGCACGCAGAAGAGGTGTCTGCACAGCCGTTAATGTATACTGCTATCATCCATGGACAGAAAGCTATCTAATTCAATAAAAACGAGCTTCAAGTCAATACTCCTCCTTACTGTAATCTACCTGCCTGCCTTAGCCACGCAGGTGAGCTACATACATTTACTTGAAAATGCAAATCTGAGTTTCCAGTTTTCAGGCCACCACGGATATTTGCACACACAGATGAAAAAAACCCACTTTAAAGTCACCACAGTGTTGCAACTTTCTTCAATACTTCTCTTGCTTTGCAGTTAAAGTAAAAGTTATTCTATGTCATAGCTAAAAAATATAAGCTGATGAATTTGGCAGAAAAGAGAGGAAAACATAATCAAACTGGATAAACAAAATAATGTACAGTATAAAGAAGTAGTTTGAGAAGTGATAAACACATCCAGAAAAGATGTCTACTTCAGCTTAGTGGGTTTTTTTGTTTCTCACTTCTAAATGAGAAGCAATGTGTACTAACATCTACTCAGAAATGCAAGGAATGCTACAATACCTGAATGTAATCTGGCACACAGACTAAACTGAAGCTAACATCAGCCCATTGTAGGATCTGCTAAGACTGGCCCATACTTTAACTTGCAGTAGCAACTGCCTTTCATTTTCATGTCAGCTTTATTTTTCTGGATGTATTTTCTTCAAAATTCATTGCATTAGTGCTTCAAGAACATCACGCAAAAGGAAGAGTCAGAGTTCTCTTCATTATTCTTAGCTGTAGTTTTTTGTTCACCCATGTACAATAGGTAGCTGTAACTGTGCCTCCTGGGTTCTTTTGCACTACCAAGAGATTTGGGAAAAATGTGCCAGCAGAGTTGTACTGAAGCTCCCCTGGCTGTGTTAGTACCTAGATGTGGAAGGCGGAGGCAGTGAGATACCAGGTAAAATCATTGATTATCCCAGAAAAATTGAAATGAAAACTTTAAATTATGGAATTTAGCAGCTGTTATCAAATGAAATACATACTTTTTTGTATGTAACAGGGAATTTAATTTTGCCATAGCATTGGAGTGCAATCTTTTCAAGTAAATATTAGCATTTAAAAATCAGGTCGTCAGTCCTAACAGCTGAATTCTTCTTTTTATCACACATAGTGATTTTGCCATATTTTGCTGCAGGACAGCCAAGACTCTACCTTAGTGAGCTCACTATGAAACTAATATTCCCAATGTGTTGAAGGTGCAAAGCGAATGTTTCATCTGCAGACAGACCACTGTCCTCCCTGTTCCAAATCCTTAGGCTGCACTTTAAATACAGAAGTCCTAAGAGATTCTGAAGAAGAGGAGATTAGAACCTCTGTCCTTTTTGTCTTGCACCACTGGTGCAATAATTCTCTGAAAAGATGAGCTTAAAAAATGTCAGCCAGATTCATAAGACATCATCTAAACAAAACAGTCAGAAAAGAATAGACTTCACATAATTGGTAAAACTCCTGGGTTTACTCAAATTACCTGATTTCTTTGGTAGATTATGATCATGTAGAAGGGACGGGGGAAAAAATAAAACAACCACAACCACCACCTCTCCTTTACTGTGCTGGCACCCACTGGATCCAACTGCCTTATGTCAGTTGTTACTTCCATGTTACTTTAGGCTACGAAGCCCTTCGCTTGGAATCTGACATCGGAACAGTGACTCAAGAAAATTAATACCAGTTCTATGAATTTCAGCAAGCCTTATTTCTTATAGTTTTGTAAGAGTATGGTATACTATGACAGAACTTGCACTGTATCCAAGTCCCCTCTGGGTGGCAAAGACAGCAGGGGAAGAGCAGGCACCCTGTGGAGGCTAAAGCTGACAGCTTCCTAGAAGGCATCAGCGTGCCACTGTGCTTGATAGATGTCACATGGTTTCTATTCATGCACCCAAGGCTCAGTTAAACTATCCTGTCAACCATAAACCTATATTAAATCACTAGGGTTTTAGACAGTACATGGAGAAAGCTGTGACCGTTCAAATCTTGAAGTCTCCGACCTCCTCGTATTTCTAAGATCTTAGTCAGCTGGGTTTCAGATACAGTCTGAAGTAGAGGCTTGTGTCAAAACAATGATGAAAATCAACGTCTGTGATGATTTCACTCTATTAACTGCCTAATGACCCTGCTGCTTCTCCTGGTTTGAGGGGATGTCTGCAAACAGAATAATCAGAGAGAGAACCACTCCAGTAGTTCTGGTCATGAAAAGCTGGAAGGTTCCAACAGGTCCTGTTCAGGATAACGCTTATGAGCCTTAGTACAAAAACATGGGCAGCTGTGTGTTGTCAGGGCTGTTTTGTTTTCAACACATCAGGTGCCATAACTGACAGAAAAATAATTCCTTTTTTTTAAATGAATACTAGATAACTACTTATTGAGTGGCAACTGCTAGAAAGAAAAAGCAAAAAATAAGCCTGGGGATGGTTGTCCACAGTGAGTGAATGCTCAGTGTGTGATACAGGTTCACAATTAGTTTTATTGGAGCCAGATCAACATTTGGAAGATCAAACAGCAGCTGTAGTAGAAATTTTTTCCATCTGTCTCGGTTTCTTCTTCGATGTAGGGACTTTCCAATGATCATTTATGCCTTTGTTACTTTGGGACTGTATGGCTGCCTGCGCTCCACATGGGCGCCACTTTAGGATCATTTGAAAAATTAAGGTAGTGCAGAATGTAACAGACTGACTTTTCCACTGAACGAAGCACTGATGATAAAACAATGACGTTTCAGAGTATGCATTGGCTTCCGATGATTTTCTAAGACAGACTTCAAAATATTGGTTTTAATCTTTGAAGTTCTTAATGGCAAGAGGCCCAGTTACCTGAGAAACTCCCACTTCGTGCCACATTACCACAGACAGAAATAATACAGATGTTTGAATTTCATCTGCAGTCTTTTCTGTACAAATGAGATGAAAAGCAAAGAAAACAGCTACTTTTCAAACACTCTTCCTGACAAGTGGGAAATCTTATAAATCTTCTGACCATTCTTCAGAGTCCGTATTTTCTCAGAGACATATATTTAGTGACATTACAAATTGCAGACTGAAGAGATGGAGGTTTCAGGATGGTTTAAATGGCTTCTTAGAGCACTCTTCTAAGTTTGGGGCATGTACGTAGTTTTTGAGACTGAAAATTCAGAATGACAAACCTGTTATTATTTCACTGAAAAAAAAAATAAAGTGACTTGCTTTATTTGTTTGCTTTAAGTTCTGGAAGCTACTTGGAGTGCTGACTAGTGGCCGGAGAGATTAAAGGTTGACAACAATTATCAACCAGAAACTAGCCTATCCAGGCCAGAAATTATCCTACCAGCTACTGCCAAACACGAAGCAAAGTTTTCTTTTAAAAATCTGCACATTAATGAAAGGTACATGAAAGTGGCTGCTATTTATATCTTGGGTTTTGTTACAGTGGTGTGATATCCAGAACATTAAATGTTCTGTAAGGCTGGAGCAAGAAATAAAGGTTCCTTGAGTTTACATGCTGTAACTGCCTGCTCAGTTCACGCTTGTTTTTTCTTACAGCCTTTCAGAAGGGTCAGAAAAATGACTAAGCACAATATAAAGCTATGGAACCAAAGGTGCCAGGTCTGACGATGAGTAGGTGTCAGTTGCTCGATGCATGTGCTTGCATAGCGTTCTAAGAGCATTTAAAGTCATTTCCATTCTACCTAAACTGTTCTCCTTGTTCTTGCTAGAGATTGCAATTTAAGCACTCCTCCTTAAATGAAAGCACTGTATCTAGGTGCAGATGGCAACAGTTACAGGCACTAACCAGATGCTGCAGTCTCTAATTTGATTGAAAGGGTATAATTAGACAGCAGAAACACTTCAATGAGAGAGTAATACACAGAGGAAAGGACAGAAACCACTTAACTGATGCCAAGATACCCCAGCAGTAACAGAGGCAGGGGCCCACGGGTGGAAGGGGCAGAACACCAAATTACCTTCTTCAGATGAGAACATTTTTGTTTCCCTATGGATGTGAATAGGGATTCTATTATCATAGGTTGCCACAGTTCTTCATGTGGGAACACTGATTAAAACCAGAAGAAGCTTCAGGAGATCAAAGAGACAAATATGGCTTCTGTGGTCATTATTAAAAATATTTTTAGCAGTGCAATGGTTTTCTTTGAAGATGCCGTTTTATCGATTGAACCGGCAGTTCATTTGCATACTGTCACGTGATTGGTCAGGAAAAATAATCCCGTCCCATTTTATGCTATGATGCAAAATAAATGCTTTTGGGGTGGGTAAGGCTGCTTTAGACCCACCCAAGTGAACAGTCAGCGTAGTCCTTCTGCATTTCGATACCTCACTATTCCAACTAATACTAATATACCAAAAGCCCTTATCGAAACTATCAGGACTGGGTGCCTGTACTGTAACAGTAAAAAACCCCACAACACAACAGTTGATACAAACTAAATAAAATACCTCAGGAAAGAATGATCTTTGTTTCAAATTGCAATTTTCAAAATTGCTAGAAAATAACTCCCCAGTTGGCTGATCAGCCAGTTAAATTCTGATGTGATGCTATGAGGGCACTTGGTTAGCCGATCATCTCTCCTTTGCAGTGTAGGGGCACTCTGCGTGTCGTTTAAAAATCATCTCTCTCCTACCCTACACACCCACGAAAACACACACACAGACATACGCATATCATTTTTTAAAGACCTCAAATGCAATCATTTTTGCTGGTCATAACGAGTCTTATTTAGCACTGGTCCAAACCAGAGAGTAGTCGCAGTGAATACTCACTCACCTGACATTTGATCAAACTTTGACTTAAGCGTCTGCCTGTCCTGTTAGAATGTACATTCCTGGGAATGTACAGACATGTGGAGTTCCATACTTGTGCTGCCTGGCAGCGTGTGAGCTGTTATATTTGTGACTTGCTATTCTTGTGAAACTTTTATTACTAACCTTCAATCTAATAGCTTTTTCATCACTTTTCCTTTTTTGTTTAAAAAAAAAAAAAAAGGTAAACGCGATCTGACCAGCCAGACCCTTTCTGGAATATGTTGGAAGCAGCCAAATTAGGATATGAGCATAAGAGGCAGTTACCATTATTTCTAATGCTTAAAAGCATGTATTCTGTACCCTTTTGCCCTCTGTTCATAGAATACAAACATGCTGTATTAGCCACAGCTTTGCAGCTGCTGCCTGGTCCTCAGCCGCAAGATGAAAATGCTCTTGCTTGTGATTCTTCATCATAAGGAAGGAAGGGAAGGAAGGGAAGGAAGGGAAGGAAGGGAAGGAGGGGAAGGAAGGGAAGGAGGGGAAGGAAGGGAAGGAAGGGAAGGAAGGGAAGGAAGAGAAGGAAGGAGGGGAAGGAAGGGAAGGAAGGGAAGGAAGGGACGAAGGAAGATGTGGCCCCGTAAGAATTTGTGTTCCTACATACACCCATTTGTTTTCTTTCTTTGTGACGTTTTACAACTGCTGTTCTATTGTCAAGCGTGGCAGACTGAATCCCTTTGGAAATTTCATCAGGATGGGCCATAGCCACTGTGTGGATGGAGGGAGTGGCCAATTGCACAACCATTATGGTGTGATATGACAAAGAATGCAAATTCTGCAGCTGGCAGCGTGTAATCCCTGCCTCCCTCCCACTTCTTTGGCTCCATCCTGCCTAAATCCATTCACATAACTCTGGATTTTGAGTTATGCTCTATGCGTGTACAAGCACGATATGCTGAAGTGTCTGACTGACTATTTCATTTTCTGTCTGTCTGGTTAGAAATGCTTTTTTGAGTATTTCCACGATGATTGCTTAAGGCACATCAAGTAGAACTGCTTCTCTGAATCATCAAGACATAGGCAGAAAAGGATAACAGGAGATGCAAGGTTTGTGAGAGAAAGCTGAAATACCAGCTCAAAGGAAAGACTCAGCTGGAAGGAAAACCAACATGATGACCCAGTATTGCTAAATGGAAAGAAAACAGAGAAAGGAGAAAGAGACTGATAATCATATACATTTCTGATGGGGAAGTTAAATGAACACTATGAATACAGAAACTGGAAGTGAGAACTTGCACCGAATATACAAAATAATGTTTCGTCACTGAAACTAACATTTGCCAAAGGCATTTCCATCTCTTCGGCCTTGTAATACAAAACTCACCAGATTTAGACAGTCCTTTAATATTAGCCAATCTATTCACCCATCTCTTATTTCTGATTCACTTGAGAAATGTGGTATGACTGAAGTTTGAATGCTGCAAATGTCAGTGTTTGGATTAATAGAAGCTGTTAGACATCACACAGCGAAGCAGAAACATTCTGTGAAAAGTAGCACAATACTATGTGCAAAAACGATTGTTAACTCACTCTAATTTCTGACAATTTGAGTCATTTTTCATAAGGCAATTCCAGAAGTTAAAGTTTCTCTCCTATCTTAGCAAATGATAGCGTGACGCAGTCTGTATTTTGACTGCAGTCTACAATAAACTTATTAAGACACGCATTTGATAAGAGGAATACGCATTAAAAACATACTATATGACAAAGTGCCTTACAAAAAAAATATTAACGTTTGTGATTTCAGAATTCTGCTGGCTTCAGGTGCAATCTGACCCAGCTTATTGATCCTGTTTCAGTCCTGCGGGATTAAGGGTCAAGAAGATGAACCTGAGGTATGGTTCGCACAGATTAGCAACTCTGCAGATTTTGTACATGTCATCCAAATTACAGGTCCTTGTTGAAGTGTAAATTCGCACTGGTTCCAGGTTCTTTAGCAGAAGACACACAGGTGGCAGTGCTTTCTAGATCCACTCTCCTTTGCTACCCCTTCACTGAGAGGCATTATATATTCTTCTCCCCTTTCCCCGCCCCAGCTGCTTGTGCTCAGGCATCTCTGTCCCCTTCAGTGGCAGCCAGTGCACCCATTTAGAAGTTGGCTAGAGGATGGAAGTGCAAGTGTGTAAACAGATAGAATGCCCTCAATAGCCTGTGAAGCACACATTCACACTGGGATATATTCTCTACTTGCTGTCATGCAGCCTGCTGTGAGCGACATGGTCACATACGGAGTGTTTTGTCCACAGTTCTCAGAAATCCTACAAGACATCCTTCAGCATAAGCAAAGGAAGGAGTACCTACTGGGTGCACCAAACATGCCCTAATGGTACTGGGAACAGACTGTTAGACGTGGTGTAGGTGTGCCCCTGTCTAGGCAGCTCCCTACACACTTGTCTGAAAATACTCTTGCGTTTTACTCACTTCAGGAAACTTCTGAGAAGTTGTAAAGTTTACCTTCTGAGTCCTCTTTCTGGTAAAAGGCTTTTTTTCCCCCAAGAAAATCTAGGTAAGTGTTTTCCAAATGTAACTAAGTGCACCTACAAAACTTTGATGAGGAAATATCTGTTCATGGCAGAAGGAAGTAGAGCAAATTCTATGTTATAAAGAATAACAATGATCAGAATATGCAAAGCGTATCCAGGAGGGCCATGCATCTGATGGCTGCCACACTGTGATTATCTGCAACAGCCACTTTAGAACTTGCGAAGCAGGGCCCACGTTTATCACAGGAGAACCGCGGTACTCAAAATCATCAATAACAACTGAGATGAGGACAAAAGGCTGCAGAGAAATTTTAAGCGAAAATTTTACACTAACAGGTAGCAAAGCTTCAGGCTTCCCAGATGCCGTGGCCGAATGAGTACCTGACCGGTCAGAGGAGTCCGTGCTCGACGGGGAGCTGGGGCAGGACGCTGCAGGCAAGCGAGGCGGCCGCGCTCCCAGCTCTGGCTCTGCACCCCCAAGTCTGCCCTGCTGCCACCGGCTATTTCACTCCCCAGTGAGTAAGTGCACCTCCGCCCCACACTCCTCTCTCCCTGCAGATGCCTCTGTTCCACAAACCTAGCTACCAAACCACTTTACTAGATAAATGTGCTGCTCTTCTTTCTCTTACCTCATGCTTTCGTACAGTTTTCCGAGCTCCCACCTCAGCGCGCACTGGGAGAGCCTCAAGTACCCGCAGGCTGCGAGCGGCGCGCGGAGGCACCCCCCGCACGAGCAGCCTCGAGCCGGGCACCGACCCGGCGAGCCGGAAGGGCCGTCGTCGCGACCTCGAAGAGGTGCTGCGGCGCGGCGGAGCCCTCCCGCGGGAGCCCGCGCCCCACGGCGAGCCTGCGGGGCTGGGGCAGCGCCTGCCCCGCTCCGGGCCGCGCAGCCCCGCCGGGGGCACGGGGGAGCAGCCCGCAACGCGCCCCCCTCCCCGCGACGCCTCACTCACCGGAGAGAAGGGGTTCGCGGCAACAGCTCAGCGCCAGCCCCGAGAAGGCCAGGAGGGCGGCGAGGGCGGGGGGCTCCATGGGCAGCGGCCCCGCGCCGCGCCGCGCCGCGCCGCGCCCCGGCGGCAGCCCCGCGCTCCGCGGGCAGAGGCGGTCGCGGCGGGCCGGGAAGAGCGCGAAGTGCGGGAAGCGGAGGCC
Source organism: Phalacrocorax carbo (assembly GCF_963921805.1). Classification (NCBI taxonomy): domain Eukaryota; kingdom Metazoa; phylum Chordata; class Aves; order Suliformes; family Phalacrocoracidae; genus Phalacrocorax; species Phalacrocorax carbo. The sequence goes on along the minus strand of NC_087527.1, from coordinate 6,376,618 downwards.
CTACAGCATGTGTCCTGTAACTGCGCCCCGGCGAGGTGCCGAGTGGCAGATGAGGGATCCTATTACCAGCCATGTGACAGGAAAGGATAGAGACCGACATCCCAACCTGCTGCAGCGCGGGACCGCACAGCCGCCGCTTTTACGTTTGACACCGCCGGGTTTGGGCTGCCCGTGCTCGCTCCGGGGCCAGCACGGGGGCGCGCCGGAGCCCCCCTCGCGGGCAGGGCCTCCCGCGGGGCAGCGCCCCGACGGCCCCCGCCGCCGCCCCCAACTCCTCCGACGGCCCCCGCCGCCGCCCCCAACTCCTCCGCCCCGGCAGCGCCCCGTGTCTACCCCCCCCCCCCGCCCCTTCCCACCCGGCTCTCCCCTCGGCCCGCACGCACCCACTCCCCCGCTGCGGCCGGGGAAGGGGCCGGGCCGGAGCCCCCCAGCCGTGGGGCCTCGCCGCGGGCTCTGCCTGCAGGCGGCCGCCGGCCCCGCGGGGGTCCCGGTGGGGGGGGGATTCTGCCAGCAGATGGGAGCGCGCAGGTGCAGCACGGCTCTCATGCCTTGACGGGAGGGGGGGCACGGGGACGGGGGGACGGGATACACGGACGGGGTGGGGGGGAACAAGAAAAGAACGCTACAAACTCCGCACTAGTCCCGTGCGGCTCCAGCCCGCGCACGGCCGCTCTGCGCGGGCGCGGTGCGGCCGCGGGGGCGCGCCCGAGGCGGCGGGGTGGCAGCGCCGCGGCTGCGGGCGTCGTTCGGAACACAGTGAGAGGGCACCCCCCGCCCCACAGGAGCGGCCGGGCGGTGGGGCCGCGGCGGGGCGGCCCGGGCACGGCGGGCGGCGGCAGAAACAGCGGCGGGCACGGCCGCCACGGGGGGCGGAGCTGGCGGGGGCGCGGCCGCGGGGGCGCGGGCAGGCAGAGACAGGCGCGTGGGCGCCCACGCACACCCAGAGACCCGACACACTCGCGGGCGGACAGGGACACGCGGGAACACAAGGACGCGCGCGCGCGCACCCACCCATTTGGACACGCGCGGCGCAGGGGGAGGCGCGCCCCCACCGTGATGCACCATGCGACGAGGCGAGCACAGGGACGCGGAGCGGCTGCGGGACCGCGGAGCCGAAAGCAAAGGAGCGGTGTTGCTCTCCGAGACTGGTGAATGCACGTGCAGAACGATAGCTTTTTTCTCCCCCCTTTTTTACCATCTACGTGCCGACAGCAAAGGGCAATAAAAATGTCAAGGTGGTACATTAAAAAGCTATTGCCTAAACTTCTGCACAAGCCTCTTAGCTGACCCGTGAGACGTTGTAGCAATGGCAGTGCTTCTCTGCTAAGAAACAACCAACCGGGGGGGGGGAAAACCAAACCAAAAACCCCCCAGCAAAACCCACATACAGCCAGGCACACTTGCTTTGTGAGGAACGGAAAGAGGGCAAACGTTCCCGTCCTTGAGCACCTTTACACCATTGCTATGTAATGGGGTGGCACCTTCAAACATCGAAAAGGGCGAGAGCACTCTTGCTGCTCTGAAAGAAGAAGCAACAAAATAAATTTTGAAGGCTTTAACTATTGTATCAATATGCACTACGCGATGTCTCACTCTTAGCGTGCAGAAACCTGCCATCATATAAATCGGTAAGGAAAAATGTGCTAGAATTTGCAGAAAAAGGATTACCTGCTAGCATGGCTTTACATGTATATTTTAATATCACAGCATAATAATGTGCCACATTCTTATTTCTTTGAGCTGAATTCCTAGTGAGTGTAGAATTTTTAAGCTGATGAAATATTGAAGAACAGCAGCAGTGTTCTGTTAGCTTGGTGTTATGCTTTTTTTTTTTTAAATAGTAAACAGGGAAACATTTAGTTCCTCCTAACCCATACAATACAGAAGTATGTTCAGTTATTTGGCTCACTGATCCTGAACTTTGGTTGCACAAGAGCACTGTGAGCAGACATAATTTTGTTGCCACTGAATGTGTGTGTGTGTGTACGTGTGTGCGCACACACGTGTGTGTATAAACTAGGGAATTACAGGTAGCTGTGATGGCAGAGTTACCAAGACTGACCAGAAGGAACAACTGGTGGTGGGTGTTTGTTTTTACCACTGCTTTCTTTATGATGGGCTAAGACAAATAATTCTGATTCATAGAAATTGACTGTGTTCTCAGATTAATGCACAAATTTTTCAGGAGGACCAGGGTTCTAATTCATTCCACATATTCCCTTCCCAGTTGGAGCCACTGTGGTGGGTTGACCCTGGCTGGACACCAGGTGCCCACCCAGCTGCTCGATCACTCCCCCTCCTCAGCTGGACAAGAGAGAGAAAATGCAATGAAAATACATGGGTTGAGATAAGGACAGGGAGAGATCATTCACCAATTACCATTACAGGCAAACCAGACTTGACTTGGGGAAATTAGCATAATTTATTAACAATCAAATCAGAGTAGGATAATGAGAAGTAAAACCAAATCTTAAAACCACTTTGCCCTTACCCCTCTTTTCTCCCTGGGCTCAACTTCACTCTTGATTTTCTCCATCTCCTCATGCCAAGTGGCACAGGGAGATGAGGAATGGGTGTTGTGGTCAGTTCATCACACATTGCCTGCCGCTCTGTCGTCCTCAGGGGGAGGACTCCTCACACTCTTCCCCTGCTCCAGCGTGGGGTCCCTCCTGCAGAGACAGTCCTCCACAAACTGCTCCAGTGTGGGTCCCTTCCCTGGGGTGCAGCCCTTCAGGAACAGACTGCTCCACGTGGGTCCCCTGTGGGGTCACAAGTCCTGCCAGCAAACTTGCTCCACCGTGGGCTTCCCACAGGGTCACAGCCTCCTTTGGGCATCCACCTGCTCCAGCGTGGGGTCTTCCACGGGCTGCACATGGATCTCTGCTCCACCGTTAACCTCCATGGGCTGCAGGGGACAGCCTGCCTCACCGTGGTCTTCCCCACGGGCTGCAGGGGAATCTGTGTTCCAGTGCCTGGAGCACCCCCTCCCCCTCCTTCTCCATGGACCTTGGTGTCTGCAGGGTTGCTTCTTTCACATCTTCTCACTCCTTCCTCTGGCTGCAATTGCACAGGTTTTTTCCCCCCCTTCTTAAACACGTTACCCGAGAGGCACTACCACATTCACTGAGGGGCTTGGCCTTGGCCAGCGGCAGGTCTGTCTCAGAGCCGGCTGGCATAGGCCTTATCAGACATAGGGGAACCTTCTAGCAGCTTCTCACAGAAGCCACCCCTGTAGTCCTGCCACGACCAAAACCTTGCCATGCAACCCAATACAACTACTGACATCAAGTGCTGCTAGCATTCCTTTACAAATCATTGTGCGTGCACGCAGCACTTCCTTGTGGTACATGCTGTCTAATAGCACATGTGACATTACTACTCTGTGATTTAATGACCCACAAAATTCTCCTCTCCAAGGACTGGGACCCCACTGTGTTACCTGTTCACCCAATTTCAATTCTATTTTATCTGGATTCTGTTCCTTAAGGACATGGGAACAGAGAAGGCTTACAAACTTTAATATTGTATTGATAATGAAGTTCACGAAATCAACCTGATATATCTCCAAAAGGCCCGTTCAGTCTTCCAGCACTCCTTGGCAAAATCACCTATGTTCGTTCTGCCGCCCTCTTTCTCCACTAATCAGTTGCGCACACAGCTGATATCTGTGTATACGCAAGTTACACATTTATTTAAAACTGTAGCATGCTGGCAATGGACAGCCAGTTCATTGCTGATGATCATTCCCAGTCTTCCTTCAAAGTTCTTTTTTTAACAAGATTTTTTCTCTCTGTTGTACAGAATTGTTTGTATTTCAGCTTACTCTATTCAAGATCACTTGTTCTCATTTTGTAATTTTCTGCTTGTGGTTTGTGGTCTCTCTTAACAAACAACAACAATGGCAACAGCAATGGCAGCTAATAAATAATGAATAATTTCATACTTTGTAATACATGGTCTGAGGCATTTGTTTCAATTTGTCTTGTTCCCATTATAATGTAAAATCTGTACTGCTTCAGTATTTAGGTTTCCTATACATTTGGTACATAGTTTGTCCTTGATTTTTGAAACAACCATGATTTTCTAGTAGTTTATGAATTAAAGACCTTAGAAAACCAGACCAAACTACCCGCAAAAATTAGCAATTCTTTCACTATCGAAAAGAGTTGCACAATGCAGAACTGACTTCACAAACCCTTTGGGATGTAGGCAAAAGCTAATGGTGATTTTGGTGGGGTTTTTTTGGTAAAAGGAAGCCAATGAAACACACTGTAATACAGCTAGATATTGAAAAATTACGCGTGTTGCAGTTTTTCAAGGAAAACATTGCAAGTTTTGCAAAACATTTTCAGTGCAGGTTAGAAGATGTTTTGTTTTGAAGATGGACTCTAACTGGACAGTTGAATAAAGATAGATTTAAAAAAAATAATTATAAGTTAACCTGGAAGGAAAGGTTTAATTTTCTGACTACTTTCCCTCCCTGTCCCCTAGCTGTAGCCTTTTAAAATGAACTCAGAACTGAAACAAAGATGCCACTTTGAGTCTATGTTTAGAGACTTGCCAAAATGTAAGACTGCGATAGTATCTTCAATATCCTTCCCTACTAAAAAAACCCCAACAATCTGCAAATCCAACCCTACTTGCCACTAGTCCACTTGACTGTGCATCTACTTTCACATCTATCTAAATCAGCCTTACGTGGCCCCAGAAAACACAAACGTTTCTCTGCTGACGGCTAGTGTAGTAGGCTGGGATTGTGTTCGCTTTGCTAGCTTTCAAGTAAAAGGAGAGAAATGCAGAGAAATAATGAACTCTCTTGATTTTGTCAGAACTCTGGTTCTGCTGGCAGAGATGTGACTGTTAGACAAAGCTAATGCCCGTAACCTTGAGAGTGATGCTTTCAGAAGCATTATCCTTTGCTTGTGATAGACAGTAGGCTGAGCCTGCTGTGATATAATCCCAGGAAGTTGGTTAGCATTTCCCATACAATTCAACACTCATTAGATTGAAAGCAGAAATCAAATGATCGCATACTATATGAAACCATTGTTTGTGTTTGGAAAGTCTGTCTTTGTTGCTGTGGACGATTTAATCCTCTGCTCTGCTTCTTCTGTATTTCATTAAAGACTCCTTTGGAATTTCATTGTTCAGATACAACTGGAACCTCTGAAAGAAGTTTCTGCTTGGCTTTGTGTCTTTGGAAGAAAATAAAGAGTTTTAAAAAAACATAAATGCTAGAGATGACTGTTAAAGTAGTTACCACAATGTCATAGCTTTGATCAAGGTGAGAAGAGTATTGGGTTAGGTGGACTAGTAATGTTGCACCATTTTCAAAGGTACCAGTTCTGTGTAATTCCGGTGCACGCCTCCCCCAAGGAACAACATCCCTCCCTTGTCATACACTACTGAGGATTCAAAAGAATTCAATTACCAAAAGTAGTGACTGAAGCACTCCTCCTATTTAAGCAACATTTGATGAAAATAAAGAATACCGAAGGTTTGCCGTTATGTCTGTGCAACAATCAATTTCTGTTTTCTAGTACAATGGTCTAAATTATAGGAGAAAAAGGAGAAACTGGGCAAATGTCACTGGTTTGAAAACACTGATAATGAAGGCTCAGGAAAGAAGGTTGGGTTTTGAGTACAAAAAATGCAGAGGGAAAAATTCTGAGTGAGCAGGGAATCTGGGATTCAGTGGTAAATTCTGGACCTTACATTGACTTTTTTTTTTAACCTAGGAGAAACATATCACCAAAATGTTAATAGATACTTGTGCAACTACCTAGCAACCCTTACACCTAACTGAGAGGGAAAAGCATAAACCAATTTGATTGCCTGCAATTTTTATTCTAAATACTGTGATTCCACCCCTGTAGTCATAGTGTGTTGTGACCATCATCCCCCCCTACCCCCCAATCTCTGCTCATAGAATCATGCGATTGTCTGAGAAACTTATGTTTTGCTTTTAGGATAGAAAGGTGGCTGGGGAAATCTTGAAAGTATAGCCCCTACTTGTTTTTCTGTTTGTTTGTCAAAGAGAAAAGAAATCCAAAAAGCACATAGCATTCAATGATTAGGGTTTTTGTATATTTCTATTGGCCTTGTGGCATTTGAAGATACTTCACTCTATCTTACTATGTAATTATGGTCCTAGCTGTGAACACCGAGAGCAGCTCCTTCTCTGGATGGTTGTCACAGCTGGGTGCAGAGGCCGAAGTTTTCAAAGACCTACAGTATGTAGGACTACTTCGTTCCTTTCTCATATAAAATATATGACTTGTCATAGAGTTATATTTACCCTGAGATCCAGTAGATGACAGACTTTCATGATTCAATAATTGTCTAATACGCCTTCCCTAGTTAAAATTCATCTGTTAAAAAATTTGTTACTGTTATACAAAGGACTGCATCCTCTATTGCTATGCAAATACATGGCCCTGCTGAGTGCTATGGACTTCATTAAACTCTCTCAAAGTTTTTTTCATAAATGATATGCTTTTGGTAGCATATGAAAATTCCCTAGAGATTTGCAAAATATACAAGAGTTTAGAAGGGTTGATGGCGTAATTCTTTTTTTTTTTTTTTAATTAATTTTTGATGCACAATGTTGAGTTTAGAATAGCGGTTCTGTAAGCTGCTCCCAAATGGGAGAAGTCTATGCAGCTGCATAGACTGCCTAAAGGTGGGAATATACTCAAAGATATGTAGAAAGTTACAGTATCATGCAATGCATTCCTTAGATGATACATCAAATTTACCTATTGGTATCATGAGCACACCTGTTCTGAAACAGAACACTGTTAATCAAGTAGCCTTATCACTCAACAAATAAATTATTTTTACCAAAAAGTTCTGTTCCTTCTCAATCAATCACATATTTGTATGTCCTGATAATACAATTCCAACTTTGCTTTCTAGTCTTCCAGCAGGACATAAGGACTATTCAGACTTGATGTTTTTCATAAAAAGATATTAGCAGGAAAATATCATGTTTGATTTCTTTGTGATTGAGAAAAATTATTTAAAAGATCATAACACTTGCTATTTCTTTAGAAGATTCACTTGTGTTTTCAGTTCAATTGAGTCTTACCTCTCTTTTCTACATAAGAATGTCAGGCGTGCCAGGACTGCAAGACTGACTATTCCAAATATAGAGCCAAGAAGAATTACTTCTTTGATATCTGAAAACAGGAAGACATTAATGCATTTCTTCATGTCTGTTTGAATGTAGTCACATGTGGCAATTTTAAAACTTGTATATACAGTGTTTATTTTACTGTTCTTTGTATTTATGGAACAAACTAGTAAAGAGAAGCAACTCACACAATTCCTACATTTGACAGTTAGGGCAGGTGACTGCAAAAGCTGTTCTAACACAAAGAAAGGATGGCCACTGGTTAATATGTAGCCAACGTCACGAATGTACAATATTTATGTAGAACTGCCAATCCCAACAGCAGACCATTTTTTCAATCCTTTTTCCATACAGTTTGATTGCTTTAAAAATTGCCCCTATTTTGGCATTAAAATTTTGAAACTGCTCCTGCTGCTTAACACTCTATGTGAAGCAAAGATGACTGTTCTGATGCAGGTACGGTGAATTGCATCAGACAGTATTAACACACTAAAAGTGTCAATTTAATTCTGTTTCTGCATAATAAGGACACACAAAAGATAGAAAGAAACCAGTTATGAAACAAATTTTGAATAACAAATCTTCTCCTGTTTTCTTATTCTACTAACGAGTTGCAGGTTACCAGTTCTGTCCTTTTCCTACCAACGTAGGACAGTGCTAGCAGGATGCTGTATGGCTGTGGTAAGCAACCGAAGCTAACAGTATCATGTAGGTACATTTTTCATGACACAACAGATTGGTAAAAGTTTAGGAGATGCAGCATCTGGAGTGAACTGTCTGGGAGAAACAATGCTTCCTGGATTGTGTATCCTTTAAGGAAAATACCTGCTGGAGTACCACCACTGAACAACTGCAAGTCCCAGTGTGAGCAACCCTTGTCCCAGGTTCAGTGTCAGAGGGTCAAAGAGAATTGTAGTCACTTGGCTCTGAGACACTGTGGTGTCCTAAGGTCAAAGTAGATTCAATGCTCTGCCCTTATTCTGCACCTAGTGATAGCACTGTATGCGTGTATAAGGGAGCACATAGTCTATGTAGAGATAGGTGAGCAATGGTGCGTCTGAGCTTTAATGCATCTGGGCTGTGTTTTGGCCAGCCCTTCCTTCCATCGCTTCGTCACGCCTGCAGGAAGAACTGCCCACAGCCCGGCACACAGTGATGGCAGGGTGATTTAACAGATACTTCTGTGATCCTAGAATAGATAATTTGGTTTCTAATTTGGTTTACTCTGAAGTTTAAGGAAACAAGTGAGATACATAATCTGTTTCACAGGCATTGGTCCTTCTTCCAGTAACTTCTATACAAGGCTCAAAAACTTCTGTTTGGCTTACACACACCTCACAGGCAGGTACCCTGTCTCTGCCAAGTGACGAGATCCCACTACCGGCCTCGGTAGTTTGGTCCACTAGTGATTTGCCTCTATTGTGAAATCTTTGTATTTAATTTATAAACTCAGGTTATATTTCTTGATTTTAATACGTTTTGCAGCCAGTCTCCTGGAAACGACAGGCAGACAACAATTCCGTAATAAGAAGACCTAATTTTTTTGGCATCCTCATCTTAAAAAAAGTGCAGAAGAATAATGAGATTTCTGACAACTTTCCAAAAAGAACTGTATTTACACAGAGTCTGAGCCTGGAAAATGAAACCTAAAAGTGGGAAGAGGAGAAGGGGGAAAAAAAAAAGAAAAACCCAAAAGACAGACAAAACCAAATTGCACTTAACACCACCAAATTATTGTCCATCACAATCAGACTGTATGTATATATATTGCTAAGGTTTTATAATATTTAGCTGTATTGTACTTCTGATTTCACTAGATTATCCTTTTTGCTTTTTCTGGATGGTTTCTTTTTCTTCCTCTATGTGATCTTCTGTGAAGCGAGGTTGCTGTGGTACTGGCAAGACTTGCAGTGGGATTGTAATTAGAAGCATAGCAAAATAATTATTAGCAGAGGATTTCCATGGAAACTCTAATTCAAGGAAGCAAAACTCAAAAGCAACAATATGCAGGCCCAACAGCATAATTTGTATTTGAAATTTCAAATACAGAAATGGATTTTGCAAAATGACTGGTATTCAGTTTTCTTGTTTCCATCTCTCATCCTGTCTAGTTTTCGCAGTCCTCATGCCTTTAACTGTTCCAGCTTTTGAAAAACAGAAGCGTATAGCCACTAAAAAAACCTCGGTGATTTGCAATACAGAACTTGAATGTGATGTGCCACAAAACTGCAGCAAGTGTAATGGGCACAGCACTGTAAAGAAGTACCTCTGGATGCTGAGAATAATAGAGGGCTGGGCCCTGTGTTCTTGATCAGCATGAAAGAAATAATTCGGAAAAGTGTGTTTTAATAGTTCATGCTGGAAGTAAAAATGTGACCACTAATCACAGTGGCTAGGTCAGTGGTCACCCATTCAGGCGCCCAGAAATTTGGAAGTGCTGTCCATTAATTATGTCAGCATTTTCCTGGCATCAGGAAGGCCCTCTGCCACAGGGCTTGATAAAATGAATGTTGGTGAAACAGCAGCATGCTGCTATGTGAAGAGGAAAACAGTGAAGAAAACTGATCTCAGTAACAACGATTTTGACAACATGAAGACCTTTTCTGTACTTATGTTGAATTCAGAATCAACACAAGTAAAACTGGCACTGGATTTCAATTGTGTCTTAGACTGGAGGAGGAAATGTATTCAGTGGAAAGCAAGTACTAGCTGTCCATGCTATAACAATGCTACAGGTTTAGATGTAAATGAGAAGAACTTCAGACTGTTTTGCCTACCAGCTCTGGAGAGACTTGGACCTGTCAATAAAACCTTGTCAGACAGACACTGATATCCAACAGCATATCTTATGACACAAAAGGAGGAACAAGGCTAGATATGAATGCCATTATTAGGGCACAGCAGTTAAAAAAAGAATGAAGACGTGTGTACGCAATTTGTATTTGATATTGTCTCAATCAGTCGTCAGTGTTGTCAGTATCCTGCTGCTATGGGCAGCATTGCCATGCTCCAACTTCTTGAGGCTTATAAAAATCATTTTTGGCTCACATTACAAATGAACTACAACCCCAAATATCAAATAGTAAGGAAGTTCTTTGTTACAATCAGATCAATACAATTCTTTCACACCTTGCTCTTTGTCATCTTTCAGAAAAACATGTGCTGAGAAACACTGCGGTTTTTGTTTGCTTGTCCATAAAGCTGCGGCACGTCTCCATCATCCTGAATGCAGTTAATATCTGTGTGTCTTCCAATTCCTTCCCTCCGATCTCTCAGGGCTGGCTTTTTGCCCCCCTTTCTCTAGTGTAAATGTCAGCATCCAGTTTGCTTATTGAGGCTGACTGGCTCCTATCCAGTATGTATGCGGTTGATGGCAGCAATGGAAAAATGTTCTTAGTTTTCAGCTTGGCAAAATGTTTTGCCACTGACTTTTTAAGATCTGGCCTTACTTTGTAAAGATTTCATTCTTCTCAGACTTTTGACAGATGGTCTATTATTACTGTGAACTATGAAGCATGCTAAATTATCTGCTGAACTTCTGAATCTCTCATATTTTCAACAGTTAACTAAAGTACTCCATATGCTCTGGCCTATCATATTAAACAGAAATGTTTTGAAATAACTCTAGTTTCACTCTTTCCAAAATAGCACCATTACTGAGATTGGCCCCTGTGAACACATTGGTTGGATATTGGTTACTAGCAATGGCTGGTCCAAGAAAACATTCCATAAACATTCACTCATCTATTTAAAATTAAGCAACATTCCCTGGTTGTATGTGCAAATGTTCAATAATTATTTTTTATACTAAAGTCCATAGTCTGCTGCCCAAACTCACTGTGGTTCACCTCACAAATATCACTAAATGTGCAGAACTGCATTGGACATGAACAAGCAGTTGGTGCAGGCCTGCAGAGGCTGATGAAATGTGTCAGCTGGCCAAGAATTCATTGCTGATGCACTTTCCACATTTCTTTGGAAGGTGCTCGGAATGGAGAATCTGTTGATATGAATTATTTGATGAGTACTTTTGGGAACAATTAACTCAGCATTAGAAGTTCTTCAACATGCCATGTGGTCTTGCATCACTCTCATGCTTTAAAACATTGCCATCTTGAGGACGTTTGGGGTGTAGTGGCATATGAATAAAACAAAGTTGAAACTGTTAGAAAATATTGTGTGGTTTCCTGTAAATTGTGGAGACAGCCTAACTGCTGCTAAATCCAACAATCCAAGGCTAATTGATAATCTAAAGTAGTGAAGCAAGAAGGGTAGTAAATTAATGTTATTTATACTAAATAGCATACATCATTCACAATAATTTTACAGCTGTAGAATAATACATTATGTTTTGAGACAACATAATCCTTTAGAACAAAAGAGTGGAAGCCTTCAACAAGCATGGGCTGTGTTTGCTTTCAAATCACAGAATCACAGAATGGTTGAGGTGGGAAGGGACCTCTGGAGGTCATCTTGTCCAACTCCCTCATTCAAGCAGGGCCACCCAGCATCAGTTGCCCAGGACCATGTCCAGATGGTGTTTAAAAATCTCCGGACAGGGAGAGTCTACAACCTCTCTGGCAATCTGTGCCAGGGCTTTATCACACTCACAGTAAAAAAGTGTTTCCTGATGTTCAGAGGGAACCTCCTGTGTTTCAGACTGTGACCATTGCCTCTGATCCTGCCTCTGGGCATGACTGAAAAGGGCCTGAGTCTGTCCTCTTTTCACCCTCCCTTCAGGTATTTGTACACATTGATAAGATCTGTGACCCCCAAAAACCTTCTCTCTTCCAGACTGAACAGCTCCCAGCTCTCTCAGCCTTTCCTCATACAAGAAATGCACCAGTCCCCTGATCATTTTCATGACCCTTCGTTGGACTTTCTCCAGCATGTCCACATCTTTCTTGTGCTGAGGAACGCAGCGCTAGACACAGCACTGCAGGTGTGACCTCACCAGTGCTGAGCAGAGGGGAAGGATCACCTCCCTCAACCTGCTGGCATACTTTGCCTAACGCAGCCTGGGGCACCACGAATCACAGAATCAGAATCACAGCATGGTAGGAATTGGAAGGGACCTCTGGAGATCACCCTGTCCCACCCTCTGCTGGAGCAGGCACCCCCAGAGCAGGGGCACAGGACCACATCCAGGCGGGGTGTGAATGTCTCCAGGGAAGGGACCCCACAGCCTCTCTGGGCAGCCTGTGCCCCTGCTCTGGCACCCGCACAGGGAAGGAGATTTTTCTCATGTTTAGCTGGAACTTCCTGTGTTCCAATTTGTGCCCGTTGCCCCTTGGCCTGTCGTTGGGCACTATTGAACAGAGTCTAGTCCCATCCCCCTGACACCCACCCTTCAGATATTTATAAGCATTGATAAGATCCCCGCTCAGTTTTCTCCTCTCCAGGCTGAACAAACCCAGGTCTCTCAGCCTTTCCTCATAAGGGAGATGCTTCGGTCCCCTGATCGTCTTCGTAGCTCTCCGCTGGACTTGCTCGAGCAGTTCCCTGTGCTTCTTCAACTGGGGAGCCACAAGTGGACGCAGCACTCCAGATGTGACCTCACTACGGCAGAGTAGAGGGGGAGGATAACCTCCCTTGCCCTGCTGACCACACTCCTTCTAATGCACCCCAGGACACCGTTGGCCTTCTTGGCCCCAAGGGCACGGTGCTGGCTCAGGGTCAGGTTGCTGCCCACCGGCACTCTCAGGTCCTTCTCAGCAGAGCTGCTTTCCAGTAGATCAGCCCCCAGCCTGTGCTGGTGCGGGGGGATGTTCCTCCCCAGGTGCAGGACCTTACACTTGCTTTTGTTGAATTTCATGAGGTTCCCCTCGGCCCAGCTCTCCAGCCTGTCCAGGTCTCGTTGGGTGGCTGCACAACCTTCAAGCGTATCAGCCCCTCCTCCCAGCTCGGTATTGTCAGCGAACTTGCTGAGGTTACACTCTTTCCCTTCGTCCAGGTCATTGCTGAATATATTGAACAGGACTGGCCCCAGCACAGACCCCTGGGGAACACCACTAGTCATGGGCCTCAACCAGGCTCTGCCGTATTGATCACAACCTTCTGATCTCTGTTGTTCAGCCAGTTCTCTGTTCACCTCACTGTCCTCTCATCCAGCCCACACTTCCTTAGCTTGTCTGTGAGGATGTTATGGGAGACAGTGTACAATGCCTTACTGAAGTCAAGATAAACAACATCCTCTGCTCTCCCTTCATCAACCCAGCCAGTCACACCATCACAGAAGGCTATCAGGTTGGTCAGACATGATCTCCCCTTGGTGCATCCACGTTGACTACTTCTGATAACCTGCTTTTCCTCTACATGCCTGGAGATGACCCCCAGGATGAACTGCTCCATCACCTTTCCAGGGATGGAGGTGAGGCTGACTGGCCTGTAGTTTACTAAGTCCTCCTTCTTGCCCTTTTTGAAGACTGGAGTGACATTTGCTTTCCTCCAGTCCTTGGGCACCCTCTTGTTATCCTTGACATCCCTTGCCAGATTAATTCCAAGCGAACCTTGGCCTTCCTCGTTGCATCTCTGCATACCCTGACAACACTCCTATATTCCTCCTAAGTTGCCAGTCCTTTCTCCGCATACAGTGAACCTCCCTCTTCCATTGGAGTTTCTCTAGAAGCTCTTTGGTCATCCATGCAGGTCTCCTGTCTCCTTTGCTTGACTTATTCTTCCTAGGGATGCACTGATCTTGAGCTCGGAGGAAGTGGTCCTTGAATACTCACCAGCTCTCTTGGAACCACCTGCTTTCTAAAGCCCTAGCCCATGTGTTAAGGGACTAGAAACTTGTCTCAAAATTGTTGGCAGGACAGTTTAACCACCATGGCAACCAAGCAGGACAGTTTAACCACCATAACCTCATCACCATGGCAACCAGGACAGTTTGACCCGACAGGAACACATATGCATCCTGTTGCCTCAGAGCAAATAGCCCTAGTCCTCTGCGCTTGTGCCTGAGCCCAGGGCTGGCTGACCATATATGGGGGGCTAGGACCCTCTAGTGACGGTACTGGGCATGTGTACCCATCGCTGAATGGGAGGTGTGGGTATGCAAAACAATTCTGAGAACAATGTTATAAAAGATGAAACCAGTGGAGATCAGCAGAAAGGGAAGAGGGAAGAAGAAAGAAGAACATTCTTTCACCGGATTCAAAGATACATCAGACTGAGGAGACGCCACAGATCTGTGGTGGTAGCTATCGGACTCTCTCCCTTTCTCACTCTTTTTTCTCTCTCTCTCCCCCTTTCCCACTCTTTTCTCTCTTTCTCTCCTTTTCTCTTGCGTGTTTGTTGTTGGCCAAATAAAGTGACTTGGCACTTGACTCTCTTTTGAGTCTTAATTCTGTTTCCGAGAATGTAAAAGGGTTGTCCACTCAAGAACCACGCCTACCTTTCAGTTCCTTTCAGCCAAACCTATAGAAAGCAAAGCATGAAGCCCTAAACCCTTAGAAAGAGTAGATACATTAAATAATAGAAAAAAACCCACACCATAAACCACCTGTTATCTAGATTTGAATATTAGTCTTTCTAGAAACCCAGGGATCTCATGTGCAATGTCTTCCCAAGTAAGAGAAGTTGCTTTTGTCGAGGGCCATCATTGTATACTGAGAGTGCCTTGTTTGTGATTATGATTTCTATGTCAATTTGTAACATTTAAAAGGAAACAGACCTGTTCTCAGGATACAACTGGGTGTGTCTCCGGACCAGGCCCCCGTCGCTCGACAAATTCTTTCCTTTGACCCAGTGAGTTCATAGTCCTGATTGCAGATGAAACTGATGGTTGAGCCCAGCAGGTAGTTAGTTCCATTCTTTCTTCCGTTGGCTGGATGATCCAGCCAGCCACAAGAGATCACTAGTAAAAGAGACATATCTGGTTAAAGTATTTTGGATTTGGACTAGCAAATCTCCATCACAATGACTCAAATGGTATTTTGGTGGCAACTCATGGAAAGTCAAAGTTTTTTAGGCTAACTGAAAGACAATACTTTCTGTTTTATTTTTATTTTTTCATTTTTAAGTCCAAGGAAGACAGGTGAAGGCATAGAAAATGAAGATAAGGATTCTACACTGAGGTATAGTAGTGGAAGAATTGGAAAGAAATTTATTTTGTCTTTGTCTAAGTATCCTACTAGTGCAGTTTTCCTGGTGCAAGGACAGTTCCTCGCAATAACAGTGTTTACAGCTGCGTGAACCTACAGTTACGCAAAGCCTCCTCGATCAGTATTAACTATTTAGATCCCCTGCAGAAAGAACCGTATGCAGAAAAACTGGTGGATGCTTTGTGGAATATATCACCTGGCTTCAGATTTTCTACCAGCAGCTTGTGGTTCTCATGAGATAGTCTTGTGGAATTTCCCACTTGAAGGCTTCTTGTTGTCAGGACATCAAATCTGCAGAATGGGTCAGAGTCACAGAGCGAGACCATCTCTTTCACCAGGGGATCAGCAGGGTCTTCATAAGGAAAGAACACGGGCAGGAAGGAAGCATTGTGCTTTTCCCGATAAAAGAAATTGTTCAGTAATAATTCTGTGTCATAGGTAAAGAGAGAAGTTCCATTTTCAATGGCCCCTTGGGAGACGGAGAAAGAAAGAGAGAGAGATTCGTATGTAACATTGTCTCAGACCTATATCACCTTATTATACCAATTCAAGTGCTTATTTACATAAACACAGCTAGAGCTGGAAGAAATCTACGAAGCCCTACAGCTTCCTTCCACTCAAGATTATTTTCCTTTTCACATGCAGCATCTTAACTTAGCACTAAAGTTAGTGTTGGGTTAACCTGGTGTTTGATCAATTGCTTAAAATTGGATCCAAATAATTGTGTAGCTATGATTTTACACAAAGATGGGTTTAGAAGCCTGCTGACAAAATGGTGATAAAGAAGTACCTCAGACAGATCTAGCTAAACCAAACATTGCAAGCAACACAAATCCTGATCCTGCGTGTCCCTAAATTTAACATGTCTGCATGGCCCTACTTTTTGCTTTCGCTCTGCTAAATTAGAAACTTCCTGAAGCAGGAGCAGTGAGACTTTTCAGTATGATCTGAATCCTCGAGTACAGCTACACTGTGCTTGATACAGAGATCAGCTGGTAGCCAGAGGGTATTTTGCAACACATTTCTGGCCTGTCTCCTAACCTGATGTCAGGAGGAATGCTGTCTAATGCTGCAGGCTAGATATAGCAGCCTAATCATTTTCATTAAATGAAAGCAGCCATTCTTCTACACACACCAACCCACATCCTCCTTTTTAAAGGGACAGTTATTAAATTGTGATTTAATAAATGACTTTTTAAATTGTCAGCATGGTACTTGATGGAAACATTGCTAATATTCTGGAAAAAGATAGCTGACCCTTGCTACTGCTATACTTCTGTAACACTTTAGTGTGGTGATGCTGCATTCAGCTGACCTAGTAGATGGAATTCTGAAAGTGTAAACTCTGAAATATGAGCTCTGGCTCTTGATGGAACAAAGTGCAGGACGCTCCATCATGGTTCCATCTTCAATCATTTGGCTAGGTACGTTATCCACTCAGGTAGAGGACATGCTTCTCTTACTCCCTTCTTTTCCTCCATTACAGGTTGCTTAGCACAGACTTCATTTGCTAGTCTGTAAATCACAAGCCGTTTTGAATTTGTAAGGAAAACATAATAATAGACTAGAGAAATGACTTACAGTCAGCTCCAAACTCAAACACCTGCTGGGGACTTGCATGAACCGACATGGTGGTTTTATTCTTGAAGGTATACTCATCCTCTATATTGCCATTCATTACCCCAAAAAGACCCTGTGTGTGATTCATAAACTTCTCTGGGAGCAGAACTGTCAAGCTCAGAAATCCTCCACTTCCCCTTATTTCCACTCCAGACCCAGAAGAGAACATCACTGTGATGTTCTGATCAGCTCCAGAATGGAGAAAGAGACCTATAACAATGAGAGGGAGAGGACAAAAGAGCTAATTATCTATAGTGAACAGATTGTCGTGCAATTAGTTTTAACCATTTTTCATAAAGCTTTTCCTCCCTTCCACTCTGGGCTACATTCTGAGAAGCATTTAAATGGAGGTCACACCTTCATACCTACAACTGCGGTAAGATGGCTACAACAAAGTAGTAGCAAAAAAAGGCCTACAGTTGATATCAGCAGCACTGCCTTCTGACAGTGTCCCAGAGCAGAAGCTTTAAGATATGAGATGATTACATCAGAGAGTGGCTGTGAGCTGGAAGCTCTCAGTGGTCACAGGCTTCTGCTGCTTCTTGATTGTCTTGTTAAGACCTCCCTAATACAGCTTCTTCTCCAAACCCCGTCACTCTCCCTTCTATTTTTTTTTCTTCTTGGATCTCTCTGCTTCTGCAGCTCCTTATCAATGTAGCCTTCCCTCTGCTCTTCATCATATTTTCCAGCCATTTGAGGAATACTAATTTCTAGCCACAGAAAACTTCCTCTGCTGAATAAGAGGCTTACTGTTAAAATTCTGGTAATGTTTAGAGTATTTGTCAAATTATTATAAAGACTAACCAAATGATCACACCCCTGGAGGGAAAAAATTCAACTTTCAATAATCTTTTTGGCAGAAGAATAGAAGAATAACATATGCCCAATCAAGAGAGCTCCTGATAGGTGAATGTAAAATTCAACTGTATTTTAGTATATATTTTGGTTGTATTTTACTATTTTCATTTTGCTTGGTAGGTTTCATTGCATTAGATGCAGTAAGCTCAGCAGAATGTGGAGCAAGGAGTTTTTAATTCCATTCACCCTCCATGGGGTGAGAAGGAAAACCATTGCTCTACAAGCCACTGAAAGAGGACATAGAAAATGTGGGCATTGAATCCACATATTAAAACACTTCACTGTCATTGCCAGGGTTGCATGCCATCCCTTCATACTCTGCTCTCATCCCGGAAAGTTCAGGCAAGCACCAGGCATTGGTAAAGGTTGTCATTTATGTTATTTGGACATTCTGGGAGAGGAGAACGTGCCACAGACGTGCCTATTGGCAAATCAGATTACTCGGCCTCTTCCTGGACACAGCATAGGTGCTTCCAGTTACAGCTAGGCTAACTGCCAGTAATGCTGATGAGAAGCAGGGAGGTTGCAGGTTCTGATGGGCTCACCTGAACCATGACTCCCTGCTACATGTCTCCATGGGAACACATCTAGCCACAGTGTGCTTCTCTGTAGCACGCTTGATCTGTGGCTATTTGGAAGGAGATGTGTAGTCCATAATTCTGGTGGCTATATTCCTGCCCATATTGTAGCTGTCATCAGTCTCAAAGGCCAGAGGGATCTATGCACTGGGCTAGTACAAAGACAGTGCCAGGTAGGCAAATTGGATGGAAAGGGCATTCTCCCCTGTGCTCTCAATTTTATTTCTTTCACTAAGGCCTATACCAACTGTGCACTACCACTGATTCTGCCTCAGTCTGACAGCAACTGAACTGAAGAAAGTAATGTAATAATAAAATAAATTCTAATAAGCCGAAACATTTCCTGTCCTTTATTTTACTCCTTACATAATTTCTGGAGTGACCTGCAGCCTGTTTTGCAAAGGGACACTGAAAAGAGAGTTGAAACACATGCATCTAGAGATATTTTAAACTATACATGGGCTCCATTGGAATACAATAGCTTACAAGGCTGATATTTGTAACTAACCTTTCAGGTCCATCCAGCGTTGCTCAGAGAAGCTGATGACTTTCTGGTTCAACAGGACCTCCAGATTCAAATCCTCCGAGTAGCGTACTTCAATCACATCAGAGTTGTTCTCCTGCATGGCCACTGCAGACAAGCCTGTCACCTGAGCCCCAGTTCCTTCCAAATGAAAAAACAACAACCCAGAATACCAAACATGACATAAAGTAAATATGGAAGGTTATAATGATACGGACAAAAAAACCCCACCAGATATGTCCTTAGAATAATTAAATATGATTATTTATATCTGAGGGAATTGCTAAGCATAGAAGTCACATAAAACCCCACAGTGTAAGTCTCATACCAGTATAGTATATTGAAAGTAGACTGTTTAATGCTAAAAAAGTCTGGAAATTCTAAATCCTTCATCCCAGTGGCAGTGGCTGAGCTATGTAAGACCGGTTGATCTTCTTCTTGCACATTTGGCCCTACAAGTAAGGCTTGGAAAACAAAAATAATTTTCAGGGAGGGTATGACAGAAAAAGGAAACAGAGTGAACAAAAATTTAAGAAAGCAGTCTTCAGAATGAACTGCTCAGTGGCTCATGGCACTTCTACCACAAACACTGTAAAATCTATCAAGGGCAAAATATTTCCTTGTTAATCTCCATTGTATCCAATGTGATATTCAGTATAAGCATTCATGTCTAGATGGGTGCTGAAACACACAGGCAATTTTTAGTCCATCCTTATAATTCCACCAGAAGTACCAAATCCTTGAAGTGCATCCCTGAGGCCAACTGGAACATTCTTTCCTAAGGCAAGCCTGCTCTTTTATGCACCATAAAATAGCACTAGATATAGGAAAAGCATAAACAAAAGTATCTGACATTACACTTTTCAGGTTGTCATGAGAAGCATGATCCCATTCTGCTGCTTCATACTCTATTTTTCCCTCATTTAAAAAATGCAGGTGTGTGAGAATCTCATTCTTACAGGTTGGTGTGCAATCTGCCCATTCAAATCAGGACGGCCACAGGTACCTCCAGAAATCTTCTGCCCTAGGTTTCATTTTACAAACTAGACAAAAGACCAGGACAATCAGTCCCTGTGAATAAAAGAAAGACCCCCTTAACCAGCTTCCCACCAGATATTCTGTACTTTTCTGCTAGCTTGAGGTGATCAGAAAGAATTCTTTCACCATCCAAAGTATGTTTTCTCAGCTCCTTCTGGGACATTTTTGCTCTGTCAACACATGCATGCATGCATATACACCTAACAGACAAAGAAAGTAAAGCAGGGCATACGCTTACCTGCTTTCTATTAATTTTGAACTACAATACTAGCAAAATGCATCAGCTGGGAGCTACAGCTGTTGACTGATTCCTAGAACTGACCTTATGTTTCCTTATAGATGGGAATGGGCATGAAGAGAAATGAGGATTGTTTTCTTGAGCTCTTAAACACAACAGAAACCCTTACATTTCCATTACTCATACCCAATAAAAGTAGCAAATAATCTTTGAATAGGAAGGTATTTTTTTCCTGAACATTTTGTTTGTCTTCTGATTAGCTTCAAATCGTTGACCTTTCACAAACTGCCAAAAAAGAAGACTAGAAAAGACAGGAGAAATGCTGTAAAGTGCAAATCAAGCAACCTCAGAAGCTGTTATTTGTCATCACTGCTTCCTCTCTTACCAGCTTACCATTGGGAAAGTGTACCTGCTGTGTCCTCCCTTGCACTCTTAGGGATGTGAGATCAGACTCTACCAATGTGTACTCTCCTTGCCCTTTGAAGGTGAAGTGCAGACCATCAAATGTGAGGAAGTGAGGATCCCCAAAAGCAGATGCTGTTTTTAAAAGAAAAAAGAGAAATAAGAACAAGCAAAACTGTAACCCATTACTCCTCCTCTTAGGGTCACAAGAAAAAAAATCTTATTGTGGTGATCCAAAGAATGGCATTTCAACAAAGAAAAAAATGTGAGGCTGATTCATGGTAAATGTGACATGAGGAACAGCCACGACCACCAGCCACTGTGGGAACTGTGAGAAATGTCATTCCAGTTACTCTCATCTTTATCGGCCAACATTTAGGGCTGCACTTTAAAAGGCTGTTATGGGCAGCAACATTTACTTGGTAGATGCCCTTCCAGAATCCTCAGGCTAGAAGCCTCATTCGCATGCAATATATGGGAAGATTTGGACATGAACACAGGGCTACTCCAGAAACAGCTCACCAGGGAGCTTCCAAATGTAGCTGGAAGTGAAGGTCAGAGAAATGGGATGGGGCTCTGAAGTATCATCTGATCTGATCTGATCTGATCATCTGAATCCTCAGCCCCAAACCATCTCCAGAGTTCAGCAGATATTCTTGGTTTTGCCTTTTTAGATCAGTAAGAGGTCAGAAGGCCCCTCTCCCCTCCAGCAAAAAAAGTTGAAGTTGCGTCATCTTATCTGAGGTATGACTCTCAAAGACTAAGGACATCCATGTGACAGGTAGGTTGTTAACTGCTTGATTGTTAAGTATTTTGGGATCATTGTCTCTCTCAATCTTTTTCTAGAGAAAGAGTCCCCTCCATGAACCAGGTTCATTAGACCAAGGGAAAGAAGGCCTTATTTTTTTCTCCTCAGAAGTTAGTGCATTCACTTGGAATTTTCAGACCAAAATGCACATAGCAAACAAACACTCACAACAGAAAATCACAGTGAAAAAGGCCCGCCCCCTGAGTGGCAGGTTCAAGTAACTTCTCCACATTGGGCAGTTGTGGTGTTTAAGCCCAGCATCCCATGTTCCAGGACAGTTCTGTAAGTTCCAAGTGACTTTTTTTGTTTGAGATTATTTTGCACCGCATCCATCTTTAGCATGCTCTGAGAAGCTTTTAGCATTAAGATCTTTGCAGAGGGTTCTGTGGCATTTGAGGGTTTGTTTTCTCAGATGCTTAGGCTTGCACAAGGTTAATGAACACTCTCCTGGCTGTGTGGTAGCACAGGCGGTTTGGCATATAGTTTCTAGGAGAAAGACAAGCATCTGCAGTGCTTAGTGAGAGCTGCATGATGGATTTTTGTCATGTTTGAGAGATGGATGTAATGGCATAAGTACTTTTGGGAATCTTTTTGCAAGACCATGTGCTTCACATGCCTCATCAACATGTCTTTGCTTGAGAGGCATGTTGTAGCCTTTCTTCCCCTAGTGGAACTGTCAGGGCCCTGAGCACACTCATAGACCTTAATTACACTAAGCAGTTTCACTGGGCCCTCTACCTTTACCCTCTGTCCATGGACTCTATCTAAACTCAGGCCCAGGCCTTCAGTCACTGTCTGAGCTATGTCATAGGTGTACCTGTCTTCGTCTCCAACACAGCCATGCCTGCGGTTGGCCATGAACCCTACTGATCTGCACACAGACCTGCAACTGACTTTCTGGCTTGTCCTTGGACATGCCTTTTCAGTATGGACTCACCTGACGATTGCTGGACTGTGTCTCACCCTGGTTACCATCACTGGACCAGACTGTTGACCCTGGTTGGCAGAATGACATCTCAGCTTTCCTTTGGACCTGCCTTGTCACCACAAACTGATGTGGAGATCTGGACTTTAGGCTGACTGCTGCTGCCATCACCGTGTCTGCCCTGCTCGCCTCGCTCAGGACTAGGCCATGGGCTGGCAAGGATCTTGCCCTTCCAACCTTATTATCACACTTGGCTCGCAGCTTCCTACTCCTTTGTTGCTTCCAGACAGGAAAATTTTATGGGGGAGATGAGGAAAGACTTTCACTCTCTGCCATTGCTAGTCCTTGGAGAACCTTGTGCCGTGTCACATCACGTCCCAGCTACCTCCTTCAGCGCCCTCTGCAGTTTTCTCCTTTTTTTGCCTGAAGTAAACCACTGCCTCTTTGCACTTTCCTTCTTTATGGGAGCTCAAAATCCTGCTGGACACCTCAGCACCCCAGTAGCATAGATTAAGGCAAGACATGTGGCAGCAATAGAGATATGGTAAGACTTGAGGACTACTTAAAAGCAAGGCGCAGGAACAGTAGACACACTTGTAAATGGTAGAACTTCCATATTTGATATTAATATAATTTTTCAGCATGACAACTTTTCTAGCTACTGCCAAGCTGCCATTAATGATCCCTAACCATCTTCTTTGTGAGAAAGTGCCCCTTGATGTTTGAAAGTCATGGACATTGACTAGTGACCTTCAGCTATTTAGGTTCCAGGGGTTAATGAGATACTCAATAGCAGAAAATCTTGCAGGACAATTAAAAACCACATACAGATTTTGCCACTGATAGATCAATGGAAACCCTCCATGGAAATTTTCCACAGGAGATTGTACCCTCACCATTGTCAACAGACATACATACATATATAAATATTCTAAAAACCAACACTATCAAAAAGCTATACGCCATAATGGAATTCTGAAGCACTTACCAGCTCGAGGTGGGCGATATGTCCTGCAGTCACTGGAGGACCGCCTTTTCATATAGACATGACAATTATCAGACCACAGGCAGCAGTAATAGAAGCTGATGACATCATAAAGCCAATGGGAAAAACCAGGTATCCGGGGAGGCTTCCTGAAAGGTGGTGAACCCCAGTCATGGCCTCGGTCAGGTGTGCTGCCTCCTGTGGAGTCATGTGTGAGGATTTGGGTCCCTGTAGAGTCATAGCAACACTGCTGTCCTGCCGCGTACTGGGGACTGGTTGAGAAAAGCAGTGAGAAGAAAGTAATAATTCAGCTCTATGAAGTCCATTTGTATTTAGAGGTTACCTATTGCTTTCTTATGGATATAACTAAGTGGTTTGGTTGCCAAACTTTATATGATGTCTAGAGATGATACCTCCCAGTTAGACTTCACACCCTGCCCCCACCACCCTGTTCTTATAAATTAGACCAGATTAGGGACAGGGAAGGAGGGGTTTTTAACCAAGTCAGTAAGGAAGTGCTGTAGGCCTTATAGGTACATGAACATAGCACTTTTAAAAATTGTTCTGACGGAGTGCAAAGAATAACTTGTTGAACTTAAGTAGACAACACAAGAAAGACTTAATTAGGCCTAATCAAATCTCCTTTAGACATTAGGGCTTGTGTAGGTATCCTAAGGTTTAGCACAGTGCAATTAATTGTTTATTAAATCTAAGGCCTTAATTTCACGTCAGCAATGAGGGCCAACACATGAATAAGAGGGAATCAATGGTTGCTATGAACCTGAGACTTGGCAGTCCAAAGACCTTTGTGACTTTTGTGATGCTGTTATTTCTGAGGTGGAACAAGTAATAAAAAATATGTAGTTTTAAAAAATTTTCTTTACCTGGCTTGAATGGCTCTTACACAATGCACAGCACCAGGATGATAAGTACACACGCTCCCCTTTTCAATGTCACAGCCATAATCTGTCTGGAAAAGATCAACGTTCACACTTAACAGGGTTCTTTCCCCATTGTCCTTTCTATTTTTATGTCCTCTCCCCACCCTTTGCCCCTGGTGTATATGTAAAGTCTAAATGAACTGGTTGTGGTTGTGTGTTGAGTAGCATGGAATGATAGGAAAAACAGTGAATTTAATACTGAAGTGATTGGAGCAACATGTTAGTCTAACCCTAGCAGTTTGCAGTCTATTACACCAGACTTTGAAGAACATATGCAGCTAATAGGGAATTCAACTATAAGTGTATAACAAACACAGATCATGCCAGGATACACTTAACTTTTGTCCTATGTTCTTAGACAGCGGCAGTGTAGTAGATCTGATTTTTTTTTCTTCATATGCTTTTAACTGCATAATTTAAAATACACATCATGTTTGGAGCTTCATTACCAAGAAAGGATAGTAAAAAAATTACCTAACTTTTAAAAAAAATGTTCATAAACACACTGCCACCATTTGATATCATAAAGAGAAGAGGAAGTTACCCTATCTGGTCTTCAAATAAGTGCAGTAAGTGAAAGCATAGACTAAATGGCAATTGATTTCTTAGTTTTTGTCAGTTCCTTGTTAATAGTGAAGCTGAGAAGGAGGAATGAAGCAGGAGACAGGAAAAAATGGATTACAGCTGTGGAACTGAGCTCTAAAGTACAAGGCAGAAGGGTTTGCAGCAAATTATGATATACTAGGCAGAGGTGTGGCCTGCTTCTTCTGGCATGTGATATTGCCTACAAACACAGACTGACATCTTGTAGAATCTTGAAGAAGTCATCCCTGCTCCCAACACCATAGAGCTCACTGCCCTCTCTGAGTGTTTTCTATCTACCACTGGAACTACTACCTTAATTCCCTGTTTGAAAGTGATTTCCATCTGCTGGCCTACAGGCACTTTTTTTATTCATACTACCTGGATAAGCTGTATCTGCCTCTGCCATTTGACATGGTACTTGTGCAAATTTAAATATAGTTTCATTTCTTTGTAATGACTTTTAGAGAGGGAACAGGGGTCTGGGGGGAGTATAGCATTCCCTAAGCTTCTACTTGGAACCATAATAAGCCAAAGAGATTGATTAATAACTTACATGGAACCTGCCGGTGTCAGCTCTTGCCTGTGCCAAGGTGCAAGGGCAATCTATAATTTCTTCCATAAAGTTTGGAAGCTTCTCCTCCTTTTTGTCCCATTCTATACATTTTGCAGTTGCCCATGCATTTGGGTCATTTCTGAAGTCTTTCCCAAGGTGCCAAGCCAATGCATGCTCTGAGCTCCAGATTGATGGAATGTTGCTGGAAAAAAAAAACAAGAACCAAAAAATAGATCTGATGGTAGCTGAACAAGCAGTGTTTTGGCAGTAACACTGTCTTAATCACTAACTATAGCTGCAGAGAATCTTTCAACTTGTGAGTTGTTATTTCATTACGAAGGCCACTGCTTTCTTCTTCCTGCAAAATGTTACAGCAAATCAAAATTTTCCCAAGTTAGAAGGTGACATGACAGCACATAGCAAATACGCAATAATCAGAATATATTTTAGCATTTTTGATTCTGGCTTACATGGATCTTTTTAGAGACAGGTTTTCTATTCATGCCTTTTCACATGGCAGTTCCTTTTAGGCCAGAATGAAGAATGTCTGGATTCTCTAAGAAAACCTAACCCTGTGCGCCAGCAGTATCAGGCCTGATGGCAATAGGTGGGGAGAAACCATTCAGAATCCCTGAAGTGTTCCAAAGCTACTTCGGTCTCCCCCCATGAAAAAATATCATGCATGAAGTATAATAAAAAAACCCTCTATAAAAAGAAAAGGCTACCCTTCTGTGGGTAGTGACACCTAAACGCTAAAAATGGTTCTGATGTATTAGTAATATGTTCTGACACTGAAGAGGTGGCATTTATATATTCACAGGGGCTACACCATCTACATAAAGAACTGCAGATGTGGAAGAATTATGAAGGAACACCTATCCAAGCTCAGACTATGTATGGAGGACTTACAGTGGTAAATCTCCAAAAATCATAGGAAAATATACAATGAACTGAAAGGAAGTGAGCATAAAATTCGTAGGAATGCAAAGGCCTGCATACAAAATAGAAAAAAATTAAATGCAGAAGGCGGCCTGTGGCTGCAGTGACAGAAGTTCCACAATTAGGGCCTCCTCCATGGTTGTGACAGAAGAAATCAGCAGTTCCTAGTTTGCCCAGGGTACTGGGTTTGAATGGGGTGCAGTAAGCTTCTTCATAGCAGCCCAAATGGTACCATGTTTAAGATTTGTGACCAAAACAGTGCTGGTAACACACCAACGATTTAGCTATTGCCGAGCAGTGCTTGCGCGTTGTCAAGGCCGCCTCTGTTTCTCACACTGACCCCCAGGGGGTAGGATAGGGGTTGGCAACAGGCTAGGATGGAACACAGTCGTGACAGCCAGCCCAAATTGACCAAAGGTGCATTCCATGCCATAGACCATCATGCTCAGCAATAAAACTTCTGGGGAGTTTTTCCAGAGCACCCGTTACTGGGTGACTGACTGTGCACCTGTCTGCTTGTGGGGAATGGTGAACAATTGCTTTTGCATTAATTCCTCTGCACCCATGCCCCTCTTTACTGAGTAAATTGTCTTTATCTGTATCCATGAGTTTTTCTCACTTCCGCCCTTCCAATTCTCT
This sequence comes from Phalacrocorax carbo, assembly GCF_963921805.1. NCBI lineage: Eukaryota > Metazoa > Chordata > Aves > Suliformes > Phalacrocoracidae > Phalacrocorax > Phalacrocorax carbo. The sequence continues at coordinate 6,349,746 of NC_087527.1, read as the reverse complement.
CCCCATTTTTCATGTGAAATGGAACCTGAGTCACAGTTTTAAACATCAAAGGAGACAGTAGCTTTAAGACAGGAAGCAATAATAAGGTACCTGTGATAAATTAATATTGTAATGTACTTGCCTCTGCCCATCAGAATAGTTGCTGGGTGTAATTCTCAAGATTCCAAAGTCCCACGTACTGTAACTTCCTTTAGCAGGTACAGGAATGAAAGAAAATTTCCCAGTATTGGGGATTTCTCTTGCCAAAGTATAAAGATACTTCCATTCAGCCAACCAGTTTTCTGAGTAACTGTCACCTGTCACACAGAGGAAGAAAATTGTTTTGTATGCTGCTGGAAAACAACACTTACCACAATACTGAAATTAGATATCTCCACACATATGTAAATGAAAAGGAAAAGCTGACAGTATTGTAATGAGTTACTTATGCTTGCAGATCTCTTCTTGAGGCCTCAGTGAAAGTGATCGCATGCTGTGCAAAGCTCCATACAGATATCACACATAAGTTACACACATGATGACTGCTTGCACACAGGTAGAAAACATGTCACTTTACCTGTTTCATGGTATCCCCAGACTTCTATGTTGATGTAGGTTGCTGCAAGTGCCTGGTGTGTCCAGGTAAGAGTTAAGTTTCCATCAGTGTTGGGGGTGCCATAGTATTGCCATTTAGTCTCATTTACCAACGTACATTTTTCGCCATCCAAAACTTTGCTGTGATGTACTGCATTGCAGAACAGAAAAAAAGGATTAATGACATTTCTTCTTTGCATAGCTCTGAAAAGGTGCCACTATATTATTTAAGATTTAGCAGTATTTCCCATGTATGTTTTCTAACAGGATGCATGATACAAAATGAGTAAGCTGAAGCAGAGAGAGCACAACCCTTACTAATGTCTGTAGCCCTTAGATTACAACACCATGATGCAGTTATTTTCCCATAGAAGTAGCTACAAGAAGGGATCTGGTTTGGTCAACATAATTTTTAAGCAGGACTTTTTATGAGTTAATGCTGCTCCTGCTGTACAGCAGCAGAACTCAACTGCTGTGAAAGATCATCTCTCAAAATATTAACTAACCCAAGGGCAGCAAGAGTGATTTTTGTGAGGTCAAACAGTGTGTTAAGGAAGAAGAAAAGTGATCAAAAGGGAAAGGCTTATATAATCTTACATCCATGGAGCAAGAATATAGAAAGAAGAGGGATACTGCAGATTTAGGTAACCTGATAACCAAGATCCAGAGTATGGAAACGTCAGCCCATCATCTGTAGAAACTTCAAAAGGGATGAAACCAGTCTCATACAGCAATGGGGATATGCAGTGGGCTTTTCCATCCTTAGAAACATAGCCACTGGTTTTGATTTTCTGCTTGAACCTGTTGATGTTGAAAACACTTTTCAGTGTCACCATTGAGAGAAGGAAACTTCTTAATGTCTCAGTGGTGTTTTATTAAGCAACCTTGTGTCATGTGTAGATCATTCCAAGTCCCATGGTTGTTTTGCTTGTAGCAGTGAATATAAACTGGAAAAATTCTTGTGTACTTTGTGCTTATGACAGCAGTGTGAATTCTGCTGTGCACTGCACAAATACACAGCAATCTGCAAGCCTTAGATTTACTATTTAATTACTAGGGGAGGGGGGGCATGATAAATTAGCAACAAATAACAAAGGGACAGCAGGAAGACAAAGGTGATGTTATAGGATTAATAGGATTACAGGGTGCCTAACATTGACCATGATATGCAGGCATTGCAGATTTCTGGTTTTGTGGGTTTTTTTTGCTGGTAAGTCCTGTGAATACAACAAAAGTAATTTCATGCTGTTCTAGAGTTTCTGCTGCAAAGATTAACTCAGAACTTGTTGCTCATTATTTAACCATCTGCTTCCAGTTAGGGCTCTTGCCCAGTGCCTAAAGCATAATCCCATCCATGACTCTTCAGGATTGATGTATGGTGACTTCATAGCTACTCCAAGGGAGTGGGAGGGAGTTGGGGTCTGCCAGGAAGTAGTACCTTTGCTTGTCTGCATTGAAGTTTGTATATGCTATGGTAATGCAACTGTGCAGGTAGTTCAGGGTTCACAGTTGTGTTCTGCAGAATGAATGCCTGAGTCAAAGGTTTTCCCCATGAAGAACTAAAAACCTTTTGAGGTGCTCCTATCCAGATGGGAAGAACTCTAAATTCCCACTCAGAACCTTCTGTGGAAAGAATGTCATCACATTGGGGTCAGTAAAATTCAGCGTACCATATGTACTGCATGTGTCACATATGTACCTAAGTGTAATACAGGCTGACATGCTTAGGATCCACAGGTTTGTCTTGCAGGAAAAAGATAAGGTGTCCTATCTCCATTTCTTTCTCGTTGGTTTCTCATTCAGATTAAGAAATAAATACTTCGTTTTCACAAAATGGAAATGCTAAAAAAATGTTGATGACAAAGAGCCGCAAAGGGAAGGTCTTTTAGAAAAGTAATTGTTTTGATATGTTAAGGGAAGAACTAGCAGGTTAATGATTGTATCACATAATAACTTGACTTAAGTTAAATCATCCTGTATAGAAATACAGACACCATGTATCCTTGGGGGTGAGAGTTAGCTGAACCTTTGCATGTTTCAGGATTCTGACAACTTTACAAACTAAGTGTTCACTCCTGTATAGACAAGTTTTGTTTTGTTGTAATTACCTATTGTCAGAAAGTGAGATTAGAAAGGTTCACCTCCCTTTGGCAGAATAATATAAAAATCATGGCCCACCTGCATGTCAGCATAGAAGAGGCATTAAAAGTTGTGTTTTCAATCAAAAAGTCTTTGCCTCCCATCAGAGATCCTGAGGATGGAGAAATTTGAAGACAAAATTCTTTATAATCAGGACAGCAAATCCCCAAGGACTGGCACGTCACCTGGCAAGAACAGGTGCCAAGCAGCTCTCCGCATTGCTGTGAGCAAGAGTCTTGAGCTCCTTGTTAAAGCAAGAAAAAAACATAGTCAGGAATGTTATTGAACTCTTCTAGATGCTCTCTGAAACAGAAATACATAATCTAAGGAACTACTGTAAATAAATTAAGTAGGCTGGTTACGTTAGTTCAGGATGAAGGCTGTAATCATATGCGTATTAAGGTTTCTCCATTTTGAATAGAAAAATGCACTTATTTACCCCCCCAGCCAGTACATAATTTCACAAAATCCGTGGGTATTTTTACATCTAATAGAAAGATAAATCTCCAGACCAGCCTCTCATTGAGTGTCACTAATTGTATTTATTTCTGAGAGTAGGTCTTAAGCAAACTACAATGGGGTCCCATCACTGGCAACCCTACATGGGAATCAATGAGAATGGAAGGCTAGCGCTCTTGGATGAATGGAAAGCTAACATTAGTGACAAAGTGTCCTACAATATGAGATTATGCAAAGCTACTGAAATTTATTTCTTTTGTGCATTTTATTTGAGTCTAACCTTAACAAGGTAGCTGTTAAGATGACTAGGCCTTTGGCTGAGGTCTAGCTGAACACACCATGAGGAATTACTGGATATGATATGAAAAATTGCTCAACACAAATAAAACACTGAGAAATTCACAGACTTACAGTAACACTGTGAGGAACAGTCTTCACAAACAGTTAAGGAGGAGTTAAGTCAAATGGACAAGCTGTATAGACAACTGAGAGCACTGAGGACCTTTTGGGGAGTGGAATCTTGCAAGGGCAAGATTCTATACTACAACTATATCAATAATACCATGCAATGCTGAGATGACCAAGGTAAGGGTCAGAAATTCTAAATTTGGACATGGATGTAGCAAAATTGGGACCAATGATGAAAAAACAATTAGGAGAGTGTTACTTACTTGGGAGGACACAAGCAAAAAGAAAGGGAGTGGTCAAGGTGGATGGTGAAGAATGAGCATGGGGAAATGGAGACAAAGGAACATAAAAGAAGCCAGTCACACATAAACAAGCTGCTGGTCAGTACATTTCTCTGATCGAGCCCTGCACCTGATCACCATAGCCATTTTATTAAATCCTGTTGCTATTTTCTGTGTCATCTCATGTGCACATGCACATGTTATAATCATAAGTTAACTTCAGGAAAAACTAGCCAGTCAGTAGATGGAGTTAACAATGTATGAACAAGACTATGAGAGGAAGAAAGAATTTATAGTCACCCCTCATGGGGCAGAAGAGGAATTGCTTGCAGTACCAGGTATGACAGCTTCTGTAGAATGAGAAAATGTTGCTGAGTGTTGTTTTGTGTATCTGGTGGGGGGACGGGGAGGGCTGTTTGGGTTTTTTGGTAGGATGGAGAGATCAAGAAAAGGAAAAGGTAGTAAAATCTCTCTGTGTTTTTCTCTTTCTGCTGACCTTCCTCCTTTATCCTGGGATAATATGTGGGTCTGTGGCAGGAAAGAACAGCGAGTCAGAAATAAAGTCAGCCTTCATTCTATACCAGAAAACCTGCCTATGATGTAGGTAGAAATGCCTTTTCAATATAGGGAGCTAGGAAGTTGTTTTATGTTTTAAAAAATATTTACTGCATTTTCCAGGTTGTCTGTTTACTTACAGAAAAAAATCCACTGCCACACTGGAAATTGCAGAGGAAGGAGCTGAAAATGACACTGTGCCGGTAAAAGCCAGCTTGTGTGCCTTTGCTTTAGCTTGTGCAAGTCATATCAGTAATCTCTTACTGAGGTGTATAATCTGAAGTTCAGAAGTCAAAAAGTTCATAGTTAAAAGCAGCAAAATTTCTGAAAGTCACTCACCTGCATTCCAAAGAACAGTAAGGATGAAGAAACTGAAGAAAGAAACATCTATGCCAATGAATTTCATATTTTGTCCAGATGATTCAGGATGGCTGACTGTGATAGCCTTTCTGTCTGTCCAGGAAAAGCCTTTTATAGAAGCACGTGTCTAGAAATAAACAAGACACTCACTGTTCAAAGGTTTGTTGTAAATTACTGAAGCAAAACAAATTAAAGGAGATGCTCATTTTCAGAGGTCATCTCCAATTCAGGAAAAGATGGAGGGGGAGGGGGAGGTAGTCAGGAGAACTCCTACACATTATTTTAATAGTTACATTTTTCTGAAATGGAAGGAGATGTGTATTGGTTTTGCAAGCATTTCTGCTCCAAAGTTCAAGACCACAGGGTCATTGGCACAAGGTGTGTGTTTTAATTTTATGGGAGGAACTAAAAGCAGTTATCAGTAAGAAGAACAATAAAGAATAGATGCTGACAGGACAGGTTTTTCAGGAGATAATGAGACATTGAGGAAGCATGTTTACTGCAAAGTATGTGCTGGCATGAGGGTTGTAAATGAGAGAGGTAAAAAGAGATTTGTTTTAGAATCTTCCTTTTGGAATCTTCCTTTAGAAAAAAAGGAAGGTATAAGCGAAAATGGTGGTATGATGTAAGAGCAATGAAATGGACTACAGAAGCCTTCTGCCAGAAGCACAAGGATATTCTGGCAAGGTAGTAGGGCAGAGCTGATGCGGTAACAGCTACAGTGTAACTATCTGTTCCAACCTGTTCCGAGTGGAACAGGTATGATGGAGGGTTTTTAGGGGATACTGAAAGAATGCAAGGCATACTCCACTGATCTGGAATGAAAAATATCAGTGCAGAAGATAAGAACCTCCTCGCACTTGATTATAGTTGGGTAGAAGAATCAAGGACAGTGTAGAGTCCAAAATAATGATGGGAGTTTTGGGAAGTCTATTCAGATAGATAGATATTGTGTAAAGGTGCGATCACCTATAATTTTGGTATAGATGTGGTAAAACTGGGACCAGTGGTTAAAAAATAATTAGAGGCATATTGTTTATTTGAGAGGCATTCAGGTAAAAAAAAAGATGTGCAATGGCAGCAGTGGACCCAACTTCAGAAAAAATAGAATATAAGGTATAGGATCACAGGATAACTCAGGTCAGAAGGACTTCTGGAAATTGTTATTGTCCAACCTCCTCTCAAAGCAGGTTTAGCTATGAGGTCAGACCAGGTGTCTGAGGGTTTTATCCAGTCTGGCCTTGAAAACATCCAAGGATGAAGATGAAGACTGCACGAACTCTCTGGTTCCTCTGTTCCAATGCTCAGCTCTCCTTATCATGAAAAAGTTTCTTCTTATATTAAAACTGAACCTCTCTTGTTCCACTTTACACCTATTGCTCCTTGTCTTCCCACTGTGCACTACTGTGTTTGATTCCGTCTTCTCAGTAATCACCACGTAGATACTGGAAGGCTGCTATTAGCTTCCTCCCCCTCCCACCTGCCACCTTTTCTCCACCCTGGGAAGGCCCTGTTCCCCTTCCCTCTGCCTCTTCTCACACCATGAATGTTCCATCCCTCTCAGCATCTTGGTGGATCTCTCTTGACCTTGCTCTAGTTGGTCAAGGTTTTGTATTGGCAGAGGCCCAGAACTGGGTGTAGTAGACAGATGAGGTCTGATGAGTCCTGCATAAAATGCCAGTCACTTCCCTTAACATCCAGCTGTGCTCCTCATAATACAGCCAAGGATGCTGTTGGCCCTTTTTGCTGCCAGGGCACAGTGGTGGCTGATGTTCAGCCTGCTGTCTGCCAGGACCTTCAGGTCCTTTTCTGCAGAGCTGCTCCCCAGTCAGTCAGTTCCCAGTCTAGATTGTCATGAGGGTTTTTTCCTTCTTGGGCGCATTTGCCCCTGTTGAATTTCTTAAGGTGCCTGCTGGTCCATTCCTGCAGCCCGACTAGGTCTAGTAAAAGAACAACAGAGGAATCCTCTATGATGGTAAAAATGCAAGGTGCCTACAGATGATAGTAAAGCTGATCATTGTATCCCAAGTCCACCAGGACAGTGGAGGAAGAGCCCTGGGACAACAGGCAATAAATGTGATGTGTTTGATTGAAGGCCAATAACGAACAGCTTTATAGTTGCATGGAATAGTTTGCATAATTATATGAATTAATATAAATATTATTTATCTAGCTGATTACTATTTTTTTTTTGCTTTCCCAGATTCCTCATAATGTGTTCACTAATCAATAAATATCATACTCAGTTTATATCAGTTACTTCCTAAGACTCCCATCTAAAAGTGTCAGCAGTAAACCTCAGCAGTGAGAGTGCCCCAAGGCCCTTCATTTTTCCTCTTTTCGTTTCTTTTGCCTCAAGGCATATAAATTGCTTTTTGGTGCCCCTCCATTTGCTCTCTAGTCTCCTCATGATCATAGAATCATAAGGTTGGAAAAGACTGCTAAGATCATCACGGCAACCCAACACCACCATGCCTTGTAAAACATGTCCCAAAGTGCAACATCTACATGTTTTTTGAACACCTCCAGGGATGGTGACTCCACCACCTCTCTGGGCAGCCTGTGCCAATGCCTGACCACTCTTTCAGTAAAAAAATTTTTCCTAATATCCAAACTAAACCTCTCCTGACACAACTTGAGGCCACTTCCTCTTGTCCTATCACTTATAAGTGGGGAGAAGAGACCAACACCCACCTCACTACAACCTCCTTTCAGGTAGTTGTTGAGAACTATAACGTCTCCCCTCAGCCTCCTCTTCTCCAGGCTAAACAACCCGACCTCCCTCAGCTGCTCCTCATCAGACTTGTTCTCCAGACCCTTCACCATCTTTGTTGCCCTTCTTTGCAGACACTCCAGCATCTCAATGTCTTTCTTGTTCTGAGGGGCCCAAAACTTAATCCAGGATCCGAGGTGTGGCCCCACCAGTGCCCAGGTACAGGAGGATGATCACTTCCCCGCTCCTGCTGGCCACACTATCCCTGATACAAGCCAGGATGCTGTTGGCTGCCTTGGCCCCCTGGGCACACTGATGGCTCATGCTCAGCCGGCTGTCAGCCAGCACCCCCAGGGCCTTCTCTGCCAGGCAGCTTCCCGGCCACTCCTCCCCAAGCCTGTAGTGTTACGTGGGGCTGTTGTGACCCGAGCGCAGGACCCAGCACTTGGCCTTGTTAAACCTCATACAATTGGCCTTGGCCCATTGATCGAGCCTGTCCAGGTCCCTCTGCAAAGTCTTCCTACCCTCAAGCAGATCAACCTCCCACCCAATTTGTTGTCATCTGCAAACTTACTAAGAGCATACTCAATTACCTCATCCAGATCTTTGATAAAGATATTAAACAGAACTGTTCCCAACACTGAGCCCTGGGGAACACCACTTGTGACCAGCTGCCAGCTGGAGTTAGCTCCGTTCACCACAACCCTCTGGGCCCAGCCATCCAGGCAGTTGTTTACCCAGTGAAGAGTACACTTGTATAAGCCATGAGCAGCCAGCTTCTCTAGGAGGATGCTGTGGGAGACAGTGTCAAGGGCTTTAGTAAAGTCCAGGTAGACATCATCTACAGCCTTTCCCAGCGACGACCCTTTCCTTCTTGGTCAGCCCAGGGCTCTCAAGTTAGCTTTCAGCAAGCTGCTCTCAGGTACTTGAGTACAATTCTGCTACCCCTGCAGGCCCAACTATCTCTCACAGCCTGATGGCTGTGGCCACCCTGCCCCACTCCCGCAGTCATGGGCTGCAGCTGTGGGTAAGGAGGCTGACGATGGCCAGGTGCAGCCAACAAGTACAGGGGCTGTGGCTATAGGGCATTACTCCACCTTAGGGCTGGGTGAAAACCACAGATTGTGCAAACTGCAGCTACTGCAAGCTGTGGACAGGCACAGACAGTGGAGCTCCTGACAAACTGTGCCTGTTGGGACTGCGGGGTTGTGTGGAGGAGGTGAGCTGGCAGTAAGGGGCGGTGGGGTGGAGGAGTTTGGGGGTGGGGGTTTGTGGAAGAGGTGTGCTGTGCTTGGAGCTCTGTGTCCTGCCTAAGACAAGGGTCTGTGTGCTTGGGCCCATCCTGGGCCACCTGAGAGACAATGGGGTGCCGTGGGTGGGCTTGAGCTGGGTGCCTCTGAAGAAGGGCCCCTACCCCAATTCACTCCTCTCAATTATACCTGTACCACCCATCACCTGATCCCCAAGACCAATCACTTAATTCTTGTTAGTGGTCTCTTGATTTCTTATTGGTTTTCATTGTTGCTGGGCTGGCCTTTATCTGAAGTTACTTCATTCTCTTGGAATTGTCTCCTTGGTCTTTATATTCTTCATTCCACTAGTATCTGCTGGATTCAGCAAGTTCTTTGTTAGCAGTACTAGTTTTATCAAAAAGCTCACGCTCAGTCAATTCTTGTAGCCTGAGGCTTCAACTACTTTATCTGCTAAATGCTAAGCCACTCTAAATAAGACTATTCAGGCAGAGGAATACCAATCCTGGCACCTTTTCTGTGTGAGTAATAGCTGGATGTTTTCAGTTTGGGAGTTGGGACCATCGGGAGGCTAGACAAACGCAGAGCCCCAGTGTTGGTGTGGCTGTGAAAGGGCTGCCAAGGGACGGTGAAGCCCAGCAATAGCATTTAGTCCTGGCACCTTTGGTGCACGAGCAATCTCTGGATGCTTTCAATTTTGGAGCTGGGCTCTAGTGAGAGTGAGTGTTGGGACCATTGGGAAGCTAGGCAAGTGCAGAGCCCAAGAGGGAGCTGGGTTTATTCAGTCTGGAGTAGCAAAGGCTTGTGGGGATCCTAACTGCTGCCTTCAGCTACCTAACAGGAGGGTGCAGAGGGGACAATGTTGGGCTTTTCTTAGAGGACCATGGTGATAGGACAAGAGGCAATGGGCACACATTAGAACATAGGGAACTCCAACTAGGTACATGAGAAAGACTACCATGAGATGGGTCATGTACTGGAACAGGGCCCAAAGAGGCTATGGGATCTCCATCCCTGGAGATACTGGAAGCTCAGCTGGAGGAGGAGCTGAGCAACCTCTTCCAATTGAACTTGCTTGGAGTGGGAGGCTGGTCTAGAGCCCTCCAAAGGTGCCTTCCCACCTGCACCAGTCTGTGATACGCTTACCAGCAGTTAACAGAGTTATCAAGAAAGGTTCAGACACATTTCAATGAAACCAAGCGGGCAAATACACGCCACTGTACACAGCTAATACCGTCTGAAAGGAAAACCCTGTTAGAGAAGGGGAAGACGACTGAGGGTCAGTATACTAGGAGGTAACTGATGGTCTACCCAGGCCCACAGTCCCAGGACAGGCACCTTTTCTGCTTCACACTCCAGCTTTCTCGGTGCATTCCATGTCTCTGTGTGGAAGAAGAGAAGGCCTGACACACCCCCAAAGGGACAAGCCTGTCTGGGAGACAATTTTTGAGGGTCTGCTTGATGCACAGAGCAGATGCCTGCTTTGCACCTCATCCTGAGCAGTTCTAGCAATGCCCAGACGGGCTGCCAGCTCTCCCCAGGCTGCTGGTGGTGACTGTGGACCTCCCTCCCTCTGCAGCGTGCCCTCCGAGTGCCTTTCCGACTGCTGAGCTGGGGGAGTACACGCTGGGGGACAAAGCACCTGGTGAGGGTGGTGGAGGACAAAGCCCAAGTGGGAAGTGTATTGCTGGCGTATCCAAAGTAGTGGCAGCAGGCGACAAATCTGTGTGGAAAAAACCCAGAGTGTCCACCTTTCAGAGATTTTGGTGCATGCAGGGACAGATTTCCAAGCCTCTCTGCAACTCTGATGACCCACCTGGGAGGGTCAGTGTTTCCAAAGAGCTGCTGCAGCTTCTTCTTCCCGAAAAAGAGAATCGGGTTGGAAGGGTGGGAGGTTGTTCCAGCTGTCTCGTCTCAAAGCAGGGCCTTTTAGCTTTGGCAGGAAACCATGCAGCAATGCTGTTCCCTTACACACTCAGAGGGCTAAGCATTACAATTACGATGGCTCTGGGCTCCCACACAGGGGCTACACAAAGGCAAATCAAAAGGACAGCCTCTGTCCCCAAGAGCTCACTCATCACACAAGAACAGGTGCGCAGCGCTCTCTCCAGCTCCGGTGTCCCTGGACACATGGCTCCTCTCCTCACTCAGTCTGGCATAGAGCATCAGGTACAGCAGCAGCATAGCCGGCGGGGCAGGTCTGAGCATGGAGAGGGTTGGGGAGTCCCGTGGGCTGCGGGCAGGGGCCGGGGTGTGGGCAGAGGCCAGGGGGCCTTGTTCTGTGGGAGGCTGTGGAGGCACAGGCTGGGCCCGAGGGGCAGAAACGCCTGGTCAATGGGTCTGTGAGTGAGTCCCTGCAGGAGCAGGCAGAGGTGCAGCCCTCTGCATCCCCACGCTGAGCCGGCAGGAGACCCTGGGACTGGGTGCAGGGGGCCAGGCTTGGGCGCATTCCCGGAGAGCAGCTCCTCCTCCTGCTGCTGCCAGCTCTGACCAACCCTCGGGGCTGGATGTCAGCACGGCTGTGGCAGACCCTGCTGCTCCCTGGAGGAAAGGGCTGGATGCTGGCCAGGCTGGGGGGGACAGAGGTGCTTCCCTCCCTCCCTGCAGCCACTCCTGAGCCCCTGGGCATGGCTCTGCTCCTGGCTGCTGCTGCTGGGATCCAGAGAGGGGCCAAGGCTCTGGCAACAGGCTCCTTCCTGTCCATCCCTGCCTGCGGGGCCAGGCCCAGGGAAACCCAGGCTGCTGGCAGGGCAGAGGCCGCCAGTCTACCCTGGAGTGTGCATGGTGTTCAGGTGCAGCCCTGGACCGAAGGAATAGGATCAGGCCTGGGCTGGTGGAGATGGTCTTGCGCTGCAGCCAGAACAAATGAGACACAAGCAGCAGCTCTGGCAGAGGAGATCAATGCTCTGTTTCTATTGCATGCATGACTGGGCAGCAAGTGGTGGCTCCTTCCTGATGAAGCAGCATGCCTGGAACCTTTCCAAGCAGGCCGAATTTTGCAGGTGGACCCACCCAGGTGACCTAACGCATGAAGTCCTTGAGGTTCCCCTGCCAACCTGGCACAGGGAAGAGAAGTGTCAGGATGGAGGTTGCAGCTGGACTCCTGGTCCTGCAACAGCCTGATACTCCTCCCAGGTATCTTGCAGAGTCTTTTGACCTGTTATTTGTAGACCTGAGGTCCGGCATAGCAGTCCCAGAATCCTCCAAGGAGGCTTCCTGAGATGTGTTCTATCTTTTGGAGCAAAGTCTTTCCTCTGTGATCCAAACAACATATGTCCCAGAGACTTTTAACCTCGGATTTAGAGACTTGAGATAGCTGGTACCAAAAACAGACTTCTACAAGGAAGGTACCTGACATGCATTTTCTCCTTTAAATGAAGCTCTCTGATCTAGGAACCACCCGAGACACCTCCGAGGCACCCATGGAGTCTTTTGATGTCTAATGTAGGGAACTGAGATGCCTGGTAGAAGCCACAGAATCCACCACGAAAACTTCTTGAAATGTCTTTTCTGGAAGAAACTCTTTGTTTGGGGATCCACCTGAGACTCCTCCCTGGCATCACCCAGTGTCTTCTCACCTGCTCTTTAGGGACCTGAGTTCCCTGGTTAGGAGCCCCAGAATCCACCAAGGAAACTAGCTGAAATGCTTTTTCTCCCTTAAAAGAAAATCTCTCCTCCAGGATACACATGTGACTCCTCCCAGACACCTCAGGAATTATTAGACCTCTCCTTCACAGACCTGATATCCAGGATAGTAGCCCCAGATTCTTCCAAAGATGGTACACAGGATGGCTTTTCTCCTTTGGATGAAAAGTCTTTCCTCTGAAAAGCAACCAAGACTCATGCCAGGTTGTCTCTCAGTTACGTGACCTCTGGTTTTGGGAACTGAGTTGTCAGGTAAGGAGGCCCAGACTCCTCCAAAAATGATAGTCAGGACATTTTTTCTCAAGATTTTGTCTCCTCTCGGTTCTGCACAAAACTCCTCACTGACGTGTCCCAGTGTCTTTTATCCTCTTCTTTAGGGAGCTGAGTTCCATTATAGAAGGCCCAGACTCCTCCAAGGAAGCGACACAAGTTGCTTTTTCTTCTTCAAAAGGAACCCCTATCCTCAATGACTGAGCAGAGAATCATCCCAGGCATGTCCTAGTGACTTCTGACTTCTGCTTCTGTGACCTGAGGTCCTGGGTAGCAGCGCCAGACTCCTCCAAGGAAGCTACCCGAGGTGCTTTTTCCTCTTGAAAGCATGTTTCCCTGCAGCGTGGCAGCCCCAGGCTCCTCCAAGAAACTTACGCAAGATGATTTTTCCTCTTTCAAGGACGTTTCGCCTCTGGCATCCACCTGAGACTCCTCCCAAGCATCTCCCAGAATCTTCTGACCTATCATTTAGAGACACGAGATCTCTAGTAGCAGCTCCAGGCTCCTCCAAGAAACCTACGCCAGATGATTTTTCTTCTTCAAAGGAAGCGCTGTCCTCCACGATCCAGCGCAGAATCATCCCAGGCATGTCCTAGTGTCTTTTGACTTCTGCTTCTGTGACCTGAGGTCCTGGGTAGCAGCGCCAGACTCCTCCAAGAAGCTACCCGAGGTGCTTTTCCCTCTTGAAAGCATGTTTCTCTGCCGTGTGGCAGCCCCAGGCTCCTCCAAGGAAGCTACGCAAGATGGTTTTTCCTCTTCGAAGGCTGTTGCTCCTCTGCATCCACACGAGACTCCTCCCAAGTATTTCCCAAACAGTTGTGACATATTCTTTAGAGAGAAAATACCTGGCGTAGGAGCCCCAGACTCCTCCAAGGAAGCTACCCGAGGTGCTTTTTCTTCTTCAAAGAAGTGCTATCCTCCACGACTCAGCAGACAATCATTCCAGGCATGTCCAAGTGACTTCTGACTTGTGCTTGTGGGTCTTGAGGTCCTGGGTAGCAGCCCCAGACTCCTCCAAGGAAGCTACCCGAGGTGCTGTCTCATTCTAAAACATTCCCTCTCCTTTGGGATCTGCCTGAGACTCCTCCCAAGCATCTCCCAGACTCTTTGGACCTGATCTTTAGGGACCTGTGATCCTGGGTAGCAGCCCCAGACTCCTCCAAGGAAGCTACCCGAGGTGCTTTTTCCTCTTGAAAAAAGATTTCTCCTCTGATATCCGCCTCAGACTCCTCCCAAGCATCTCCAAGAGGCTTCTGACCTGTTCTTTAACGACACCAGATGCTCCGTAGCAGCCCCAGACTCCTCCAAGGAAGCGACACAAGTTGCTTTTTCTTCTTCAAAAGGAACCCCTATCCTCAACGACTGAGCAGAGAATCATCCCAGGCATGTCCTAGTGACTTCTGACTTCTGCTTCTGTGACCTGAGGTCCTGGGTAGCAGCGCCAGACTCCTCCAAGAAGCTACCCGAGGTGCTTTTCCCTCTTGAAAGCATGTTTCTCTGCCGTGTGGCAGCCCCAGGCTCCTCCAAGGAAGCTACGCAAGATGGTTTTTCCTCTTCGAAGGCTGTTGCTCCTCTGCATCCACACGAGACTCCTCCCAAGTATTTCCCAAACAGTTGTGACATATTCTTTAGAGAGAAAATACCTGGCGTAGGAGCCCCAGACTCCTCCAAGGAAGCTACCCGAGGTGCTTTTTCTTCTTCAAAGAAGTGCTATCCTCCACGACTCAGCAGACAATCATTCCAGGCATGTCCAAGTGACTTCTGACTTGTGCTTGTGGGTCTTGAGGTCCTGGGTAGCAGCCCCAGACTCCTCCAAGGAAGCTACCCGAGGTGCTGTCTCATTCTAAAACATTCCCTCTCCTTTGGGATCTGCCTGAGACTCCTCCCAAGCATCTCCCAGACTCTTTGGACCTGATCTTTAGGGACCTGTGATCCTGGGTAGCAGCCCCAGACTCCTCCAAGGAAGCTACCCGAGGTGCTTTTTCCTCTTGAAAAAAGATTTCTCCTCTGATATCCGCCTCAGACTCCTCCCAAGCATCTCCAAGAGGCTTCTGACCTGTTCTTTAACGACACCAGATGCTCCGTAGCAGCCCCAGACTCCTCCAAGGAAGCGACACAAGTTGCTTTTTCTTCTTCAAAAGGAACCCCTATCCTCAACGACTGAGCAGAGAATCATCCCAGGCATGTCCTAGTGACTTCTGACTTCTGCTTCTGTGACCTGAGGTCCTGGGTAGCAGTGCCAGACTCCTCCAAGGAAGCTACCCGAGGTGCTTTTTCCTCTTGAAAGCATGTTTCCCGGCCACGTGGCAGCCCCAGGCTCCTCCAAGGAAGCTACCCGAGGTGCTTTTCCCTCTTGAAAGCATGTTTCTCTACCGCGTGGCAGCCCCAGGCTCCTCCAAGGAAGCTACGCAAGATGATTTTTCCTCTTCAAGGGCTGTTGCTCCTCTGCATCCACACGAGACTCCTCCCAGGTATTACCCAAACAGTTGTGACATATTCTTTAGAGAGAAAATACCTGGCGTAGCAGCCCCAGACTCCTCCAAGGAAGCTACCCGAGGTACTGTCTCATTCTGAAACATTCCCTCTCCTTTGGGATCTGCCTGAGACTCCTCCCAAGCATCTCCCAGACTCTTTGGACCTGATCTTTAGGGACCTGTGATCCTGGGTAGCAGCCCCAGACTCCTCCAAGGAAGCTACCCGAGGTGCTTTTTCCTCTTGAAAAAAGATTTCTCCTCTGATATCCGCCTCAGACTCCTCCCAAGCATCTCCAAGAGGCTTCTGACCTGTTCTTTAACGACACCAGATGCTCCATAGCAGCCCCAGACTCCTCCAAGGAAGCGACACAAGGTGCTTTTTCTTCTTCAAAAGGAACCCCTGTCCTCAACGACTGAGCAGAGAATCATCCCAGGCATGTCCTAGTGACTTCTGACTTCTGCTTCTGTGACCTGAGGTCCTGGGTAGCAGCGCCAGACTCCTCCAAGAAGCTACCCGATGTGCTTTTCCCTCTTGAAAGCATGTTTCTCTGCCGCGTGGCAGCCCCAGGCTCCTCCAAGAAACTTACGCAAGATGATTTTTCCTCTTCAAAGAAGTGCTAGCCTCCATGACTCAGCAGACAATCATTCCAGGCATGTCCTAGTGACTTCTGACTTCTGCTTGTGGGTCCCGAGATCCTGGGTAGCAGCCCCAGACTCCTCCACGGAAGCTACCCGAGGTGCTGTCTCATTCTGAAACATTCCCTCTCCTTTGGGATCTGCCTGAGACTCCTCCCAAGCATCTCCCAGACTCTTTGGACCTGATCTTTAGGGACCTGTGATCCTGGGTAGCAGCCCCAGACTCCTCCAAGGAAGCTACCCAATGTGCTTTTCCCTCTTGAAAGCATGTTTCTCTGCCGCGTGGCAGCCCCAGGCTCCTCCAAGGAAGCTACGCAAGATGATTTTTCCTCTTCAAGGGCTGTTGCTCCACTGCATCCACACGAGACTCCTCCCAAGTATTTCCCAAACAGTTGTGACATATTCTTTAGAGAGAATATACCTGGCGTAGCAGCCCCAGACTCCTCCAAGGAAGCTACCCGAGATGCTTTTTCTTCTTCAAAGAAGTGCTATCCTCCACGACTCAGCCGACAATCATTCCAGGCATGTCCTAGTGACTTCTGACTTCTGCTTGTGGGTCCCGAGATCCTGGGTAGCAGCCCCAGACTCCTCCAAGGAAGCTACCCGAGGTACTTTCTCATTCTGAAACATTCCCTCTCCTTTGGGATCTGCCTGAGACTCCTCCCAAGCATCTCCCAGACTCTTTGGACCTGATCTTTAGGGACCTGTGATCCTGGGTAGCAGCCCCAGACTCCTCCAAGGAAGCTACCCGAGGTGCTTTTTCCTCTTGAAAAAAGATTTCTCCTCTGATATCCGCCTCAGACTCCTCCCAAGCATCTCCAAGAGGCTTCTGACCTGTTCTTTAACGACACCAGATGCTCCGTAGCAGCCCCAGACTCCTCCAAGGAAGCGACACAAGTTGCTTTTTCTTCTTCAAAAGGAACCCCTATCCTCAATGACTGAGCAGAGAATCTTCCCAGGCATGTCCTAGTGACTTCTGACTTCTGCTTCTGTGACCTGAGGTCCTGGGTAGCAGCGCCAGACTCCTCCAAGGAAGCTACCCGAGGTGCTTTTTCCTCTTGAAAGCATGTTTCCCTGCAGCGTGGCAGCCCCAGGCTCCTCCAAGAAACTTACGCAAGATGATTTTTCATCTTTCAAGGACGTTTCGCCTCTGGCATCCACCTGAGACTCCTCCCAAGCATCTCCCAGAATCTTCTGACCTATCATTTACAGACACGAGATCTCTAGTAGCAGCTCCAGGCTCCTCCAAGAAACCTACGCCAGATGAATTTTCTTCTTCAAAGGAAGCGCTGTCCTCCATGATCCAGCGCAGAATCATCCCAGGCATGTCCTAGTGTCTTTTGACTTCTGCTTCTGTGACCTGAGGTCCTGGGTAGCAGCGCCAGACTCCTCCAAGAAGCTACCCGATGTGCTTTTCCCTCTTGAAAGCATGTTTCTCTGCCGCGTGGCAGCCCCAGGCTCCTCCAAGGAAGCTACGCAAGATGGTTTTTCCTCTTCGAAGGCTGTTGCTCCTCTGCATCCACACGAGACTCCTCCCAAGTATTTCCCAAACAGTTGTGACATATTCTTTAGAGAGAAAATACCTGGCGTAGGAGCCCCAGACTCCTCCAAGGAAGCTACCCGAGGTGCTTTTTCTTCTTCAAAGAAGTGCTATCCTCCACGACTCAGCAGACAATCATTCCAGGCATGTCCTAGTGACTTCTGACTTGTGCTTGTGGGTCCCGAGGTCCTGGGTAGCAGCCCCAGACTCCTCCAAGGAAGCTACCCGAGGTACTGTCTCATTCTGAAACATTCCCTCTCCTTTAGGATCTGCCTGAGACTCCTCCCAAGCATCTCCCAGACTCTTTGGACCTGATCTTTAGGGACCTGTGATCCTGGGTAGCAGCCCCAGACTCCTCCAAGGAAGCTACCCGAGGTGCTTTTTCCTCTTGAAAAAAGATTTCTCCTCTGATATCCGCCTCAGACTCCTCCCAAGCATCTCCAAGAGGCTTCTGACCTGTTCTTTAACGACACCAGATGCTCCATAGCAGCCCCAGACTCCTCCAAGGAAGCGACACAAGTTGCTTTTTCTTCTTCAAAAGGAACCCCTGTCCTCAACGACTGAGCAGAGAATCATCCCAGGCATGTCCTAGTGACTTCTGACTTCTGCTTCTGTGACCTGAGGTCCTGGGTAGCAGCGCCAGACTCCTCCAAGAAGCTACCCGAGGTGCTTTTCCCTCTTGAAAGCATGTTTCTCTGCCGCGTGGCAGCCCCAGGCTCCTCCAAGAAACTTATGCAAGATGATTTTTCCTCTTTCAAGGACGTTTCGCCTCTAGCATCCACCTGAGACTCCTCCCAAGCATCTCCAAGAGGCTTCTGACCTATCATTTAGAAACACGAGATCTCTAGTAGCAGCTCCAGGCTCCTCCAAGAAACCTACGCCAGATGATTTTTCTTCTTCAAAGGAAGCGCTGTCCTCCACGATCCAGCGCAGAATCATCCCAGGCATGTCCTAGTGTCTTTTGACTTCTGCTTCTGTGACCTGAGGTCCTGGGTAGCAGCGCCAGACTCCTCCAAGAAGCTACCCGAGGTGCTTTTCCCTCTTGAAAGCATGTTTCTCTGCCGCGTGGCAGCCCCAGGCTCCTCCAAGGAAGCTACGCAAGATGATTTTTCCTCTTCAAGGGCTGTTGCTCCTCTGCATCCACACGAGACTCCTCCCAAGTATTTCCCAAACAGTTGTGACATATTCTTTAGAGAGAAAATACCTGGCGTAGCAGCCCCAGACTCCTCCAAGGAAGCTACCCGAGGTGCTTTTTCTTCTTCAAAGAAGTGCTATCCTCCACGACTCAGCAGACAATCATTCCAGGCATGTCCTAGTGACTTCTGACTTGTGCTTGTGGGTCCCGAGATCCTGGGTAGCAGCCCCAGACTCCTCCAAGGAAGCTACCCGAGGTGCTGTCTCATTCTGAAACATTCCCTCTCCTTTGGGATCTGCCTGAGACTCCTCCCAAGCATCTCCCACTCTTTGGACCTGATCTTTAGGGACCTGTGATCCTGGGTAGCAGCCCCAGACTCCTCCAAGGAAGCTACCCGAGGTGCTTTTTCCTCTTGAAAAAAGATTTCTCCTCTGATATCCGCCTCAGACTCCTCCCAAGCATCTCCAAGAGGCTTCTGACCTGTTCTTTAACGACACCAGATGCTCCATAGCAGCCCCAGACTCCTCCAAGGAAGCGACACAAGGTGCTTTTTCTTCTTCAAAAGGAACCCCTGTCCTCAACGACTGAGCAGAGAATCATCCCAGGCATGTCCTAGTGACTTCTGACTTCCGCTTCTGTGACCTGAGGTCCTGGGTAGCAGCGCCAGACTCCTCCAAGAAGCTACCCGAGGTGCTTTTCCCTCTTGAAAGCATGTGTCCCTGCCGCGTGGCAGCCCCAGGCTCCTCCAAGAAACTTACGCAAGATGATTTTTCCTCTTTAAAGGACGTTTCGCCTCTGGCATCCACCTGAGACTCCTCCCAAGCATCTCCAAGAGGCTTCTGACCTATCATTTAGAGACACGAGATCTCTAGTAGCAGCTCCAGGCTCCTCCAAGAAACATATGCAAGATGATTTTTCCTCTTTCAAGGACGTTTCGCCTCTAGCATCCACCTGAGACTCCTCCCAAGCATCTCCAAGAGGCTTCTGACCTATCATTTAGAAACACGAGATCTCTAGTAGCAGCTCCAGGCTCCTCCAAGAAACCTACGCCAGATGATTTTTCTTCTTCAAAGGAAGCGCTGTCCTCCACGATCCAGCGCAGAATCATCCCAGGCATGTCCTAGTGTCTTTTGACTTCTGCTTCTGTGACCTGAGGTCCTGGGTAGCAGCGCCAGACTCCTCCAAGAAGCTACCCGAGGTGCTTTTCCCTCTTGAAAGCATGTTTCTCTGCCGCGTGGCAGCCCCAGGCTCCTCCAAGGAAGCTACGCAAGATGATTTTTCCTCTTCAAGGGCTGTTGCTCCTCTGCATCCACACGAGACTCCTCCCAAGTATTTCCCAAACAGTTGTGACATATTCTTTAGAGAGAAAATACCTGGCGTAGCAGCCCCAGACTCCTCCAAGGAAGCTACCCGAGGTGCTTTTTCTTCTTCAAAGAAGTGCTATCCTCCACGACTCAGCAGACAATCATTCCAGGCATGTCCTACTGACTTCTGACTTGTGCTTGTGGGTCCCGAGATCCTGGGTAGCAGCCCCAGACTCCTCCAAGGAAGCTACCCGAGGTGCTGTCTCATTCTGAAACATTCCCTCTCCTTTAGGATCTGCCTGAGACTCCTCCCAAGCATCTCCCAGACTCTTTGGACCTCATCTTTAGGGACCTGTGATCCTGGGTAGCAGCCCCAGACTCCTCCAAGGAAGCTACCCGAGGTGCTTTTTCCTCTTGAAAAAAGATTTCTCCTCTGATATCCGCCTCAGACTCCTCCCAAGCATCTCCAAGAGGCTTCTGACCTGTTCTTTAACGACACCAGATGCTCCATAGCAGCCCCAGACTCCTCCAAGGAAGCGACACAAGGTGCTTTTTCTTCTTCAAAAGGAACCCCTATCCTCAACGACTGAGCAGAGAATCATCCCAGGCATGTCCTAGTGACTTCTGACTTCTGCTTCTGTGACCTGAGGTCCTGGGTAGCAGCGCCAGACTCCTCCAAGAAGCTACCCGAGGTGCTTTTCCCTCTTGAAAGCATGTGTCCCTGCCGCGTGGCAGCCCCAGGCTCCTCCAAGAAACTTACGCAAGATGATTTTTCCTCTTTAAAGGACGTTTCGCCTCTGGCATCCACCTGAGATTCCTCCCAAGCATCTCCAAGAGGCTTCTGACCTATCATTTAGAGACACGAGATCTCTAGTAGCAGATCCAGGCTCCTCCAAGAAACATATGCAAGATGATTTTTCCTCTTTCAAGGATGTTTCGACTCTAGCATCCACCTGAGACTCCTCCCAAGCATCTCCCAGACTCTTTGGACCTGATCTTTAGGGACCTGTGATCCTGGGTAGCAGCCCCAGACTCCTCCAAGGAAGCTACCCGAGGTGCTTTTTCCTCTTGAAAAAAGATTTCTCCTCTGATGTCCGCCTCAGACTCCTCCCAAGCATCTCCAAGAGGCTTCTGACCTGTTCTTTAACGACACCAGATGCTCCGTAGCAGCCCCAGACTCCTCCAAGGAAGCGACACAAGTTGCTTTTTCTTCTTCAAAAGGAACCCCTATCCTCAACGACTGAGCAGAGAATCATCCCAGGCATGTCCTAGTGACTTCTGACTTCTGCTTCTGTGACCTGAGGTCCTGGGTAGCAGCGCCAGACTCCTCCAAGGAAGCTACCCGAGGTGCTTTTTCCTCTTGAAAGCATGTTTCCCTGCCACGTGGCAGCCCCAGGCTCCTCCAAGAAACTTATGCAAGATGATTTTTCCTCTTTCAAGGATGTTTCGCCTCTAGCATCCACCTGAGACTCCTCCCAAGCATCTCCAAGAGGCTTCTGACCTATCATTTAGAAACACGAGATCTCTAGTAGCAGCTCCAGGCTCCTCCAAGAAACCTACGCCAGATGATTTTTCTTCTTCAAAGGAAGCGCTGTCCTCCACGATCCAGCGCAGAATCATCCCAGGCATGTCCTAGTGTCTTTTGACTTCTGCTTCTGTGACCTGAGGTCCTGGGTAGCAGCGCCAGACTCCTCCAAGAAGCTACCCGAGGTGCTTTTCCCTCTTGAAAGCATGTTTCTCTGCCGCGTGGCAGCCCCAGGCTCCTCCAAGGAAGCTACGCAAGATGATTTTTCCTCTTCAAGGGCTGTTGCTCCTCTGCATCCACACGAGACTCCTCCCAAGTATTTCCCAAACAGTTGTGACATATTCTTTAGAGAGAAAATACCTGGCGTAGCAGCCCCAGACTCCTCCAAGGAAGCTACCCGAGGTGCTTTTTCTTCTTCAAAGAAGTGCTATCCTCCACGACTCAGCAGACAATCATTCCAGGCATGTCCTACTGACTTCTGACTTGTGCTTGTGGGTCCCGAGATCCTGGGTAGCAGCCCCAGACTCCTCCAAGGAAGCTACCCGAGGTGCTGTCTCATTCTGAAACATTCCCTCTCCTTTAGGATCTGCCTGAGACTCCTCCCAAGCATCTCCCAGACTCTTTGGACCTGATCTTTAGGGACCTGTGATCCTGGGTAGCAGCCCCAGACTCCTCCAAGGAAGCTACCCGAGGTGCTTTTTCCTCTTGAAAAAAGATTTCTCCTCTGATATCCGCCTCAGACTCCTCCCAAGCATCTCCAAGAGGCTTCTGACCTGTTCTTTAACGACACCAGATGCTCCATAGCAGCCCCAGACTCCTCCAAGGAAGCGACACAAGGTGCTTTTTCTTCTTCAAAAGGAACCCCTGTCCTCAACGACTGAGCAGAGAATCATCCCAGGCATGTCCTAGTGACTTCTGACTTCTGCTTCTGTGACCTGAGGTCCTGGGTAGCAGCGCCAGACTCCTCCAAGAAGCTACCCGATGTGCTTTTCCCTCTTGAAAGCATGTTTCTCTGCCGCGTGGCAGCCCCAGGCTCCTCCAAGAAACTTACGCAAGATGATTTTTCCTCTTCAAAGAAGTGCTAGCCTCCATGACTCAGCAGACAATCATTCCAGGCATGTCCTAGTGACTTCTGACTTCTGCTTGTGGGTCCCGAGATCCTGGGTAGCAGCCCCAGACTCCTCCAAGGAAGCTACCCGAGGTACTGTCTCATTCTGAAACATTCCCTCTCCTTTGGGATCTGCCTGAGACTCCTCCCAAGCATCTCCCAGACTCTTTGGACCTGATCTTTAGGGACCTGTGATCCTGGGTAGCAGCCCCAGACTCCTCCAAGGAAGCTACCCGAGGTGCTTTTTCCTCTTGAAAAAAGATTTCTCCTCTGATATCCGCCTCAGACTCCTCCCAAGCATCTCCAAGAGGCTTCTGACCTGTTCTTTAACGACACCAGATGCTCCGTAGCAGCCCCAGACTCCTCCAAGGAAGCGACACAAGTTGCTTTTTCTTCTTCAAAAGGAACCCCTATCCTCAATGACTGAGCAGAGAATCATCCCAGGCATGTCCTAGTGACTTCTGACTTCTGCTTCTGTGACCTGAGGTCCTGGGTAGCAGCGCCAGACTCCTCCAAGGAAGCTACCCGAGGTGCTTTTTCCTCTTGAAAGCATGTTTCCCTGCAGCGTGGCAGCCCCAGGCTCCTCCAAGAAACTTACGCAAGATGATTTTTCCTCTTTCAAGGACGTTTCGCCTCTAGCATCCACCTGAGACTCCTCCCAAGCATCTCCAAGAGGCTTCTGACCTATCATTTAGAGACACGAGATCTCTAGTAGCAGCTCCAGGCTCCTCCAAGAAACCTACGCCAGATGATTTTTCTTCTTCAAAGGAAGCGCTGTCCTCCACGATCCAGCGCAGAATCATCCCAGGCATGTCCTAGTGACTTCTGACTTCTGCTTCTGTGACCTGAGGTCCTGGGTAGCAGCGCCAGACTCCTCCAAGAAGCTACCCGAGGTGCTTTTCCCTCTTGAAAGCATGTTTCTCTGCCGCGTGGCAGCCCCAGGCTCCTCCAAGGAAGCTACGCAAGATGATTTTTCCTCTTCAAGGGCTGTTGCTCCTCTGCATCCACACGAGACTCCTCCCAAGTATTTCCCAAACAGTTGTGACATATTCTTTAGAGAGAATATACCTGGCGTAGCAGCCCCAGACTCCTCCAAGGAAGCTACCCGAGGTGCTTTTTCTTCTTCAAAGAAGTGCTATCCTCCACGACTCAGCAGACAATCATTCCAGGCATGTCCTAGTGACTTCTGACTTGTGCTTGTGGGTCCCGAGATCCTGGGTAGCAGCCCCAGACTCCTCCAAGGAAGCTACCCGAGGTGCTGCCTCATTCTGAAACATTCCCTCTCCTTTGGGATCTGCCTGAGACTCCTCCCAAGCATCTCCCAGACTCTTTGGACCTGATCTTTAGGGACCTGTGATCCTGGGTAGCAGCCCCAGACTCCTCCAAGGAAGCTACCCGAGGTGCTTTTTCCTCTTGAAAAAAGATTTCTCCTCTGATGTCCGCCTCAGACTCCTCCCAAGCATCTCCAAGAGGCTTCTGACCTGTTCTTTAACGACACCAGATGCTCCGTAGCAGCCCCAGACTCCTCCAAGGAAGCGACACAAGTTGCTTTTTCTTCTTCAAAAGGAACCCCTATCCTCAACGACTGAGCAGAGAATCATCCCAGGCATGTCCTAGTGACTTCTGACTTCTGCTTCTGTGACCTGAGGTCCTGGGTAGCAGCGCCAGACTCCTCCAAGGAAGCTACCCGAGGTGCTTTTTCCTCTTGAAAGCATGTTTCCCTGCCGCGTGGCAGCCCCAGGCTCCTCCAAGAAACTTACGCAAGATGATTTTTCCTCTTTAAAGGACGTCTCGCCTCTGGCATCCACCTGAGACTCCTCCCAAGCATCTCCAAGAGGCTTCTGACCTATCATTTAGAGACACGAGATCTCTAGTAGCAGCTCCAGGCTCCTCCAAGAAACATATGCAAGATGATTTTTCCTCTTTCAAGGATGTTTCGACTCTAGCATCCACCTGAGACTCCTCCCAAGCATCTCCCAGACTCTTTGGACCTGATCTTTAGGGACCTGTGATCCTGGGTAGCAGCCCCAGACTCCTCCAAGGAAGCTACCCGAGGTGCTTTTTCCTCTTGAAAAAAGATTTCTCCTCTGATGTCCGCCTCAGACTCCTCCCAAGCATCTCCAAGAGGCTTCTGACCTGTTCTTTAATGACACCAGATGCTCCGTAGCAGCCCCAGACTCCTCCAAGGAAGCGACACAAGTTGCTTTTTCTTCTTCAAAAGGAACCCCTATCCTCAACGACTGAGCAGAGAATCATCCCAGGCATGTCCTAGTGACTTCTGACTTCTGCTTCTGTGACCTGAGGTCCTGGGTAGCAGCGCCAGACTCCTCCAAGGAAGCTACCCGAGGTGCTTTTTCCTCTTGAAAGCATGTTTCCCTGCCACGTGGCAGCCCCAGGCTCCTCCAAGAAACTTATGCAAGATGATTTTTCCTCTTTCAAGGACGTTTCGCCTCTAGCATCCACCTGAGACTCCTCCCAAGCATCTCCAAGAGGCTTCTGACCTATCATTTAGAGACACGAGATCTCTAGTAGCAGCTCCAGGCTCCTCCAAGAAACCTACGCCAGATGATTTTTCTTCTTCAAAGGAAGCGCTGTCCTCCACGATCCAGCGCAGAATCATCCCAGGCATGTCCTAGTGTCTTTTGACTTCTGCTTCTGTGACCTGAGGTCCTGGGCAGCAGCGCCAGACTCCTCCAAGAAGCTACCCGAGGTGCTTTTCCCTCTTGAAAGCATGTTTCTCTGCCGCGTGGCAGCCCCAGGCTCCTCCAAGGAAGCTACGCAAGATGATTTTTCCTCTTCAAGGGCTGTTGCTCCTCTGCATCCACACGAGACTCCTCCCAAGTATTTCCCAAACAGTTGTGACATATTCTTTAGAGAGAAAATACCTGGCGTAGCAGCCCCAGACTCCTCCAAGGAAGCTACCCGAGGTGCTTTTTCTTCTTCAAAGAAGTGCTATCCTCCACGACTCAGCAGACAATCATTCCAGGCATGTCCTAGTGACTTCTGACTTGTGCTTGTGGGTCCCGAGATCCTGGGTAGCAGCACCCAGACTCCTCCAAGGAAGCTACCCGAGGTACTGTCTCATTCTGAAACATTCCCTCTCCTTTGGGATCTGCCTGAGACTCCTCCCAAGCATCTCCCAGACTCTTTGGACCTGATCTTTAGGGACCTGTGATCCTGGGTAGCAGCCCCAGACTCCTCCAAGGAAGCTACCCGAGGTGCTTTTTCCTCTTGAAAAAAGATTTCTCCTCTGATATCCGCCTCAGACTCCTCCCAAGCATCTCCAAGAGGCTTCTGACCTGTTCTTTAACGACACCAGATGCTCCGTAGCAGCCCCAGACTCCTCCAAGGAAGCGACACAAGTTGCTTTTTCTTCTTCAAAAGGAACCCCTATCCTCAACGACTGAGCAGAGAATCATCCCAGGCATGTCCTAGTGACTTCTGACTTCTGCTTCTGTGACCTGAGGTCCTGGGTAGCAGCGCCAGACTCCTCCAAGGAAGCTACCTGAGGTGCTTTTTCCTCTTGAAAGCATGTTTCCCTGCAGCGTGGCAGCCCCAGGCTCCTCCAAGAAACTTATGCAAGATGATTTTTCCTCTTTCAAGGACGTTTCGCCTCTAGCATCCACCTGAGACTCCTCCCAAGCATCTCCAAGAGGCTTCTGACCTATCATTTAGAGACACGAGATCTCTAGTAGCAGCTCCAGGCTCCTCCAAGAAACCTACGCCAGATGATTTTTCTTCTTCAAAGGAAGCGCTGTCCTCCACGATCCAGCGCAGAATCATCCCAGGCATGTCCTAGTGTCTTTTGACTTCTGCTTCTGTGACCTGAGGTCCTGGGTAGCAGCGCCAGACTCCTCCAAGAAGCTACCCGAGGTGCTTTTCCCTCTTGAAAGCATGTTTCTCTGCCGCGTGGCAGCCCCAGGCTCCTCCAAGGAAGCTACGCAAGATGATTTTTCCTCTTCAAGGGCTGTTGCTCCTCTGCATCCACACGAGACTCCTCCCAAGTATTTCCCAAACAGTTGTGACATATTCTTTAGAGAGAAAATACCTGGCGTAGCAGCCCCAGACTCCTCCAAGGAAGCTACCCGAGGTGCTTTTTCTTCTTCAAAGAAGTGCTATCCTCCACGACTCAGCAGACAATCATTCCAGGCATGTCCTAGTGACTTCTGACTTGTGCTTGTGGGTCCCGAGATCCTGGGTAGCAGCCCCAGACTCCTCCAAGGAAGCTACCCGAGGTGCTGTCTCATTCTGAAACATTCCCTCTCCTTTGGGATCTGCCTGAGACTCCTCCCAAGCATCTCCCAGACTCTTTGGACCTGATCTTTAGGGACCTGTGATCCTGGGTAGCAGCCCCAGACTCCTCCAAGGAAGCTACCCGAGGTGCTTTTTCCTCTTGAAAAAAGATTTCTCCTCTGATATCCGCCTCAGACTCCTCCCAAGCATCTCCAAGAGGCTTCTGACCTGTTCTTTAACGACACCAGATGCTCCATAGCAGCCCCAGACTCCTCCAAGGAAGCGACACAAGGTGCTTTTTCTTCTTCAAAAGGAACCCCTGTCCTCAACGACTGAGCAGAGAATCATCCCAGGCATGTCCTAGTGACTTCTGACTTCTGCTTCTGTGACCTGAGGTCCTGGGTAGCAGCGCCAGACTCCTCCAAGAAGCTACCCGAGGTGCTTTTCCCTCTTGAAAGCATGTGTCCCTGCCGCGTGGCAGCCCCAGGCTCCTCCAAGAAACTTACGCAAGATGATTTTTCCTCTTTAAAGGACGTTTCGCCTCTGGCATCCACCTGAGACTCCTCCCAAGCATCTCCAAGAGGCTTCTGACCTATCATTTAGAGACACGAGATCTCTAGTAGCAGCTCCAGGCTCCTCCAAGAAACATATGCAAGATGATTTTTCCTCTTTCAAGGATGTTTCGACTCTAGCATCCACCTGAGACTCCTCCCAAGCATCTCCCAGACTCTTTGGACCTGATCTTTAGGGACCTGTGATCCTGGGTAGCAGCCCCAGACTCCTCCAAGGAAGCTACCCGAGGTGCTTTTTCCTCTTGAAAAAAGATTTCTCCTCTGATATCCGCCTCAGACTCCTCCCAAGCATCTCCAAGAGGCTTCTGACCTGTTCTTTAATGACACCAGATGCTCCGTAGCAGCCCCAGACTCCTCCAAGGAAGCGACACAAGTTGCTTTTTCTTCTTCAAAAGGAACCCCTATCCTCAACGACTGAGCAGAGAATCATCCCAGGCATGTCCTAGTGACTTCTGACTTCTGCTTCTGTGACCTGAGGTCCTGGGTAGCAGCGCCAGACTCCTCCAAGGAAGCTACCCGAGGTGCTTTTTCCTCTTGAAAGCATGTTTCCCTGCCACGTGGCAGCCCCAGGCTCCTCCAAGAAACTTATGCAAGATGATTTTTCCTCTTTCAAGGACGTTTCGCCTCTAGCATCCACCTGAGACTCCTCCCAAGCATCTCCAAGAGGCTTCTGACCTATCATTTAGAGACACGAGATCTCTAGTAGCAGCTCCAGGCTCCTCCAAGAAACCTACGCCAGATGATTTTTCTTCTTCAAAGGAAGCGCTGTCCTCCACGATCCAGCGCAGAATCATCCCAGGCATGTCCTAGTGTCTTTTGACTTCTGCTTCTGTGACCTGAGGTCCTGGGCAGCAGCGCCAGACTCCTCCAAGGAAGCTACCCGAGGTGCTTTTCCCTCTTGAAAGCATGTTTCTCTGCCGCGTGGCAGCCCCAGGCTCCTCCAAGGAAGCTACGCAAGATGATTTTTCCTCTTCAAGGGCTGTTGCTCCTCTGCATCCACACGAGACTCCTCCCAAGTATTTCCCAAACAGTTGTGACATATTCTTTAGAGAAAAAATACCTGGCGTAGCAGCCCCAGACTCCTCCAAGGAAGCTACCCGAGGTGCTTTTTCTTCTTCAAAGAAGTGCTATCCTCCACGACTCAGCAGACAATCATTCCAGGCATGTCCTAGTGACTTCTGACTTGTGCTTGTGGGTCCCGAGATCCTGGGTAGCAGCACCCAGACTCCTCCAAGGAAGCTACCCGAGGTACTGTCTCATTCTGAAACATTCCCTCTCCTTTGGGATCTGCCTGAGACTCCTCCCAAGCATCTCCCAGACTCTTTGGACCTGATCTTTAGGGACCTGTGATCCTGGGTAGCAGCCCCAGACTCCTCCAAGGAAGCTACCCAAGGTGCTTTTTCCTCTTGAAAAAAGATTTCTCCTCTGATATCCGCCTCAGACTCCTCCCAAGCATCTCCAAGAGGCTTCTGACCTGTTCTTTAACGACACCAGATGCTCCGTAGCAGCCCCAGACTCCTCCAAGGAAGCGACACAAGTTGCTTTTTCTTCTTCAAAAGGAACCCCTATCCTCAACGACTGAGCAGAGAATCATCCCAGGCATGTCCTAGTGACTTCTGACTTCTGCTTCTGTGACCTGAGGTCCTGGGTAGCAGCGCCAGACTCCTCCAAGGAAGCTACCCGAGGTGCTTTTTCCTCTTGAAAGCATGTTTCCCTGCCATGTGGCAGCCCCAGGCTCCTCCAAGAAACTTATGCAAGATGATTTTTCCTCTTTCAAGGACGTTTCGCCTCTAGCATCCACCTGAGACTCCTCCCAAGCATCTCCAAGAGGCTTCTGACCTATCATTTAGAGACACGAGATCTCTAGTAGCAGCTCCAGGCTCCTCCAAGAAACCTACGCCAGATGATTTTTCTTCTTCAAAGGAAGCGCTGTCCTCCACGATCCAGCGCAGAATCATCCCAGGCATGTCCTAGTGTCTTTTGACTTCTGCTTCTGTGACCTGAGGTCCTGGGTAGCAGCGCCAGACTCCTCCAAGAAGCTACCCGAGGTGCTTTTCCCTCTTGAAAGCATGTTTCTCTGCCGCGTGGCAGCCCCAGGCTCCTCCAAGGAAGCTACGCAAGATGATTTTTCCTCTTCAAGGGCTGTTGCTCCTCTGCATCCACACGAGACTCCTCCCAGGTATTTCCCAAACAGTTGTGACATATTCTTTAGAGAGAAAATACCTGGCGTAGCAGCCCCAGACTCCTCCAAGGAAGCTACCCGAGGTGCTTTTTCTTCTTCAAAGAAGTGCTATCCTCCACGACTCAGCAGACAATCATTCCAGGCATGTCCTACTGACTTCTGACTTGTGCTTGTGGGTCCCGAGATCCTGGGTAGCAGCCCCAGACTCCTCCAAGGAAGCTACCCGAGGTACTGTCTCATTCTGAAACATTCCCTCTCCTTTGGGATCTGCCTGAGACTCCTCCCAAGCATCTCCCAGACTCTTTGGACCTGATCTTTAGGGACCTGTGATCCTGGGTAGCAGCCCCAGACTCCTCCAAGGAAGCTACCCGAGGTGCTTTTTCCTCTTGAAAAAAGATTTCTCCTCTGATATCCGCCTCAGACTCCTCCCAAGCATCTCCAAGAGGCTTCTGACCTGTTCTTTAACGACACCAGATGCTCCGTAGCAGCCCCAGACTCCTCCAAGGAAGCGACACAAGTTGCTTTTTCTTCTTCAAAAGGAACCCCTATCCTCAACGACTGAGCAGAGAATCATCCCAGGCATGTCCTAGTGACTTCTGCTTCTGTGACCTGAGGTCCTGGGTAGCAGCGCCAGACTCCTCCAAGGAAGCTACCCAAGGTGCTTTTTCCTCTTGAAAGCATGTTTCCCTGCCGCGTGGCAGCCCCAGGCTCCTCCAAGAAACATATGCAAGATGATTTTTCCTCTTTCAAGGATGTTTCGACTCTAGCATCCACCTGAGACTCCTCCCAAGCATCTCCCAGACTCTTTGGACCTGATCTTTAGGGACCTGTGATCCTGGGTAGCAGCCCCAGACTCCTCCAAGGAAGCTACCCGAGGTGCTTTTTCCTCTTGAAAAAAGATTTCTCCTCTGATATCCGCCTCAGACTCCTCCCAAGCATCTCCAAGAGGCTTCTGACCTGTTCTTTAACGACACCAGATGCTCCGTAGCAGCCCCAGACTCCTCCAAGGAAGCGACACAAGTTGCTTTTTCTTCTTCAAAAGGAACCCCTATCCTCAACGACTGAGCAGAGAATCATCCCAGGCATGTCCTAGTGACTTCTGACTTCTGCGTCTGTGACCTGAGGTCCTGGGTAGCAGCGCCAGACTCCTCCAAGGAAGCTACCCGAGGTGCTTTTTCCTCTTGAAAGCATGTTTCCCTGCCACGTGGCAGCCCCAGGCTCCTCCAAGAAACTTATGCAAGATGATTTTTCCTCTTTCAAGGACGTTTCGCCTCTAGCATCCACCTGAGACTCCTCCCAAGCATCTCCAAGAGGCTTCTGACCTATCATTTAGAGACACGAGATCTCTAGTAGCAGCTCCAGGCTCCTCCAAGAAACCTACGCCAGATGATTTTTCTTCTTCAAAGGAAGCGCTGTCCTCCACGATCCAGCGCAGAATCATCCCAGGCATGTCCTAGTGTCTTTTGACTTCTGCTTCTGTGACCTGAGGTCCTGGGTAGCAGCGCCAGACTCCTCCAAGAAGCTACCCGAGGTGCTTTTCCCTCTTGAAAGCATGTTTCTCTGCCGCGTGGCAGCCCCAGGCTCCTCCAAGGAAGCTACGCAAGATGATTTTTCCTCTTCAAGGGCTGTTGCTCCTCTGCATCCACACGAGACTCCTCCCAAGTATTTCCCAAACAGTTGTGACATATTCTTTAGAGAGAATATACCTGGCGTAGCAGCCCCAGACTCCTCCAAGGAAGCTACCCGAGGTGCTTTTTCTTCTTCAAAGAAGTGCTATCCTCCACGACTCAGCAGACAATCATTCCAGGCATGTCCTAGTGACTTCTGACTTGTGCTTGTGGGTCCCGAGATCCTGGGTAGCAGCCCCAGACTCCTCCAAGGAAGCTACCCGAGGTGCTGCCTCATTCTGAAACATTCCCTCTCCTTTGGGATCTGCCTGAGACTCCTCCCAAGCATCTCCCAGACTCTTTGGACCTGATCTTTAGGGACCTGTGATCCTGGGTAGCAGCCCCAGACTCCTCCAAGGAAGCTACCCGAGGTGCTTTTTCCTCTTGAAAAAAGATTTCTCCTCTGATATCCACCTCAGACTCCTCCCAAGCATCTCCAAGAGGCTTCTGACCTGTTCTTTAACGACACCAGATGCTCCGTAGCAGCCCCAGACTCCTCCAAGGAAGCGACACAAGTTGCTTTTTCTTCTTCAAAAGGAACCCCTATCCTCAACGACTGAGCAGAGAATCATCCCAGGCATGTCCTAGTGACTTCTGACTTCTGCTTCTGTGACCTGAGGTCCTGGGTAGCAGCGCCAGACTCCTCCAAGGAAGCTACCCGAGGTGCTTTTTCCTCTTGAAAGCATGTTTCCCTGCCACGTGGCAGCCCCAGGCTCCTCCAAGAAACTTATGCAAGATGATTTTTCCTCTTTCAAGGACGTTTCGCCTCTAGCATCCACCTGAGACTCCTCCCAAGCATCTCCAAGAGGCTTCTGACCTATCATTTAGAGACACGAGATCTCTAGTAGCAGCTCCAGGCTCCTCCAAGAAACCTACGCCAGATGATTTTTCTTCTTCAAAGGAAGCGCTGTCCTCCACGATCCAGCGCAGAATCATCCCAGGCATGTCCTAGTGTCTTTTGACTTCTGCTTCTGTGACCTGAGGTCCTGGGTAGCAGCGCCAGACTCCTCCAAGAAGCTACCCGAGGTGCTTTTCCCTCTTGAAAGCATGTTTCTCTGCCGCGTGGCAGCCCCAGGCTCCTCCAAGGAAGCTACGCAAGATGATTTTTCCTCTTCAAGGGCTGTTGCTCCTCTGCATCCACACGAGACTCCTCCCAAGTATTTCCCAAACAGTTGTGACATATTCTTTAGAGAGAATATACCTGGCGTAGCAGCCCCAGACTCCTCCAAGGAAGCTACCCGAGGTGCTTTTTCTTCTTCAAAGAAGTGCTATCCTCCACGACTCAGCAGACAATCATTCCAGGCATGTCCTAGTGACTTCTGACTTGTGCTTGTGGGTCCCGAGATCCTGGGTAGCAGCCCCAGACTCCTCCAAGGAAGCTACCCGAGGTGCTGTCTCATTCTGAAACATTCCCTCTCCTTTGGGATCTGCCTGAGACTCCTCCCAAGCATCTCCCAGACTCTTTGGACCTGATCTTTAGCGACCTCTGATCCTGGGTAGCAGCCCCAGACTCCTCCAAGGAAGCTACCCGAGGTGCTTTTTCTTCTTCAAAGAAGTGCTATCCTCCACGACTCAGCAGACAATCATTCCAGGCATGTCCTACTGACTTCTGACTTGTGCTTGTGGGTCCCGAGATCCTGGGTAGCAGCCCCAGACTCCTCCAAGGAAGCTACCCGAGGTGCTGTCTCATTCTGAAACATTCCCTCTCCTTTGGGATCTGCCTGAGACTCCTCCCAAGCATCTCCCAGACTCTTTGGACCTGATCTTTAGGGACCTGTGATCCTGGGTAGCAGCCCCAGACTCCTCCAAGGAAGCTACCCGAGGTGCTTTTTCCTCTTGAAAAAAGATTTCTCCTCTGATATCCGCCTCAGACTCCTCCCAAGCATCTCCAAGAGGCTTCTGACCTGTTCTTTAACGACACCAGATGCTCCGTAGCAGCCCCAGACTCCTCCAAGGAAGCGACACAAGTTGCTTTTTCTTCTTCAAAAGGAACCCCTATCCTCAACGACTGAGCAGAGAATCATCCCAGGCATGTCCTAGTGACTTCTGCTTCTGTGACCTGAGGTCCTGGGTAGCAGCGCCAGACTCCTCCAAGGAAGCTACCCAAGGTGCTTTTTCCTCTTGAAAGCATGTTTCCCTGCCGCGTGGCAGCCCCAGGCTCCTCCAAGAAACATATGCAAGATGATTTTTCCTCTTTCAAGGATGTTTCGACTCTAGCATCCACCTGAGACTCCTCCCAAGCATCTCCCAGACTCTTTGGACCTGATCTTTAGGGACCTCTGATCCTGGGTAGCAGCCCCAGACTCCTCCAAGGAAGCTACCCGAGGTGCTTTTTCCTCTTGAAAAAAGATTTCTCCTCTGATATCCGCCTCAGACTCCTCCCAAGCATCTCCAAGAGGCTTCTGACCTGTTCTTTAACGACACCAGATGCTCCGTAGCAGCCCCAGACTCCTCCAAGGAAGCGACACAAGTTGCTTTTTCTTCTTCAAAAGGAACCCCTATCCTCAACGACTGAGCAGAGAATCATCCCAGGCATGTCCTAGTGACTTCTGCTTCTGTGACCTGAGGTCCTGGGTAGCAGCGCCAGACTCCGCCAAGGAAGCTACCCAAGGTGCTTTTTCCTCTTGAAAGCATGTTTCCCTGCCGCGTGGCAGCCCCAGGCTCCTCCAAGAAACTTACGCAAGATGATTTTTCCTCTTTCAAGGACGTTTCGCCTCTAGCATCCACCTGAGACTCCTCCCAAGCATCTCCAAGAGGCTTCTGACCTATCATTTAGAGACAGGAGATCTCTAGTAGCAGCTCCAGGCTCCTCCAAGAAACCTACGCCAGATGATTTTTCTTCTTCAAAGGAAGCGCTGTCCTCCACGATCCAGCGCAGAATCATCCCAGGCATGTCCTAGTGTCTTTTGACTTCTGCTTCTGTGACCTGAGGTCCTGGGTAGCAGCCCCAGACTCCTCCAAGAAGCTACCCGAGGTGCTTTTCCCTCTTGAAAGCATGTTTCTCTGCCGCATGGCAGCCCCAGGCTCCTCCAAGGAAGCTACGCAAGATGATTTTTCCTCTTCAAGGGCTGTTGCTCCTCTGCATCCACACGAGACTCCTCCCAAGTATTTCCCAAACAGTTGTGACATATTCTTTAGAGAGAATATACCTGGCGTAGCAGCCCCAGACTCCTCCAAGGAAGCTACCCGAGGTGCTTTTTCTTCTTCAAAGAAGTGCTATCCTCCACGACTCAGCAGACAATCATTCCAGGCATGTCCTACTGACTTCTGACTTGTGCTTGTGGGTCCCGAGATCCTGGGTAGCAGCCCCAGACTCCTCCAAGGAAGCTACCCGAGGTGCTGCCTCATTCTGAAACATTCCCTCTCCTTTGGGATCTGCCTGAGACTCCTCCCAAGCATCTCCCAGACTCTTTGGACCTGATCTTTAGGGACCTGTGATCCTGGGTAGCAGCCCCAGACTCCTCCAAGGAAGCTACCCGAGGTGCTTTTTCCTCTTGAAAAAAGATTTCTCCTCTGATATCCGCCTCAGACTCCTCCCAAGCATCTCCAAGAGGCTTCTGACCTGTTCTTTAACGACACCAGATGCTCCGTAGCAGCCCCAGACTCCTCCAAGGAAGCGACACAAGTTGCTTTTTCTTCTTCAAAAGGAACCCCTATCCTCAACGACTGAGCAGAGAATCATCCCAGGCATGTCCTAGTGACTTCTGACTTCTGCTTCTGTGACCTGAGGTCCTGGGTAGCAGCGCCAGACTCCTCCAAGGAAGCTACCCGAGGTGCTTTTTCCTCTTGAAAGCATGTTTCCCTGCCACGTGGCAGCCCCAGGCTCCTCCAAGAAACTTATGCAAGATGATTTTTCCTCTTTCAAGGACGTTTCGCCTCTAGCATCCACCTGAGACTCCTCCCAAGCATCTCCAAGAGGCTTCTGACCTATCATTTAGAGACACGAGATCTCTAGTAGCAGCTCCAGGCTCCTCCAAGAAACCTACGCCAGATGATTTTTCTTCTTCAAAGGAAGCGCTGTCCTCCACGATCCAGCGCAGAATCATCCCAGGCATGTCCTAGTGTCTTTTGACTTCTGCGTCTGTGACCTGAGGTCCTGGGCAGCAGCGCCAGACTCCTCCAAGAAGCTACCCAATGTGCTTTTCCCTCTTGAAAGCATGTTTCTCTGCCGCGTGGCAGCCCCAGGCTCCTCCAAGGAAGCTACGCAAGATGATTTTTCCTCTTCAAGGGCTGTTGCTCCTCTGCATCCACACGAGACTCCTCCCAAGTATTTCCCAAACAGTTGTGACATATTCTTTAGAGAGAATATACCTGGCGTAGCAGCCCCAGACTCCTCCAAGGAAGCTACCCGAGGTGCTTTTTCTTCTTCAAAGAAGTGCTATCCTCCACGACTCAGCAGACAATCATCCCAGGCATGTCCTAGTGACTTCTGACTTGTGCTTGTGGGTCCCGAGATCCTGGGTAGCAGCACCCAGACTCCTCCAAGGAAGATACCCGAGGTACTGTCTCATTCTGAAACATTCCCTCTCCTTTGGGATCTGCCTGAGACTCATCCCAAGCATCTCCCAGACTCTTTGGACCTGATCTTTAGCGACCTCTGATCCTGGGTAGCAGCCCCAGACTCCTCCAAGGAAGCTACCCGAGGTGCTTTTTCTTCTTCAAAGAAGTGCTATCCTCCACGACTCAGCAGACAATCATTCCAGGCATGTCCTACTGACTTCTGACTTGTGCTTGTGGGTCCCGAGATCCTGGGTAGCAGCCCCAGACTCCTCCAAGGAAGCTACCCGAGGTGCTGTCTCATTCTGAAACATTCCCTCTCCTTTGGGATCTGCCTGAGACTCCTCCCAAGCATCTCCCAGACTCTTTGGACCTGATCTTTAGGGACCTGTGATCCTGGGTAGCAGCCCCAGACTCCTCCAAGGAAGCTACCCGAGGTGCTTTTTCCTCTTGAAAAAAGATTTCTCCTCTGATATCCGCCTCAGACTCCTCCCAAGCATCTCCAAGAGGCTTCTGACCTGTTCTTTAACGACACCAGATGCTCCGTAGCAGCCCCAGACTCCTCCAAGGAAGCGACACAAGTTGCTTTTTCTTCTTCAAAAGGAACCCCTATCCTCAACGACTGAGCAGAGAATCATCCCAGGCATGTCCTAGTGACTTCTGACTTCTGCTTCTGTGACCTGAGGTCCTGGGTAGCAGCGCCAGACTCCTCCAAGGAAGCTACCCGAGGTGCTTTTTCCTCTTGAAAGCATGTTTCCCTGCCACGTGGCAGCCCCAGGCTCCTCCAAGAAACTTATGCAAGATGATTTTTCCTCTTTCAAGGACGTTTCGCCTCTAGCATCCACCTGAGACGCCTCCCAAGCATCTCCAAGAGGCTTCTGACCTATCATTTAGAGACACGAGATCTCTAGTAGCAGCTCCAGGCTCCTCCAAGAAACCTACGCCAGATGATTTTTCTTCTTCAAAGGAAGCGCTGTCCTCCACGATCCAGCGCAGAATCATCCCAGGCATGTCCTAGTGTCTTTTGACTTCTGCTTCTGTGACCTGAGGTCCTGGGTAGCAGCGCCAGACTCCTCCAAGAAGCTACCCGAGGTGCTTTTCCCTCTTGAAAGCATGTTTCTCTGCCGCGTGGCAGCCCCAGGCTCCTCCAAGGAAGCTACGCAAGATGATTTTTCCTCTTCAAGGGCTGTTGCTCCTCTGCATCCAGACGAGACTCCTCCCAAGTATTTCCCAAACAGTTGTGACATATTCTTTAGAGAGAATATACCTGGCGTAGCAGCCCCAGACTCCTCCAAGGAAGCTACCCGAGGTGCTTTTTCTTCTTCAAAGAAGTGCTATCCTCCACGACTCAGCAGACAATCATTCCAGGCATGTCCTACTGACTTCTGACTTGTGCTTGTGGGTCCCGAGATCCTGGGTAGCAGCCCCAGACTCCTCCAAGGAAGCTACCCGAGGTGCTTTTTCCTCTTGAAAAAAGATTTCTCCTCTGATATCCGCCTCAGACTCCTCCCAAGCATCTCCAAGAGGCTTCTGACCTGTTCTTTAACGACACCAGATGCTCCGTAGCAGCCCCAGACTCCTCCAAGGAAGCGACACAAGTTGCTTTTTCTTCTTCAAAAGGAACCCCTATCCTCAACGACTGAGCAGAGAATCATCCCAGGCATGTCCTAGTGACTTCTGACTTCTGCTTCTGTGACCTGAGGTCCTGGGTAGCAGCGCCAGACTCCTCCAAGGAAGCTACCCGAGGTGCTTTTTCCTCTTGAAAGCATGTTTCCCTGCCATGTGGCAGCCCCAGGCTCCTCCAAGAAACTTATGCAAGATGATTTTTCCTCTTTCAAGGACGTTTCGCCTCTAGCATCCACCTGAGACTCCTCCCAAGCATCTCCAAGAGGCTTCTGACCTATCATTTAGAGACACGAGATCTCTAGTAGCAGCTCCAGGCTCCTCCAAGAAACCTACGCCAGATGATTTTTCTTCTTCAAAGGAAGCGCTGTCCTCCACGATCCAGCGCAGAATCATCCCAGGCATGTCCTAGTGTCTTTTGACTTCTGCTTCTGTGACCTGAGGTCCTGGGTAGCAGCGCCAGACTCCTCCAAGAAGCTACCCGAGGTGCTTTTCCCTCTTGAAAGCATGTTTCTCTGCCGCGTGGCAGCCCCAGGCTCCTCCAAGGAAGCTACGCAAGATGATTTTTCCTCTTCAAGGGCTGTTGCTCCTCTGCATCCACACGAGACTCCTCCCAGGTATTTCCCAAACAGTTGTGACATATTCTTTAGAGAGAAAATACCTGGCGTAGCAGCCCCAGACTCCTCCAAGGAAGCTACCCGAGGTGCTTTTTCTTCTTCAAAGAAGTGCTATCCTCCACGACTCAGCAGACAATCATTCCAGGCATGTCCTACTGACTTCTGACTTGTGCTTGTGGGTCCCGAGATCCTGGGTAGCAGCCCCAGACTCCTCCAAGGAAGCTACCCGAGGTACTGTCTCATTCTGAAACATTCCCTCTCCTTTGGGATCTGCCTGAGACTCCTCCCAAGCATCTCCCAGACTCTTTGGACCTGATCTTTAGGGACCTGTGATCCTGGGTAGCAGCCCCAGACTCCTCCAAGGAAGCTACCCGAGGTGCTTTTTCCTCTTGAAAAAAGATTTCTCCTCTGATATCCGCCTCAGACTCCTCCCAAGCATCTCCAAGAGGCTTCTGACCTGTTCTTTAACGACACCAGATGCTCCGTAGCAGCCCCAGACTCCTCCAAGGAAGCGACACAAGTTGCTTTTTCTTCTTCAAAAGGAACCCCTATCCTCAACGACTGAGCAGAGAATCATCCCAGGCATGTCCTAGTGACTTCTGCTTCTGTGACCTGAGGTCCTGGGTAGCAGCGCCAGACTCCTCCAAGGAAGCTACCCAAGGTGCTTTTTCCTCTTGAAAGCATGTTTCCCTGCCGCGTGGCAGCCCCAGGCTCCTCCAAGAAACATATGCAAGATGATTTTTCCTCTTTCAAGGATGTTTCGACTCTAGCATCCACCTGAGACTCCTCCCAAGCATCTCCCAGACTCTTTGGACCTGATCTTTAGGGACCTCTGATCCTGGGTAGCAGCCCCAGACTCCTCCAAGGAAGCTACCCGAGGTGCTTTTTCCTCTTGAAAAAAGATTTCTCCTCTGATATCCGCCTCAGACTCCTCCCAAGCATCTCCAAGAGGCTTCTGACCTGTTCTTTAACGACACCAGATGCTCCGTAGCAGCCCCAGACTCCTCCAAGGAAGCGACACAAGTTGCTTTTTCTTCTTCAAAAGGAACCCCTATCCTCAACGACTGAGCAGAGAATCATCCCAGGCATGTCCTAGTGACTTCTGACTTCTGCGTCTGTGACCTGAGGTCCTGGGTAGCAGCGCCAGACTCCTCCAAGGAAGCTACCCGAGGTGCTTTTTCCTCTTGAAAGCATGTTTCCCTGCCACGTGGCAGCCCCAGGCTCCTCCAAGAAACTTATGCAAGATGATTTTTCCTCTTTCAAGGACGTTTCGCCTCTAGCATCCACCTGAGACTCCTCCCAAGCATCTCCAAGAGGCTTCTGACCTATCATTTAGAGACACGAGATCTCTAGTAGCAGCTCCAGGCTCCTCCAAGAAACCTACGCCAGATGATTTTTCTTCTTCAAAGGAAGCGCTGTCCTCCACGATCCAGCGCAGAATCATCCCAGGCATGTCCTAGTGTCTTTTGACTTCTGCTTCTGTGACCTGAGGTCCTGGGTAGCAGCGCCAGACTCCTCCAAGAAGCTACCCGAGGTGCTTTTCCCTCTTGAAAGCATGTTTCTCTGCCGCGTGGCAGCCCCAGGCTCCTCCAAGGAAGCTACGCAAGATGATTTTTCCTCTTCAAGGGCTGTTGCTCCTCTGCATCCACACGAGACTCCTCCCAAGTATTTCCCAAACAGTTGTGACATATTCTTTAGAGAGAATATACCTGGCGTAGCAGCCCCAGACTCCTCCAAGGAAGCTACCCGAGGTGCTTTTTCTTCTTCAAAGAAGTGCTATCCTCCACGACTCAGCAGACAATCATTCCAGGCATGTCCTAGTGACTTCTGACTTGTGCTTGTGGGTCCCGAGATCCTGGGTAGCAGCCCCAGACTCCTCCAAGGAAGCTACCCGAGGTGCTGCCTCATTCTGAAACATTCCCTCTCCTTTGGGATCTGCCTGAGACTCCTCCCAAGCATCTCCCAGACTCTTTGGACCTGATCTTTAGGGACCTGTGATCCTGGGTAGCAGCCCCAGACTCCTCCAAGGAAGCTACCCGAGGTGCTTTTTCCTCTTGAAAAAAGATTTCTCCTCTGATATCCACCTCAGACTCCTCCCAAGCATCTCCAAGAGGCTTCTGACCTGTTCTTTAACGACACCAGATGCTCCGTAGCAGCCCCAGACTCCTCCAAGGAAGCGACACAAGTTGCTTTTTCTTCTTCAAAAGGAACCCCTATCCTCAACGACTGAGCAGAGAATCATCCCAGGCATGTCCTAGTGACTTCTGACTTCTGCTTCTGTGACCTGAGGTCCTGGGTAGCAGCGCCAGACTCCTCCAAGGAAGCTA
The DNA here is from genome assembly GCF_963921805.1 of Phalacrocorax carbo. Lineage (NCBI taxonomy): Eukaryota > Metazoa > Chordata > Aves > Suliformes > Phalacrocoracidae > Phalacrocorax > Phalacrocorax carbo. Next base: position 6,309,653 of record NC_087527.1, on the reverse strand, counting down.
CCCGAGGTGCTTTTTCCTCTTGAAAGCATGTTTCCCTGCCACGTGGCAGCCCCAGGCTCCTCCAAGAAACTTATGCAAGATGATTTTTCCTCTTTCAAGGACGTTTCGCCTCTAGCATCCACCTGAGACTCCTCCCAAGCATCTCCAAGAGGCTTCTGACCTATCATTTAGAGACACGAGATCTCTAGTAGCAGCTCCAGGCTCCTCCAAGAAACCTACGCCAGATGATTTTTCTTCTTCAAAGGAAGCGCTGTCCTCCACGATCCAGCGCAGAATCATCCCAGGCATGTCCTAGTGTCTTTTGACTTCTGCTTCTGTGACCTGAGGTCCTGGGTAGCAGCGCCAGACTCCTCCAAGAAGCTACCCGAGGTGCTTTTCCCTCTTGAAAGCATGTTTCTCTGCCGCGTGGCAGCCCCAGGCTCCTCCAAGGAAGCTACGCAAGATGATTTTTCCTCTTCAAGGGCTGTTGCTCCTCTGCATCCACCTGAGACTCCTCCCAAGTATTTCCCAAACAGTTGTGACATATTCTTTAGAGAGAATATACCTGGCGTAGCAGCCCCAGACTCCTCCAAGGAAGCTACCCGAGGTGCTTTTTCTTCTTCAAAGAAGTGCTATCCTCCACGACTCAGCAGACAATCATTCCAGGCATGTCCTAGTGACTTCTGACTTGTGCTTGTGGGTCCCGAGATCCTGGGTAGCAGCCCCAGACTCCTCCAAGGAAGCTACCCGAGGTGCTGTCTCATTCTGAAACATTCCCTCTCCTTTGGGATCTGCCTGAGACTCCTCCCAAGCATCTCCCAGACTCTTTGGACCTGATCTTTAGGGACCTGTGATCCTGGGTAGCAGCCCCAGACTCCTCCAAGGAAGCTACCCGAGGTGCTTTTTCTTCTTCAAAGAAGTGCTATCCTCCACGACTCAGCAGACAATCATTCCAGGCATGTCCTAGTGACTTCTGACTTGTGCTTGTGGGTCCCGAGATCCTGGGTAGCAGCCCCAGACTCCTCCAAGGAAGCTACCCGAGGTGCTGTCTCATTCTGAAACATTCCCTCTCCTTTGGGATCTGCCTGAGACTCCTCCCAAGCATCTCCCAGACTCTTTGGACCTGATCTTTAGGGACCTGTGATCCTGGGTAGCAGCCCCAGACTCCTCCAAGGAAGCTACCCAAGGTGCTTTTTCCTCTTGAAAGCATGTTTCCCTGCCGCGTGGCAGCCCCAGGCTCCTCCAAGAAACATATGCAAGATGATTTTTCCTCTTTCAAGGATGTTTCGACTCTAGCATCCACCTGAGACTCCTCCCAAGCATCTCCCAGACTCTTTGGACCTGATCTTTAGGGACCTCTGATCCTGGGTAGCAGCCCCAGACTCCTCCAAGGAAGCTACCCGAGGTGCTTTTTCCTCTTGAAAAAAGATTTCTCCTCTGATATCCGCCTCAGACTCCTCCCAAGCATCTCCAAGAGGCTTCTGACCTGTTCTTTAACGACACCAGATGCTCCGTAGCAGCCCCAGACTCCTCCAAGGAAGCGACACAAGTTGCTTTTTCTTCTTCAAAAGGAACCCCTATCCTCAACGACTGAGCAGAGAATCATCCCAGGCATGTCCTAGTGACTTCTGCTTCTGTGACCTGAGGTCCTGGGTAGCAGCGCCAGACTCCGCCAAGGAAGCTACCCAAGGTGCTTTTTCCTCTTGAAAGCATGTTTCCCTGCCGCGTGGCAGCCCCAGGCTCCTCCAAGAAACTTACGCAAGATGATTTTTCCTCTTTCAAGGACGTTTCGCCTCTAGCATCCACCTGAGACTCCTCCCAAGCATCTCCAAGAGGCTTCTGACCTATCATTTAGAGACAGGAGATCTCTAGTAGCAGCTCCAGGCTCCTCCAAGAAACCTACGCCAGATGATTTTTCTTCTTCAAAGGAAGCGCTGTCCTCCACGATCCAGCGCAGAATCATCCCAGGCATGTCCTAGTGTCTTTTGACTTCTGCTTCTGTGACCTGAGGTCCTGGGTAGCAGCCCCAGACTCCTCCAAGAAGCTACCCGAGGTGCTTTTCCCTCTTGAAAGCATGTTTCTCTGCCGCATGGCAGCCCCAGGCTCCTCCAAGGAAGCTACGCAAGATGATTTTTCCTCTTCAAGGGCTGTTGCTCCTCTGCATCCACACGAGACTCCTCCCAAGTATTTCCCAAACAGTTGTGACATATTCTTTAGAGAGAATATACCTGGCGTAGCAGCCCCAGACTCCTCCAAGGAAGCTACCCGAGGTGCTTTTTCTTCTTCAAAGAAGTGCTATCCTCCACGACTCAGCAGACAATCATTCCAGGCATGTCCTACTGACTTCTGACTTGTGCTTGTGGGTCCCGAGATCCTGGGTAGCAGCCCCAGACTCCTCCAAGGAAGCTACCCGAGGTGCTGCCTCATTCTGAAACATTCCCTCTCCTTTGGGATCTGCCTGAGACTCCTCCCAAGCATCTCCCAGACTCTTTGGACCTGATCTTTAGGGACCTGTGATCCTGGGTAGCAGCCCCAGACTCCTCCAAGGAAGCTACCCGAGGTGCTTTTTCCTCTTGAAAAAAGATTTCTCCTCTGATATCCGCCTCAGACTCCTCCCAAGCATCTCCAAGAGGCTTCTGACCTGTTCTTTAACGACACCAGATGCTCCGTAGCAGCCCCAGACTCCTCCAAGGAAGCGACACAAGTTGCTTTTTCTTCTTCAAAAGGAACCCCTATCCTCAACGACTGAGCAGAGAATCATCCCAGGCATGTCCTAGTGACTTCTGACTTCTGCTTCTGTGACCTGAGGTCCTGGGTAGCAGCGCCAGACTCCTCCAAGGAAGCTACCCGAGGTGCTTTTTCCTCTTGAAAGCATGTTTCCCTGCCACGTGGCAGCCCCAGGCTCCTCCAAGAAACTTATGCAAGATGATTTTTCCTCTTTCAAGGACGTTTCGCCTCTAGCATCCACCTGAGACTCCTCCCAAGCATCTCCAAGAGGCTTCTGACCTATCATTTAGAGACACGAGATCTCTAGTAGCAGCTCCAGGCTCCTCCAAGAAACCTACGCCAGATGATTTTTCTTCTTCAAAGGAAGCGCTGTCCTCCACGATCCAGCGCAGAATCATCCCAGGCATGTCCTAGTGTCTTTTGACTTCTGCGTCTGTGACCTGAGGTCCTGGGCAGCAGCGCCAGACTCCTTCAAGAAGCTACCCAATGTGCTTTTCCCTCTTGAAAGCATGTTTCTCTGCCGCGTGGCAGCCCCAGGCTCCTCCAAGGAAGCTACGCAAGATGATTTTTCCTCTTCAAGGGCTGTTGCTCCTCTGCATCCACACGAGACTCCTCCCAAGTATTTCCCAAACAGTTGTGACATATTCTTTAGAGAGAATATACCTGGCGTAGCAGCCCCAGACTCCTCCAAGGAAGCTACCCGAGGTGCTTTTTCTTCTTCAAAGAAGTGCTATCCTCCACGACTCAGCAGACAATCATCCCAGGCATGTCCTAGTGACTTCTGACTTGTGCTTGTGGGTCCCGAGATCCTGGGTAGCAGCACCCAGACTCCTCCAAGGAAGATACCCGAGGTACTGTCTCATTCTGAAACATTCCCTCTCCTTTGGGATCTGCCTGAGACTCATCCCAAGCATCTCCCAGACTCTTTGGACCTGATCTTTAGCGACCTCTGATCCTGGGTAGCAGCCCCAGACTCCTCCAAGGAAGCTACCCGAGGTGCTTTTTCTTCTTCAAAGAAGTGCTATCCTCCACGACTCAGCAGACAATCATTCCAGGCATGTCCTACTGACTTCTGACTTGTGCTTGTGGGTCCCGAGATCCTGGGTAGCAGCCCCAGACTCCTCCAAGGAAGCTACCCGAGGTGCTGTCTCATTCTGAAACATTCCCTCTCCTTTGGGATCTGCCTGAGACTCCTCCCAAGCATCTCCCAGACTCTTTGGACCTGATCTTTAGGGACCTGTGATCCTGGGTAGCAGCCCCAGACTCCTCCAAGGAAGCTACCCGAGGTGCTTTTTCCTCTTGAAAAAAGATTTCTCCTCTGATATCCGCCTCAGACTCCTCCCAAGCATCTCCAAGAGGCTTCTGACCTGTTCTTTAACGACACCAGATGCTCCGTAGCAGCCCCAGACTCCTCCAAGGAAGCGACACAAGTTGCTTTTTCTTCTTCAAAAGGAACCCCTATCCTCAACGACTGAGCAGAGAATCATCCCAGGCATGTCCTAGTGACTTCTGACTTCTGCTTCTGTGACCTGAGGTCCTGGGTAGCAGCGCCAGACTCCTCCAAGGAAGCTACCCGAGGTGCTTTTTCCTCTTGAAAGCATGTTTCCCTGCCACGTGGCAGCCCCAGGCTCCTCCAAGAAACTTATGCAAGATGATTTTTCCTCTTTCAAGGACGTTTCGCCTCTAGCATCCACCTGAGACGCCTCCCAAGCATCTCCAAGAGGCTTCTGACCTATCATTTAGAGACACGAGATCTCTAGTAGCAGCTCCAGGCTCCTCCAAGAAACCTACGCCAGATGATTTTTCTTCTTCAAAGGAAGCGCTGTCCTCCACGATCCAGCGCAGAATCATCCCAGGCATGTCCTAGTGTCTTTTGACTTCTGCTTCTGTGACCTGAGGTCCTGGGTAGCAGCGCCAGACTCCTCCAAGAAGCTACCCGAGGTGCTTTTCCCTCTTGAAAGCATGTTTCTCTGCCGCGTGGCAGCCCCAGGCTCCTCCAAGGAAGCTACGCAAGATGATTTTTCCTCTTCAAGGGCTGTTGCTCCTCTGCATCCAGACGAGACTCCTCCCAAGTATTTCCCAAACAGTTGTGACATATTCTTTAGAGAGAATATACCTGGCGTAGCAGCCCCAGACTCCTCCAAGGAAGCTACCCGAGGTGCTTTTTCTTCTTCAAAGAAGTGCTATCCTCCACGACTCAGCAGACAATCATTCCAGGCATGTCCTACTGACTTCTGACTTGTGCTTGTGGGTCCCGAGATCCTGGGTAGCAGCCCCAGACTCCTCCAAGGAAGCTACCCGAGGTGCTGCCTCATTCTGAAACATTCCCTCTCCTTTGGGATCTGCCTGAGACTCCTCCCAAGCATCTCCCAGACTCTTTGGACCTGATCTTTAGGGACCTGTGATCCTGGGTAGCAGCCCCAGACTCCTCCAAGGAAGCTACCCGAGGTGCTTTTTCCTCTTGAAAAAAGATTTCTCCTCTGATATCCGCCTCAGACTCCTCCCAAGCATCTCCAAGAGGCTTCTGACCTGTTCTTTAACGACACCAGATGCTCCGTAGCAGCCCCAGACTCCTCCAAGGAAGCGACACAAGTTGCTTTTTCTTCTTCAAAAGGAACCCCTATCCTCAACGACTGAGCAGAGAATCATCCCAGGCATGTCCTAGTGACTTCTGACTTCTGCTTCTGTGACCTGAGGTCCTGGGTAGCAGCGCCAGACTCCTCCAAGGAAGCTACCCAAGGTGCTTTTTCCTCTTGAAAGCATGTTTCCCTGCCACGTGGCAGCCCCAGGCTCCTCCAAGAAACTTATGCAAGATGATTTTTCCTCTTTCAAGGACGTTTCGCCTCTAGCATCCACCTGAGACTCCTCCCAAGCATCTCCAAGAGGCTTCTGACCTATCATTTAGAGACACGAGATCTCTAGTAGCAGCTCCAGGCTCCTCCAAGAAACCTACGCCAGATGATTTTTCTTCTTCAAAGGAAGCGCTGTCCTCCACGATCCAGCGCAGAATCATCCCAGGCATGTCCTAGTGTCTTTTGACTTCTGCGTCTGTGACCTGAGGTCCTGGGCAGCAGCGCCAGACTCCTCCAAGGAAGCTACCCAATGTGCTTTTCCCTCTTGAAAGCATGTTTCTCTGCCGCGTGGCAGCCCCAGGCTCCTCCAAGGAAGCTACGCAAGATGATTTTTCCTCTTCAAGGGCTGTTGCTCCTCTGCATCCACACGAGACTCCTCCCAAGTATTTCCCAAACAGTTGTGACATATTCTTTAGAGAGAATATACCTGGCGTAGCAGCCCCAGACTCCTCCAAGGAAGCTACCCGAGGTGCTTTTTCTTCTTCAAAGAAGTGCTATCCTCCACGACTCAGCAGACAATCATCCCAGGCATGTCCTAGTGACTTCTGACTTGTGCTTGTGGGTCCCGAGATCCTGGGTAGCAGCACCCAGACTCCTCCAAGGAAGCTACCCGAGGTACTGTCTCATTCTGAAACATTCCCTCTCCTTTGGGATCTGCCTGAGACTCCTCCCAAGCATCTCCCAGACTCTTTGGACCTGATCTTTAGCGACCTCTGATCCTGGGTAGCAGCCCCAGACTCCTCCAAGGAAGCTACCCGAGGTGCTTTTTCTTCTTCAAAGAAGTGCTATCCTCCACGACTCAGCAGACAATCATTCCAGGCATGTCCTACTGACTTCTGACTTGTGCTTGTGGGTCCCGAGATCCTGGGTAGCAGCCCCAGACTCCTCCAAGGAAGGTACCCGAGGTGCTGTCTCATTCTGAAACATTCCCTCTCCTTTGGGATCTGCCTGAGACTCCTCCCAAGCATCTCCCAGACTCTTTGGACCTGATCTTTAGGGACCTGTGATCCTGGGTAGCAGCCCCAGACTCCTCCAAGGAAGCTACCCGAGGTGCTTTTTCCTCTTGAAAAAAGATTTCTCCTCTGATATCCGCCTCAGACTCCTCCCAAGCATCTCCAAGAGGCTTCTGACCTGTTCTTTAACGACACCAGATGCTCCGTAGCAGCCCCAGACTCCTCCAAGGAAGCGACACAAGTTGCTTTTTCTTCTTCAAAAGGAACCCCTATCCTCAACGACTGAGCAGAGAATCATCCCAGGCATGTCCTAGTGACTTCTGCTTCTGTGACCTGAGGTCCTGGGTAGCAGCGCCAGACTCCTCCAAGGAAGCTACCCAAGGTGCTTTTTCCTCTTGAAAGCATGTTTCCCTGCCGCGTGGCAGCCCCAGGCTCCTCCAAGAAACTTACGCAAGATGATTTTTCCTCTTTCAAGGATGTTTCGACTCTAGCATCCACCTGAGACTCCTCCCAAGCATCTCCCAGACTCTTTGGACCTGATCTTTAGGGACCTGTGATCCTGGGTAGCAGCCCCAGACTCCTCCAAGGAAGCTACCCGAGGTGCTTTTTCCTCTTGAAAAAAGATTTCTCCTCTGATATCCGCCTCAGACTCCTCCCAAGCATCTCCAAGAGGCTTCTGACCTGTTCTTTAATGACACCAGATGCTCCGTAGCAGCCCCAGACTCCTCCAAGGAAGCGACACAAGTTGCTTTTTCTTCTTCAAAAGGAACCCCTATCCTCAACGACTGAGCAGAGAATCATCCCAGGCATGTCCTAGTGACTTCTGACTTCTGCTTCTGTGACCTGAGGTCCTGGGTAGCAGCGCCAGACTCCTCCAAGGAAGCTACCTGAGGTGCTTTTTCCTCTTGAAAGCATGTTTCCCTGCCACGTGGCAGCCCCAGGCTCCTCCAAGAAACTTATGCAAGATGATTTTTCCTCTTTCAAGGACGTTTCGCCTCTAGCATCCACCTGAGACTCCTCCCAAGCATCTCCAAGAGGCTTCTGACCTATCATTTAGAAACACGAGATCTCTAGTAGCAGCTCCAGGCTCCTCCAAGAAACCTACGCCAGATGATTTTTCTTCTTCAAAGGAAGCGCTGTCCTCCACGATCCAGCGCAGAATCATCCCAGGCATGTCCTAGTGTCTTTTGACTTCTGCTTCTGTGACCTGAGGTCCTGGGTAGCAGCCCCAGACTCCTCCAAGAAGCTACCCGAGGTGCTTTTCCCTCTTGAAAGCATGTTTCCCTGCCGCGTGGCAGCCCCAGGCTCCTCCAAGAAACTAACGCAAGATGATTTTTCCTCTTCAAGGGCTGTTGCTCCTCTGCATCCACATGAGACTCCTCCCAAGTATTTCCCAAACAGTTGTGAAATATTCTTTAGAGAGAATATACCTGGCGTAGCAGCCCCAGACTCCTCCAAGGAAGCTACCCGAGGTGCTTTTTCTTCTTCAAAGAAGTGCTATCCTCCACGACTCAGCAGACAATCATTCCAGGCATGTCCTAGTGACTTCTGACTTCTGCTTGTGGGTCCCGAGATCCTGGGTAGCAGCCCCAGACTCCTCCAAGGAAGCTACCCGAGGTACTGTCTCATTCTGAAACATTCCCTCTCCTTTGGGATCTGCCTGAGACTCCTCCCAAGCATCTCCCAGACTCTTTGGACCTGATCTTTAGGGACCTGTGATCCTGGGTAGCAGCCCCAGACTCCTCCAAGGAAGCTACCCGAGGTGCTTTTTCCTCTTGAAAAAAGATTTCTCCTCTGATATCCGCCTCAGACTCCTCCCAAGCATCTCCAAGAGGCTTCTGACCTGTTCTTTAATGACACCAGATGCTCCGTAGCAGCCCCAGACTCCTCCAAGGAAGCGACACAAGTTGCTTTTTCTTCTTCAAAAGGAACCCCTATCCTCAACGACTGAGCAGAGAATCATCCCAGGCATGTCCTAGTGACTTCTGACTTCTGCTTCTGTGACCTGAGGTCCTGGGTAGCAGCGCCAGACTCCTCCAACGAAGCTACCCGAGGTGCTTTTTCCTCTTGAAAGCATGTTTCCCTGCCGCGTGGCAGCCCCAGGCTCCTCCAAGAAACTTAGGCAAGATGATTTTTCCTCTTTCAAGGACGTTTCGCCTCTGGCATCCACCTGAGACTCCTCCCAAGCATCTCCAAGACGCTTCTGACCTATCATTTAGAGACACGAGATCTCTAGTAGCAGATCCAGGCTCCTCCAAGAAACATATGCAAGATGATTTTTCCTCTTTCAAGGATGTTTCGACTCTAGCATCCACCTGAGACTCCTCCCAAGCATCTCCCAGACTCTTTGGACCTGATCTTTAGGGACCTGTGATCCTGGGTAGCAGCCCCAGACTCCTCCAAGGAAGCAACCCGAGGTGCTTTTTCTTCTTCAAAGAAGTGCTATCCTCCACGACTCAGCAGACAATCATTCCAGGCATGTCCTAGTGACTTCTGACTTCTGCTTGTGGGTCCCGAGATCCTGGGTAGCAGCCCCAGACTCCTCCAAGGAAGCTACCCGAGGTACTGTCTCATTCTGAAACATTCCCTCTCCTTTGGGATCTGCCTGAGACTCCTCCCAAGCATCTCCCAGACTCTTTGGATCTGATCTTTAGGGACCTGTGATCCTGGGTAGCAGCCCCAGACTCCTCCAAGGAAGCTACCCGAGGTGCTTTTTCCTCTTGAAAAAAGATTTCTCCTCTGATATCCGCCTCAGACTCCTCCCAAGCATCTCCAAGAGGCTTCTGACCTGTTCTTTAACGACACCAGATGCTCCGTAGCAGCCCCAGACTCCTCCAAGGAAGCGACACAAGTTGCTTTTTCTTCTTCAAAAGGAACCCCTATCCTCAACGACTGAGCAGAGAATCATCCCAGGCATGTCCTAGTGACTTCTGACTTCTGCTTCTGTGACCTGAGGTCCTGGGTAGCAGCGCCAGACTCCTCCAAGGAAGCTACCCGAGGTGCTTTTTCCTCTTGAAAGCATGTTTCCCTGCCACGTGGCAGCCCCAGGCTCCTCCAAGAAACTTATGCAAGATGATTTTTCCTCTTTCAAGGACGTTTCACCTCTAGCATCCACCTGAGACTCCTCCCAAGCATCTCCAAGAGGCTTCTGACCTATCATTTAGAGACACGAGATCTCTAGTAGCAGCTCCAGGCTCCTCCAAGAAACCTACGCCAGATGATTTTTCTTCTTCAAAGGAAGCGCTGTCCTCCACGATCCAGCGCAGAATCATCCCAGGCATGTCCTAGTGTCTTTTGACTTCTGCTTCTGTGACCTGAGGTCCTGGGCAGCAGCGCCAGACTCCTCCAAGAAGCTACCCGAGGTGCTTTTCCCTCTTGAAAGCATGTTTCTCTGCCGCGTGGCAGCCCCAGGCTCCTCCAAGGAAGCTACGCAAGATGATTTTTCCTCTTCAAGGGCTGTTGCTCCTCTGCATCCACACGAGACTCCTCCCAAGTATTTCCCAAACAGTTGTGACATATTCTTTAGAGAGAAAATACCTGGCGTAGCAGCCCCAGACTCCTCCAAGGAAGCTACCCGAGGTGCTTTTTCTTCTTCAAAGAAGTGCTATCCTCCACGACTCAGCAGACAATCATTCCAGGCATGTCCTAGTGACTTCTGACTTGTGCTTGTGGGTCCCGAGATCCTGGGTAGCAGCCCCAGACTCCTCCAAGGAAGCTACCCGAGGTGCTGTCTCATTCTGAAACATTCCCTCTCCTTTGGGATCTGCCAGAGACTCCTCCCAAGCATCTCCCAGACTCTTTGGACCTGATCTTTAGGGACCTGTGATCCTGGGTAGCAGCCCCAGACTCCTCCAAGGAAGCTACCCAAGGTGCTTTTTCCTCTTGAAAAAAGATTTCTCCTCTGATATCCGCCTCAGACTCCTCCCAAGCACCTCCAAGAGGCTTCTGACCTGTTCTTTAACGACACCAGATGCTCCGTAGCAGCCCCAGACTCCTCCAAGGAAGCGACACAAGTTGCTTTTTCTTCTTCAAAAGGAACCCCTATCCTCAACGACTGAGCAGAGAATCATCCCAGGCATGTCCTAGTGACTTCTGACTTGTGCTTGTGGGTCCCGAGATCCTGGGTAGCAGCGCCAGACTCCTCCAACGAAGCTACCCGAGGTGCTTTTTCCTCTTGAAAGCATGTTTCCCTGCCGCGTGGCAGCCCCAGGCTCCTCCAAGAAACTTACGCAAGATGATTTTTCCTCTTTCAAGGACGTTTCGCCTCTGGCATCCACCTGAGACTCCTCCCAAGCATCTCCAAGACGCTTCTGACCTATCATTTAGAGACACGAGATCTCTAGTAGCAGATCCAGGCTCCTCCAAGAAACATATGCAAGATGATTTTTCCTCTTTCAAGGATGTTTCGACTCTAGCATCCACCTGAGACTCCTCCCAAGCATCTCCCAGACTCTTTGGACCTGATCTTTAGGGACCTGTGATCCTGGGTAGCAGCCCCAGACTCCTCCAAGGAAGCAACCCGAGGTGCTTTTTCTTCTTCAAAGAAGTGCTATCCTCCACGACTCAGCAGACAATCATTCCAGGCATGTCCTAGTGACTTCTGACTTCTGCTTGTGGGTCCCGAGATCCTGGGTAGCAGCCCCAGACTCCTCCAAGGAAGCTACCCGAGGTACTGTCTCATTCTGAAACATTCCCTCTCCTTTGGGATCTGCCTGAGACTCCTCCCAAGCATCTCCCAGACTCTTTGGATCTGATCTTTAGGGACCTGTGATCCTGGGTAGCAGCCCCAGACTCCTCCAAGGAAGCTACCCGAGGTGCTTTTTCCTCTTGAAAAAAGATTTCTCCTCTGATATCCGCCTCAGACTCCTCCCAAGCATCTCCAAGAGGCTTCTGACCTGTTCTTTAACGACACCAGATGCTCCGTAGCAGCCCCAGACTCCTCCAAGGAAGCGACACAAGTTGCTTTTTCTTCTTCAAAAGGAACCCCTATCCTCAACGACTGAGCAGAGAAACATCCCAGGCATGTCCTAGTGACTTCTGACTTCTGCTTCTGTGACCTGAGGTCCTGGGTAGCAGCGCCAGACTCCTCCAAGGAAGCTACCCGAGGTGCTTTTTCCTCTTGAAAGCATGTTTCCCTGCCACGTGGCAGCCCCAGGCTCCTCCAAGAAACTTATGCAAGATGATTTTTCCTCTTTCAAGGACGTTTCACCTCTAGCATCCACCTGAGACTCCTCCCAAGTATCTCCAAGAGGCTTCTGACCTATCATTTAGAGACACGAGATCTCTAGTAGCAGCTCCAGGCTCCTCCAAGAAACCTACGCCAGATGATTTTTCTTCTTCAAAGGAAGCGCTGTCCTCCACGATCCAGCGCAGAATCATCCCAGGCATGTCCTAGTGTCTTTTGACTTCTGCTTCTGTGACCTGAGGTCCTGGGTAGCAGCGCCAGACTCCTCCAAGAAGCTACCCGAGGTGCTTTTCCCTCTTGAAAGCATGTTTCTCTGCCGCGTGGCAGCCCCAGGCTCCTCCAAGGAAGCTACGCAAGATGATTTTTCCTCTTCAAGGGCTGTTGCTCCTCTGCATCCACACGAGACTCCTCCCAAGTATTTCCCAAACAGTTGTGACATATTCTTTAGAGAGAAAATACCTGGCGTAGCAGCCCCAGACTCCTCCAAGGAAGCTACCCGAGGTGCTTTTTCTTCTTCAAAGAAGTGCTATCCTCCATGACTCAGCAGACAATCATTCCAGGCATGTCCTAGTGACTTCTGACTTGTGCTTGTGGGTCCCGAGATCCTGGGTAGCAGCACCCAGACTCCTCCAAGGAAGCTACCCGAGGTACTGTCTCATTCTGAAACATTCCCTCTCCTTCGGGATCTGCCTGAGACTCCTCCCAAGCATCTCCCAGACTCTTTGGACCTGATCTTTAGGGACCTATGATCCTGGGTAGCAGCCCCAGACTCCTCCAAGGAAGCTACCCAATGTGCTTTTCCCTCTTGAAAGCATGTTTCTCTGCCGCGTGGCAGCCCCAGGCTCCTCCAAGGAAGCTACGCAAGATGATTTTTCCTCTTCAAGGGCTGTTGCTCCTCTGCATCCACACGAGACTCCTCCCAAGTATTTCCCAAACAGTTGTGACATCTTCTTTAGAGAGAAAATACCTGGCGTAGCAGCCCCAGACTCCTCCAAGGAAGCTACCCGAGGTGCTTTTTCTTCTTCAAAGAAGTGCTATCCTCCACAACTCAGCAGACAATCATTCCAGGCATGTCCTACTGACTTCTGACTTCTGCTTGTGGGTCCCGAGATCCTGGGTAGCAGCCCCAGACTCCTCCAAGGAAGCTACCCGAGGTGCTGCCTCATTCTGAAACATTCCCTCTCCTTTGGGATCTGCCTGAGACTCCTCCCAAGCATCTCCCAGACTCTTTGGACCTGATCTTTAGGGACCTGTGATCCTGGGTAGCAGCCCCAGACTCCTCCAAGGAAGCTACCCGAGGTGCTTTTTCCTCTTGAAAAAAGATTTCTCCTCTGATATCCGCCTCAGACTCCTCCCAAGCATCTCCAAGAGGCTTCTGACCTGTTCTTTAACGACACCAGATGCTCCGTAGCAGCCCCAGACTCCTCCAAGGAAGCGACACAAGTTGCTTTTTCTTCTTCAAAAGGAACCCCTATCCTCAACGACTGAGCAGAGAATCATCCCAGGCATGTCCTAGTGACTTCTGCTTCTGTGACCTGAGGTCCTGGGTAGCAGCGCCAGACTCCTCCAAGGAAGCTACCCAAGGTGCTTTTTCCTCTTGAAAGCATGTTTCCCTGCCACGTGGCAGCCCCCGGCTCCTCCAGGAAACTTACGCAAGATGATTTTTCCTCTTTCAAGGATGTTTCGACTCTAGCATCCACCTGAGACTCCTCCCAAGCATCTCCCAGACTCTTTGGACCTGATCTTTAGGGACCCGTGATCCTGGGTAGCAGCCCCAGACTCCTCCAAGGAAGCTACCCGAGGTGCTTTTTCCTCTTGAAAAAAGATTTCTCCTCTGATATCCGCCTCAGACTCCTCCCAAGCATCTCCAAGAGGCTTCTGACCTGTTCTTTAACGATACCAGATGCTCCATAGCAGCCCCAGACTCCTCCAAGGAAGCGACACAAGTTGCTTTTTCTTCTTCAAAAGGAACCCCTATCCTCAACGACTGAGCAGAGAATCATCCCAGGCATGTCCTAGTGACTTCTGACTTCTGCTTCTGTGACCTGAGGTCCTGGGTAGCAGTGCCAGACTCCTCCAAGGAAGCTACCCGAGGTGCTTTTTCCTCTTGAAAGCATGTTTCCCTGCCGCGTGGCAGCCCCAGGCTCCTCCAAGAAACTTACGCAAGATGATTTTTCCTCTTTCAAGGACGTTTCACCTCTAGCATCCACCTGAGACTCCTCCCAAGCATCTCCCAGACTCTTCTGACCTATCATTTAGAGACATGAGATCTCTAGTAGCAGCTCCAGGCTCCTCCAAGAAACCTACGCCAGATGATTTTTCTTCTTCAAAGGAAGCGCTGTCCTCCACGATCCAGCGCAGAATCATCCCAGGCATGTCCTAGTGTCTTTTGACTTCTGCTTCTGTGACCTGAGGTCCTGGGTAGCAGCGCCAGACTCCTCCAAGAAGCTACCCGAGGTGCTTTTCCCTCTTGAAAAAAGGTTTCTCTGCCGCGTGGCAGCCCCAGACTCCTCCAAGGAAGCAACCCGAGGTGCTTTTTCTTCTTCAAAGAAGTGCTCTTCTCCACGACTCAGCAGACAATCATGCCAGGCATGTCCTAGTGACTTCTGACTTGTGCTTGTGGGTCCCGAGATCCTGGGTAGCAGCCCCAGACTCCTCCAAGGAAGCTACCCGAGGTGCTGTCTCATTCTGAAACATTCCCTCTCCTTTGGAATCTGCCTGAGACTCCTCCCAAGCATCTCCCAGACTCTTTGGACCTGATCTTTAGGGACCTGTGATCCTGGGTAGCAGCCCCAGACTCCTCCAAGGAAGGTACCCGATGTGCTTTTCCCTCTTGAAAGCATGTTTCTCTGCCGCGTGGCAGCCCCCGGCTCCTCCAAGGAAGCTACGCAAGATGATTTTTCCTCTTCAAAGGCTGTTGCTCCTCTGCATCCACACGAGACTCCTCCCAGGTATTTCCCAAACAGTTGTGACATATTCTTTAGAGAGAAAATACCTGGCGTAGCAGCCCCAGACTCCTCCAAGGAAGCTACCCGAGGTGCTTTTTCTTCTTCAAAGAAGTGCTGTCCTCCACGACTCAGCAGACAATCATTCTAGGCATGTCCTAGTGACTTCTGACTTGTGCTTGTGGGTCCCGAGATGCTAGGTAGCAGCCCCAGACTCCTCCAAGGAAGCTACCCGAGGTGCTGCCTCATTCTGAAACATTCCCTCTCCTTTGGGATCTGCCTGAGACTCCTCCCAAGCATCTCCCAGGCTCTTTGGACCTGATCTTTAGGGACCTCTGATCCTGGGTAGAAGGCCCAGACTCCTCCAAGGAAGATACCCAAGGTGCTTTTTCCTCTTGAAAAAAGATTTCTCCTCTGATATCCGCCTCAGACTCCTCCCAAGCATCTCCAAGAGGCTTCTGACCTGTTCTTTAACGACACCAGATGCTCCGTAGCAGCCCCAGACTCCTCCAAGGAAGCGACACAAGTTGCTTTTTCTTCTTCAAAAGGAACCCCTATCCTCAAAGACTGAGCAGAGAATCATCCCAGGCATGTCCTAGTAACTTCTGACTTCTGCTTCTGTGACCTGAGGTCCTGGGTAGCAGCGCCAGACTCCTCCAAGGAAGCTACCCGAGGTGCTTTTTCCTCTTGAAAGCATGTTTCCCTGCCACGTGGCAGCCCCAGGCTCCTCCAAGGAAGCAACCCGAGGTGCTTTTTCTTCTTCAAAGAAGTGCTCTTCTCCACGACTCAGCAGACAATCATTCCAGGCATGTCCTAGTGACTTCTGACTTGTGCTTGTGGGTCCCGAGATCCTGGGTAGCAGCCCCAGACTCCTCCAAGGAAGCTACCCGAGGTGCTGCCTCATTCTGAAACATTCCCTCTCCTTTGGGATCTGCCTGAGACTCCTCCCAAGCATCTCCCAGACTCTTTGGACCTGATCTTTAGGGACCTCTGATCCTGGGTAGCAGCCCCAGACTCCTCCAAGGAAGCTACCCGAGGTGCTTTTTCCTCTTGAAAAAAGATTTCTCCTCTGATATCCGCCTCAGACTCCTCCCAAGCATCTCCAAGAGGCTTCTGACCTGTCCTTTAACGACACCAGATGCTCCGTAGCAGCCCCAGACTCCTCCAAGGAAGCGACACAAGTTGCTTTTTCTTCTTCAAAAGGAACCCCTGTCCTCAACGACTGAGCAGAGAATCATCCCAGGCATGTCCTAGTGACTTCTGACTTCTGCTTCTGTGACCTGAGGTCCTGGGTAGCAGCGCCAGACTCCTCCAAGGAAGCTACCCGAGGTGCTTTTTCCTCTTGAAAGCATGTTTCCCTGCCGCGTGGCAGCCCCAGGCTCCTCCAAGAAACTTACGCAAGATGATTCTTCCTCTTTCAAGGACGTTTCGCCTCTAGCATCCACCTGAGACTCCTCCCAAGCATCTCCAAGAGGCTTCTGACCTATCATTTAGAGACACGAGGTCTCTAGTAGCAGCTCCAGGCTCCTTTAAGGAACCTACGCCAGATGAGTTTTCTTCTTCAAAGGAAGCGCTGTCCTCCACAATCCAGCGCAGAATCATCCCAGGCATGTCCTAGTGTCTTTTGACTTCTGCTTCTGTGACCTGAGGTCCTGGGTAGCAGCCCCAGGCTCCTCCAAGGAAGGTACCCGATGTGCTTTTCCCTCTTGAAAGCATGTTTCTCTGCCGCGTGGCAGCCCCAGGCTCCTCCAAGGAAGCTACGCAAGATGATTTTTCCTCTTCAAAGGCTGTTGCTCCTCTGCATCCACACGAGACTCCTCCCAGGTATTTCCCAAACAGTTGTGACATATTCTTTAGAGAGAAAATACCTGGCGTAGCAGCCCCAGACTCCTCCAAGGAAGCTACCCGAGGTGCTTTTTCTTCTTCAAAGAAGTGCTATCCTCCACGACTCAGCAGACAATCATCCCAGGCATGTCCTAGTGACTTCTGACTTGTGCTTGTGGGTCCCGAGATCCTGGGTAGCAGCACCCAGACTCCTCCAAGGAAGCTACCCGAGGTACTGTCTCATTCTGAAACATTCCCTCTCCTTTGGGATCTGCCTGAGACTCCTCCCAAGCATCTCCCAGACTCTTTGGACCTGATCTTTAGGGACCTGTGATCCTGGGTAGCAGCCCCAGACTCCTCCAAGGAAGCTACCCGAGGTGCTTTTTCCTCTTGAAAAAAGATTTCTCCTCTGATATCCGCCTCAGACTCCTCCCAAGCATCTCCAAGAGGCTTCTGACCTGTTCTTTAACGACACCAGATGCTCCGTAGCAGCCCCAGACTCCTCCAAGGAAGCGACACAAGTTGCTTTTTCTTCTTCAAAAGGAACCCCTATCCTCAACGACTGAGCAGAGAATCATCCCAGGCATGTCCTAGTGACTTCTGCTTCTGTGACCTGAGGTCCTGGGTAGCAGCGCCAGACTCCTCCAAGGAAGCTACCCAAGGTGCTTTTTCCTCTTGAAAGCATGTTTCCCTGCCGCGTGGCAGCCCCCGGCTCCTCCAGGAAACTTACGCAAGATGATTTTTCCTCTTTCAAGGATGTTTCGACTCTAGCATCCACCTGAGACTCCTCCCAAGCATCTCCCAGACTCTTTGGACCTGATCTTTAGGGACCTGTGATCCTGGGTAGCAGCCCCAGACTCCTCCAAGGAAGCTACCCGAGGTGCTTTTTCCTCTTGAAAAAAGATTTCTCCTCTGATATCCGCCTCAGACTCCTCCCAAGCATCTCCAAGAGGCTTCTGACCTGTTCTTTAACGACACCAGATGCTCCGTAGCAGCCCCAGACTCCTCCAAGGAAGTGACACAAGTTGCTTTTTCTTCTTCAAAAGGAACCCCTATCCTCCACGACTGAGCAGAGAATCATCCCAGGCATGTCCTAGTGACTTCTGACTTCTGCTTCTGTGACCTGAGGTCCTGGGTAGCAGCGCCAGACTCCTCCAAGGAAGCTACCTGAGGTGCTTTTTCCTCTTGAAAGCATGTTTCCCTGCCACATGGCAGCCCCAGGCTCCTCCAAGAAACTTATGCAAGATGATTTTTCCTCTTTCAAGGACGTTTCACCTCTAGCATCCACCTGAGACTCCTCCCAAGCATCTCCAAGAGGCTTCTGACCTATCATTTAGAGACACGAGATCTCTAGTAGCAGCTCCAGGCTCCTCCAAGAAACCTACGCCAGATGATTTTTCTTCTTCAAAGGAAGCGCTGTCCTCCACGATCCAGCGCAGAATCATCCCAGGCATGTCCTAGTGTCTTTTGACTTCTGCTTCTGTGACCTGAGGTCCTGGGTAGCAGCGCCAGACTCCTCCAAGAAGCTACCCGAGGTGCTTTTCCCTCTTGAAAGCATGTTTCTCTGCCGTGTGGCAGCCCCAGGCTCCTCCAAGGAAGCTACGCAAGATGATTTTTCCTCTTCAAGGGCTGTTGCTCCTCTGCATCCACACGAGACTCCTCCCAAGTATTTCCCAAACAGTTGTGACATATTCTTTAGAGAGAAAATACCTGGCGTAGCAGCCCCAGACTCCTCCAAGGAAGCTACCCGAGGTGCTTTTTCTTCTTCAAAGAAGTGCTATCCTCCACAACTCAGCAGACAATCATTCCAGGCATGTCCTAGTGACTTCTGACTTGTGCTTGTGGGTCCCGAGATCCTGGGTAGCAGCACCCAGACTCCTCCAAGGAAGCTACCCGAGGTGCTGCCTCATTCTGAAACATTCCCTCTCCTTCGGGATCTGCCTGAGACTCCTCCCAAGCATCTCCCAGACTCTTTGGACCTGATCTTTAGGGACCTGTGATCCTGGGTAGCAGCCCCAGACTCCTCCAAGGAAGCTACCCAATGTGCTTTTCCCTCTTGAAAGCATGTTTCTCTGCCGCGTGGCAGCCCCAGGCTCCTCCAAGGAAGCTACGCAAGATGATTTTTCCTCTTCAAGGGCTGTTGCTCCTCTGCATCCACACGAGACTCCTCCCAAGTATTTCCCAAACAGTTGTGACATATTCTTTAGAGAGAATATACCTGGCGTAGCAGCCCCAGACTCCTCCAAGGAAGCTACCCGAGGTGCTTTTTCTTCTTCAAAGAAGTGCTATCCTCCACGACTCAGCAGACAATCATTCCAGGCATGTCCTAGTGACTTCTGACTTGTGCTTGTGGGTCCCGAGATCCTGGGTAGCAGCCCCAGACTCCTCCAAGGAAGCTACCCGAGGTGCTGTCTCATTCTGAAACATTCCCTCTCCTTTGGGATCTGCCTGAGACTCCTCCCAAGCATCTCCCAGACTCTTTGGACCTGATCTTTAGGGACCTGTGATCCTGGGTAGCAGCCCCAGACTCCTCCAAGGAAGCTACCCGAGGTGCTTTTTCCTCTTGAAAAAAGATTTCTCCTCTGATATCCGCCTCAGACTCCTCCCAAGCATCTCCAAGAGGCTTCTGACCTGTTCTTTAACGACACCAGATGCTCCGTAGCAGCCCCAGACTCCTCCAAGGAAGCGACACAAGTTGCTTTTTCTTCTACAAAAGGAACCCCTATCCTCAACGACTGAGCAGAGAATCATCCCAGGCATGTCCTAGTGACTTCTGCTTCTGTGACCTGAGGTCCTGGGTAGCAGCGCCAGACTCCTCCAAGGAAGCTACCCAAGGTGCTTTTTCCTCTTGAAAGCATGTTTCCCTGCCACGTGGCAGCCCCCGGCTCCTCCAGAAAACTTACGCAAGATGATTTTTCCTCTTTCAAGGATGTTTCGACTCTAGCATCCACCTGAGACTCCTCCCAAGCATCTCCCAGACTCTTCTGACCTATCATTTAGAGACACGAGATCTCTAGTAGCAGCTCCAGGCTCCTCCAAGAAACCTACGCCAGATGATTTTTCTTCTTCAAAGGAAGCGCTGTCCTCCACGATCCAGCGCAGAATCATCCCAGGCATGTCCTAGTGTCTTTTGACTTCTGCTTCTGTGACCTGAGGTCCTGGGTAGCAGCGCCAGACTCCTCCAAGGAAGCTACCCGAGGTGCTTTTTCCTCTTGAAAGCATGTTTCCCTGCCACGTGGCAGCCCCAGGCTCCTCCAAGGAAGCAACCCGAGGTGCTTTTTCTTCTTCAAAGAAGTGCTCTTCTCCACGACTCAGCAGACAATCATTCCAGGCATGTCCTAGTGACTTCTGACTTGTGCTTGTGGGTCCCGAGATCCTGGGTAGCAGCCCCAGACTCCTCCAAGGAAGCTACCCGAGGTGCTGCCTCATTCTGAAACATTCCCTCTCCTTTGGGATCTGCCTGAGACTCCTCCCAAGCATCTCCCAGACTCTTTGGACCTGATCTTTAGGGACCTGTGATCCTGGGTAGCAGCCCCAGACTCCTCCAAGGAAGCTACCCGAGGTGCTTTTTCCTCTTGAAAAAAGATTTCTCCTCTGATATCCGCCTCAGACTCCTCCCAAGCATCTCCAAGAGGCTTCTGACCTGTCCTTTAACGACACCAGATGCTCCGTAGCAGCCCCAGACTCCTCCAAGGAAGCGACACAAGTTGCTTTTTCTTCTTCAAAAGGAACCCCTGTCCTCAACGACTGAGCAGAGAATCATCCCAGGCATGTCCTAGTGACTTCTGACTTCTGCTTCTGTGACCTGAGGTCCTGGGTAGCAGCGCCAGACTCCTCCAAGGAAGCTACCCGAGGTGCTTTTTCCTCTTGAAAGCATGTTTCCCTGCCGCGTGGCAGCCCCAGGCTCCTCCAAGAAACTTACGCAAGATGATTCTTCCTCTTTCAAGGACGTTTCGCCTCTAGCATCCACCTGAGACTCCTCCCAAGCATCTCCAAGAGGCTTCTGACCTATCATTTAGAGACACGAGGTCTCTAGTAGCAGCTCCAGGCTCCTTTAAGGAACCTACGCCAGATGAGTTTTCTTCTTCAAAGGAAGCGCTGTCCTCCACAATCCAGCGCAGAATCATCCCAGGCATGTCCTAGTGTCTTTTGACTTCTGCTTCTGTGACCTGAGGTCCTGGGTAGCAGCCCCAGGCTCCTCCAAGGAAGGTACCCGATGTGCTTTTCCCTCTTGAAAGCATGTTTCTCTGCCGCGTGGCAGCCCCAGGCTCCTCCAAGGAAGCTACGCAAGATGATTTTTCCTCTTCAAAGGCTGTTGCTCCTCTGCATCCACACGAGACTCCTCCCAGGTATTTCCCAAACAGTTGTGACATATTCTTTAGAGAGAAAATACCTGGCGTAGCAGCCCCAGACTCCTCCAAGGAAGCTACCCGAGGTGCTTTTTCTTCTTCAAAGAAGTGCTATCCTCCACGACTCAGCAGACAATCATCCCAGGCATGTCCTAGTGACTTCTGACTTGTGCTTGTGGGTCCCGAGATCCTGGGTAGCAGCACCCAGACTCCTCCAAGGAAGCTACCCGAGGTACTGTCTCATTCTGAAACATTCCCTCTCCTTTGGGATCTGCCTGAGACTCCTCCCAAGCATCTCCCAGACTCTTTGGACCTGATCTTTAGGGACCTGTGATCCTGGGTAGCAGCCCCAGACTCCTCCAAGGAAGCTACCCGAGGTGCTTTTTCTTCTTCAAAGAAGTGCTATCCTCCACGACTCAGCAGACAATCATTCCAGGCATGTCCTAGTGACTTCTGACTTGTGCTTGTGGGTCCCGAGATCCTGGGTAGCAGCCCCAGACTCCTCCAAGGAAGCTACCGGAGGTGCTGTCTCATTCTGAAACATTCCCTCTCCTTTGGGATCTGCCTGAGACTCCTCCCAAGCATCTCCCAGACTCTTTGGACCTGATCTTTAGGGACCTGTGATCCTGGGTAGCAGCCCCAGACTCCTCCAAGGAAGCTACCCGAGGTGCTTTTTCCTCTTGAAAAAAGATTTCTCCTCTGATATCCGCCTCAGACTCCTCCCAAGCATCTCCAAGAGGCTTCTGACCTGTTCTTTAACGACACCAGATGCTCCGTAGCAGCCCCAGACTCCTCCAAGGAAGCGACACAAGTTGCTTTTTCTTCTTCAAAAGGAACCCCTATCCTCAACGACTGAGCAGAGAATCATCCCAGGCATGTCCTAGTGACTTCTGCTTCTGTGACCTGAGGTCCTGGGTAGCAGCGCCAGACTCCTCCAAGGAAGCTACCCAAGGTGCTTTTTCCTCTTGAAAGCATGTTTCCCTGCCGCGTGGCAGCCCCCGGCTCCTCCAGGAAACTTACGCAAGATGATTTTTCCTCTTTCAAGGATGTTTCGACTCTAGCATCCACCTGAGACTCCTCCCAAGCATCTCCCAGACTCTTTGGACCTGATCTTTAGGGACCTGTGATCCTGGGTAGCAGCCCCAGACTCCTCCAAGGAAGCTACCCGAGGTGCTTTTTCCTCTTGAAAAAAGATTTCTCCTCTGATATCCGCCTCAGACTCCTCCCAAGCATCTCCAAGAGGCTTCTGACCTGTTCTTTAACGACACCAGATGCTCCGTAGCAGCCCCAGACTCCTCCAAGGAAGTGACACAAGTTGCTTTTTCTTCTTCAAAAGGAACCCCTATCCTCCACGACTGAGCAGAGAATCATCCCAGGCATGTCCTAGTGACTTCTGACTTCTGCTTCTGTGACCTGAGGTCCTGGGTAGCAGCGCCAGACTCCTCCAAGGAAGCTACCTGAGGTGCTTTTTCCTCTTGAAAGCATGTTTCCCTGCCACATGGCAGCCCCAGGCTCCTCCAAGAAACTTATGCAAGATGATTTTTCCTCTTTCAAGGACGTTTCACCTCTAGCATCCACCTGAGACTCCTCCCAAGCATCTCCAAGAGGCTTCTGACCTATCATTTAGAGACACGAGATCTCTAGTAGCAGCTCCAGGCTCCTCCAAGAAACCTACGCCAGATGATTTTTCTTCTTCAAAGGAAGCGCTGTCCTCCACGATCCAGCGCAGAATCATCCCAGGCATGTCCTAGTGTCTTTTGACTTCTGCTTCTGTGACCTGAGGTCCTGGGTAGCAGCGCCAGACTCCTCCAAGAAGCTACCCGAGGTGCTTTTCCCTCTTGAAAGCATGTTTCTCTGCCGTGTGGCAGCCCCAGGCTCCTCCAAGGAAGCTACGCAAGATGATTTTTCCTCTTCAAGGGCTGTTGCTCCTCTGCATCCACACGAGACTCCTCCCAAGTATTTCCCAAACAGTTGTGACATATTCTTTAGAGAGAAAATACCTGGCGTAGCAGCCCCAGACTCCTCCAAGGAAGCTACCCGAGGTGCTTTTTCTTCTTCAAAGAAGTGCTATCCTCCACAACTCAGCAGACAATCATTCCAGGCATGTCCTAGTGACTTCTGACTTGTGCTTGTGGGTCCCGAGATCCTGGGTAGCAGCACCCAGACTCCTCCAAGGAAGCTACCCGAGGTGCTGCCTCATTCTGAAACATTCCCTCTCCTTCGGGATCTGCCTGAGACTCCTCCCAAGCATCTCCCAGACTCTTTGGACCTGATCTTTAGGGACCTGTGATCCTGGGTAGCAGCCCCAGACTCCTCCAAGGAAGCTACCCAATGTGCTTTTCCCTCTTGAAAGCATGTTTCTCTGCCGCGTGGCAGCCCCAGGCTCCTCCAAGGAAGCTACGCAAGATGATTTTTCCTCTTCAAGGGCTGTTGCTCCTCTGCATCCACACGAGACTCCTCCCAAGTATTTCCCAAACAGTTGTGACATATTCTTTAGAGAGAATATACCTGGCGTAGCAGCCCCAGACTCCTCCAAGGAAGCTACCCGAGGTGCTTTTTCTTCTTCAAAGAAGTGCTATCCTCCACGACTCAGCAGACAATCATTCCAGGCATGTCCTAGTGACTTCTGACTTGTGCTTGTGGGTCCCGAGATCCTGGGTAGCAGCCCCAGACTCCTCCAAGGAAGCTACCCGAGGTGCTGTCTCATTCTGAAACATTCCCTCTCCTTTGGGATCTGCCTGAGACTCCTCCCAAGCATCTCCCAGACTCTTTGGACCTGATCTTTAGGGACCTGTGATCCTGGGTAGCAGCCCCAGACTCCTCCAAGGAAGCTACCCGAGGTGCTTTTTCCTCTTGAAAAAAGATTTCTCCTCTGATATCCGCCTCAGACTCCTCCCAAGCATCTCCAAGAGGCTTCTGACCTGTTCTTTAACGACACCAGATGCTCCGTAGCAGCCCCAGACTCCTCCAAGGAAGCGACACAAGTTGCTTTTTCTTCTACAAAAGGAA
This sequence comes from Phalacrocorax carbo, assembly GCF_963921805.1. Lineage (NCBI taxonomy): Eukaryota > Metazoa > Chordata > Aves > Suliformes > Phalacrocoracidae > Phalacrocorax > Phalacrocorax carbo. The sequence goes on along the minus strand of NC_087527.1, from coordinate 6,285,830 downwards.
CCCCTATCCTCAACGACTGAGCAGAGAATCATCCCAGGCATGTCCTAGTGACTTCTGCTTCTGTGACCTGAGGTCCTGGGTAGCAGCGCCAGACTCCTCCAAGGAAGCTACCCAAGGTGCTTTTTCCTCTTGAAAGCATGTTTCCCTGCCACGTGGCAGCCCCCGGCTCCTCCAGAAAACTTACGCAAGATGATTTTTCCTCTTTCAAGGATGTTTCGACTCTAGCATCCACCTGAGACTCCTCCCAAGCATCTCCCAGACTCTTCTGACCTATCATTTAGAGACACGAGATCTCTAGTAGCAGCTCCAGGCTCCTCCAAGAAACCTACGCCAGATGATTTTTCTTCTTCAAAGGAAGCGCTGTCCTCCACGATCCAGCGCAGAATCATCCCAGGCATGTCCTAGTGTCTTTTGACTTCTGCTTCTGTGACCTGAGGTCCTGGGCAGCAGCGCCAGACTCCTCCAAGAAGCTACCCGAGGTGCTTTTCCCTCTTGAAAAAAGGTTTCTCTGCCGCGTGGCAGCCCCAGACTCCTCCAAGGAAGCAACCCGAGGTGCTTTTTCTTCTTCAAAGAAGTGCTCTTCTCCACGACTCAGCAGACAATCATTCCAGGCATGTCCTAGTGACTTCTGACTTGTGCTTGTGGGTCCCGAGATCCTGGGTAGCAGCCCCAGACTCCTCCAAGGAAGCTACCCGAGGTGCTTTTTCCTCTTGAAAAAAGATTTCTCCTCTGATATCCGCCTCAGACTCCTCCCAAGCATCTCCAAGAGGCTTCTGACCTGTTCTTTAACGACACCAGATGCTCCGTAGCAGCCCCAGACTCCTCCAAGGAAGCGACACAAGTTGCTTTTTCTTCTTCAAAAGGAACCCCTATCCTCAACGACTGAGCAGAGAAACATCCCAGGCATGTCCTAGTGACTTCTGACTTCTGCTTCTGTGACCTGAGGTCCTGGGTAGCAGCGCCAGACTCCTCCAAGGAAGCTACCCGAGGTGCTTTTTCCTCTTGAAAGCATGTTTCCCTGCCACGTGGCAGCCCCAGGCTCCTCCAAGAAACTTATGCAAGATGATTTTTCCTCTTTCAAGGACGTTTCACCTCTAGCATCCACCTGAGACTCCTCCCAAGTATCTCCAAGAGGCTTCTGACCTATCATTTATAGACACGAGATCTCTAGTAGCAGCTCCAGGCTCCTCCAAGAAACCTACGCCAGATGATTTTTCTTCTTCAAAGGAAGCGCTGTCCTCCACGATCCAGCGCAGAATCATCCCAGGCATGTCCTAGTGTCTTTTGACTTCTGCTTCTGTGACCTGAGGTCCTGGGTAGCAGCGCCAGACTCCTCCAAGAAGCTACCCGAGGTGCTTTTCCCTCTTGAAAGCATGTTTCTCTGCCGCGTGGCAGCCCCAGGCTCCTCCAAGGAAGCTACGCAAGATGATTTTTCCTCTTCAAGGGCTGTTGCTCCTCTGCATCCACACGAGACTCCTCCCAAGTATTTCCCAAACAGTTGTGACATATTCTTTAGAGAGAAAATACCTGGCGTAGCAGCCCCAGACTCCTCCAAGGAAGCTACCCGAGGTGCTTTTTCTTCTTCAAAGAAGTGCTATCCTCCATGACTCAGCAGACAATCATTCCAGGCATGTCCTAGTGACTTCTGACTTGTGCTTGTGGGTCCCGAGATCCTGGGTAGCAGCACCCAGACTCCTCCAAGGAAGCTACCCGAGGTACTGTCTCATTCTGAAACATTCCCTCTCCTTCGGGATCTGCCTGAGACTCCTCCCAAGCATCTCCCAGACTCTTTGGACCTGATCTTTAGGGACCTATGATCCTGGGTAGCAGCCCCAGACTCCTCCAAGGAAGCTACCCAATGTGCTTTTCCCTCTTGAAAGCATGTTTCTCTGCCGCGTGGCAGCCCCAGGCTCCTCCAAGGAAGCTACGCAAGATGATTTTTCCTCTTCAAGGGCTGTTGCTCCTCTGCATCCACACGAGACTCCTCCCAAGTATTTCCCAAACAGTTGTGACATCTTCTTTAGAGAGAAAATACCTGGCGTAGCAGCCCCAGACTCCTCCAAGGAAGCTACCCGAGGTGCTTTTTCTTCTTCAAAGAAGTGCTATCCTCCACAACTCAGCAGACAATCATTCCAGGCATGTCCTACTGACTTCTGACTTCTGCTTGTGGGTCCCGAGATCCTGGGTAGCAGCCCCAGACTCCTCCAAGGAAGCTACCCGAGGTGCTGCCTCATTCTGAAACATTCCCTCTCCTTTGGGATCTGCCTGAGACTCCTCCCAAGCATCTCCCAGACTCTTTGGACCTGATCTTTAGGGACCTGTGATCCTGGGTAGCAGCCCCAGACTCCTCCAAGGAAGCTACCCGAGGTGCTTTTTCCTCTTGAAAAAAGATTTCTCCTCTGATATCCGCCTCAGACTCCTCCCAAGCATCTCCAAGAGGCTTCTGACCTGTTCTTTAACGACACCAGATGCTCCGTAGCAGCCCCAGACTCCTCCAAGGAAGCGACACAAGTTGCTTTTTCTTCTTCAAAAGGAACCCCTATCCTCAACGACTGAGCAGAGAATCATCCCAGGCATGTCCTAGTGACTTCTGCTTCTGTGACCTGAGGTCCTGGGTAGCAGCGCCAGACTCCTCCAAGGAAGCTACCCAAGGTGCTTTTTCCTCTTGAAAGCATGTTTCCCTGCCACGTGGCAGCCCCCGGCTCCTCCAGGAAACTTACGCAAGATGATTTTTCCTCTTTCAAGGATGTTTCGACTCTAGCATCCACCTGAGACTCCTCCCAAGCATCTCCCAGACTCTTTGGACCTGATCTTTAGGGACCCGTGATCCTGGGTAGCAGCCCCAGACTCCTCCAAGGAAGCTACCCGAGGTGCTTTTTCCTCTTGAAAAAAGATTTCTCCTCTGATATCCGCCTCAGACTCCTCCCAAGCATCTCCAAGAGGCTTCTGACCTGTTCTTTAACGATACCAGATGCTCCATAGCAGCCCCAGACTCCTCCAAGGAAGCGACACAAGTTGCTTTTTCTTCTTCAAAAGGAACCCCTATCCTCAACGACTGAGCAGAGAATCATCCCAGGCATGTCCTAGTGACTTCTGACTTCTGCTTCTGTGACCTGAGGTCCTGGGTAGCAGTGCCAGACTCCTCCAAGGAAGCTACCCGAGGTGCTTTTTCCTCTTGAAAGCATGTTTCCCTGCCGCGTGGCAGCCCCAGGCTCCTCCAAGAAACTTACGCAAGATGATTTTTCCTCTTTCAAGGACGTTTCACCTCTAGCATCCACCTGAGACTCCTCCCAAGCATCTCCCAGACTCTTCTGACCTATCATTTAGAGACATGAGATCTCTAGTAGCAGCTCCAGGCTCCTCCAAGAAACCTACGCCAGATGATTTTTCTTCTTCAAAGGAAGCGCTGTCCTCCACGATCCAGCGCAGAATCATCCCAGGCATGTCCTAGTGTCTTTTGACTTCTGCTTCTGTGACCTGAGGTCCTGGGTAGCAGCGCCAGACTCCTCCAAGAAGCTACCCGAGGTGCTTTTCCCTCTTGAAAAAAGGTTTCTCTGCCGCGTGGCAGCCCCAGACTCCTCCAAGGAAGCAACCCGAGGTGCTTTTTCTTCTTCAAAGAAGTGCTCTTCTCCACGACTCAGCAGACAATCATGCCAGGCATGTCCTAGTGACTTCTGACTTGTGCTTGTGGGTCCCGAGATCCTGGGTAGCAGCCCCAGACTCCTCCAAGGAAGCTACCCGAGGTGCTGTCTCATTCTGAAACATTCCCTCTCCTTTGGAATCTGCCTGAGACTCCTCCCAAGCATCTCCCAGACTCTTTGGACCTGATCTTTAGGGACCTGTGATCCTGGGTAGCAGCCCCAGACTCCTCCAAGGAAGCTACCCGAGGTGCTTTTTCCTCTTGAAAAAAGATTTCTCCTCTGATATCCGCCTCAGGCTCCTCCCAAGCATCTCCAAGAGGCTTCTGACCTGTTCTTTAACGACACCAGATGCTCCGTAGCAGCCCCAGACTCCTCCAAGGAAGCGACACAAGTTGCTTTTTCTTCTTCAAAAGGAACCCCTATCCTCAAAGACTGAGCAGAGAATCATCCCAGGCATGTCCTAGTAACTTCTGACTTCTGCTTCTGTGACCTGAGGTCCTGGGTAGCAGTGCCAGACTCCTCCAAGGAAGCTACCCGAGGTCCTTTTTCCTCTTGAAAGCATGTTTCCCTGCCGCGTGGCAGCCCCAGGCTCCTCCAAGAAACTTATGCAAGATGATTTTTCCTCTTTCAAGGACGTTTCGCCTCTAGCATCCACCTGAGACTCCTCCCAAGCATCTCCAAGAGGCTTCTGACCTATCATTTAGAGACACGAGGTCTCTAGTAGCAGCTCCAGGCTCCTTTAAGGAACCTACGCCAGATGAGTTTTCTTCTTCAAAGGAAGCGCTGTCCTCCACGATCCAGCGCAGAATCATCCCAGGCATGTCCTAGTGTCTTTTGACTTCTGCTTCTGTGACCTGAGGTCCTGGGCAGCAGCCCCAGACTCCTCCAAGGAAGGTACCCGATGTGCTTTTCCCTCTTGAAAGCATGTTTCTCTGCCGCGTGGCAGCCCCCGGCTCCTCCAAGGAAGCTACGCAAGATGATTTTTCCTCTTCAAAGGCTGTTGCTCCTCTGCATCCACACGAGACTCCTCCCAGGTATTTCCCAAACAGTTGTGACATATTCTTTAGAGAGAAAATACCTGGCGTAGCAGCCCCAGACTCCTCCAAGGAAGCTACCCGAGGTGCTTTTTCTTCTTCAAAGAAGTGCTGTCCTCCACGACTCAGCAGACAATCATTCTAGGCATGTCCTAGTGACTTCTGACTTGTGCTTGTGGGTCCCGAGATGCTAGGTAGCAGCCCCAGACTCCTCCAAGGAAGCTACCCGAGGTGCTGCCTCATTCTGAAACATTCCCTCTCCTTTGGGATCTGCCTGAGACTCCTCCCAAGCATCTCCCAGGCTCTTTGGACCTGATCTTTAGGGACCTCTGATCCTGGGTAGAAGGCCCAGACTCCTCCAAGGAAGATACCCAAGGTGCTTTTTCCTCTTGAAAAAAGATTTCTCCTCTGATATCCGCCTCAGACTCCTCCCAAGCATCTCCAAGAGGCTTCTGACCTGTTCTTTAACGACACCAGATGCTCCGTAGCAGCCCCAGACTCCTCCAAGGAAGCGACACAAGTTGCTTTTTCTTCTTCAAAAGGAACCCCTATCCTCAAAGACTGAGCAGAGAATCATCCCAGGCATGTCCTAGTAACTTCTGACTTCTGCTTCTGTGACCTGAGGTCCTGGGTAGCAGCGCCAGACTCCTCCAAGGAAGCTACCCGAGGTGCTTTTTCCTCTTGAAAGCATGTTTCCCTGCCACGTGGCAGCCCCAGGCTCCTCCAAGGAAGCAACCCGAGGTGCTTTTTCTTCTTCAAAGAAGTGCTCTTCTCCACGACTCAGCAGACAATCATTCCAGGCATGTCCTAGTGACTTCTGACTTGTGCTTGTGGGTCCCGAGATCCTGGGTAGCAGCCCCAGACTCCTCCAAGGAAGCTACCCGAGGTGCTGCCTCATTCTGAAACATTCCCTCTCCTTTGGGATCTGCCTGAGACTCCTCCCAAGCATCTCCCAGACTCTTTGGACCTGATCTTTAGGGACCTCTGATCCTGGGTAGCAGCCCCAGACTCCTCCAAGGAAGCTACCCGAGGTGCTTTTTCCTCTTGAAAAAAGATTTCTCCTCTGATATCCGCCTCAGACTCCTCCCAAGCATCTCCAAGAGGCTTCTGACCTGTCCTTTAACGACACCAGATGCTCCGTAGCAGCCCCAGACTCCTCCAAGGAAGCGACACAAGTTGCTTTTTCTTCTTCAAAAGGAACCCCTGTCCTCAACGACTGAGCAGAGAATCATCCCAGGCATGTCCTAGTGACTTCTGACTTCTGCTTCTGTGACCTGAGGTCCTGGGTAGCAGCGCCAGACTCCTCCAAGGAAGCTACCCGAGGTGCTTTTTCCTCTTGAAAGCATGTTTCCCTGCCGCGTGGCAGCCCCAGGCTCCTCCAAGAAACTTACGCAAGATGATTCTTCCTCTTTCAAGGACGTTTCGCCTCTAGCATCCACCTGAGACTCCTCCCAAGCATCTCCAAGAGGCTTCTGACCTATCATTTAGAGACACGAGGTCTCTAGTAGCAGCTCCAGGCTCCTTTAAGGAACCTACGCCAGATGAGTTTTCTTCTTCAAAGGAAGCGCTGTCCTCCACAATCCAGCGCAGAATCATCCCAGGCATGTCCTAGTGTCTTTTGACTTCTGCTTCTGTGACCTGAGGTCCTGGGTAGCAGCCCCAGGCTCCTCCAAGGAAGGTACCCGATGTGCTTTTCCCTCTTGAAAGCATGTTTCTCTGCCGCGTGGCAGCCCCAGGCTCCTCCAAGGAAGCTACGCAAGATGATTTTTCCTCTTCAAAGGCTGTTGCTCCTCTGCATCCACACGAGACTCCTCCCAGGTATTTCCCAAACAGTTGTGACATATTCTTTAGAGAGAAAATACCTGGCGTAGCAGCCCCAGACTCCTCCAAGGAAGCTACCCGAGGTGCTTTTTCTTCTTCAAAGAAGTGCTATCCTCCACGACTCAGCAGACAATCATCCCAGGCATGTCCTAGTGACTTCTGACTTGTGCTTGTGGGTCCCGAGATCCTGGGTAGCAGCACCCAGACTCCTCCAAGGAAGCTACCCGAGGTACTGTCTCATTCTGAAACATTCCCTCTCCTTTGGGATCTGCCTGAGACTCCTCCCAAGCATCTCCCAGACTCTTTGGACCTGATCTTTAGGGACCTGTGATCCTGGGTAGCAGCCCCAGACTCCTCCAAGGAAGCTACCCGAGGTGCTTTTTCTTCTTCAAAGAAGTGCTATCCTCCACGACTCAGCAGACAATCATTCCAGGCATGTCCTAGTGACTTCTGACTTGTGCTTGTGGGTCCCGAGATCCTGGGTAGCAGCCCCAGACTCCTCCAAGGAAGCTACCGGAGGTGCTGTCTCATTCTGAAACATTCCCTCTCCTTTGGGATCTGCCTGAGACTCCTCCCAAGCATCTCCCAGACTCTTTGGACCTGATCTTTAGGGACCTGTGATCCTGGGTAGCAGCCCCAGACTCCTCCAAGGAAGCTACCCGAGGTGCTTTTTCCTCTTGAAAAAAGATTTCTCCTCTGATATCCGCCTCAGACTCCTCCCAAGCATCTCCAAGAGGCTTCTGACCTGTTCTTTAACGACACCAGATGCTCCGTAGCAGCCCCAGACTCCTCCAAGGAAGCGACACAAGTTGCTTTTTCTTCTTCAAAAGGAACCCCTATCCTCAACGACTGAGCAGAGAATCATCCCAGGCATGTCCTAGTGACTTCTGCTTCTGTGACCTGAGGTCCTGGGTAGCAGCGCCAGACTCCTCCAAGGAAGCTACCCAAGGTGCTTTTTCCTCTTGAAAGCATGTTTCCCTGCCGCGTGGCAGCCCCCGGCTCCTCCAGGAAACTTACGCAAGATGATTTTTCCTCTTTCAAGGATGTTTCGACTCTAGCATCCACCTGAGACTCCTCCCAAGCATCTCCCAGACTCTTTGGACCTGATCTTTAGGGACCTGTGATCCTGGGTAGCAGCCCCAGACTCCTCCAAGGAAGCTACCCGAGGTGCTTTTTCCTCTTGAAAAAAGATTTCTCCTCTGATATCCGCCTCAGACTCCTCCCAAGCATCTCCAAGAGGCTTCTGACCTGTTCTTTAACGACACCAGATGCTCCGTAGCAGCCCCAGACTCCTCCAAGGAAGTGACACAAGTTGCTTTTTCTTCTTCAAAAGGAACCCCTATCCTCCACGACTGAGCAGAGAATCATCCCAGGCATGTCCTAGTGACTTCTGACTTCTGCTTCTGTGACCTGAGGTCCTGGGTAGCAGCGCCAGACTCCTCCAAGGAAGCTACCTGAGGTGCTTTTTCCTCTTGAAAGCATGTTTCCCTGCCACATGGCAGCCCCAGGCTCCTCCAAGAAACTTATGCAAGATGATTTTTCCTCTTTCAAGGACGTTTCACCTCTAGCATCCACCTGAGACTCCTCCCAAGCATCTCCAAGAGGCTTCTGACCTATCATTTAGAGACACGAGATCTCTAGTAGCAGCTCCAGGCTCCTCCAAGAAACCTACGCCAGATGATTTTTCTTCTTCAAAGGAAGCGCTGTCCTCCACGATCCAGCGCAGAATCATCCCAGGCATGTCCTAGTGTCTTTTGACTTCTGCTTCTGTGACCTGAGGTCCTGGGTAGCAGCGCCAGACTCCTCCAAGAAGCTACCCGAGGTGCTTTTCCCTCTTGAAAGCATGTTTCTCTGCCGTGTGGCAGCCCCAGGCTCCTCCAAGGAAGCTACGCAAGATGATTTTTCCTCTTCAAGGGCTGTTGCTCCTCTGCATCCACACGAGACTCCTCCCAAGTATTTCCCAAACAGTTGTGACATATTCTTTAGAGAGAAAATACCTGGCGTAGCAGCCCCAGACTCCTCCAAGGAAGCTACCCGAGGTGCTTTTTCTTCTTCAAAGAAGTGCTATCCTCCACAACTCAGCAGACAATCATTCCAGGCATGTCCTAGTGACTTCTGACTTGTGCTTGTGGGTCCCGAGATCCTGGGTAGCAGCACCCAGACTCCTCCAAGGAAGCTACCCGAGGTGCTGCCTCATTCTGAAACATTCCCTCTCCTTCGGGATCTGCCTGAGACTCCTCCCAAGCATCTCCCAGACTCTTTGGACCTGATCTTTAGGGACCTGTGATCCTGGGTAGCAGCCCCAGACTCCTCCAAGGAAGCTACCCAATGTGCTTTTCCCTCTTGAAAGCATGTTTCTCTGCCGCGTGGCAGCCCCAGGCTCCTCCAAGGAAGCTACGCAAGATGATTTTTCCTCTTCAAGGGCTGTTGCTCCTCTGCATCCACACGAGACTCCTCCCAAGTATTTCCCAAACAGTTGTGACATATTCTTTAGAGAGAATATACCTGGCGTAGCAGCCCCAGACTCCTCCAAGGAAGCTACCCGAGGTGCTTTTTCTTCTTCAAAGAAGTGCTATCCTCCACGACTCAGCAGACAATCATTCCAGGCATGTCCTAGTGACTTCTGACTTGTGCTTGTGGGTCCCGAGATCCTGGGTAGCAGCCCCAGACTCCTCCAAGGAAGCTACCCGAGGTGCTGTCTCATTCTGAAACATTCCCTCTCCTTTGGGATCTGCCTGAGACTCCTCCCAAGCATCTCCCAGACTCTTTGGACCTGATCTTTAGGGACCTGTGATCCTGGGTAGCAGCCCCAGACTCCTCCAAGGAAGCTACCCGAGGTGCTTTTTCCTCTTGAAAAAAGATTTCTCCTCTGATATCCGCCTCAGACTCCTCCCAAGCATCTCCAAGAGGCTTCTGACCTGTTCTTTAACGACACCAGATGCTCCGTAGCAGCCCCAGACTCCTCCAAGGAAGCGACACAAGTTGCTTTTTCTTCTACAAAAGGAACCCCTATCCTCAACGACTGAGCAGAGAATCATCCCAGGCATGTCCTAGTGACTTCTGCTTCTGTGACCTGAGGTCCTGGGTAGCAGCGCCAGACTCCTCCAAGGAAGCTACCCAAGGTGCTTTTTCCTCTTGAAAGCATGTTTCCCTGCCACGTGGCAGCCCCCGGCTCCTCCAGAAAACTTACGCAAGATGATTTTTCCTCTTTCAAGGATGTTTCGACTCTAGCATCCACCTGAGACTCCTCCCAAGCATCTCCCAGACTCTTCTGACCTATCATTTAGAGACACGAGATCTCTAGTAGCAGCTCCAGGCTCCTCCAAGAAACCTACGCCAGATGATTTTTCTTCTTCAAAGGAAGCGCTGTCCTCCACGATCCAGCGCAGAATCATCCCAGGCATGTCCTAGTGTCTTTTGACTTCTGCTTCTGTGACCTGAGGTCCTGGGCAGCAGCGCCAGACTCCTCCAAGAAGCTACCCGAGGTGCTTTTCCCTCTTGAAAAAAGGTTTCTCTGCCGCGTGGCAGCCCCAGACTCCTCCAAGGAAGCAACCCGAGGTGCTTTTTCTTCTTCAAAGAAGTGCTCTTCTCCACGACTCAGCAGACAATCATTCCAGGCATGTCCTAGTGACTTCTGACTTGTGCTTGTGGGTCCCGAGATCCTGGGTAGCAGCCCCAGACTCCTCCAAGGAAGCTACCCGAGGTGCTGCCTCATTCTGAAACATTCCCTCTCCTTTGGGATCTGCCTGAGACTCCTCCCAAGCATCTCCCAGACTCTTTGGACCTGATCTTTAGGGACCTCTGATCCTGGGTAGCAGCCCCAGACTCCTCCAAGGAAGCTACCCGAGGTGCTTTTTCCTCTTGAAAAAAGATTTCTCCTCTGATATCCGCCTCAGACTCCTCCCAAGCATCTCCAAGAGGCTTCTGACCTGTTCTTTAACGACACCAGATGCTCCGTAGCAGCCCCAGACTCCTCCAAGGAAGCGACACAAGTTGCTTTTTCTTCTTCAAAAGGAACCCCTGTCCTCAACGACTGAGCAGAGAATCATCCCAGGCATGTCCTAGTGACTTCTGACTTCTGCTTCTGTGACCTGAGGTCCTGGGTAGCAGCGCCAGACTCCTCCAAGGAAGCTACCCGAGGTCCTTTTTCCTCTTGAAAGCATGTTTCCCTGCCGCGTGGCAGCCCCAGGCTCCTCCAAGAAACTTATGCAAGATGATTTTTCCTCTTTCAAGGACGTTTCGCCTCTAGCATCCACCTGAGACTCCTCCCAAGCATCTCCAAGAGGCTTCTGACCTATCATTTAGAGACACGAGGTCTCTAGTAGCAGCTCCAGGCTCCTTTAAGGAACCTACGCCAGATGAGTTTTCTTCTTCAAAGGAAGCGCTGTCCTCCACGATCCAGCGCAGAATCATCCCAGGCATGTCCTAGTGTCTTTTGACTTCTGCTTCTGTGACCTGAGGTCCTGGGCAGCAGCCCCAGACTCCTCCAAGGAAGGTACCCGATGTGCTTTTCCCTCTTGAAAGCATGTTTCTCTGCCGCGTGGCAGCCCCCGGCTCCTCCAAGGAAGCTACGCAAGATGATTTTTCCTCTTCAAAGGCTGTTGCTCCTCTGCATCCACACGAGACTCCTCCCAGGTATTTCCCAAACAGTTGTGACATATTCTTTAGAGAGAAAATACCTGGCGTAGCAGCCCCAGACTCCTCCAAGGAAGCTACCCGAGGTGCTTTTTCTTCTTCAAAGAAGTGCTATCCTCCACGACTCAGCAGACAATCATTCTAGGCATGTCCTAGTGACTTCTGACTTGTGCTTGTGGGTCCCGAGATGCTAGGTAGCAGCCCCAGACTCCTCCAAGGAAGCTACCCGAGGTGCTGCCTCATTCTGAAACATTCCCTCTCCTTTGGGATCTGCCTGAGACTCCTCCCAAGCATCTCCCAGGCTCTTTGGACCTGATCTTTAGGGACCTCTGATCCTGGGTAGAAGGCCCAGACTCCTCCAAGGAAGATACCCAAGGTGCTTTTTCCTCTTGAAAAAAGATTTCTCCTCTGATATCCGCCTCAGACTCCTCCCAAGCATCTCCAAGAGGCTTCTGACCTGTTCTTTAACGACACCAGATGATCCGTAGCAGCCCCAGACTCCTCCAAGGAAGCGACACAAGTTGCTTTTTCTTCTTCAAAAGGAACCCCTATCCTCAAAGACTGAGCAGAGAATCATCCCAGGCATGTCCTAGTGACTTCTGCTTCTGTGACCTGAGGTCCTGGGTAGCAGCGCCAGACTCCTCCAAGGAAGCTACCCAAGGTGCTTTTTCCTCTTGAAAGCATGTTTCCCTGCCACGTGGCAGCCCCCGGCTCCTCCAGGAAACTTACGCAAGATGATTTTTCCTCTTTCAAGGATGTTTCGACTCTAGCATCCACCTGAGACTCCTCCCAAGCATCTCCCAGACTCTTTGGACCTGATCTTTAGGGACCTGTGATCCTGGGTAGCAGCCCCAGACTCCTCCAAGGAAGCTACCCGAGGTGCTTTTTCCTCTTGAAAAAAGATTTCTCCTCTGATATCCGCCTCAGACTCCTCCCAAGCACCTCCAAGAGGCTTCTGACCTGTGCTTTAACGACACCAGATGCTCCGTAGCAGCCCCAGACTCCTCCAAGGAAGCGACACAAGTTGCTTTTTCTTCTTCAAAAGGAACCCCTATCCTCAACGACTGAGCAGAGAATCATCCCAGGCATGTCCTAGTGACTTCTGACTTCTGCTTCTGTGACCTGAGGTCCTGGGTAGCAGTGCCAGACTCCTCCAAGGAAGCTACCCAAGGTGCTTTTTCCTCTTGAAAGCATGTTTCCCTGCCGCGTGGCAGCCCCAGGCTCCTCCAAGAAACTTACGCAAGATGATTTTTCCTCTTTCAAGGACGTTTCGCCTCTAGCATCCACCTGAGACTCCTCCCAAGCATCTCCAAGAGGCTTCTGACCTATCATTTAGAGACACGAGATCTCTAGTAGCAGCTCCAGGCTCCTCCAAGAAACCTACGCCAGATGATTTTTCTTCTTCAAAGGAAGGGCTGTCCTCCACGATCCAGCGCAGAATCATCCCAGGCATGTCCTAGTGTCTTTTGACTTCTGCTTCTGTGACCTGAGGTCCTGGGTAGCAGCGCCAGACTCCTCCAAGAAGCTACCCGAGGTGCTTTTCCCTCTTGAAAAAAGGTTTCTCTGCCGCGTGGCAGCCCCAGACTCCTCCAAGGAAGCTACCCGAGGTGCTTTTTCTTCTTCAAAGAAGTGCTCTTCTCCACGACTCAGCAGACAATCATGCCAGGCATGTCCTAGTGACTTCTGACTTCTGCTTGTGGGTCCCGAGATCCTGGGTAGCAGCCCCAGACTCCTCCAAGGAAGCTACCCGAGGTGCTGCCTCATTCTGAAACATTCCCTCTCCTTTGGGATCTGCCTGAGACTCCTCCCAAGCATCTCCCAGACTCTTTGGACCTGATCTTTAGGGACCTGTGATCCTGGGTAGCAGCCCCAGACTCCTCCAAGGAAGCTACCCGAGGTGCTTTTTCCTCTTGAAAAAAGATTTCTCCTCTGATATCCGCCTCAGACTCCTCCCAAGCATCTCCAAGAGGCTTCTGACCTGTTCTTTAACGACACCAGATGCTCCGTAGCAGCCCCAGACTCCTCCAAGGAAGCGACACAAGTTGCTTTTTCTTCTTCAAAAGGAACCCCTGTCCTCAACGACTGAGCAGAGAATCATCCCAGGCATGTCCTAGTGACTTCTGACTTCTGCTTCTGTGACCTGAGGTCCTGGGTAGCAGCGCCAGACTCCTCCAAGGAAGCTACCCGAGGTGCTTTTTCCTCTTGAAAGCATGTTTCCCTGCAGCGTGGCAGCCCCAGGCTCCTCCAAGAAACTTACGCAAGATGATTCTTCCTCTTTCAAGGACGTTTCGCCTCTAGCATCCACCTGAGACTCCTCCCAAGCATCTCCAAGAGGCTTCTGACCTATCATTTAGAGACACGAGGTCTCTAGTAGCAGCTCCAGGCTCCTTTAAGGAACCTACACCAGATGATTTTTCTTCTTCAAAGGAAGCGCTGTCCTCCACGATCCAGCGCAGAATCATCCCAGGCATGTCCTAGTGTCTTTTGACTTCTGCTTCTGTGACCTGAGGTCCTGGGTAGCAGCCCCAGGCTCCTCCAAGGAAGGTACCCGATGTGCTTTTCCCTCTTGAAAGCATGTTTCTCTGCCGCGTGGCAGCCCCAGGCTCCTCCAAGGAAGCTACGCAAGATGATTTTTCCTCTTCAAAGGCTGTTGCTCCTCTGCATCCACACGAGACTCCTCCCAGGTATTTCCCAAACAGTTGTGACATATTCTTTAGAGAGAAAATACCTGGCGTAGCAGCCCCAGACTCCTCCAAGGAAGCTACCCGAGGTGCTTTTTCTTCTTCAAAGAAGTGCTATCCTCCACGACTCAGCAGACAATCATCCCAGGCATGTCCTAGTGACTTCTGACTTGTGCTTGTGGGTCCCGAGATCCTGGGTAGCAGCACCCAGACTCCTCCAAGGAAGCTACCCGAGGTACTGTCTCATTCTGAAACATTCCCTCTCCTTTGGGATCTGCCTGAGACTCCTCCCAAGCATCTCCCAGACTCTTTGGACCTGATCTTTAGCGACCTCTGATCCTGGGTAGCAGCCCCAGACTCCTCCAAGGAAGCTACCCGAGGTGCTTTTTCTTCTTCAAAGAAGTGCTATCCTCCACGACTCAGCAGACAATCATTCCAGGCATGTCCTACTGACTTCTGACTTGTGCTTGTGGGTCCCGAGATCCTGGGTAGCAGCCCCAGACTCCTCCAAGGAAGCTACCCGAGGTGCTGTCTCATTCTGAAACATTCCCTCTCCTTTGGGATCTGCCTGAGACTCCTCCCAAGCATCTCCCAGACTCTTTGGACCTGATCTTTAGGGACCTGTGATCCTGGGTAGCAGCCCCAGACTCCTCCAAGGAAGCTACCCGAGGTGCTTTTTCCTCTTGAAAAAAGATTTCTCCTCTGATATCCGCCTCAGACTCCTCCCAAGCATCTCCAAGAGGCTTCTGACCTGTTCTTTAACGACACCAGATGCTCCGTAGCAGCCCCAGACTCCTCCAAGGAAGCGACACAAGTTGCTTTTTCTTCTTCAAAAGGAACCCCTATCCTCAACGACTGAGCAGAGAATCATCCCAGGCATGTCCTAGTGACTTCTGACTTCTGCTTCTGTGACCTGAGGTCCTGGGTAGCAGCGCCAGACTCCTCCAAGGAAGCTACCTGAGGTGCTTTTTCCTCTTGAAAGCATGTTTCCCTGCCACGTGGCAGCCCCAGGCTCCTCCAAGAAACTTATGCAAGATGATTTTTCCTCTTTCAAGGACGTTTCGCCTCTAGCATCCACCTGAGACTCCTCCCAAGCATCTCCAAGAGGCTTCTGACCTATCATTTAGAAACATGAGATCTCTAGTAGCAGCTCCAGGCTCCTCCAAGAAACCTACGCCAGATGATTTTTCTTCTTCAAAGGAAGCGCTGTCCTCCACGATCCAGCGCAGAATCATCCCAGGCATGTCCTAGTGTCTTTTGACTTCTGCTTCTGTGACCTGAGGTCCTGGGTAGCAGCCCCAGACTCCTCCAAGAAGCTACCCGAGGTGCTTTTCCCTCTTGAAAGCATGTTTCCCTGCCGCGTGGCAGCCCCAGGCTCCTCCAAGAAACTAACGCAAGATGATTTTTCCTCTTCAAGGGCTGTTGCTCCTCTGCATCCACATGAGACTCCTCCCAAGTATTTCCCAAACAGTTGTGACATATTCTTTAGAGAGAATATACCTGGCGTAGCAGCCCCAGACTCCTCCAAGGAAGCTACCCGAGGTGCTTTTTCTTCTTCAAAGAAGTGCTATCCTCCACGACTCAGCAGACAATCATTCCAGGCATGTCCTAGTGACTTCTGACTTCTGCTTGTGGGTCCCGAGATCCTGGGTAGCAGCACCCAGACTCCTCCAAGGAAGCTACCCGAGGTACTGTCTCATTCTGAAACATTCCCTCTCCTTTGGGATCTGCCTGAGACTCCTCCCAAGCATCTCCCAGACTCTTTGGACCTGATCTTTAGGGACCTGTGATCCTGGGTAGCAGCCCCAGACTCCTCCAAGGAAGCTACCCGAGGTGCTTTTTCCTCTTGAAAAAAGATTTCTCCTCTGATATCCGCCTCAGACTCCTCCCAAGCATCTCCAAGAGGCTTCTGACCTGTTCTTTAACGACACCAGATGCTCCGTAGCAGCCCCAGACTCCTCCAAGGAAGCGACACAAGTTGCTTTTTCTTCTTCAAAAGGAACCCCTATCCTCAACGACTGAGCAGAGAATCATCCCAGGCATGTCCTAGTGACTTCTGACTTCTGCTTCTGTGACCTGAGGTCCTGGGTAGCAGCGCCAGACTCCTCCAAGGAAGCTACCTGAGGTGCTTTTTCCTCTTGAAAGCATGTTTCCCTGCCACGTGGCAGCCCCAGGCTCCTCCAAGAAACTTATGCAAGATGATTTTTCCTCTTTCAAGGACGTTTCGCCTCTAGCATCCACCTGAGACTCCTCCCAAGCATCTCCAAGAGGCTTCTGACCTATCATTTAGAAACATGAGATCTCTAGTAGCAGCTCCAGGCTCCTCCAAGAAACCTACGCCAGATGATTTTTCTTCTTCAAAGGAAGCGCTGTCCTCCACGATCCAGCGCAGAATCATCCCAGGCATGTCCTAGTGTCTTTTGACTTCTGCTTCTGTGACCTGAGGTCCTGGGTAGCAGCCCCAGACTCCTCCAAGAAGCTACCCGAGGTGCTTTTCCCTCTTGAAAGCATGTTTCCCTGCCGCGTGGCAGCCCCAGGCTCCTCCAAGAAACTAACGCAAGATGATTTTTCCTCTTCAAGGGCTGTTGCTCCTCTGCATCCACATGAGACTCCTCCCAAGTATTTCCCAAACAGTTGTGACATATTCTTTAGAGAGAATATACCTGGCGTAGCAGCCCCAGACTCCTCCAAGGAAGCTACCCGAGGTGCTTTTTCTTCTTCAAAGAAGTGCTATCCTCCACGACTCAGCAGACAATCATTCCAGGCATGTCCTAGTGACTTCTGACTT
Organism: Phalacrocorax carbo; assembly: GCF_963921805.1. Lineage (NCBI taxonomy): Eukaryota > Metazoa > Chordata > Aves > Suliformes > Phalacrocoracidae > Phalacrocorax > Phalacrocorax carbo. Next base: position 6,269,230 of record NC_087527.1, on the reverse strand, counting down.
CTGCTTGTGGGTCCCGAGATCCTGGGTAGCAGCACCCAGACTCCTCCAAGGAAGCTACCCGAGGTACTGTCTCATTCTGAAACATTCCCTCTCCTTTGGGATCTGCCTGAGACTCCTCCCAAGCATCTCCCAGACTCTTTGGACCTGATCTTTAGGGACCTGTGATCCTGGGTAGCAGCCCCAGACTCCTCCAAGGAAGCTACCCGAGGTGCTTTTTCCTCTTGAAAAAAGATTTCTCCTCTGATATCCGCCTCAGACTCCTCCCAAGCATCTCCAAGAGGCTTCTGACCTGTGCTTTAACGACACCAGATGCTCCGTAGCAGCCCCAGACTCCTCCAAGGAAGCGACACAAGTTGCTTTTTCTTCTTCAAAAGGAACCCCTATCCTCAACGACTGAGCAGAGAATCATCCCAGGCATGTCCTAGTGACTTCTGACTTCTGCTTCTGTGACCTGAGGTCCTGGGTAGCAGCGCCAGACTCCTCCAACGAAGCTACCCGAGGTGCTTTTTCCTCTTGAAAGCATGTTTCCCTGCCACGTGGCAGCCCCAGGCTCCTCCAAGAAACTTACGCAAGATGATTTTTCCTCTTTCAAGGACGTTTCACCTCTAGCATCCACCTGAGACTCCTCCCAAGCATCTCCAAGAGGCTTCTGACCTATCATTTAGAGACACGAGATCTCTAGTAGCAGCTCCAGGCTCCTCCAAGAAACCTACGCCAGATGATTTTTCTTCTTCAAAGGAAGCGCTGTCCTCCACGATCCAGCGCAGAATCATCCCAGGCATGTCCTAGTGTCTTTTGACTTCTGCGTCTGTGACCTGAGGTCCTGGGCAGCAGCGCCAGACTCCTCCAAGGAAGCTACCCAATGTGCTTTTCCCTCTTGAAAGCATGTTTCTCTGCCGCGTGGCAGCCCCAGGCTCCTCCAAGGAAGCTACGCAAGATGATTTTTCCTCTTCAAGGGCTGTTGCTCCTCTGCATCCACACGAGACTCCTCCCAAGTATTTCCCAAACAGTTGTGACATATTCTTTAGAGAGAATATACCTGGCGTAGCAGCCCCAGACTCCTCCAAGGAAGCTACCCGAGGTGCTTTTTCTTCTTCAAAGAAGTGCTATCCTCCACGACTCAGCAGACAATCATTCCAGGCATGTCCTACTGACTTCTGACTTGTGCTTGTGGGTCCCGAGATCCTGGGTAGCAGCCCCAGACTCCTCCAAGGAAGCTACCCGAGGTGCTGTCTCATTCTGAAACATTCCCTCTCCTTTGGGATCTGCCTGAGACTCCTCCCAAGCATCTCCCAGACTCTTTGGACCTGATCTTTAGGGACCTGTGATCCTGGGTAGCAGCCCCAGACTCCTCCAAGGAAGCTACCCGAGGTGCTTTTTCCTCTTGAAAAAAGATTTCTCCTCTGATATCCGCCTCAGACTCCTCCCAAGCATCTCCAAGAGGCTTCTGACCTGTGCTTTAACGACACCAGATGCTCCGTAGCAGCCCCAGACTCCTCCAAGGAAGCGACACAAGTTGCTTTTTCTTCTTCAAAAGGAACCCCTATCCTCAACGACTGAGCAGAGAATCATCCCAGGCATGTCCTAGTGACTTCTGACTTCTGCTTCTGTGACCTGAGGTCCTGGGTAGCAGCGCCAGACTCCTCCAAGGAAGCTACCCGAGGTGCTTTTTCCTCTTGAAAGCATGTTTCCCTGCCGCGTGGCAGCCCCAGGCTCCTCCAAGAAACTTACGCAAGATGATTTTTCCTCTTTCAAGGACGTTTCGCCTCTAGCATCCACCTGAGACTCCTCCCAAGCATCTCCAAGAGGCTTCTGACCTATCATTTAGAGACACGAGATCTCTAGTAGCAGCTCCAGGCTCCTCCAAGAAACCTACGCCAGATGATTTTTCTTCTTCAAAGGAAGGGCTGTCCTCCACGATCCAGCGCAGAATCATCCCAGGCATGTCCTAGTGTCTTTTGACTTCTGCTTCTGTGACCTGAGGTCCTGGGTAGCAGCCCCAGACTCCTCCAAGAAGCTACCCGAGGTGCTTTTCCCTCTTGAAAGCATGTTTCCCTGCCGCGTGGCAGCCCCAGGCTCCTCCAAGAAACTAACGCAAGATGATTTTTCCTCTTCAAGGGCTGTTGCTCCTCTGCATCCACATGAGACTCCTCCCAAGTATTTCCCAAACAGTTGTGACATATTCTTTAGAGAGAATATACCTGGCGTAGCAGCCCCAGACTCCTCCAAGGAAGCTACCCGAGGTGCTTTTTCTTCTTCAAAGAAGTGCTATCCTCCACGACTCAGCAGACAATCATTCCAGGCATGTCCTAGTGACTTCTGACTTCTGCTTGTGGGTCCCGAGATCCTGGGTAGCAGCCCCAGACTCCTCCAAGGAAGCTACCCGAGGTACTGTCTCATTCTGAAACATTCCCTCTCCTTTGGGATCTGCCTGAGACTCCTCCCAAGCATCTCCCAGGCTCTTTGGACCTGATCTTTAGGGACCTGTGATCCTGGGTAGCAGCCCCAGACTCCTCCAAGGAAGCTACCCGAGGTGCTTTTTCCTCTTGAAAAAAGATTTCTCCTCTGATATCCGCCTCAGACTCCTCCCAAGCATCTCCAAGAGGCTTCTGACTTGTTCTTTAATGACACCAGATGCTCCGTAGCAGCCCCAGACTCCTCCAAGGAAGCGACACAAGTTGCTTTTTCTTCTTCAAAAGGAACCCCTATCCTCAACGACTGAGCAGAGAATCATCCCAGGCATGTCCTAGTGACTTCTGACTTCTGCTTCTGTGACCTGAGGTCCTGGGTAGCAGCGCCAGACTCCTCCAAGGAAGCTACCTGAGGTGCTTTTTCCTCTTGAAAGCATGTTTCCCTGCCACGTGGCAGCCCCAGGCTCCTCCAAGAAACTTATGCAAGATGATTTTTCCTCTTTCAAGGACGTTTCGCCTCTAGCATCCACCTGAGACTCCTCCCAAGCATCTCCAAGAGGCTTCTGACCTATCATTTAGAAACACGAGATCTCTAGTAGCAGCTCCAGGCACCTCCAAGAAACCTACGCCAGATGATTTTTCTTCTTCAAAGGAAGCGCTGTCCTCCACGATCCAGCGCAGAATCATCCCAGGCATGTCCTAGTGTCTTTTGACTTCTGCTTCTGTGACCTGAGGTCCTGGGTAGCAGCCCCAGACTCCTCCAAGAAGCTACCCGAGGTGCTTTTCCCTCTTGAAAGCATGTTTCCCTGCCGCGTGGCAGTCCCAGCCTCCTCCAAGAAACTAACGCAAGATGATTTTTCCTCTTCAAGGGCTGTTGCTCCTCTGCATCCACATGAGACTCCTCCCAAGTATTTCCCAAACAGTTGTGACATATTCTTTAGAGAGAATATACCTGGCGTAGCAGCCCCAGACTCCTCCAAGGAAGCTACCCGAGGTGCTTTTTCTTCTTCAAAGAAGTGCTATCCTCCACGACTCAGCAGACAATCATTCCAGGCATGTCCTAGTGACTTCTGACTTCTGCTTGTGGGTCCCGAGATCCTGGGTAGCAGCACCCAGACTCCTCCAAGGAAGCTACCCGAGGTACTGTCTCATTCTGAAACATTCCCTCTCCTTTGGGATCTGCCTGAGACTCCTCCCAAGCATCTCCCAGACTCTTTGGACCTGATCTTTAGGGACCTGTGATCCTGGGTAGCAGCCCCAGACTCCTCCAAGGAAGCTACCCGAGGTGCTTTTTCCTCTTGAAAAAAGATTTCTCCTCTGATATCCGCCTCAGACTCCTCCCAAGCATCTCCAAGAGGCTTCTGACCTGTGCTTTAACGACACCAGATGCTCCGTAGCAGCCCCAGACTCCTCCAAGGAAGCGACACAAGTTGCTTTTTCTTCTTCAAAAGGAACCCCTATCCTCAACGACTGAGCAGAGAATCATCCCAGGCATGTCCTAGTGACTTCTGACTTCTGCTTCTGTGACCTGAGGTCCTGGGTAGCAGCGCCAGACTCCTCCAACGAAGCTACCCGAGGTGCTTTTTCCTCTTGAAAGCATGTTTCCCTGCCACGTGGCAGCCCCAGGCTCCTCCAAGAAACTTACACAAGATGATTTTTCCTCTTTCAAGGACGTTTCACCTCTAGCATCCACCTGAGACTCCTCCCAAGCATCTCCAAGAGGCTTCTGACCTATCATTTAGAGACACGAGATCTCTAGTAGCAGCTCCAGGCTCCTCAAAGAAACCTACGCCAGATGATTTTTCTTCTTCAAAGGAAGCGCTGTCCTCCACGATCCAGCGCAGAATCATCCCAGGCATGTCCTAGTGACTTCTGACTTCTGCTTCTGTGACCTGAGGTCCTGGGTAGCAGCGCCAGACTCCTCCAAGAAGCTACCCGAGGTGCTTTTCCCTCTTGAAAGCATGTTTCTCTGCCGCGTGGCAGCCCCAGGCTCCTCCAAGGAAGCTACCCGAGGTGCTTTTTCCTATTGAAAAAAGATTTCTCCTCTGATATCCGCCTCATACTCCTCCCAAGCATCTCCAAGAGGCTTCTGACCTGTGCTTTAACGACACCAGATGCTCCGTAGCAGCCCCAGACTCCTCCAAGGAAGCGACACAAGTTGCTTTTTCTTCTTCAAAAGGAACCCCTATCCTCAACGACTGAGCAGAGAATCATCCCAGGCATGTCCTAGTGACTTTTGACTTCTGCTTGTGGGTCCCGAGATCCTGGGTAGCAGCGCCAGACTCCTCCAACGAAGCTACCCGAGGTGCTTTTTCCTCTTGAAAGCATGTTTCCCTGCCGCGTGGCAGCCCCAGGCTCCTCCAAGAAACTTACGCAAGATGATTTTTCCTCTTTCAAGGACGTTTCGCCTCTGGCATCCACCTGAGTCTCCTCCCAAGCATCTCCAAGACGCTTCTGACCTATCATTTAGAGACACGAGATCTCTAGTAGCAGATCCAGGCTCCTCCAAGAAACATATGCAAGATGATTTTTCCTCTTTCAAGGATGTTTCGACTCTAGCATCCACCTGAGACTCCTCCCAAGCATCTCCCAGACTCTTTGGACCTGATCTTTAGGGACCTGTGATCCTGGGTAGCAGCCCCAGACTCCTCCAAGGAAGCTACCCGAGGTGCTTTTTCTTCTTCAAAGAAGTGCTATCCTCCACGACTCAGCAGACAATCATTCCAGGCATGTCCTAGTGACTTCTGACTTGTGCTTGTGGGTCCCGAGATCCTGGGTAGCAGCCCCAGACTCCTCCAAGGAAGCTACCCGAGGTGCTGTCTCATTCTGAAACATTCCCTCTCCTTTGGGATCTGCCTGAGACTCCTCCCAAGCATCTCCCAGACTCTTTGGACCTGATCTTTAGGGACCTGTGATCCTGGGTAGCAGCCCCAGACTCCTCCAAGGAAGCTACCCGAGGTGCTTTTTCCTCTTGAAAAAAGATTTCTCCTCTGATATCCGCCTCAGACTCCTCCCAAGCATCTCCAAGAGGCTTCTGACCTGTGCTTTAACGACACCAGATGCTCCGTAGCAGCCCCAGACTCCTCCAAGGAAGCGACACAAGTTGCTTTTTCTTCTTCAAAAGGAACCCCTATCCTCAACGACTGAGCAGAGAATCATCCCAGGCATGTCCTAGTGACTTCTGACTTCTGCTTCTGTGACCTGAGGTCCTGGGTAGCAGCGCCAGACTCCTCCAAGAAGCTACCCGATGTGCTTTTTCTTCTTCAAAGAAGTGCTATCCTCCACGACTCAGCAGACAATCATTCCAGGCATGTCCTAGTGACTTCTGACTTGTGCTTGTGGGTCCCGAGATCCTGGGTAGCAGCCCCAGACTCCTCCAAGGAAGCTACCCGAGGTGCTGTCTCATTCTGAAACATTCCCTCTCCTTTGGGATCTGCCAGAGACTCCTCCCAAGCATCTCCCAGACTCTTTGGACCTGATCTTTAGGGACCTGTGATCCTGGGTAGCAGCCCCAGACTCCTCCAAGGAAGCTACCCAAGGTGCTTTTTCCTCTTGAAAAAAGATTTCTCCTCTGATATCCGCCTCAGACTCCTCCCAAGCATCTCCAAGAGGCTTCTGACCTATCATTTAGAGACACGAGATCTCTAGTAGCAGATCCAGGCTCCTCCAAGAAACATATGCAAGATGATTTTTCCTCTTTCAAGGACGTTTCGCCTCTGGCATCCACCTGAGACTCCTCCCAAGCATCTCCAAGAGGCTTCTGACCTATCATTTAGAGACACGAGATCTCTAGTAGCAGATCCAGGCTCCTCCAAGAAACATATGCAAGATGATTTTTCCTCTTTCAAGGATGTTTCGACTCTAGCATCCACCTGAGACTCCTCCCAAGCATCTCCCAGACTCTTTGGACCTGATCTTTAGGGACCTGTGATCCTGGGTAGCAGCCCCAGACTCCTCCAAGGAAGCTACCCGAGGTGCTTTTTCTTCTTCAAAGAAGTGCTATCCTCCACGACTCAGCAGACAATCATTCCAGGCATGTCCTAGTGACTTCTGACTTGTGCTTGTGGGTCCCGAGATCCTGGGTAGCATCCCCAGACTCCTCCAAGGAAGCTACCCGAGGTGCTGTCTCATTCTGAAACATTCCCTCTCCTTTGGGATCTGCCTGAGACTCCTCCCAAGCATCTCCCAGACTCTTTGGACCTGATCTTTAGGGACCTGTGATCCTGGGTAGCAGCCCCAGACTCCTCCAAGGAAGCTACCCAAGGTGCTTTTTCCTCTTGAAAAAAGATTTCTCCTCTGATATCCGCCTCAGACTCCTCCCAAGCATCTCCAAGAGGCTTCTGACCTGTTCTTTAACGACACCAGATGCTCCGTAGCAGCCCCAGACTCCTCCAAGGAAGCGACACAAGTTGCTTTTTCTTCTTCAAAAGGAACCCCTATCCTCAACGACTGAGCAGAGAATCATCCCAGGCATGTCCTAGTGACTTCTGCTTCTGTGACCTGAGGTCCTGGGTAGCAGCGCCAGACTCCTCCAAGGAAGCTACCCAAGGTGCTTTTTCCTCTTGAAAGCATGTTTCCCTGCCGCGTGGCAGCCCCAGGCTCCTCCAAGAAACTTACGCAAGATGATTTTTCCTCTTTCAAGGATGTTTCAACTCTAGCATCCACCTGAGACTCCTCCCAAGCATCTCCCAGACTCTTTGGACCTGATCTTTAGGGACCTGTGATCCTGGGTAGCAGCCCCAGACTCCTCCAAGGAAGCTACCCGAGGTGCTTTTTCCTCTTGAAAAAAGATTTCTCCTCTGATATCCGCCTCAGACTCCTCCCAAGCATCTCCAAGAGGCTTCTGACCTGTTCTTTAACGACACCAGATGCTCCGTAGCAGCCCCAGACTCCTCCAAGGAAGCGACACAAGTTGCTTTTTCTTCTTCAAAAGGAACCCCTATCCTCCACGACTGAGCAGAGAATCATCCCAGGCATGTCCTAGTGACTTCTGACTTCTGCTTCTGTGACCTGAGGTCCTGGGTAGCAGCGCCAGACTCCTCCAAGGAAGCTACCTGAGGTGCTTTTTCCTCTTGAAAGCATGTTTCCCTGCCACGTGGCAGCCCCAGGCTCCTCCAAGAAACTTATGCAAGATGATTTTTCCTCTTTCAAGGACGTTTCACCTCTAGCATCCACCTGAGACTCCTCCCAAGCATCTCCAAGAGGCTTCTGACCTATCATTTAGAGACACGAGATCTCTAGTAGCAGCTCCAGGCTCCTCCAAGAAACCTACGCCAGATGATTTTTCTTCTTCAAAGGAAGCGCTGTCCTCCACGATCCAGCGCAGAATCATCCCAGGCATGTCCTAGTGACTTCTGACTTCTGCTTCTGTGACCTGAGGTCCTGGGTAGCAGCGCCAGACTCCTCCAAGAAGCTACCCGATGTGCTTTTCCCTCTTGAAAGCATGTTTCTCTGCCGCGTGGCAGCCCCAGGCTCCTCCAAGGAAGCTACGCAAGATGATTTTTCCTCTTCAAGGGCTGTTGCTCCTCTGCATCCACACGAGACTCCTCCCAAGTATTTCCCAAACAGTTGTGACATATTCTTTAGAGAGAAAATACCTGGCGTAGCAGCCCCAGACTCCTCCAAGGAAGCTACCCGAGGTGCTTTTTCTTCTTCAAAGAAGTGCTATCCTCCACAACTCAGCAGACAATCATTCCAGGCATGTCCTAGTGACTTCTGACTTGTGCTTGTGGGTCCCGAGATCCTGGGTAGCAGCACCCAGACTCCTCCAAGGAAGCTACCCGAGGTACTGTCTCATTCTGAAACATTCCCTCTCCTTCGGGATCTGCCTGAGACTCCTCCCAAGCATCTCCCAGACTCTTTGGACCTGATCTTTAGGGACCTGTGATCCTGGGTAGCAGCCCCAGACTCCTCCAAGGAAGCTACCCAATGTGCTTTTCCCTCTTGAAAGCATGTTTCTCTGCCGCGTGGCAGCCCCAGGCTCCTCCAAGGAAGCTACGCAAGATGATTTTTCCTCTTCAAAGGCTGTTGCTCCTCTGCATCCACACGAGACTCCTCCCAGGTATTTCCCAAACAGTTGTGACATATTCTTTAGAGAGAAAATACCTGGCGTAGCAGCCCCAGACTCCTCCAAGGAAGCTACCCGAGGTGCTTTTTCTTCTTCAAAGAAGTGCTATCCTCCACGACTCAGCAGACAATCATTCCAGGCATGTCCTAGTGACTTCTGACTTGTGCTTGTGGGTCCCGAGATGCTAGGTAGCAGCCCCAGACTCCTCCAAGGAAGCTACCCGAGGTGCTGCCTCATTCTGAAACATTCCCTCTCCTTTGGGATCTGCCTGAGACTCCTCCCAAGCATCTCCCAGGCTCTTTGGACCTGATCTTTAGGGACCTCTGATCCTGGGTAGAAGGCCCAGACTCCTCCAAGGAAGATACCCAAGGTGCTTTTTCCTCTTGAAAAAAGATTTCTCCTCTGATATCCGCCTCAGACTCCTCCCAAGCATCTCCAAGAGGCTTCTGACCTGTTCTTTAACGACACCAGATGCTCCGTAGCAGCCCCAGACTCCTCCAAGGAAGCGACACAAGTTGCTTTTTCTTCTTCAAAAGGAACCCCTATCCTCAAAGACTGAGCAGAGAATCATCCCAGGCATGTCCTAGTGACTTCTGACTTCTGCTTCTGTGACCTGAGGTCCTGGGTAGCAGCGCCAGACTCCTCCAAGGAAGCTAACTGAGGTGCTTTTTCCTCTTGAAAGCATGTTTCCCTGCCGCGTGGCAGCCCCAGGCTCCTCCAAGAAACATATGCAAGATGATTTTTCCTCTTTCAAGGATGTTTCGACTCTAGCATCCACCTGAGACTCCTCCCAAGCATCTCCCAGACTCTTTGGACCTGATCTTTAGGGACCTGTGATCCTGGGTAGCAGCCCCAGACTCCTCCAAGGAAGCTACCCGAGGTGCTTTTTCCTCTTGAAAAAAGATTTCTCCTCTGATATCCGCCTCAGACTCCTCCCAAGCATCTCCAAGAGGCTTCTGACCTGTTCTTTAACGACACCAGATGCTCCGTAGCAGCCCCAGACTCCTCCAAGGAAGCGACACAAGTTGCTTTTTCTTCTTCAAAAGGAACCCCTATCCTCAACGACTGAGCAGAGAATCATCATCCCAGGCATGTCCTAGTGACTTCTGACTTCTGCTTCTGTGACCTGAGGTCCTGGGTAGCAGCGCCAGACTCCTCCAAGGAAGCTACCCGAGGTGCTTTTTCCTCTTGAAAGCATGTTTCCCTGCCACGTGGCAGCCCCAGGCTCCTCCAAGAAACTTATGCAAGATGATTTTTCCTCTTTCAAGGACGTTTCGCCTCTAGCATCCACCTGAGACTCCTCCCAAGCATCTCCAAGAGGCTTCTGACCTATCATTTAGAGACACGAGATCTCTAGTAGCAGCTCCAGGCTCCTCCAAGAAACCTACGCCAGATGATTTTTCTTCTTCAAAGGAAGCGCTGTCCTCCACGATCCAGTGCAGAATCATCCCAGGCATGTCCTAGTGTCTTTTGACTTCTGCTTCTGTGACCTGAGGTCCTGGGCAGCAGCCCCAGACTCCTCCAAGGAAGGTACCCGATGTGCTCTTCCCTCTTGAAAGCATGTTTCTCTGCCGCGTGGCAGCCCCCGGCTCCTCCAAGGAAGCTACGCAAGATGATTTTTCCTCTTCAAAGGCTGTTGCTCCTCTGCATCCACACGAGACTCCTCCCAGGTATTTCCCAAACAGTTGTGACATATTCTTTAGAGAGAAAATACCTGGCGTAGCAGCCCCAGACTCCTCCAAGGAAGCTACCCGAGGTGCTTTTTCTTCTTCAAAGAAGTGCTATCCTCCACGACTCAGCAGACAATCATTCCAGGCATGTCCTACTGACTTCTGACTTGTGCTTGTGGGTCCCGAGATCCTGGGTAGCAGCCCCAGACTCCTCCAAGGAAGCTACCCGAGGTGCTGTCTCATTCTGAAACATTCCCTCTCCTTTGGGATCTGCCTGAGACTCCTCCCAAGCATCTCCCAGACTCTTTGGACCTGATCTTTAGGGACCTGTGATCCTGGGTAGCAGCCCCAGACTCCTCCAAGGAAGCTACCCGAGGTGCTTTTTCCTCTTGAAAAAAGATTTCTCCTCTGATATCCGCCTCAGACTCCTCCCAAGCATCTCCAAGAGGCTTCTGACCTGTTCTTTAACGACACCAGATGCTCCGTAGCAGCCCCAGACTCCTCCAAGGAAGCGACACAAGTTGCTTTTTCTTCTTCAAAAGGAACCCCTGTCCTCAACGACTGAGCAGAGAATCATCCCAGGCATGTCCTAGTGACTTCTGACTTCTGCTTCTGTGACCTGAGGTCCTGGGTAGCACCGCCAGACTCCTCCAAGGAAGCTACCCGAGGTGCTTTTTCCTCTTGAAAGCATGTTTCCCTGCCGCGTGGCAGCCCCAGGCTCCTCCAAGAAACTTATGCAAGATGATTTTTCCTCTTTCAAGGACGTTTCGCCTCTAGCATCCACCTGAGACTCCTCCCAAGCATCTCCAAGAGGCTTCTGACCTATCATTTAGAGACACGAGGTCTCTAGTAGCAGCTCCAGGCTCCTTTAAGGAACCTACGCCAGATGAGTTTTCTTCTTCAAAGGAAGCGCTGTCCTCCACGATCCAGCGCAGAATCATCCCAGGCATGTCCTAGTGTCTTTTGACTTCTGCTTCTGTGACCTGAGGTCCTGGGCAGCAGCCCCAGGCTCCTCCAAGGAAGGTACCCGATGTGCTTTTCCCTCTTGAAAGCATGTTTCTCTGCCGCGTGGCAGCCCCAGGCTCCTCCAAGGAAGCTACACAAGATGATTTTTCCTCTTCAAAGGCTGTTGCTCCTCTGCATCCACACGAGACTCCTCCCAGGTATTTCCCAAACAGTTGTGACATATTCTTTAGAGAGAAAATACCTGGCGTAGCAGCCCCAGACTCCTCCAAGGAAGCTACCCGAGGTGCTTTTTCTTCTTCAAAGAAGTGCTATCCTCCACGACTCAGCAGACAATCATTCTAGGCATGTCCTAGTGACTTCTGACTTGTGCTTGTGGGTCCCGAGATGCTAGGTAGCAGCCCCAGACTCCTCCAAGGAAGCTACCCGAGGTGCTGCCTCATTCTGAAACATTCCCTCTCCTTTGGGATCTGCCTGAGACTCCTCCCAAGCATCTCCCAGGCTCTTTGGACCTGATCTTTAGGGACCTCTGATCCTGGGTAGCAGCCCCAGACTCCTCCAAGGAAGCTACCCGAGGTGCTTTTTCCTCTTGAAAAAAGATTTCTCCTCTGATATCCGCCTCAGACTCCTCCCAAGCATCTCCAAGAGGCTTCTGACCTGTTCTTTAACGACACCAGATGATCCGTAGCAGCCCCAGACTCCTCCAAGGAAGCGACACAAGTTGCTTTTTCTTCTTCAAAAGGAACCCCTATCCTCAAAGACTGAGCAGAGAATCATCCCAGGCATGTCCTAGTGACTTCTGCTTCTGTGACCTGAGGTCCTGGGTAGCAGCGCCAGACTCCTCCAAGGAAGCTACCCAAGGTGCTTTTTCCTCTTGAAAGCATGTTTCCCTGCCACGTGGCAGCCCCCGGCTCCTCCAGGAAACTTACGCAAGATGATTTTTCCTCTTTCAAGGATGTTTCGACTCTAGCATCCACCTGAGACTCCTCCCAAGCATCTCCCAGACTCTTTGGACCTGATCTTTAGGGACCCGTGATCCTGGGTAGCAGCCCCAGACTCCTCCAAGGAAGCTACCCGAGGTGCTTTTTCCTCTTGAAAAAAGATTTCTCCTCTGATATCCGCCTCAGACTCCTCCCAAGCATCTCCAAGAGGCTTCTGACCTGTTCTTTAACGATACCATATGCTCCATAGCAGCCCCAGACTCCTCCAAGGAAGCGACACAAGTTGCCTTTTCTTCTTCAAAAGGAACCCCTATCCTCAACGACTGAGCAGAGAATCATCCCAGGCATGTCCTAGTGACTTCTGACTTCTGCTTCTGTGACCTGAGGTCCTGGGTAGCAGTGCCAGACTCCTCCAAGGAAGCTACCCGAGGTGCTTTTTCCTCTTGAAAGCATGTTTCCCTGCCGCGTGGCAGCCCCAGGCTCCTCCAAGAAACTTACGCAAGATGATTTTTCCTCTAGCATCCACCTGAGACTCCTCCCAAGCATCTCCCAGACTCTTCTGACCTATCATTTAGAGACACGAGATCTCTAGTAGCAGCTCCAGGCTCCTCCAAGAAACCTACGCCAGATGATTTTTCTACTTCAAAGGAAGCGCTGTCCTCCACGATCCAGCGCAGAATCATCCCAGGCATGTCCTACTGACTTTTGACTTCTGCTTCTGTGACCTGAGGTCCTGGGTAGCAGCGCCAGACTCCTCCAAGAAGCTACCCGAGGTGCTTTTCCCTCTTGAAAAAAGGTTTCTCTGCCGCGTGGCAGCCCCAGACTCCTCCAAGGAAGCTACCCGAGGTGCTTTTTCTTCTTCAAAGAAGTGCTCTTCTGCACGACTCAGCAGACAATCATGCCAGGCATGTCCTAGTGACTTCTGACTTGTGCTTGTGGGTCCCGAGATCCTGGGTAGCAGCCCCAGACTCCTCCAAGGAAGCTACCCGAGGTGCTGCCTCATTCTGAAACATTCCCTCTCCTTTGGGATCTGCCTGAGACTCCTCCCAAGCATCTCCCAGACTCTTTGGACCTGATCTTTAGCGACCTCTGATCCTGGGTAGCAGCCCCAGACTCCTCCAAGGAAGCTACCCGAGGTGCTTTTTCCTCTTGAAAAAAGATTTCTCCTCTGATATCCGCCTCAGACTCCTCCCAAGCATCTCCAAGAGGCTTCTGACCTGTTCTTTAACGACACCAGATGCTCCGTAGCAGCCCCAGACTCCTCCAAGGAAGCGACACAAGTTGCTTTTTCTTCTTCAAAAGGAACCCCTGTCCTCAACGACTGAGCAGAGAATCATCCCAGGCATGTCCTAGTGACTTCTGACTTCTGCTTCTGTGACCTGAGGTCCTGGGTAGCAGCGCCAGACTCCTCCAAGGAAGCTACCCGAGGTGCTTTTTCCTCTTGAAAGCATGTTTCCCTGCCGCGTGGCAGCCCCAGGCTCCTCCAAGAAACTTACGCAAGATGATTCTTCCTCTTTCAAGGACGTTTCGCCTCTAGCATCCACCTGAGACTCCTCCCAAGCATCTCCAAGAGGCTTCTGACCTATCATTTAGAGACACGAGGTCTCTAGTAGCAGCTCCAGGCTCCTTTAAGGAACCTACGCCAGATGAGTTTTCTTCTTCAAAGGAAGCGCTGTCCTCCACGATCCAGCGCAGAATCATCCCAGGCATGTCCTAGTGTCTTTTGACTTCTGCTTCTGTGACCTGAGGTCCTGGGTAGCAGCCCCAGGCTCCTCCAAGAAGCTACCCAATGTGCTTTTCCCTCTTGAAAGCATGTTTCTCTGCCGCGTGGCAGCCCCAGGCTCCTCCAAGGAAGCTACGCAAGATGATTTTTCCTCTTCAAAGGCTGTTGCTCCTCTGCATCCACACGAGACTCCTCCCAGGTATTTCCCAAACAGTTGTGACATATTCTTTAGAGAGAAAATACCTGGCGTAGCAGCCCCAGACTCCTCCAAGGAAGCTACCCGAGGTGCTTTTTCTTCTTCAAAGAAGTGCTATCCTCCACGACTCAGCAGACAATCATTCTAGGCATGTCCTAGTGACTTCTGACTTGTGCTTGTGGGTCCCGAGATGCTAGGTAGCAGCCCCAGACTCCTCCAAGGAAGCTACCCGAGGTGCTGCCTCATACTGAAACATTCCCTCTCCTTTGGGATCTGCCTGAGACTCCTCCCAAGCATCTCCCAGGCTCTTTGGACCTGATCTTTAGGGACCTCTGATCCTGGGTAGAAGGCCCAGACTCCTCCAAGGAAGATACCCAAGGTGCTTTTTCCTCTTGAAAAAAGATTTCTCCTCTGATATCCGCCTCAGACTCCTCCCAAGCATCTCCAAGAGGCTTCTGACCTGTTCTTTAACGACACCAGATGATCCGTAGCAGCCCCAGACTCCTCCAAGGAAGCGACACAAGTTGCTTTTTCTTCTTCAAAAGGAACCCCTATCCTCAAAGACTGAGCAGAGAATCATCCCAGGCATGTCCTAGTGACTTCTGACTTCTGCTTCTGTGACCTGAGGTCCTGGGTAGCAGCGCCAGACTCCTCCAAGGAAGCTAACTGAGGTGCTTTTTCCTCTTGAAAGCATGTTTCCCTGCCGCGTGGCAGCCCCAGGCTCCTCCAAGAAACATATGCAAGATGATTTTTCCTCTTTCAAGGATGTTTCGACTCTAGCATCCACCTGAGACTCCTCCCAAGCATCTCCCAGACTCTTTGGACCTGATCTTTAGGGACCTGTGATCCTGGGTAGCAGCCCCAGACTCCTCCAAGGAAGCTACCCGAGGTGCTTTTTCCTCTTGAAAAAAGATTTCTCCTCTGATATCCGCCTCAGACTCCTCCCAAGCATCTCCAAGAGGCTTCTGACCTGTTCTTTAACGACACCAGATGCTCCGTAGCAGCCCCAGACTCCTCCAAGGAAGCGACACAAGTTGCTTTTTCTTCTTCAAAAGGAACCCCTATCCTCAACGACTGAGCAGAGAATCATCATCCCAGGCATGTCCTAGTGACTTCTGACTTCTGCTTCTGTGACCTGAGGTCCTGGGTAGCAGCGCCAGACTCCTCCAAGGAAGCTACCCGAGGTGCTTTTTCCTCTTGAAAGCATGTTTCCCTGCCACGTGGCAGCCCCAGGCTCCTCCAAGAAACTTACGCAAGATGATTTTTCCTCTTTCAAGGACGTTTCGCCTCTAGCATCCACCTGAGACTCCTCCCAAGCATCTCCAAGAGGCTTCTGACCTATCATTTAGAGACACGAGATCTCTAGTAGCAGCTCCAGGCTCCTCCAAGAAACCTACGCCAGATGATTTTTCTTCTTCAAAGGAAGCGCTGTCCTCCACGATCCAGTGCAGAATCATCCCAGGCATGTCCTAGTGTCTTTTGACTTCTGCTTCTGTGACCTGAGGTCCTGGGCAGCAGCCCCAGACTCCTCCAAGGAAGGTACCCGATGTGCTCTTCCCTCTTGAAAGCATGTTTCTCTGCCGCGTGGCAGCCCCCGGCTCCTCCAAGGAAGCTACGCAAGATGATTTTTCCTCTTCAAAGGCTGTTGCTCCTCTGCATCCACACGAGACTCCTCCCAGGTATTTCCCAAACAGTTGTGACATATTCTTTAGAGAGAAAATACCTGGCGTAGCAGCCCCAGACTCCTCCAAGGAAGCTACCCGAGGTGCTTTTTCTTCTTCAAAGAAGTGCTATCCTCCACGACTCAGCAGACAATCATTCCAGGCATGTCCTAGTGACTTCTGACTTCTGCTTCTTGGTCCCGAGATCCTGGGTAGCAGCCCCAGACTCCTCCAAGGAAGCTACCCGAGGTGCTGCCTCATTCTGAAACATTCCCTCTCCTTTGGGATCTGCCTGAGACTCCTCCCAAGCATCTCCCAGACTCTTTGGACCTGATCTTTAGGGACCTCTGATCCTGGGTAGCAGCCCCAGACTCCTCCAAGGAAGCTACCCGAGGTGCTTTTTCCTCTTGAAAAAAGATTTCTCCTCTGATATCCGCCTCAGAATCCTCCCAAGCATCTCCAAGAGGCTTCTGACCTGTTCTTTAACGACACCAGATGCTCCGTAGCAGCCCCAGACTCCTCCAAGGAAGCAACACAAGTTGCTTTTTCTTCTTCAAAAGGAACCCCTATCCTCAACGACTGCGCAGAGAATCATCCCAGGCATGTCCTAGTGACTTCTGACTTCTGCTTCTGTGACCTGAGGTCCTGGGTAGCAGTGCCAGACTCCTCCAAGGAAGCTACCTGAGGTGCTTTTTCCTCTTGAAAGCATGTTTCCCTGCCGCGTGGCAGCCCCAGGCTCCTCCAAAAAACTTACGCAAGATGATTTTTCCTCTTTCAAGGATGTTTCGCCTCTGGCATCCACCTGAGACTCCTCCCAAGCATCTCCAAGGGGCTTCTGACCTATCATTTAGAGACACGAGATCTCTAGTAGCAGCTCCAGGCTCCTCCAAGAAACATATGCAAGATGATTTTTCCTCTTTCAAGGATGTTTCGACTCTAGCATCCACCTGAGACTCCTACCAAGCATCTCCCAGACTCTTTGGACCTGATCTTTAGGGACCTGTGATCCTGAGTAGCAGCCCCAGGCTCCTCCAAGAAACTTACGCAAGATGATTTTTCCTCTTTCAAGGACGTTTCGCCTCTAGCATCCACCTGCGACTCCTCCCAAGCATCTCCCAGACTCTTCTGACCTATCATTTAGAGACATGAGATCTCTAGTAGCAGCCCCAGGCTCCTCCAAGAAACCTACGCCAGATGATTTTTCTTCTTCAAAGGAAGTGCTGTCCTCCACGATCCAGCGCAGAATCATCCCAGGCATGTCCTAGTGTCTTTTGACTTCTGCTTCTGTGACCTGAGGTCCTGGGTAGCAGCGCCAGACTCCTCAAAGAAGCTACCCGAGGTGCTTTTCCCTTTTGAAAAAAGGTTTCTCTGCCACGTTGCAGCCCCAGACTCCTCCAAGGAAGCAACCCGAGGTGCTCTTTCTTCTTCAAAGTAGTGCTATCCTCCATGACTCAGCAGACAATCATTCCAGGCATGTCCTAGTGACTTCTGACTTGTGCTTGTGGGTCCCGAGATCCTGGGTAGCAGCCCCAGACTCCTCCAAGGAAGCTACCCGAGGTGCTGCCTCATTCTGAAACATTCCCTCTCCTTTGGGATCTGCCTGAGACTCCTCCCAAGCATCTCCCAGACTCTTTGGACCTGATCTTTAGGGACCTCTGATCCTGGGTAGCAGCCCCAGACTCCTCCAAGGAAGATACCCGAGGTGCTTTTTCGTCTTGAAAAAAGATTTCTCCTCTGATATCCGCCTCAGACTCCTCCCAAGCATCTCCAAGAGGCTTCTGACCTGTTCTTTAACGACACCAGATGCTCCGTAGCAGCCCCAGACTCCTCCAAGGAAGCGACACAAGTTGCTTTTTCTTCTTCAAAAGGAACCCCTGTCCTCAACGACTGAGCAGAGAATCATCCCAGGCATGTCCTAGTGACTTCTGACTTCTGCTTCTGTGACCTGAGGTCCTGGGTAGCAGCGCCAGACTCCTCCAAGGAAGCTACCCGAGGTGCTTTTTCCTCTTGAAAGCATGTTTCCCTGCCGCGTGGCAGCCCCAGGCTCCTCCAAGAAACTTACGCAAGATGATTCTTCCTCTTTCAAGGACGTTTCGCCTCTAGCATCCACCTGAGACTCCTCCCAAGCATCTCCAAGAGGCTTCTGACCTATCATTTAGAGACACGAGATCTCTAGTAGCAGCTCCAGGCTCCTTTAAGGAACCTACGCCAGATGAGTATTCTTCTTCAAAGGAAGCGCTGTCCTCCACGATCCAGCGCAGAATCATCCCAGGCATGTCCTAGTGTCTTTTGACTTCTGCTTCTGTGACCTGAGGTCCTGGGTAGCAGCGCCAGACTCCGCCAAGGAAGCTACCCGATGTGCTTTTCCCTCTTGAAAGCATGTTCCCCTGCCACGTGGCAGCCCCAGGCTCCTCCAAGGAAGCTACGCAAGATGATTTTTCCTCTTCAAGGGCTGTTGCTCCTCTGCATCCACACGAGACTCCTCCCAGGTATTTCCCAAACAGTTGTGACATATTCTTTAGAGAGAAAATACCTGGCGTAGCAGCCCCAGACTCCTCCAAGGAAGCTACCCGAGGTGCTTTTTCTTCTTCAAAGAAGTGCTATCCTCCATGACTCAGCAGACAATCATTCCAGGCATGTCCTAGTGACTTCTGACTTCTGCTTGTGGGTCCCGAGATCCTGGGTGGCAGCCCCAGACTCCTCCAAGGAAGCTACCCGAGGTGCTGCCTCATTCTGAAACATTCCCTCTCCTTTGGGATCTGCCTGAGACTCCTCCCAAGCATCTCCCAGACTCTTTGGACCTGATCTTTAGGGACCTGTGATCCTGGGTAGCAGCCCCAGACTCCTCCAAGGAAGCTACCCGAGGTGCTTTTTCCTCTTGAAAAAAGATTTCTCCTCTGATATCCGCCTCAGACTCCTCCCAAGCATCTCCCAGAGGCTTCTGACCTGTTCTTTAACGACACCAGATGCTCCGTAGCAGCCCCAGACTCCTCCAAGGAAGCGACACAAGTTGCTTTTTCTTCTTCAAAAGGAACCCCTGTCCTGAACGACTGAGCAGAGAATCATCCCAGGCATGTCCTAGTGACTTCTGTCTTTTGCTTGTGGGTCCCGAGATCCTGGGTAGCAGCGCCAGACTCCTCCAACGAAGCTACCCGAGGTGCTTTTTCCTCTTGAAAGCATGTTTCCCTGCCGCGTGGCAGCCCCAGGCTCCTCCAAGAAACTTAAGCAAGATGATTTTTCCTCTTTCAAGGATGTTTAGCCTCTGGCATCCACCTGAGACTCCTCCCAAGCATCTCCCAGACTCTTCTGACCTATCATTTAGAGGCATGAGATCTCTAGTAGCAGCTCCAGGCTCCTCCAAGAAACCTACGACAGATGATTTTTCTTCTTCTAAGGAAGCGCTATCCTCCACGATCCAGCGCAGAATCATCCCAGGCATGTCCTACTGACTTTTGACTTCTGCTTCTGTGACCTGAGGTCCTGGGTAGCAGCGCCAGACTCCTCCAAGGAAGCTACCCGAGGTGCTGCCTCATTCTGAAACATTCCCTCTCCTTTGGGATCTGCCTGAGACTCCTCCCAAGCATCTCCCAGACTCTTTGGACCTGATCTTTAGGGACCTGTGATCCTGGGTAGCAGCCCCAGACTCCTCCAAGGAAGCTACCCGAGGTGCTTTTTCCTCTTGAAAAAAGATTTCTCCTCTGATATCCGCCTCAGACTCCTCCCAAGCATCACCAAGAGGCTTCTGACCTGTGCTTTAACGACACCAGATGCTCCATAGCAGCCCCAGACTCCTCCAAGGAAGCGACACAAGTTGTTTTTTCTTCTTCAAAAGGAACCCCTATCCTCAACGACTGAGCAGAGAATCATCCCAGGCATGTCCTAGTGACTTCTGACTTTTGCTTGTGGGTCCCGAGATCCTGGGTAGCAGCGCCAGACTCCTCCAACGAAGCTACCCGAGGTGCTTTTTCCTCTTGAAAGCATGTTTCCCTGTCGCGTGGCAGCCCCAGGCTCCTCCAAGAAACTTAAGCAAGATGATTTTTCCTCTTTCAAGGATGTTTAGCCTCTGGCATCCACACGAGACTCCTCCCAAGCATCTCCCAGACTCTTCTGACCTATCATTTAGAGGCACGAGATCTCTAGTAGCAGCTCCAGGCTCCTCCAAGAAACCTACGCCAGATGATTTTTCTTCTTCAAAGGAAGCGCTATCCTCCACGATCCAGCGCAGAATCATCCCAGGCATGTCCTACTGACTTTTGACTTCTGCTTCTGTGACCTGAGGTCCTGGGTAGCAGCGCCAGACTCCGCCAAGGAAGCTACCCGATGTGCTTTTTCCTCTTGAAAGCATGTTCCCCTGCCACGTGGCAGCCCCAGGCTCC
This sequence comes from Phalacrocorax carbo, assembly GCF_963921805.1. Classification (NCBI taxonomy): domain Eukaryota; kingdom Metazoa; phylum Chordata; class Aves; order Suliformes; family Phalacrocoracidae; genus Phalacrocorax; species Phalacrocorax carbo. The sequence goes on along the minus strand of NC_087527.1, from coordinate 6,249,222 downwards.
TCCAAGAAACTAACGCAAGATGATTTTTCCTCTTCAAAGGCTGTTGCTCCTCTGCATCCACACGAGACTCCTCCCAGGTATTTCCCAAACAGTTGTGACATATTCTTTAGAGAGAAAATACCTGGCGTAGCAGCCCCAGACTCCTCCAAGGAAGCTACCCGAGGTGCTTTTTCTTCTTCAAAGAAGTGCTATCCTCCACGACTCAGCAGACAATCATTCCAGGCATGTCTAGTGACTTCTGACTTGTGCTTGTGGGTCCCGAGATCCTGGGTAGCAGCCCCAGACTCCTCCAAGGAAGCTACCCGAGGTGCTTTTTGCTCTTGAAAAAAGATTTCTCCTCTGATGTCCGCCTCAGACTCCTCCCACGCATCTCCAAGACGTTTCGACCTATTCTTTAACGACACCAGATGCTCCGTAGCAGCCCCAGACTCCTCCAAGGAAGCGACACAAGTTGCTTTTTCTTCTTCAAAAGGAACCCCTATCCTCAACGACTGAGCAGAGAATCATCCCAGGCATGTCCTAGTGACTTCTGACTTTTGCTTGTGGGTCCCGAGATCCTGGGTAGCAGCGCCAGACTCCTCCAACGAAGCTACCCGAGGTGCTTTTTCCTCTTGAAAGCATGTTTCCCTGTCGCGTGGCAGCCCCAGGCTCCTCCAAGAAACTTAAGCAAGATGATTTTTCCTCTTTCAAGGATGTTTAGCCTCTGGCATCCACCCGAGACTCCTCCCAAGCATCTCCCAGACTCTTCTGACCTATCATTTAGAGGCACGAGATCTCTAGTAGCAGCTCCAGGCTCCTCCAAGAAACCTACGACAAATGATTTTTCTTCTTCAAAGGAAGCGCTATCCTCCACGATCCAGCGCAGAATCATCCCAGGCATGTCCTACTGACTTTTGACTTCTGCTTCTGTGACCTGAGGTCCTGGGTAGCAGCGCCAGACTCCGCCAAGGAAGCTACCCGAGGTGCTGCCTCATTCTGAAACATTCCCTCTCCTTTGGGATCTGCCTGAGACTCCTCCCAAGCATCTCCCAGACTCTTTGGACCTGATCTTTAGGGATCTGTGATCCTGGGTAGCAGCCCCAGACTCCTCCAAGGAAGCCACCCGAGGTGCTTTTTCCTCTTGAAAAAAGATTTCTCCTCTGATATCTGCCTCAGACTCCTCCCAAGCATCACCAAGAGGCTTCTGACCTGTGCTTTAACGACACCAGATGCTCCATAGCAGCCCCAGACTCCTCCAAGGAAGCGACACAAGTTGTTTTTTCTTCTTCAAAAGGAACCCCTATCCTCAACGACTGAGCAGAGAATCATCCCAGGCATGTCCTAGTGACTTCTGACTTTTGCTTGTGGGTCCCGAGATCCTGGGTAGCAGCGCCAGACTCCTCCAACGAAGCTACCCGAGGTGCTTTTTCCTCTTGAAAGCATGTTTCCCTGCCGCGTGGCAGCCCCAGACTCCTCCAAGGAAGCTACCCGAGGTGCTTTTTCTTCTTCAGAGAAGTGCTATCCTCCACGACTCAGCAAACAATCGTGCCAGGCATGTCCTACTGACTTCTGACTTGTGCTTGTGGGTCCCGAGATCCTGGGTAGCAGCCCCAGACTCCTCCAAGGAAGCTACCCGAGGTGCTGCCTCATTCTGAAACATTCCCTCTCCTTTGGGATCTGCCTGAGACTCCTCCCAAGCATCTTCCAGACTCTTTGGACCTGATCTTTAGGGACCTGTGATCCTGGGTAGCAGCCCCAGACTCCTCCAAGGAAGCCACCCGAGGTGCTTTTTCCTCTTGAAAAAAGATTTCTCCTCTGATATCTGCCTCAGACTCCTCCCAAGCATCACCAAGAGGCTTCTGACCTGTGCTTTAACGACACCAGATGCTCCATAGCAGCCCCAGACTCCTCCAAGGAAGCGACACAAGTTGTTTTTTCTTCTTCAAAAGGAACCCCTATCCTCAACGACTGAGCAGAGAATCATCCCAGGCATGTCCTAGTGACTTCTGACTTTTGCTTGTGGGTCCCGAGATCCTGGGTAGCAGCGCCAGACTCCTCCAACGAAGCTACCCGAGGTGCTTTTTCCTCTTGAAAGCATGTTTCCCTGCCGCGTGGCAGCCCCAGGCTCCTCCAAGAAACTTAAGCAAGATGATTTTTCCTCTTTCAAGGATGTTTAGCCTCTGGCATCCACCTCAGACTCCTCCCAAGCATCTCCCAGACTCTTCTGACCTATCATTTAGAGGCACGAGATCTCTAGTAGCAGCTCCAGGCTCCTCCAAGAAACCTACGCCAGATCAATTTTCTTCTTCAAAGGACGCGCTATCCTCCACGATCCAGCGCAGAATCATCCCAGGCATGTCCTACTGACTTTTGACTTCTGCTTCTGTGACCTGAGGTCCTGGGTAGCAGCCCCAGACTCCTCCAAGGAAGCTACCCGAGGTGCTGCCTCATTCTGAAACATTCCCTCTCCTTTGGGATCTGCCTGAGACTCCTCCCAAGCATCTCCCAGACTCTTTGGACCTGATCTTTAGGGACCTGTGATCCTGGGTAGCAGCCCCAGACTCCTCCAAGGAAGCTACCCGAGGTGCTTTTTCCTCTTGAAAAAAGATTTCTCCTCTGATATCCGCCTCAGACTCCTCCCAAGCATCTCCAAGACGTTTCTGACCTGTTCTTTAACGACACCAGATGCTCCATAGCAGCCCCAGACTCCTCCAAGGAAGCTACCCGAGGTGCTTTTTCTTCTTCAAAAGGAACCCCTATCCTCAACGACTGAGCAGAGAATCATCCCAGGCATGTCCTAGTGACTTCTGACTTTTGCTTGTGGGTCCCGAGATCCTGGGTAGCAGCGCCAGACTCCTCCAACGAAGCTACCCGAGGTGCTTTTTCCTCTTGAAAGCATGTTTCCCTGCCGCGTGGCAGCCCCAGGCTCCTCCAAGAAACTTAAGCAAGATGATTTTTCCTCTTTCAAGGATGTTTAGCCTCTGGCATCCACCTCAGACTCCTCCCAAGCATCTCCCAGACTCTTCTGACCTATCATTTAGAGGCACGAGATCTCTAGTAGCAGCTCCAGGCTCCTCCAAGAAACCTACGCCAGATCAATTTTCTTCTTCAAAGGACGCGCTATCCTCCACGATCCAGCGCAGAATCATCCCAGGCATGTCCTAGTGTCTTTTGACTTCTGCTTCTGTGACCTGAGGTCCTGGGTAGCAGCCCCAGACTCCTCCAAGGAAGCTACCCGAGGTGCTGCCTCATTCTGAAACATTCCCTCTCCTTTGGGATCTGCCTGAGACTCCTCCCAAGCATCTCCCAGACTCTTTGGACCTGATCTTTAGGGACCTGTGATCCTGGGTAGCAGCCCCAGACTCCTCCAAGGAAGCTACCCGAGGTGCTTTTTCCTCTTGAAAAAAGATTTCTCCTCTGATATCCGCCTCAGACTCCTCCCAAGCATCTCCAAGACGTTTCTGACCTGTTCTTTAACGACACCAGATGCTCCATAGCAGCCCCAGACTCCTCCAAGGAAGCAACACAAGTTGCTTTTTCTTCTTCAAAAGGAACCCCTATCCTCAACGACTGAGCAGAGAATCATCCCAGGCATGTCCTAGTGACTTCTGACTTTTGCTTGTGGGTCCCGAGATCCTGGGTAGCAGCGCCAGACTCCTCCAACGAAGCTACCCGAGGTGCTTTTTCCTCTTGAAAGCATGTTTCCCTGCCGCGTGGCAGCCCCAGGCTCCTCCAAGAAACTTAAGCAAGATGATTTTTCCTCTTTCAAGGATGTTTAGCCTCTGGCATCCACACGAGACTCCTCCCAAGCATCTCCCAGACTCTTCTGACCTATCATTTAGAGGCACGAGATCTCTAGTAGCAGCTCCAGGCTCCTCCAAGAAACCTACGCCAGATGATTTTTCTTCTTCAAAGGAAGCGCTGTCCTCCACGATCCAGTGCAAAATCATCCCAGGCATGTCCTACTGACTTTTGACTTCTGCTTCTGTGACCTGAGGTCCTGGGTAGCAGTGCCAGACTCCGCCAAGGAAGCTACCCGATGTGCTTTTTCCTCTTGAAAGCATATTCCCCTGCCACGTGGCAGCCCCAGGCTCCTCCAAGAAACTAACGCAAGATGATTTTTCCTCTTCAAAGGCTGTTGCTCCTCTGCATCCACACGAGACTCCTCCCAGGTATTTCCCAAACAGTTGTGACATATTCTTTAAAGAGAAAATACCTGGCGTAGCAGCCCCAGACTCCTCCAAGGAAGCTACCCGAGGTGCTTTTTCCTCTTGAAAGCATGTTTCCCTGCCGCGTGGCAGCCCCAGGCTCCTCCAAGAAACTAAAGCAAGATGATTTTTCCTCTTTCAAGGATGTTTAGCCTCTGGCATCCACCTCAGACTCCTCCCAAGCATCTCCCAGACTCTTCTGACCTATCATTTAGAGGCACGAGATCTCTAGTAGCAGCTCCAGGCTCCTCCAAGAAACCTACGCCAGATGATTTTTCTTCTTCAAAGGACACGCTATCCTCCACGATCCAGAGCAGAATCATCCCAGGCATGTCCTACTGACTTTTGACTTCTGCTTCTGTGACCTGAGGTCCTGGGTAGCAGCGCGAGACTCCTCCAAGGAAGCTACCCGAGGTGCTGCCTCATTCTGAAACATTCCCTCTCCTTTGGGATCTGCCTGAGACTCCTCCCAAGCATCTCCCAGACTCTTTGGACCTGATCTTTAGGGACCTCTGATCCTGGGTAGCAGCCCCAGACTCCTCCAAGGAAGCTACCCGAGGTGCTTTTTCCTCTTGAAAAAAGATTTCTCCTCTGATATCCGCCTCAGACTCCTCCCAAGCATCTCCAAGAGGCTTCTGACCTGTTCTTTAACGACACCAGATGCTCCGTAGCAGCCCCAGACTCCTCCAAGGAAGCGACACAAGTTGTTTTTTCTTCTTCAAAAGGAACCCCTATCCTCAACGACTGAGCAGAGAATCATCCCAGGCATGTCCTAGTGACTTCTGACTTCTGCTTCTGTGACCTAAGGTCCTGGGTAGCAGCGCCAGACTCCTCCAAGGAAGCTACCCGAGGTGCTTTTTCCTCTTGAAAGCATGTTTCCCTGCCGCGTGGCAGCCCCAGGCTCCTCCAAGAAACTAACGCAAGATGATTTTTCCTCTTCAAAGGCTGTTGCTCCTCTGCATCCACACAAGACTCCTCCCAGGTATTTCCCAAACAGTTGTGACATATTCTTTAGAGAGAAAATACCTGGCGTAGCAGCCCCAGACTCCTCCAAGGAAGCTACCCGAGGTGCTTTTTCTTCTTCAAAGAAGTGCTATCTTCCACAACTCAGCAGACAATCATTCCAGGCATGTCCTAGTGACTTCTGACTTGTGCTTATGGGTCCCGAGATCCTGGGTAGCAGCCCCAGACTCCTCCAAGGAAGCTACCCGAGGTGCTTTTTCCTCTTGAAAAAAGATTTCTCCTCTGATGTCCGCCTCAGACTCCTCCCAAGCATCTCCAAGAGGCTTCTGACCTGTGCTTTAACGACACCAGATGCTCCATAGCAGCCCCAGCCTCCTCCAAGGAAGCGACACAAGTTGCTTTTTCTTCTTCAAAAGGAACCCCTATCCTCAACGACTGAGCAGAGAATCATCCCAGGCATGTCCTAGTGACTTCTGACTTGTGCTTGTGGGTCCCGAGATCCTGGGTAGCAGCGCCAGACTCCTCCAACGAAGCTACCCGAGGTGCTTTTTCCTCTTGAAAGCATGTTTCCCTGCCGCGTGGCAGCCCCAGGCTCCTCCAAGAAACTTAAGCAAGATGATTTTTCCTCTTTCAAGGATGTTTAGCCTCTGGCATCCACACGAGACTCCTCCCAAGCATCTCCCAGACTCTTCTGACCTATCATTTAGAGGCACGAGATCTCTAGTAGCAGCACCAGGCTCCTCCAAGAAACATACGCCAGATGATTTTTCTTCTTCAAAGGAAGCGCTATCCTCCACAATCCAGCACAGAATCATCCCAGGCATGTCCTACTGACTTTTGACTTCTGCTTCTGTGACCTGAGGTCCTGGGTAGCAGCGCCAGACTCCGCCAAGGAAGCTACCCGAGGTGCTGCCTCATTCTGAAACATTCCCTCTCCTTTGGGATCTGCCTGAGACTCCTCCCAAGCATCTCCCAGACTCTTTGGACCTGATCTTTAGGGACCTGTGATCCTGGGTAGCAGCCCCAGACTCCTCCAAGGAAGATACCCGAGGTGCTTTTTCCTCTTGAAAAAAGATTTCTCCTCTGATATCCGCCTCAGACTCCTCCCAAGCATCTCCAAGAGGCTTCTGACCTGTTCTTTAACGACACCAGATGCTCCGTAGCAGCCCCAGACTCCTCCAAGGAAGCGACACAAGTTGCTTTTTCTTCTTCAAAAGGAACCCCTATCCTCAACGACTGAGCAGAGAATCATCCCAGGCATGTCCTACTGACTTTTGACTTCTGCTTCTGTGACCTGAGGTCCTGGGTAGCAGCGCCAGACTCCTCCAAGGAAGCTACCCGATGTGCTTTTTCCTCTTGAAAGCATGTTTTCCTGCCACGTGGCAGCCCCAGGCTCCTCCAAGAAACTAACGCAAGATGATTTTTCCTCTTCAAGGGCTGTTGCTCCTCTGCATCCACACGAGACTCCTCCCAGGTATTTCCCAAACAGTTGTGACATATTCTTTAGAGAGAAAATACCTAGCGTAGCAGCCCCAGACTCCTCCAAGGAAGCTACCCGAGGTGCTTTTTCTTCTTCAAAGAAGTGCTATCCTCCACGACTCAGCAGACAATCATTCCAGGCATGTCCTAGTGACTTCTGACTTGTGCTTGTGGGTCCCGAGATCCTGGGTAGCAGCCCCAGACTCCTCCAAGGAAGCTACCCGAGGTGCTTTTTCCTCTTGAAAAAAGATTTCTCCTCTGATATCCGCCTCAGACTCCTCCCAATCATCACCAAGAGGCTTCTGACCTGTGCTTTAACGACACCAGATGCTCCGTAGCAGCCCCAGACTCCTCCAAGGAAGCGACACAAGTTGTTTTTTCTTCTTCAAAAGGAACCCCTATCCTCAACGACTGAGCAGAGAATCATCCCAGGCATGTCCTAGTGACTTCTGACTTGTGCTTGTGGGTCCCGAGATCCTGGGTAGCAGCGCCAGACTCCTCCAAGGAAGCTACCCGAGGTGCTTTTTCCTCTTGAAAGCATGTTTCCCTGCCGCGTGGCAGCCCCAGGCTCCTCCAAGAAACTTAAGCAAGATGATTTTTCCTCTTTCAAGGATGTTTAGCCTCTGGCATCCACCTCAGACTCCTCCCAAGCATCTCCCAGACTCTTCTGACCTATCATTTAGACGCACGAGATCTCTAGTAGCAGCTCCAGGCTCCTCCAAGAAACCTACGCCAGATGATTTTTCTTCTTCAAAGGAAGCGCTATCCTCCACAATCCAGCGCAGAATCATCCCAGGCATGTCCTACTGACTTTTGACGTCTGCTTCTGTGACCTGAGGTCCTGGGTAGCAGCGCCAGACTCCTCCAAGGAAGCTACCCGAGGTGCTGCCTCATTCTGAAACATTCCCTCTCCTTTGGGATCTGCCTGAGACTCCTCCCAAGCATCTCCCAGACTCTTTGGACCTGATCTTTAGGGACCTGTGATCCTGGGTAGCAGCCCCAGACTCCTCCAAGGAAGCTACCCGAGGTGCTTTTTCCTCTTGAAAAAAGATTTCTCCTCTGATATCCGCCTCAGACTCCTCCCAAGCATCACCAAGAGGCTTCTGACCTGTTCTTTAACGACACCAGATGCTCCGTAGCAGCCCCAGCCTCCTCCAAGGAAGCGACACAAGGTGCTTTTTCTTCTTCAAAAGGAACCCCTGTCCTCAACGACTGAGCAGAGAATCATCCCAGGCATGTCCTACTGACTTTTGACTTCTGCTTCTGTGACCTGAGGTCCTGGGTAGCAGCGCCAGACTCCTCCAACGAAGCTACCCGATGTGCTTTTTCCTCTTGAAAGCATGTTTCCCTGACACGTGGCAGCCCCAGGCTCCTCCAAGAAACTAATGCAAGATGATTTTTCCTCTTCAAGGGCTGTTGCTCCTCTGCATCCACAAGAGACTCCTCCCAAGTATTTCCCAAACAGTTGTGACATATTCTTTAGAGAGAAAATACCTGGCGTAGCAGCCCCAGACTCCTCCAAGGAAGCTACCCGAGGTGCTTTTTCTTCTTCAAAGAAGTGCTATCCTCCACGACTCAGCAGACAATCATTCCAGGCATGTCCTAGTGACTTCTGACTTTTGCTTGTGGGTCCCGAGATCCTGGGTAGCAGCCCCAGACTCCTCCAAGGAAGCTACCCGAGGTGCTTTTTCCTCTTGAAAAAAGATTTCTCCTCTGATATCCGCCTCAGACTCCTCCCAAGCATCACCAAGAGGCTTCTGACCTGTGCTTTAACGACACCAGATGCTCCGTAGCAGCCCCCGACTCCTCCAAGGAAGCGACACAAGTTGTTTTTTCTTCTTCAAAAGGAACCCCTATCCTCAACGACTGAGCAGAGAATCATCCCAGGCATGTCCTAGTGACTTCTGACTTGTGCTTGTGGGTCCCGAGATCCTGGGTAGCAGCGCCAGACTCCTCCAACGAAGCTACCCGAGGTGCTTTTTCCTCTTGTAAGCATGTTTCCCTGCCGCGTGGCAGCCCCAGGCTCCTCCAAGAAACTTAAGCAAGATGATTTTTCCTCTTTCAAGGATGTTTACCCTCTGGCATCCACCTCAGACTCCTCCCAAGCATCTCCCAGACTCTTCGGACCTATCATTTAGAGGCACGAGATCTCTAGTAGCAGCTCCAGGCACCTCCAAGAAACCTACGACAGATGATTTTTCTTCTTCAAAGGAAGCGCTATCCTCCACAATCCAGCGCAGAATCATCCCAGGCATGTCCTACTGACTTTTGACTTCTGCTTCTGTGACCTGAGGTCCTGGGTAGCAGCCCCAGACTCCTCCAAGGAAGCTACCCGAGGTGCTGCCTCATTCTGAAACATTCCCTCTCCTTTGGGATCTGCCTGAGACTCCTCCCAAGCATCTCCCAGACTCTTTGGACCTGATCTTTAGGGACCTGTGATCCTGGGTAGCAGCCCCAGACTCCTCCAAGGAAGCTACCCGAGGTGCTTTTTCCTCTTGAAAAAAGATTTCTCCTCTGATATCCGCCTCAGACTCCTCCCAAGCATCTCCAAGAGGCTTCTGACCTGTTCTTTAACGACACCAGATGCTCCGTAGCAGCCCCAGACTCCTCCAAGGAAGCGACACAAGTTGCTTTTTCTTCTTCAAAAGGAACCCCTATCCTCAACGACTGAGCAGAGAATCATCCCAGGCATGTCCTAGTGACTTCTGACTTCTGCTTCTGTGACCTGAGGTCCTGGGTAGCAGCGCCAGACTCCTCCAAGGAAGCTACCCGAGGTGCTTTTTCCTCTTGAAAGCATGTTTCCCTGCCGCGTGGCAGCCCCAGGCTCCTCCAAGGAAGCTACGCAAGATGATTTTTCCTCTTCAAGGGCTGTTGCTCCTCTGCATCCACACGAGACTCCTCCCAAGTATTTCCCAAACAGTTGTGACATATTCTTTAGAGAGAAAATACCTGGCGTAGCAGCCCCAGACTCCTCCAAGGAAGCTACCCGAGGTGCTTTTTCCTCTTGAAAAAAGATTTCTCCTCTGATATCCGCCTCAGACTCCTCCCAAGCATCACCAAGAGGCTTCTGACCTGTTCTTTAACGACACCAGATGCTCCGTAGCAGCCCCAGACTCCTCCAAGGAAGCGACACAAGTTGCTTTTTCTTCTTCAAAAGGAACCCCTATCCTCAACGACTGAGCAGAGAATCATCCCAGGCATGTCCTACTGACTTTTGACTTCTGCTTCTGTGACCTGAGGTCCTGGGTAGCAGCGCCAGACTCCTCCAAGGAAGCTACCCGATGTGCTTTTTCCTCTTGAAAGCATGTTTCCCTGCCACGTGGCAGCCCCAGGCTCCTCCAAGAAACTAACGCAAGATAATTTTTCCTCTTCAAGGGCTGTTGCTCCTCTGCATCCACAAGAGACTCCTCCCAGGTATTTCCCAAACAGTTGTGACATATTCTTTAGAGAGAAAATACCTGGCGTAGCAGCCCCAGACTCCTCCAAGGAAGCTACCCGAGGTGCTTTTTCTTCTTCAAAGAAGTGCTATCCTCCACGACTCAGCAGACAATCATTCCAGGCATGTCCTAGTGACTTCTGACTTTTGCTTGTGGGTCCCGAGATCCTGGGTAGCAGCCCCAGACTCCTCCAAGGAAGCTACCCGAGGTGCTTTTTCCTCTTGAAAAAAGATTTCTCCTCTGATATCCGCCTCAGACTCCTCCCAAGCATCACCAAGAGGCTTCTGACCTGTGCTTTAACGACACCAGATGCTCCGTAGCAGCCCCCGACTCCTCCAAGGAAGCGACACAAGTTGTTTTTTCTTCTTCAAAAGGAACCCCTATCCTCAACGACTGAGCAGAGAATCATCCCAGGCATGTCCTAGTGACTTCTGACTTGTGCTTGTGGGTCCCGAGATCCTGGGTAGCAGCGCCAGACTCCTCCAACGAAGCTACCCGAGGTGCTTTTTCCTCTTGAAAGCATGTTTCCCTGCCGCGTGGCAGCCCCAGGCTCCTCCAAGAAACTTAAGCAAGATGATTTTTCCTCTTTCAAGGATGTTTACCCTCTGGCATCCACCTCAGACTCCTCCCAAGCATCTCCCAGACTCTTCGGACCTATCATTTAGAGGCACGAGATCTCTAGTAGCAGCTCCAGGCTCCTCCAAGAAACCTACGACAGATGATTTTTCTTCTTCAAAGGAAGCGCTATCCTCCACAATCCAGCGCAGAATCATCCCAGGCATGTCCTACTGACTTTTGACTTCTGCTTCTGTGACCTGAGGTCCTGGGTAGCAGCGCCAGACTCCGCCAAGGAAGCTACCCGAGGTGCTGCCTCATTCTGAAACATTCCCTCTCCTTTGGGATCTGCCTGAGACTCCTCCCAAGCATCTCCCAGACTCTTTGGACCTGATCTTTAGGGACCTGTGATCCTGGGTAGCAGCCCCAGACTCCTCCAAGGAAGCTACCCGAGGTGCTTTTTCCTCTTGAAAAAAGATTTCTCCTCTGATATCCGCCTCAGACTCCTCCCAAGCATCTCCAAGAGGCTTCTGACCTGTTCTTTAACGACACCAGATGCTCCGTAGCAGCCCCAGACTCCTCCAAGGAAGCGACACAAGTTGCTTTTTCTTCTTCAAAAGGAACCCCTATCCTCAACGACTGAGCAGAGAATCATCCCAGGCATGTCCTAGTGACTTCTGACTTCTGCTTCTGTGACCTGAGGTCCTGGGTAGCAGCGCCAGACTCCTCCAAGGAAGATACCCGAGGTGCTTTTTCCTCTTGAAAGCATGTTTCCCTGCCGCGTGGCAGCCCCAGGCTCCTCCAAGGAAGCTACGCAAGATGATTTTTCCTCTTCAAGGGCTGTTGCTCCTCTGCATCCACACGAGACTCCTCCCAGGTATTTCCCAAACAGTTGTGACATATTCTTTAGAGAGAAAATACTTGGCGTAGCAGCCCCAGACTCCTCCAAGGAAGCTACCCGAGGTGCTTTTTCCTCTTGAAAAAAGATTTCTCCTCTGATATCCGCCTCAGACTCCTCCCAAGCATCTCCAAGAGGCTTCTGACCTGTTCTTTAACGACACCAGATGCTCCGTAGCAGCCCCAGACTCCTCCAAGGAAGCGACACAAGTTGCTTTTTCTTCTTCAAAAGGAACCCCTATCCTCAACGACTGAGCAGAGAATCATCCCAGGCATGTCCTAGTGACTTCTGACTTCTGCTTCTGTGACCTGAGGTCCTGGGTAGCAGCGCCAGACTCCTCCAAGAAGTTACCCGATGTGCTTTTTCCTCTTGAAAGCATGTTTCCCTGCCACGTGGCAGCCCCAGGCTCCTCCAAGAAACTAACGCAAGATGATTTTTCCTCTTCAAGGGCTGTTGCTCCTCTGCATCCACACGAGACTCCTCCCAGGTATTCCCCAAACAGTTGTGACATATTCTTTAGAGAGAATATACCTGGCGTAGCAGCCCCAGACTCCTCCAAGGAAGCTACCCGAGGTGCTTTTTCTTCTTCAAAGAAGTGCTATCCTCCACGACTCAGCAGACAATCATTCCAGGCATGTCCTAGTGACTTCTGACTTGTGCTTGTGGGTCCCGAGATCCTGGGTAGCAGCCCCAGACTCCTCCAAGGAAGCTACCCGAGGTGCTTTTTCCTCTTGAAAAAAGATTTCTCCTCTGATATCCGCCTCAGACTCCTCCCAAGCATCACCAAGAGGCTTCTGACCTGTGCTTTAACGACACCAGATGCTCCGTAGCAGCCCCCGACTCCTCCAAGGAAGCGACACAAGTTGTTTTTTCTTCTTCAAAAGGAACCCCTATCCTCAACGACTGAGCAGAGAATCATCCCAGGCATGTCCTAGTGACTTCTGACTTGTGCTTGTGGGTCCCGAGATCCTGGGTAGCAGCGCCAGACTCCTCCAACGAAGCTACCCGAGGTGCTTTTTCCTCTTGAAAGCATGTTTCCCTGCCGCGTGGCAGCCCCAGGCTCCTCCAAGAAACTTAAGCAAGATGATTTTTCCTCTTTCAAGGATGTTTACCCTCTGGCATCCACCTCAGACTCCTCCCAAGCATCTCCCAGACTCTTCGGACCTATCATTTAGAGGCACGAGATCTCTAGTAGCAGCTCCAGGCTCCTCCAAGAAACCTACGACAGATGATTTTTCTTCTTCAAAGGAAGCGCTATCCTCCACAATCCAGCGCAGAATCATCCCAGGCATGTCCTACTGACTTTTGACTTCTGCTTCTGTGACCTGAGGTCCTGGGTAGCAGCGCCAGACTCCGCCAAGGAAGCTACCCGAGGTGCTGCCTCATTCTGAAACATTCCCTCTCCTTTGGGATCTGCCTGAGACTCCTCCCAAGCATCTCCCAGACTCTTTGGACCTGATCTTTAGGGACCTGTGATCCTGGGTAGCAGCCCCAGACTCCTCCAAGGAAGCTACCCGAGGTGCTTTTTCCTCTTGAAAAAAGATTTCTCCTCTGATATCCGCCTCAGACTCCTCCCAAGCATCTCCAAGAGGCTTCTGACCTGTTCTTTAACGACACCAGATGCTCCGTAGCAGCCCCAGACTCCTCCAAGGAAGCGACACAAGTTGCTTTTTCTTCTTCAAAAGGAACCCCTATCCTCAACGACTGAGCAGAGAATCATCCCAGGCATGTCCTAGTGACTTCTGACTTCTGCTTCTGTGACCTGAGGTCCTGGGTAGCAGCGCCAGACTCCTCCAAGGAAGATACCCGAGGTGCTTTTTCCTCTTGAAAGCATGTTTCCCTGCCGCGTGGCAGCCCCAGGCTCCTCCAAGGAAGCTACGCAAGATGATTTTTCCTCTTCAAGGGCTGTTGCTCCTCTGCATCCACACGAGACTCCTCCCAGGTATTTCCCAAACAGTTGTGACATATTCTTTAGAGAGAAAATACCTGGCGTAGCAGCCCCAGACTCCTCCAAGGAAGCTACCCGAGGTGCTTTTTCCTCTTGAAAAAAGATTTCTCCTCTGATATCCGCCTCAGACTCCTCCCAAGCATCTCCAAGAGGCTTCTGACCTGTTCTTTAACGACACCAGATGCTCCGTAGCAGCCCCAGACTCCTCCAAGGAAGCGACACAAGTTGCTTTTTCTTCTTCAAAAGGAACCCCTATCCTCAACGACTGAGTAGAGAATCATCCCAGGCATGTCCTACTGACTTTTGACTTCTGCTTCTGTGACCTGAGGTCCTGGGTAGCAGCGCCAGACTCCTCCAAGAAGTTACCCGATGTGCTTTTTCCTCTTGAAAGCATGTTTCCCTGCCACGTGGCAGCCCCAGGCTCCTCCAAGAAACTAACGCAAGATGATTTTTCCTCTTCAAGGGCTGTTGCTCCTCTGCATCCACACGAGACTCCTCCCAGGTATTCCCCAAACAGTTGTGACATATTCTTTAGAGAGAATATACCTGGCGTAGCAGCCCCAGACTCCTCCAAGGAAGCTACCCGAGGTGCTTTTTCTTCTTCAAAGAAGTGCTATCCTCCACGACTCAGCAGACAATCATTCCAGGCATGTCCTAGTGACTTCTGACTTGTGCTTGTGGGTCCCGAGATCCTGGGTAGCAGCCCCAGGCTCCTCCAAGGAAGCTACCCGAGGTGCTGCCTCATTCTGAAACATTCCCTCTCATTTGGGATCTGCCTGAGACTCCTCCCAAGCATCTCCCAGGCTCTTTGGACCTGATCTTTAGGGACCTGTGATCCTGGGTAGCAGCCCCAGACTCCTCCAAGGAAGCTACCCGATGTGCTTTTTCCTCTTGAAAAAAGATTTCTCCTCTGATATCCGCCTCAGACTCCTCCCAAGCATCTCCAAGACGTTTCTGACCTGTTCTTTAACGACACCAGATGCTCCATAGCAGCCCCAGACTCCTCCAAGGAAGCGACACAAGTTGCTTTTTCTTCTTCAAAAGGAACCCCTATCCTCAACGACTGAGCAGAGAATCATCCCAGGCATGTCCTACTGACTTTTGACTTCTGCTTCTGTGACCTGAGGTCCTGGGTAGCAGCGCCAGACTCCTCCAAGAAGCTACCCGATGTGCTTTATCCTCTTGAAAGCATGTTTCTCTGCCGCGTGGCAGCCCCAGGCTCTTTCAAGAATGTTACGCAAGATGATTTTTCCTGTTCAAAGGCTGTTGCTCCTCTGCATCCACACGAGACTCCTCCCAGGTATTCCCCAAACAGTTGTGACATATTCTTTAGAGAGAAAATACCTGGCATAGCAGCCCCAGGCTCCTCCAAGGAAGCTACCCGAGGTGCTGCCTCATTCTGAAACATTCCCTCTCCTTTGGGATCTGCCTGAGACTCCTCCCAAGCATCTCCCAGACTCTTTGGACCTGAACTTTAGGTACCTGTGATCCTGGGCAGCAGCCCCAGACTCCTCCAAGGAAGCTACCCGAGGTGCTTTTTCCTCTTGAAAAAAGATTTCTCCTCTGATATCCGCCTCAGACTCCTCCCAAGCATCACCAAGAGGCTTCTGACCTGTGCTTTAACGACACCAGATGCTCCATAGCAGACCCAGACTCCTCCAAGGAAGCAACACAAGTTGCTTTTTCTTCTTCAAAAGGAACCCCTATCCTCAACGACTGAGCAGAGAATCATCCCAGGCATGTCCTAGTGACTTCTGACTTTTGCTTGTGGGTCCCGAGATCCTGGGTAGCAGCGCCAGACTCCTCCAAGGAAGCTACCCGAGGTGCTTTTTCCTCTTGAAAGCATGTTTCCCTGCCGCGTGGCAGCCCCAGGCTCCTCCAAGAAACTTAAGCAAGATGATTTTTCCTCTTTCAAGGATGTTTAGCCTCTGGCATCCTCCTCAGACTCCTCCCAAGCATCTCCCAGACTCTTCTGACCTATCATTTAGAGGCACGAGATCTCTAGTAGCAGCTCCAGGCTCCTCCAAGAAACCTACGACAGATGAATTTTCTTCTTCAAAGGACGCGCTATCCTCCACGATCCAGAGCAGAATCATCCCAGGCATGTCCTACTGACTTTTGACTTCTGCTTCTGTGACCTGAGGTCCTGGGTAGCAGCCCCAGACTCCGCCAAGGAAGCTACCCGAGGTGCTGCCTCATTCTGAAACATTCCCTCTCCTTTGGGATCTGCCTGAGACTCCTCCCAAGCATCTCCCAGACTCTTTGGACCTGATCTTTAGGGACCTGTGATCCTGGGTAGCAGCCCCAGACTCCTCCAAGGAAGCTACCCGAGGTGCTTTTTCCTCTTGAAAAAAGATTTCTCCTCTGATATCCGCCTCAGACTCCTCCCAAGCATCTCCAAGAGGCTTCTGACCTGTTCTTTAACGACACCAGATGCTCCGTAGCAGCCCCAGACTCCTCCAAGGAAGCGACACAAGTTGCTTTTACTTCTTCAAAAGGAACCCCTGTCCTCAACGACTGAGCAGAGAATCATCCCAGGCATGTCCTAGTGACTTCTGACTTCTGCTTCTGTGACCTGAGGTCCTGGGTAGCAGCGCCAGACTCCTCCAAGGAAGCTACCCGAGGTGCTTTTTCCTCTTGAAAGCATGTTTCCCTGCCGCGTGGCAGCCCCAGGCTCCTCCAAGAAACTAACGCAAGATGATTTTTCCTCTTCAAAGGCTGTTGCTCCTCTACATCCACACAAGACTCCTCCCAGGTATTTCCCAAACAGTTGTGACATATTCTTTAGAGAGAAAATACCTGGCGTAGCAGCCCCAGACTCCTCCAAGGAAGCTACCCGAGGTGCTTTTTCTTCTTCAAAGAAGTGCTATCCTCCACGACTCAGCAGACAATCATTCCAGGCATGTCCTAGTGACTTCTGACTTGTGCTTGTGGGTCCCGAGATCCTGGGTAGCAGCCCCAGACTCCTCCAAGGAAGCTACCCGAGGTGCTTTTTCCTCTTGAAAAAAGATTTCTCCTCTGATATCCGCCTCAGACTCCTCCCAAGCACCTCCAAGACGTTTCTGACCTGTTCTTTAACGACACCAGATGCTCCGTAGCAGCCCCAGACTCCTCCAAGGAAGCGACACAAGTTGCTTTTTCTTCTTCAAAAGGAACCCCTATCCTCAACGACTGAGCAGAGAATCATCCCAGGCATGTCCTAGTGACTTCTGACTTTTGCTTGTGGGTCCCGAGATCCTGGGTAGCAGCGCCAGACTCCTCCAACGAAGCTACCCGAGGTGCTTTTTCCTCTTGAAAGCATGTTTCCCTGCCGCGTGGCAGCCCCAGGCTCCTCCAAGAAACTTAAGCAAGATGATTTTTCCTCTTTCAAGGATGTTTAGCCTCTGGCATCCACACGAGACTCCTCCCAAGCATCTCCCAGACTCTTCTGACCTATCATTTAGAGGCACGAGATCTCTAGTAGCAGACCCAAGCTCCTCCAAGAAACCTACGCCAGATGATTTTTCTTCTTCAAAGGAAGCGTGGTCCTCCACGATCCAGTGCAAAATCATCCCAGGCATGTCCTACTGACTTTTGACTTCTGCTTCTGTGACCTGAGGTCCTGGGTAGCAGCGCCAGACTCCGCCAAGGAAGCTACCCGATGTGCTTTTTCCTCTTGAAAGCATATTCCCCTGCCACGTGGCAGCCCCAGGCTCCTCCAAGAAACTAACGCAAGATGATTTTTCCTCTTCAAAGGCTGTTGCTCCTCTGCATCCACACGAGACTCCTCCCAGGTATTTCCCAAACAGTTGTGACATATTCTTTAGAGAGAAAATACCTGGCGTAGCAGCCCCAGACTCCTCCAAGGAAGCTACCCGAGGTGCTTTTTCCTCTTGAAAGCATGTTTCCCTGCCGCGTGGCAGCCCCAGGCTCCTCCAAGAAACTAAAGCAAGATGATTTTTCCTCTTTCAAGGATGTTTAGCCTCTGGCATCCACCTCAGACTCCTCCCAAGCATCTCCCAGACTCTTCTGACCTATCATTTAGAGGCACGAGATCTCTAGTAGCAGCTCCAGGCTCCTCCAAGAAACCTACGCCAGATGATTTTTCTTCTTCAAAGGACACGCTATCCTCCACGATCCAGAGCAGAATCATCCCAGGCATGTCCTACTGACTTTTGACTTCTGCTTCTGTGACCTGAGGTCCTGGGTAGCAGCCCCAGACTCCTCCAAGGAAGCTACCCGAGGTGCTGCCTCATTCTGAAACATTCCCTCTCCTTTGGGATCTGCCTGAGACTCCTCCCAAGCATCTCCCAGACTCTTTGGACCTGATCTTTAGGGACCTGTGATCCTGGGTAGCAGCCCCAGACTCCTCCAAGGAAGCTACCCGAGGTGCTTTTTCCTCTTGAAAAAAGATTTCTCCTCTGATATCCGCCTCAGACTCCTCCCAAGCATCTCCAAGAGGCTTCTGAGCTGTTCTTTAACGACACCAGATGCTCCGTAGCAGCCCCAGACTCCTCCAAGGAAGCGACACAAGTTGCTTTTTCTTCTTCAAAAGGAACCCCTATCCTCAACGACTGAGCAGAGAATCATCCCAGGCATGTCCTAGTGACTTCTGACTTTTGCTTGTGGGTCCCGAGATCCTGGGTAGCAGCGCCAGACTCCTCCAACGAAGCTACCCGAGGTGCTTTTTCCTCTTGAAAGCATGTTTCCCTGCCGCGTGGCAGCCCCAGGCTCCTCCAAGAAACTTAAGCAAGATGATTTTTCCTCTTTCAAGGATGTTTAGCCTCTGGCATCCACCTCAGACTCCTCCCAAGCATCTCCCAGACTCTTCTGACCTATCATTTAGAGGCACGAGATCTCTAGTAGCAGCTCCAGGCTCCTCCAAGAAACCTACGCCAGATCAATTTTCTTCTTCAAAGGACGCGCTATCCTCCACGATCCAGAGCAGAATCATCCCAGGCATGTCCTACTGACTTTTGACTTCTGCTTCTGTGACCTGAGGTCCTGGGTAGCAGCGCCAGACTCCTCCAAGGAAGCTACCCGAGGTGCTGCCTCATTCTGAAACATTCCCTCTCCTTTGGGATCTGCCTGAGACTCCTCCCAAGCATCTCCCAGACTCTTTGGACCTGATCTTTAGGGACCTGTGATCCTGGGTAGCAGCCCCAGACTCCTCCAAGGAAGCTACCCGAGGTGCTTTTTCCTCTTGAAAAAAGATTTCTCCTCTGATATCCGCCTCAGACTCCTCCCAAGCATCTCCAAGACGTTTCTGACCTGTTCTTTAACGACACCAGATGCTCCATAGCAGCCCCAGACTCCTCCAAGGAAGCAACACAAGTTGCTTTTTCTTCTTCAAAAGGAACCCCTATCCTCAACGACTGAGCAGAGAATCATCCCAGGCATGTCCTACTGACTTCTGACTTGTGCTTGTGGGTCCCGAGATCCTGGGTAGCAGCCCCAGACTCCTCCAAGGAAGGTACCCGATGTGCTTTTTCCTCTTGAAAAAAGATTTCTCCTCTGATATCCGCCTCAGACTCCTCCCAAGCATCACCAAGAGGCTTCTGACCTGTGCTTTAACGACACCAGATGCTCCGTAGCAGCCCCAGACTCCTCCAAGGAGGCGACACAAGTTGTTTTTTCTTCTTCAAAAGGAACCCCTATCCTCAACGACTGAGCAGAGAATCATCCCAGGCATGTCCTAGTGACTTCTGACTTGTGCTTGTGGGTCCCGAGATCCTGGGTAGCAGCGCCAGACTCCTCCAAGGAAGCTACCCGAGGTGCTTTTTCCTCTTGAAAGCATGTTTCCCTGCCGCGTGGCAGCCCCAGGCTCCTCGAAGAAACTTAAGCAAGATGATTTTTCCTCTTTCAAGGATGTTTAGCCTCTGGCATCCACCTCAGACTCCTCCCAAGCATCTCCCAGACTCTTCTGACCTATCATTTAGAGGCACGAGATCTCTAGTAGCAGCTCCAGGCTCCTCCAAGAAACCTACGCCAGATGATTTTTCTTCTTCAAAGGAAGCGCTATCCTCCACAATCCAGCGCAGAATCATCCCAGGCATGTCCTACTGACTTTTGACGTCTGCTTCTGTGACCTGAGGTCCTGGGTAGCAGCGCCAGACTCCGCCAAGGAAGCTACCCGAGGTGCTGCCTCATTCTGAAACATTCCCTCTCCTTTGGGATCTGCCTGAGACTCCTCCCAAGCATCTCCCAGACTCTTTGGACCTGATCTTTAGGGACCTGTGATCCTGGGTAGCAGCCCCAGACTCCTCCAAGGAAGCTACCCGAGGTGCTTTTTCCTCTTGAAAAAAGATTTCTCCTCTGATATCCGCCTCAGACTCCTCCCAAGCACCTCCAAGAGGCTTCTGACCTGTGCTTTAACGACACCAGATGCTCCGTAGCAGCCCCAGACTCCTCCAAGGAAGCGACACAAGTTGCTTTTTCTTCTTCAAAAGGAACCCCTATCCTCAACGACTGAGCAGAGAATCATCCCAGGCATGTCCTAGTGACGTCTGACTTCTGCTTCTGTGACCTGAGGTCCTGGGTAGCAGCGCCAGACTCCTCCAACGAAGCTACCCGAGGTGCTTTTTCCTCTTGAAAGCATGTTTCCCTGCCGCGTGGCAGCCCCAGGCTCCTCCAAGAAACTAACGCAAGATGATTTTTCCTCTTCAAGGGCTGTTGCTCCTCTGCATCCACACGAGACTCCTCCCAGGTATTTCCCAAACAGTTGTGACATATTCTTTAGAGAGAAAATACCTGGCGTAGCAGCCCCAGACTCCTCCAAGGAAGCTACCCGAGGTGCTTTTTCTTCTTCAAAGAAGTGCTATCCTCCACGACTCAGCAGACAATCATTCCAGGCATGTCCTACTGACTTCTGACTTGTGCTTGTGGGTCCCGAGATCCTGGGTAGCAGCCCCAGACTCCTCCAAGGAAGCTACCCGAGGTGCTGCCTCATTCTGAAACATTCCCTCTCCTTTGGGATCTGCCTGAGACTCCTCCCAAGCATCTCCCAGACTCTTTGGACCTGATCTTTAGGGACCTGTGATCCTGGGTAGCAGTGCCAGACTCCTCCAAGGAAGCTACCCGAGGTGCTTTTTCCTCTTGAAAAAAGATTTCTCCTCTGATATCCACCTCAGACTCCTCCCAAGCATCTCCAAGAGGCTTCTGACCTGTTCTTTAACGACACCAGATGCTCCGTAGCAGCCCCAGACTCCTCCAAGGATGCGACACAAGTTGCTTTTTCTTCTTCAAAAGGAACCCCTATCCTCAACGACTGAGCAGAGAATCATCCCAGGCATGTCCTAGTGACTTCTGACTTCTGCTTCTGTGACCTGAGATCCTGGGTAGCAGCGCCAGACTCCTCCAAGGAAGCTACCCGAGGTGCTTTTTCCTCTTGAAAGCATGCTTCCCTGCCGCGTGTCAGCCCCAGGCTCCCCCAAGAAACTTACGCAAGATGATTTTTCCTCTTTCAAGGATGTTTCGCCTCTAGCATCCACCTCAGACTCCTCCCAAGCATCTCCCAGACTCTTCTGACCTATCATTTAGAGACACGATATCTCTAGGATCAGCTCCAGGCTCCTCCAAGAAACCTACGCCAGATGATTTTTCTTCTTCAAAGGAAGCGCTATCCTCCACGATCCAGCGCAGAATCATGCCAGGCATGTCCTACTGACTTTTGACTTCTGCTTCTGTGACCTGAGGTCCTGGGTAGCAGCCCCAGACTCCTCCAAGGAAGCTACCCGAGGTGCTTTTTCCTCTTGAAAAAAGATTTCTCCTCTGATGTCCACCTCAGACTCCTCCCAAGCATCTCCAAGAGGCTTCTGACCTGTTCTTTAACGACACCAGATGCTCCGTAGCAGCCCCAGACTCCTCCAAGAAAGCGACACAAGTTGCTTTTTCTTCTTCAAAAGGAACCCCTATCCTCAACGACTGAGCAGAGAATCATCCCAGTCATGTCCTACTGACTTCTGACTTGTGCTTGTGGGTCCCGAGATCCTGGGTAGCAGCCCCAGACTCCTCCAAGGAAGATACCCGAGGTGCTTTTTCCTCTTGAAAAAAGATTTCTCCTCTGATGTCCGCCTCAGACTCCTCCCAAGCATCTCCAAGAGGCTTCTGACCTGTTCTTTAACGACACCAGATGCTCCGTAGCAGCCCCAGACTCCTCCAAGGAAGCGACACAAGTTGCTTTTTCTTCTTCAAAAGGAACCCCTATCCTCAACGACTGAGCAGAGAATCATCCCAGGCATGTCCTACTGACTTTTGACTTCTACTTGTGGGTCCCGAGATCCTGGGTAGTAGCGCCAGACTCCTCCAAGAAGCTACCCGATGTGCTTTATCCTCTTGAAAGCATGTTTCTCTGCCGCGTGGCAGCCCCAGGCTCCTCCAAGGAAGCTACGCAAGATGATTTTTCCTCTTCAAGGGCTGTTGCTCCGCTGCATCCACACGAGACTCCTCTCAGGTATTTCCCAAACAGTTGTGACATATTCTTTAGAGAGAAAATACCTGGCGTAGCAGCCCCAGACTCCTCCAAGGAAGCTACCCGAGGTGCTTTTTCTTCTTCAAAGAAGTGCTATCCTCCACGACTCAGCAGACAATCATCCCAGGCATGTCCTACTGACTTCTGACTTCTGCTTGTGGGTCCCGATATCCTGGGTAGCAGCGCCAGACTCCTCCAACGAAGCTACCCGAGGTGCTTTTTCCTCTTGAAAGCATGTTTCCCTGCCGCGTGGCAGCCCCAGGCTCCTCCAAGAAACTTAAGCAAGATGATTTTTCCCCTTTCAAAGATGTTTAGCCTCTGGCATCCACCTCAGACTCCTCCCAAGCATCTCCCAGACTCTTCTGACCTATCATTTAGAGACACGAGATCTCTAGTAGCAGCTACAGGCTCCTCCAAGAAACCTACGCCAGATGATTTTTCTTCTTCAAAGGAAGCGCTATCCTCCACGATCCAGCGCAGAATCATGCCAGGCATGTCCTACTGACTTTTGACTTCTGCTTCTGTGACCTGAGGTCCTGGGTAGCAGCCCCAGACTCCTCCACGGAAGCTACCCGAGGTGCTTTTTCCTCTTGAAAAAAGATTTCTCCTCTGATGTCCACCTCAGACTCCTCCCAAGCATCTCCAAGAGGCTTCTGACCTGTTCTTTAACGACACCAGATGCTCCGTAGCAGCCCCAGACTCCTCCAAGGAAGCGACACAAGTTGCTTTTTCTTCTTCAAAAGGAACCCCTATCCTCAACGACTGAGCAGAGAATCATCCCAGGCATGTCCTAGTGACTTCTGCTTCTGTGACCTGAGGTCCTGGGTAGCAGCACCAGACTCCTCCAAGAAGCTACCCGAGGTGCTTTTTCCTCTTGAAAGCATGTTTCTCTGCCGCGTGGCAGCCCCAGGCTCCTCCAAGGAAGTTACGCAAGATGATTTTTCCTCTTTCAAGGATGTTTAGCCTCTGGCATCCACCTGAGACTCCTCCCAAGCATCTCCCAGACTCTTCTGACCTATCATTTAGAGACACGAGATCTCTAGTAGCAGCTCCAGGCTCCTCCAAGAAACATACGCCAGATGATTTTTCTTCTTCAAAGGAAGCGCTATCCTCCACAATCCAGCGCAGAATCATCCCAGGCATGTCCTACTGACTTTTGACTTCTGCTTCTGTGACCTGAGGTCCTGGGTAGCAGCCCCAGACTCCGCCAAGGAAGCTACCCGAGGTGCTGCCTCATTCTGAAACATTCCCTCTCCTTTGGGATCTGCCTGAGACTCCTCCCAAGCATCTCCCAGACTCTTTGGACCTGATCTTTAGGGACCTGTGATCCTGGGTAGCAGCCCCAGACTCCTCCAAGGAAGCTACCCGAGGTGCTTTTTCCTCTTGAAAAAAGATTTCTCCTCTGATGTCCCCCTCAGACTCCTCCCAAGCATCTCCAAGAGGCTTCTGACCTGTTCTTTAACGACACCAGATGCTCCGTAGCAGCCCCAGACTCCTCCAAGGAAGCGACACAAGTTGCTTTTTCTTCTTCAAAAGGAACCCCTATCCTCAACAACTGAGCAGAGAATCATCCCAGGACGTCCAACTGACTTCTGACTTTTGCTTGTGGGTCCCGAGATCCTGGGTAGCAGCGCCAGACTCCTCCAAGAAGCTACCCGATGTGCTTTTTCCTCTTGAAAGCATGTTTCTCTGCCGCGTGGCAGCCCCAGGCTCCTCCAAGGAAGTTACGCAAGATGATTTTTCCTCTTCAAAGGCTGTTGCTCCTCTGCATCCACACGAGACTCCTCCCAAGTATTTCCCAAACAGTTGTGACATATTCTTTAGAGAGAAAATACCTGGCATAGCAGCCCCAGACTCCTCCAAGGAAGCTACCCGGGGTGCTTTTTCTTCTTCAAAGAAGTGCTATCCTCCACGACTCAGCAGACAATCATTCCAGGCATGTCCTACTGACTTCTGACTTGTGCTTGTGGGTCTCGCGATCCTGGGTAGCAGCCCCAGACTCCTCCAAGGAAGCGACACAAGTTGCTTTTTCTTCTTCAAAAGGAACCCCTATCCTCCACGACTGAGCAGAGAATCATCCCAGGCATGTCCTACTGACTTCTGACTTGTGCTTGTGGGTCCCGAGATCCTGGGTAGCAGCGCCAGACTCCTCCAACGAAGCTACCCGATGTGCTTTTTCCTCTTGAAAGCATGTTTCCCTGCCGCGTGGCAGCCCCAGGCTCCTCCAAGAAACTAATGCAAGATGATTTTTCCTCTTCAAGGGCTGTTGCTCCTCTGCATCCACCTGACACTCCTCCCAAGTATTTCCCAAACAGTTGTGACATATTCTTTAGAGAGAAAATACTTGGCGTAGCAGCCCCAGACTCCTCCAAGGAAGCTACCCGAGGTGCTTTTTCTTCTTCAAAGAAGTGCTATCCTCCACGACTCAGCAGACAATCATCCCAGGCATGTCCTACTGACTTCTGACTTGTGCTTGTGGGTCCCGCGATCCTGGGTAGCAGCCCCAGACTCCTCCAAGGAAGCTACCCGAGGTGCTTTTTTCCTCTTGAAAAAAGATTTCTCCTCTGATGTCCCCCTCAGACTCCTCCCAAGCACCTCCAAGAGGCTTCTGACCTGTTCTTTAACGACACCAGATGCTCCGTAGCAGCCCCAGACTTCTCCAAGGAAGCGACACAAGTTGCTTTTTCTTCTTCAAAAGGAACCCCTATCCTCAACGACTGAGCAGAGAATCATCCCAGGCATGTCCTAGTGACTTTTGACTTCTACTAGTGGGTCCCAAGATCCTGGGTAGCAGCGCTAGACTCCTCCAAGGAAGCTACCCGAGGTGCTTTTTCCTCTTGAAAAAAGATTTCTCCTCTAATATCCGCCTCAGACTCCTCCCAAGCATCTCCAAGAGGCTTCTTACCTGTTCTTTAACGACAACAGATGCTCCGTAGCAGCCCCAGACTCCTCCAAGGAAGCGACACAAGTTGCTTTTTCTTCTTCAAAAGGAACCCCTATCCTCAACGACTGAGCAGAGAATCATCCCAGGCATGTCCTAGTGACTTCTGACTTCTGCTTCGGTGACCTGAGGTCCTGGGTAGCAGCGCCAGACTCCTCCAACGAAGCTACCCGAGGTGCTTTTTCCTCTTGAAAGCATATTTCCCTGCCACGTGGCAGCCCCCGGCTCCACCAAGAAACTTCTACAAGATGATTTTTCCTCTTCAAGGGCTGTTGCTCCTCTGTATCCACACGAGACTCCTCCCAAGTATTTCCCAAACAGTTGTGACATATTCTTTAGAGAGAAAATACCTGGCGTAGCAGCCCCAGACTCCTCCAAGGAAGCTACCCGAGGTGCTTTTTCCTCTTGAAAAAAGATTTCTCCTCTGATGTCCGCCTCAGACTCCTCCCAAGCATCTCCAAGAGGCTTCTGACCTGTTCTTTAACGACACCAGATGCTCCGTAGCAGCCCCAGACTCCTCCAAGGATGCGACACAAGTTGCTTTTTCTTCTTCAAAAGTAACCCCTATCCTTAACAACTGAGAAGAGAATCATCCTAGGCATGTCCTACTGACTTTTGACTTCTACTTGTGGGTCCCGAGATCCTGGGTAGCAGCGCCAGACTCCTCCAAGAATCTACCCGATGTGCTTTATCCTCTTGAAAGCATGTTTCTCTGCCGCGTGGCAGCCCCAGGCTCCTCCAAGGAAGCTACGCAAGATGATTTTTCCTCTTCAAGGGCTGTTGCTCCTCTGCATCCACACGAGACTCCTCCCAGGTATTTCCCAACCAGTTGTGACATATTCTTTAGAGAGAAAATACCTGGCGTAGCAGCCCCAGACTCCTCCAAGGAAGCTACCCGAGGTGCTTTTTCTTCTTCAAAGAAGTGCTATCCTCCACGACTCAGCAGACAATCATTCCAGGCATGTCCTAGTGACTTCTGACTTGTGCTTGTGGGTCCCGCGATCCTGGGTAGCAGCCCCAGACTCCTCCAAGGAAGCTACCCGAGGTGCTTTTTTCGTCTTGAAAAAAGATTTCTCCTCTGATGTCCCCCTCAGACTCCTCCCAAGCACCTCCAAGAGGCTTCTGACCTGTTCTTTAACGACACCAGATGCTCCGTAGCAGCCCCAGACTTCTCCAAGGAAGCGACACAAGTTGCTTTTTCTTCTTCAAAAGGAACCGCTATCCTCAACAACTGAGAAGAGAATCATCCCAGGCATGTCCTAGTGACTTTTGACTTCTACTAGTGGGTCCCAAGATCCTGGGTAGCAGCGCCAGACTCCTCCAAGGAAGCTACCCGAGGTGCTTTTTCCTCTTGAAAAAAGATTTCTCCTCTGATATCCGCCTCAGACTCCTCCCAAGCATCTCCAAGACGTTTCTGACCTGTTCTTTAACGACACCAGATGCTCCGTAGCAGCCCCAGACTCCTCCAAGGAAGCGACACAAGTTGCTTTTTCTTCTTCAAAAGGAACCCCTATCCTCAACAACTGAGCAGAGAATCATCCCAGGCATGTCCTACTGACTTCTGACTTGTGCTTGTGGGTCCCGAGATCCTGGGTAGCAGCGCCAGACTCCTCCAACGAAGCTACCCGATGTGCTTTTTCCTCTTGAAAGCATGTTTCCCTGCCGCGTGGCAGCCCCAGGCTCCTCCAAGAAACTAATGCAAGATGATTTTTCCTCTTCAAGGGCTGTTGCTCCTCTGCATCCACCTGACACTCCTCCCAAGTATTTCCCAAACAGTTGTGACATATTCTTTAGAGAGAAAATACTTGGCGTAGCAGCCCCAGACTCCTCCAAGGAAGCTACCCGAGGTGCTTTTTCTTCTTCAAAGAAGTGCTATCCTCCACGACTCAGCAGACAATCATCCCAGGCATGTCCTACTGACTTCTGACTTGTGCTTGTGGGTCCCGCGATCCTGGGTAGCAGCCCCAGACTCCTCCAAGGAAGCTACCCGAGGTGCTTTTTTCCTCTTGAAAAAAGATTTCTCCTCTGATGTCCCCCTCAGACTCCTCCCAAGCACCTCCAAGAGGCTTCTGACCTGTTCTTTAACGACACCAGATGCTCCGTAGCAGCCCCAGACTTCTCCAAGGAAGCGACACAAGTTGCTTTTTCTTCTTCAAAAGGAACCCCTATCCTCAACGACTGAGCAGAGAATCATCCCAGGCATGTCCTAGTGACTTTTGACTTCTACTAGTGGGTCCCAAGATCCTGGGTAGCAGCGCTAGACTCCTCCAAGGAAGCTACCCGAGGTGCTTTTTCCTCTTGAAAAAAGATTTCTCCTCTAATATCCGCCTCAGACTCCTCCCAAGCATCTCCAAGAGGCTTCTTACCTGTTCTTTAACGACAACAGATGCTCCGTAGCAGCCCCAGACTCCTCCAAGGAAGCGACACAAGTTGCTTTTTCTTCTTCAAAAGGAACCCCTATCCTCAACGACTGAGCAGAGAATCATCCCAGGCATGTCCTAGTGACTTCTGACTTCTGCTTCGGTGACCTGAGGTCCTGGGTAGCAGCGCCAGACTCCTCCAACGAAGCTACCCGAGGTGCTTTTTCCTCTTGAAAGCATATTTCCCTGCCACGTGGCAGCCCCCGGCTCCACCAAGAAACTTCTACAAGATGATTTTTCCTCTTCAAGGGCTGTTGCTCCTCTGTATCCACACGAGACTCCTCCCAAGTATTTCCCAAACAGTTGTGACATATTCTTTAGAGAGAAAATACCTGGCGTAGCAGCCCCAGACTCCTCCAAGGAAGCTACCCGAGGTGCTTTTTCCTCTTGAAAAAAGATTTCTCCTCTGATGTCCGCCTCAGACTCCTCCCAAGCATCTCCAAGAGGCTTCTGACCTGTTCTTTAACGACACCAGATGCTCCGTAGCAGCCCCAGACTCCTCCAAGGATGCGACACAAGTTGCTTTTTCTTCTTCAAAAGTAACCCCTATCCTTAACAACTGAGAAGAGAATCATCCTAGGCATGTCCTACTGACTTTTGACTTCTACTTGTGGGTCCCGAGATCCTGGGTAGCAGCGCCAGACTCCTCCAAGAATCTACCCGATGTGCTTTATCCTCTTGAAAGCATGTTTCTCTGCCGCGTGGCAGCCCCAGGCTCCTCCAAGGAAGCTACGCAAGATGATTTTTCCTCTTCAAGGGCTGTTGCTCCTCTGCATCCACACGAGACTCCTCCCAGGTATTTCCCAACCAGTTGTGACATATTCTTTAGAGAGAAAATACCTGGCGTAGCAGCCCCAGACTCCTCCAAGGAAGCTACCCGAGGTGCTTTTTCTTCTTCAAAGAAGTGCTATCCTCCACGACTCAGCAGACAATCATTCCAGGCATGTCCTAGTGACTTCTGACTTGTGCTTGTGGGTCCCGCGATCCTGGGTAGCAGCCCCAGACTCCTCCAAGGAAGCTACCCGAGGTGCTTTTTTCGTCTTGAAAAAAGATTTCTCCTCTGATGTCCCCCTCAGACTCCTCCCAAGCACCTCCAAGAGGCTTCTGACCTGTTCTTTAACGACACCAGATGCTCCGTAGCAGCCCCAGACTTCTCCAAGGAAGCGACACAAGTTGCTTTTTCTTCTTCAAAAGGAACCGCTATCCTCAACAACTGAGAAGAGAATCATCCCAGGCATGTCCTAGTGACTTTTGACTTCTACTAGTGGGTCCCAAGATCCTGGGTAGCAGCGCCAGACTCCTCCAAGGAAGCTACCCGAGGTGCTTTTTCCTCTTGAAAAAAGATTTCTCCTCTGATATCCGCCTCAGACTCCTCCCAAGCATCTCCAAGACGTTTCTGACCTGTTCTTTAACGACACCAGATGCTCCGTAGCAGCCCCAGACTCCTCCAAGGAAGCGACACAAGTTGCTTTTTCTTCTTCAAAAGGAACCCCTATCCTCAACAACTGAGGAGAGAATCATCCCAGGCATGTCCTAGTGACTTTTGACTTCTACTTGTGGGTCCCGAGATCCTGGGTAGCAGCGCCAGACTCCTCCAACGAAGCTACCCGATGTGCTTTTTCCTCTTGAAAGCATGTTTCCCTGCCGCGTGGCAGCCCCAGGCTCCTCCAAGGAAGCTATGCAAGATGATTTTTCCTCTTCAAGGGCTGTTGCTCCTCTGCATCCACACGAGACTCCTCCCAGGTATTTCCCAAACAGTTGTGACATATTCTTTAGAGAGAAAATACCTGGCGTAGCAGCCCCAGACTCCTCCAAGGAAGCTACCCGAGGTGCTTTTTCTTCTTCAAAGAAGTGCTACCCTCCACGACTCAGCAGACAATCATTCCAGGCATGTCCTAGTGACTTCTGACTTTTGCTTGTGGGTCCCGAGATCCTGGGTAGCAGCGCCAGACTCCTCCAACGAAGCTACCCGAGGTGCTTTTTCCTCTTAAAAGCATGTTTCCCTGCCGCGTGGCAGCCCCAGGCTCCTCCAAGAAACTTAAGCAAGATGATTTTTCCTCTTTCAAGGATGTTTAGCCTCTGGCATCCACCTCAGACTCCTCCCAAGCATCTCCCAGACTCTTATGACCTATCATTAAGAGGCACGAGATCTCTAGTAGCAGCCCCAGGCTCCTCCAAGGAAGCTACGCAAGATGATTTTTCCTCTTCAAAGGCTGTTGCTCCTCTGCATCCACACGAGACTCCTCCCAGGTATTTCCCAAACAGTTGTGACATATTCTTTAGAGAGAAAATACCTGGCGTAGCAGCCCCAGACTCCTCCAAGGAAGCTACCCGAGGTGCTTTTTCTTCTTCAAAGAAGTGCTATCCTCCACGACTCAGCAGACAATCATTCCAGGCATGTCCTACTGACTTCTGACTTGTGCTTATGGGTCCCGAGATCCTGGGTAGCAGCCCCAGACTCCTCCAAGGAAGTTACCCGAGGTGCTGCCTCATTCTGAAACATTCCCTCTCCTTTGGGATCTGCCTGAGACTCCTCCCAAGCATCTCCCAGGCTCTTTGGACCTGATCTTTAGGGACCTGTGATCCTGGGTAGCAGCCCCAGACTCCTCCAAGGAAGCTACCCGAGGTGCTTTTTCCTCTTGAAAAAAGATTTCTCCTCTGATATCCGCCTCAGACTCCTCCCAAGCATCTCCAAGAGGCTTCTGACCTGTTCTTTAACGACACCAGATGCTCCATAGCAGCCCCAGACTCCTCCAAGGAAGCGACATAAGTTGTTTTTTCTTCTTCAAAAGGAACCCCTATCCTCAACGACTGAGCAGAGAATCATCCCAGGCATGTCCTAGTGACTTCTGACTTTTGCTTGTGGGTCCCGAGATCCTGGGTAGCAGCGCCAGACTCCTCCAACGAAGCTACCCGAGGTGCTTTTTCCTCTTGAAAGCATGTTTCCCTGCCGCGTGGCAGCCCCAGGCTCCTCCAAGAAACTTAAGCAAGATGATTTTTCGTCTTTCAAGGATGTTTAGCCTCTGGCATCCACCTGAGACTCCTCCCAAGCATCTCCCAGACTCTTCTGACCTATCATTTAGAGGCACGAGATCTCTAGTAGCAGCTCCAGGCTCCTCCAAGAAACCTACGCCAGATGATTTTTCTTCTTCAAAGGAAGCGCTGTCCTCCACGATCCAGCGCAGAATCATCCCAGGCATGTCCTAGTGACTTTTGACTTCTGCTTCTGTGACCTGAGATCCTGGGTAGCAGCGCCAGACTCCTCCAAGAAGCTACCCGAGGTGCTTTTTCCTCTTGAAAGCATGTTTCCCTGCCACGTGGCAGCCCCAGGCTCCTCCAAGGAAGCTATGCAAGATGATTTTTCCTCTTCAAAGGCTGTTGCTCCTCTGCATCCACACGAGACTCCTCCCAGGTATTTCCCAAACAGTTGTGACATATTCTTTAGAGAGAAAATACCTGGCGTAGCAGCCCCAGACTCCTCCAAGGAAGCTACCCGAGGTGCTTTTTCTTCTTCAAAGAAGTGCTATCCTCCACGACTCAGCAGACAATCATTCCAGGCATGTCCTAGTGACTTCTGACTTGTGCTTGTGGGTCCTGAGATCCTGGGTAGCAGCCCCAGACTCCGCCAAGGAAGCTACCGGAGGTGCTGTCTCATTCTGAAACATTCCCTCTCCTTTGGGATCTGCCTGAGACTCCTCCCAAGCATCTCCCAGACTCTTTGGACCTGATCTTTAGGGACCTGTGATCCTGGGTAGCAGCCCCAGACTCCTCCAAGGAAGCTACCCGAGGTGCTTTTTCCTCTTGAAAAAAGATTTCTCCTCTGATATCCGCCTCAGACTCCTCCCAAGCATCTCCAAGACGTTTCTGACCTGTGCTTTAACGACACCTGATGCTCCGTAGCAGCCCCAGACTCCTCCAAAGAAGCGACACAAGTTGCTTTTTCTTCTTCAAAAGGAACCCCTATCCTCAACGACTGAGCAGAGAATCATCCCAGGCATGTCCTAGTGACTTCTGACTTTTGCTTGTGGGTCCCGAGATCCTGGATAGCAGCCCCACACTCTTCCAAGAAAGCTATCCCAGGTGCTTTTTTCATCTTCAGAGGTTGTCTCACCTCTGGGATCCACCCAACCCTCCTCCCAGGAGTCTCCCAGAGTCTCTTCAGCTGCACTTTAGAGACCCGAGTTCCTTGGTAGCAGCCTCAGCCCCCTCTAAGATACCCAGATGCTTTTTCAGCTTTAAAGGATGTCTCTCCCCTGGGATCTGCCTAGGTTTCCTCTATTGCACCTCCCAGAGTCATTTGTTCTGCTAGTTAGGCACCTGACATCCCAGGTAGCAGCCCCAGACTCCTCCAAAGAATCTACCCGAGCTGATTTCCCCTTTGGAAAACAAGGCCACCGCTCTGGGATACAACCAAGATTCCTCCCAGGCATGCCCTAGATACCTTTGCCTTCTGCGTTAGGGACCTGACGACCTGGGTGGTGGCACCTCAGACTCCTCATGAGAAAGTTACCAGAAGTGCTTTTTCTCCTTTAAAGAAGCTGCCTTCAACATGAACCACCTGACACACCTCCCTCACTGCTCCTAGGGTCCTTTCCCTTCTGCTTTGGGGACCTGAGATCCTGGGTAGCAGCCCCACACGCCTCCAAGGAAGCTACCCGAGGTGCTTTTTTTTCTTTAAAGATTCCCTCTCCTCTGGGATCTGCCTATGACTCCCCCCAGGTATTTCCAAGGTTTTTGACCTCTGCTTTACTGACTTGATGTCCCTCATAGGAGCCCCACACTCCTCCAAGAAAGCTACCCAAGGTGGTTTTTTTCCTTTAAAATAACCTCTTTCTCCTCTGGGAAGCCTCACCCCTGTGAGTCCTCCCAGGCATCTGTTGCCGCCTTTTCCTGATTTCTTACTCTTGGGGAGGAAGAGCATGGCCAGCAGGTCAAGGGAGGTGATTCTGGCCCTCTACTCTGATCTGCCAAAACCTTACCTGGAATACTGTGTCCAGCTCTGGCGTCCTCAGCAAAGGACTGACATGGACTGAGCTGGTCCAGAGGAGGGCCACGAAGACGATCAGTGGGGTGGAACGCCTCTTCCTGTGCTGACAGGCTGAGAGAGCTGGGGTTGTTCAGCCTGGAGAAGAGAAGGCTCCTGGGAATCCTTACTGCGCAGGCTTTCAATACTTAAAGGGCGCCTATAAGAAAGATGGGGACAGACTTGTTAGGATGGCCCGTAGCGATAAGATAGGGGGCAATGGTTTTAAACTCAAAGAGGGTAGATTGACACTAGATACGAGGAAGACGTTTTTTAGGATGAGGGTGGTGAAACACTGGCACAGGTTGCCCAGAGCAGTGGTAGATGTCCCATTCCTGGAAACATTCACGGTCAGGCTAGAAAGGACTCGGAGAAACCTGGTCTGGTTGAAGATGTCCCTGCTCACTGCAGGAGGGATAGGACTAGGTGACCTCCAAAGGTCCCTTGCAGCCCAAATGATTCTAGGACTGCACAGTTGTTTCCCTCTCGCCTCAGCAGCCCCTGGCTCGTCTGCCTCAGGCTTCAAGTGTCCTGCAGTATACCCAGCATGTCTCAGGCTACACCACCCACATGGAAGAACAGGTATGGGTAGCGGTCAAGGGCCACTGCAGGCTAGGACATTTCTTAGTGATGTCCTGAACCTGGGCCCCAGGGGGGCAGCAGTCTTCCCTAAGAGGAGGGTCTGTCTGGCATATTGGACCCTCTGTTCCCCGCAGAAGGGAGTCACCTACAACTGTACCCTGTCTTTTTCCTCCCTCATGGAGGCAGTCACGATCTGCGGGTAGGCCTTTCTGACCTTGGCAACAGCTCTGGTGTAGATGGACCATCACCCACATCATCCATTGACTGGCCTGCCACAGCCAGAGCCTCACACCTGTTCTACAGAGGCACCTGGGAAGGCAAGAAGGGGGTTCACCTGCCACCCCAAGCACGGACTGGCCTCCACTCGCTCCTTTCCTTTAAAACACTGCCTCCAGCCTGGCAGGGGGAGGGTTCAGGATCCCCTTGATCTGGGTTTTTTTTCTGGTGGCTGTCCCTGTTCCTGTCTCAGGGAAGGCGGAGCGTGGCTCCACCAGCCTCTCTCTTTCTCAGGCTCCCTGATGCTCCTTAACCTTTCTGTTTCCTCCCGTGGCTCTGCCACCAGGCTGAGCAGGTTGTCTACCTGGTCACACCTCGCACAGCTGCGCTCACTCCTGCCGTCCCTTACCAGCCTGCGAAGGGCTCTGGCATGCCCTGCGGCCCGAGGCCTGGGTGGCTGCACGCTTTCCTGGGAGCTCTGCCCGGGCTGCCAGAGGACAGGGCTTTCTGCCGGGCGGACCCAGAGCCAAGCTCCTGCCGGGAGGGCGGTGACCAGCAGCGAGACTCACCTCTCGGGCTGGGAGGCTGCCGGCGCCCTCCCGCACCAGCCGCCGCTCCGGCCCCGGCCCCGGCCCCGGCGCCCCCGCTCGCCGGCGCTCCCCAGCCCGCTCTCTGCAGGCGCGGGGACTGCCGCGGCCCGGGACCTGCCGCTCGGCCGCGGACGGGACCGGGACCCGCCCCGGCGCGGCTCCCCTCGGCAACTGACAGCTCGCCGTTGTGACCGCGCCTTTAAACCTCCCGCCGTTGCCGCGGCAACGCCCCCGCCTCGCGGCGTCCCTCGCGACGGCTGCCGTGGCGCGGCGGGTCTCTCACCGCCCCGGCCCGTGCGGCGGCTGCGTCGCGTGCCCCTCGGCCGCCCCTTCCCCAGGCAGGGGCGACCCGGCGCCCTCCTGTGCCCTCCTCGGCCGGGGCCGCACCCGAAGGGCTTCCCGGCCGGCGCGGGGGGCCCGAGACCACGGCCGCGGGGGTCCCTCGCCTCCTACGTTGCCGCATTAGTACCTCTCAAAATATTTTCAGCTGTTATTCAGGGACCTGGCATCCCGGGTAGCAGCCCCAGGCTCCTCCAAAGAATCTACCCAAGCCTATTTCTCCTTTGAAAAATAAGACCATTGCTCTGGGAGCCAAACAAGATTCCTAGCAGGCTGCTCCTAAACTCCTTTCACTTCAGCTTTAGGGACCTGCGATCCTGGGCAGCAGCCCCACACTCCTCCAAGAAAGCTATCCCAGGTGCTTTTTTCATCTTCAAAGGTTGTCTCACCTCTGGGATCCACCCAACCCTCCTCCCAGGAGTCTCCCAGAGTCTCTTCAGCTGCACTTTAGAGACCCGAGTTCCTTGGTAGCAGCCTCAGCCCCCTCTAAGATACCCAGATGCTTTTTCAGCTTTAAAGGATGTCTCTCCCCTGGGATCTGCCTAGGTTTCCTCTATTGCACCTCCCAGAGTCATTTGTTCTGCTAGTTAGGCACCTGACATCCCAGGTAGCAGCCCCAGACTCCTCCAAAGAATCTACCCGAGCTGATTTCCCCTTCGGAAAACAAGGCCACCGCTCTGGGATACAACCAAGATTCCTCCCAGGCATGCCCTAGATACCTTTGCCTTCTGCGTTAGGGACCTGACGACCTGGGTGGTGGCACCTCAGACTCCTCATGAGAAAGTTACCAGAAGTGCTTTTTCTCCTTTAAAGAAGCTGCCTTCAACATGAACCACCTGACACACCTCCCTCACTGCTCCTAGGGTCCTTTCCCTTCTGCTTTGGGGACCTGAGATCCTGGGTAGCAGCCCCACACGCCTCCAAGGAAGCTACCCGAGGTGCTTTTTTTTCTTTAAAGATTCCCTCTCCTCTGGGATCTGCCTATGACTCCCCCCAGGTATTTCCAAGGTTTTTGACCTCTGCTTTACTGACTTGATGTCCCTCATAGGAGCCCCACACTCCTCCAAGAAAGCTACCCAAGGTGGTTTTTTTCCTTTAAAATAACCTCTTTCTCCTCTGGGAAGCCTCACCCCTGTGAGTCCTCCCAGGCATCTGTTGCCGCCTTTTCCTGATTTCTTACTCTTGGGGAGGAAGAGCATGGCCAGCAGGTCAAGGGAGGTGATTCTGGCCCTCTACTCTGATCTGCCAAAACCTTACCTGGAATACTGTGTCCAGCTCTGGCGTCCTCAGCAAAGGACTGAGCTGGTCCAGAGGAGGGCCACGAAGACGATCAGTGGGGTGGAACGCCTCTTCCTGTGCTGACAGGCTGAGAGAGCTGGGGTTGTTCAGCCTGGAGAAGAGAAGGCTCCTGGGAATCTTTACTGCACAGGCTTTCAATACTTAAAGGGCGCCTACAAGAAAGATGGGGACAGACTTGTTAGGATGGCCCGTAGCGATAAGATAGGGGGCAATGGTTTTAAACTCAAAGAGGGTAGATTGACACTAGATACGAGGAAGACGTTTTTTTAGGATGAGGGTGGTGAAACACTGGCACAGGTTGCCCAGAGCAGTGGTAGATGTCCCATTCCTGGAAACATTCACGGTCAGGCTAGAAAGGACTCGGAGAAACCTGGTCTGGTTGAAGATGTCCCTGCTCACTGCAGGAGGGATAGGACTAGGTGACCTCCAAAGGTCCCTTGCAGCCCAAATGATTCTAGGACTGCACAGTTGTTTCCCTCTCGCCTCAGCAGCCCCTGGCTCGTCTGCCTCAGGCTTCAAGTGTCCTGCAGTATACCCAGCATGTCTCAGGCTACACCACCCACATGGAAGAACAGGTATGGGTAGCGGTCAAGGGCCACTGCAGGCTAGGACATTTCTTAGTGATGTCCTGAACCTGGGCCCCAGGGGGGCAGCAGTCTTCCCTAAGAGGAGGGTCTGTCTGGCATATTGGACCCTCTGTTCCCCGCAGAAGGGAGTCACCTACAACTGTACCCTGTCTTTTTCCTCCCTCATGGAGGCAGTCACGATCTGCGGGTAGGCCTTTCTGACCTTGGCAACAGCTCTGGTGTAGATGGACCATCACCCACATCATCCATTGACTGGCCTGCCACAGCCAGAGCCTCACACCTGTTCTACAGAGGCACCTGGGAAGGCAAGAAGGGGGTTCACCTGCCACCCCAAGCACGGACTGGCCTCCACTCGCTCCTTTCCTTTAAAACACTGCCTCCAGCCTGGCAGGGGGAGGGTTCAGGATCCCCTTGATCTGGGTTTTTTTCTGGTGGCTGTCCCTGTTCCTGTCTCAGGGAAGGCGGAGCGTGGCTCCACCAGCCTCTCTCTTTCTCAGGCTCCCTGATGCTCCTTAACCTTTCTGTTTCCTCCCGTGGCTCTGCCACCAGGCTGAGCAGGTTGTCTACCCGGTCACACCTCGCACAGCTGCGCTCACTCCTGCCGTCCCTTACCAGCCTGCGAAGGGCTCTGGCATGCCCTGCGGCCCGAGGCCTGGGTGGCTGCACGCTTTCCTGGGAGCTCTGCCCGGGCTGCCAGAGGACAGGGCTTTCTGCCGGGCGGACCCAGAGCCAAGCTCCTGCCGGGAGGGCGGTGACCAGCAGCGAGACTCACCTCTCGGGCTGGGAGGCTGCCGGCGCCCTCCCGCACCAGCCGCCGCTCCGGCCCCGGCGCCCCCGCTCGCCGGCGCTCCCCAGCCCGCTCTCTGCGGGCGCGGGGACTGCCGCGGCCCGGGACCTGCCGCTCGGCCGCGGACGGGACCGGGACCCGCCCCGGCGCGGCTCCCCTCGGCAACTGACAGCTCGCCGTTGTGACCGCGCCTTTAAACCTCCCGCCGTTGCCGCGGCAACGCCCCCGCCTCGCGGCGTCCCTCGCGACGGCTGCCGTGGCGCGGCGGGTCTCTCACCGCCCCGGCCCGTGCGGCGGCTGCGTCGCGTGCCCCTCGGCCGCCCCTTCCCCAGGCAGGGGCGACCCGGCGCCCTCCTGTGCCCTCCTCGGCCGGGGCCGCACCCGAAGGGCTTCCCGGCCGGCGCGGG
The DNA here is from genome assembly GCF_963921805.1 of Phalacrocorax carbo. NCBI lineage: Eukaryota > Metazoa > Chordata > Aves > Suliformes > Phalacrocoracidae > Phalacrocorax > Phalacrocorax carbo. Next base: position 6,212,115 of record NC_087527.1, on the reverse strand, counting down.
GGGCCCGAGACCACGGCCGCGGGGGTCCCTCGCCTCCTACGTTGCCGCATTAGTACCTCTCAAAATATTTTCAGCTGTTATTCAGGGACCTGGCATCCCGGGTAGCAGCCCCAGGCTCCTCCAAAGAATCTACCCAAGCCTATTTCTCCTTTGAAAAATAAGACCATTGCTCTGGGAGCCAAACAAGATTCCTAGCAGGCTGCTCCTAAACTCCTTTCACTTCAGCTTTAGGGACCTGCGATCCTGGGCAGCAGCCCCACACTCCTCCAAGAAAGCTATCCCAGGTGCTTTTTTCATCTTCAAAGGTTGTCTCACCTCTGGGATCCACCCAACCCTCCTCCCAGGAGTCTCCCAGAGTCTCTTCAGCTGCACTTTAGAGACCCGAGTTCCTTGGTAGCAGCCTCAGCCCCCTCTAAGATACCCAGATGCTTTTTCAGCTTTAAAGGATGTCTCTCCCCTGGGATCTGCCTAGGTTTCCTCTATTGCACCTCCCAGAGTCATTTGTTCTGCTAGTTAGGCACCTGACATCCCAGGTAGCAGCCCCAGACTCCTCCAAAGAATCTACCCGAGCTGATTTCCCCTTTGGAAAACAAGGCCACCGCTCTGGGATACAACCAAGATTCCTCCCAGGCATGCCCTAGATACCTTTGCCTTCTGCGTTAGGGACCTGACGACCTGGGTGGTGGCACCTCAGACTCCTCATGAGAAAGTTACCAGAAGTGCTTTTTCTCCTTTAAAGAAGCTGCCTTCAACATGAACCACCTGACACACCTCCCTCACTGCTCCTAGGGTCCTTTCCCTTCTGCTTTGGGGACCTGAGATCCTGGGTAGCAGCCCCACACGCCTCCAAGGAAGCTACCCGAGGTGCTTTTTTTTCTTTAAAGATTCCCTCTCCTCTGGGATCTGCCTATGACTCCCCCCAGGTATTTCCAAGGTTTTTGACCTCTGCTTTACTGACTTGATGTCCCTCATAGGAGCCCCACACTCCTCCAAGAAAGCTACCCAAGGTGGTTTTTTTCCTTTAAAATAACCTCTTTCTCCTCTGGGAAGCCTCACCCCTGTGAGTCCTCCCAGGCATCTGTTGCCGCCTTTTCCTGATTTCTTACTCTTGGGGAGGAAGAGCATGGCCAGCAGGTCAAGGGAGGTGATTCTGGCCCTCTACTCTGATCTGCCAAAACCTTACCTGGAATACTGTGTCCAGCTCTGGCGTCCTCAGCAAAGGACTGACATGGACTGAGCTGGTCCAGAGGAGGGCCACGAAGACGATCAGTGGGGTGGAACGCCTCTTCCTGTGCTGACAGGCTGAGAGAGCTGGGGTTGTTCAGCCTGGAGAAGAGAAGGCTCCTGGGAATCCTTACTGCACAGGCTTTCAATACTTAAAGGGCGCCTACAAGAAAGATGGGGACAGACTTGTTAGGATGGCCCGTAGCGATAAGATAGGGGGCAATGGTTTTAAACTCAAAGAGGGTAGATTGACACTAGATACGAGGAAGACGTTTTTTTAGGATGAGGGTGGTGAAACACTGGCACAGGTTGCCCAGAGCAGTGGTAGATGTCCCATTCCTGGAAACATTCACGGTCAGGCTAGAAAGGACTCGGAGAAACCTGGTCTGGTTGAAGATGTCCCTGCTCACTGCAGGAGGGATAGGACTAGGTGACCTCCAAAGGTCCCTTGCAGCCCAAATGATTCTAGGACTGCACAGTTGTTTCCCTCTCGCCTCAGCAGCCCCTGGCTCGTCTGCCTCAGGCTTCAAGTGTCCTGCAGTATACCCAGCATGTCTCAGGCTACACCACCCACATGGAAGAACAGGTATGGGTAGCGGTCAAGGGCCACTGCAGGCTAGGACATTTCTTAGTGATGTCCTGAACCTGGGCCCCAGGGGGGCAGCAGTCTTCCCTAAGAGGAGGGTCTGTCTGGCATATTGGACCCTCTGTTCCCCGCAGAAGGGAGTCACCTACAACTGTACCCTGTCTTTTTCCTCCCTCATGGAGGCAGTCACGATCTGCGGGTAGGCCTTTCTGACCTTGGCAACAGCTCTGGTGTAGATGGACCATCACCCACATCATCCATTGACTGGCCTTCCACAGCCAGAGCCTCACACCTGTTCTACAGAGGCACCTGGGAAGGCAAGAAGGGGGTTCACCTGCCACCCCAAGCACGGACTGGCCTCCACTCGCTCCTTTCCTTTAAAACACTGCCTCCAGCCTGGCAGGGGGAGGGTTCAGGATCCCCTTGATCTGGGTTTTTTTCTGGTGGCTGTCCCTGTTCCTGTCTCAGGGAAGGCGGAGCGTGGCTCCACCAGCCTCTCTCTTTCTCAGGCTCCCTGATGCTCCTTAACCTTTCTGTTTCCTCCCGTGGCTCTGCCACCAGGCTGAGCAGGTTGTCTACCCGGTCACACCTCGCACAGCTGCGCTCACTCCTGCCGTCCCTTACCAGCCTGCGAAGGGCTCTGGCATGCCCTGCGGCCCGAGGCCTGGGTGGCTGCACGCTTTCCTGGGAGCTCTGCCCGGGCTGCCAGAGGACAGGGCTTTCTGCCGGGCGGACCCAGAGCCAAGCTCCTGCCGGGAGGGCGGTGACCAGCAGCGAGACTCACCTCTCGGGCTGGGAGGCTGCCGACGCCCTCCCGCACCAGCCGCCGCTCCGGCCCCGGCCCCGGCCCCGGCGCCCCCGCTCGCCGGCGCTCCCCAGCCCGCTCTCTGCAGGCGCGGGGACTGCCGCGGCCCGGGACCTGCCGCTCGGCCGCGGACGGGACCGGGACCCGCCCCGGCGCGGCTCCCCTCGGCAACTGACAGCTCGCCGTTGTGACCGCGCCTTTAAACCTCCCGCCGTTGCCGCGGCAACGCCCCCGCCTCGCGGCGTCCCTCGCGACGGCTGCCGTGGCGCGGCGGGTCTCTCACCGCCCCGGCCCGTGCGGCGGCTGCGTCGCGTGCCCCTCGGCCGCCCCTTCCCCAGGCAGGGGCGACCCGGCGCCCTCCTGTGCCCTCCTCGGCCGGGGCCGCACCCGAAGGGCTTCCCGGCCGGCGCGGGGGGCCCGAGACCACGGCCGCGGGGGTCCCTCGCCTCCTACGTTGCCGCATTAGTACCTCTCAAAATATTTTCAGCTGTTATTCAGGGACCTGGCATCCCGGGTAGCAGCCCCAGGCTCCTCCAAAGAATCTACCCAAGCCTATTTCTCCTTTGAAAAATAAGACCATTGCTCTGGGAGCCAAACAAGATTCCTAGCAGGCTGCTCCTAAACTCCTTTCACTTCAGCTTTAGGGACCTGCGATCCTGGGCAGCAGCCCCACACTCCTCCAAGAAAGCTATCCCAGGTGCTTTTTTCATCTTCAAAGGTTGTCTCACCTCTGGGATCCACCCAACCCTCCTCCCAGGAGTCTCCCAGAGTCTCTTCAGCTGCACTTTAGAGACCCGAGTTCCTTGGTAGCAGCCTCAGCCCCCTCTAAGATACCCAGATGCTTTTTCAGCTTTAAAGGATGTCTCTCCCCTGGGATCTGCCTAGGTTTCCTCTATTGCACCTCCCAGAGTCATTTGTTCTGCTAGTTAGGCACCTGACATCCCAGGTAGCAGCCCCAGACTCCTCCAAAGAATCTACCCGAGCTGATTTCCCCTTTGGAAAACAAGGCCACCGCTCTGGGATACAACCAAGATTCCTCCCAGGCATGCCCTAGATACCTTTGCCTTCTGCGTTAGGGACCTGACGACCTGGGTGGTGGCACCTCAGACTCCTCATGAGAAAGTTACCAGAAGTGCTTTTTCTCCTTTAAAGAAGCTGCCTTCAACATGAACCACCTGACACACCTCCCTCACTGCTCCTAGGGTCCTTTCCCTTCTGCTTTGGGGACCTGAGATCCTGGGTAGCAGCCCCACACGCCTCCAAGGAAGCTACCCGAGGTGCTTTTTTTTCTTTAAAGATTCCCTCTCCTCTGGGATCTGCCTATGACTCCCCCCAGGTATTTCCAAGGTTTTTGACCTCTGCTTTACTGACTTGATGTCCCTCATAGGAGCCCCACACTCCTCCAAGAAAGCTACCCAAGGTGGTTTTCTTCCTTTAAAATAACCTCTTTCTCCTCTGGGAAGCCTCACCCCTGTGAGTCCTCCCAGGCATCTGTTGCCGCCTTTTCCTGATTTCTTACTCTTGGGGAGGAAGAGCATGGCCAGCAGGTCAAGGGAGGTGATTCTGGCCCTCTACTCTGATCTGCCAAAACCTTACCTGGAATACTGTGTCCAGCTCTGGCATCCTCAGCAAAGGACTGACATGGACTGAGCTGGTCCAGAGGAGGGCCACGAAGACGATCAGTGGGGTGGAACGCCTCTTCCTGTGCTGACAGGCTGAGAGAGCTGGGGTTGTTCAGCCTGGAGAAGAGAAGGCTCCTGGGAATCCTTACTGCGCAGGCTTTCAATACTTAAAGGGCGCCTATAAGAAAGATGGGGACAGACTTGTTAGGATGGCCCGTAGCGATAAGATAGGGGGCAATGGTTTTAAACTCAAAGAGGGTAGATTGACACTAGATACGAGGAAGACGTTTTTTAGGATGAGGGTGGTGAAACACTGGCACAGGTTGCCCAGAGCAGTGGTAGATGTCCCATTCCTGGAAACATTCACGGTCAGGCTAGAAAGGACTCGGAGAAACCTGGTCTGGTTGAAGATGTCCCTGCTCACTGCAGGAGGGATAGGACTAGGTGACCTCCAAAGGTCCCTTGCAGCCCAAATGATTCTAGGACTGCACAGTTGTTTCCCTCTCGCCTCAGCAGCCCCTGGCTCGTCTGCCTCAGGCTTCAAGTGTCCTGCAGTATACCTAGCATGTCTCAGGCTACACCACCCACATGGAAGAACAGGTATGGGTAGCGGTCAAGGGCCACTGCAGGCTAGGACATTTCTTAGTGATGTCCTGAACCTGGGCCCCAGGGGGGCAGCAGTCTTCCCTAAGAGGAGGGTCTGTCTGGCATATTGGACCCTCTGTTCCCCGCAGAAGGGAGTCACCTACAACTGTACCCTGTCTTTTTCCTCCCTCATGGAGGCAGTCACGATCTGCGGGTAGGCCTTTCTGACCGTGGCAACAGCTCTGGTGTAGATGGACCATCACCCACATCATCCATTGACTGGCCTTCCACAGCCAGAGCCTCACACCTGTTCTACAGAGGCACCTGGGAAGGCAAGAAGGGGGTTCACCTGCCACCCCAAGCACGGACTGGCCTCCACTCGCTCCTTTCCTTTAAAACACTGCCTCCAGCCTGGCAGGGGGAGGGTTCAGGATCCCCTTGATCTGGGTTTTTTTCTGGTGGCTGTCCCTGTTCCTGTCTCAGGGAAGGCGGAGCGTGGCTCCACCAGCCTCTCTCTTTCTCAGGCTCCCTGATGCTCCTTAACCTTTCTGTTTCCTCCCGTGGCTCTGCCACCAGGCTGAGCAGGTTGTCTACCCGGTCACACCTCGCACAGCTGCGCTCACTCCTGCCGTCCCTTACCAGCCTGCGAAGGGCTCTGGCATGCCCTGCGGCCCGAGGCCTGGGTGGCTGCACGCTTTCCTGGGAGCTCTGCCCGGGCTGCCAGAGGACAGGGCTTTCTGCCGGGCGGACCCAGAGCCAAGCTCCTGCCGGGAGGGCGGTGACCAGCAGCGAGACTCACCTCTCGGGCTGGGAGGCTGCCGACGCCCTCCCGCACCAGCCGCCGCTCCGGCCCCGGCCCCGGCCCCGGCGCCCCCGCTCGCCGGCGCTCCCCAGCCCGCTCTCTGCAGGCGCGGGGACTGCCGCGGCCCGGGACCTGCCGCTCGGCCGCGGACGGGACCGGGACCCGCCCCGGCGCGGCTCCCCTCGGCAACTGACAGCTCGCCGTTGTGACCGCGCCTTTAAACCTCCCGCCGTTGCCGCGGCAACGCCCCCGCCTCGCGGCGTCCCTCGCGACGGCTGCCGTGGCGCGGCGGGTCTCTCACCGCCCCGGCCCGTGCGGCGGCTGCGTCGCGTGCCCCTCGGCCGCCCCTTCCCCAGGCAGGGGCGACCCGGCGCCCTCCTGTGCCCTCCTCGGCCGGGGCCGCACCCGAAGGGCTTCCCGGCCGGCGCGGGGGGCCCGAGACCACGGCCGCGGGGGTCCCTCGCCTCCTACGTTGCCGCATTAGTACCTCTCAAAATATTTTCAGCTGTTATTCAGGGACCTGGCATCCCGGGTAGCAGCCCCAGGCTCCTCCAAAGAATCTACCCAAGCCTATTTCTCCTTTGAAAAATAAGACCATTGCTCTGGGAGCCAAACAAGATTCCTAGCAGGCTGCTCCTAAACTCCTTTCACTTCAGCTTTAGGGACCTGCGATCCTGGGCAGCAGCCCCACACTCCTCCAAGAAAGCTATCCCAGGTGCTTTTTTCATCTTCAAAGGTTGTCTCACCTCTGGGATCCACCCAACCCTCCTCCCAGGAGTCTCCCAGAGTCTCTTCAGCTGCACTTTAGAGACCCGAGTTCCTTGGTAGCAGCCTCAGCCCCCTCTAAGATACCCAGATGCTTTTTCAGCTTTAAAGGATGTCTCTCCCCTGGGATCTGCCTAGGTTTCCTCTATTGCACCTCCCAGAGTCATTTGTTCTGCTAGTTAGGCACCTGACATCCCAGGTAGCAGCCCCAGACTCCTCCAAAGAATCTACCCGAGCTGATTTCCCCTTTGGAAAACAAGGCCACCGCTCTGGGATACAACCAAGATTCCTCCCAGGCATGCCCTAGATACCTTTGCCTTCTGCGTTAGGGACCTGACGACCTGGGTGGTGGCACCTCAGACTCCTCATGAGAAAGTTACCAGAAGTGCTTTTTCTCCTTTAAAGAAGCTGCCTTCAACATGAACCACCTGACACACCTCCCTCACTGCTCCTAGGGTCCTTTCCCTTCTGCTTTGGGGACCTGAGATCCTGGGTAGCAGCCCCACACGCCTCCAAGGAAGCTACCCGAGGTGCTTTTTTTTCTTTAAAGATTCCCTCTCCTCTGGGATCTGCCTATGACTCCCCCCAGGTATTTCCAAGGTTTTTGACCTCTGCTTTACTGACTTGATGTCCCTCATAGGAGCCCCACACTCCTCCAAGAAAGCTACCCAAGGTGGTTTTCTTCCTTTAAAATAACCTCTTTCTCCTCTGGGAAGCCTCACCCCTGTGAGTCCTCCCAGGCATCTGTTGCCGCCTTTTCCTGATTTCTTACTCTTGGGGAGGAAGAGCATGGCCAGCAGGTCAAGGGAGGTGATTCTGGCCCTCTACTCTGATCTGCCAAAACCTTACCTGGAATACTGTGTCCAGCTCTGGCGTCCTCAGCAAAGGACTGACATGGACTGAGCTGGTCCAGAGGAGGGCCACGAAGACGATCAGTGGGGTGGAACGCCTCTTCCTGTGCTGACAGGCTGAGAGAGCTGGGGTTGTTCAGCCTGGAGAAGAGAAGGCTCCTGGGAATCCTTACTGCGCAGGCTTTCAATACTTAAAGGGCGCCTACAAGAAAGATGGGGACAGACTTGTTAGGATGGCCCGTAGCGATAAGATAGGGGGCAATGGTTTTAAACTCAAAGAGGGTAGATTGACACTAGATACGAGGAAGACGTTTTTTTAGGATGAGGGTGGTGAAACACTGGCACAGGTTGCCCAGAGCAGTGGTAGATGTCCCATTCCTGGAAACATTCACGGTCAGGCTAGAAAGGACTCGGAGAAACCTGGTCTGGTTGAAGATGTCCCTGCTCACTGCAGGAGGGATAGGACTAGGTGACCTCCAAAGGTCCCTTGCAGCCCAAATGATTCTAGGACTGCACAGTTGTTTCCCTCTCGCCTCAGCAGCCCCTGGCTCGTCTGCCTCAGGCTTCAAGTGTCCTGCAGTATACCCAGCATGTCTCAGGCTACACCACCCACATGGAAGAACAGGTATGGGTAGCGGTCAAGGGCCACTGCAGGCTAGGACATTTCTTAGTGATGTCCTGAACCTGGGCCCCAGGGGGGCAGCAGTCTTCCCTAAGAGGAGGGTCTGTCTGGCATATTGGACCCTCTGTTCCCCGCAGAAGGGAGTCACCTACAACTGTACCCTGTCTTTTTCCTCCCTCATGGAGGCAGTCACGATCTGCGGGTAGGCCTTTCTGACCTTGGCAACAGCTCTGGTGTAGATGGACCATCACCCACATCATCCATTGACTGGCCTTCCACAGCCAGAGCCTCACACCTGTTCTACAGAGGCACCTGGGAAGGCAAGAAGGGGGTTCACCTGCCACCCCAAGCACGGACTGGCCTCCACTCGCTCCTTTCCTTTAAAACACTGCCTCCAGCCTGGCAGGGGGAGGGTTCAGGATCCCCTTGATCTGGGTTTTTTTCTGGTGGCTGTCCCTGTTCCTGTCTCAGGGAAGGCGGAGCGTGGCTCCACCAGCCTCTCTCTTTCTCAGGCTCCCTGATGCTCCTTAACCTTTCTGTTTCCTCCCGTGGCTCTGCCACCAGGCTGAGCAGGTTGTCTACCCGGTCACACCTCGCACAGCTGCGCTCACTCCTGCCGTCCCTTACCAGCCTGCGAAGGGCTCTGGCATGCCCTGCGGCCCGAGGCCTGGGTGGCTGCACGCTTTCCTGGGAGCTCTGCCCGGGCTGCCAGAGGACAGGGCTTTCTGCCGGGCGGACCCAGAGCCAAGCTCCTGCCGGGAGGGCGGTGACCAGCAGCGAGACTCACCTCTCGGGCTGGGAGGCTGCCGGCGCCCTCCCGCACCAGCCGCCGCTCCGGCCCCGGCCCCGGCCCCGGCGCCCCCGCTCGCCGGCGCTCCCCAGCCCGCTCTCTGCGGGCGCGGGGACTGCCGCGGCCCGGGACCTGCCGCTCGGCCGCGGACGGGACCGGGACCCGCCCCGGCGCGGCTCCCCTCGGCAACTGACAGCTCGCCGTTGTGACCGCGCCTTTAAACCTCCCGCCGTTGCCGCGGCAACGCCCCCGCCTCGCGGCGTCCCTCGCGACGGCTGCCGTGGCGCGGCGGGTCTCTCACCGCCCCGGCCCGTGCGGCGGCTGCGTCGCGTGCCCCTCGGCCGCCCCTTCCCCAGGCAGGGGCGACCCGGCGCCCTCCTGTGCCCTCCTCGGCCGGGGCCGCACCCGAAGGGCTTCCCGGCCGGCGCGGGGGGCCCGAGACCACGGCCGCGGGGGTCCCTCGCCTCCTACGTTGCTGCATTAGTACCTCTCAAAATATTTTCAGCTGTTATTCAGGGACCTGGCATCCCGGGTAGCAGCCCCAGGCTCCTCCAAAGAATCTACCCAAGCCTATTTCTCCTTTGAAAAATAAGACCATTGCTCTGGGAGCCAAACAAGATTCCTAGCAGGCTGCTCCTAAACTCCTTTCACTTCAGCTTTAGGGACCTGCGATCCTGGGCAGCAGCCCCACACTCCTCCAAGAAAGCTATCCCAGGTGCTTTTTTCATCTTCAAAGGTTGTCTCACCTCTGGGATCCACCCAACCCTCCTCCCAGGAGTCTCCCAGAGTCTCTTCAGCTGCACTTTAGAGACCCGAGTTCCTTGGTAGCAGCCTCAGCCCCCTCTAAGATACCCAGATGCTTTTTCAGCTTTAAAGGATGTCTCTCCCCTGGGATCTGCCTAGGTTTCCTCTATTGCACCTCCCAGAGTCATTTGTTCTGCTAGTTAGGCACCTGACATCCCAGGTAGCAGCCCCAGACTCCTCCAAAGAATCTACCCGAGCTGATTTCCCCTTTGGAAAACAAGGCCACCGCTCTGGGATACAACCAAGATTCCTCCCAGGCATGCCCTAGATACCTTTGCCTTCTGCGTTAGGGACCTGACGACCTGGGTGGTGGCACCTCAGACTCCTCATGAGAAAGTTACCAGAAGTGCTTTTTCTCCTTTAAAGAAGCTGCCTTCAACATGAACCACCTGACACACCTCCCTCACTGCTCCTAGGGTCCTTTCCCTTCTGCTTTGGGGACCTGAGATCCTGGGTAGCAGCCCCACACGCCTCCAAGGAAGCTACCCGAGGTGCTTTTTTTTCTTTAAAGATTCCCTCTCCTCTGGGATCTGCCTATGACTCCCCCCAGGTATTTCCAAGGTTTTTGACCTCTGCTTTACTGACTTGATGTCCCTCATAGGAGCCCCACACTCCTCCAAGAAAGCTACCCAAGGTGGTTTTTTTCCTTTAAAATAACCTCTTTCTCCTCTGGGAAGCCTCACCCCTGTGAGTCCTCCCAGGCATCTGTTGCCGCCTTTTCCTGATTTCTTACTCTTGGGGAGGAAGAGCATGGCCAGCAGGTCAAGGGAGGTGATTCTGGCCCTCTACTCTGATCTGCCAAAACCTTACCTGGAATACTGTGTCCAGCTCTGGCGTCCTCAGCAAAGGACTGACATGGACTGAGCTGGTCCAGAGGAGGGCCACGAAGACGATCAGTGGGGTGGAACGCCTCTTCCTGTGCTGACAGGCTGAGAGAGCTGGGGTTGTTCAGCCTGGAGAAGAGAAGGCTCCTGGGAATCCTTACTGCGCAGGCTTTCAATACTTAAAGGGCGCCTACAAGAAAGATGGGGACAGACTTGTTAGGATGGCCCGTAGCGATAAGATAGGGGGCAATGGTTTTAAACTCAAAGAGGGTAGATTGACACTAGATACGAGGAAGACGTTTTTTTAGGATGAGGGTGGTGAAACACTGGCACAGGTTGCCCAGAGCAGTGGTAGATGTCCCATTCCTGGAAACATTCACGGTCAGGCTAGAAAGGACTCGGAGAAACCTGGTCTGGTTGAAGATGTCCCTGCTCACTGCAGGAGGGATAGGACTAGGTGACCTCCAAAGGTCCCTTGCAGCCCAAATGATTCTAGGACTGCACAGTTGTTTCCCCTCTCGCCTCAGCAGCCCCTGGCTCGTCTGCCTCAGGCTTCAAGTGTCCTGCAGTATACCCAGCATGTCTCAGGCTACACCACCCACATGGAAGAACAGGTATGGGTAGCGGTCAAGGGCCACTGCAGGCTAGGACATTTCTTAGTGATGTCCTGAACCTGGGCCCCAGGGGGGCAGCAGTCTTCCCTAAGAGGAGGGTCTGTCTGGCATATTGGACCCTCTGTTCCCCGCAGAAGGGAGTCACCTACAACTGTACCCTGTCTTTTTCCTCCCTCATGGAGGCAGTCACGATCTGCGGGTAGGCCTTTCTGACCTTGGCAACAGCTCTGGTGTAGATGGACCATCACCCACATCATCCATTGACTGGCCTTCCACAGCCAGAGCCTCACACCTGTTCTACAGAGGCACCTGGGAAGGCAAGAAGGGGGTTCACCTGCCACCCCAAGCACGGACTGGCCTCCACTCGCTCCTTTCCTTTAAAACACTGCCTCCAGCCTGGCAGGGGGAGGGTTCAGGATCCCCTTGATCTGGGTTTTTTTCTGGTGGCTGTCCCTGTTCCTGTCTCAGGGAAGGCGGAGCGTGGCTCCACCAGCCTCTCTCTTTCTCAGGCTCCCTGATGCTCCTTAACCTTTCTGTTTCCTCCCGTGGCTCTGCCACCAGGCTGAGCAGGTTGTCTACCCGGTCACACCTCGCACAGCTGCGCTCACTCCTGCCGTCCCTTACCAGCCTGCGAAGGGCTCTGGCATGCCCTGCGGCCCGAGGCCTGGGTGGCTGCACGCTTTCCTGGGAGCTCTGCCCGGGCTGCCAGAGGACAGGGCTTTCTGCCGGGCGGACCCAGAGCCAAGCTCCTGCCGGGAGGGCGGTGACCAGCAGCGAGACTCACCTCTCGGGCTGGGAGGCTGCCGGCGCCCTCCCGCACCAGCCGCCGCTCCGGCCCCGGCCCCGGCCCCGGCGCCCCCGCTCGCCGGCGCTCCCCAGCCCGCTCTCTGCAGGCGCGGGGACTGCCGCGGCCCGGGACCTGCCGCTCGGCCGCGGACGGGACCGGGACCCGCCCCGGCGCGGCTCCCCTCGGCAACTGACAGCTCGCCGTTGTGACCGCGCCTTTAAACCTCCCGCCGTTGCCGCGGCAACGCCCCCGCCTCGCGGCGTCCCTCGCGACGGCTGCCGTGGCGCGGCGGGTCTCTCACCGCCCCGGCCCGTGCGGCGGCTGCGTCGCGTGCCCCTCGGCCGCCCCTTCCCCAGGCAGGGGCGACCCGGCGCCCTCCTGTGCCCTCCTCGGCCGGGGCCGCACCCGAAGGGCTTCCCGGCCGGCGCGGGGGGCCCGAGACCACGGCCGCGGGGGTCCCTCGCCTCCTACGTTGCCGCATTAGTACCTCTCAAAATATTTTCAGCTGTTATTCAGGGACCTGGCATCCCGGGTAGCAGCCCCAGGCTCCTCCAAAGAATCTACCCAAGCCTATTTCTCCTTTGAAAAATAAGACCATTGCTCTGGGAGCCAAACAAGATTCCTAGCAGGCTGCTCCTAAACTCCTTTCACTTCAGCTTTAGGGACCTGCGATCCTGGGCAGCAGCCCCACACTCCTCCAAGAAAGCTATCCCAGGTGCTTTTTTCATCTTCAAAGGTTGTCTCACCTCTGGGATCCACCCAACCCTCCTCCCAGGAGTCTCCCAGAGTCTCTTCAGCTGCACTTTAGAGACCCGAGTTCCTTGGTAGCAGCCTCAGCCCCCTCTAAGATACCCAGATGCTTTTTCAGCTTTAAAGGATGTCTCTCCCCTGGGATCTGCCTAGGTTTCCTCTATTGCACCTCCCAGAGTCATTTGTTCTGCTAGTTAGGCACCTGACATCCCAGGTAGCAGCCCCAGACTCCTCCAAAGAATCTACCCGAGCTGATTTCCCCTTTGGAAAACAAGGCCACCGCTCTGGGATACAACCAAGATTCCTCCCAGGCATGCCCTAGATACCTTTGCCTTCTGCGTTAGGGACCTGACGACCTGGGTGGTGGCACCTCAGACTCCTCATGAGAAAGTTACCAGAAGTGCTTTTTCTCCTTTAAAGAAGCTGCCTTCAACATGAACCACCTGACACACCTCCCTCACTGCTCCTAGGGTCCTTTCCCTTCTGCTTTGGGGACCTGAGATCCTGGGTAGCAGCCCCACACGCCTCCAAGGAAGCTACCCGAGGTGCTTTTTTTTCTTTAAAGATTCCCTCTCCTCTGGGATCTGCCTATGACTCCCCCCAGGTATTTCCAAGGTTTTTGACCTCTGCTTTACTGACTTGATGTCCCTCATAGGAGCCCCACACTCCTCCAAGAAAGCTACCCAAGGTGGTTTTCTTCCTTTAAAATAACCTCTTTCTCCTCTGGGAAGCCTCACCCCTGTGAGTCCTCCCAGGCATCTGTTGCCGCCTTTTCCTGATTTCTTACTCTTGGGGAGGAAGAGCATGGCCAGCAGGTCAAGGGAGGTGATTCTGGCCCTCTACTCTGATCTGCCAAAACCTTACCTGGAATACTGTGTCCAGCTCTGGCGTCCTCAGCAAAGGACTGACATGGACTGAGCTGGTCCAGAGGAGGGCCACGAAGACGATCAGTGGGGTGGAACGCCTCTTCCTGTGCTGACAGGCTGAGAGAGCTGGGGTTGTTCAGCCTGGAGAAGAGAAGGCTCCTGGGAATCCTTACTGCGCAGGCTTTCAATACTTAAAGGGCGCCTACAAGAAAGATGGGGACAGACTTGTTAGGATGGCCCGTAGCGATAAGATAGGGGGCAATGGTTTTAAACTCAAAGAGGGTAGATTGACACTAGATACGAGGAAGACGTTTTTTTAGGATGAGGGTGGTGAAACACTGGCACAGGTTGCCCAGAGCAGTGGTAGATGTCCCATTCCTGGAAACATTCACGGTCAGGCTAGAAAGGACTCGGAGAAACCTGGTCTGGTTGAAGATGTCCCTGCTCACTGCAGGAGGGATAGGACTAGGTGACCTCCAAAGGTCCCTTGCAGCCCAAATGATTCTAGGACTGCACAGTTGTTTCCCCTCTCGCCTCAGCAGCCCCTGGCTCGTCTGCCTCAGGCTTCAAGTGTCCTGCAGTATACCCAGCATGTCTCAGGCTACACCACCCACATGGAAGAACAGGTATGGGTAGCGGTCAAGGGCCACTGCAGGCTAGGACATTTCTTAGTGATGTCCTGAACCTGGGCCCCAGGGGGGCAGCAGTCTTCCCTAAGAGGAGGGTCTGTCTGGCATATTGGACCCTCTGTTCCCCGCAGAAGGGAGTCACCTACAACTGTACCCTGTCTTTTTCCTCCCTCATGGAGGCAGTCACGATCTGCGGGTAGGCCTTTCTGACCTTGGCAACAGCTCTGGTGTAGATGGACCATCACCCACATCATCCATTGACTGGCCTTCCACAGCCAGAGCCTCACACCTGTTCTACAGAGGCACCTGGGAAGGCAAGAAGGGGGTTCACCTGCCACCCCAAGCACGGACTGGCCTCAACTCGCTCCTTTCCTTTAAAACACTGCCTCCAGCCTGGCAGGGGGAGGGTTCAGGATCCCCTTGATCTGGGTTTTTTTCTGGTGGCTGTCCCTGTTCCTGTCTCAGGGAAGGCGGAGCGTGGCTCCACCAGCCTCTCTCTTTCTCAGGCTCCCTGATGCTCCTTAACCTTTCTGTTTCCTCCCGTGGCTCTGCCACCAGGCTGAGCAGGTTGTCTACCCGGTCACACCTCGCACAGCTGCGCTCACTCCTGCCGTCCCTTACCAGCCTGCGAAGGGCTCTGGCATGCCCTGCGGCCCGAGGCCTGGGTGGCTGCACGCTTTCCTGGGAGCTCTGCCCGGGCTGCCAGAGGACAGGGCTTTCTGCCGGGCGGACCCAGAGCCAAGCTCCTGCCGGGAGGGCGGTGACCAGCAGCGAGACTCACCTCTCGGGCTGGGAGGCTGCCGACGCCCTCCCGCACCAGCCGCCGCTCCGGCCCCGGCCCCGGCCCCGGCGCCCCCGCTCGCCGGCGCTCCCCAGCCCGCTCTCTGCAGGCGCGGGGACTGCCGCGGCCCGGGACCTGCCGCTCGGCCGCGGACGGGACCGGGACCCGCCCCGGCGCGGCTCCCCTCGGCAACTGACAGCTCGCCGTTGTGACCGCGCCTTTAAACCTCCCGCCGTTGCCGCGGCAACGCCCCCGCCTCGCGGCGTCCCTCGCGACGGCTGCCGTGGCGCGGCGGGTCTCTCACCGCCCCGGCCCGTGCGGCGGCTGCGTCGCGTGCCCCTCGGCCGCCCCTTCCCCAGGCAGGGGCGACCCGGCGCCCTCCTGTGCCCTCCTCGGCCGGGGCCGCACCCGAAGGGCTTCCCGGCCGGCGCGGGGGGCCCGAGACCACGGCCGCGGGGGTCCCTCGCCTCCTACGTTGCCGCATTAGTACCTCTCAAAATATTTTCAGCTGTTATTCAGGGACCTGGCATCCCGGGTAGCAGCCCCAGGCTCCTCCAAAGAATCTACCCAAGCCTATTTCTCCTTTGAAAAATAAGACCATTGCTCTGGGAGCCAAACAAGATTCCTAGCAGGCTGCTCCTAAACTCCTTTCACTTCAGCTTTAGGGACCTGCGATCCTGGGCAGCAGCCCCACACTCCTCCAAGAAAGCTATCCCAGGTGCTTTTTTCATCTTCAAAGGTTGTCTCACCTCTGGGATCCACCCAACCCTCCTCCCAGGAGTCTCCCAGAGTCTCTTCAGCTGCACTTTAGAGACCCGAGTTCCTTGGTAGCAGCCTCAGCCCCCTCTAAGATACCCAGATGCTTTTTCAGCTTTAAAGGATGTCTCTCCCCTGGGATCTGCCTAGGTTTCCTCTATTGCACCTCCCAGAGTCATTTGTTCTGCTAGTTAGGCACCTGACATCCCAGGTAGCAGCCCCAGACTCCTCCAAAGAATCTACCCGAGCTGATTTCCCCTTTGGAAAACAAGGCCACCGCTCTGGGATACAACCAAGATTCCTCCCAGGCATGCCCTAGATACCTTTGCCTTCTGCGTTAGGGACCTGACGACCTGGGTGGTGGCACCTCAGACTCCTCATGAGAAAGTTACCAGAAGTGCTTTTTCTCCTTTAAAGAAGCTGCCTTCAACATGAACCACCTGACACACCTCCCTCACTGCTCCTAGGGTCCTTTCCCTTCTGCTTTGGGGACCTGAGATCCTGGGTAGCAGCCCCACACGCCTCCAAGGAAGCTACCCGAGGTGCTTTTTTTTCTTTAAAGATTCCCTCTCCTCTGGGATCTGCCTATGACTCCCCCCAGGTATTTCCAAGGTTTTTGACCTCTGCTTTACTGACTTGATGTCCCTCATAGGAGCCCCACACTCCTCCAAGAAAGCTACCCAAGGTGGTTTTCTTCCTTTAAAATAACCTCTTTCTCCTCTGGGAAGCCTCACCCCTGTGAGTCCTCCCAGGCATCTGTTGCCGCCTTTTCCTGATTTCTTACTCTTGGGGAGGAAGAGCATGGCCAGCAGGTCAAGGGAGGTGATTCTGGCCCTCTACTCTGATCTGCCAAAACCTTACCTGGAATACTGTGTCCAGCTCTGGCGTCCTCAGCAAAGGACTGACATGGACTGAGCTGGTCCAGAGGAGGGCCACGAAGACGATCAGTGGGGTGGAACGCCTCTTCCTGTGCTGACAGGCTGAGAGAGCTGGGGTTGTTCAGCCTGGAGAAGAGAAGGCTCCTGGGAATCCTTACTGCGCAGGCTTTCAATACTTAAAGGGCGCCTACAAGAAAGATGGGGACAGACTTGTTAGGATGGCCCGTAGCGATAAGATAGGGGGCAATGGTTTTAAACTCAAAGAGGGTAGATTGACACTAGATACGAGGAAGACGTTTTTTTAGGATGAGGGTGGTGAAACACTGGCACAGGTTGCCCAGAGCAGTGGTAGATGTCCCATTCCTGGAAACATTCACGGTCAGGCTAGAAAGGACTCGGAGAAACCTGGTCTGGTTGAAGATGTCCCTGCTCACTGCAGGAGGGATAGGACTAGGTGACCTCCAAAGGTCCCTTGCAGCCCAAATGATTCTAGGACTGCACAGTTGTTTCCCTCTCGCCTCAGCAGCCCCTGGCTCGTCTGCCTCAGGCTTCAAGTGTCCTGCAGTATACCCAGCATGTCTCAGGCTACACCACCCACATGGAAGAACAGGTATGGGTAGCGGTCAAGGGCCACTGCAGGCTAGGACATTTCTTAGTGATGTCCTGAACCTGGGCCCCAGGGGGGCAGCAGTCTTCCCTAAGAGGAGGGTCTGTCTGGCATATTGGACCCTCTGTTCCCCGCAGAAGGGAGTCACCTACAACTGTACCCTGTCTTTTTCCTCCCTCATGGAGGCAGTCACGATCTGCGGGTAGGCCTTTCTGACCTTGGCAACAGCTCTGGTGTAGATGGACCATCACCCACATCATCCATTGACTGGCCTTCCACAGCCAGAGCCTCACACCTGTTCTACAGAGGCACCTGGGAAGGCAAGAAGGGGGTTCACCTGCCACCCCAAGCACGGACTGGCCTCCACTCGCTCCTTTCCTTTAAAACACTGCCTCCAGCCTGGCAGGGGGAGGGTTCAGGATCCCCTTGATCTGGGTTTTTTTCTGGTGGCTGTCCCTGTTCCTGTCTCAGGGAAGGCGGAGCGTGGCTCCACCAGCCTCTCTCTTTCTCAGGCTCCCTGATGCTCCTTAACCTTTCTGTTTCCTCCCGTGGCTCTGCCACCAGGCTGAGCAGGTTGTCTACCCGGTCACACCTCGCACAGCTGCGCTCACTCCTGCCGTCCCTTACCAGCGAAGGGCTCTGGCATGCCCTGCGGCCCGAGGCCTGGGTGGCTGCACGCTTTCCTGGGAGCTCTGCCCGGGCTGCCAGAGGACAGGGCTTTCTGCCGGGCGGACCCAGAGCCAAGCTCCTGCCGGGAGGGCGGTGACCAGCAGCGAGACTCACCTCTCGGGCTGGGAGGCTGCCGACGCCCTCCCGCACCAGCCGCCGCTCCGGCCCCGGCCCCGGCCCCGGCGCCCCCGCTCGCCGGCGCTCCCCAGCCCGCTCTCTGCAGGCGCGGGGACTGCCGCGGCCCGGGACCTGCCGCTCGGCCGCGGACGGGACCGGGACCCGCCCCGGCGCGGCTCCCCTCGGCAACTGACAGCTCGCCGTTGTGACCGCGCCTTTAAACCTCCCGCCGTTGCCGCGGCAACGCCCCCGCCTCGCGGCGTCCCTCGCGACGGCTGCCGTGGCGCGGCGGGTCTCTCACCGCCCCGGCCCGTGCGGCGGCTGCGTCGCGTGCCCCTCGGCCGCCCCTTCCCCAGGCAGGGGCGACCCGGCGCCCTCCTGTGCCCTCCTCGGCCGGGGCCGCACCCGAAGGGCTTCCCGGCCGGCGCGGGGGGCCCGAGACCACGGCCGCGGGGGTCCCTCGCCTCCTACGTTGCCGCATTAGTACCTCTCAAAATATTTTCAGCTGTTATT
The DNA here is from genome assembly GCF_963921805.1 of Phalacrocorax carbo. NCBI lineage: Eukaryota > Metazoa > Chordata > Aves > Suliformes > Phalacrocoracidae > Phalacrocorax > Phalacrocorax carbo. The sequence goes on along the minus strand of NC_087527.1, from coordinate 6,193,868 downwards.
CAGGGACCTGGCATCCCGGGTAGCAGCCCCAGGCTCCTCCAAAGAATCTACCCAAGCCTATTTCTCCTTTGAAAAATAAGACCATTGCTCTGGGAGCCAAACAAGATTCCTAGCAGGCTGCTCCTAAACTCCTTTCACTTCAGCTTTAGGGACCTGCGATCCTGGGCAGCAGCCCCACACTCCTCCAAGAAAGCTATCCCAGGTGCTTTTTTCATCTTCAAAGGTTGTCTCACCTCTGGGATCCACCCAACCCTCCTCCCAGGAGTCTCCCAGAGTCTCTTCAGCTGCACTTTAGAGACCCGAGTTCCTTGGTAGCAGCCTCAGCCCCCTCTAAGATACCCAGATGCTTTTTCAGCTTTAAAGGATGTCTCTCCCCTGGGATCTGCCTAGGTTTCCTCTATTGCACCTCCCAGAGTCATTTGTTCTGCTAGTTAGGCACCTGACATCCCAGGTAGCAGCCCCAGACTCCTCCAAAGAATCTACCCGAGCTGATTTCCCCTTTGGAAAACAAGGCCACCGCTCTGGGATACAACCAAGATTCCTCCCAGGCATGCCCTAGATACCTTTGCCTTCTGCGTTAGGGACCTGACGACCTGGGTGGTGGCACCTCAGACTCCTCATGAGAAAGTTACCAGAAGTGCTTTTTCTCCTTTAAAGAAGCTGCCTTCAACATGAACCACCTGACACACCTCCCTCACTGCTCCTAGGGTCCTTTCCCTTCTGCTTTGGGGACCTGAGATCCTGGGTAGCAGCCCCACACGCCTCCAAGGAAGCTACCCGAGGTGCTTTTTTTTCTTTAAAGATTCCCTCTCCTCTGGGATCTGCCTATGACTCCCCCCAGGTATTTCCAAGGTTTTTGACCTCTGCTTTACTGACTTGATGTCCCTCATAGGAGCCCCACACTCCTCCAAGAAAGCTACCCAAGGTGGTTTTCTTCCTTTAAAATAACCTCTTTCTCCTCTGGGAAGCCTCACCCCTGTGAGTCCTCCCAGGCATCTGTTGCCGCCTTTTCCTGATTTCTTACTCTTGGGGAGGAAGAGCATGGCCAGCAGGTCAAGGGAGGTGATTCTGGCCCTCTACTCTGATCTGCCAAAACCTTACCTGGAATACTGTGTCCAGCTCTGGCGTCCTCAGCAAAGGACTGACATGGACTGAGCTGGTCCAGAGGAGGGCCACGAAGACGATCAGTGGGGTGGAACGCCTCTTCCTGTGCTGACAGGCTGAGAGAGCTGGGGTTGTTCAGCCTGGAGAAGAGAAGGCTCCTGGGAATCCTTACTGCGCAGGCTTTCAATACTTAAAGGGCGCCTACAAGAAAGATGGGGACAGACTTGTTAGGATGGCCCGTAGCGATAAGATAGGGGGCAATGGTTTTAAACTCAAAGAGGGTAGATTGACACTAGATACGAGGAAGACGTTTTTTTAGGATGAGGGTGGTGAAACACTGGCACAGGTTGCCCAGAGCAGTGGTAGATGTCCCATTCCTGGAAACATTCACGGTCAGGCTAGAAAGGACTCGGAGAAACCTGGTCTGGTTGAAGATGTCCCTGCTCACTGCAGGAGGGATAGGACTAGGTGACCTCCAAAGGTCCCTTGCAGCCCAAATGATTCTAGGACTGCACAGTTGTTTCCCTCTCGCCTCAGCAGCCCCTGGCTCGTCTGCCTCAGGCTTCAAGTGTCCTGCAGTATACCCAGCATGTCTCAGGCTACACCACCCACATGGAAGAACAGGTATGGGTAGCGGTCAAGGGCCACTGCAGGCTAGGACATTTCTTAGTGATGTCCTGAACCTGGGCCCCAGGGGGGCAGCAGTCTTCCCTAAGAGGAGGGTCTGTCTGGCATATTGGACCCTCTGTTCCCCGCAGAAGGGAGTCACCTACAACTGTACCCTGTCTTTTTCCTCCCTCATGGAGGCAGTCACGATCTGCGGGTAGGCCTTTCTGACCTTGGCAACAGCTCTGGTGTAGATGGACCATCACCCACATCATCCATTGACTGGCCTGCCACAGCCAGAGCCTCACACCTGTTCTACAGAGGCACCTGGGAAGGCAAGAAGGGGGTTCACCTGCCACCCCAAGCACGGACTGGCCTCCACTCGCTCCTTTCCTTTAAAACACTGCCTCCAGCCTGGCAGGGGGAGGGTTCAGGATCCCCTTGATCTGGGTTTTTTTCTGGTGGCTGTCCCTGTTCCTGTCTCAGGGAAGGCGGAGCGTGGCTCCACCAGCCTCTCTCTTTCTCAGGCTCCCTGATGCTCCTTAACCTTTCTGTTTCCTCCCGTGGCTCTGCCACCAGGCTGAGCAGGTTGTCTACCCGGTCACACCTCGCACAGCTGCGCTCACTCCTGCCGTCCCTTACCAGCCTGCGAAGGGCTCTGGCATGCCCTGCGGCCCGAGGCCTGGGTGGCTGCACGCTTTCCTGGGAGCTCTGCCCGGGCTGCCAGAGGACAGGGCTTTCTGCCGGGCGGACCCAGAGCCAAGCTCCTGCCGGGAGGGCGGTGACCAGCAGCGAGACTCACCTCTCGGGCTGGGAGGCTGCCGGCGCCCTCCCGCACCAGCCGCCGCTCCGGCCCCGGCCCCGGCCCCGGCGCCCCCGCTCGCCGGCGCTCCCCAGCCCGCTCTCTGCAGGCGCGGGGACTGCCGCGGCCCGGGACCTGCCGCTCGGCCGCGGACGGGACCGGGACCCGCCCCGGCGCGGCTCCCCTCGGCAACTGACAGCTCGCCGTTGTGACCGCGCCTTTAAACCTCCCGCCGTTGCCGCGGCAACGCCCCCGCCTCGCGGCGTCCCTCGCGACGGCTGCCGTGGCGCGGCGGGTCTCTCACCGCCCCGGCCCGTGCGGCGGCTGCGTCGCGTGCCCCTCGGCCGCCCCTTCCCCAGGCAGGGGCGACCCGGCGCCCTCCTGTGCCCTCCTCGGCCGGGGCCGCACCCGAAGGGCTTCCCGGCCGGCGCGGGGGGCCCGAGACCACGGCCGCGGGGGTCCCTCGCCTCCTACGTTGCTGCATTAGTACCTCTCAAAATATTTTCAGCTGTTATTCAGGGACCTGGCATCCCGGGTAGCAGCCCCAGGCTCCTCCAAAGAATCTACCCAAGCCTATTTCTCCTTTGAAAAATAAGACCATTGCTCTGGGAGCCAAACAAGATTCCTAGCAGGCTGCTCCTAAACTCCTTTCACTTCAGCTTTAGGGACCTGCGATCCTGGGCAGCAGCCCCACACTCCTCCAAGAAAGCTATCCCAGGTGCTTTTTTCATCTTCAAAGGTTGTCTCACCTCTGGGATCCACCCAACCCTCCTCCCAGGAGTCTCCCAGAGTCTCTTCAGCTGCACTTTAGAGACCCGAGTTCCTTGGTAGCAGCCTCAGCCCCCTCTAAGATACCCAGATGCTTTTTCAGCTTTAAAGGATGTCTCTCCCCTGGGATCTGCCTAGGTTTCCTCTATTGCACCTCCCAGAGTCATTTGTTCTGCTAGTTAGGCACCTGACATCCCAGGTAGCAGCCCCAGACTCCTCCAAAGAATCTACCCGAGCTGATTTCCCCTTTGGAAAACAAGGCCACCGCTCTGGGATACAACCAAGATTCCTCCCAGGCATGCCCTAGATACCTTTGCCTTCTGCGTTAGGGACCTGACGACCTGGGTGGTGGCACCTCAGACTCCTCATGAGAAAGTTACCAGAAGTGCTTTTTCTCCTTTAAAGAAGCTGCCTTCAACATGAACCACCTGACACACCTCCCTCACTGCTCCTAGGGTCCTTTCCCTTCTGCTTTGGGGACCTGAGATCCTGGGTAGCAGCCCCACACGCCTCCAAGGAAGCTACCCGAGGTGCTTTTTTTTCTTTAAAGATTCCCTCTCCTCTGGGATCTGCCTATGACTCCCCCCAGGTATTTCCAAGGTTTTTGACCTCTGCTTTACTGACTTGATGTCCCTCATAGGAGCCCCACACTCCTCCAAGAAAGCTACCCAAGGTGGTTTTCTTCCTTTAAAATAACCTCTTTCTCCTCTGGGAAGCCTCACCCCTGTGAGTCCTCCCAGGCATCTGTTGCCGCCTTTTCCTGATTTCTTACTCTTGGGGAGGAAGAGCATGGCCAGCAGGTCAAGGGAGGTGATTCTGGCCCTCTACTCTGATCTGCCAAAACCTTACCTGGAATACTGTGTCCAGCTCTGGCGTCCTCAGCAAAGGACTGACATGGACTGAGCTGGTCCAGAGGAGGGCCACGAAGACGATCAGTGGGGTGGAACGCCTCTTCCTGTGCTGACAGGCTGAGAGAGCTGGGGTTGTTCAGCCTGGAGAAGAGAAGGCTCCTGGGAATCCTTACTGCGCAGGCTTTCAATACTTAAAGGGCGCCTACAAGAAAGATGGGGACAGACTTGTTAGGATGGCCCGTAGCGATAAGATAGGGGGCAATGGTTTTAAACTCAAAGAGGGTAGATTGACACTAGATACGAGGAAGACGTTTTTTTAGGATGAGGGTGGTGAAACACTGGCACAGGTTGCCCAGAGCAGTGGTAGATGTCCCATTCCTGGAAACATTCACGGTCAGGCTAGAAAGGACTCGGAGAAACCTGGTCTGGTTGAAGATGTCCCTGCTCACTGCAGGAGGGATAGGACTAGGTGACCTCCAAAGGTCCCTTGCAGCCCAAATGATTCTAGGACTGCACAGTTGTTTCCCTCTCGCCTCAGCAGCCCCTGGCTCGTCTGCCTCAGGCTTCAAGTGTCCTGCAGTATACCCAGCATGTCTCAGGCTACACCACCCACATGGAAGAACAGGTATGGGTAGCGGTCAAGGGCCACTGCAGGCTAGGACATTTCTTAGTGATGTCCTGAACCTGGGCCCCAGGGGGGCAGCAGTCTTCCCTAAGAGGAGGGTCTGTCTGGCATATTGGACCCTCTGTTCCCCGCAGAAGGGAGTCACCTACAACTGTACCCTGTCTTTTTCCTCCCTCATGGAGGCAGTCACGATCTGCGGGTAGGCCTTTCTGACCTTGGCAACAGCTCTGGTGTAGATGGACCATCACCCACATCATCCATTGACTGGCCTTCCACAGCCAGAGCCTCACACCTGTTCTACAGAGGCACCTGGGAAGGCAAGAAGGGGGTTCACCTGCCACCCCAAGCACGGACTGGCCTCCACTCGCTCCTTTCCTTTAAAACACTGCCTCCAGCCTGGCAGGGGGAGGGTTCAGGATCCCCTTGATCTGGGTTTTTTTCTGGTGGCTGTCCCTGTTCCTGTCTCAGGGAAGGCGGAGCGTGGCTCCACCAGCCTCTCTCTTTCTCAGGCTCCCTGATGCTCCTTAACCTTTCTGTTTCCTCCCGTGGCTCTGCCACCAGGCTGAGCAGGTTGTCTACCTGGTCACACCTCGCACAGCTGCGCTCACTCCTGCCGTCCCTTACCAGCCTGCGAAGGGCTCTGGCATGCCCTGCGGCCCGAGGCCTGGGTGGCTGCACGCTTTCCTGGGAGCTCTGCCCGGGCTGCCAGAGGACAGGGCTTTCTGCCGGGCGGACCCAGAGCCAAGCTCCTGCCGGGAGGGCGGTGACCAGCAGCGAGACTCACCTCTCGGGCTGGGAGGCTGCCGGCGCCCTCCCGCACCAGCCGCCGCTCCGGCCCCGGCCCCGGCCCCGGCGCCCCCGCTCGCCGGCGCTCCCCAGCCCGCTCTCTGCAGGCGCGGGGACTGCCGCGGCCCGGGACCTGCCGCTCGGCCGCGGACGGGACCGGGACCCGCCCCGGCGCGGCTCCCCTCGGCAACTGACAGCTCGCCGTTGTGACCGCGCCTTTAAACCTCCCGCCGTTGCCGCGGCAACGCCCCCGCCTCGCGGCGTCCCTCGCGACGGCTGCCGTGGCGCGGCGGGTCTCTCACCGCCCCGGCCCGTGCGGCGGCTGCGTCGCGTGCCCCTCGGCCGCCCCTTCCCCAGGCAGGGGCGACCCGGCGCCCTCCTGTGCCCTCCTCGGCCGGGGCCGCACCCGAAGGGCTTCCCGGCCGGCGCGGGGGGCCCGAGACCACGGCCGCGGGGGTCCCTCGCCTCCTACGTTGCCGCATTAGTACCTCTCAAAATATTTTCAGCTGTTATTCAGGGACCTGGCATCCCGGGTAGCAGCCCCAGGCTCCTCCAAAGAATCTACCCAAGCCTATTTCTCCTTTGAAAAATAAGACCATTGCTCTGGGAGCCAAACAAGATTCCTAGCAGGCTGCTCCTAAACTCCTTTCACTTCAGCTTTAGGGACCTGCGATCCTGGGCAGCAGCCCCACACTCCTCCAAGAAAGCTATCCCAGGTGCTTTTTTCATCTTCAAAGGTTGTCTCACCTCTGGGATCCACCCAACCCTCCTCCCAGGAGTCTCCCAGAGTCTCTTCAGCTGCACTTTAGAGACCCGAGTTCCTTGGTAGCAGCCTCAGCCCCCTCTAAGATACCCAGATGCTTTTTCAGCTTTAAAGGATGTCTCTCCCCTGGGATCTGCCTAGGTTTCCTCTATTGCACCTCCCAGAGTCATTTGTTCTGCTAGTTAGGCACCTGACATCCCAGGTAGCAGCCCCAGACTCCTCCAAAGAATCTACCCGAGCTGATTTCCCCTTTGGAAAACAAGGCCACCGCTCTGGGATACAACCAAGATTCCTCCCAGGCATGCCCTAGATACCTTTGCCTTCTGCGTTAGGGACCTGACGACCTGGGTGGTGGCACCTCAGACTCCTCATGAGAAAGTTACCAGAAGTGCTTTTTCTCCTTTAAAGAAGCTGCCTTCAACATGAACCACCTGACACACCTCCCTCACTGCTCCTAGGGTCCTTTCCCTTCTGCTTTGGGGACCTGAGATCCTGGGTAGCAGCCCCACACGCCTCCAAGGAAGCTACCCGAGGTGCTTTTTTTTCTTTAAAGATTCCCTCTCCTCTGGGATCTGCCTATGACTCCCCCCAGGTATTTCCAAGGTTTTTGACCTCTGCTTTACTGACTTGATGTCCCTCATAGGAGCCCCACACTCCTCCAAGAAAGCTACCCAAGGTGGTTTTCTTCCTTTAAAATAACCTCTTTCTCCTCTGGGAAGCCTCACCCCTGTGAGTCCTCCCAGGCATCTGTTGCCGCCTTTTCCTGATTTCTTACTCTTGGGGAGGAAGAGCATGGCCAGCAGGTCAAGGGAGGTGATTCTGGCCCTCTACTCTGATCTGCCAAAACCTTACCTGGAATACTGTGTCCAGCTCTGGCGTCCTCAGCAAAGGACTGACATGGACTGAGCTGGTCCAGAGGAGGGCCACGAAGACGATCAGTGGGGTGGAACGCCTCTTCCTGTGCTGACAGGCTGAGAGAGCTGGGGTTGTTCAGCCTGGAGAAGAGAAGGCTCCTGGGAATCCTTACTGCGCAGGCTTTCAATACTTAAAGGGCGCCTACAAGAAAGATGGGGACAGACTTGTTAGGATGGCCCGTAGCGATAAGATAGGGGGCAATGGTTTTAAACTCAAAGAGGGTAGATTGACACTAGATACGAGGAAGACGTTTTTTTAGGATGAGGGTGGTGAAACACTGGCACAGGTTGCCCAGAGCAGTGGTAGATGTCCCATTCCTGGAAACATTCACGGTCAGGCTAGAAAGGACTCGGAGAAACCTGGTCTGGTTGAAGATGTCCCTGCTCACTGCAGGAGGGATAGGACTAGGTGACCTCCAAAGGTCCCTTGCAGCCCAAATGATTCTAGGACTGCACAGTTGTTTCCCTCTCGCCTCAGCAGCCCCTGGCTCGTCTGCCTCAGGCTTCAAGTGTCCTGCAGTATACCCAGCATGTCTCAGGCTACACCACCCACATGGAAGAACAGGTATGGGTAGCGGTCAAGGGCCACTGCAGGCTAGGACATTTCTTAGTGATGTCCTGAACCTGGGCCCCAGGGGGGCAGCAGTCTTCCCTAAGAGGAGGGTCTGTCTGGCATATTGGACCCTCTGTTCCCCGCAGAAGGGAGTCACCTACAACTGTACCCTGTCTTTTTCCTCCCTCATGGAGGCAGTCACGATCTGCGGGTAGGCCTTTCTGACCTTGGCAACAGCTCTGGTGTAGATGGACCATCACCCACATCATCCATTGACTGGCCTGCCACAGCCAGAGCCTCACACCTGTTCTACAGAGGCACCTGGGAAGGCAAGAAGGGGGTTCACCTGCCACCCCAAGCACGGACTGGCCTCCACTCGCTCCTTTCCTTTAAAACACTGCCTCCAGCCTGGCAGGGGGAGGGTTCAGGATCCCCTTGATCTGGGTTTTTTTCTGGTGGCTGTCCCTGTTCCTGTCTCAGGGAAGGCAGAGCGTGGCTCCACCAGCCTCTCTCTTTCTCAGGCTCCCTGATGCTCCTTAACCTTTCTGTTTCCTCCCGTGGCTCTGCCACCAGGCTGAGCAGGTTGTCTACCCGGTCACACCTCGCACAGCTGCGCTCACTCCTGCCGTCCCTTACCAGCCTTCGAAGGGCTCTGGCATGCCCTGCGGCCCGAGGCCTGGGTGGCTGCACGCTTTCCTGGGAGCTCTGCCCGGGCTGCCAGAGGACAGGGCTTTCTGCCGGGCGGACCCAGAGCCAAGCTCCTGCCGGGAGGGCGGTGACCAGCAGCGAGACTCACCTCTCGGGCTGGGAGGCTGCCGGCGCCCTCCCGCACCAGCCGCCGCTCCGGCCCCGGCCCCGGCCCCGGCGCCCCCGCTCGCCGGCGCTCCCCAGCCCGCTCTCTGCAGGCGCGGGGACTGCCGCGGCCCGGGACCTGCCGCTCGGCCGCGGACGGGACCGGGACCCGCCCCGGCGCGGCTCCCCTCGGCAACTGACAGCTCGCCGTTGTGACCGCGCCTTTAAACCTCCCGCCGTTGCCGCGGCAACGCCCCCGCCTCGCGGCGTCCCTCGCGACGGCTGCCGTGGCGCGGCGGGTCTCTCACCGCCCCGGCCCGTGCGGCGGCTGCGTCGCGTGCCCCTCGGCCGCCCCTTCCCCAGGCAGGGGCGACCCGGCGCCCTCCTGTGCCCTCCTCGGCCGGGGCCGCACCCGAAGGGCTTCCCGGCCGGCGCGGGGGGCCCGAGACCACGGCCGCGGGGGTCCCTCGCCTCCTACGTTGCCGCATTAGTACCTCTCAAAATATTTTCAGCTGTTATTCAGGGACCTGGCATCCCGGGTAGCAGCCCCAGGCTCCTCCAAAGAATCTACCCAAGCCTATTTCTCCTTTGAAAAATAAGACCATTGCTCTGGGAGCCAAACAAGATTCCTAGCAGGCTGCTCCTAAACTCCTTTCACTTCAGCTTTAGGGACCTGCGATCCTGGGCAGCAGCCCCACACTCCTCCAAGAAAGCTATCCCAGGTGCTTTTTTCATCTTCAAAGGTTGTCTCACCTCTGGGATCCACCCAACCCTCCTCCCAGGAGTCTCCCAGAGTCTCTTCAGCTGCACTTTAGAGACCCGAGTTCCTTGGTAGCAGCCTCAGCCCCCTCTAAGATACCCAGATGCTTTTTCAGCTTTAAAGGATGTCTCTCCCCTGGGATCTGCCTAGGTTTCCTCTATTGCACCTCCCAGAGTCATTTGTTCTGCTAGTTAGGCACCTGACATCCCAGGTAGCAGCCCCAGACTCCTCCAAAGAATCTACCCGAGCTGATTTCCCCTTTGGAAAACAAGGCCACCGCTCTGGGATACAACCAAGATTCCTCCCAGGCATGCCCTAGATACCTTTGCCTTCTGCGTTAGGGACCTGACGACCTGGGTGGTGGCACCTCAGACTCCTCATGAGAAAGTTACCAGAAGTGCTTTTTCTCCTTTAAAGAAGCTGCCTTCAACATGAACCACCTGACACACCTCCCTCACTGCTCCTAGGGTCCTTTCCCTTCTGCTTTGGGGACCTGAGATCCTGGGTAGCAGCCCCACACGCCTCCAAGGAAGCTACCCGAGGTGCTTTTTTTTCTTTAAAGATTCCCTCTCCTCTGGGATCTGCCTATGACTCCCCCCAGGTATTTCCAAGGTTTTTGACCTCTGCTTTACTGACTTGATGTCCCTCATAGGAGCCCCACACTCCTCCAAGAAAGCTACCCAAGGTGGTTTTTTTCCTTTAAAATAACCTCTTTCTCCTCTGGGAAGCCTCACCCCTGTGAGTCCTCCCAGGCATCTGTTGCCGCCTTTTCCTGATTTCTTACTCTTGGGGAGGAAGAGCATGGCCAGCAGGTCAAGGGAGGTGATTCTGGCCCTCTACTCTGATCTGCCAAAACCTTACCTGGAATACTGTGTCCAGCTCTGGCGTCCTCAGCAAAGGACTGACATGGACTGAGCTGGTCCAGAGGAGGGCCACGAAGACGATCAGTGGGGTGGAACGCCTCTTCCTGTGCTGACAGGCTGAGAGAGCTGGGGTTGTTCAGCCTGGAGAAGAGAAGGCTCCTGGGAATCCTTACTGCGCAGGCTTTCAATACTTAAAGGGCGCCTACAAGAAAGATGGGGACAGACTTGTTAGGATGGCCCGTAGCGATAAGATAGGGGGCAATGGTTTTAAACTCAAAGAGGGTAGATTGACACTAGATACGAGGAAGACGTTTTTTTAGGATGAGGGTGGTGAAACACTGGCACAGGTTGCCCAGAGCAGTGGTAGATGTCCCATTCCTGGAAACATTCACGGTCAGGCTAGAAAGGACTCGGAGAAACCTGGTCTGGTTGAAGATGTCCCTGCTCACTGCAGGAGGGATAGGACTAGGTGACCTCCAAAGGTCCCTTGCAGCCCAAATGATTCTAGGACTGCACAGTTGTTTCCCTCTCGCCTCAGCAGCCCCTGGCTCGTCTGCCTCAGGCTTCAAGTGTCCTGCAGTATACCCAGCATGTCTCAGGCTACACCACCCACATGGAAGAACAGGTATGGGTAGCGGTCAAGGGCCACTGCAGGCTAGGACATTTCTTAGTGATGTCCTGAACCTGGGCCCCAGGGGGGCAGCAGTCTTCCCTAAGAGGAGGGTCTGTCTGGCATATTGGACCCTCTGTTCCCCGCAGAAGGGAGTCACCTACAACTGTACCCTGTCTTTTTCCTCCCTCATGGAGGCAGTCACGATCTGCGGGTAGGCCTTTCTGACCTTGGCAACAGCTCTGGTGTAGATGGACCATCACCCACATCATCCATTGACTGGCCTGCCACAGCCAGAGCCTCACACCTGTTCTACAGAGGCACCTGGGAAGGCAAGAAGGGGGTTCACCTGCCACCCCAAGCACGGACTGGCCTCCACTCGCTCCTTTCCTTTAAAACACTGCCTCCAGCCTGGCAGGGGGAGGGTTCAGGATCCCCTTGATCTGGGTTTTTTTCTGGTGGCTGTCCCTGTTCCTGTCTCAGGGAAGGCAGAGCGTGGCTCCACCAGCCTCTCTCTTTCTCAGGCTCCCTGATGCTCCTTAACCTTTCTGTTTCCTCCCGTGGCTCTGCCACCAGGCTGAGCAGGTTGTCTACCCGGTCACACCTCGCACAGCTGCGCTCACTCCTGCCGTCCCTTACCAGCCTTCGAAGGGCTCTGGCATGCCCTGCGGCCCGAGGCCTGGGTGGCTGCACGCTTTCCTGGGAGCTCTGCCCGGGCTGCCAGAGGACAGGGCTTTCTGCCGGGCGGACCCAGAGCCAAGCTCCTGCCGGGAGGGCGGTGACCAGCAGCGAGACTCACCTCTCGGGCTGGGAGGCTGCCGGCGCCCTCCCGCACCAGCCGCCGCTCCGGCCCCGGCCCCGGCCCCGGCGCCCCCGCTCGCCGGCGCTCCCCAGCCCGCTCTCTGCAGGCGCGGGGACTGCCGCGGCCCGGGACCTGCCGCTCGGCCGCGGACGGGACCGGGACCCGCCCCGGCGCGGCTCCCCTCGGCAACTGACAGCTCGCCGTTGTGACCGCGCCTTTAAACCTCCCGCCGTTGCCGCGGCAACGCCCCCGCCTCGCGGCGTCCCTCGCGACGGCTGCCGTGGCGCGGCGGGTCTCTCACCGCCCCGGCCCGTGCGGCGGCTGCGTCGCGTGCCCCTCGGCCGCCCCTTCCCCAGGCAGGGGCGACCCGGCGCCCTCCTGTGCCCTCCTCGGCCGGGGCCGCACCCGAAGGGCTTCCCGGCCGGCGCGGGGGGCCCGAGACCACGGCCGCGGGGGTCCCTCGCCTCCTACGTTGCCGCATTAGTACCTCTCAAAATATTTTCAGCTGTTATTCAGGGACCTGGCATCCCGGGTAGCAGCCCCAGGCTCCTCCAAAGAATCTACCCAAGCCTATTTCTCCTTTGAAAAATAAGACCATTGCTCTGGGAGCCAAACAAGATTCCTAGCAGGCTGCTCCTAAACTCCTTTCACTTCAGCTTTAGGGACCTGCGATCCTGGGCAGCAGCCCCACACTCCTCCAAGAAAGCTATCCCAGGTGCTTTTTTCATCTTCAAAGGTTGTCTCACCTCTGGGATCCACCCAACCCTCCTCCCAGGAGTCTCCCAGAGTCTCTTCAGCTGCACTTTAGAGACCCGAGTTCCTTGGTAGCAGCCTCAGCCCCCTCTAAGATACCCAGATGCTTTTTCAGCTTTAAAGGATGTCTCTCCCCTGGGATCTGCCTAGGTTTCCTCTATTGCACCTCCCAGAGTCATTTGTTCTGCTAGTTAGGCACCTGACATCCCAGGTAGCAGCCCCAGACTCCTCCAAAGAATCTACCCGAGCTGATTTCCCCTTTGGAAAACAAGGCCACCGCTCTGGGATACAACCAAGATTCCTCCCAGGCATGCCCTAGATACCTTTGCCTTCTGCGTTAGGGACCTGACGACCTGGGTGGTGGCACCTCAGACTCCTCATGAGAAAGTTACCAGAAGTGCTTTTTCTCCTTTAAAGAAGCTGCCTTCAACATGAACCACCTGACACACCTCCCTCACTGCTCCTAGGGTCCTTTCCCTTCTGCTTTGGGGACCTGAGATCCTGGGTAGCAGCCCCACACGCCTCCAAGGAAGCTACCCGAGGTGCTTTTTTTTCTTTAAAGATTCCCTCTCCTCTGGGATCTGCCTATGACTCCCCCCAGGTATTTCCAAGGTTTTTGACCTCTGCTTTACTGACTTGATGTCCCTCATAGGAGCCCCACACTCCTCCAAGAAAGCTACCCAAGGTGGTTTTCTTCCTTTAAAATAACCTCTTTCTCCTCTGGGAAGCCTCACCCCTGTGAGTCCTCCCAGGCATCTGTTGCCGCCTTTTCCTGATTTCTTACTCTTGGGGAGGAAGAGCATGGCCAGCAGGTCAAGGGAGGTGATTCTGGCCCTCTACTCTGATCTGCCAAAACCTTACCTGGAATACTGTGTCCAGCTCTGGCGTCCTCAGCAAAGGACTGACATGGACTGAGCTGGTCCAGAGGAGGGCCACGAAGACGATCAGTGGGGTGGAACGCCTCTTCCTGTGCTGACAGGCTGAGAGAGCTGGGGTTGTTCAGCCTGGAGAAGAGAAGGCTCCTGGGAATCCTTACTGCGCAGGCTTTCAATACTTAAAGGGCGCCTACAAGAAAGATGGGGACAGACTTGTTAGGATGGCCCGTAGCGATAAGATAGGGGGCAATGGTTTTAAACTCAAAGAGGGTAGATTGACACTAGATACGAGGAAGACGTTTTTTTAGGATGAGGGTGGTGAAACACTGGCACAGGTTGCCCAGAGCAGTGGTAGATGTCCCATTCCTGGAAACATTCACGGTCAGGCTAGAAAGGACTCGGAGAAACCTGGTCTGGTTGAAGATGTCCCTGCTCACTGCAGGAGGGATAGGACTAGGTGACCTCCAAAGGTCCCTTGCAGCCCAAATGATTCTAGGACTGCACAGTTGTTTCCCTCTCGCCTCAGCAGCCCCTGGCTCGTCTGCCTCAGGCTTCAAGTGTCCTGCAGTATACCCAGCATGTCTCAGGCTACACCACCCACATGGAAGAACAGGTATGGGTAGCGGTCAAGGGCCACTGCAGGCTAGGACATTTCTTAGTGATGTCCTGAACCTGGGCCCCAGGGGGGCAGCAGTCTTCCCTAAGAGGAGGGTCTGTCTGGCATATTGGACCCTCTGTTCCCCGCAGAAGGGAGTCACCTACAACTGTACCCTGTCTTTTTCCTCCCTCATGGAGGCAGTCACGATCTGCGGGTAGGCCTTTCTGACCTTGGCAACAGCTCTGGTGTAGATGGACCATCACCCACATCATCCATTGACTGGCCTGCCACAGCCAGAGCCTCACACCTGTTCTACAGAGGCACCTGGGAAGGCAAGAAGGGGGTTCACCTGCCACCCCAAGCACGGACTGGCCTCCACTCGCTCCTTTCCTTTAAAACACTGCCTCCAGCCTGGCAGGGGGAGGGTTCAGGATCCCCTTGATCTGGGTTTTTTTCTGGTGGCTGTCCCTGTTCCTGTCTCAGGGAAGGCAGAGCGTGGCTCCACCAGCCTCTCTCTTTCTCAGGCTCCCTGATGCTCCTTAACCTTTCTGTTTCCTCCCGTGGCTCTGCCACCAGGCTGAGCAGGTTGTCTACCCGGTCACACCTCGCACAGCTGCGCTCACTCCTGCCGTCCCTTACCAGCCTTCGAAGGGCTCTGGCATGCCCTGCGGCCCGAGGCCTGGGTGGCTGCACGCTTTCCTGGGAGCTCTGCCCGGGCTGCCAGAGGACAGGGCTTTCTGCCGGGCGGACCCAGAGCCAAGCTCCTGCCGGGAGGGCGGTGACCAGCAGCGAGACTCACCTCTCGGGCTGGGAGGCTGCCGGCGCCCTCCCGCACCAGCCGCCGCTCCGGCCCCGGCCCCGGCCCCGGCGCCCCCGCTCGCCGGCGCTCCCCAGCCCGCTCTCTGCAGGCGCGGGGACTGCCGCGGCCCGGGACCTGCCGCTCGGCCGCGGACGGGACCGGGACCCGCCCCGGCGCGGCTCCCCTCGGCAACTGACAGCTCGCCGTTGTGACCGCGCCTTTAAACCTCCCGCCGTTGCCGCGGCAACGCCCCCGCCTCGCGGCGTCCCTCGCGACGGCTGCCGTGGCGCGGCGGGTCTCTCACCGCCCCGGCCCGTGCGGCGGCTGCGTCGCGTGCCCCTCGGCCGCCCCTTCCCCAGGCAGGGGCGACCCGGCGCCCTCCTGTGCCCTCCTCGGCCGGGGCCGCACCCGAAGGGCTTCCCGGCCGGCGCGGGGGGCCCGAGACCACGGCCGCGGGGGTCCCTCGCCTCCTACGTTGCCGCATTAGTACCTCTCAAAATATTTTCAGCTGTTATTCAGGGACCTGGCATCCCGGGTAGCAGCCCCAGGCTCCTCCAAAGAATCTACCCAAGCCTATTTCTCCTTTGAAAAATAAGACCATTGCTCTGGGAGCCAAACAAGATTCCTAGCAGGCTGCTCCTAAACTCCTTTCACTTCAGCTTTAGGGACCTGCGATCCTGGGCAGCAGCCCCACACTCCTCCAAGAAAGCTATCCCAGGTGCTTTTTTCATCTTCAAAGGTTGTCTCACCTCTGGGATCCACCCAACCCTCCTCCCAGGAGTCTCCCAGAGTCTCTTCAGCTGCACTTTAGAGACCCGAGTTCCTTGGTAGCAGCCTCAGCCCCCTCTAAGATACCCAGATGCTTTTTCAGCTTTAAAGGATGTCTCTCCCCTGGGATCTGCCTAGGTTTCCTCTATTGCACCTCCCAGAGTCATTTGTTCTGCTAGTTAGGCACCTGACATCCCAGGTAGCAGCCCCAGACTCCTCCAAAGAATCTACCCGAGCTGATTTCCCCTTTGGAAAACAAGGCCACCGCTCTGGGATACAACCAAGATTCCTCCCAGGCATGCCCTAGATACCTTTGCCTTCTGCGTTAGGGACCTGACGACCTGGGTGGTGGCACCTCAGACTCCTCATGAGAAAGTTACCAGAAGTGCTTTTTCTCCTTTAAAGAAGCTGCCTTCAACATGAACCACCTGACACACCTCCCTCACTGCTCCTAGGGTCCTTTCCCTTCTGCTTTGGGGACCTGAGATCCTGGGTAGCAGCCCCACACGCCTCCAAGGAAGCTACCCGAGGTGCTTTTTTTTCTTTAAAGATTCCCTCTCCTCTGGGATCTGCCTATGACTCCCCCCAGGTATTTCCAAGGTTTTTGACCTCTGCTTTACTGACTTGATGTCCCTCATAGGAGCCCCACACTCCTCCAAGAAAGCTACCCAAGGTGGTTTTTTTCCTTTAAAATAACCTCTTTCTCCTCTGGGAAGCCTCACCCCTGTGAGTCCTCCCAGGCATCTGTTGCCGCCTTTTCCTGATTTCTTACTCTTGGGGAGGAAGAGCATGGCCAGCAGGTCAAGGGAGGTGATTCTGGCCCTCTACTCTGATCTGCCAAAACCTTACCTGGAATACTGTGTCCAGCTCTGGCGTCCTCAGCAAAGGACTGACATGGACTGAGCTGGTCCAGAGGAGGGCCACGAAGACGATCAGTGGGGTGGAACGCCTCTTCCTGTGCTGACAGGCTGAGAGAGCTGGGGTTGTTCAGCCTGGAGAAGAGAAGGCTCCTGGGAATCCTTACTGCGCAGGCTTTCAATACTTAAAGGGCGCCTACAAGAAAGATGGGGACAGACTTGTTAGGATGGCCCGTAGCGATAAGATAGGGGGCAATGGTTTTAAACTCAAAGAGGGTAGATTGACACTAGATACGAGGAAGACGTTTTTTTAGGATGAGGGTGGTGAAACACTGGCACAGGTTGCCCAGAGCAGTGGTAGATGTCCCATTCCTGGAAACATTCACGGTCAGGCTAGAAAGGACTCGGAGAAACCTGGTCTGGTTGAAGATGTCCCTGCTCACTGCAGGAGGGATAGGACTAGGTGACCTCCAAAGGTCCCTTGCAGCCCAAATGATTCTAGGACTGCACAGTTGTTTCCCTCTCGCCTCAGCAGCCCCTGGCTCGTCTGCCTCAGGCTTCAAGTGTCCTGCAGTATACCCAGCATGTCTCAGGCTACACCACCCACATGGAAGAACAGGTATGGGTAGCGGTCAAGGGCCACTGCAGGCTAGGACATTTCTTAGTGATGTCCTGAACCTGGGCCCCAGGGGGGCAGCAGTCTTCCCTAAGAGGAGGGTCTGTCTGGCATATTGGACCCTCTGTTCCCCGCAGAAGGGAGTCACCTACAACTGTACCCTGTCTTTTTCCTCCCTCATGGAGGCAGTCACGATCTGCGGGTAGGCCTTTCTGACCTTGGCAACAGCTCTGGTGTAGATGGACCATCACCCACATCATCCATTGACTGGCCTGCCACAGCCAGAGCCTCACACCTGTTCTACAGAGGCACCTGGGAAGGCAAGAAGGGGGTTCACCTGCCACCCCAAGCACGGACTGGCCTCCACTCGCTCCTTTCCTTTAAAACACTGCCTCCAGCCTGGCAGGGGGAGGGTTCAGGATCCCCTTGATCTGGGTTTTTTTCTGGTGGCTGTCCCTGTTCCTGTCTCAGGGAAGGCAGAGCGTGGCTCCACCAGCCTCTCTCTTTCTCAGGCTCCCTGATGCTCCTTAACCTTTCTGTTTCCTCCCGTGGCTCTGCCACCAGGCTGAGCAGGTTGTCTACCCGGTCACACCTCGCACAGCTGCGCTCACTCCTGCCGTCCCTTACCAGCCTTCGAAGGGCTCTGGCATGCCCTGCGGCCCGAGGCCTGGGTGGCTGCACGCTTTCCTGGGAGCTCTGCCCGGGCTGCCAGAGGACAGGGCTTTCTGCCGGGCGGACCCAGAGCCAAGCTCCTGCCGGGAGGGCGGTGACCAGCAGCGAGACTCACCTCTCGGGCTGGGAGGCTGCCGGCGCCCTCCCGCACCAGCCGCCGCTCCGGCCCCGGCCCCGGCCCCGGCGCCCCCGCTCGCCGGCGCTCCCCAGCCCGCTCTCTGCAGGCGCGGGGACTGCCGCGGCCCGGGACCTGCCGCTCGGCCGCGGACGGGACCGGGACCCGCCCCGGCGCGGCTCCCCTCGGCAACTGACAGCTCGCCGTTGTGACCGCGCCTTTAAACCTCCCGCCGTTGCCGCGGCAACGCCCCCGCCTCGCGGCGTCCCTCGCGACGGCTGCCGTGGCGCGGCGGGTCTCTCACCGCCCCGGCCCGTGCGGCGGCTGCGTCGCGTGCCCCTCGGCCGCCCCTTCCCCAGGCAGGGGCGACCCGGCGCCCTCCTGTGCCCTCCTCGGCCGGGGCCGCACCCGAAGGGCTTCCCGGCCGGCGCGGGGGGCCCGAGACCACGGCCGCGGGGGTCCCTCGCCTCCTACGTTGCCGCATTAGTACCTCTCAAAATATTTTCAGCTGTTATTCAGGGACCTGGCATCCCGGGTAGCAGCCCCAGGCTCCTCCAAAGAATCTACCCAAGCCTATTTCTCCTTTGAAAAATAAGACCATTGCTCTGGGAGCCAAACAAGATTCCTAGCAGGCTGCTCCTAAACTCCTTTCACTTCAGCTTTAGGGACCTGCGATCCTGGGCAGCAGCCCCACACTCCTCCAAGAAAGCTATCCCAGGTGCTTTTTTCATCTTCAAAGGTTGTCTCACCTCTGGGATCCACCCAACCCTCCTCCCAGGAGTCTCCCAGAGTCTCTTCAGCTGCACTTTAGAGACCCGAGTTCCTTGGTAGCAGCCTCAGCCCCCTCTAAGATACCCAGATGCTTTTTCAGCTTTAAAGGATGTCTCTCCCCTGGGATCTGCCTAGGTTTCCTCTATTGCACCTCCCAGAGTCATTTGTTCTGCTAGTTAGGCACCTGACATCCCAGGTAGCAGCCCCAGACTCCTCCAAAGAATCTACCCGAGCTGATTTCCCCTTTGGAAAACAAGGCCACCGCTCTGGGATACAACCAAGATTCCTCCCAGGCATGCCCTAGATACCTTTGCCTTCTGCGTTAGGGACCTGACGACCTGGGTGGTGGCACCTCAGACTCCTCATGAGAAAGTTACCAGAAGTGCTTTTTCTCCTTTAAAGAAGCTGCCTTCAACATGAACCACCTGACACACCTCCCTCACTGCTCCTAGGGTCCTTTCCCTTCTGCTTTGGGGACCTGAGATCCTGGGTAGCAGCCCCACACGCCTCCAAGGAAGCTACCCGAGGTGCTTTTTTTTCTTTAAAGATTCCCTCTCCTCTGGGATCTGCCTATGACTCCCCCCAGGTATTTCCAAGGTTTTTGACCTCTGCTTTACTGACTTGATGTCCCTCATAGGAGCCCCACACTCCTCCAAGAAAGCTACCCAAGGTGGTTTTTTTCCTTTAAAATAACCTCTTTCTCCTCTGGGAAGCCTCACCCCTGTGAGTCCTCCCAGGCATCTGTTGCCGCCTTTTCCTGATTTCTTACTCTTGGGGAGGAAGAGCATGGCCAGCAGGTCAAGGGAGGTGATTCTGGCCCTCTACTCTGATCTGCCAAAACCTTACCTGGAATACTGTGTCCAGCTCTGGCGTCCTCAGCAAAGGACTGACATGGACTGAGCTGGTCCAGAGGAGGGCCACGAAGACGATCAGTGGGGTGGAACGCCTCTTCCTGTGCTGACAGGCTGAGAGAGTTGGGGTTGTTCAGCCTGGAGAAGAGAAGGCTCCTGGGAATCCTTACTGCGCAGGCTTTCAATACTTAAAGGGCGCCTACAAGAAAGATGGGGACAGACTTGTTAGGATGGCCCGTAGCGATAAGATAGGGGGCAATGGTTTTAAACTCAAGGAGGGTAGATTGACACTAGATACGAGGAAGACGTTTTTTTAGGATGAGGGTGGTGAAACACTGGCACAGGTTGCCCAGAGCAGTGGTAGATGTCCCATTCCTGGAAACATTCACGGTCAGGCTAGAAAGGACTCGGAGAAACCTGGTCTGGTTGAAGATGTCCCTGCTCACTGCAGGAGGGATAGGACTAGGTGACCTCCAAAGGTCCCTTGCAGCCCAAATGATTCTAGGACTGCACAGTTGTTTCCCTCTCGCCTCAGCAGCCCCTGGCTCGTCTGCCTCAGGCTTCAAGTGTCCTGCAGTATACCCAGCATGTCTCAGGCTACACCACCCACATGGAAGAACAGGTATGGGTAGCGGTCAAGGGCCACTGCAGGCTAGGACATTTCTTAGTGATGTCCTGAACCTGGGCCCCAGGGGGGCAGCAGTCTTCCCTAAGAGGAGGGTCTGTCTGGCATATTGGACCCTCTGTTCCCCGCAGAAGGGAGTCACCTACAACTGTACCCTGTCTTTTTCCTCCCTCATGGAGGCAGTCACGATCTGCGGGTAGGCCTTTCTGACCTTGGCAACAGCTCTGGTGTAGATGGACCATCACCCACATCATCCATTGACTGGCCTGCCACAGCCAGAGCCTCACACCTGTTCTACAGAGGCACCTGGGAAGGCAAGAAGGGGGTTCACCTGCCACCCCAAGCACGGACTGGCCTCCACTCGCTCCTTTCCTTTAAAACACTGCCTCCAGCCTGGCAGGGGGAGGGTTCAGGATCCCCTTGATCTGGGTTTTTTTCTGGTGGCTGTCCCTGTTCCTGTCTCAGGGAAGGCGGAGCGTGGCTCCACCAGCCTCTTTCTCAGGCTCCCTGATGCTCCTTTTTTTCTGTTTCCTCCCGTGGCTCTGCCACCAGGCTGAGCAGGTTGTCTACCCGGTCACACCTCGCACAGCTGCGCTCACTCCTGCCGTCCCTTACCAGCCTGCGAAGGGCTCTGGCATGCCCTGCGGCCCGAGGCCTGGGTGGCTGCACGCTTTCCTGGGAGCTCTGCCCGGGCTGCCAGAGGACAGGGCTTTCTGCCGGGCGGACCCAGAGCCAAGCTCCTGCCGGGAGGGCGGTGACCAGCAGCGAGACTCACCTCTCGGGCTGGGAGGCTGCCGGCGCCCTCCCGCACCAGCCGCCGCTCCGGCCCCGGCCCCGGCGCCCCCGCTCGCCGGCGCTCCCCAGCCCGCTCTCTGCAGGCGCGGGGACTGCCGCGGCCCGGGACCTGCCGCTCGGCCGCGGACGGGACCGGGACCCGCCCCGGCGCGGCTCCCCTCGGCAACTGACAGCTCGCCGTTGTGACCGCGCCTTTAAACCTCCCGCCGTTGCCGCGGCAACGCCCCCGCCTCGCGGCGTCCCTCGCGACGGCTGCCGTGGCGCGGCGGGTCTCTCACCGCCCCGGCCCGTGCGGCGGCTGCGTCGCGTGCCCCTCGGCCGCCCCTTCCCCAGGCAGGGGCGACCCGGCGCCCTCCTGTGCCCTCCTCGGCCGGGGCCGCACCCGAAGGGCTTCCCGGCCGGCGCGGGGGGCCCGAGACCACGGCCGCGGGGGTCCCTCGCCTCCTACGTTGCCGCATTAGTACCTCTCAAAATATTTTCAGCTGTTATTCAGGGACCTGGCATCCCGGGTAGCAGCCCCAGGCTCCTCCAAAGAATCTACCCAAGCCTATTTCTCCTTTGAAAAATAAGACCATTGCTCTGGGAGCCAAACAAGATTCCTAGCAGGCTGCTCCTAAACTCCTTTCACTTCAGCTTTAGGGACCTGCGATCCTGGGCAGCAGCCCCACACTCCTCCAAGAAAGCTATCCCAGGTGCTTTTTTCATCTTCAAAGGTTGTCTCACCTCTGGGATCCACCCAACCCTCCTCCCAGGAGTCTCCCAGAGTCTCTTCAGCTGCACTTTAGAGACCCGAGTTCCTTGGTAGCAGCCTCAGCCCCCTCTAAGATACCCAGATGCTTTTTCAGCTTTAAAGGATGTCTCTCCCCTGGGATCTGCCTAGGTTTCCTCTATTGCACCTCCCAGAGTCATTTGTTCTGCTAGTTAGGCACCTGACATCCCAGGTAGCAGCCCCAGACTCCTCCAAAGAATCTACCCGAGCTGATTTCCCCTTTGGAAAACAAGGCCACCGCTCTGGGATACAACCAAGATTCCTCCCAGGCATGCCCTAGATACCTTTGCCTTCTGCGTTAGGGACCTGACGACCTGGGTGGTGGCACCTCAGACTCCTCATGAGAAAGTTACCAGAAGTGCTTTTTCTCCTTTAAAGAAGCTGCCTTCAACATGAACCACCTGACACACCTCCCTCACTGCTCCTAGGGTCCTTTCCCTTCTGCTTTGGGGACCTGAGATCCTGGGTAGCAGCCCCACACGCCTCCAAGGAAGCTACCCGAGGTGCTTTTTTTTCTTTAAAGATTCCCTCTCCTCTGGGATCTGCCTATGACTCCCCCCAGGTATTTCCAAGGTTTTTGACCTCTGCTTTACTGACTTGATGTCCCTCATAGGAGCCCCACACTCCTCCAAGAAAGCTACCCAAGGTGGTTTTTTTCCTTTAAAATAACCTCTTTCTCCTCTGGGAAGCCTCACCCCTGTGAGTCCTCCCAGGCATCTGTTGCCGCCTTTTCCTGATTTCTTACTCTTGGGGAGGAAGAGCATGGCCAGCAGGTCAAGGGAGGTGATTCTGGCCCTCTACTCTGATCTGCCAAAACCTTACCTGGAATACTGTGTCCAGCTCTGGCGTCCTCAGCAAAGGACTGACATGGACTGAGCTGGTCCAGAGGAGGGCCACGAAGACGATCAGTGGGGTGGAACGCCTCTTCCTGTGCTGACAGGCTGAGAGAGCTGGGGTTGTTCAGCCTGGAGAAGAGAAGGCTCCTGGGAATCCTTACTGCGCAGGCTTTCAATACTTAAAGGGCGCCTACAAGAAAGATGGGGACAGACTTGTTAGGATGGCCCGTAGCGATAAGATAGGGGGCAATGGTTTTAAACTCAAAGAGGGTAGATTGACACTAGATACGAGGAAGACGTTTTTTTAGGATGAGGGTGGTGAAACACTGGCACAGGTTGCCCAGAGCAGTGGTAGATGTCCCATTCCTGGAAACATTCACGGTCAGGCTAGAAAGGACTCGGAGAAACCTGGTCTGGTTGAAGATGTCCCTGCTCACTGCAGGAGGGATAGGACTAGGTGACCTCCAAAGGTCCCTTGCAGCCCAAATGATTCTAGGACTGCACAGTTGTTTCCCTCTCGCCTCAGCAGCCCCTGGCTCGTCTGCCTCAGGCTTCAAGTGTCCTGCAGTATACCCAGCATGTCTCAGGCTACACCACCCACATGGAAGAACAGGTATGGGTAGCGGTCAAGGGCCACTGCAGGCTAGGACATTTCTTAGTGATGTCCTGAACCTGGGCCCCAGGGGGGCAGCAGTCTTCCCTAAGAGGAGGGTCTGTCTGGCATATTGGACCCTCTGTTCCCCGCAGAAGGGAGTCACCTACAACTGTACCCTGTCTTTTTCCTCCCTCATGGAGGCAGTCACGATCTGCGGGTAGGCCTTTCTGACCTTGGCAACAGCTCTGGTGTAGATGGACCATCACCCACATCATCCATTGACTGGCCTGCCACAGCCAGAGCCTCACACCTGTTCTACAGAGGCACCTGGGAAGGCAAGAAGGGGGTTCACCTGCCACCCCAAGCACGGACTGGCCTCCACTCGCTCCTTTCCTTTAAAACACTGCCTCCAGCCTGGCAGGGGGAGGGTTCAGGATCCCCTTGATCTGGGTTTTTTTCTGGTGGCTGTCCCTGTTCCTGTCTCAGGGAAGGCAGAGCGTGGCTCCACCAGCCTCTCTCTTTCTCAGGCTCCCTGATGCTCCTTAACCTTTCTGTTTCCTCCCGTGGCTCTGCCACCAGGCTGAGCAGGTTGTCTACCTGGTCACACCTCGCACAGCTGCGCTCACTCCTGCCGTCCCTTACCAGCCTGCGAAGGGCTCTGGCATGCCCTGCGGCCCGAGGCCTGGGTGGCTGCACGCTTTCCTGGGAGCTCTGCCCGGGCTGCCAGAGGACAGGGCTTTCTGCCGGGCGGACCCAGAGCCAAGCTCCTGCCGGGAGGGCGGTGACCAGCAGCGAGACTCACCTCTCGGGCTGGGAGGCTGCCGACGCCCTCCCGCACCAGCCGCCGCTCCGGCCCCGGCCCCGGCCCCGGCGCCCCCGCTCGCCGGCGCTCCCCGGCCCGCTCTCTGCAGGCGCGGGGACTGCCGCGGCCCGGGACCTGCCGCTCGGCCGCGGACGGGACCGGGACCCGCCCCGGCGCGGCTCCCCTCGGCAACTGACAGCTCGCCGTTGTGACCGCGCCTTTAAACCTCCCGCCGTTGCCGCGGCAACGCCCCCGCCTCGCGGCGTCCCTCGCGACGGCTGCCGTGGCGCGGCGGGTCTCTCACCGCCCCGGCCCGTGCGGCGGCTGCGTCGCGTGCCCCTCGGCCGCCCCTTCCCCAGGCAGGGGCGACCCGGCGCCCTCCTGTGCCCTCCTCGGCCGGGGCCGCACCCGAAGGGCTTCCCGGCCGGCGCGGGGGGCCCGAGACCACGGCCGCGGGGGTCCCTCGCCTCCTACGTTGCCGCATTAGTACCTCTCAAAATATTTTCAGCTGTTATTCAGGGACCTGGCATCCCGGGTAGCAGCCCCAGGCTCCTCCAAAGAATCTACCCAAGCCTATTTCTCCTTTGAAAAATAAGACCATTGCTCTGGGAGCCAAACAAGATTCCTAGCAGGCTGCTCCTAAACTCCTTTCACTTCAGCTTTAGGGACCTGCGATCCTGGGCAGCAGCCCCACACTCCTCCAAGAAAGCTATCCCAGGTGCTTTTTTCATCTTCAAAGGTTGTCTCACCTCTGGGATCCACCCAACCCTCCTCCCAGGAGTCTCCCAGAGTCTCTTCAGCTGCACTTTAGAGACCCGAGTTCCTTGGTAGCAGCCTCAGCCCCCTCTAAGATACCCAGATGCTTTTTCAGCTTTAAAGGATGTCTCTCCCCTGGGATCTGCCTAGGTTTCCTCTATTGCACCTCCCAGAGTCATTTGTTCTGCTAGTTAGGCACCTGACATCCCAGGTAGCAGCCCCAGACTCCTCCAAAGAATCTACCCGAGCTGATTTCCCCTTTGGAAAACAAGGCCACCGCTCTGGGATACAACCAAGATTCCTCCCAGGCATGCCCTAGATACCTTTGCCTTCTGCGTTAGGGACCTGACGACCTGGGTGGTGGCACCTCAGACTCCTCATGAGAAAGTTACCAGAAGTGCTTTTTCTCCTTTAAAGAAGCTGCCTTCAACATGAACCACCTGACACACCTCCCTCACTGCTCCTAGGGTCCTTTCCCTTCTGCTTTGGGGACCTGAGATCCTGGGTAGCAGCCCCACACGCCTCCAAGGAAGCTACCCGAGGTGCTTTTTTTTCTTTAAAGATTCCCTCTCCTCTGGGATCTGCCTATGACTCCCCCCAGGTATTTCCAAGGTTTTTGACCTCTGCTTTACTGACTTGATGTCCCTCATAGGAGCCCCACACTCCTCCAAGAAAGCTACCCAAGGTGGTTTTTTTCCTTTAAAATAACCTCTTTCTCCTCTGGGAAGCCTCACCCCTGTGAGTCCTCCCAGGCATCTGTTGCCGCCTTTTCCTGATTTCTTACTCTTGGGGAGGAAGAGCATGGCCAGCAGGTCAAGGGAGGTGATTCTGGCCCTCTACTCTGATCTGCCAAAACCTTACCTGGAATACTGTGTCCAGCTCTGGCGTCCTCAGCAAAGGACTGACATGGACTGAGCTGGTCCAGAGGAGGGCCACGAAGACGATCAGTGGGGTGGAACGCCTCTTCCTGTGCTGACAGGCTGAGAGAGCTGGGGTTGTTCAGCCTGGAGAAGAGAAGGCTCCTGGGAATCCTTACTGCGCAGGCTTTCAATACTTAAAGGGCGCCTACAAGAAAGATGGGGACAGACTTGTTAGGATGGCCCGTAGCGATAAGATAGGGGGCAATGGTTTTAAACTCAAAGAGGGTAGATTGACACTAGATACGAGGAAGACGTTTTTTTAGGATGAGGGTGGTGAAACACTGGCACAGGTTGCCCAGAGCAGTGGTAGATGTCCCATTCCTGGAAACATTCACGGTCAGGCTAGAAAGGACTCGGAGAAACCTGGTCTGGTTGAAGATGTCCCTGCTCACTGCAGGAGGGATAGGACTAGGTGACCTCCAAAGGTCCCTTGCAGCCCAAATGATTCTAGGACTGCACAGTTGTTTCCCTCTCGCCTCAGCAGCCCCTGGCTCGTCTGCCTCAGGCTTCAAGTGTCCTGCAGTATACCCAGCATGTCTCAGGCTACACCACCCACATGGAAGAACAGGTATGGGTAGCGGTCAAGGGCCACTGCAGGCTAGGACATTTCTTAGTGATGTCCTGAACCTGGGCCCCAGGGGGGCAGCAGTCTTCCCTAAGAGGAGGGTCTGTGGCATATTGGACCCTCTGTTCCCCGCAGAAGGGAGTCACCTACAACTGTACCCTGTCTTTTTCCTCCCTCATGGAGGCAGTCACGATCTGCGGGTAGGCCTTTCTGACCTTGGCAACAGCTCTGGTGTAGATGGACCATCACCCACATCATCCACTGACTGGCCTTCCACAGCCAGAGCCTCACACCTGTTCTACAGAGGCACCTGGGAAGGCAAGAAGGGGGTTCACCTGCCACCCCAAGCACGGACTGGCCTCCACTCGCTCCTTTCCTTTAAAACACTGCCTCCAGCCTGGCAGGGGGAGGGTTCAGGATCCCCTTGATCTGGGTTTTTTTCTGGTGGCTGTCCCTGTTCCTGTCTCAGGGAAGGCGGAGCGTGGCTCCACCAGCCTCTCTCTTTCTCAGGCTCCCTGATGCTCCTTAACCTTTCTGTTTCCTCCCGTGGCTCTGCCACCAGGCTGAGCAGGTTGTCTACCCGGTCACACCTCGCACAGCTGCGCTCACTCCTGCCGTCCCTTACCAGCCTTCGAAGGGCTCTGGCATGCCCTGCGGCCCGAGGCCTGGGTGGCTGCACGCTTTCCTGGGAGCTCTGCCCGGGCTGCCAGAGGACAGGGCTTTCTGCCGGGCGGACCCAGAGCCAAGCTCCTGCCGGGAGGGCGGTGACCAGCAGCGAGACTCACCTCTCGGGCTGGGAGGCTGCCGACGCCCTCCCGCACCAGCCGCCGCTCCGGCCCCGGCGCCCCCGCTCGCCGGCGCTCCCCAGCCCGCTCTCTGCAGGCGCGGGGACTGCCGCGGCCCGGGACCTGCCGCTCGGCCGCGGACGGGACCGGGACCCGCCCCGGCGCGGCTCCCCTCGGCAACTGACAGCTCGCCGTTGTGACCGCGCCTTTAAACCTCCCGCCGTTGCCGCGGCAACGCCCCCGCCTCGCGGCGTCCCTCGCGACGGCTGCCGTGGCGCGGCGGGTCTCTCACCGCCCCGGCCCGTGCGGCGGCTGCGTCGCGTGCCCCTCGGCCGCCCCTTCCCCAGGCAGGGGCGACCCGGCGCCCTCCTGTGCCCTCCTCGGCCGGGGCCGCACCCGAAGGGCTTCCCGGCCGGCGCGGGGGGCCCGAGACCACGGCCGCGGGGGTCCCTCGCCTCCTACGTTGCCGCATTAGTACCTCTCAAAATATTTTCAGCTGTTATTCAGGGACCTGGCATCCCGGGTAGCAGCCCCAGGCTCCTCCAAAGAATCTACCCAAGCCTATTTCTCCTTTGAAAAATAAGACCATTGCTCTGGGAGCCAAACAAGATTCCTAGCAGGCTGCTCCTAAACTCCTTTCACTTCAGCTTTAGGGACCTGCGATCCTGGGCAGCAGCCCCACACTCCTCCAAGAAAGCTATCCCAGGTGCTTTTTTCATCTTCAAAGGTTGTCTCACCTCTGGGATCCACCCAACCCTCCTCCCAGGAGTCTCCCAGAGTCTCTTCAGCTGCACTTTAGAGACCCGAGTTCCTTGGTAGCAGCCTCAGCCCCCTCTAAGATACCCAGATGCTTTTTCAGCTTTAAAGGATGTCTCTCCCCTGGGATCTGCCTAGGTTTCCTCTATTGCACCTCCCAGAGTCATTTGTTCTGCTAGTTAGGCACCTGACATCCCAGGTAGCAGCCCCAGACTCCTCCAAAGAATCTACCCGAGCTGATTTCCCCTTTGGAAAACAAGGCCACCGCTCTGGGATACAACCAAGATTCCTCCCAGGCATGCCCTAGATACCTTTGCCTTCTGCGTTAGGGACCTGACGACCTGGGTGGTGGCACCTCAGACTCCTCATGAGAAAGTTACCAGAAGTGCTTTTTCTCCTTTAAAGAAGCTGCCTTCAACATGAACCACCTGACACACCTCCCTCACTGCTCCTAGGGTCCTTTCCCTTCTGCTTTGGGGACCTGAGATCCTGGGTAGCAGCCCCACACGCCTCCAAGGAAGCTACCCGAGGTGCTTTTTTTTCTTTAAAGATTCCCTCTCCTCTGGGATCTGCCTATGACTCCCCCCAGGTATTTCCAAGGTTTTTGACCTCTGCTTTACTGACTTGATGTCCCTCATAGGAGCCCCACACTCCTCCAAGAAAGCTACCCAAGGTGGTTTTCTTCCTTTAAAATAACCTCTTTCTCCTCTGGGAAGCCTCACCCCTGTGAGTCCTCCCAGGCATCTGTTGCCGCCTTTTCCTGATTTCTTACTCTTGGGGAGGAAGAGCATGGCCAGCAGGTCAAGGGAGGTGATTCTGGCCCTCTACTCTGATCTGCCAAAACCTTACCTGGAATACTGTGTCCAGCTCTGGCGTCCTCAGCAAAGGACTGACATGGACTGAGCTGGTCCAGAGGAGGGCCACGAAGACGATCAGTGGGGTGGAACGCCTCTTCCTGTGCTGACAGGCTGAGAGAGCTGGGGTTGTTCAGCCTGGAGAAGAGAAGGCTCCTGGGAATCCTTACTGCGCAGGCTTTCAATACTTAAAGGGCGCCTACAAGAAAGATGGGGACAGACTTGTTAGGATGGCCCGTAGCGATAAGATAGGGGGCAATGGTTTTAAACTCAAAGAGGGTAGATTGACACTAGATACGAGGAAGACGTTTTTTTAGGATGAGGGTGGTGAAACACTGGCACAGGTTGCCCAGAGCAGTGGTAGATGTCCCATTCCTGGAAACATTCACGGTCAGGCTAGAAAGGACTCGGAGAAACCTGGTCTGGTTGAAGATGTCCCTGCTCACTGCAGGAGGGATAGGACTAGGTGACCTCCAAAGGTCCCTTGCAGCCCAAATGATTCTAGGACTGCACAGTTGTTTCCCTCTCGCCTCAGCAGCCCCTGGCTCGTCTGCCTCAGGCTTCAAGTGTCCTGCAGTATACCCAGCATGTCTCAGGCTACACCACCCACATGGAAGAACAGGTATGGGTAGCGGTCAAGGGCCACTGCAGGCTAGGACATTTCTTAGTGATGTCCTGAACCTGGGCCCCAGGGGGGCAGCAGTCTTCCCTAAGAGGAGGGTCTGTCTGGCATATTGGACCCTCTGTTCCCCGCAGAAGGGAGTCACCTACAACTGTACCCTGTCTTTTTCCTCCCTCATGGAGGCAGTCACGATCTGCGGGTAGGCCTTTCTGACCTTGGCAACAGCTCTGGTGTAGATGGACCATCACCCACATCATCCACTGACTGGCCTTCCACAGCCAGAGCCTCACACCTGTTCTACAGAGGCACCTGGGAAGGCAAGAAGGGGGTTCACCTGCCACCCCAAGCACGGACTGGCCTCCACTCGCTCCTTTCCTTTAAAACACTGCCTCCAGCCTGGCAGGGGGAGGGTTCAGGATCCCCTTGATCTGGGTTTTTTTCTGGTGGCTGTCCCTGTTCCTGTCTCAGGGAAGGCGGAGCGTGGCTCCACCAGCCTCTTTCTCAGGCTCCCTGATGCTCCTTAACCTTTCTGTTTCCTCCCGTGGCTCTGCCACCAGGCTGAGCAGGTTGTCTACCCGGTCACACCTCGCACAGCTGCGCTCACTCCTGCCGTCCCTTACCAGCCTTCGAAGGGCTCTGGCATGCCCTGCGGCCCGAGGCCTGGGTGGCTGCACGCTTTCCTGGGAGCTCTGCCCGGGCTGCCAGAGGACAGGGCTTTCTGCCGGGCGGACCCAGAGCCAAGCTCCTGCCGGGAGGGCGGTGACCAGCAGCGAGACTCACCTCTCGGGCTGGGAGGCTGCCGACGCCCTCCCGCACCAGCCGCCGCTCCGGCCCCGGCCCCGGCGCCCCCGCTCGCCGGCGCTCCCCAGCCCGCTCTCTGCAGGCGCGGGGACTGCCGCGGCCCGGGACCTGCCGCTCGGCCGCGGACGGGACCGGGACCCGCCCCGGCGCGGCTCCCCTCGGCAACTGACAGCTCGCCGTTGTGACCGCGCCTTTAAACCTCCCGCCGTTGCCGCGGCAACGCCCCCGCCTCGCGGCGTCCCTCGCGACGGCTGCCGTGGCGCGGCGGGTCTCTCACCGCCCCGGCCCGTGCGGCGGCTGCGTCGCGTGCCCCTCGGCCGCCCCTTCCCCAGGCAGGGGCGACCCGGCGCCCTCCTGTGCCCTCCTCGGCCGGGGCCGCACCCGAAGGGCTTCCCGGCCGGCGCGGGGGGCCCGAGACCACGGCCGCGGGGGTCCCTCGCCTCCTACGTTGCCGCATTAGTACCTCTCAAAATATTTTCAGCTGTTATTCAGGGACCTGGCATCCCGGGTAGCAGCCCCAGGCTCCTCCAAAGAATCTACCCAAGCCTATTTCTCCTTTGAAAAATAAGACCATTGCTCTGGGAGCCAAACAAGATTCCTAGCAGGCTGCTCCTAAACTCCTTTCACTTCAGCTTTAGGGACCTGCGATCCTGGGCAGCAGCCCCACACTCCTCCAAGAAAGCTATCCCAGGTGCTTTTTTCATCTTCAAAGGTTGTCTCACCTCTGGGATCCACCCAACCCTCCTCCCAGGAGTCTCCCAGAGTCTCTTCAGCTGCACTTTAGAGACCCGAGTTCCTTGGTAGCAGCCTCAGCCCCCTCTAAGATACCCAGATGCTTTTTCAGCTTTAAAGGATGTCTCTCCCCTGGGATCTGCCTAGGTTTCCTCTATTGCACCTCCCAGAGTCATTTGTTCTGCTAGTTAGGCACCTGACATCCCAGGTAGCAGCCCCAGACTCCTCCAAAGAATCTACCCGAGCTGATTTCCCCTTTGGAAAACAAGGCCACCGCTCTGGGATACAACCAAGATTCCTCCCAGGCATGCCCTAGATACCTTTGCCTTCTGCGTTAGGGACCTGACGACCTGGGTGGTGGCACCTCAGACTCCTCATGAGAAAGTTACCAGAAGTGCTTTTTCTCCTTTAAAGAAGCTGCCTTCAACATGAACCACCTGACACACCTCCCTCACTGCTCCTAGGGTCCTTTCCCTTCTGCTTTGGGGACCTGAGATCCTGGGTAGCAGCCCCACACGCCTCCAAGGAAGCTACCCGAGGTGCTTTTTTTTCTTTAAAGATTCCCTCTCCTCTGGGATCTGCCTATGACTCCCCCCAGGTATTTCCAAGGTTTTTGACCTCTGCTTTACTGACTTGATGTCCCTCATAGGAGCCCCACACTCCTCCAAGAAAGCTACCCAAGGTGGTTTTTTTCCTTTAAAATAACCTCTTTCTCCTCTGGGAAGCCTCACCCCTGTGAGTCCTCCCAGGCATCTGTTGCCGCCTTTTCCTGATTTCTTACTCTTGGGGAGGAAGAGCATGGCCAGCAGGTCAAGGGAGGTGATTCTGGCCCTCTACTCTGATCTGCCAAAACCTTACCTGGAATACTGTGTCCAGCTCTGGCGTCCTCAGCAAAGGACTGACATGGACTGAGCTGGTCCAGAGGAGGGCCACGAAGACGATCAGTGGGGTGGAACGCCTCTTCCTGTGCTGACAGGCTGAGAGAGCTGGGGTTGTTCAGCCTGGAGAAGAGAAGGCTCCTGGGAATCCTTACTGCGCAGGCTTTCAATACTTAAAGGGCGCCTACAAGAAAGATGGGGACAGACTTGTTAGGATGGCCCGTAGCGATAAGATAGGGGGCAATGGTTTTAAACTCAAAGAGGGTAGATTGACACTAGATACGAGGAAGACGTTTTTTTAGGATGAGGGTGGTGAAACACTGGCACAGGTTGCCCAGAGCAGTGGTAGATGTCCCATTCCTGGAAACATTCACGGTCAGGCTAGAAAGGACTCGGAGAAACCTGGTCTGGTTGAAGATGTCCCTGCTCACTGCAGGAGGGATAGGACTAGGTGACCTCCAAAGGTCCCTTGCAGCCCAAATGATTCTAGGACTGCACAGTTGTTTCCCTCTCGCCTCAGCAGCCCCTGGCTCGTCTGCCTCAGGCTTCAAGTGTCCTGCAGTATACCCAGCATGTCTCAGGCTACACCACCCACATGGAAGAACAGGTATGGGTAGCGGTCAAGGGCCACTGCAGGCTAGGACATTTCTTAGTGATGTCCTGAACCTGGGCCCCAGGGGGGCAGCAGTCTTCCCTAAGAGGAGGGTCTGTCTGGCATATTGGACCCTCTGTTCCCCGCAGAAGGGAGTCACCTACAACTGTACCCTGTCTTTTTCCTCCCTCATGGAGGCAGTCACGATCTGCGGGTAGGCCTTTCTGACCTTGGCAACAGCTCTGGTGTAGATGGACCATCACCCACATCATCCATTGACTGGCCTGCCACAGCCAGAGCCTCACACCTGTTCTACAGAGGCACCTGGGAAGGCAAGAAGGGGGTTCACCTGCCACCCCAAGCACGGACTGGCCTCCACTCGCTCCTTTCCTTTAAAACACTGCCTCCAGCCTGGCAGGGGGAGGGTTCAGGATCCCCTTGATCTGGGTTTTTTTCTGGTGGCTGTCCCTGTTCCTGTCTCAGGGAAGGCAGAGCGTGGCTCCACCAGCCTCTCTCTTTCTCAGGCTCCCTGATGCTCCTTAACCTTTCTGTTTCCTCCCGTGGCTCTGCCACCAGGCTGAGCAGGTTGTCTACCTGGTCACACCTCGCACAGCTGCGCTCACTCCTGCCGTCCCTTACCAGCCTGCGAAGGGCTCTGGCATGCCCTGCGGCCCGAGGCCTGGGTGGCTGCACGCTTTCCTGGGAGCTCTGCCCGGGCTGCCAGAGGACAGGGCTTTCTGCCGGGCGGACCCAGAGCCAAGCTCCTGCCGGGAGGGCGGTGACCAGCAGCGAGACTCACCTCTCGGGCTGGGAGGCTGCCGACGCCCTCCCGCACCAGCCGCCGCTCCGGCCCCGGCCCCGGCCCCGGCGCCCCCGCTCGCCGGCGCTCCCCGGCCCGCTCTCTGCAGGCGCGGGGACTGCCGCGGCCCGGGACCTGCCGCTCGGCCGCGGACGGGACCGGGACCCGCCCCGGCGCGGCTCCCCTCGGCAACTGACAGCTCGCCGTTGTGACCGCGCCTTTAAACCTCCCGCCGTTGCCGCGGCAACGCCCCCGCCTCGCGGCGTCCCTCGCGACGGCTGCCGTGGCGCGGCGGGTCTCTCACCGCCCCGGCCCGTGCGGCGGCTGCGTCGCGTGCCCCTCGGCCGCCCCTTCCCCAGGCAGGGGCGACCCGGCGCCCTCCTGTGCCCTCCTCGGCCGGGGCCGCACCCGAAGGGCTTCCCGGCCGGCGCGGGGGGCCCGAGACCACGGCCGCGGGGGTCCCTCGCCTCCTACGTTGCCGCATTAGTACCTCTCAAAATATTTTCAGCTGTTATTCAGGGACCTGGCATCCCGGGTAGCAGCCCCAGGCTCCTCCAAAGAATCTACCCAAGCCTATTTCTCCTTTGAAAAATAAGACCATTGCTCTGGGAGCCAAACAAGATTCCTAGCAGGCTGCTCCTAAACTCCTTTCACTTCAGCTTTAGGGACCTGCGATCCTGGGCAGCAGCCCCACACTCCTCCAAGAAAGCTATCCCAGGTGCTTTTTTCATCTTCAAAGGTTGTCTCACCTCTGGGATCCACCCAACCCTCCTCCCAGGAGTCTCCCAGAGTCTCTTCAGCTGCACTTTAGAGACCCGAGTTCCTTGGTAGCAGCCTCAGCCCCCTCTAAGATACCCAGATGCTTTTTCAGCTTTAAAGGATGTCTCTCCCCTGGGATCTGCCTAGGTTTCCTCTATTGCACCTCCCAGAGTCATTTGTTCTGCTAGTTAGGCACCTGACATCCCAGGTAGCAGCCCCAGACTCCTCCAAAGAATCTACCCGAGCTGATTTCCCCTTTGGAAAACAAGGCCACCGCTCTGGGATACAACCAAGATTCCTCCCAGGCATGCCCTAGATACCTTTGCCTTCTGCGTTAGGGACCTGACGACCTGGGTGGTGGCACCTCAGACTCCTCATGAGAAAGTTACCAGAAGTGCTTTTTCTCCTTTAAAGAAGCTGCCTTCAACATGAACCACCTGACACACCTCCCTCACTGCTCCTAGGGTCCTTTCCCTTCTGCTTTGGGGACCTGAGATCCTGGGTAGCAGCCCCACACGCCTCCAAGGAAGCTACCCGAGGTGCTTTTTTTTCTTTAAAGATTCCCTCTCCTCTGGGATCTGCCTATGACTCCCCCCAGGTATTTCCAAGGTTTTTGACCTCTGCTTTACTGACTTGATGTCCCTCATAGGAGCCCCACACTCCTCCAAGAAAGCTACCCAAGGTGGTTTTTTTCCTTTAAAATAACCTCTTTCTCCTCTGGGAAGCCTCACCCCTGTGAGTCCTCCCAGGCATCTGTTGCCGCCTTTTCCTGATTTCTTACTCTTGGGGAGGAAGAGCATGGCCAGCAGGTCAAGGGAGGTGATTCTGGCCCTCTACTCTGATCTGCCAAAACCTTACCTGGAATACTGTGTCCAGCTCTGGCGTCCTCAGCAAAGGACTGACATGGACTGAGCTGGTCCAGAGGAGGGCCACGAAGACGATCAGTGGGGTGGAACGCCTCTTCCTGTGCTGACAGGCTGAGAGAGCTGGGGTTGTTCAGCCTGGAGAAGAGAAGGCTCCTGGGAATCCTTACTGCGCAGGCTTTCAATACTTAAAGGGCGCCTACAAGAAAGATGGGGACAGACTTGTTAGGATGGCCCGTAGCGATAAGATAGGGGGCAATGGTTTTAAACTCAAAGAGGGTAGATTGACACTAGATACGAGGAAGACGTTTTTTTAGGATGAGGGTGGTGAAACACTGGCACAGGTTGCCCAGAGCAGTGGTAGATGTCCCATTCCTGGAAACATTCACGGTCAGGCTAGAAAGGACTCGGAGAAACCTGGTCTGGTTGAAGATGTCCCTGCTCACTGCAGGAGGGATAGGACTAGGTGACCTCCAAAGGTCCCTTGCAGCCCAAATGATTCTAGGACTGCACAGTTGTTTCCCTCTCGCCTCAGCAGCCCCTGGCTCGTCTGCCTCAGGCTTCAAGTGTCCTGCAGTATACCCAGCATGTCTCAGGCTACACCACCCACATGGAAGAACAGGTATGGGTAGCGGTCAAGGGCCACTGCAGGCTAGGACATTTCTTAGTGATGTCCTGAACCTGGGCCCCAGGGGGGCAGCAGTCTTCCCTAAGAGGAGGGTCTGTGGCATATTGGACCCTCTGTTCCCCGCAGAAGGGAGTCACCTACAACTGTACCCTGTCTTTTTCCTCCCTCATGGAGGCAGTCACGATCTGCGGGTAGGCCTTTCTGACCTTGGCAACAGCTCTGGTGTAGATGGACCATCACCCACATCATCCACTGACTGGCCTTCCACAGCCAGAGCCTCACACCTGTTCTACAGAGGCACCTGGGAAGGCAAGAAGGGGGTTCACCTGCCACCCCAAGCACGGACTGGCCTCCACTCGCTCCTTTCCTTTAAAACACTGCCTCCAGCCTGGCAGGGGGAGGGTTCAGGATCCCCTTGATCTGGGTTTTTTTCTGGTGGCTGTCCCTGTTCCTGTCTCAGGGAAGGCGGAGCGTGGCTCCACCAGCCTCTCTCTTTCTCAGGCTCCCTGATGCTCCTTAACCTTTCTGTTTCCTCCCGTGGCTCTGCCACCAGGCTGAGCAGGTTGTCTACCCGGTCACACCTCGCACAGCTGCGCTCACTCCTGCCGTCCCTTACCAGCCTTCGAAGGGCTCTGGCATGCCCTGCGGCCCGAGGCCTGGGTGGCTGCACGCTTTCCTGGGAGCTCTGCCCGGGCTGCCAGAGGACAGGGCTTTCTGCCGGGCGGACCCAGAGCCAAGCTCCTGCCGGGAGGGCGGTGACCAGCAGCGAGACTCACCTCTCGGGCTGGGAGGCTGCCGACGCCCTCCCGCACCAGCCGCCGCTCCGGCCCCGGCCCCGGCCCCGGCGCCCCCGCTCGCCGGCGCTCCCCAGCCCGCTCTCTGCAGGCGCGGGGACTGCCGCGGCCCGGGACCTGCCGCTCGGCCGCGGACGGGACCGGGACCCGCCCCGGCGCGGCTCCCCTCGGCAACTGACAGCTCGCCGTTGTGACCGCGCCTTTAAACCTCCCGCCGTTGCCGCGGCAACGCCCCCGCCTCGCGGCGTCCCTCGCGACGGCTGCCGTGGCGCGGCGGGTCTCTCACCGCCCCGGCCCGTGCGGCGGCTGCGTCGCGTGCCCCTCGGCCGCCCCTTCCCCAGGCAGGGGCGACCCGGCGCCCTCCTGTGCCCTCCTCGGCCGGGGCCGCACCCGAAGGGCTTCCCGGCCGGCGCGGGGGGCCCGAGACCACGGCCGCGGGGGTCCCTCGCCTCCTACGTTGCCGCATTAGTACCTCTCAAAATATTTTCAGCTGTTATTCAGGGACCTGGCATCCCGGGTAGCAGCCCCAGGCTCCTCCAAAGAATCTACCCAAGCCTATTTCTCCTTTGAAAAATAAGACCATTGCTCTGGGAGCCAAACAAGATTCCTAGCAGGCTGCTCCTAAACTCCTTTCACTTCAGCTTTAGGGACCTGCGATCCTGGGCAGCAGCCCCACACTCCTCCAAGAAAGCTATCCCAGGTGCTTTTTTCATCTTCAAAGGTTGTCTCACCTCTGGGATCCACCCAACCCTCCTCCCAGGAGTCTCCCAGAGTCTCTTCAGCTGCACTTTAGAGACCCGAGTTCCTTGGTAGCAGCCTCAGCCCCCTCTAAGATACCCAGATGCTTTTTCAGCTTTAAAGGATGTCTCTCCCCTGGGATCTGCCTAGGTTTCCTCTATTGCACCTCCCAGAGTCATTTGTTCTGCTAGTTAGGCACCTGACATCCCAGGTAGCAGCCCCAGACTCCTCCAAAGAATCTACCCGAGCTGATTTCCCCTTTGGAAAACAAGGCCACCGCTCTGGGATACAACCAAGATTCCTCCCAGGCATGCCCTAGATACCTTTGCCTTCTGCGTTAGGGACCTGACGACCTGGGTGGTGGCACCTCAGACTCCTCATGAGAAAGTTACCAGAAGTGCTTTTTCTCCTTTAAAGAAGCTGCCTTCAACATGAACCACCTGACACACCTCCCTCACTGCTCCTAGGGTCCTTTCCCTTCTGCTTTGGGGACCTGAGATCCTGGGTAGCAGCCCCACACGCCTCCAAGGAAGCTACCCGAGGTGCTTTTTTTTCTTTAAAGATTCCCTCTCCTCTGGGATCTGCCTATGACTCCCCCCAGGTATTTCCAAGGTTTTTGACCTCTGCTTTACTGACTTGATGTCCCTCATAGGAGCCCCACACTCCTCCAAGAAAGCTACCCAAGGTGGTTTTCTTCCTTTAAAATAACCTCTTTCTCCTCTGGGAAGCCTCACCCCTGTGAGTCCTCCCAGGCATCTGTTGCCGCCTTTTCCTGATTTCTTACTCTTGGGGAGGAAGAGCATGGCCAGCAGGTCAAGGGAGGTGATTCTGGCCCTCTACTCTGATCTGCCAAAACCTTACCTGGAATACTGTGTCCAGCTCTGGCGTCCTCAGCAAAGGACTGACATGGACTGAGCTGGTCCAGAGGAGGGCCACGAAGACGATCAGTGGGGTGGAACGCCTCTTCCTGTGCTGACAGGCTGAGAGAGCTGGGGTTGTTCAGCCTGGAGAAGAGAAGGCTCCTGGGAATCCTTACTGCGCAGGCTTTCAATACTTAAAGGGCGCCTACAAGAAAGATGGGGACAGACTTGTTAGGATGGCCCGTAGCGATAAGATAGGGGGCAATGGTTTTAAACTCAAAGAGGGTAGATTGACACTAGATACGAGGAAGACGTTTTTTTAGGATGAGGGTGGTGAAACACTGGCACAGGTTGCCCAGAGCAGTGGTAGATGTCCCATTCCTGGAAACATTCACGGTCAGGCTAGAAAGGACTCGGAGAAACCTGGTCTGGTTGAAGATGTCCCTGCTCACTGCAGGAGGGATAGGACTAGGTGACCTCCAAAGGTCCCTTGCAGCCCAAATGATTCTAGGACTGCACAGTTGTTTCCCTCTCGCCTCAGCAGCCCCTGGCTCGTCTGCCTCAGGCTTCAAGTGTCCTGCAGTATACCCAGCATGTCTCAGGCTACACCACCCACATGGAAGAACAGGTATGGGTAGCGGTCAAGGGCCACTGCAGGCTAGGACATTTCTTAGTGATGTCCTGAACCTGGGCCCCAGGGGGGCAGCAGTCTTCCCTAAGAGGAGGGTCTGTCTGGCATATTGGACCCTCTGTTCCCCGCAGAAGGGAGTCACCTACAACTGTACCCTGTCTTTTTCCTCCCTCATGGAGGCAGTCACGATCTGCGGGTAGGCCT
The DNA here is from genome assembly GCF_963921805.1 of Phalacrocorax carbo. Classification (NCBI taxonomy): domain Eukaryota; kingdom Metazoa; phylum Chordata; class Aves; order Suliformes; family Phalacrocoracidae; genus Phalacrocorax; species Phalacrocorax carbo. The sequence continues at coordinate 6,155,635 of NC_087527.1, read as the reverse complement.
TTCTGACCTTGGCAACAGCTCTGGTGTAGATGGACCATCACCCACATCATCCACTGACTGGCCTTCCACAGCCAGAGCCTCACACCTGTTCTACAGAGGCACCTGGGAAGGCAAGAAGGGGGTTCACCTGCCACCCCAAGCACGGACTGGCCTCCACTCGCTCCTTTCCTTTAAAACACTGCCTCCAGCCTGGCAGGGGGAGGGTTCAGGATCCCCTTGATCTGGGTTTTTTTCTGGTGGCTGTCCCTGTTCCTGTCTCAGGGAAGGCGGAGCGTGGCTCCACCAGCCTCTCTCTTTCTCAGGCTCCCTGATGCTCCTTAACCTTTCTGTTTCCTCCCGTGGCTCTGCCACCAGGCTGAGCAGGTTGTCTACCCGGTCACACCTCGCACAGCTGCGCTCACTCCTGCCGTCCCTTACCAGCGAAGGGCTCTGGCATGCCCTGCGGCCCGAGGCCTGGGTGGCTGCACGCTTTCCTGGGAGCTCTGCCCGGGCTGCCAGAGGACAGGGCTTTCTGCCGGGCGGACCCAGAGCCAAGCTCCTGCCGGGAGGGCGGTGACCAGCAGCGAGACTCACCTCTCGGGCTGGGAGGCTGCCGGCGCCCTCCCGCACCAGCCGCCGCTCCGGCCCCGGCCCCGGCCCCGGCGCCCCCGCTCGCCGGCGCTCCCCAGCCCGCTCTCTGCAGGCGCGGGGACTGCCGCGGCCCGGGACCTGCCGCTCGGCCGCGGACGGGACCGGGACCCGCCCCGGCGCGGCTCCCCTCGGCAACTGACAGCTCGCCGTTGTGACCGCGCCTTTAAACCTCCCGCCGTTGCCGCGGCAACGCCCCCGCCTCGCGGCGTCCCTCGCGACGGCTGCCGTGGCGCGGCGGGTCTCTCACCGCCCCGGCCCGTGCGGCGGCTGCGTCGCGTGCCCCTCGGCCGCCCCTTCCCCAGGCAGGGGCGACCCGGCGCCCTCCTGTGCCCTCCTCGGCCGGGGCCGCACCCGAAGGGCTTCCCGGCCGGCGCGGGGGGCCCGAGACCACGGCCGCGGGGGTCCCTCGCCTCCTACGTTGCCGCATTAGTACCTCTCAAAATATTTTCAGCTGTTATTCAGGGACCTGGCATCCCGGGTAGCAGCCCCAGGCTCCTCCAAAGAATCTACCCAAGCCTATTTCTCCTTTGAAAAATAAGACCATTGCTCTGGGAGCCAAACAAGATTCCTAGCAGGCTGCTCCTAAACTCCTTTCACTTCAGCTTTAGGGACCTGCGATCCTGGGCAGCAGCCCCACACTCCTCCAAGAAAGCTATCCCAGGTGCTTTTTTCATCTTCAAAGGTTGTCTCACCTCTGGGATCCACCCAACCCTCCTCCCAGGAGTCTCCCAGAGTCTCTTCAGCTGCACTTTAGAGACCCGAGTTCCTTGGTAGCAGCCTCAGCCCCCTCTAAGATACCCAGATGCTTTTTCAGCTTTAAAGGATGTCTCTCCCCTGGGATCTGCCTAGGTTTCCTCTATTGCACCTCCCAGAGTCATTTGTTCTGCTAGTTAGGCACCTGACATCCCAGGTAGCAGCCCCAGACTCCTCCAAAGAATCTACCCGAGCTGATTTCCCCTTTGGAAAACAAGGCCACCGCTCTGGGATACAACCAAGATTCCTCCCAGGCATGCCCTAGATACCTTTGCCTTCTGCGTTAGGGACCTGACGACCTGGGTGGTGGCACCTCAGACTCCTCATGAGAAAGTTACCAGAAGTGCTTTTTCTCCTTTAAAGAAGCTGCCTTCAACATGAACCACCTGACACACCTCCCTCACTGCTCCTAGGGTCCTTTCCCTTCTGCTTTGGGGACCTGAGATCCTGGGTAGCAGCCCCACACGCCTCCAAGGAAGCTACCCGAGGTGCTTTTTTTTCTTTAAAGATTCCCTCTCCTCTGGGATCTGCCTATGACTCCCCCCAGGTATTTCCAAGGTTTTTGACCTCTGCTTTACTGACTTGATGTCCCTCATAGGAGCCCCACACTCCTCCAAGAAAGCTACCCAAGGTGGTTTTTTTCCTTTAAAATAACCTCTTTCTCCTCTGGGAAGCCTCACCCCTGTGAGTCCTCCCAGGCATCTGTTGCCGCCTTTTCCTGATTTCTTACTCTTGGGGAGGAAGAGCATGGCCAGCAGGTCAAGGGAGGTGATTCTGGCCCTCTACTCTGATCTGCCAAAACCTTACCTGGAATACTGTGTCCAGCTCTGGCGTCCTCAGCAAAGGACTGACATGGACTGAGCTGGTCCAGAGGAGGGCCACGAAGACGATCAGTGGGGTGGAACGCCTCTTCCTGTGCTGACAGGCTGAGAGAGCTGGGGTTGTTCAGCCTGGAGAAGAGAAGGCTCCTGGGAATCCTTACTGCGCAGGCTTTCAATACTTAAAGGGCGCCTACAAGAAAGATGGGGACAGACTTGTTAGGATGGCCCGTAGCGATAAGATAGGGGGCAATGGTTTTAAACTCAAAGAGGGTAGATTGACACTAGATACGAGGAAGACGTTTTTTTAGGATGAGGGTGGTGAAACACTGGCACAGGTTGCCCAGAGCAGTGGTAGATGTCCCATTCCTGGAAACATTCACAGTCAGGCTAGAAAGGACTCGGAGAAACCTGGTCTGGTTGAAGATGTCCCTGCTCACTGCAGGAGGGATAGGACTAGGTGACCTCCAAAGGTCCCTTGCAGCCCAAATGATTCTAGGACTGCACAGTTGTTTCCCTCTCGCCTCAGCAGCCCCTGGCTCGTCTGCCTCAGGCTTCAAGTGTCCTGCAGTATACCCAGCATGTCTCAGGCTACACCACCCACATGGAAGAACAGGTATGGGTAGCGGTCAAGGGCCACTGCAGGCTAGGACATTTCTTAGTGATGTCCTGAACCTGGGCCCCAGGGGGGCAGCAGTCTTCCCTAAGAGGAGGGTCTGTCTGGCATATTGGACCCTCTGTTCCCCGCAGAAGGGAGTCACCTACAACTGTACCCTGTCTTTTTCCTCCCTCATGGAGGCAGTCACGATCTGCGGGTAGGCCTTTCTGACCTTGGCAACAGCTCTGGTGTAGATGGACCATCACCCACATCATCCATTGACTGGCCTTCCACAGCCAGAGCCTCACACCTGTTCTACAGAGGCACCTGGGAAGGCAAGAAGGGGGTTCACCTGCCACCCCAAGCACGGACTGGCCTCCACTCGCTCCTTTCCTTTAAAACACTGCCTCCAGCCTGGCAGGGGGAGGGTTCAGGATCCCCTTGATCTGGGTTTTTTTCTGGTGGCTGTCCCTGTTCCTGTCTCAGGGAAGGCGGAGCGTGGCTCCACCAGCCTCTCTCTTTCTCAGGCTCCCTGATGCTCCTTAACCTTTCTGTTTCCTCCCGTGGCTCTGCCACCAGGCTGAGCAGGTTGTCTACCCGGTCACACCTCGCACAGCTGCGCTCACTCCTGCCGTCCCTTACCAGCCTGCGAAGGGCTCTGGCATGCCCTGCGGCCCGAGGCCTGGGTGGCTGCACGCTTTCCTGGGAGCTCTGCCCGGGCTGCCAGAGGACAGGGCTTTCTGCCGGGCGGACCCAGAGCCAAGCTCCTGCCGGGAGGGCGGTGACCAGCAGCGAGACTCACCTCTCGGGCTGGGAGGCTGCCGGCGCCCTCCCGCACCAGCCGCCGCTCCGGCCCCGGCCCCGGCCCCGGCGCCCCCGCTCGCCGGCGCTCCCCAGCCCGCTCTCTGCAGGCGCGGGGACTGCCGCGGCCCGGGACCTGCCGCTCGGCCGCGGACGGGACCGGGACCCGCCCCGGCGCGGCTCCCCTCGGCAACTGACAGCTCGCCGTTGTGACCGCGCCTTTAAACCTCCCGCCGTTGCCGCGGCAACGCCCCCGCCTCGCGGCGTCCCTCGCGACGGCTGCCGTGGCGCGGCGGGTCTCTCACCGCCCCGGCCCGTGCGGCGGCTGCGTCGCGTGCCCCTCGGCCGCCCCTTCCCCAGGCAGGGGCGACCCGGCGCCCTCCTGTGCCCTCCTCGGCCGGGGCCGCACCCGAAGGGCTTCCCGGCCGGCGCGGGGGGCCCGAGACCACGGCCGCGGGGGTCCCTCGCCTCCTACGTTGCCGCATTAGTACCTCTCAAAATATTTTCAGCTGTTATTCAGGGACCTGGCATCCCGGGTAGCAGCCCCAGGCTCCTCCAAAGAATCTACCCAAGCCTATTTCTCCTTTGAAAAATAAGACCATTGCTCTGGGAGCCAAACAAGATTCCTAGCAGGCTGCTCCTAAACTCCTTTCACTTCAGCTTTAGGGACCTGCGATCCTGGGTAGCAGCCCCACACTCCTCCAAGAAAGCTACCCGAGGTGCTTTTTTTTCTTTAAAGATTCCCTCTCCTCTGGGATCTGCCTATGACTCCCCCCAGGTATTTCCAAGGTTTTTGACCTCTGCTTTACTGACTTGATGTCCCTCATAGGAGCCCCACACTCCTCCAAGAAAGCTACCCAAGGTGGTTTTCTTCCTTTAAAATAACCTCTTTCTCCTCTGGGAAGCCTCACCCCTGTGAGTCCTCCCAGGCATCTGTTGCCGCCTTTTCCTGATTTCTTACTCTTGGGGAGGAAGAGCATGGCCAGCAGGTCAAGGGAGGTGATTCTGGCCCTCTACTCTGATCTGCCAAAACCTTACCTGGAATACTGTGTCCAGCTCTGGCGTCCTCAGCAAAGGACTGACATGGACTGAGCTGGTCCAGAGGAGGGCCACGAAGACGATCAGTGGGGTGGAACGCCTCTTCCTGTGCTGACAGGCTGAGAGAGCTGGGGTTGTTCAGCCTGGAGAAGAGAAGGCTCCTGGGAATCCTTACTGCGCAGGCTTTCAATACTTAAAGGGCGCCTACAAGAAAGATGGGGACAGACTTGTTAGGATGGCCCGTAGCGATAAGATAGGGGGCAATGGTTTTAAACTCAAAGAGGGTAGATTGACACTAGATACGAGGAAGACGTTTTTTTAGGATGAGGGTGGTGAAACACTGGCACAGGTTGCCCAGAGCAGTGGTAGATGTCCCATTCCTGGAAACATTCACGGTCAGGCTAGAAAGGACTCGGAGAAACCTGGTCTGGTTGAAGATGTCCCTGCTCACTGCAGGAGGGATAGGACTAGGTGACCTCCAAAGGTCCCTTGCAGCCCAAATGATTCTAGGACTGCACAGTTGTTTCCCTCTCGCCTCAGCAGCCCCTGGCTCGTCTGCCTCAGGCTTCAAGTGTCCTGCAGTATACCCAGCATGTCTCAGGCTACACCACCCACATGGAAGAACAGGTATGGGTAGCGGTCAAGGGCCACTGCAGGCTAGGACATTTCTTAGTGATGTCCTGAACCTGGGCCCCAGGGGGGCAGCAGTCTTCCCTAAGAGGAGGGTCTGTCTGGCATATTGGACCCTCTGTTCCCCGCAGAAGGGAGTCACCTACAACTGTACCCTGTCTTTTTCCTCCCTCATGGAGGCAGTCACGATCTGCGGGTAGGCCTTTCTGACCTTGGCAACAGCTCTGGTGTAGATGGACCATCACCCACATCATCCATTGACTGGCCTGCCACAGCCAGAGCCTCACACCTGTTCTACAGAGGCACCTGGGAAGGCAAGAAGGGGGTTCACCTGCCACCCCAAGCACGGACTGGCCTCCACTCGCTCCTTTCCTTTAAAACACTGCCTCCAGCCTGGCAGGGGGAGGGTTCAGGATCCCCTTGATCTGGGTTTTTTTCTGGTGGCTGTCCCTGTTCCTGTCTCAGGGAAGGCGGAGCATCTCCCAGACTCTTTGGACCTGATCTTTAGGGACCTGTGATCCTGGGTAGCAGCCCCAGACTCCTCCAAGGAAGCTACCCGAGATGATTTTTCCTCTTGAAAAAAGATTTCTCCTCTGATATCCACCTCAGACTCCTCCCAAGCATATCCAAGAGGCTTCTGACCTGTTCTTTAATGACACCAGATGCTCCGTAGCAGCCCCAGACTCCTCCAAGGAAGCGACACAAGTTGCTTTTTCTTCTTCGAAAGGTACCCCTATCCTCAACGACTGAGCAGAGAATCATCCCATGCATGTCCTAGTGACTTCTGACTTCTGCTTCTGTGACCTGAGATCCTGGGTAGCAGCGCCAGACTCCTCCAAGAAGCTACCCGAGGTGCTTTTTCCTCTTGAAAGCATGTTTCCCTGCCGCGTGGCAGCCCCCGGCTCCTCCAAGGAAGCTACGCAAGATGATTTTTCCTCTTCAAAGGCTGTTGCCCCTCTGCATCCACACGAGACTCCTCCCAGGTATCTCCCAAACAGTTGTGTCATATTCTTTAGAGAGAAAATACCTGGCGTAGCAGCCCCAGACTCCTCCAAGGAAGCTACCCGAGGTGCTTTTTCTTCTTCAAAGAAGTGCTATCCTCCACGACTCAGCAGACAATCATTCCAGACATGTCCTAGTGACTTCTGACTTGTGCTTGTGGGTCCCGAGATCCTGGGTAGCAGCCCCAGACTCCTCCAAGGAAGCTACCCGAGGTGCTGCCTCATTCTGAAACATTCCCTCTCCTTTGGGATCTGCCTGAGACTCCTCCCAAGCATCTCCCAGGCTCTTTGGACCTGATCTTTAGGGACCTGTGATCCTGGGTAGCAGCCCCAGACTACTCCAAGGAAGCTACCCGAGGTGCTTTTTCCTCTTGAAAGCATGTTTCCCTGCCGCGTGGCAGCCCCAGGCTCCTCCAAGAAACTTAAGCAAGATGATTTTTCCTCTTTAAAGGACGTTTCGCCTCTAGCATCCACCTGAGACTCCTCCCAAGCATCTCCCAGGCTCTTCTGACCTATCATTTAGAGGCAAGAGATCTCTAGTAGCAGCTCCAGGCTCCTCGAAGAAAATTAAGCCAGATGATTTTTCCTCTTTCAAGGACGTTTCGCCTCTAGCATCCACCTGAGACTCCTCCCAAGCATCTCCCAGACTCTTCTGACCTATCATTTAGAGGCACGAGATCTCTAGTAGCAGCTCCAGACTCCTCCAAGGAAGCTACGCCAGATGATTTTCCTTCTTCAAAGAAAGCGCTATCCTCCACGATCCAGCGCAGAATCATCCCAGGCATGGCCTAGTGTCTTTTGACTTCTGCTTCTGTGACCTGAGGTCCTGGGTAGCAGCGCCAGACTCCGCCAACGAAGCTACCCGAGGTGCTTTATCCTCTTGAAAGCATGATTGTCTGCCGCGTGGCAGCCCCAGGCTCCTCCAAGAAACTTACGCAAGATGATTTTTCCTCTTTCAAGGATGTTTAGCCTCTGGCATCCACCTGAGACTCCTCCCAAGCATCTCCCAGACTCTTCTGACCTATCATTTAGAGGCACGAGATCTCTAGTAGCAGCCCCAGGCTCCTCCAAGAAACCTACGCCAGATGATTTTTCTTCTTCAAAGGAAGCGCTATCCTCCACGATCCAGCGCAGAATCATCCCAGGCATGTCCTGCTGACTTTTGACTTCTGCTTCTGTGACCTGAGGTCCTGGGTAGCAGCGCCAGACTCCTCCAAGAAGCTACCCGAGGTGCTTTTTCCTCTTGAAATCATGTTTCCCTGCCGCGTGGCAGCCCCTAGGCTCCTCCAAGGAAGCTACGCAAGATGATTTTTCCTCTTCAAAGGCTGTTGCCCCTCTGCATCCACACGAGACTCCTCCCAGGTATTTCCCAAACAGTTGTGACATATTCTTTAGAGAGAAAATACCTGGCGTAGCAGCCCCAGACTCCTCCAAGGAAGCTACCCGAGGTGCTTTTTCTTCTTCAAAGAAGTGCTATCCTCCACGACTCAGCAGACAATCATTCCAGGCATGTCCTACTGACTTCTGACTTGTGCTTATGGGTCCCGAGATCCTGGGTAGCAGCCCCAGAATCCTCCAAGGAAGCTACCCGAGGTGCTGCCTCCTTCTGAAACATTCCCTCTCCTTTGGGATCTGCCTGAGACTCCTCCCAAGCATCTCCCAGACTCTCGTGACCTGATTTTTAGGGACCTGTGATCCTGGGTAGCAGCCCCAGACTCCTCCAAGGAAGCTACCCGAGGTGCTTTTTCCTCTTGAAAAAAGATTTCTCCTCTGATATCCGCCTCAGACTCCTCCCAAGCATCTCCAAGAGGCTTCTGACCTGTGCTTTAAATGACACTAGATGCTCCGTAGCAGCCCCAGACTCCTCCAAGGAAGCGACACAAGGTGCTTTTTCTTCTTCAAAAGGAACTCCTATCCTCAACGACTGAGCAGAGAATCATCCCAGGCATGTCCTAGTGACTTTTGACTTCTACTTGTGGGTCCCGAGATCCTGGGTAGCAGGGCCAGACTCCTCCAAGGAAGCTACCCGAGGTGCTTTTTCCTCTTGAAAGCATGTTTCCCTGCCGCGTGGCAGCCCCAGGCTCCTCCAAGAAACTTAAGCAAGATGATTTTTCCTCTTTAAAGGACGTTTCGCCTCTAGCATCCACCTGAGACTCCTCCCAAGCATCTCCCAGGCTCTTCTGACCTATCATTTAGAGGCAAGAGATCTCTAGTAGCAGCTCCAAGCTCCTCCAAGAAACTTAAGCCAGATGATTTTTCCTCTTTCAAGGACGTTTCGCCTCTAGCATCCACCTGAGACTCCTCCCAAGCATCTCCCAGACTCTTCTGACCTATCATTTAGAGGCACGAGATCTCTAGTAGCAGCTCCAGACTCCTCCAAGGAAGCTACGCCAGATGATTTTCCTTCTTCAAAGGAAGCGCTATCCTCCACGATCCAGCGCAGAATCATCCCAGGCATGTCCTAGTGTCTTTTGACTTCTGCTTCTGTGACCTGAGGTCCTGGGTAGCAGCGCCAGACTCCTCCAAGGAAGCTACCCGAGGTGCTGCCTCATTCTGAAACATTCCCTCTCCTTTGGGATCTGCCTGAGACTCCTCCCAAGCATCTCCCAGACTCTTTGGACCTGATCTTTAGGGACCTGTGATCCTGGGTAGCAGCCCCAGACTCCTCCAAGGAAGCTACCCGAGGTGCTTTTTCCTCTTGAAAAGAGATTTCTCCTCTGATATCCGCCTCAGACTCCTCCCAAGCATCTCCAAGAGGCTTCTGACCTGTGCTTTAACGACACCAGATGCTCCGTAGCAGCCCCAGACTCCTCCAAGGAAGCGACACAAGTTGCTTTTTCTTCTTCAAAAGGAACCCCTATCCTCAACGACTGAGCAGAGAATCATCCCAGGCATGTCCTATGACTTTTGACTTCTGCTTCTGTGACCTGAGGTCCTGGGTAGCAGGGCCAGACTCCTCCAAGGAAGCTACCCGAGGTGCTTTTTCCTCTTGAAAGCATGTTTCCCTGCCACGTGGCAGCCCCCGGCTCCTCCAAGGAAGCTACGCAAGATGATTTTTCCTCTTCAAGGGCTGTTGCTCCTCTGCATCCACAAGAGACTCCTCCCAAGTATTTCCCAAACAGTTGTGACATATTCTTTAGAGAGAAAATACCTGGCGTAGCAGCCCCAGACTCCTCCAAGGAAGCTACCCGAGGTGCTTTTTCTTCTTCAAAGAAGTGCTATCCTCCACGACTCAGCAGACAATCATTCCAGGCATGTCCTAGTGTCTTTTGACTTCTGCTTCTGTGACCTGAGGTCCTGGGTAGCAGCGCCAGACTCCGCCAAGGAAGCTACCCGAGGTGCTGCCTCATTCTGAAACATTCCCTCTCCTTTGGGATCTGCCTGAGACTCCTCCCAAGCATCTCCCAGACTCTTTGGACCTGATCTTTAGGGACCTGTGATCCTGGGTAGCAGCCCCAGACTCCTCCAAGGAAGCTACCCGAGGTGCTTTTTCCTCTTGAAAAAAGATTTCTCCTCTGATGTCCGCCTCAGACTCCTCCCAAGCATCTCCAAGAGGCTTCTGACCTGTTCTTTAACGACACCAGATGCTCCATAGCAGCCCCAGACTCCTCCAAGGAAGCGACACAAGTTGCTTTTTCTTCTTCAAAAGGAACCCCTATCCTCAACGACTGAGCAGAGAATCATCCCAGGCATGTCCTAGTGACTTCTGACTTTTGCTTGTGGGTCCCGAGATCCTGGGTAGCAGCGCCAGACTCCTCCAACGAAGCTACCCGAGGTGCTTTTTCCTCTTGAAAGCATGTTTCCCTGCCGCGTGGCAGCCCCAGGCTCCTCCAAGAAACTTAAGCAAGATGATTTTTCCTCTTTAAAGGACGTTTCGCCTCTGGCATCCACCTGAGACTCCTCCCAAGCATCTCCCAGACTCTTCTGACCTATCATTTAGAGGCACGAGATCTCTAGTAGCAGCTCCAGGCTCCTCCAAGAACCTACGCCAGATGATTTTTCTTCTTCAAAGGAAGCGCTATCCTCCACGATCCAGCGCAGAATCATCCCAGGCATCTCCTACTGACTTTTGACTTCTGCTTCTGTGACCTGAGGTCCTGGGTAGCAGCGCCAGACTCCTCCAAGGAAGCTATCTGAGGTGCTTTTTCCTCTTGAAAGCATGTTTCCCTGCCGCGTGGCAGCCCCAGGCTCCTCCAAGAAACTTAAGCAAGATGATTTTTACTCTTTCAAGGACGTTTCGCCTCTAGCATCCACCTGAGACTCCTCCCAAGCATCTCCCAGGCTCTTCTGACCTATCATTTAGAGGCAAGAGATCTCTAGTAGCAGCTCCAAGCTCCTCCAAGAAACTTAAGCCAGATGATTTTTCCTCTTTCAAGGACGTTTCGCCTCTAGCATCCACCTGAGACTCCTCCCAAGCATCTCCCAGACTCTTCTGACCTATCATTTAGAGGCACGAGATCTCTAGTAGCAGCTCCAGACTCCTCCAAGGAAGCTACGCCAGATGATTTTCCTTCTTCAAAGGAAGCGCTATCCTCCACGATCCAGCGCAGAATCATCCCAGGCATGTCCTAGTGTCTTTTGACTTCTGCTTCTGTGACCTGAGGTCCTGGGTAGCAGCGCCAGACTCCTCCAAGGAAGCTACCCGAGGTGCTGCCTCATTCTGAAACATTCCCTCTCCTTTGGGATCTGCCTGAGACTCCTCCCAAGCATCTCCCAGACTCTTTGGACCTGATCTTTAGGGACCTGTGATCCTGGGTAGCAGCCCCAGACTCCTCCAAGGAAGCTACCCGAGGTGCTTTTTCCTCTTGAAAAGAGATTTCTCCTCTGATATCCGCCTCAGACTCCTCCCAAGCATCTCCAAGAGGCTTCTGACCTGTGCTTTAACGACACCAGATGCTCCGTAGCAGCCCCAGACTCCTCCAAGGAAGCGACACAAGTTGCTTTTTCTTCTTCAAAAGGAACCCCTATCCTCAACGACTGAGCAGAGAATCATCCCAGGCATGTCCTATGACTTTTGACTTCTGCTTCTGTGACCTGAGGTCCTGGGTAGCAGGGCCAGACTCCTCCAAGGAAGCTACCCGAGGTGCTTTTTCCTCTTGAAAGCATGTTTCCCTGCCACGTGGCAGCCCCAGGCTCCTCCAAGGAAGCTACGCAAGATGATTTTTCCTCTTCAAGGGCTGTTGCTCCTCTGCATCCACAAGAGACTCCTCCCAAGTATTTCCCAAACAGTTGTGACATATTCTTTAGAGAGAAAATACCTGGCGTAGCAGCCCCAGACTCCTCCAAGGAAGCTACCCGAGGTGCTTTTTCTTCTTCAAAGAAGTGCTATCCTCCACGACTCAGCAGACAATCATTCCAGGCATGTCCTAGTGTCTTTTGACTTCTGCTTCTGTGACCTGAGGTCCTGGGTAGCAGCGCCAGACTCCGCCAAGGAAGCTACCCGAGGTGCTGCCTCATTCTGAAACATTCCCTCTCCTTTGGGATCTGCCTGAGACTCCTCCCAAGCATCTCCCAGACTCTTTGGACCTGATCTTTAGGGACCTGTGATCCTGGGTAGCAGCCCCAGACTCCTCCAAGGAAGCTACCCGAGGTGCTTTTTCCTCTTGAAAAAAGATTTCTCCTCTGATGTCCGCCTCAGACTCCTCCCAAGCATCTCCAAGAGGCTTCTGACCTGTTCTTTAACGACACCAGATGCTCCATAGCAGCCCCAGACTCCTCCAAGGAAGCGACACAAGTTGCTTTTTCTTCTTCAAAAGGAACCCCTATCCTCAACGACTGAGCAGAGAATCATCCCAGGCATGTCCTAGTGACTTCTGACTTTTGCTTGTGGGTCCCGAGATCCTGGGTAGCAGCGCCAGACTCCTCCAACGAAGCTACCCGAGGTGCTTTTTCCTCTTGAAAGCATGTTTCCCTGCCGCGTGGCAGCCCCAGGCTCCTCCAAGAAACTTAAGCAAGATGATTTTTCCTCTTTAAAGGACGTTTCGCCTCTGGCATCCACCTGAGACTCCTCCCAAGCATCTCCCAGACTCTTCTGACCTATCATTTAGAGGCACGAGATCTCTAGTAGCAGCTCCAGGCTCCTCCAAGAACCTACGCCAGATGATTTTTCTTCTTCAAAGGAAGCGCTATCCTCCACGATCCAGCGCAGAATCATCCCAGGCATCTCCTACTGACTTTTGACTTCTGCTTCTGTGACCTGAGGTCCTGGGTAGCAGCGCCAGACTCCTCCAAGGAAGCTATCTGAGGTGCTTTTTCCTCTTGAAAGCATGTTTCCCTGCCGCGTGGCAGCCCCAGGCTCCTCCAAGAAACTTAAGCAAGATGATTTTTACTCTTTCAAGGACGTTTCGCCTCTAGCATCCACCTGAGACTCCTCCCAAGCATCTCCCAGGCTCTTCTGACCTATCATTTAGAGGCAAGAGATCTCTAGTAGCAGCTCCAAGCTCCTCCAAGAAACTTAAGCCAGATGATTTTTCCTCTTTCAAGGACGTTTCGCCTCTAGCATCCACCTGAGACTCCTCCCAAGCATCTCCCAGACTCTTCTGACCTATCATTTAGAGGCACGAGATCTCTAGTAGCAGCTCCAGACTCCTCCAAGGAAGCTACGCCAGATGATTTTCCTTCTTCAAAGGAAGCGCTATCCTCCACGATCCAGCGCAGAATCATCCCAGGCATGTCCTAGTGTCTTTTGACTTCTGCTTCTGTGACCTGAGGTCCTGGGTAGCAGCGCCAGACTCCTCCAAGGAAGCTACCCGAGGTGCTGCCTCATTCTGAAACATTCCCTCTCCTTTGGGATCTGCCTGAGACTCCTCCCAAGCATCTCCCAGACTCTTTGGACCTGATCTTTAGGGACCTGTGATCCTGGGTAGCAGCCCCAGACTCCTCCAAGGAAGCTACCCGAGGTGCTTTTTCCTCTTGAAAGCATGTTTCCCTGCCACGTGGCAGCCCCCGGCTCCTCCAAGGAAGCTACGCAAGATGATTTTTCCTCTTCAAGGGCTGTTGCTCCTCTGCATCCACAAGAGACTCCTCCCAAGTATTTCCCAAACAGTTGTGACATATTCTTTAGAGAGAAAATACCTGGCGTAGCAGCCCCAGACTCCTCCAAGGAAGCTACCCGAGGTGCTTTTTCTTCTTCAAAGAAGTGCTATCCTCCACGACTCAGCAGACAATCATTCCAGGCATGTCCTAGTGACTTCTGACTTGTGCTTATGGGTCCCGAGATCCTGGGTAGCAGCCCCAGACTCCTCCAAGGAAGCTACCCGAGGTGCTTTTTCCTCTTGAAAAAAGATTTCTCCTCTGATGTCCGCCTCAGACTCCTCCCAAGCATCTCCAAGAGGCTTCTGACCTGTTCTTTAACGACACCAGATGCTCCATAGCAGCCCCAGACTCCTCCAAGGAAGCGACACAAGTTGCTTTTTCTTCTTCAAAAGGAACCCCTATCCTCAACGACTGAGCAGAGAATCATCCCAGGCATGTCCTAGTGACTTCTGACTTGTGCTTGTGGGTCCCGAGATCCTGGGTAGCAGCGCCAGACTCCTCCAACGAAGCTACCCGAGGTGCTTTTTCCTCTTGAAAGCATGTTTCCCTGCCGCGTGGCAGCCCCAGGCTCCTCCAAGAAACTTAAGCAAGATGATTTTTCCTCTTTCAAGGATGTTTAGCCTCTGGCATCCACCTGAGACTCCTCCCAAGCATCTCCCAGACTCTTCTGACCTATCATTTAGAGGCACGAGATCTCTAGTAGCAGCTCCAGGCTCCTCCAAGAAACCTACGCCAGATGATTTTTCTTCTTCAAAGGAAGCGTTATCCTCCACGATCCAGCGCAGAATCATCCCAGGCATCTCCTACTGACTTTTGACTTCTGCTTCTGTGACCTGAGATCCTGGGTAGCAGCGCCAGACTCCTCCAAGGAAGCTATCTGAGGTGCTTTTTCCTCTTGAAAGCATGTTTCCCTGCCGCGTGGCAGCCCCAGGCTCCTCCAAGAAACTTAAGCAAGATGATTTTTCCTCTTTCAAGGACGTTTCGCCTCTAGCATCCACCTGAGACTCCTCCCAAGCATCTCCCAGGCTCTTCTGACCTATCATTTAGAGGCAAGAGATCTCTAGTAGCAGCTCCAAGCTCCTCCAAGAAACTTAAGCCAGATGATTTTTCCTCTTTCAAGGACGTTTCGCCTCTAGCATCCACCTGAGACTCCTCCCAAGCATCTCCCAGACTCTTCTGACCTATCATTTAGAGGCACGAGATCTCTAGTAGCAGCTCCAGACTCCTCCAAGGAAGCTACGCCAGATGATTTTCCTTCTTCAAAGGAAGCGCTATCCTCCACGATCCAGCGCAGAATCATCCCAGGCATGTCCTAGTGTCTTTTGACTTCTGCTTCTGTGACCTGAGGTCCTGGGTAGCAGCGCCAGACTCCTCCAAGGAAGCTACCCGAGGTGCTGCCTCATTCTGAAACATTCCCTCTCCTTTAGGATCTGCCTGAGACTCCTCCCAAGCATCTCCCAGACTCTTTGGACCTGATCTTTAGGGACCTGTGATCCTGGGTAGCAGCCCCAGACTCCTCCAAGGAAGCTACCCGAGGTGCTTTTTCCTCTTGAAAAAAGATTTCTCCTCTGATATCTGCCTCAGACTCCTCCAAAGCATCTCCAAGAGGCTTCTGACCTGTTCTTTAACGACACCAGATGCTCCGTAGCAGCCCCAGACTCCTCCAAGGAAGCGACACAAGTTGCTTTTTCTTCTTCAAAAGGAACCCCTATCCTCAACGACTGAGCAGAGAATCATCCCAGGCATGTCCTATGACTTTTGACTTCTGCTTCTGTGACCTGAGGTCCTGGGTAGCAGCGCCAGACTCCTCCAAGGAAGCTACCCGAGGTGCTTTTTCCTCTTGAAAGCATGTTTCCCTGCCACGTGGCAGCCCCAGGCTCCTCCAAGGAAGCTACGCAAGATGATTTTTCCTCTTCAAGGGCTGTTGCTCCTCTGCATCCACAAGAGACTCCTCCCAAGTATTTCCCAAACAGTTGTGACATATTCTTTAGAGAGAAAATACCTGGCGTAGCAGCCCCAGACTCCTCCAAGGAAGCTACCCGAGGTGCTTTTTCTTCTTCAAAGAAGTGCTATCCTCCACGACTCAGCAGACAATCATTCCAGGCATGTCCTAGTGACTTCTGACTTGTGCTTATGGGTCCCGAGATCCTGGGTAGCAGCCCCAGACTCCTCCAAGGAAGCTACCCGAGGTGCTGCCTCATTCTGAAACATTCCCTCTCCTTTGGGATCTGCCTGAGACTCCTCCCAAGCATCTCCCAGGCTCTTTGGACCTGATCTTTAGGGACCTGTGATCCTGGGTAGCAGCCCCAGACTCCTCCAAGGAAGCTACCCGAGGTGCTTTTTCCTCTTGAAAAAAGATTTCTCCTCTGATGTCCGCCTCAGACTCCTCCCAAGCATCTCCAAGAGGCTTCTGACCTGTTCTTTAACGACACCAGATGCTCCATAGCAGCCCCAGACTCCTCCAAGGAAGCGACACAAGTTGCTTTTTCTTCTTCAAAAGGAACCCCTATCCTCAACGACTGAGCAGAGAATCATCCCAGGCATGTCCTAGTGACTTCTGACTTGTGCTTGTGGGTCCCGAGATCCTGGGTAGCAGCGCCAGACTCCTCCAACGAAGCTACCCGAGGTGCTTTTTCCTCTTGAAAGCATGTTTCCCTGCCGCGTGGCAGCCCCAGGCTCCTCCAAGAAACTTAAGCAAGATGATTTTTCCTCTTTAAAGGACGTTTCGCCTCTGGCATCCACCTGAGACTCCTCCCAAGCATCTCCCAGACTCTTCTGACCTATCATTTAGAGGCACGAGATCTCTAGTAGCAGCTCCAGGCTCCTCCAAGAAACCTACGCCAGATGATTTTTCTTCTTCAAAGGAAGCGTTATCCTCCACGATCCAGCGCAGAATCATCCCAGGCATCTCCTACTGACTTTTGACTTCTGCTTCTGTGACCTGAGGTCCTGGGTAGCAGCGCCAGACTCCTCCAAGGAAGCTATCTGAGGTGCTTTTTCCTCTTGAAAGCATGTTTCCCTGCCGCGTGGCAGCCCCAGGCTCCTCCAAGAAACTTAAGCAAGATGATTTTTACTCTTTCAAGGACGTTTCGCCTCTAGCATCCACCTGAGACTCCTCCCAAGCATCTCCCAGGCTCTTCTGACCTATCATTTAGAGGCAAGAGATCTCTAGTAGCAGCTCCAAGCTCCTCCAAGAAACTTAAGCCAGATGATTTTTCCTCTTTCAAGGACGTTTCGCCTCTAGCATCCACCTGAGACTCCTCCCAAGCATCTCCCAGACTCTTCTGACCTATCATTTAGAGGCACGAGATCTCTAGTAGCAGCTCCAGACTCCTCCAAGGAAGCTACGCCAGATGATTTTCCTTCTTCAAAGGAAGCGCTATCCTCCACGATCCAGCGCAGAATCATCCCAGGCATGTCCTAGTGTCTTTTGACTTCTGCTTCTGTGACCTGAGGTCCTGGGTAGCAGCGCCAGACTCCTCCAAGGAAGCTACCCGAGGTGCTGCCTCATTCTGAAACATTCCCTCTCCTTTAGGATCTGCCTGAGACTCCTCCCAAGCATCTCCCAGACTCTTTGGACCTGATCTTTAGGGACCTGTGATCCTGGGTAGCAGCCCCAGACTCCTCCAAGGAAGCTACCCGAGGTGCTTTTTCCTCTTGAAAAAAGATTTCTCCTCTGATATCTGCCTCAGACTCCTCCAAAGCATCTCCAAGAGGCTTCTGACCTGTTCTTTAACGACACCAGATGCTCCGTAGCAGCCCCAGACTCCTCCAAGGAAGCGACACAAGTTGCTTTTTCTTCTTCAAAAGGAACCCCTATCCTCAACGACTGAGCAGAGAATCATCCCAGGCATGTCCTATGACTTTTGACTTCTGCTTCTGTGACCTGAGGTCCTGGGTAGCAGCGCCAGACTCCTCCAAGGAAGCTACCCGAGGTGCTTTTTCCTCTTGAAAGCATGTTTCCCTGCCACGTGGCAGCCCCAGGCTCCTCCAAGGAAGCTACGCAAGATGATTTTTCCTCTTCAAGGGCTGTTGCTCCTCTGCATCCACAAGAGACTCCTCCCAAGTATTTCCCAAACAGTTGTGACATATTCTTTAGAGAGAAAATACCTGGCGTAGCAGCCCCAGACTCCTCCAAGGAAGCTACCCGAGGTGCTTTTTCTTCTTCAAAGAAGTGCTATCCTCCACGACTCAGCAGACAATCATTCCAGGCATGTCCTAGTGACTTCTGACTTGTGCTTATGGGTCCCGAGATCCTGGGTAGCAGCCCCAGACTCCTCCAAGGAAGCTACCCGAGGTGCTGCCTCATTCTGAAACATTCCCTCTCCTTTGGGATCTGCCTGAGACTCCTCCCAAGCATCTCCCAGGCTCTTTGGACCTGATCTTTAGGGACCTGTGATCCTGGGTAGCAGCCCCAGACTCCTCCAAGGAAGCTACCCGAGGTGCTTTTTCCTCTTGAAAAAAGATTTCTCCTCTGATGTCCGCCTCAGACTCCTCCCAAGCATCTCCAAGAGGCTTCTGACCTGTTCTTTAACGACACCAGATGCTCCATAGCAGCCCCAGACTCCTCCAAGGAAGCGACACAAGTTGCTTTTTCTTCTTCAAAAGGAACCCCTATCCTCAACGACTGAGCAGAGAATCATCCCAGGCATGTCCTAGTGACTTCTGACTTGTGCTTGTGGGTCCCGAGATCCTGGGTAGCAGCGCCAGACTCCTCCAACGAAGCTACCCGAGGTGCTTTTTCCTCTTGAAAGCATGTTTCCCTGCCGCGTGGCAGCCCCAGGCTCCTCCAAGAAACTTAAGCAAGATGATTTTTCCTCTTTAAAGGACGTTTCGCCTCTGGCATCCACCTGAGACTCCTCCCAAGCATCTCCCAGACTCTTCTGACCTATCATTTAGAGGCACGAGATCTCTAGTAGCAGCTCCAGGCTCCTCCAAGAAACCTACGCCAGATGATTTTTCTTCTTCAAAGGAAGCGTTATCCTCCACGATCCAGCGCAGAATCATCCCAGGCATCTCCTACTGACTTTTGACTTCTGCTTCTGTGACCTGAGGTCCTGGGTAGCAGCGCCAGACTCCTCCAAGGAAGCTATCTGAGGTGCTTTTTCCTCTTGAAAGCATGTTTCCCTGCCGCGTGGCAGCCCCAGGCTCCTCCAAGAAACTTAAGCAAGATGATTTTTACTCTTTCAAGGACGTTTCGCCTCTAGCATCCACCTGAGACTCCTCCCAAGCATCTCCCAGGCTCTTCTGACCTATCATTTAGAGGCAAGAGATCTCTAGTAGCAGCTCCAAGCTCCTCCAAGAAACTTAAGCCAGATGATTTTTCCTCTTTCAAGGACGTTTCGCCTCTAGCATCCACCTGAGACTCCTCCCAAGCATCTCCCAGACTCTTCTGACCTATCATTTAGAGGCACGAGATCTCTAGTAGCAGCTCCAGACTCCTCCAAGGAAGCTACGCCAGATGATTTTCCTTCTTCAAAGGAAGCGCTATCCTCCACGATCCAGCGCAGAATCATCCCAGGCATGTCCTAGTGTCTTTTGACTTCTGCTTCTGTGACCTGAGGTCCTGGGTAGCAGCGCCAGACTCCTCCAAGGAAGCTACCCGAGGTGCTGCCTCATTCTGAAACATTCCCTCTCCTTTAGGATCTGCCTGAGACTCCTCCCAAGCATCTCCCAGACTCTTTGGACCTGATCTTTAGGGACCTGTGATCCTGGGTAGCAGCCCCAGACTCCTCCAAGGAAGCTACCCGAGGTGCTTTTTCCTCTTGAAAAAAGATTTCTCCTCTGATATCTGCCTCAGACTCCTCCAAAGCATCTCCAAGAGGCTTCTGACCTGTTCTTTAACGACACCAGATGCTCCGTAGCAGCCCCAGACTCCTCCAAGGAAGCGACACAAGTTGCTTTTTCTTCTTCAAAAGGAACCCCTATCCTCAACGACTGAGCAGAGAATCATCCCAGGCATGTCCTATGACTTTTGACTTCTGCTTCTGTGACCTGAGGTCCTGGGTAGCAGGGCCAGACTCCTCCAAGGAAGCTACCCGAGGTGCTTTTTCCTCTTGAAAGCATGTTTCCCTGCCACGTGGCAGCCCCAGGCTCCTCCAAGGAAGCTACGCAAGATGATTTTTCCTCTTCAAGGGCTGTTGCTCCTCTGCATCCACAAGAGACTCCTCCCAAGTATTTCCCAAACAGTTGTGACATATTCTTTAGAGAGAAAATACCTGGCGTAGCAGCCCCAGACTCCTCCAAGGAAGCTACCCGAGGTGCTTTTTCTTCTTCAAAGAAGTGCTATCCTCCACGACTCAGCAGACAATCATTCCAGGCATGTCCTAGTGACTTCTGACTTGTGCTTATGGGTCCCGAGATCCTGGGTAGCAGCCCCAGACTCCTCCAAGGAAGCTACCCGAGGTGCTGCCTCATTCTGAAACATTCCCTCTCCTTTGGGATCTGCCTGAGACTCCTCCCAAGCATCTCCCAGGCTCTTTGGACCTGATCTTTAGGGACCTGTGATCCTGGGTAGCAGCCCCAGACTCCTCCAAGGAAGCTACCCGAGGTGCTTTTTCCTCTTGAAAAAAGATTTCTCCTCTGATGTCCGCCTCAGACTCCTCCCAAGCATCTCCAAGAGGCTTCTGACCTGTTCTTTAACGACACCAGATGCTCCATAGCAGCCCCAGACTCCTCCAAGGAAGCGACACAAGTTGCTTTTTCTTCTTCAAAAGGAACCCCTATCCTCAACGACTGAGCAGAGAATCATCCCAGGCATGTCCTAGTGACTTCTGACTTGTGCTTGTGGGTCCCGAGATCCTGGGTAGCAGCGCCAGACTCCTCCAACGAAGCTACCCGAGGTGCTTTTTCCTCTTGAAAGCATGTTTCCCTGCCGCGTGGCAGCCCCAGGCTCCTCCAAGAAACTTAAGCAAGATGATTTTTCCTCTTTAAAGGACGTTTCGCCTCTGGCATCCACCTGAGACTCCTCCCAAGCATCTCCCAGACTCTTCTGACCTATCATTTAGAGGCACGAGATCTCTAGTAGCAGCTCCAGGCTCCTCCAAGAACCTACGCCAGATGATTTTTCTTCTTCAAAGGAAGCGCTATCCTCCACGATCCAGCGCAGAATCATCCCAGGCATCTCCTACTGACTTTTGACTTCTGCTTCTGTGACCTGAGGTCCTGGGTAGCAGCGCCAGACTCCTCCAAGGAAGCTATCTGAGGTGCTTTTTCCTCTTGAAAGCATGTTTCCCTGCCGCGTGGCAGCCCCAGGCTCCTCCAAGAAACTTAAGCAAGATGATTTTTACTCTTTCAAGGACGTTTCGCCTCTAGCATCCACCTGAGACTCCTCCCAAGCATCTCCCAGGCTCTTCTGACCTATCATTTAGAGGCAAGAGATCTCTAGTAGCAGCTCCAAGCTCCTCCAAGAAACTTAAGCCAGATGATTTTTCCTCTTTCAAGGACGTTTCGCCTCTAGCATCCACCTGAGACTCCTCCCAAGCATCTCCCAGACTCTTCTGACCTATCATTTAGAGGCACGAGATCTCTAGTAGCAGCTCCAGACTCCTCCAAGGAAGCTACGCCAGATG
Organism: Phalacrocorax carbo; assembly: GCF_963921805.1. Taxonomy (NCBI): domain Eukaryota; kingdom Metazoa; phylum Chordata; class Aves; order Suliformes; family Phalacrocoracidae; genus Phalacrocorax; species Phalacrocorax carbo. The sequence continues at coordinate 6,134,760 of NC_087527.1, read as the reverse complement.
ATTTTCCTTCTTCAAAGGAAGCGCTATCCTCCACGATCCAGCGCAGAATCATCCCAGGCATGTCCTAGTGTCTTTTGACTTCTGCTTCTGTGACCTGAGGTCCTGGGTAGCAGCGCCAGACTCCTCCAAGGAAGCTACCCGAGGTGCTGCCTCATTCTGAAACATTCCCTCTCCTTTGGGATCTGCCTGAGACTCCTCCCAAGCATCTCCCAGACTCTTTGGACCTGATCTTTAGGGACCTGTGATCCTGGGTAGCAGCCCCAGACTCCTCCAAGGAAGCTACCCGAGGTGCTTTTTCCTCTTGAAAAAAGATTTCTCCTCTGATGTCCGCCTCAGACTCCTCCCAAGCATCTCCAAGAGGCTTCTGACCTGTTCTTTAACGACACCAGATGCTCCGTAGCAGCCCCAGACTCCTCCAAGGAAGCGACACAAGTTGCTTTTTCTTCTTCAAAAGGAACCCCTATCCTCAACGACTGAGCAGAGAATCATCCCAGGCATGTCCTATGACTTTTGACTTCTGCTTCTGTGACCTGAGGTCCTGGGTAGCAGGGCCAGACTCCTCCAAGGAAGCTACCCGAGGTGCTTTTTCCTCTTGAAAGCATGTTTCCCTGCCACGTGGCAGCCCCCGGCTCCTCCAAGGAAGCTACGCAAGATGATTTTTCCTCTTCAAGGGCTGTTGCTCCTCTGCATCCACAAGAGACTCCTCCCAAGTATTTCCCAAACAGTTGTGACATATTCTTTAGAGAGAAAATACCTGGCGTAGCAGCCCCAGACTCCTCCAAGGAAGCTACCCGAGGTGCTTTTTCTTCTTCAAAGAAGTGCTATCCTCCACGACTCAGCAGACAATCATTCCAGGCATGTCCTAGTGACTTCTGACTTGTGCTTATGGGTCCCGAGATCCTGGGTAGCAGCCCCAGACTCCTCCAAGGAAGCTACCCGAGGTGCTGCCTCATTCTGAAACATTCCCTCTCCTTTGGGATCTGCCTGAGACTCCTCCCAAGCATCTCCCAGGCTCTTTGGACCTGATCTTTAGGGACCTGTGATCCTGGGTAGCAGCCCCAGACTCCTCCAAGGAAGCTACCCGAGGTGCTTTTTCCTCTTGAAAAAAGATTTCTCCTCTGATGTCCGCCTCAGACTCCTCCCAAGCATCTCCAAGAGGCTTCTGACCTGTTCTTTAACGACACCAGATGCTCCATAGCAGCCCCAGACTCCTCCAAGGAAGCGACACAAGTTGCTTTTTCTTCTTCAAAAGGAACCCCTATCCTCAACGACTGAGCAGAGAATCATCCCAGGCATGTCCTAGTGACTTCTGACTTGTGCTTGTGGGTCCCGAGATCCTGGGTAGCAGCGCCAGACTCCTCCAACGAAGCTACCCGAGGTGCTTTTTCCTCTTGAAAGCATGTTTCCCTGCCGCGTGGCAGCCCCAGGCTCCTCCAAGAAACTTAAGCAAGATGATTTTTCCTCTTTCAAGGATGTTTAGCCTCTGGCATCCACCTGAGACTCCTCCCAAGCATCTCCCAGACTCTTCTGACCTATCATTTAGAGGCACGAGATCTCTAGTAGCAGCTCCAGGCTCCTCCAAGAAACCTACGCCAGATGATTTTTCTTCTTCAAAGGAAGCGTTATCCTCCACGATCCAGCGCAGAATCATCCCAGGCATCTCCTACTGACTTTTGACTTCTGCTTCTGTGACCTGAGATCCTGGGTAGCAGCGCCAGACTCCTCCAAGGAAGCTATCTGAGGTGCTTTTTCCTCTTGAAAGCATGTTTCCCTGCCGCGTGGCAGCCCCAGGCTCCTCCAAGAAACTTAAGCAAGATGATTTTTACTCTTTCAAGGACGTTTCGCCTCTAGCATCCACCTGAGACTCCTCCCAAGCATCTCCCAGGCTCTTCTGACCTATCATTTAGAGGCAAGAGATCTCTAGTAGCAGCTCCAAGCTCCTCCAAGAAACTTAAGCCAGATGATTTTTCCTCTTTCAAGGACGTTTCGCCTCTAGCATCCACCTGAGACTCCTCCCAAGCATCTCCCAGACTCTTCTGACCTATCATTTAGAGGCACGAGATCTCTAGTAGCAGCTCCAGACTCCTCCAAGGAAGCTACGCCAGATGATTTTCCTTCTTCAAAGGAAGCGCTATCCTCCACGATCCAGCGCAGAATCATCCCAGGCATGTCCTAGTGTCTTTTGACTTCTGCTTCTGTGACCTGAGGTCCTGGGTAGCAGCGCCAGACTCCTCCAAGGAAGCTACCCGAGGTGCTGCCTCATTCTGAAACATTCCCTCTCCTTTAGGATCTGCCTGAGACTCCTCCCAAGCATCTCCCAGACTCTTTGGACCTGATCTTTAGGGACCTGTGATCCTGGGTAGCAGCCCCAGACTCCTCCAAGGAAGCTACCCGAGGTGCTTTTTCCTCTTGAAAAAAGATTTCTCCTCTGATATCTGCCTCAGACTCCTCCAAAGCATCTCCAAGAGGCTTCTGACCTGTTCTTTAACGACACCAGATGCTCCGTAGCAGCCCCAGACTCCTCCAAGGAAGCGACACAAGTTGCTTTTTCTTCTTCAAAAGGAACCCCTATCCTCAACGACTGAGCAGAGAATCATCCCAGGCATGTCCTATGACTTTTGACTTCTGCTTCTGTGACCTGAGGTCCTGGGTAGCAGCGCCAGACTCCTCCAAGGAAGCTACCCGAGGTGCTTTTTCCTCTTGAAAGCATGTTTCCCTGCCACGTGGCAGCCCCAGGCTCCTCCAAGGAAGCTACGCAAGATGATTTTTCCTCTTCAAGGGCTGTTGCTCCTCTGCATCCACAAGAGACTCCTCCCAAGTATTTCCCAAACAGTTGTGACATATTCTTTAGAGAGAAAATACCTGGCGTAGCAGCCCCAGACTCCTCCAAGGAAGCTACCCGAGGTGCTTTTTCTTCTTCAAAGAAGTGCTATCCTCCACGACTCAGCAGACAATCATTCCAGGCATGTCCTAGTGACTTCTGACTTGTGCTTATGGGTCCCGAGATCCTGGGTAGCAGCCCCAGACTCCTCCAAGGAAGCTACCCGAGGTGCTGCCTCATTCTGAAACATTCCCTCTCCTTTGGGATCTGCCTGAGACTCCTCCCAAGCATCTCCCAGGCTCTTTGGACCTGATCTTTAGGGACCTGTGATCCTGGGTAGCAGCCCCAGACTCCTCCAAGGAAGCTACCCGAGGTGCTTTTTCCTCTTGAAAAAAGATTTCTCCTCTGATGTCCGCCTCAGACTCCTCCCAAGCATCTCCAAGAGGCTTCTGACCTGTTCTTTAACGACACCAGATGCTCCATAGCAGCCCCAGACTCCTCCAAGGAAGCGACACAAGTTGCTTTTTCTTCTTCAAAAGGAACCCCTATCCTCAACGACTGAGCAGAGAATCATCCCAGGCATGTCCTAGTGACTTCTGACTTTTGCTTGTGGGTCCCGAGATCCTGGGTAGCAGCGCCAGACTCCTCCAACGAAGCTACCCGAGGTGCTTTTTCCTCTTGAAAGCATGTTTCCCTGCCGCGTGGCAGCCCCAGGCTCCTCCAAGAAACTTAAGCAAGATGATTTTTCCTCTTTAAAGGACGTTTCGCCTCTGGCATCCACCTGAGACTCCTCCCAAGCATCTCCCAGACTCTTCTGACCTATCATTTAGAGGCACGAGATCTCTAGTAGCAGCTCCAGGCTCCTCCAAGAAACCTACGCCAGATGATTTTTCTTCTTCAAAGGAAGCGTTATCCTCCACGATCCAGCGCAGAATCATCCCAGGCATCTCCTACTGACTTTTGACTTCTGCTTCTGTGACCTGAGGTCCTGGGTAGCAGCGCCAGACTCCTCCAAGGAAGCTATCTGAGGTGCTTTTTCCTCTTGAAAGCATGTTTCCCTGCCGCGTGGCAGCCCCAGGCTCCTCCAAGAAACTTAAGCAAGATGATTTTTACTCTTTCAAGGACGTTTCGCCTCTAGCATCCACCTGAGACTCCTCCCAAGCATCTCCCAGGCTCTTCTGACCTATCATTTAGAGGCAAGAGATCTCTAGTAGCAGCTCCAAGCTCCTCCAAGAAACTTAAGCCAGATGATTTTTCCTCTTTCAAGGACGTTTCGCCTCTAGCATCCACCTGAGACTCCTCCCAAGCATCTCCCAGACTCTTCTGACCTATCATTTAGAGGCACGAGATCTCTAGTAGCAGCTCCAGACTCCTCCAAGGAAGCTACGCCAGATGATTTTCCTTCTTCAAAGGAAGCGCTATCCTCCACGATCCAGCGCAGAATCATCCCAGGCATGTCCTAGTGTCTTTTGACTTCTGCTTCTGTGACCTGAGGTCCTGGGTAGCAGCGCCAGACTCCTCCAAGGAAGCTACCCGAGGTGCTGCCTCATTCTGAAACATTCCCTCTCCTTTAGGATCTGCCTGAGACTCCTCCCAAGCATCTCCCAGACTCTTTGGACCTGATCTTTAGGGACCTGTGATCCTGGGTAGCAGCCCCAGACTCCTCCAAGGAAGCTACCCGAGGTGCTTTTTCCTCTTGAAAAAAGATTTCTCCTCTGATATCTGCCTCAGACTCCTCCAAAGCATCTCCAAGAGGCTTCTGACCTGTTCTTTAACGACACCAGATGCTCCGTAGCAGCCCCAGACTCCTCCAAGGAAGCGACACAAGTTGCTTTTTCTTCTTCAAAAGGAACCCCTATCCTCAACGACTGAGCAGAGAATCATCCCAGGCATGTCCTATGACTTTTGACTTCTGCTTCTGTGACCTGAGGTCCTGGGTAGCAGGGCCAGACTCCTCCAAGGAAGCTACCCGAGGTGCTTTTTCCTCTTGAAAGCATGTTTCCCTGCCACGTGGCAGCCCCAGGCTCCTCCAAGGAAGCTACGCAAGATGATTTTTCCTCTTCAAGGGCTGTTGCTCCTCTGCATCCACAAGAGACTCCTCCCAAGTATTTCCCAAACAGTTGTGACATATTCTTTAGAGAGAAAATACCTGGCGTAGCAGCCCCAGACTCCTCCAAGGAAGCTACCCGAGGTGCTTTTTCTTCTTCAAAGAAGTGCTATCCTCCACGACTCAGCAGACAATCATTCCAGGCATGTCCTAGTGACTTCTGACTTGTGCTTATGGGTCCCGAGATCCTGGGTAGCAGCCCCAGACTCCTCCAAGGAAGCTACCCGAGGTGCTGCCTCATTCTGAAACATTCCCTCTCCTTTGGGATCTGCCTGAGACTCCTCCCAAGCATCTCCCAGGCTCTTTGGACCTGATCTTTAGGGACCTGTGATCCTGGGTAGCAGCCCCAGACTCCTCCAAGGAAGCTACCCGAGGTGCTTTTTCCTCTTGAAAAAAGATTTCTCCTCTGATGTCCGCCTCAGACTCCTCCCAAGCATCTCCAAGAGGCTTCTGACCTGTTCTTTAACGACACCAGATGCTCCATAGCAGCCCCAGACTCCTCCAAGGAAGCGACACAAGTTGCTTTTTCTTCTTCAAAAGGAACCCCTATCCTCAACGACTGAGCAGAGAATCATCCCAGGCATGTCCTAGTGACTTCTGACTTTTGCTTGTGGGTCCCGAGATCCTGGGTAGCAGCGCCAGACTCCTCCAACGAAGCTACCCGAGGTGCTTTTTCCTCTTGAAAGCATGTTTCCCTGCCGCGTGGCAGCCCCAGGCTCCTCCAAGAAACTTAAGCAAGATGATTTTTCCTCTTTAAAGGACGTTTCGCCTCTGGCATCCACCTGAGACTCCTCCCAAGCATCTCCCAGACTCTTCTGACCTATCATTTAGAGGCACGAGATCTCTGGTAGCAGCTCCAGGCTCCTCCAAGAAACCTACGCCAGATGATTTTTCTTCTTCAAAGGAAGCGCTATCCTCCACGATCCAGCGCAGAATCATCCCAGGCATCTCCTACTGACTTTTGACTTCTGCTTCTGTGACCTGAGGTCCTGGGTAGCAGCGCCAGACTCCTCCAAGGAAGCTATCTGAGGTGCTTTTTCCTCTTGAAAGCATGTTTCCCTGCCGCGTGGCAGCCCCAGGCTCCTCCAAGAAACTTAAGCAAGATGATTTTTACTCTTTCAAGGACGTTTCGCCTCTAGCATCCACCTGAGACTCCTCCCAAGCATCTCCCAGGCTCTTCTGACCTATCATTTAGAGGCAAGAGATCTCTAGTAGCAGCTCCAAGCTCCTCCAAGAAACTTAAGCCAGATGATTTTTCCTCTTTCAAGGACGTTTCGCCTCTAGCATCCACCTGAGACTCCTCCCAAGCATCTCCCAGACTCTTCTGACCTATCATTTAGAGGCACGAGATCTCTAGTAGCAGCTCCAGACTCCTCCAAGGAAGCTACGCCAGATGATTTTCCTTCTTCAAAGGAAGCGCTATCCTCCACGATCCAGCGCAGAATCATCCCAGGCATGTCCTAGTGTCTTTTGACTTCTGCTTCTGTGACCTGAGGTCCTGGGTAGCAGCGCCAGACTCCTCCAAGGAAGCTACCCGAGGTGCTGCCTCATTCTGAAACATTCCCTCTCCTTTAGGATCTGCCTGAGACTCCTCCCAAGCATCTCCCAGACTCTTTGGACCTGATCTTTAGGGACCTGTGATCCTGGGTAGCAGCCCCAGACTCCTCCAAGGAAGCTACCCGAGGTGCTTTTTCCTCTTGAAAAAAGATTTCTCCTCTGATATCTGCCTCAGACTCCTCCAAAGCATCTCCAAGAGGCTTCTGACCTGTTCTTTAACGACACCAGATGCTCCGTAGCAGCCCCAGACTCCTCCAAGGAAGCGACACAAGTTGCTTTTTCTTCTTCAAAAGGAACCCCTATCCTCAACGACTGAGCAGAGAATCATCCCAGGCATGTCCTATGACTTTTGACTTCTGCTTCTGTGACCTGAGGTCCTGGGTAGCAGGGCCAGACTCCTCCAACGAAGCTACCCGAGGTGCTTTTTCCTCTTGAAAGCATGTTTCCCTGCCACGTGGCAGCCCCAGGCTCCTCCAAGGAAGCTACGCAAGATGATTTTTCCTCTTCAAGGGCTGTTGCTCCTCTGCATCCACAAGAGACTCCTCCCAAGTATTTCCCAAACAGTTGTGACATATTCTTTAGAGAGAAAATACCTGGCGTAGCAGCCCCAGACTCCTCCAAGGAAGCTACCCGAGGTGCTTTTTCTTCTTCAAAGAAGTGCTATCCTCCACGACTCAGCAGACAATCATTCCAGGCATGTCCTAGTGACTTCTGACTTGTGCTTATGGGTCCCGAGATCCTGGGTAGCAGCCCCAGACTCCTCCAAGGAAGCTACCCGAGGTGCTGCCTCATTCTGAAACATTCCCTCTCCTTTGGGATCTGCCTGAGACTCCTCCCAAGCATCTCCCAGACTCTTTGGACCTGATCTTTAGGGACCTGTGATCCTGGGTAGCAGCCCCAGACTCCTCCAAGGAAGCTACCCGAGGTGCTTTTTCCTCTTGAAAAAAGATTTCTCCTCTGATGTCCGCCTCAGACTCCTCCCAAGCATCTCCAAGAGGCTTCTGACCTGTTCTTTAACGACACCAGATGCTCCATAGCAGCCCCAGACTCCTCCAAGGAAGCGACACAAGTTGCTTTTTCTTCTTCAAAAGGAACCCCTATCCTCAACGACTGAGCAGAGAATCATCCCAGGCATGTCCTAGTGACTTCTGACTTTTGCTTGTGGGTCCCGAGATCCTGGGTAGCAGCGCCAGACTCCTCCAACGAAGCTACCCGAGGTGCTTTTTCCTCTTGAAAGCATGTTTCCCTGCCGCGTGGCAGCCCCAGGCTCCTCCAAGAAACTTAAGCAAGATGATTTTTCCTCTTTCAAGGACGTTTCGCCTCTGGCATCCACCTGAGACTCCTCCCAAGCATCTCCCAGACTCTTCTGACCTATCATTTAGAGGCACGAGATCTCTAGTAGCAGCTCCAGGCTCCTCCAAGAAACCTACGCCAGATGATTTTTCTTCTTCAAAGGAAGCGCTATCCTCCACGATCCAGCGCAGAATCATCCCAGGCATCTCCTACTGACTTTTGACTTCTGCTTCTGTGACCTGAGGTCCTGGGTAGCAGCGCCAGACTCCTCCAAGGAAGCTATCTGAGGTGCTTTTTCCTCTTGAAAGCATGTTTCCCTGCCGCGTGGCAGCCCCAGGCTCCTCCAAGAAACTTAAGCAAGATGATTTTTACTCTTTCAAGGACGTTTCGCCTCTAGCATCCACCTGAGACTCCTCCCAAGCATCTCCCAGGCTCTTCTGACCTATCATTTAGAGGCAAGAGATCTCTAGTAGCAGCTCCAAGCTCCTCCAAGAAACTTAAGCCAGATGATTTTTCCTCTTTCAAGGACGTTTCGCCTCTAGCATCCACCTGAGACTCCTCCCAAGCATCTCCCAGACTCTTCTGACCTATCATTTAGAGGCACGAGATCTCTAGTAGCAGCTCCAGACTCCTCCAAGGAAGCTACGCCAGATGATTTTCCTTCTTCAAAGGAAGCGCTATCCTCCACGATCCAGCGCAGAATCATCCCAGGCATGTCCTAGTGTCTTTTGACTTCTGCTTCTGTGACCTGAGGTCCTGGGTAGCAGCGCCAGACTCCTCCAAGGAAGCTACCCGAGGTGCTGCCTCCTTCTGAAACATTCCCTCTCCTTTAGGATCTGCCTGAGACTCCTCCCAAGCATCTCCCAGACTCTTTGGACCTGATCTTTAGGGACCTGTGATCCTGGGTAGCAGCCCCAGACTCCTCCAAGGAAGCTACCCGAGGTGCTTTTTCCTCTTGAAAAAAGATTTCTCCTCTGATATCTGCCTCAGACTCCTCCAAAGCATCTCCAAGAGGCTTCTGACCTGTTCTTTAACGACACCAGATGCTCCGTAGCAGCCCCAGACTCCTCCAAGGAAGCGACACAAGTTGCTTTTTCTTCTTCAAAAGGAACCCCTATCCTCAACGACTGAGCAGAGAATCATCCCAGGCATGTCCTATGACTTTTGACTTCTGCTTCTGTGACCTGAGGTCCTGGGTAGCAGGGCCAGACTCCTCCAAGGAAGCTACCCGAGGTGCTTTTTCCTCTTGAAAGCATGTTTCCCTGCCACGTGGCAGCCCCCGGCTCCTCCAAGGAAGCTACGCAAGATGATTTTTCCTCTTCAAGGGCTGTTGCTCCTCTGCATCCACAAGAGACTCCTCCCAAGTATTTCCCAAACAGTTGTGACATATTCTTTAGAGAGAAAATACCTGGCGTAGCAGCCCCAGACTCCTCCAAGGAAGCTACCCGAGGTGCTTATTCTTCTTCAAAGAAGTGCTATCCTCCACGACTCAGCAGACAATCATTCCAGGCATGTCCTAGTGACTTCTGACTTGTGCTTATGGGTCCCGAGATCCTGGGTAGCAGCCCCAGACTCCTCCAAGGAAGCTACCCGAGGTGCTGCCTCATTCTGAAACATTCCCTCTCCTTTGGGATCTGCCTGAGACTCCTCCCAAGCATCTCCCAGGCTCTTTGGACCTGATCTTTAGGGACCTGTGATCCTGGGTAGCAGCCCCAGACTCCTCCAAGGAAGCTACCCGAGGTGCTTTTTCCTCTTGAAAAAAGATTTCTCCTCTGATGTCCGCCTCAGACTCCTCCCAAGCATCTCCAAGAGGCTTCTGACCTGTTCTTTAACGACACCAGATGCTCCGTAGCAGCCCCAGACTCCTCCAAGGAAGCGACACAAGTTGCTTTTTCTTCTTCAAAAGGAACCCCTATCCTCAACGACTGAGCAGAGAATCATCCCAGGCATGTCCTAGTGACTTCTGACTTGTGCTTGTGGGTCCCGAGATCCTGGGTAGCAGCGCCAGACTCCTCCAACGAAGCTACCCGAGGTGCTTTTTCCTCTTGAAAGCATGTTTCCCTGCCGCGTGGCAGCCCCAGGCTCCTCCAAGAAACATAAGCAAGATGATTTTTCCTCTTTCAAGGATGTTTAGCCTCTGGCATCCACCTGAGACTCCTCCCAAGCATCTCCCAGACTCTTCTGACCTATCATTTAGAGGCACGAGATCTCTAGTAGCAGCTCCAGGCTCCTCCAAGAAACCTACGCCAGATGATTTTTCTTCTTCAAAGGAAGCGCTATCCTCCACGATCCAGCGCAGAATCATCCCAGGCATCTCCTACTGACTTTTGACTTCTGCTTCTGTGACCTGAGGTCCTGGGTAGCAGCGCCAGACTCCGCCAAGGAAGCTACCCGATGTGCTTTTTCCTCTTGAAAGCATGTTTCCCTGCCACGTGGCAGCCCCAGGCTCCTCCAAGAAACTTAAGCAAGATGATTTTTCCTCTTCAAAGGCTGTTGCCCCTCTGCATCCACAAGAGACTCCTCCCAAGTATTTCCCAAACAGTTGTGACATATTCTTTAGAGAGAAAATACCTGGCGTAGCAGCCCCAGACTCCTCCAAGGAAGCTACCCGAGGTGCTTTTTCCTCTTGAAAGCATGTTTCCCTGCTGCGTGGCAGCCCCAGGCTCCTCCAAGAAACTTAAGCAAGATGATTTTTCCTCTTTCAAGGATGTTTAGCCTCTGGCATCCACACGAGACTCCTCCCAAGCATCTCCCAGACTCTTCTGACCTATCATTTAGAGGCACGAGATCTCTAGTAGCAGCTCCAGGCTCCTCCAAGAAACCTACGCCAGATGAATTTTCTTCTTCAAAGGACGCGCTATCCTCCACGATCCAGAGCAGAATCATCCCAGGCATGTCCTACTGACTTTTGACTTCTGCTTCTGTGACCTGAGGTCCTGGGTAGCAGTGCCAGACTCCGCCAAGGAAGCTACCCGAGGTGCTGCCTCATTCTGAAACACTCCCTCTCCTTTAGGATCTGCCTGAGACTCCTCCCAAGCATCTCCCAGACTCTTTGGACCTGATCTTTAGGGACCTGTGATCCTGGGTAGCAGCCCCAGACTCCTCCAAGGAAGCTACCCGAGGTGCTTTTTCCTCTTGAAAAAAGATTTCTCCTCTGATATCCGCCTCAGACTCCTCCCAAGCATCACCAAGAGGCTTCTGACCTGTGCTTTAACGACACCAGATGCTCCGTAGCAGCCCCAGACTCCTCCAAGGAAGCGACACAAGTTGTTTTTTCTTCTTCAAAAGGAACCCCTATCCTCAACGACTGAGCAGAGAATCATCCCAGGCATGTCCTAGTGACTTCTGACGTTTGCTTGTGGGTCCCGAGATCCTGGGTAGCAGCGCCAGACTCCTCCAACGAAGCTACCCGAGGTGCTTTTTCCTCTTGAAAGCATGTTTCCCTGCCGCGTGGCAGCCCCAGGCTCCTCCAAGAAACTTAAGCAAGATGATTTTTCCTCTTTCAAGGATGTTTAGCCTCTGGCATCCACACGAGACTCCTCCCAAGCATCTCCCAGACTCTTCTGACCTATCATTTAGAGGCACGAGATCTCTAGTAGCAGCTCCAGGCTCCTCCAAGAAACCTACGCCAGATGATTTTTCTTCTTCAAAGGAAGCGCTATCCTCCACAATCCAGCGCAGAATCATCCCAGGCATGTCCTAGTGTCTTTTGACTTCTGCTTCTGTGACCTGAGGTCCTGGGTAGCAGCGCCAGATTCCGCCAAGGAAGCTACCCGATGTGCTGCCTCATTCTGAAACATTCCCTCTCCTTTGGGATCTGCCTGAGACTCCTCCCAAGCATCTCCCAGACTCTTTGAACCTGATCTTTAGGGACCTGTGATCCTGGGTAGCAGCCCCAGACTCCTCCAAGGAAGCTACCCGAGGTGCTGCCTCCTTCTGAAACATTCCCTCTCCTTTGGGATCTGCCTGAGACTCCTCCCAAGCATCTCCCAGACTCTTTGGACCTGATCTTTAGGGACCTGTGATCCTGGGTAGCAGCCCCAGACTCCTCCAAGAAGCTACCCGATGTGCTTTTTCCTCTTGAAAGCATGTTTCTCTGCCGCGTGGCAGCCCCAGGCTCCTCCAAGGAAGTTACGCAAGATAATTTTTCCTCTTCAAGGGCTGTTGCTCCTCTGCATCCACACGAGACTCCTCCCAGGTATTTCCCAAACAGTTGTGACATATTCTTTAGAGAGAAAATACCTGGCGTAGCAGCCCCAGGCTCCTCCAAGGAAGTTACCCGAGGTGCTCTTTCCTCTTGAAAAAAGATTTCTCCTCTGATATCTGCCTCAGACTCCTCCCAAGAATCTCCAAGAGGCTTCTGACCTGTGCTTTAACGACACCAGATGCTCCGTAGCAGCCCCAGACTCCTCCAAGGAAGCGACACAAGTTGCTTTTTCTTCTTCAAAAGGAAACCCTATCCTCAACGACTGAGCAGAGAATCATCCCAGGCATGTCCTAGTGACTTCTGACTTTTGCTTGTGGGTCCCGAGATCCTGGGTAGCAGCCCCACACTCCTCCAAGAAAGGTCCTCCTCCCAGGAGTCTCCCAGAGTCTCTTCAGCTGCACTTTAGAGACCCGAGTTCCTTGGTAGCAGCCTCAGCCCCCTCTAAGATACCCAGATGCTTTTTCAGCTTTAAAGGATGTCTCTCCCCTGGGATCTGCCTAGGTTTCCTCTATTGCACCTCCCAGAGTCATTTGTTCTGCTAGTTAGGCACCTGACATCCCAGGTAGCAGCCCCAGACTCCTCCAAAGAATCTACCCGAGCTGATTTCCCCTTTGGAAAACAAGGCCACCGCTCTGGGATACAACCAAGATTCCTCCCAGGCATGCCCTAGATACCTTTGCCTTCTGCGTTAGGGACCTGACGACCTGGGTGGTGGCACCTCAGACTCCTCATGAGAAAGTTACCAGAAGTGCTTTTTCTCCTTTAAAGAAGCTGCCTTCAACATGAACCACCTGACACACCTCCCTCACTGCTCCTAGGGTCCTTTCCCTTCTGCTTTGGGGACCTGAGATCCTGGGTAGCAGCCCCACACGCCTCCAAGGAAGCTACCCGAGGTGCTTTTTTTTCTTTAAAGATTCCCTCTCCTCTGGGATCTGCCTATGACTCCCCCCAGGTATTTCCAAGGTTTTTGACCTCTGCTTTACTGACTTGATGTCCCTCATAGGAGCCCCACACTCCTCCAAGAAAGCTACCCAAGGTGGTTTTTTTTCCTTTAAAATAACCTCTTTCTCCTCTGGGAAGCCTCACCCCTGTGAGTCCTCCCAGGCATCTGTTGCCGCCTTTTCCTGATTTCTTACTCTTGGGGAGGAAGAGCATGGCCAGCAGGTCAAGGGAGGTGATTCTGGCCCTCTACTCTGATCTGCCAAAACCTTACCTGGAATACTGTGTCCAGCTCTGGCGTCCTCAGCAAAGGACTGACATGGACTGAGCTGGTCCAGAGGAGGGCCACGAAGACGATCAGTGGGGTGGAACGCCTCTTCCTGTGCTGACAGGCTGAGAGAGCTGGGGTTGTTCAGCCTGGAGAAGAGAAGGCTCCTGGGAATCCTTACTGCGCAGGCTTTCAATACTTAAAGGGCGCCTATAAGAAAGATGGGGACAGACTTGTTAGGATGGCCCGTAGCGATAAGATAGGGGGCAATGGTTTTAAACTCAAAGAGGGTAGATTGACACTAGATACGAGGAAGACGTTTTTTTAGGATGAGGGTGGTGAAACACTGGCACAGGTTGCCCAGAGCAGTGGTAGATGTCCCATTCCTGGAAACATTCACGGTCAGGCTAGAAAGGACTCGGAGAAACCTGGTCTGGTTGAAGATGTCCCTGCTCACTGCAGGAGGGATAGGACTAGGTGACCTCCAAAGGTCCCTTGCAGCCCAAATGATTCTAGGACTGCACAGTTGTTTCCCTCTCGCCTCAGCAGCCCCTGGCTCGTCTGCCTCAGGCTTCAAGTGTCCTGCAGTATACCCAGCATGTCTCAGGCTACACCACCCACATGGAAGAACAGGTATGGGTAGCGGTCAAGGGCCACTGCAGGCTAGGACATTTCTTAGTGATGTCCTGAACCTGGGCCCCAGGGGGGCAGCAGTCTTCCCTAAGAGGAGGGTCTGTCTGGCATATTGGACCCTCTGTTCCCCGCAGAAGGGAGTCACCTACAACTGTACCCTGTCTTTTTCCTCCCTCATGGAGGCAGTCACGATCTGCGGGTAGGCCTTTCTGACCGTGGCAACAGCTCTGGTGTAGATGGACCATCACCCACATCATCCATTGACTGGCCTTCCACAGCCAGAGCCTCACACCTGTTCTACAGAGGCACCTGGGAAGGCAAGAAGGGGGTTCACCTGCCACCCCAAGCACGGACTGGCCTCAACTCGCTCCTTTCCTTTAAAACACTGCCTCCAGCCTGGCAGGGGGAGGGTTCAGGATCCCCTTGATCTGGGATTTTTTCTGGTGGCTGTCCCTGTTCCTGTCTCAGGGAAGGCGGAGCATCTCCCAGACTCTTTGGACCTGATCTTTAGGGACCTGTGATCCTGGGTAGCAGCCCCAGACTCCTCCAAGGAAGCTACCCGAGATGATTTTTCCTCTTGAAAAAAGATTTCTCCTCTGATATCCGCCTCAGACTCCTCCCAAGCATATCCAAGAGGCTTCTGACCTGTTCTTTAATGACACCAGATGCTCCGTAGCAGCCCCAGACTCCTCCAAGGAAGCGACACAAGTTGCTTTTTCTTCTTCGAAAGGTACCCCTATCCTCAACGACTGAGCTGAGAATCATCCCATGCATGTCCTAGTGACTTCTGACTTCTGCTTCTGTGACCTGAGGTCCTGGGTAGCAGCGCCAGACTCCTCCAAGAAGCTACCCGAGGTGCTTTTTCCTCTTGAAAGCATGTTTCCCTGCCGCGTGGCAGCCCCCGGCTCCTCCAAGGAAGCTACGCAAGATGATTTTTCCTCTTTAAAGGACGTTTCGCCTCTAGCATCCACCTGAGACTCCTCCCAAGCATCTCCCAGACTCTTCTGACCTATCATTTAGAGGCACGAGATCTCTAGTAGCAGCTCCAGACTCCTCCAAGGAAGCTACGCCAGATGATTTTCCTTCTTCAAAGGAAGCGCTATCCTCCACGATACAGCGCAGAATCATCCCAGGCATGTCCTAGTGTCTTTTGACTTCTGCTTCTGTGACCTGAGGTCCTGGGTAGCAGCGCCAGACTCCGCCAAGAAGCTACCCGAGGTGCTTTATCCTCTTGAAAGCATGATTGTCTGCCGCGTGGCAGCCCCAGGCTCCTCCAAGAAACTTACGCAAGATGATTTTTCCTCTTTCAAGGATGTTTAGCCTCTGGCATCCACCTGAGACTCCTCCCAAGCATCTCCCAGACTCTTCTGACCTATCATTTAGAGGCACGAAATCTCTAGTAGCAGCCCCAGACTCCTCCAAGAAACCTACGCCAGATGATTTTTCTTCTTCAGAGGAAGCGCTATCCTCTACGATCCAGCGCAGAATCATCCCAGGCATGTCCTGCTGACTTTTGACTTCTGCTTCTGTGACCTGAGGTCCTGGGTAGCAGCGCCAGACTCCTCCAAGAAGCTACCCGAGGTGCTTTTTCCTCTTGAAAGCATGTTTCTCTGCCGCGTGGCAGCCCCTCGGCTCCTCCAAGGAAGCTACGCAAGATGATTTTTCCTCTTCAAAGGCTGTTGCCCCTCTGCATCCACACGAGACTCCTCCCAGGTATTTCCCAAACAGTTGTGACATATTCTTTAGAGAGAAAATACCTGGCGTAGCAGCCCCAGACTCCTCCAAGGAAGCTACCCGAGGTGCTTTTTCTTCTTCAAAGAAGTGCTATCCTCCACGACTCAGCAGACAATCATGCCAGGCATGTCCTAGTGACTTCTGACTTGTGCTTATGGGTCCCGAGATCCTGGGTAGCAGCCCCAGACTCCTCCAAGGAAGCTACCCGAGGTGCTGCCTCCTTCTGAAACATTCCCTCTCCTTTGGGATCTGCCTTAGACTCCTCCCAAGCATCTCCCAGACTCTTTGGACCTGATTTTTAGGGACCTGTGATCCTGGGTAGCAGCCCCAGACTCCTCCAAGGAAGCTACCCGAGGTGCTTTTTCCTCTTGAAAAAAGATTTCTCCTCTGATATCCGCCTCAGACTCCTCCCAAGCATCTCCAAGAGGCTTCTGACCTGTGCTTTAACGACACTAGATGCTCCGTAGCAGCCCCAGCCTCCTCCAAGGAAGCGACACAAGGTGCTTTTTCTTCTTCAAAAGGAACCCCTATCCTCAACGACTGAGCAGAGAATCATCCCAGGCATGTCCTACTGACTTTTGACTTCTACTTCTGGGTCCCGAGATCCTGGGTAGCAGCGCCAGACTCCTCCAAGGAAGCTACCCAAGGTGCTTTTTCCTCTTGAAAGCATGTTTCCCTGCCGCGTGGCAGCCCCAGGCTCCTCCAAGAAACTTAAGCAAGATGATTTTTCCTCTTTCAAGGACGTTTCGCCTCTAGCATCCACCTGAGACTCCTCCCAAGCATCTCCCAGGCTCTTCTGACCTATCATTTAGAGGCAAGAGATCTCTAGTTGCAGCTCCAAGCTCCTCCAAGAAACTTAAGCCAGATGATTTTTCCTCTTTCAAGGACGTTTCGCCTCTAGCATCCACCTGAGACTCCTCCCAAGCATCTCCCAGACTCTTCTGACCTATCATTTAGAGGCACGAGATCTCTAGTAGCAGCTCCAGACTCCTCCAAGGAAGCTACGCCAGATGATTTTCCTTCTTCAAAGGAAGCGCTATCCTCCACGATCCAGCGCAGAATCATCCCAGGCATGTCCTAGTGTCTCTTGACTTCTGCTTCTGTGACCTGAGGTCCTGGGTAGCAGCGCCAGACTCCTCCAAGGAAGCTACCCGAGGTGCTGCCTCATTCTGAAACATTCCCTCTCCTTTGGGATCTGCCTGAGACTCCTCCCAAGCATCTCCCAGACTCTTTGGACCTGATCTTTAGGGACCTGTGATCCTGGGTAGCAGCCCCAGACTCCTCCAAGGAAGCTACCCGAGATGATTTTTCCTCTTGAAAAAAGATTTCTCCTCTGATATCCGCCTCAGACTCCTCCCAAGCATCTCCAAGAGGCTTCTGACCTGTGCTTTAACGACACCAGATGCTCCGTAGCAGCCCCAGACTCCTCCAAGGAAGCGACACAAGTTGCTTTTTCTTCTTCAAAAGGAACCCCTGTCCTCAACGACTGAGCAGAGAATCATCCCAGGCATGTCCTAGTGACTTCTGACTTCTGCTTCTGTGACCTGAGGTCCTGGGTAGCAGCGCCAGACTCCTCCAAGGAAGCTACCCGAGGTGCTTTTTCCTCTTGAAAGCATGTTTCCCTGCCACGTGGCAGCCCCCGGCTCCTCCAAGGAAGCTACGCAAGATGATTTTTCCTCTTCAAGGGCTGTTGCCCCTCTGCATCCACAAGAGACTCCTCCCAAGTATTTCCCAAACAGTTGTGACATATTCTTTAGAGAGAAAATACCTGGCGTAGCAGCCCCAGACTCCTCCAAGGAAGCTACCCGAGGTGCTTTTTCTTCTTCAAAGAAGTGCTATCCTCCACAACTCAGCAGACAATCATGCCAGGCATGTCCTAGTGACTTCTGACTTGTGCTTGTGGGTTCCGAGATCCTGGGTAGCATCCCCAGACTCCTCCAAGGAAGCTACCCGAGGTGCTGCCTCATTCTGAAACATTCCCTCTCCTTTGGGATCTGCCTGAGACTCCTCCCAAGCATCTCCCAGGCTCTTTGGACCTGATTTTTAGGGACCTGTGATCCTGGGTAGCAGCCCCAGACTCCTCCAAGGAAGCTACCCGAGGTGCTTTTTCCTCTTGAAAAAAGATTTCTCCTCTGATATCCGCCTCAGACTCCTCCCAAGCATCTCCAAGAGGCTTCTGACCTGTGCTTTAACGACACTAGATGCTCCGTAGCAGCCCCAGACTCCTCCAAGGAAGCGACACAAGGTGCTTTTTCTTCTTCAAAAGGAACCCCTATCCTCAACGACTGAGCAGAGAATCATCCCAGGCATGTCCTACTGACTTTTGACTTCTACTTCTGGGTCCCGAGATCCTGGGTAGCAGGGCCAGACTCCTCCAAGGAAGCTACCCAAGGTGCTTTTTCCTCTTGAAAGCATGTTTCCCTGCCGCGTGGCAGCCCCAGGCTCCTCCAAGAAACTTAAGCAAGATGATTTTTCCTCTTTCAAGGATGTTTCGCCTCTAGCATCCACCTGAGACTCCTCCCAAGCATCTCCCAGGCTCTTCTGACCTATCATTTAGAGGCAAGAGATCTCTAGTTGCAGCTCCAAGCTCCTCCAAGAAACTTAAGCCAGATGATTTTTCCTCTTTCAAGGACGTTTCGCCTCTAGCATCCACCTGAGACTCCTCCCAAGCATCTCCCAGACTCTTCTGACCTATCATTTAGAGGCACGAGATCTCTAGTAGCAGCTCCAGACTCCTCCAAGGAAGCTACGCCAGATGATTTTCCTTCTTCAAAGGAAGCGCTATCCTCCACGATCCAGCGCAGAATCATCCCAGGCATGTCCTAGTGTCTCTTGACTTCTGCTTCTGTGACCTGAGGTCCTGGGTAGCAGCGCCAGACTCCTCCAAGGAAGCTACCCGAGGTGCTGCCTCATTCTGAAACATTCCCTCTCCTTTGGGATCTGCCTGAGACTCCTCCCAAGCATCTCCCAGACTCTTTGGACCTGATCTTTAGGGACCTGTGATCCTGGGTAGCAGCCCCAGACTCCTCCAAGGAAGCTACCCGAGATGATTTTTCCTCTTGAAAAAAGATTTCTCCTCTGATATCCGCCTCAGACTCCTCCCAAGCATCTCCAAGAGGCTTCTGACCTGTGCTTTAACGACACCAGATGCTCCGTAGCAGCCCCAGACTCCTCCAAGGAAGCGACACAAGTTGCTTTTTCTTCTTCAAAAGGAACCCCTGTCCTCAACGACTGAGCAGAGAATCATCCCAGGCATGTCCTAGTGACTTCTGACTTCTGCTTCTGTGACCTGAGGTCCTGGGTAGCAGCGCCAGACTCCTCCAAGGAAGCTACCCGAGGTGCTTTTTCCTCTTGAAAGCATGTTTCCCTGCCACGTGGCAGCCCCCGGCTCCTCCAAGGAAGCTACGCAAGATGATTTTTCCTCTTCAAGGGCTGTTGCTCCTCTGCATCCACAAGAGACTCCTCCCAAGTATTTCCCAAACAGTTGTGACATATTCTTTAGAGAGAAAATACCTGGCGTAGCAGCCCCAGACTCCTCCAAGGAAGCTACCCGAGGTGCTTTTTCTTCTTCAAAGAAGTGCTATCCTCCACAACTCAGCAGACAATCATGCCAGGCATGTCCTAGTGACTTCTGACTTGTGCTTGTGGGTTCCGAGATCCTGGGTAGCATCCCCAGACTCCTCCAAGGAAGCTACCCGAGGTGCTGCCTCATTCTGAAACATTCCCTCTCCTTTGGGATCTGCCTGAGACTCCTCCCAAGCATCTCCCAGGCTCTTTGGACCTGATCTTTAGGGACCTATGATCCTGGGTAGCAGCCCCAGACTCCTCCAAGGAAGCTACCCGAGGTGCTTTTTCCTCTTGAAAGCATGTTTCCCTGCCCCGTGGCAGCCCCAGGCTCCTCCAAGAAACTTAAGCAAGATGATTTTTCCTCTTTAAAGGACGTTTCGCCTCTAGCATCCACTTGAGACTCCTCCCAAGCATCTCCCAGGCTCTTCTGACCTATCATTTAGAGGCAAGAGATCTCTAGTAGCAGCTCCAAGCTCCTCGAAGAAAATTAAGCCAGATGATTTTTCCTCTTTCAAGGACGTTTCGCCTCTAGCATCCACCTGAGACTCCTCCCAAGCATCTCCCAGACTCTTCTGACCTATCATTTAGAGGCACGAGATCTCTAGTAGCAGCTCCAGACTCCTCCAAGGAAGCTACGCCAGATGATTTTCCTTCTTCAAAGGAAGCGCTATCCTCCACGATCCAGCGCAGAATCATCCCAGGCATGTCCTAGTGTCTTTTGACTTCTGCTTCTGTGACCTGAGGTCCTGGGTAGCAGCGCCAGACTCCGCCAAGAAGCTACCCGAGGTGCTTTATCCTCTTGAAAGCATGATTGTCTGCCGCGTGGCAGCCCCAGGCTCCTCCAAGAAACCTACGCAAGATGATTTTTCTTCTTCAAAGGAAGCGCTATCCTCCACGATCCAGCGCAGAATCATCCCAGGCATGTCCTGCTGACTTTTGACTTCTGCTTCTGTGACCTGAGGTCCTGGGTAGCAGCCCCAGACTCCTCCAAAGAATCTACCCGAGCTGATTTCCCCTTTGGAAAACAAGGCCACCGCTCTGGGATACAACCAAGATTCCTCCCAGGCATGCCCTAGATACCTTTGCCTTCTGCGTTAGGGACCTGACGACCTGGGTGGTGGCACCTCAGACTCCTCATGAGAAAGTTACCAGAAGTGCTTTTTCTCCTTTAAAGAAGCTGCCTTCAACATGAACCACCTGACACACCTCCCTCACTGCTCCTAGGGTCCTTTCCCTTCTGCTTTGGGGACCTGAGATCCTGGGTAGCAGCCCCACACGCCTCCAAGGAAGCTACCCGAGGTGCTTTTTTTTCTTTAAAGATTCCCTCTCCTCTGGGATCTGCCTATGACTCCCCCCAGGTATTTCCAAGGTTTTTGACCTCTGCTTTACTGACTTGATGTCCCTCATAGGAGCCCCACACTCCTCCAAGAAAGCTACCCAAGGTGGTTTTCTTCCTTTAAAATAACCTCTTTCTCCTCTGGGAAGCCTCACCCCTGTGAGTCCTCCCAGGCATCTGTTGCCGCCTTTTCCTGATTTCTTACTCTTGGGGAGGAAGAGCATGGCCAGCAGGTCAAGGGAGGTGATTCTGGCCCTCTACTCTGATCTGCCAAAACCTTACCTGGAATACTGTGTCCAGCTCTGGCGTCCTCAGCAAAGGACTGACATGGACTGAGCTGGTCCAGAGGAGGGCCACGAAGACGATCAGTGGGGTGGAACGCCTCTTCCTGTGCTGACAGGCTGAGAGAGCTGGGGTTGTTCAGCCTGGAGAAGAGAAGGCTCCTGGGAATCCTTACTGCGCAGGCTTTCAATACTTAAAGGGCGCCTATAAGAAAGATGGGGACAGACTTGTTAGGATGGCCCGTAGCGATAAGATAGGGGGCAATGGTTTTAAACTCAAAGAGGGTAGATTGACACTAGATACGAGGAAGACGTTTTTTAGGATGAGGGTGGTGAAACACTGGCACAGGTTGCCCAGAGCAGTGGTAGATGTCCCATTCCTGGAAACATTCACGGTCAGGCTAGAAAGGACTCGGAGAAACCTGGTCTGGTTGAAGATGTCCCTGCTCGCTGCAGGAGGGATAGGACTAGGTGACCTCCAAAGGTCCCTTGCAGCCCAAATGATTCTAGGACTGCACAGTTGTTTCCCTCTCGCCTCAGCAGCCCCTGGCTCGTCTGCCTCAGGCTTCAAGTGTCCTGCAGTATACCCAGCATGTCTCAGGCTACACCACCCACATGGAAGAACAGGTATGGGTAGCGGTCAAGGGCCACTGCAGGCTAGGACATTTCTTAGTGATGTCCTGAACCTGGGCCCCAGGGGGGCAGCAGTCTTCCCTAAGAGGAGGGTCTGTCTGGCATATTGGACCCTCTGTTCCCCGCAGAAGGGAGTCACCTACAACTGTACCCTGTCTTTTTCCTCCCTCATGGAGGCAGTCACGATCTGCGGGTAGGCCTTTCTGACCGTGGCAACAGCTCTGGTGTAGATGGACCATCACCCACATCATCCATTGACTGGCCTTCCACAGCCAGAGCCTCACACCTGTTCTACAGAGGCACCTGGGAAGGCAAGAAGGGGGTTCACCTGCCACCCCAAGCACGGACTGGCCTCCACTCGCTCCTTTCCTTTAAAACACTGCCTCCAGCCTGGCAGGGGGAGGGTTCAGGATCCCCTTGATCTGGGATTTTTTCTGGTGGCTGTCCCTGTTCCTGTCTCAGGGAAGGCGGAGCATCTCCCAGACTCTTTGGACCTGATCTTTAGGGACCTGTGATCCTGGGTAGCAGCCCCAGACTCCTCCAAGGAAGCTACCCGAGATGATTTTTCCTCTTGAAAAAAGATTTCTCCTCTGATATCCGCCTCAGACTCCTCCCAAGCATATCCAAGAGGCTTCTGACCTGTTCTTTAATGACACCAGATGCTCCGTAGCAGCCCCAGACTCCTCCAAGGAAGCGACACAAGTTGCTTTTTCTTCTTCGAAAGGTACCCCTATCCTCAACGACTGAGCAGAGAATCATCCCATGCATGTCCTAGTGACTTCTGACTTCTGCTTCTGTGACCTGAGATCCTGGGTAGCAGCGCCAGACTCCTCCAAGAAGCTACCCGAGGTGCTTTTTCCTCTTGAAAGCATGTTTCCCTGCCGCGTGGCAGCCCCCGGCTCCTCCAAGGAAGCTACGCAAGATGATTTTTCCTCTTTAAAGGACGTTTCGCCTCTAGCATCCACCTGAGACTCCTCCCAAGCATCTCCCAGACTCTTCTGACCTATCATTTAGAGGCACGAGATCTCTAGTAGCAGCACCAGACTCCTCCAAGGAAGCTACGCCAGATGATTTTCCTTTTTCGAAGGAAGCGCTATCCTCCACGATACAGCGCAGAATCATCCCAGGCATGTCCTAGTGTCTTTTGACTTCTGCTTCTGTGACCTGAGGTCCTGGGTAGCAGCGCCAGACTCCGCCAAGAAGCTACCCGAGGTGCTTTATCCTCTTGAAAGCATGATTGTCTGCCGCGTGGCAGCCCCAAGCTCCTCCAAGAAACTTAAGCCAGATGATTTTTCCTCTTTCAAGGACGTTTCGCCTCTAGCATCCACCTGAGACTCCTCCCAAGCATCTCCCAGGCTCTTCTGACCTATCATTTAGAGGCACGAGATCTCTAGTAGCAGCTCCAGGCTCCTCCAAGGAACCTACGCCAGATGATTTTCCTTCTTCAAAGGAAGCGCTATCCTCCACGATCCAGCGCAGAATCATCCCAGGCATGTCCTAGTGTCTCTTGACTTCTGCTTCTGTGACCTGAGGTCCTGGGTAGCAGCGCCAGACTCCTCCAAGGAAGCTACCCGAGGTGCTGCCTCATTCTGAAACATTCCCTCTCCTTTGGGATCTGCCTGAGACTCCTCCCAAGCATCTCCCAGACTCTTTGGACCTGATCTTTAGGGACCTGTGATCCTGGGTAGCAGCCCCAGACTCCTCCAAGGAAGCTACCCGAGGTGCTTTTTCCTCTTGAAAAAAGATTTCTCCTCTGATATCCGCCTCAGACTCCTCCCAAGCATCTCCAAGAGGCTTCTGACCTGTGCTTTAACGACACCAGATGCTCCGTAGCAGCCCCAGACTCCTCCAAGGAAGCGACACAAGTTGCTTTTTCTTCTTCAAAAGGAACCCCTATCCTCAACGACTGAGCAGAGAATCATCCCAGGCATGTCCTATGACTTTTGACTTCTGCTTCTGTGACCTGAGGTCCTGGGTAGCAGGGCCAGACTCCTCCAAGGAAGCTACCCGAGGTGCTTTTTCCTCTTGAAAGCATGTTTCCCTGCCACGTGGCAGCCCCCGGCTCCTCCAAGGAAGCTACGCAAGATGATTATTCCTCTCCAAGGGCTGTTGCTCCTCTGCATCCACAAGAGACTCCTCCCAAGTATTTCCCAAACAGTTGTGACATATTCTTTAGAGAGAAAATACCTGGCGTAGCAGCCCCAGACTCCTCCAAGGAAGCTACCCGAGGTGCTTTTTCTTCTTCAAAGAAGTGCTATCCTCCACGACTCAGCAGACAATCATTCCAGGCATGTCCTACTGACTTCTGACTTGTGCTTATGGGTCCCGAGATCCTGGGTAGCAGCCCCAGACTCCTCCAAGGAAGCTACCCGAGGTGCTGCCTCATTCTGAAACATTCCCTCTCCTTTGGGATCTGCCTGAGACTCCTCCCAAGCATCTCCCAGGCTCTTTGGACCTGATCTTTAGGGACCTGTGATCCTGGGTAGCAGCCCCAGACTCCTCCAAGGAAGCTACCCGAGGTGCTTTTTCCTCTTGAAAAAAGATTTCTCCTCTGATGTCCGCCTCAGACTCCTCCCAAGCATCTCCAAGAGGCTTCTGACCTGTTCTTTAACGACACCAGATGCTCCGTAGCAGCCCCAGACTCCTCCAAGGAAGCGACACAAGTTGCTTTTTCTTCTTCAAAAGGAACCCCTATCCTCAACGACTGAGCAGAGTATCATCCCAGGCATGTCCTAGTGACTTCTGACTTTTGCTTGTGGGTCCCGAGATCCTGGGTAGCAGCGCCAGACTCCTCCAACGAAGCTACCCGAGGTGCTTTTTCCTCTTGAAAGCATGTTTCCCTGCCGCGTGGCAGCCCCAGGCTCCTCCAAGAAACTTAAGCAAGAAGATTTTTACTCTTTCAAGGACGTTTCGCCTCTAGCATCCACCTGAGACTCCTCCCAAGCATCTCCCAGGCTCTTCTGACCTATCATTTAGAGGCAAGAGATCTCTAGTAGCAGCTCCAAGCTCCTCCAAGAAACTTAAGCCAGATGATTTTTCCTCTTTCAAGGACGTTTCGCCTCTAGCATCCACCTGAGACTCCTCCCAAGCATCTCCCAGACTCTTCTGACCTATCATTTAGAGGCACGAGATCTCTAGTAGCAGCTCCAGGCTCCTCCAAGGAAGCTACGCCAGATGATTTTCCTTCTTCAAAGGAAGCGCTATCCTCCACGATCCAGCGCAGAATCATGCCAGGCATGTCCTAGTGTCTTTTGACTTCTGCTTCTGTGACCTGAGGTCCTGGGTAGCAGCGCCAGACTCCTCCAAGGAAGCTACCCGAGGTGCTGCCTCCTTCTGAAACATTCCCTCTCCTTTAGGATCTGCCTGAGACTCCTCCCAAGCATCTCCCAGACTCTTTGGACCTGATCTTTAGGGACCTGTGATCCTGGGTAGCAGCCCCAGACTCCTCCAAGGAAGCTACCCGAGGTGCTTTTTCCTCTTGAAAAAAGATTTCTCCTCTGATGTCCGCCTCAGACTCCTCCCAAGCATCTCCAAGAGGCTTCTGACCTGTTCTTTAACGACACCAGATGCTCCGTAGCAGCCCCAGACTCCTCCAAGGAAGCGACACAAGTTGCTTTTTCTTCTTCAAAAGGAACCCCTATCCTCAACGTCTGAGCAGAGAATCATCCCAGGCATGTCCTATGACTTTTGACTTCTGCTTCTGTGACCTGAGGTCCTGGGTAGCAGCGCCAGACTCCTCCAAGGAAGCTACCCAAGGTGCTTTTTCCTCTTGAAAGCATGTTTCCCTGCCACGTGGCAGCCCCAGGCTCCTCCAAGAAACTTAAGCAAGATGATTTTTCGTCTTTCAAGGATGTTTAGCCTCTGGCATCCACCTGAGACTCCTCCCAAGCATCTCCCAGACTCTTCTGACCTATCATTTAGAGGCACGAGATCTCTAGTAGCAGCTCCAGGCTCCTCCAAAAAACCTACGCCAGATGATTTTTCTTCTTCAAAGGAAGCGCTATCCTCCACAATCCAGCGCAGAATCATCCCAGGCATGTCCTAGTGTCTTTTGACTTCTGCTTCTGTGACCTGAGGTCCTGGGTAGCAGCGCCAGACTCCTCCAAGGAAGCTACCCGAGGTGCTTTTTCCTCTTGAAAGCATGTTTCCCTGCCGCGTGGCAGCCCCAGGCTCCTCCAAGAAACTTAAGCAAGATGATTTTTACTCTTTCAAGGAAGGACGTTTCGCCTCTAGCATCCACCTGAGACTCCTCCCAAGCATCTCCCAGGCTCTTCTGACCTATCATTTAGAGGCAAGAGATCTCTAGTAGCAGCTCCAAGCTCCTCCAAGAAACTTAAGCCAGATGATTTTTCCTCTTTCAAGGACGTTTCGCCTCTAGCATCCACCTGAGACTCCTCCCAAGCATCTCCCAGACTCTTCTGACCTATCATTTAGAGGCACGAGATCTCTAGTAGCAGCTCCAGGCTCCTCCAAGAAACCTACGCCAGATGATTTTCCTTCTTCAAAGGAAGCGCTATCCTCCACGATCCAGCGCAGAATCATCCCAGGCATGTCCTAGTGACTTCTGACTTCTGCTTCTGTGACCTGAGGTCCTGGGTAGCAGCGCCAGACTCCTCCAAGGAAGCTACCCGAGGTGCTGCCTCCTTCTGAAACATTCCCTCTCCTTTAGGATCTGCCTGAGACTCCTCCCAAGCATCTCCCAGACTCTTTGGACCTGATCTTTAGGGACCTGTGATCCTGGGTAGCAGCCCCAGACTCCTCCAAGGAAGCTACCCGAGGTGCTTTTTCCTCTTGAAAAAAGATTTCTCCTCTGATATCCGCCTCAGACTCCTCCCAAGCATCTCCAAGAGGCTTCTGACCTGTTCTTTAACGACACCAGATGCTCCGTAGCAGCCCCAGACTCCTCCAAGGAAGCGACACAAGTTGCTTTTTCTTCTTCAAAAGGAACCCCTATCCTCAACGACTGAGCAGAGAATCATCCCAGGCATGTCCTATGACTTTTGACTTCTGCTTCTGTGACCTGAGGTCCTGGGTAGCAGCGCCAGACTCCTCCAAGGAAGCTACCCGAGGTGCTTTATCCTCTTGAAAGCATGTTTCCCTGCCACGTGGCAGCCCCCGGCTCCTCCAAGGAAGCTACGCAAGATGATTTTTCCTCTTCAAGGGCTGTTGCTCCTCTGCATCCACACGAGACTCCTCCCAAGTATTTCCCAAACAGTTGTGACATATTCTTTAGAGAGAAAATACCTGGTGTAGCAGCCCCAGACTCCTCCAAGGAAGCTACCCGAGGTGCTTTTTCTTCTTCAAAGAAGTGCTATCCTCCACGACTCAGCAGACAATCATTCCAGGCATGTCCTAGTGACTTCTGACTTGTGCTTATGGGTCCCGAGATCCTGGGTAGCAGCCCCAGACTCCTCCAAGGAAGCTACGCCAGATGATTTTCCTTCTTCAAAGGAAGCGCTATCCTCCACGATCCAGCGCAGAATCATGCCAGGCATGTCCTAGTGTCTTTTGACTTCTGCTTCTGTGACCTGAGGTCCTGGGTAGCAGCGCCAGACTCCTCCAAGGAAGCTACCCGAAGTGCTGCCTCCTTCTGAAACATTCCCTCTCCTTTAGGATCTGCCTGAGACTCCTCCCAAGCATCTCCCAGACTCTTTGGACCTGATCTTTAGGGACCTGTGATCCTGGGTAGCAGCCCCAGACTCCTCCAAGGAAGCTACCCGAGGTGCTTTTTCCTCTTGAAAAAAGATTTCTCCTCTGATGTCCGCCTCAGACTCCTCCCAAGCATCTCCAAGAGGCTTCTGACCTGTTCTTTAACGACACCAGATGCTCCGTAGCAGCCCCAGACTCCTCCAAGGAAGCGACACAAGTTGCTTTTTCTTCTTCAAAAGGAACCCCTATCCTCAACGTCTGAGCAGAGAATCATCCCAGGCATGTCCTATGACTTTTGACTTCTGCTTCTGTGACCTGAGGTCCTGGGTAGCAGCGCCAGACTCCTCCAAGGAAGCTACCCAAGGTGCTTTTTCCTCTTGAAAGCATGTTTCCCTGCCACGTGGCAGCCCCAGGCTCCTCCAAGAAACTTAAGCAAGATGATTTTTCCTCTTTCAAGGATGTTTAGCCTCTGGCATCCACCCGAGACTCCTCCCAAGCATCTCCCAGACTCTTCTGACCTATCATTTAGAGGCACGAGATCTCTAGTAGCAGCTCCAGGCTCCTCCAAAAAACCTACGCCAGATGATTTTTCTTCTTCAAAGGAAGCGCTATCCTCCACAATCCAGCGCAGAATCATCCCAGGCATGTCCTACTGACTTTTGACTTCTGCTTCTGTGACCTGAGGTCCTGGGTAGCAGCGCCAGACTCCTCCAAGGAAGCTACCCGAGGTGCTTTTTCCTCTTGAAAGCATGTTTCCCTGCCGCGTGGCAGCCCCAGGCTCCTCCAAGAAACTTAAGCAAGATGATTTTTACTCTTTCAAGGAAGGACGTTTCGCCTCTAGCATCCACCTGAGACTCCTCCCAAGCATCTCCCAGGCTCTTCTGACCTATCATTTAGAGGCAAGAGATCTCTAGTAGCAGCTCCAAGCTCCTCCAAGAAACTTAAGCCAGATGATTTTTCCTCTTTCAAGGATGTTTCGCCTCTAGCATCCACCTGAGACTCCTCCCAAGCATCTCCCAGACTCTTCTGACCTATCATTTAGAGGCACGAGATCTCTAGTAGCAGCTCCAGGCTCCTCCAAGAAACCTACGCCAGATGATTTTCCTTCTTCAAAGGAAGCGCTATCCTCCACGATCCAGCGCAGAATCATCCCAGGCATGTCCTAGTGACTTCTGACTTCTGCTTCTGTGACCTGAGGTCCTGGGTAGCAGCCCCAGACTCCTCCAAGGAAGCTACCCGAGGTGCTGCCTCCTTCTGAAACATTCCCTCTCCTTTAGGATCTGCCTGAGACTCCTCCCAAGCATCTCCCAGACTCTTTGGACCTGATCTTTAGGGACCTGTGATCCTGGGTAGCAGCCCCAGACTCCTCCAAGGAAGCTACCCGAGGTGCTTTTTCCTCTTGAAAAAAGATTTCTCCTCTGATATCCGCCTCAGACTCCTCCCAAGCATCTCCAAGAGGCTTCTGACCTGTGCTTTAACGACACCAGATGCTCCGTAGCAGCCCCAGACTCCTCCAAGGAAGCGACACAAGTTGCTTTTTCTTCTTCAAAAGGAACCCCTATCCTCAACGACTGAGCAGAGAATCATCCCAGGCATGTCCTATGACTTTTGACTTCTGCTTCTGTGACCTGAGGTCCTGGGTAGCAGGGCCAGACTCCTCCAAGGAAGCTACCCGAGGTGCTTTATCCTCTTGAAAGCATGTTTCCCTGCCACGTGGCAGCCCCCGGCTCCTCCAAGGAAGCTACGCAAGATGATTTTTCCTCTTCAAGGGCTGTTGCTCCTCTGCATCCACAAGAGACTCCTCCCAAGTATTTCCCAAACAGTTGTGACATATTCTTTAGAGAGAAAATACCTGGTGTAGCAGCCCCAGACTCCTCCAAGGAAGCTACCTGAGGTGCTTTTTCTTCTTCAAAGAAGTTCTATCCTCCACGACTCAGCAGACAATCATTCCAGGCATGTCCTAGTGACTTCTGACTTGTGCTTATGGGTCCCGAGATCCTGGGTAGCAGCCCCAGACTCCTCCAAGGAAGCTACGCCAGATGATTTTCCTTCTTCAAAGGAAGCGCTATCCTCCACGATCCAGCGCAGAATCATGCCAGGCATGTCCTAGTGTCTTTTGACTTCTGCTTCTGTGACCTGAGGTCCTGGGTAGCAGCGCCAGACTCCTCCAAGGAAGCTACCCGAAGTGCTGCCTCCTTCTGAAACATTCCCTCTCCTTTAGGATCTGCCTGAGACTCCTCCCAAGCATCTCCCAGACTCTTTGGACCTGATCTTTAGGGACCTGTGATCCTGGGTAGCAGCCCCAGACTCCTCCAAGGAAGCTACCCGAGGTGCTTTTTCCTCTTGAAAAAAGATTTCTCCTCTGATGTCCGCCTCAGACTCCTCCCAAGCATCTCCAAGAGGCTTCTGACCTGTTCTTTAACGACACCAGATGCTCCGTAGCAGCCCCAGACTCCTCCAAGGAAGCGACACAAGTTGCTTTTTCTTCTTCAAAAGGAACCCCTATCCTCAACGTCTGAGCAGAGAATCATCCCAGGCATGTCCTATGACTTTTGACTTCTGCTTCTGTGACCTGAGGTCCTGGGTAGCAGCGCCAGACTCCTCCAAGGAAGCTACCCAAGGTGCTTTTTCCTCTTGAAAGCATGTTTCCCTGCCACGTGGCAGCCCCAGGCTCCTCCAAGAAACTTAAGCAAGATGATTTTTCCTCTTTCAAGGATGTTTAGCCTCTGGCATCCACCTGAGACTCCTCCCAAGCATCTCCCAGACTCTTCTGACCTATCATTTAGAGGCACGAGATCTCTAGTAGCAGCTCCAGGCTCCTCCAAAAAACCTACGCCAGATGATTTTTCTTCTTCAAAGGAAGCGCTATCCTCCACAATCCAGCGCAGAATCATCCCAGGCATGTCCTA
This sequence comes from Phalacrocorax carbo, assembly GCF_963921805.1. NCBI lineage: Eukaryota > Metazoa > Chordata > Aves > Suliformes > Phalacrocoracidae > Phalacrocorax > Phalacrocorax carbo. The sequence continues at coordinate 6,104,826 of NC_087527.1, read as the reverse complement.
CTGACTTTTGACTTCTGCTTCTGTGACCTGAGGTCCTGGGTAGCACCGCCAGACTCCTCCAAGGAAGCTACCCGAGGTGCTTTTTCCTCTTGAAAGCATGTTTCCCTGCCGCGTGGCAGCCCCAGGCTCCTCCAAGAAACTTAAGCAAGATGATTTTTACTCTTTCAAGGAAGGACGTTTCGCCTCTAGCATCCACCTGAGACTCCTCCCAAGCATCTCCCAGGCTCTTCTGACCTATCATTTAGAGGCAAGAGATCTCTAGTAGCAGCTCCAAGCTCCTCCAAGAAACTTAAGCAAGATGATTTTTCCTCTTTCAAGGATGTTTCGCCTCTAGCATCCACCTGAGACTCCTCCCAAGCATCTCCCAGACTCTTCTGACCTATCATTTAGAGGCACGAGATCTCTAGTAGCAGCTCCAGGCTCCTCCAAGAAACCTACGCCAGATGATTTTCCTTCTTCAAAGGAAGCGCTATCCTCCACGATCCAGCGCAGAATCATCCCAGGCATGTCCTAGTGACTTCTGACTTCTGCTTCTGTGACCTGAGGTCCTGGGTAGCAGCGCCAGACTCCTCCAAGGAAGCTACCCGAGGTGCTGCCTCCTTCTGAAACATTCCCTCTCCTTTAGGATCTGCCTGAGACTCCTCCCAAGCATCTCCCAGACTCTTTGGACCTGATCTTTAGGGACCTGTGATCCTGGGTAGCAGCCCCAGACTCCTCCAAGGAAGCTACCCGAGGTGCTTTTTCCTCTTGAAAAAAGATTTCTCCTCTGATATCCGCCTCAGACTCCTCCCAAGCATCTCCAAGAGGCTTCTGACCTGTGCTTTAACGACACCAGATGCTCCGTAGCAGCCCCAGACTCCTCCAAGGAAGCGACACAAGTTGCTTTTTCTTCTTCAAAAGGAAACCCTATCCTCAACGACTGAGCAGAGAATCATCCCAGGCATGTCCTATGACTTTTGACTTCTGCTTCTGTGACCTGAGGTCCTGGGTAGCAGGGCCAGACTCCTCCAAGGAAGCTACCCGAGGTGCTTTATCCTCTTGAAAGCATGTTTCCCTGCCACGTGGCAGCCCCCGGCTCCTCCAAGGAAGCTACGCAAGATGATTTTTCCTCTTCAAGGGCTGTTGCTCCTCTGCATCCACACGAGACTCCTCCCAAGTATTTCCCAAACAGTTGTGACATATTCTTTAGAGAGAAAATACCTGGTGTAGCAGCCCCAGACTCCTCCAAGGAAGCTACCTGAGGTGCTTTTTCTTCTTCAAAGAAGTGCTATCCTCCACGACTCAGCAGACAATCATTCCAGGCATGTCCTAGTGACTTCTGACTTGTGCTTATGGGTCCCGAGATCCTGGGTAGCAGCCCCAGACTCCTCCAAGGAAGCTACCCGAGGTGCTGCCTCATTCTGAAACATTCCCTCTCCTTTGGGATCTGCCTGAGACTCCTCCCAAGCATCTCCCAGGCTCTTTGGACCTGATCTTTAGGGACCTGTGATCCTGGGTAGCAGCCCCAGACTCCTCCAAGGAAGCTACCCGAGGTGCTTTTTCCTCTTGAAAAAAGATTTCACCTCTGATGTCCGCCCCAGACTCCTCCCAAGCATCTCCAAGAGGCTTCTGACCTGTTCTTTAACGACACCAGATGCTCCGTAGCAGCCCCAGACTCCTCCAAGGAAGCGACACAAGTTGCTTTTTCTTCTTCAAAAGGAACCCCTATCCTCAACGACTGAGCAGAGAATCATCCCATGCATGTCCTAGTGACTTCTGACTTGTGCTTGTGAGTCCCGAGATCCTGGGTAGCAGCGCCAGACTCCTCCAACGAAGCTACCCGAGGTGCTTTTTCCTCTTGAAAGCATGTTTCCCTGCCGCGTGGCAGCCCCCGGATCCTCCAAGGAAGCTACGCAAGATGATTTTTCCTCTTCAAAGGCTGTTGCTCCTCTGCATCCACACGAGACTCCTCCCAAGTATTTCCCAAACAGTTGTGACATATTCTTTAGAGAGAAAATACCTGGCATAGCAGCCCCAGACTCCTCCAAGGAACCTACCCGAGGTGCTTTTTCTTCTTCAAAGAAGTGCTATCCTCCACGACTCAGCAGACAATCATTCCAGGCATGTCCTAGTGACTTCTGACTTCTGCTTGTGGGTCTCGCGATCCTGGGTAGCAGCCCCAGACTCCTCCAAGGAAGCTACCCGAGGTGCTGCCTCATTCTGAAACATTCCCTCTCCTTTGGGATCTGCCTGAGACTCCTCCCAAGCATCTCCCAGGCTCTTTGGACCTGATCTTTAGGGACCTGTGATCCTGGGTAGCAGCCCCAGACTCCTCCAAGGAAGCTACCCGAGGTGCTTTTTCCTCTTGAAAAAAGATTTCTCCTCTGATATCCGCCTCAGACTCCTCCCAAGCACCTCCAAGAGGCTTCTGACCTGTTCTTTAACGACACCAGATGCTCCATAGCAGCCCCAGGCTCCTCCAAGGAAGCGACACAAGTTGCTTTTTCTTCTTCAAAAGGAACCCCTATCCTCAACGACTGAGCAGAGAATCATCCCAGGCATGTCCTAGTGACTTCTGTCTTTTGCTTGTGGGTCCCGAGATCCTGGGTAGCAGCGCCAGACTCCTCCAAGGAAGCTACCCGAGGTGCTTTTTCCTCCTGAAAGCATGTTTCTCTGCCGCGTGGCAGCCCCAGGCTCCTCCAAGAAACTTAAGCAAGATGATTTTTCCTCTTTCAAGGATGTTTAGCCTCTGGCATCCACACGAGACTCCTCCCAAGCATCTCCCAGACTCTTCTGACCTATCATTTAGAGGCACGAGATCTCTAGTAGCAGCCCCAGGCTCCTCCAAGAAACATACGCCAGATGATTTTTCTTCTTCAAAGGAAGCGCTATCCTCCACGATCCAGCGCAGAATCATCCCAGGCATGTCCTAGTGTCTTTTGACTTCTGCGTCTGTGACCTGAGGTCCTGGGTAGCAGCGCCAGACTCCGCCAAGGAAGCTACCCGAGGTGCTTTTTCCTCTTGAAAAAAGATTTCTCCTCTGATATCCGCCTCTGACTCCTCCCAAGCATCTCCAAGAGGCTTCTGACCTGTTCTTTAACGACACCAGATGCTCCGTAGCAGCCCCAGACTCCTCCAAGGAAGCGACACAAGTTGCTTTTTCTTCTTCAAAAGGAACCCCTATCCTCAACGACTGAGAAGAGAATCATCCCAGGCATGTCCTAGTGACTTCTGACTTCTGCTTCTGTGACCTGAGGTCCTGGGTAGCAGCGCCAGACTCCTCCAAGGAAGCTACCCAAGGTGCTTTTTCCTCTTGAAAGCATGTTTCCCTGCCGCGTGGCAGCCCCAGGCTCCTCCAAGAAACTTAAGCAAGATGATTTTTCGTCTTTCAAGGATGTTTAGCCTCTGGCATCCACACGAGACTCCTCCCAAGCATCTCCCAGACTCTTCTGACCTATCATTTAGAGGCACGAGATCTCTAGTAGCAGCTCCAGGCTCCTCCAAGAAACCTACGCCAGATGATTTTTCTTCTTCAAAGGAAGCGCTATCCTCCACGATCCAGAGCAGAATCATCCCAGGCATGTCCTACTGACTTTTGACTTCTGCTTCTGTGACCTGAGGTCCTGGGTAGCAGCGCCAGACTCCGCCAAGGAAGCTACCCGAGGTGCTGCCTCATTCTGAAACATTCCCTCTCCTTTGGGATCTGCCTGAGACTCCTCCCAAGCATCTCCCAGACTCTTTGGACCTGATCTTTAGGGACCTGTGATCCTGGGTAGCAGCCCCAGACTCCTCCAAGGAAGCTACCCGAGGTGCTTTTTCCTCTTGAAAAAAGATTTCTCCTCTGATATCCGCCTCAGACTCCTCCCAAGCATATCCAAGACGTTTCTGACCTGTTCTTTAACGACACCAGATGCTCCATAGCAGCCCCAGACTCCTCCAAGGAAGCGACACAAGTTGCTTTTTCTTCTTCAAAAGGAACCCCTATCCTCAACGACTGAGCAGAGAATCATCCCAGGCATGTCCTAGTGACTTCTGACTTCTGCTTCTGTGAACTGAGGTCCTGGGTAGCAGCGCCAGACTCCTCCAAGGAAGCTACCCGAGGTGCTTTTTCCTCTTGAAAGCATGTTTCCCTGCCGCGTGGCAGCCCCAGGCTCCTCCAAGAAACTAACGCAAGATGATTTTTCCTCTTCAAAGGCTGTTGCTCCTCTGCATCCACACGAGACTCCTCCCAGGTATTTCCCAAACAGTTGTGACATATTCTTTAGAGAGAAAATACCTGGCGTAGCAGCCCCACACTCCTCCAAGGAAGCTACCCGAGGTGCTTTTTCTTCTTCAGAGAAGTGCTATCCTCCACGACTCAGCAGACAATCATTCCAGGCATGTCCTACTGACTTCTGACTTGTGCTTGTGGGTCCCGAGATCCTGGGTAGCAGCCCCAGACTCCTCCAAGGAAGCTACCCGAGGTGCTTTTTCCTCTTGAAAAAAGATTTCTCCTCTGATGTCCACCTCAGACTCCTCCCAAGCACCTCCAAGACGTTTCTGACCTGTTCTTTAACGACACCAGATGCTCCGTAGCAGCCCCAGACTCCTCCAAGGAAGCGACACAAGTTGCTTTTTCTTCTTCAAAAGGAACCCCTATCCTCAACGACTGAGAAGAGAATCATCCCAGGCATGTCCTAGTGACTTCTGACTTCTGCTTCTGTGACCTGAGGTCCTGGGTAGCAGCGCCAGACTCCTCCAAGGAAGCTACCCGAGGTGCTTTTTCCTCTTGAAAGCATGTTTCCCTGCCGCATGGCAGCCCCAGGCTCCTCCAAGAAACTTAAGCAAGATGATTTTTCGTCTTTCAAGGATGTTTAGCCTCTGGCATCCACACGAGACTCCTCCCAAGCATCTCCCAGACTCTTTGGACCTGATCTTTAGGGACCTGTGATCCTGGGTAGCAGCCCCAGACTCCTCCAAGGAAGCTACCCGAGGTGCTTTTTCCTCTTGAAAAAAGATTTCTCCTCTGATATCTGCCTCAGACTCCTCCCAAGCATCTCCAAGACGTTTCTGACCTGTTCTTTAACGACACCAGATGCTCCGTAGCAGCCCCAGACTCCTCCAAGGAAGCGACACAAGTTGCTTTTTCTTCTTTAAAAGGAACCCCTATCCTCAACGACTGAGAAGAGAATCATCCCAGGCATGTCCTAGTGACTTTTGACTTCTACTTGTGGGTCCCGAGATCCTGGGTAGCAGCGCCAGACTCCTCCAACGAAGCTACCCGATGTGCTTTATCCTCTTGAAAGCATGTTTTCCTGCCGCGTGGCAGCCCCAGGCTCCTCCAAGAAACTAACGCAAGATGATTTTTCCTCTTCAAGGGCTGTTGCTCCTCTGCATCCACCTGACACTCCTCCCAAGTATTTCCCAAACAGTTGTGACATATTCTTTAGAGAGAAAATACCTGGCGTAGCAGCCCCAGACTCCTCCAAGGAAGCTACCCGAGGTGCTTTTTCTTCTTCAAAGAAGTGCTATCCTCCACGACTCAGCAGACAATCATTCCAGGCATGTCCTACTGACTTCTGACTTCTGCTTGTGGGTCCCGAGATCCTGGGTAGCAGCGCCAGACTCCTCCAAGGAAGTTACCCGAGGTGCTGCCTCATTCTGAAACATTCCCTCTCCTTTGGGATCTGCCTGAGACTCCTCCCAAGCATCTCCCAGGCTCTTTGGACCTGATCTTTAGGGACCTGTGATCCTGGGTAGCAGCCCCAGACTCCTCCAAGGAAGCTACCCGAGGTGCTTTTTCTTCTTCAAAGAAGTGCTATCCTCCACGACTCAGCAGACAATCATTCCAGGCATGTCCTAGTGACTTCTGACTTTTGCTTGTGGGTCCCGAGATCCTGGGTAGCAGCGCCAGACTCCTCCAACGAAGCTACCTGAGGTGCTTTTTCCTCTTGAAAGCATGTTTCTCTGCCGCGTGGCAGCCCTAGGCTCCTCCAAGGGAGCTACGCAAGATGATTTTTGCTCTTCAAGGGCTGTTGCTCCTCTGCATCCACACGAGACTCCTCCCAGGTATTTCCCAAACAGTTGTGACATATTCTTTAGAGAGAAAATACCTGGCGTAGCAGCCCCACACGCCTCCAAGGAAGCTACCCGAGGTGCTTTTTTTTCTTTAAAGATTCCCTCTCCTCTGGGATCTGCCTATGACTCCCCCCAGGTATTTCCAAGGTTTTTGACCTCTGCTTTACTGACTTGATGTCCCTCATAGGAGCCCCACACTCCTCCAAGAAAGCTACCCAAGGTGGTTTTTTTCCTTTAAAATAACCTCTTTCTCCTCTGGGAAGCCTCACCCCTGTGAGTCCTCCCAGGCATCTGTTGCCGCCTTTTCCTGATTTCTTACTCTTGGGGAGGAAGAGCATGGCCAGCAGGTCAAGGGAGGTGATTCTGGCCCTCTACTCTGATCTGCCAAAACCTTACCTGGAATACTGTGTCCAGCTCTGGCGTCCTCAGCAAAGGACTGACATGGACTGAGCTGGTCCAGAGGAGGGCCACGAAGACGATCAGTGGGGTGGAACGCCTCTTCCTGTGCTGACAGGCTGAGAGAGCTGGGGTTGTTCAGCCTGGAGAAGAGAAGGCTCCTGGGAATCCTTACTGCGCAGGCTTTCAATACTTAAAGGGCGCCTATAAGAAAGATGGGGACAGACTTGTTAGGATGGCCCGTAGCGATAAGATAGGGGGCAATGGTTTTAAACTCAAAGAGGGTAGATTGACACTAGATACGAGGAAGACGTTTTTTAGGATGAGGGTGGTGAAACACTGGCACAGGTTGCCCAGAGCAGTGGTAGATGTCCCATTCCTGGAAACATTCACGGTCAGGCTAGAAAGGACTCGGAGAAACCTGGTCTGGTTGAAGATGTCCCTGCTCACTGCAGGAGGGATAGGACTAGGTGACCTCCAAAGGTCCCTTGCAGCCCAAATGATTCTAGGACTGCACAGTTGTTTCCCTCTCGCCTCAGCAGCCCCTGGCTCGTCTGCCTCAGGCTTCAAGTGTCCTGCAGTATACCCAGCATGTCTCAGGCTACACCACCCACATGGAAGAACAGGTATGGGTAGCGGTCAAGGGCCACTGCAGGCTAGGACATTTCTTAGTGATGTCCTGAACCTGGGCCCCAGGGGGGCAGCAGTCTTCCCTAAGAGGAGGGTCTGTCTGGCATATTGGACCCTCTGTTCCCCGCAGAAGGGAGTCACCTACAACTGTACCCTGTCTTTTTCCTCCCTCATGGAGGCAGTCACGATCTGCGGGTAGGCCTTTCTGACCGTGGCAACAGCTCTGGTGTAGATGGACCATCACCCACATCATCCATTGACTGGCCTTCCACAGCCAGAGCCTCACACCTGTTCTACAGAGGCACCTGGGAAGGCAAGAAGGGGGTTCACCTGCCACCCCAAGCACGGACTGGCCTCCACTCGCTCCTTTCCTTTAAAACACTGCCTCCAGCCTGGCAGGGGGAGGGTTCAGGATCCCCTTGATCTGGGTTTTTTTCTGGTGGCTGTCCCTGTTCCTGTCTCAGGGAAGGCGGAGCATCTCCCAGACTCTTTGGACCTGATCTTTAGGGACCTGTGATCCTGGGTAGCAGCCCCAGACTCCTCCAAGGAAGCTACCCGAGATGATTTTTCCTCTTGAAAAAAGATTTCTCCTCTGATATCCGCCTCAGACTCCTCCCAAGCATATCCAAGAGGCTTCTGACCTGTTCTTTAATGACACCAGATGCTCCGTAGCAGCCCCAGACTCCTCCAAGGAAGCGACACAAGTTGCTTTTTCTTCTTCAAAAGGAACCCCTATCCTCAACGACTGAGCAGAGAATCCTCCCAGGCATGTCCTAGTGACTTCTGACTTCTGCTTCTGTGACCTGAGATCCTGGGTAGCAGCGCCAGACTCCTCCAAGAAGCTACCCGAGGTGCTTTTTCCTCTTGAAAGCATGTTTCCCTGCCGCGTGGCAGCCCCCGGCTCCTCCAAGGAAGCTACGCAAGATGATTTTTCCTCTTCAAAGGCTGTTGCCCCTCTGCATCCACACGAGACTCCTCCCAGGTATTTCCCAAACAGTTGTGACATATTCTTTAGAGAGAAAATACCTGGCGTAGCAGCCCCAGACTCCTCCAAGGAAGCTACCCGAGGTGCTTTTTCTTCTTCAAAGAAGTGCTATCCTCCACAACTCAGCAGACAATCATGCCAGGCATGTCCTAGTGACTTCTGACTTGTGCTTGTGGGTCCCGAGATCCTGGGTAGCATCCCCAGACTCCTCCAAGGAAGCTACCCGAGGTGCTGCCTCATTCTGAAACATTCCCTCTCCTTTGGGATCTGCCTGAGACTCCTCCCAAGCATCTCCCAGGCTCTTTGGACCTGATCTTTAGGGACCTGTGATCCTGGGTAGCAGCCCCAGACTCCTCCAAGGAAGCTACCCGAGGTGCTTTTTCCTCTTGAAAGCATGTTTCCCTGCCCCGTGGCAGCCCCAGGCTCCTCCAAGAAACTTAAGCAAGATGATTTTTCCTCTTTAAAGGACGTTTCGCCTCTAGCATCCACCTGAGACTCCTCCCAAGCATCTCCCAGGCTCTTCTGACCTATCATTTAGAGGCAAGAGATCTCTAGTAGCAGCTCCAAGCTCCTCGAAGAAAATTAAGCCAGATGATTTTTCCTCTTTCAAGGACGTTTCGCCTCTAGCATCCACCTGAGACTCCTCCCAAGCATCTCCCGGACTCTTCTGACCTATCATTTAGAGGCACGAGATCTCTAGTAGCAGCTCCAGACTCCTCCAAGGAACCTACGCCAGATGATTTTCCTTCTTCAAAGGAAGCGCTATCCTCCACGATCCAGCGCAGAATCATCCCAGGCATGTCCTAGTGTCTTTTGACTTCTGCTTCTGTGACCTGAGGTCCTGGGTAGCAGCGCCAGACTCCGCCAAGAAGATACCCGAGGTGCTTTATCCTCTTGAAAGCATGATTGTCTGCCGCGTGGCAGCCCCAGGCTCCTCCAAGAAACTTACGCAAGATGATTTTTCCTCTTTCAAGGATGTTTAGCCTCTGGCATCCACCTGAGACTCCTCCCAAGCATCTCCCAGACTCTTCTGACCTATCATTTAGAGGCACGAGATCTCTAGTAGCAGCCCCAGGCTCCTCCAAGAAACCTACGCCAGATGATTTTTCTTCTTCAAAGGAAGCGCTATCCTCCACGATCCAGCGCAGAATCATCCCAGGCATGTCCTGCTGACTTTTGACTTCTGCTTCTGTGACCTGAGGTCCTGGGTAGCAGCGCCAGACTCCTCCAAGAAGCTACCCGAGGTGCTTTTTCCTCTTGAAAGCATGTTTCCCTGCCGCGTGGCAGCCCCTAGGCTCCTCCAAGGAAGCTACGCAAGATGATTTTTCCTCTTCAAAGGCTGTTGCCCCTCTGCATCCACACGAGACTCCTCCCAGGTATTTCCCAAACAGTTGTGACATATTCTTTAGAGAGAAAATACCTGGCGTAGCAGCCCCAGACTCCTCCAAGGAAGCTACCCGAGGTGCTTTTTCTTCTTCAAAGAAGTGCTATCCTCCACGACTCAGCAGACAATCATTCCAGGCATGTCCTACTGACTTCTGACTTGTGCTTATGGGTCCCGAGATCCTGGGTAGCAGCCGCAGAATCCTCCAAGGAAGCTACCTGAGGTGCTGTCTCATTCTGAAACATTCCCTCTCCTTTGGGATCTGCCTTAGACTCCTCCCAAGCATCTCCCAGACTCTTTGGACCTGATTTTTAGGGACCTGTGATCCTGGGTAGCAGCCCCAGACTCCTCCAAGGAAGCTACCCGAGGTGCTTTTTCCTCTTGAAAAAAGATTTCTCCTCTGATATCCGCCTCAGACTCCTCCCAAGCATCTCCAAGAGGCTTCTGACCTGTGCTTTAACGACACTAGATGCTCCGTAGCAGCCCCAGCCTCCTCCAAGGAAGCGACACAAGTTGCTTTTTCTTCTTCAAAAGGAACTCCTATCCTCAACGACTGAGCAGAGAATCATCCCAGGCATGTCCTAGTGACTTTTGACTTCTACTTGTGGGTCCCGAGATCCTGGGTAGCAGGGCCAGACTCCTCCAAGGAAGCTACCCGAGGTGCTTTTTCCTCTTGAAAGCATGTTTCCCTGCCGCGTGGCAGCCCCAGGCTCCTCCAAGAAACTTAAGCAAGATGATTTTTACTCTTTCAAGGACGTTTCGCCTCTAGCATCCACCTGAGACTCCTCCCAAGCATCTCCCAGGCTCTTCTGACCTATCATTTAGAGGCAAGAGATCTCTAGTAGCAGCTCCAAGCTCCTCCAAGAAACTTAAGCCAGATGATTTTTCCTCTTTCAAGGACGTTTCGCCTCTAGCATCCACCTGAGACTCCTCCCAAGCATCTCCCAGACTCTTCTGACCTATCATTTAGAGGCACGAGATCTCTAGTAGCAGCTCCAGACTCCTCCAAGGAAGCTACGCCAGATGATTTTTCATCTTCAAAGGAAGCGCTATCCTCCACGATCCAGCGCAGAATCATCCCAGGCATGTCCTAGTGTCTTTTGACTTCTGCTTCTGTGACCTGAGGTCCTGGGTAGCAGCGCCGGACTCCTCCAAGGAAGCTACCCGAGGTGCTGCCTCATTCTGAAACATTCCCTCTCCTTTGGGATCTGCCTGAGACTCCTCCCAAGCATCTCCCAGACTCTTTGGACCTGATCTTTAGGGACCTGTGATCCTGGGTAGCAGCCCCAGACTCCTCCAAGGAAGCTACCCGAGGTGCTTTTTCCTCTTGAAAAGAGATTTCTCCTCTGATATCCGCCTCAGACTCCTCCCAAGCATCTCCAAGAGGCTTCTGACCTGTGCTTTAACGACACCAGATGCTCCGTAGCAGCCCCAGACTCCTCCAAGGAAGCGACACAAGTTGCTTTTTCTTCTTCAAAAGGAACCCCTATCCTCAACGACTGAGCAGAGAATCATCCCAGGCATGTCCTACTGACTTCTGACTTGTGCTTGTGAGTCCCGAGATCCTGGGTAGCATGGCCAGACTCCTCCAACGAAGCTACCCGAGGTGCTGCCTCATTCTGAAACATTCCCTCTCCTTTGGGATCTGCCTGAGACTCCTCCCAAGCATCTCCCAGACTCTTTGGACCTGATCTTTAGGGACCTGTGATCCTGGGTAGCAGCCCCAGACTCCTCCAAGAAGCTACCCGAGGTGCTTTTCCCTCTTGAAAGCATGTTTCTCTGCCGCGTGGCAGCCCCAGGCTCCTCCAAGGAAGCTACGCAAGATGATTTTTCCTCTTCAAGGGCTGTTGCTCCTCTGCATCCACAAGAGACTCCTCCCAAGCATCTCCCAAACAGTTGTGACATATTCTTTAGAGAGAAAATACCTGGCGTAGCAGCCCCAGACTCCTCCAAGGAAGCTACCCGAGGTGCTTTTTCTTCTTCAAAGAAGTGCTATCCTCCACAACTCAGCAGACAATCATGCCAGGCATGTCCTAGTGACTTCTGACTTGTGCTTGTGGGTCCCGAGATCCTGGGTAGCATCCCCAGACTCCTCCAAGGAAGCTACCCGAGGTGCTGCCTCATTCTGAAACATTCCCTCTCCTTTGGGATCTGCCTGAGACTCCTCCCAAGCATCTCCCAGGCTCTTTGGACCTGATCTTTAGGGACCTGTGATCCTGGGTAGCAGCCCCAGACTCCTCCAAGGAAGCTACCCGAGGTGCTTTTTCCTCTTGAAAGCATGTTTCCCTGCCCCGTGGCAGCCCCAGGCTCCTCCAAGAAACTTAAGCAAGATGATTTTTCCTCTTTAAAGGACGTTTCGCCTCTAGCATCCACCTGAGACTCCTCCCAAGCATCTCCCAGGCTCTTCTGACCTATCATTTAGAGGCAAGAGATCTCTAGTAGCAGCTCCAAGCTCCTCGAAGAAAATTAAGCCAGATGATTTTTCCTCTTTCAAGGACGTTTCGCCTCTAGCATCCACCTGAGACTCCTCCCAAGCATCTCCCGGACTCTTCTGACCTATCATTTAGAGGCACGAGATCTCTAGTAGCAGCTCCAGACTCCTCCAAGGAACCTACGCCAGATGATTTTCCTTCTTCAAAGGAAGCGCTATCCTCCACGATCCAGCGCAGAATCATCCCAGGCATGTCCTAGTGTCTTTTGACTTCTGCTTCTGTGACCTGAGGTCCTGGGTAGCAGCGCCAGACTCCGCCAAGAAGATACCCGAGGTGCTTTATCCTCTTGAAAGCATGATTGTCTGCCGCGTGGCAGCCCCAGGCTCCTCCAAGAAACTTACGCAAGATGATTTTTCCTCTTTCAAGGATGTTTAGCCTCTGGCATCCACCTGAGACTCCTCCCAAGCATCTCCCAGACTCTTCTGACCTATCATTTAGAGGCACGAGATCTCTAGTAGCAGCCCCAGGCTCCTCCAAGAAACCTACACCAGATGATTTTTCTTCTTCAAAGGAAGCGCTATCCTCCACGATCCAGCGCAGAATCATCCCAGGCATGTCCTGCTGACTTTTGACTTCTGCTTCTGTGACCTGAGGTCCTGGGTAGCAGCGCCAGACTCCTCCATAAAGCTACCCGAGGTGCTTTTTCCTCTTGAAAGCATGTTTCCCTGCCGCGTGGCAGCCCCTAGGCTCCTCCAAGGAAGCTACGCAAGATGATTTTTCCTCTTCAAAGGCTGTTGCCCTTCTGCATCCACACGAGACTCCTCCCAGGTATTTCCCAAACAGTTGTGACATATTCTTTAGAGAGAAAATACCTGGCGTAGCAGCCCCAGACTCCTCCAAGGAAGCTACCCGAGGTGCTTTTTCTTCTTCAAAGAAGTGCTATCCTCCACGACTCAGCAGACAATCATTCCAGGCATGTCCTACTGACTTCTGACTTGTGCTTATGGGTCCCGAGATCCTGGGTAGCAGCCCCAGAATCCTCCAAGGAAGCTACCTGAGGTGCTGCCTCCTTCTGAAACATTCCCTCTCCTTTGGGATCTGCCTTAGACTCCTCCCAAGCATCTCCCAGACTCTTTGGACCTGATCTTTAGGGACCTGTGATCCTGGGTAGCAGCCCCAGACTCCTCCAAGGAAGCTACCCGAGGTGCTTTTTCCTCTTGAAAAAAGATTTCTCCTCTGATATCCGCCTCAGACTCCTCCCAAGCATCTCCAAGAGGCTTCTGACCTGTGCTTTAACGACACTAGATGCTCCGTAGCAGCCCCAGCCTCCTCCAAGGAAGCGACACAAGTTGCTTTTTCTTCTTCAAAAGGAACTCCTATCCTCAACGACTGAGCAGAGAATCATCCCAGGCATGTCCTAGTGACTTTTGACTTCTACTTGTGGGTCCCGAGATCCTGGGTAGCAGGGCCAGACTCCTCCAAGGAAGCTACCCGAGGTGCTTTTTCCTCTTGAAAGCATGTTTCCCTGCCGCGTGGCAGCCCCAGGCTCCTCCAAGAAACTTAAGCAAGATGATTTTTACTCTTTCAAGGACGTTTCGCCTCTAGCATCCACCTGAGACTCCTCCCAAGCATCTCCCAGGCTCTTCTGACCTATCATTTAGAGGCAAGAGATCTCTAGTAGCAGCTCCAAGCTCCTCCAAGAAACTTAAGCCAGATGATTTTTCCTCTTTCAAGGACGTTTCGCCTCTAGCATCCACCTGAGACTCCTCCCAAGCATCTCCCAGACTCTTCTGACCTATCATTTAGAGGCACGAGATCTCTAGTAGCAGCTCCAGACTCCTCCAAGGAAGCTACGCCAGATGATTTTTCATCTTCAAAGGAAGCGCTATCCTCCACGATCCAGCGCAGAATCATCCCAGGCATGTCCTAGTGTCTTTTGACTTCTGCTTCTGTGACCTGAGGTCCTGGGTAGCAGCGCCGGACTCCTCCAAGGAAGCTACCCGAGGTGCTGCCTCATTCTGAAACATTCCCTCTCCTTTGGGATCTGCCTGAGACTCCTCCCAAGCATCTCCCAGACTCTTTGGACCTGATCTTTAGGGACCTGTGATCCTGGGTAGCAGCCCCAGACTCCTCCAAGGAAGCTACCCGAGGTGCTTTTTCCTCTTGAAAAGAGATTTCTCCTCTGATATCCGCCTCAGACTCCTCCCAAGCATCTCCAAGAGGCTTCTGACCTGTGCTTTAACGACACCAGATGCTCCGTAGCAGCCCCAGACTCCTCCAAGGAAGCGACACAAGTTGCTTTTTCTTCTTCAAAAGGAACCCCTATCCTCAACGACTGAGCAGAGAATCATCCCAGGCATGTCCTACTGACTTCTGACTTGTGCTTGTGAGTCCCGAGATCCTGGGTAGCATGGCCAGACTCCTCCAACGAAGCTACCCGAGGTGCTTTTCCCTCTTGAAAGCATGTTTCTCTGCCGCGTGGCAGCCCCAGGCTCCTCCAAGGAAGCTACGCAAGATGATTTTTCCTCTTCAAGGGCTGTTGCTCCTCTGCATCCACAAGAGACTCCTCCCAAGCATCTCCCAAACAGTTGTGACATATTCTTTAGAGAGAAAATACCTGGCGTAGCAGCCCCAGACTCCTCCAAGGAAGCTACCCGAGGTGCTTTTTCTTCTTCAAAGAAGTGCTATCCTCCACGACTCAGCAGACAATCATTCCAGGCATGTCCTAGTGACTTCTGACTTGTGCTTATGGGTCCCGAGATCCTGGGTAGCAGCCCCAGACTCCTCCAAGGAAGCTACCCGAGGTGCTGCCTCATTCTGAAACATTCCCTCTCCTTTGGGATCTGCCTGAGACTCCTCCCAAGCATCTCCCAGGCTCTTTGGACCTGATCTTTAGGGACCTGTGATCCTGGGTAGCAGCCCCAGACTCCTCCAAGGAAGCTACCCGAGGTGCTTTTTCCTCTTGAAAAAAGATTTCTCCTCTGATGTCCGCCTCAGACTCCTCCCAAGCATCTCCAAGAGGCTTCTGACCTGTTCTTTAACGACACCAGATGCTCCATAGCAGCCCCAGACTCCTCCAAGGAAGCGACACAAGTTGCTTTTTCTTCTTCAAAAGGAACCCCTATCCTCAACGACTGAGCAGAGAATCATCCCAGGCATGTCCTAGTGACTTCTGACTTGTGCTTGTGGGTCCCGAGATCCTGGGTAGCAGGGCCAGACTCCTCCAAGGAAGCTACCCGAGGTGCTTTTTCCTCTTGAAAGCATGTTTCCCTGCCGCGTGGCAGCCCCAGGCTCCTCCAAGAAACTTAAGCAAGATGATTTTTACTCTTTCAAGGACGTTTCGCCTCTAGCATCCACCTGAGACTCCTCCCAAGCATCTCCCAGGCTCTTCTGACCTATCATTTAGAGGCAAGAGATCTCTAGTAGCAGCTCCAAGCTCCTCCAAGAAACTTAAGCCAGATGATTTTTCCTCTTTCAAGGACGTTTCGCCTCTAGCATCCACCTGAGACTCCTCCCAAGCATCTCCCAGACTCTTCTGACCTATCATTTAGAGGCACGAGATCTCTAGTAGCAGCTCCAGACTCCTCCAAGGAAGCTACGCCAGATGATTTTCCTTCTTCAAAGGAAGCGCTATCCTCCACGATCCAGCGCAGAATCATCCCAGGCATGTCCTAGTGTCTTTTGACTTCTGCTTCTGTGACCTGAGGTCCTGGGTAGCAGCGCCAGACTCCTCCAAGGAAGCTACCCGAGGTGCTGCCTCCTTCTGAAACATTCCCTCTCCTTTAGGATCTGCCTGAGACTCCTCCCAAGCATCTCCCAGACTCTTTGGACCTGATCTTTAGGGACCTGTGATCCTGGGTAGCAGCCCCAGACTCCTCCAAGGAAGCTACCCAAGGTGCTTTTTCCTCTTGAAAAAAGATTTCTCCTCTGATATCCGCCTCAGACTCCTCCCAAGCATCTCCAAGAGGCTTCTGACCTGTGCTTTAACGACACCAGATGCTCCGTAGCAGCCCCAGACTCCTCCAAGGAAGCGACACAAGTTGCTTTTTCTTCTTCAAAAGGAACCCCTATCCTCAACGACTGAGCAGAGAATCATCCCAGGCATGTCCTATGACTTTTGACTTCTGCTTCTGTGACCTGAGGTCCTGGGTAGCAGGGCCAGACTCCTCCAAGGAAGCTACCCGAGGTGCTTTTTCCTCTTGAAAGCATGTTTCCCTGCCACGTGGCAGCCCCCGGCTCCTCCAAGGAAGCTACGCAAGATGATTTTTCCTCTTCAAGGGCTGTTGCTCCTCTGCATCCACAAGAGACTCCTCCCAAGTATTTCCCAAACAGTTGTGACATATTCTTTAGAGAGAAAATACCTGGCGTAGCAGCCCCAGACTCCTCCAAGGAAGCTACCCGAGGTGCTTTTTCTTCTTCAAAGAAGTGCTATCCTCCACGACTCAGCAGACAATCATTCCAGGCATGTCCTACTGACTTCTGACTTTTGCTTGTGAGTCCCGAGATCCTGGGTAGCAGCGCCAGACTCCTCCAACGAAGCTACCCGAGGTGCTTTTTCCTCTTGAAAGCATGTTTCTCTGCCGCGTGGCAGCCCCAGGCTCCTCCAAGAAACCTACGCCAGATGATTTTTCCTCTTTCAAGGATGTTTAGCCTCTGCAATCCACACGAGACTCCTCCCAAGCATCTCCCAGACTCTTCTGACCTATCATTTAGAGGCACGAGATCTCTAGTAGCAGCTCCAGGCTCCTCCAAGAAACCTACGCCAGATGATTTTTCTTCTTCAAAGGAAGCGCTATCCTCCACGATCCAGCGCAGAATCATCCCAGGCATGTCCTAGTGACTTCTGACTTCTGCTTCTGTGACCTGAGGTCCTGGGTAGCACCGCCAGACTCCTCCAAGGAAGCTAGCCGAGGTGCTTTTTCCTCTTGAAAGCATGTTTCCCTGCCGCGTGGCAGCCCCAGGCTCCTCCAAGAAACTTAAGCAAGATGATTTTTACTCTTTCAAGGAAGGACGTTTCGCCTCTAGCATCCACCTGAGACTCCTCCCAAGCATCTCCCAGGCTCTTCTGACCTATCATTTAGAGGCAAGAGATCTCTAGTAGCAGCTCCAAGCTCCTCCAAGAAACTTAAGCCAGATGATTTTTCCTCTTTCAAGGACGTTTCGCCTCTAGCATCCACCTGAGACTCCTCCCAAGCATCTCCCAGACTCTTCTGACCTATCATTTAGAGGCACGAGATCTCTAGTAGCAGCTCCAGACTCCTCCAAGGAAGCTACGCCAGATGATTTTCCTTCTTCAAAGGAAGCGCTATCCTCCACGATCCAGCGCAGAATCATCCCAGGCAAGTCCTAGTGTCTTTTGACTTCTGCTTCTGTGACCTGAGGTCCTGGGTAGCAGCGCCAGACTCCTCCAAGGAAGCTACCCGAGGTGCTGCCTCATTCTGAAACATTCCCTCTCCTTTGGGATCTGCCTGAGACTCCTCCCAAGCATCTCCCAGACTCTTTGGACCTGATCTTTAGGGACCTGTGATCCTGGGTAGCAGCCCCAGACTCCTCCAAGGAAGCTACCCGAGGTGCTTTTTCCTCTTGAAAAGAGATTTCTCCTCTGATATCCGCCTCAGACTCCTCCCAAGCATCTCCAAGAGGCTTCTGACCTGTGCTTTAACGACACCAGATGCTCCGTAGCAGCCCCAGACTCCTCCAAGGAAGCGACACAAGTTGCTTTTTCTTCTTCAAAAGGAACCCCTATCCTCAACGACTGAGCAGAGAATCATCCCAGGCATGTCCTACTGACTTCTGACTTGTGCTTGTGAGTCCCGAGATCCTGGGTAGCATGGCCAGACTCCTCCAACGAAGCTACCCGAGGTGCTTTTTCCTCTTGAAAGCATGTTTCCCTGCCGCGTGGCAGCCCCAGGCTCCTCCAAGAAACTTAAGCCAGATGATTTTTCCTCTTTCAAGGACGTTTCGCCTCTAGCATCCACCTGAGACTCCTCCCAAGCATCTCCCAGACTCTTCTGACCTATCATTTAGAGGCACGAGATCTCTAGTAGCAGCTCCAGGCTCCTCCAAGGAAGCTACGCCAGATGATTTTCCTTCTTCAAAGGAAGCGCTATCCTCCACGATCCAGCGCAGAATCATCCCAGGCATGTCCTAGTGTCTTTTGACTTCTGCTTCTGTGACCTGAGGTCCTGGGTAGCAGCGCCAGACTCCTCCAAGGAAGCTACCCGAGGTGCT
Source organism: Phalacrocorax carbo (assembly GCF_963921805.1). Taxonomy (NCBI): domain Eukaryota; kingdom Metazoa; phylum Chordata; class Aves; order Suliformes; family Phalacrocoracidae; genus Phalacrocorax; species Phalacrocorax carbo. Next base: position 6,086,732 of record NC_087527.1, on the reverse strand, counting down.
GCCTCCTTCTGAAACATTCCCTCTCCTTTAGGATCTGCCTGAGACTCCTCCCAAGCATCTCCCAGACTCTTTGGACCTGATCTTTAGGGACCTGTGATCCTGGGTAGCAGCCCCAGACTCCTCCAAGGAAGCTACCCGAGGTGCTTTTTCCTCTTGAAAAAAGATTTCTCCTCTGATATCCGCCTCAGACTCCTCCCAAGCATCTCCAAGAGGCTTCTGACCTGTGCTTTAACGACACCAGACGCTCCGTAGCAGCCCCAGACTCCTCCAAGGAAGCGACACAAGTTGCTTTTTCTTCTTCAAAAGGAACCCCTATCCTCAACGACTGAGCAGAGAATCATCCCAGGCATGTCCTAGTGACTTCTGACTTTTGCTTGTGGGTCCCGAGATCCTGGGTAGCAGCCCGAGACTCCTCCAAGGAAGCTACCCGAGGTGCTTTTTCCTCTTGAAAGCATGTTTCCCTGCCGCGTGGCAGCCCCCGGATCCACCAAGGAAGCTACGCAAGATGATTTTTCCTCTTCAAAGGCTGTTGCTCCTCTGCATCCACACGAGACTCCTCCCAAGTATTTCCCAAACAGTTGTGACATATTCTTTAGAGAGAAAATACCTGGCATAGCAGCCCCAAACTCCTCCAAGGAAGCTACCCGAGGTGCTTTTTCTTCTTCAAAGAAGTGCTATCCTCCACGACTCAGCAGACAATCATTCCAGGCATGTCTAATGACTTCTGACTTGTGCTTGTGGGTCCCGAGATCCTGGGTAGCAGCCCCAGACTCCTCCAAGGAAGCTACCCGAGGTGCTTTTTCCTCTTGAAAAAAGATTTCTCCTCTGATATCCGCCTCAGACTCCTCCCAAGCATCTCCAGGAGGCTTCTGACCTGTTCTTTAACGACACCAGGTGCTCCAGAGCAGCCCCAGACTCCTCCAAGGAAGTGACACAAGTTGCTTTTTCTTCTTCAAAAGGAACCCCTATCCTCAACGACTGAGCAGAGAATCATCCCAGGCATGTCCTAGTGACTTCTGACTTTTGCTTGTGGGTCCCGAGATCCTGGGTAGCAGCGCCAGACTCCTCCAAGGAAGCTACCCGAGGTGCTTTTTCTTCTTCAAAGAAGTGCTATCCTCCATGACTCAGCAGACAATCATCCCAGGCATGTCCTAGTGACTTCTGACTTTTGCTTGTGGGTCCCGAGATCCTGGGTAGCAGCCCCAGACTCCTCCAAGGAAGCTACCCGAGGTGCTGCCTCATTCTGAAACATTCCCTCTCCTTTGGGATCTGCCTGAGACTCCTCCCAAGCATCTCCCAGGCTCTTTGGACCTGATCTTTAGGGACCTGTGATCCTGGGTAGCAGCCCCAGACTCCTCCAAGGAAGCTACCCGAGGTGCTTTTTCCTCTTGAAAAAAGATTTCTCCTCTGATATCCACCTCAGACTCCTCCCAAGCATCTCCAAGACGTTTCTGACCTGTTCTTTAACGACACCAGATGCTCCGTAGCAGCCCCAGACTCCTCCAAGGAAGCAACACAAGTTGCTTTTTCTTCTTCAAAAGGAACCCCTATCCTCAACGACTGAGCAGAGAATCATCCCAGGCATGTCCTAGTGACTTCTGACTTCTGCTTCTGTGACCTGAGGTCCTGGGTAGCAGCGCCAGACTCCTCCAAGGAAGCTACCCGAGGTGCTTTTCCCTCTTGAAAGCATGTTTCTCTGCCGCGTGGCAGCCCCAGGCTCCTCCAAGGAAGCTACGCAAGATGATTTTTCCTCTTCAAGGGCTGTTGCTCCTCTGCATCCACACGAGACTCCTCCCAAGTATTTCCCAAACAGTTGTGACATATTCTTTAGAGAGAAAATACCTGGCGTAGCAGCCCCAGACTCCTCCAAGGAAGCTACCCGAGGTGCTTTTTCTTCTTCAAAGAAGTGCTATCCTCCACGACTCAGCAGACAATCATTCCAGGCATGTCCTAGTGACTTCTGTCTTTTGCTTGTGGGTCCCGAGATCCTGGGTAGCAGCGCCAGACTCCTCCAAGGAAGCTACCCGAGGTGCTTTTTCTTCTTCAAAGAAGTGCTATCCTCAACGACTGAGCAGAGAATCATCCCAGGCATGCCCTAGTGACTTCTGTCTTTTGCTTGTGGGTCCCGAGATCCTGGGTAGCAGCGCCAGACTCCTCCAAGGAAGCTACCCGAGTTGCTTTTTCCTCCTGAAAGCATGTTTCTCTGCCGCGTGGCAGCCCCAGGCTCCTCCAAGAAACTTAAGCAAGATGATTTTTCCTCTTTCAAGGATGTTTAGCCTCTGGCATCCACACGAGACTCCTCCCAAGCATCTCCCAGACTCTTCTGACCTATCATTTAGAGGCACGAGATCTCTAGTAGCAGCCCCAGGCTCCTCCAAGAAACCTACGCCAGATGATTTTTCTTCTTCAAAGGAAGCGCTATCCTCCACGATCCAGCGCAGAATCATCCCAGGCATGTCCTACTGACTTTTGACTTCTGCTTCTGTGACCTGAGGTCCTGGGTAGCAGCGCCAGACTCCGCCAAGGAAGCTACCCGAGGTGCTGCCTCATTCTGAAACATTCCCTCTCCTTTGGGATCTGCCTGAGACTCCTCCCAAGCATCTCCCAGACTCTTTGGACCTGATCTTTAGGGACCTGTGATCCTGGGTAGCAGCCCCAGACTCCTCCAAGGAAGCTACCCGAGGTGCTTTTTCCTCTTCAAAAAAGATTTCTCCTCTGATATCCGCCTCAGACTCCTCCCAAGCATCTCCAAGACGTTTCTGACCTGTTCTTTAACGACACCAGATGCTCCGTAGCAGCCCCAGACTCCTCCAAGGAAGCGACACAAGTTGCTTTTTCTTCTTCAAAAGGAACCCCTATCCTCAACGACTGAGCAGAGAATCATCCCAGGCATGTCCTAGTGACTTCTGACTTCTGCTTCTGTGACCTGAGGTCCTGGGTAGCAGCGCCAGACTCCTCCAAGGAAGCTACCCGAGGTGCTTTTTCCTCTTGAAAGCATGTTTCCCTGCCGCGTGGCAGCCCCAGGCTCCTCCAAGAAACTAACGCAATATGATTTTTCCTCTTCAAAGGCTGTTGCTCCTCTGCATCCACACGAGACTCCTCCCAAGTATTTCCCAAACAGTTGTGACATATTCTTTAGAGAGAAAATACCTGGCGTAGCAGCCCCAGACTCCTCCAAGGAAGCTACCCGAGGTGCTTTTTCTTCTTCAAAGAAGTGCTATCCTCCACGACTCAGCAGACAATCATTCCAGGCATGTCCTACTGACTTCTGACTTGTGCTTGTGGGTCCCGAGATCCTGGGTAGCAGCCCCAGACTCCTCCAAGGAAGCTACCCAAGGTGCTTTTTCCTCTTGAAAAAAGATTTCTCCTCTGATGTCTGCCTCAGACTCCTCCCAAGCATCTCCAAGAGGCTTCTGACCTGTTCTTTAACGACACCAGATGCTCCGTAGCAGCCCCAGACTCCTCCAAGGAAGCGACACAAGTTGCTTTTTCTTCTTCAAAAGGAACCCCTATCCTCAACAACTGAGCAGAGAATCATCCCAGGCATGTCCTAGTGACTTTTGACTTCTACTTGTGGGTCCCGAGATCCTGGGTAGCAGCCCCAGACTCCTCCAAGGAAGCTACCCGAGGTGCTGCCTCATTCTGAAACATTCCCTCTCCTTTGGGATCTGCCTGAGACTCCTCCCAAGCACCTCCCAGACTCTTTGGACCTGATCTTTAGGGACCTGTGATCCTGGGTAGCAGCCCCAGACTCCTCCAAGGAAGCTACCCGAGGTGCTTTTTCCTCTTGAAAAAAGATTTCTCCTCTGATATCCGCCTCAGACTCCTCCCAAGCATCTCCAAGAGGCTTCTGACCTGTTCTTTAACGACACCAGATGCTCCATAGCAGCCCCAGACTCCTCCAAGGAAGCGACACAAGTTGCTTTTTCTTCTTCAAAAGGAACCCCTATCCTCAACGACTGAGCAGAGAATCATCCCAGGCATGTCCTAGTGACTTCTGACTTCTGCTTGTGGGTCCCGAGGTCCTGGGTAGCAGCGCCAGACTCCTCCAAGGAAGCTACCCGAGGTGCTTTTTCCTCTTGAAAGCAAGTTTCCCTGCCACGTGGCAGCCCCAGGCTCCTCCAAGAAACTTAAGCAAGATGATTTTTCCTCTTTCAAGGATGTTTAGCCTCTGCAATCCACACGAGACTCCTCCCAAGCATCTCCCAGACTCTTCTGACCTATCATTTAGAGGCACGAGATCTCTAGTAGCAGCTCCAGGCTCCTCCAAGAAACCTACGCCAGATGAATTTTCTTCTTCAAAGGACGCGCTATACTCCACGACGCAGAGCAGAATAATCCCAGGCATGTCCTACTGACTTTTGACTTCTGCTTCTGTGACCTGAGGTCCTGGGTAGCAGCCCCAGACTCCTCCAAGGAAGCTACCCGAGGTGCTGCCTCATTCTGAAACATTCCCTCTCCTTTGGGATCTGCCTGAGACTCCTCCCAAGCATCTCCCAGACTCTTTGGACCTGATCTTTAGGGACCTGTGATCCTGGGTAGCAGCCCCAGACTCCTCCAAGGAAGCTACCCGAGGTGCTTTTTCCTCTTGAAAAAAAGATTTCTCCTCTGATATCCGCCTCAGACTCCTCCCAAGCATCTCCAAGAGGCTTCTGACCTGTTCTTTAACGACACCAGATGCTCCGTAGCAGCCCCAGACTCCTCCAAGGAAGCAACACAAGTTGCTTTTTCTTCTTCAAAAGGAACCCCTATCCTCAACAACTGAGCAGAGAATCATCCCAGGCATGTCCTACTGACTTCTGACTTGTGCTTGTGGGTCCCGAGATCCTGGGTAGCAGCCCCAGACTCCTCCAAGAAGCTACCCGATGTGCTTTATCCTCTTGAAAGCATGTTTCTCTGCCGCGTGGCAGCCCCAGGCTCCTCCAAGGAAGCTACGCAAGATGATTTTTCCTCTTCAAGGGCTGTTGCTCCTCTGCATCCACACGAGACTCCTCCCAGGTATTTCCCAAACAGTTGTGACATATTCTTTAGAGAGAAAATACCTGGCGTAGCAGCCCCAGACTCCTCCAAGGAAGCTACCCGAGGCGCTTTTTCTTCTTCAAAGAAGTGCTATCCTCCACGACTCAGCAGAAAATCATTCCAGGCATGTCCTAGTGACTTCTGACTTGTGCTTGTGGGTCCCGAGATCCTGGGTAGCAGCGCCAGACTCCTCCAACGAAGCTACCCGAGGTGCTTTTTCCTCTTGAAAGCATGTTTCCCTGCCGCGTGGCAGCCCCAGGCTCCTCCAAGAAACTAACGCAATATGATTTTTCCTCTTCAAAGGCTGTTGCTCCTCTGCATCCTCACGAGACTCCTCCCAGGTATTTCCCAAACAGTTGTGACATATTCTTTAGAGAGAAAATACCTGGCGTAGCAGCCCCAGACTCCTCCAAGGAAGCTACCCGAGGTGCTTTTTCCTCTTGAAAGCATGTTTCCCTGCCGCGTGGCAGCCCCAGGCTCCTCCAAGAAACTAACGCAATATGATTTTTCCTCTTCAAAGGCTGTTGCTCCTCTGCATCCACACGAGACTCCTCCCAGGTATTTCCCAAACAGTTGTGACATATTCTTTAGAGAGAAAATACCTGGCGTAGCAGCCCCAGACTCCTCCAAGGAAGCTACCCGAGGTGCTTTTTCTTCTTCAAAGAAGAGCTATCCTCCACAACTCAGCAGACAATCTTCCAGGCATGTCCTAGTGACTTCTGACTTGTGCTTGTGGGTCCCGAGATCCTGGGTAGCAGCCCCAGACTCCTCCAAGGAAGCTACCCGAGGTGCTTTTTCCTCTTGAAAGCATGTTTCCCTGCCGCGTGGCAGCCCCAGGCTCCTCCAAGAAACTTAAGCAAGATGATTTTTCCTCTTTCAAGGATGTTTAGCCTCTGGCATCCACACGAGACTCCTCTCAAGAATCTCCCAGACTCTTCTGACCTATCATTTAGAGGCACGAGATCTCTAGTAGCAGCTCCAGGCTCCTCCAAGAAACCTACGCCAGATGATTTTTCTTCTTCAAAGGAAGCGCTGTCCTCCACGATCCAGCGCAGAATCATCCCAGGCATGTCCTACTGACTTTTGACTTCTGCTTCTGTGACCTGAGGTCCTGGGTAGCAGCCCCAGACTCCGCCAAGGAAGCTACCCGAGGTGCTGCCTCCTTCTGAAACATTCCCTCTCCTTTGGGATCTGCCTGAGACTCCTCCCAAGCATCTCCCAGACTCTTTGGACCTGATCTTTAGGGACCTGTGATCCTGGGTAGCAGCCCCAGACTCCTCGAAGAAGCTACCCGATGTGCTTTATCCTCTTGAAAGCATATTTCTCTGCCGCGTGGCAGCCCCAGGCTCCTCCAAGGAAGTTACGCAAGATAATTTTTCCTCTTCAAGGGCTGTTGCTCCTCTGCATCCACACGAGACTACTCCCAGGTATTTCCCAAACAGTTGTGACATATTCTTTAGAGAGAAAATACCTGGCGTAGCAGCCCCAGGCTCCTCCAAGGAAGCTACCCGAGGTGCTCTTTCCTCTTGAGAAAAGATTTCTCCTCTGATATCTGCTTCAGACTCCTCCCAAGCATCTCCAAGAGGCTTCTGACCTGTTCTTTAACGACACCAGATGCTCCGTAGCAGCCCCAGACTCCTCCAAGGAAGCGACAGAAGTTGCTTTTTCTTCTTCAAAAGGAAACCCTATCCTCAACGACTGAGCAGAGAATCATCCCAGGCATGTCCTAGTGACTTCTGACTTTTGCTTGTGGGTCCCGAGATCCTGGGTAGCAGCCCCACACTCCTCCAAGAAAGCTCCTCCTCCCAGGAGTCTCCCAGAGTCTCTTCAGCTGCACTTTAGAGACCCGAGTTCCTTGGTAGCAGCCTCAGCCCCCTCTAAGATACCCAGATGCTTTTTCAGCTTTAAAGGATGTCTCTCCCCTGGGATCTGCCTAGGTTTCCTCTATTGCACCTCCCAGAGTCATTTGTTCTGCTAGTTAGGCACCTGACATCCCAGGTAGCAGCCCCAGACTCCTCCAAAGAATCTACCCGAGCTGATTTCCCCTTTGGAAAACAAGGCCACCGCTCTGGGATACAACCAAGATTCCTCCCAGGCATGCCCTAGATACCTTTGCCTTCTGCGTTAGGGACCTGACGACCTGGGTGGTGGCACCTCAGACTCCTCATGAGAAAGTTACCAGAAGTGCTTTTTCTCCTTTTTAAAGAAGCTGCCTTCAACATGAACCACCTGACACACCTCCCTCACTGCTCCTAGGGTCCTTTCCCTTCTGCTTTGGGGACCTGAGATCCTGGGTAGCAGCCCCACACGCCTCCAAGGAAGCTACCCGAGGTGCTTTTTTTTCTTTAAAGATTCCCTCTCCTCTGGGATCTGCCTATGACTCCCCCCAGGTATTTCCAAGGTTTTTGACCTCTGCTTTACTGACTTGATGTCCCTCATAGGAGCCCCACACTCCTCCAAGAAAGCTACCCAAGGTGGTTTTTTTTCCTTTAAAATAACCTCTTTCTCCTCTGGGAAGCCTCACCCCTGTGAGTCCTCCCAGGCATCTGTTGCCGCCTTTTCCTGATTTCTTACTCTTGGGGAGGAAGAGCATGGCCAGCAGGTCAAGGGAGGTGATTCTGGCCCTCTACTCTGATCTGCCAAAACCTTACCTGGAATACTGTGTCCAGCTCTGGCGTCCTCAGCAAAGGACTGACATGGACTGAGCTGGTCCAGAGGAGGGCCACGAAGACGATCAGTGGGGTGGAACGCCTCTTCCTGTGCTGACAGGCTGAGAGAGCTGGGGTTGTTCAGCCTGGAGAAGAGAAGGCTCCTGGGAATCCTTACTGCGCAGGCTTTCAATACTTAAAGGGCGCCTACAAGAAAGATGGGGACAGACTTGTTAGGATGGCCTGTAGCGATAAGATAGGGGGCAATGGTTTTAAACTCAAAGAGGGTAGATTGACACTAGATACGAGGAAGACGTTTTTTTAGGATGAGGGTGGTGAAACACTGGCACAGGTTGCCCAGAGCAGTGGTAGATGTCCCATTCCTGGAAACATTCACGGTCAGGCTAGAAAGGACTCGGAGAAACCTGGTCTGGTTGAAGATGTCCCTGCTCACTGCAGGAGGGATAGGACTAGGTGACCTCCAAAGGTCCCTTGCAGCCCAAATGATTCTAGGACTGCACAGTTGTTTCCCTCTCGCCTCAGCAGCCCCTGGCTCGTCTGCCTCAGGCTTCAAGTGTCCTGCAGTATACCCAGCATGTCTCAGGCTACACCACCCACATGGAAGAACAGGTATGGGTAGCGGTCAAGGGCCACTGCAGGCTAGGACATTTCTTAGTGATGTCCTGAACCTGGGCCCCAGGGGGGCAGCAGTCTTCCCTAAGAGGAGGGTCTGTCTGGCATATTGGACCCTCTGTTCCCCGCAGAAGGGAGTCACCTACAACTGTACCCTGTCTTTTTCCTCCCTCATGGAGGCAGTCACGATCTGCGGGTAGGCCTTTCTGACCTTGGCAACAGCTCTGGTGTAGATGGACCATCACCCACATCATCCATTGACTGGCCTTCCACAGCCAGAGCCTCACACCTGTTCTACAGAGGCACCTGGGAAGGCAAGAAGGGGGTTCACCTGCCACCCCAAGCACGGACTGGCCTCCACTCGCTCCTTTCCTTTAAAACACTGCCTCCAGCCTGGCAGGGGGAGGGTTCAGGATCCCCTTGATCTGGGTTTTTTTCTGGTGGCTGTCCCTGTTCCTGTCTCAGGGAAGGCGGAGCGTGGCTCCACCAGCCTCTCTCTTTCTCAGGCTCCCTGATGCTCCTTAACCTTTCTGTTTCCTCCCGTGGCTCTGCCACCAGGCTGAGCAGGTTGTCTACCTGGTCACACCTCGCACAGCTGCGCTCACTCCTGCCGTCCCTTACCAGCCTGCGAAGGGCTCTGGCATGCCCTGCGGCCCGAGGCCTGGGTGGCTGCACGCTTTCCTGGGAGCTCTGCCCGGGCTGCCAGAGGACAGGGCTTTCTGCCGGGCGGACCCAGAGCCAAGCTCCTGCCGGGAGGGCGGTGACCAGCAGCGAGACTCACCTCTCGGGCTGGGAGGCTGCCGGCGCCCTCCCGCACCAGCCGCCGCTCCGGCCCCGGCCCCGGCCCCGGCGCCCCCGCTCGCCGGCGCTCCCCAGCCCGCTCTCTGCAGGCGCGGGGACTGCCGCGGCCCGGGACCTGCCGCTCGGCCGCGGACGGGACCGGGACCCGCCCCGGCGCGGCTCCCCTCGGCAACTGACAGCTCGCCGTTGTGACCGCGCCTTTAAACCTCCCGCCGTTGCCGCGGCAACGCCCCCGCCTCGCGGCGTCCCTCGCGACGGCTGCCGTGGCGCGGCGGGTCTCTCACCGCCCCGGCCCGTGCGGCGGCTGCGTCGCGTGCCCCTCGGCCGCCCCTTCCCCAGGCAGGGGCGACCCGGCGCCCTCCTGTGCCCTCCTCGGCCGGGGCCGCACCCGAAGGGCTTCCCGGCCGGCGCGGGGGGCCCGAGACCACGGCCGCGGGGGTCCCTCGCCTCCTACGTTGCCGCATTAGTACCTCTCAAAATATTTTCAGCTGTTATTCAGGGACCTGGCATCCCGGGTAGCAGCCCCAGGCTCCTCCAAAGAATCTACCCAAGCCTATTTCTCCTTTGAAAAATAAGACCATTGCTCTGGGAGCCAAACAAGATTCCTAGCAGGCTGCTCCTAAACTCCTTTCACTTCAGCTTTAGGGACCTGCGATCCTGGGCAGCAGCCCCACACTCCTCCAAGAAAGCTATCCCAGGTGCTTTTTTCATCTTCAAAGGTTGTCTCACCTCTGGGATCCACCCAACCCTCCTCCCAGGAGTCTCCCAGAGTCTCTTCAGCTGCACTTTAGAGACCCGAGTTCCTTGGTAGCAGCCTCAGCCCCCTCTAAGATACCCAGATGCTTTTTCAGCTTTAAAGGATGTCTCTCCCCTGGGATCTGCCTAGGTTTCCTCTATTGCACCTCCCAGAGTCATTTGTTCTGCTAGTTAGGCACCTGACATCCCAGGTAGCAGCCCCAGACTCCTCCAAAGAATCTACCCGAGCTGATTTCCCCTTTGGAAAACAAGGCCACCGCTCTGGGATACAACCAAGATTCCTCCCAGGCATGCCCTAGATACCTTTGCCTTCTGCGTTAGGGACCTGACGACCTGGGTGGTGGCACCTCAGACTCCTCATGAGAAAGTTACCAGAAGTGCTTTTTCTCCTTTAAAGAAGCTGCCTTCAACATGAACCACCTGACACACCTCCCTCACTGCTCCTAGGGTCCTTTCCCTTCTGCTTTGGGGACCTGAGATCCTGGGTAGCAGCCCCACACGCCTCCAAGGAAGCTACCCGAGGTGCTTTTTTTTCTTTAAAGATTCCCTCTCCTCTGGGATCTGCCTATGACTCCCCCCAGGTATTTCCAAGGTTTTTGACCTCTGCTTTACTGACTTGATGTCCCTCATAGGAGCCCCACACTCCTCCAAGAAAGCTACCCAAGGTGGTTTTCTTCCTTTAAAATAACCTCTTTCTCCTCTGGGAAGCCTCACCCCTGTGAGTCCTCCCAGGCATCTGTTGCCGCCTTTTCCTGATTTCTTACTCTTGGGGAGGAAGAGCATGGCCAGCAGGTCAAGGGAGGTGATTCTGGCCCTCTACTCTGATCTGCCAAAACCTTACCTGGAATACTGTGTCCAGCTCTGGCGTCCTCAGCAAAGGACTGACATGGACTGAGCTGGTCCAGAGGAGGGCCACGAAGACGATCAGTGGGGTGGAACGCCTCTTCCTGTGCTGACAGGCTGAGAGAGCTGGGGTTGTTCAGCCTGGAGAAGAGAAGGCTCCTGGGAATCCTTACTGCGCAGGCTTTCAATACTTAAAGGGCGCCTACAAGAAAGATGGGGACAGACTTGTTAGGATGGCCCGTAGCGATAAGATAGGGGGCAATGGTTTTAAACTCAAAGAGGGTAGATTGACACTAGATACGAGGAAGACGTTTTTTTAGGATGAGGGTGGTGAAACACTGGCACAGGTTGCCCAGAGCAGTGGTAGATGTCCCATTCCTGGAAACATTCACGGTCAGGCTAGAAAGGACTCGGAGAAACCTGGTCTGGTTGAAGATGTCCCTGCTCACTGCAGGAGGGATAGGACTAGGTGACCTCCAAAGGTCCCTTGCAGCCCAAATGATTCTAGGACTGCACAGTTGTTTCCCTCTCGCCTCAGCAGCCCCTGGCTCGTCTGCCTCAGGCTTCAAGTGTCCTGCAGTATACCCAGCATGTCTCAGGCTACACCACCCACATGGAAGAACAGGTATGGGTAGCGGTCAAGGGCCACTGCAGGCTAGGACATTTCTTAGTGATGTCCTGAACCTGGGCCCCAGGGGGGCAGCAGTCTTCCCTAAGAGGAGGGTCTGTGGCATATTGGACCCTCTGTTCCCCGCAGAAGGGAGTCACCTACAACTGTACCCTGTCTTTTTCCTCCCTCATGGAGGCAGTCACGATCTGCGGGTAGGCCTTTCTGACCTTGGCAACAGCTCTGGTGTAGATGGACCATCACCCACATCATCCATTGACTGGCCTTCCACAGCCAGAGCCTCACACCTGTTCTACAGAGGCACCTGGGAAGGCAAGAAGGGGGTTCACCTGCCACCCCAAGCACGGACTGGCCTCCACTCGCTCCTTTCCTTTAAAACACTGCCTCCAGCCTGGCAGGGGGAGGGTTCAGGATCCCCTTGATCTGGGTTTTTTTCTGGTGGCTGTCCCTGTTCCTGTCTCAGGGAAGGCGGAGCGTGGCTCCACCAGCCTCTCTCTTTCTCAGGCTCCCTGATGCTCCTTAACCTTTCTGTTTCCTCCCGTGGCTCTGCCACCAGGCTGAGCAGGTTGTCTACCTGGTCACACCTCGCACAGCTGCGCTCACTCCTGCCGTCCCTTACCAGCGAAGGGCTCTGGCATGCCCTGCGGCCCGAGGCCTGGGTGGCTGCACGCTTTCCTGGGAGCTCTGCCCGGGCTGCCAGAGGACAGGGCTTTCTGCCGGGCGGACCCAGAGCCAAGCTCCTGCCGGGAGGGCGGTGACCAGCAGCGAGACTCACCTCTCGGGCTGGGAGGCTGCCGGCGCCCTCCCGCACCAGCCGCCGCTCCGGCCCCGGCCCCGGCCCCGGCGCCCCCGCTCGCCGGCGCTCCCCAGCCCGCTCTCTGCAGGCGCGGGGACTGCCGCGGCCCGGGACCTGCCGCTCGGCCGCGGACGGGACCGGGACCCGCCCCGGCGCGGCTCCCCTCGGCAACTGACAGCTCGCCGTTGTGACCGCGCCTTTAAACCTCCCGCCGTTGCCGCGGCAACGCCCCCGCCTCGCGGCGTCCCTCGCGACGGCTGCCGTGGCGCGGCGGGTCTCTCACCGCCCCGGCCCGTGCGGCGGCTGCGTCGCGTGCCCCTCGGCCGCCCCTTCCCCAGGCAGGGGCGACCCGGCGCCCTCCTGTGCCCTCCTCGGCCGGGGCCGCACCCGAAGGGCTTCCCGGCCGGCGCGGGGGGCCCGAGACCACGGCCGCGGGGGTCCCTCGCCTCCTACGTTGCCGCATTAGTACCTCTCAAAATATTTTCAGCTGTTATTCAGGGACCTGGCATCCCGGGTAGCAGCCCCAGGCTCCTCCAAAGAATCTACCCAAGCCTATTTCTCCTTTGAAAAATAAGACCATTGCTCTGGGAGCCAAACAAGATTCCTAGCAGGCTGCTCCTAAACTCCTTTCACTTCAGCTTTAGGGACCTGCGATCCTGGGCAGCAGCCCCACACTCCTCCAAGAAAGCTATCCCAGGTGCTTTTTTCATCTTCAAAGGTTGTCTCACCTCTGGGATCCACCCAACCCTCCTCCCAGGAGTCTCCCAGAGTCTCTTCAGCTGCACTTTAGAGACCCGAGTTCCTTGGTAGCAGCCTCAGCCCCCTCTAAGATACCCAGATGCTTTTTCAGCTTTAAAGGATGTCTCTCCCCTGGGATCTGCCTAGGTTTCCTCTATTGCACCTCCCAGAGTCATTTGTTCTGCTAGTTAGGCACCTGACATCCCAGGTAGCAGCCCCAGACTCCTCCAAAGAATCTACCCGAGCTGATTTCCCCTTTGGAAAACAAGGCCACCGCTCTGGGATACAACCAAGATTCCTCCCAGGCATGCCCTAGATACCTTTGCCTTCTGCGTTAGGGACCTGACGACCTGGGTGGTGGCACCTCAGACTCCTCATGAGAAAGTTACCAGAAGTGCTTTTTCTCCTTTAAAGAAGCTGCCTTCAACATGAACCACCTGACACACCTCCCTCACTGCTCCTAGGGTCCTTTCCCTTCTGCTTTGGGGACCTGAGATCCTGGGTAGCAGCCCCACACGCCTCCAAGGAAGCTACCCGAGGTGCTTTTTTTTCTTTAAAGATTCCCTCTCCTCTGGGATCTGCCTATGACTCCCCCCAGGTATTTCCAAGGTTTTTGACCTCTGCTTTACTGACTTGATGTCCCTCATAGGAGCCCCACACTCCTCCAAGAAAGCTACCCAAGGTGGTTTTTTTTCCTTTAAAATAACCTCTTTCTCCTCTGGGAAGCCTCACCCCTGTGAGTCCTCCCAGGCATCTGTTGCCGCCTTTTCCTGATTTCTTACTCTTGGGGAGGAAGAGCATGGCCAGCAGGTCAAGGGAGGTGATTCTGGCCCTCTACTCTGATCTGCCAAAACCTTACCTGGAATACTGTGTCCAGCTCTGGCGTCCTCAGCAAAGGACTGACATGGACTGAGCTGGTCCAGAGGAGGGCCACGAAGACGATCAGTGGGGTGGAACGCCTCTTCCTGTGCTGACAGGCTGAGAGAGCTGGGGTTGTTCAGCCTGGAGAAGAGAAGGCTCCTGGGAATCCTTACTGCGCAGGCTTTCAATACTTAAAGGGCGCCTATAAGAAAGATGGGGACAGACTTGTTAGGATGGCCCGTAGCGATAAGATAGGGGGCAATGGTTTTAAACTCAAGGAGGGTAGATTGACACTAGATACGAGGAAGACGTTTTTTAGGATGAGGGTGGTGAAACACTGGCACAGGTTGCCCAGAGCAGTGGTAGATGTCCCATTCCTGGAAACATTCACGGTCAGGCTAGAAAGGACTCGGAGAAACCTGGTCTGGTTGAAGATGTCCCTGCTCACTGCAGGAGGGATAGGACTAGGTGACCTCCAAAGGTCCCTTGCAGCCCAAATGATTCTAGGACTGCACAGTTGTTTCCCTCTCGCCTCAGCAGCCCCTGGCTCGTCTGCCTCAGGCTTCAAGTGTCCTGCAGTATACCCAGCATGTCTCAGGCTACACCACCCACATGGAAGAACAGGTATGGGTAGCGGTCAAGGGCCACTGCAGGCTAGGACATTTCTTAGTGATGTCCTGAACCTGGGCCCCAGGGGGGCAGCAGTCTTCCCTAAGAGGAGGGTCTGTCTGGCATATTGGACCCTCTGTTCCCCGCAGAAGGGAGTCACCTACAACTGTACCCTGTCTTTTTCCTCCCTCATGGAGGCAGTCACGATCTGCGGGTAGGCCTTTCTGACCTTGGCAACAGCTCTGGTGTAGATGGACCATCACCCACATCATCCATTGACTGGCCTTCCACAGCCAGAGCCTCACACCTGTTCTACAGAGGCACCTGGGAAGGCAAGAAGGGGGTTCACCTGCCACCCCAAGCACGGACTGGCCTCCACTCGCTCCTTTCCTTTAAAACACTGCCTCCAGCCTGGCAGGGGGAGGGTTCAGGATCCCCTTGATCTGGGTTTTTTTCTGGTGGCTGTCCCTGTTCCTGTCTCAGGGAAGGCGGAGCGTGGCTCCACCAGCCTCTCTCTTTCTCAGGCTCCCTGATGCTCCTTAACCTTTCTGTTTCCTCCCGTGGCTCTGCCACCAGGCTGAGCAGGTTGTCTACCCGGTCACACCTCGCACAGCTGCGCTCACTCCTGCCGTCCCTTACCAGCCTGCGAAGGGCTCTGGCATGCCCTGCGGCCCGAGGCCTGGGTGGCTGCACGCTTTCCTGGGAGCTCTGCCCGGGCTGCCAGAGGACAGGGCTTTCTGCCGGGCGGACCCAGAGCCAAGCTCCTGCCGGGAGGGCGGTGACCAGCAGCGAGACTCACCTCTCGGGCTGGGAGGCTGCCGGCGCCCTCCCGCACCAGCCGCCGCTCCGGCCCCGGCCCCGGCCCCGGCGCCCCCGCTCGCCGGCGCTCCCCAGCCCGCTCTCTGCAGGCGCGGGGACTGCCGCGGCCCGGGACCTGCCGCTCGGCCGCGGACGGGACCGGGACCCGCCCCGGCGCGGCTCCCCTCGGCAACTGACAGCTCGCCGTTGTGACCGCGCCTTTAAACCTCCCGCCGTTGCCGCGGCAACGCCCCCGCCTCGCGGCGTCCCTCGCGACGGCTGCCGTGGCGCGGCGGGTCTCTCACCGCCCCGGCCCGTGCGGCGGCTGCGTCGCGTGCCCCTCGGCCGCCCCTTCCCCAGGCAGGGGCGACCCGGCGCCCTCCTGTGCCCTCCTCGGCCGGGGCCGCACCCGAAGGGCTTCCCGGCCGGCGCGGGGGGCCCGAGACCACGGCCGCGGGGGTCCCTCGCCTCCTACGTTGCCGCATTAGTACCTCTCAAAATATTTTCAGCTGTTATTCAGGGACCTGGCATCCCGGGTAGCAGCCCCAGGCTCCTCCAAAGAATCTACCCAAGCCTATTTCTCCTTTGAAAAATAAGACCATTGCTCTGGGAGCCAAACAAGATTCCTAGCAGGCTGCTCCTAAACTCCTTTCACTTCAGCTTTAGGGACCTGCGATCCTGGGCAGCAGCCCCACACTCCTCCAAGAAAGCTATCCCAGGTGCTTTTTTCATCTTCAAAGGTTGTCTCACCTCTGGGATCCACCCAACCCTCCTCCCAGGAGTCTCCCAGAGTCTCTTCAGCTGCACTTTAGAGACCCGAGTTCCTTGGTAGCAGCCTCAGCCCCCTCTAAGATACCCAGATGCTTTTTCAGCTTTAAAGGATGTCTCTCCCCTGGGATCTGCCTAGGTTTCCTCTATTGCACCTCCCAGAGTCATTTGTTCTGCTAGTTAGGCACCTGACATCCCAGGTAGCAGCCCCAGACTCCTCCAAAGAATCTACCCGAGCTGATTTCCCCTTTGGAAAACAAGGCCACCGCTCTGGGATACAACCAAGATTCCTCCCAGGCATGCCCTAGATACCTTTGCCTTCTGCGTTAGGGACCTGACGACCTGGGTGGTGGCACCTCAGACTCCTCATGAGAAAGTTACCAGAAGTGCTTTTTCTCCTTTAAAGAAGCTGCCTTCAACATGAACCACCTGACACACCTCCCTCACTGCTCCTAGGGTCCTTTCCCTTCTGCTTTGGGGACCTGAGATCCTGGGTAGCAGCCCCACACGCCTCCAAGGAAGCTACCCGAGGTGCTTTTTTTTCTTTAAAGATTCCCTCTCCTCTGGGATCTGCCTATGACTCCCCCCAGGTATTTCCAAGGTTTTTGACCTCTGCTTTACTGACTTGATGTCCCTCATAGGAGCCCCACACTCCTCCAAGAAAGCTACCCAAGGTGGTTTTTTTTCCTTTAAAATAACCTCTTTCTCCTCTGGGAAGCCTCACCCCTGTGAGTCCTCCCAGGCATCTGTTGCCGCCTTTTCCTGATTTCTTACTCTTGGGGAGGAAGAGCATGGCCAGCAGGTCAAGGGAGGTGATTCTGGCCCTCTACTCTGATCTGCCAAAACCTTACCTGGAATACTGTGTCCAGCTCTGGCGTCCTCAGCAAAGGACTGACATGGACTGAGCTGGTCCAGAGGAGGGCCACGAAGACGATCAGTGGGGTGGAACGCCTCTTCCTGTGCTGACAGGCTGAGAGAGCTGGGGTTGTTCAGCCTGGAGAAGAGAAGGCTCCTGGGAATCCTTACTGCGCAGGCTTTCAATACTTAAAGGGCGCCTACAAGAAAGATGGGGACAGACTTGTTAGGATGGCCCGTAGCGATAAGATAGGGGGCAATGGTTTTAAACTCAAAGAGGGTAGATTGACACTAGATACGAGGAAGACGTTTTTTTAGGATGAGGGTGGTGAAACACTGGCACAGGTTGCCCAGAGCAGTGGTAGATGTCCCATTCCTGGAAACATTCACGGTCAGGCTAGAAAGGACTCGGAGAAACCTGGTCTGGTTGAAGATGTCCCTGCTCACTGCAGGAGGGATAGGACTAGGTGACCTCCAAAGGTCCCTTGCAGCCCAAATGATTCTAGGACTGCACAGTTGTTTCCCTCTCGCCTCAGCAGCCCCTGGCTCGTCTGCCTCAGGCTTCAAGTGTCCTGCAGTATACCCAGCATGTCTCAGGCTACACCACCCACATGGAAGAACAGGTATGGGTAGCGGTCAAGGGCCACTGCAGGCTAGGACATTTCTTAGTGATGTCCTGAACCTGGGCCCCAGGGGGGCAGCAGTCTTCCCTAAGAGGAGGGTCTGTCTGGCATATTGGACCCTCTGTTCCCCGCAGAAGGGAGTCACCTACAACTGTACCCTGTCTTTTTCCTCCCTCATGGAGGCAGTCACGATCTGCGGGTAGGCCTTTCTGACCTTGGCAACAGCTCTGGTGTAGATGGACCATCACCCACATCATCCACTGACTGGCCTTCCACAGCCAGAGCCTCACACCTGTTCTACAGAGGCACCTGGGAAGGCAAGAAGGGGGTTCACCTGCCACCCCAAGCACGGACTGGCCTCCACTCGCTCCTTTCCTTTAAAACACTGCCTCCAGCCTGGCAGGGGGAGGGTTCAGGATCCCCTTGATCTGGGTTTTTTTCTGGTGGCTGTCCCTGTTCCTGTCTCAGGGAAGGCGGAGCGTGGCTCCACCAGCCTCTCTCTTTCTCAGGCTCCCTGATGCTCCTTAACCTTTCTGTTTCCTCCCGTGGCTCTGCCACCAGGCTGAGCAGGTTGTCTACCCGGTCACACCTCGCACAGCTGCGCTCACTCCTGCCGTCCCTTACCAGCGAAGGGCTCTGGCATGCCCTGCGGCCCGAGGCCTGGGTGGCTGCACGCTTTCCTGGGAGCTCTGCCCGGGCTGCCAGAGGACAGGGCTTTCTGCCGGGCGGACCCAGAGCCAAGCTCCTGCCGGGAGGGCGGTGACCAGCAGCGAGACTCACCTCTCGGGCTGGGAGGCTGCCGGCGCCCTCCCGCACCAGCCGCCGCTCCGGCCCCGGCCCCGGCCCCGGCGCCCCCGCTCGCCGGCGCTCCCCAGCCCGCTCTCTGCAGGCGCGGGGACTGCCGCGGCCCGGGACCTGCCGCTCGGCCGCGGACGGGACCGGGACCCGCCCCGGCGCGGCTCCCCTCGGCAACTGACAGCTCGCCGTTGTGACCGCGCCTTTAAACCTCCCGCCGTTGCCGCGGCAACGCCCCCGCCTCGCGGCGTCCCTCGCGACGGCTGCCGTGGCGCGGCGGGTCTCTCACCGCCCCGGCCCGTGCGGCGGCTGCGTCGCGTGCCCCTCGGCCGCCCCTTCCCCAGGCAGGGGCGACCCGGCGCCCTCCTGTGCCCTCCTCGGCCGGGGCCGCACCCGAAGGGCTTCCCGGCCGGCGCGGGGGGCCCGAGACCACGGCCGCGGGGGTCCCTCGCCTCCTACGTTGCCGCATTAGTACCTCTCAAAATATTTTCAGCTGTTATTCAGGGACCTGGCATCCCGGGTAGCAGCCCCAGGCTCCTCCAAAGAATCTACCCAAGCCTATTTCTCCTTTGAAAAATAAGACCATTGCTCTGGGAGCCAAACAAGATTCCTAGCAGGCTGCTCCTAAACTCCTTTCACTTCAGCTTTAGGGACCTGCGATCCTGG
The DNA here is from genome assembly GCF_963921805.1 of Phalacrocorax carbo. Taxonomy (NCBI): domain Eukaryota; kingdom Metazoa; phylum Chordata; class Aves; order Suliformes; family Phalacrocoracidae; genus Phalacrocorax; species Phalacrocorax carbo. The sequence goes on along the minus strand of NC_087527.1, from coordinate 6,067,895 downwards.
GCAGCAGCCCCACACGCCTCCAAGGAAGCTACCCGAGGTGCTTTTTTTTCTTTAAAGATTCCCTCTCCTCTGGGATCTGCCTATGACTCCCCCCAGGTATTTCCAAGGTTTTTGACCTCTGCTTTACTGACTTGATGTCCCTCATAGGAGCCCCACACTCCTCCAAGAAAGCTACCCAAGGTGGTTTTTTTCCTTTAAAATAACCTCTTTCTCCTCTGGGAAGCCTCACCCCTGTGAGTCCTCCCAGGCATCTGTTGCCGCCTTTTCCTGATTTCTTACTCTTGGGGAGGAAGAGCATGGCCAGCAGGTCAAGGGAGGTGATTCTGGCCCTCTACTCTGATCTGCCAAAACCTTACCTGGAATACTGTGTCCAGCTCTGGCGTCCTCAGCAAAGGACTGACATGGACTGAGCTGGTCCAGAGGAGGGCCACGAAGACGATCAGTGGGGTGGAACGCCTCTTCCTGTGCTGACAGGCTGAGAGAGCTGGGGTTGTTCAGCCTGGAGAAGAGAAGGCTCCTGGGAATCCTTACTGCGCAGGCTTTCAATACTTAAAGGGCGCCTACAAGAAAGATGGGGACAGACTTGTTAGGATGGCCCGTAGCGATAAGATAGGGGGCAATGGTTTTAAACTCAAAGAGGGTAGATTGACACTAGATACGAGGAAGACGTTTTTTTAGGATGAGGGTGGTGAAACACTGGCACAGGTTGCCCAGAGCAGTGGTAGATGTCCCATTCCTGGAAACATTCACGGTCAGGCTAGAAAGGACTCGGAGAAACCTGGTCTGGTTGAAGATGTCCCTGCTCACTGCAGGAGGGATAGGACTAGGTGACCTCCAAAGGTCCCTTGCAGCCCAAATGATTCTAGGACTGCACAGTTGTTTCCCTCTCGCCTCAGCAGCCCCTGGCTCGTCTGCCTCAGGCTTCAAGTGTCCTGCAGTATACCCAGCATGTCTCAGGCTACACCACCCACATGGAAGAACAGGTATGGGTAGCGGTCAAGGGCCACTGCAGGCTAGGACATTTCTTAGTGATGTCCTGAACCTGGGCCCCAGGGGGGCAGCAGTCTTCCCTAAGAGGAGGGTCTGTCTGGCATATTGGACCCTCTGTTCCCCGCAGAAGGGAGTCACCTACAACTGTACCCTGTCTTTTTCCTCCCTCATGGAGGCAGTCACGATCTGCGGGTAGGCCTTTCTGACCTTGGCAACAGCTCTGGTGTAGATGGACCATCACCCACATCATCCACTGACTGGCCTTCCACAGCCAGAGCCTCACACCTGTTCTACAGAGGCACCTGGGAAGGCAAGAAGGGGGTTCACCTGCCACCCCAAGCACGGACTGGCCTCCACTCGCTCCTTTCCTTTAAAACACTGCCTCCAGCCTGGCAGGGGGAGGGTTCAGGATCCCCTTGATCTGGGTTTTTTTCTGGTGGCTGTCCCTGTTCCTGTCTCAGGGAAGGCGGAGCGTGGCTCCACCAGCCTCTCTCTTTCTCAGGCTCCCTGATGCTCCTTAACCTTTCTGTTTCCTCCCGTGGCTCTGCCACCAGGCTGAGCAGGTTGTCTACCTGGTCACACCTCGCACAGCTGCGCTCACTCCTGCCGTCCCTTACCAGCGAAGGGCTCTGGCATGCCCTGCGGCCCGAGGCCTGGGTGGCTGCACGCTTTCCTGGGAGCTCTGCCCGGGCTGCCAGAGGACAGGGCTTTCTGCCGGGCGGACCCAGAGCCAAGCTCCTGCCGGGAGGGCGGTGACCAGCAGCGAGACTCACCTCTCGGGCTGGGAGGCTGCCGGCGCCCTCCCGCACCAGCCGCCGCTCCGGCCCCGGCCCCGGCCCCGGCGCCCCCGCTCGCCGGCGCTCCCCAGCCCGCTCTCTGCAGGCGCGGGGACTGCCGCGGCCCGGGACCTGCCGCTCGGCCGCGGACGGGACCGGGACCCGCCCCGGCGCGGCTCCCCTCGGCAACTGACAGCTCGCCGTTGTGACCGCGCCTTTAAACCTCCCGCCGTTGCCGCGGCAACGCCCCCGCCTCGCGGCGTCCCTCGCGACGGCTGCCGTGGCGCGGCGGGTCTCTCACCGCCCCGGCCCGTGCGGCGGCTGCGTCGCGTGCCCCTCGGCCGCCCCTTCCCCAGGCAGGGGCGACCCGGCGCCCTCCTGTGCCCTCCTCGGCCGGGGCCGCACCCGAAGGGCTTCCCGGCCGGCGCGGGGGGCCCGAGACCACGGCCGCGGGGGTCCCTCGCCTCCTACGTTGCCGCATTAGTACCTCTCAAAATATTTTCAGCTGTTATTCAGGGACCTGGCATCCCGGGTAGCAGCCCCAGGCTCCTCCAAAGAATCTACCCAAGCCTATTTCTCCTTTGAAAAATAAGACCATTGCTCTGGGAGCCAAACAAGATTCCTAGCAGGCTGCTCCTAAACTCCTTTCACTTCAGCTTTAGGGACCTGCGATCCTGGGCAGCAGCCCCACACTCCTCCAAGAAAGCTATCCCAGGTGCTTTTTTCATCTTCAAAGGTTGTCTCACCTCTGGGATCCACCCAACCCTCCTCCCAGGAGTCTCCCAGAGTCTCTTCAGCTGCACTTTAGAGACCCGAGTTCCTTGGTAGCAGCCTCAGCCCCCTCTAAGATACCCAGATGCTTTTTCAGCTTTAAAGGATGTCTCTCCCCTGGGATCTGCCTAGGTTTCCTCTATTGCACCTCCCAGAGTCATTTGTTCTGCTAGTTAGGCACCTGACATCCCAGGTAGCAGCCCCAGACTCCTCCAAAGAATCTACCCGAGCTGATTTCCCCTTTGGAAAACAAGGCCACCGCTCTGGGATACAACCAAGATTCCTCCCAGGCATGCCCTAGATACCTTTGCCTTCTGCGTTAGGGACCTGACGACCTGGGTGGTGGCACCTCAGACTCCTCATGAGAAAGTTACCAGAAGTGCTTTTTCTCCTTTAAAGAAGCTGCCTTCAACATGAACCACCTGACACACCTCCCTCACTGCTCCTAGGGTCCTTTCCCTTCTGCTTTGGGGACCTGAGATCCTGGGTAGCAGCCCCACACGCCTCCAAGGAAGCTACCCGAGGTGCTTTTTTTTCTTTAAAGATTCCCTCTCCTCTGGGATCTGCCTATGACTCCCCCCAGGTATTTCCAAGGTTTTTGACCTCTGCTTTACTGACTTGATGTCCCTCATAGGAGCCCCACACTCCTCCAAGAAAGCTACCCAAGGTGGTTTTTTTCCTTTAAAATAACCTCTTTCTCCTCTGGGAAGCCTCACCCCTGTGAGTCCTCCCAGGCATCTGTTGCCGCCTTTTCCTGATTTCTTACTCTTGGGGAGGAAGAGCATGGCCAGCAGGTCAAGGGAGGTGATTCTGGCCCTCTACTCTGATCTGCCAAAACCTTACCTGGAATACTGTGTCCAGCTCTGGCGTCCTCAGCAAAGGACTGACATGGACTGAGCTGGTCCAGAGGAGGGCCACGAAGACGATCAGTGGGGTGGAACGCCTCTTCCTGTGCTGACAGGCTGAGAGAGTTGGGGTTGTTCAGCCTGGAGAAGAGAAGGCTCCTGGGAATCCTTACTGCGCAGGCTTTCAATACTTAAAGGGCGCCTATAAGAAAGATGGGGACAGACTTGTTAGGATGGCCCGTAGCGATAAGATAGGGGGCAATGGTTTTAAACTCAAGGAGGGTAGATTGACACTAGATACGAGGAAGACGTTTTTTAGGATGAGGGTGGTGAAACACTGGCACAGGTTGCCCAGAGCAGTGGTAGATGTCCCATTCCTGGAAACATTCACGGTCAGGCTAGAAAGGACTCGGAGAAACCTGGTCTGGTTGAAGATGTCCCTGCTCACTGCAGGAGGGATAGGACTAGGTGACCTCCAAAGGTCCCTTGCAGCCCAAATGATTCTAGGACTGCACAGTTGTTTCCCTCTCGCCTCAGCAGCCCCTGGCTCGTCTGCCTCAGGCTTCAAGTGTCCTGCAGTATACCCAGCATGTCTCAGGCTACACCACCCACATGGAAGAACAGGTATGGGTAGCGGTCAAGGGCCACTGCAGGCTAGGACATTTCTTAGTGATGTCCTGAACCTGGGCCCCAGGGGGGCAGCAGTCTTCCCTAAGAGGAGGGTCTGTCTGGCATATTGGACCCTCTGTTCCCCGCAGAAGGGAGTCACCTACAACTGTACCCTGTCTTTTTCCTCCCTCATGGAGGCAGTCACGATCTGCGGGTAGGCCTTTCTGACCTTGGCAACAGCTCTGGTGTAGATGGACCATCACCCACATCATCCATTGACTGGCCTGCCACAGCCAGAGCCTCACACCTGTTCTACAGAGGCACCTGGGAAGGCAAGAAGGGGGTTCACCTGCCACCCCAAGCACGGACTGGCCTCCACTCGCTCCTTTCCTTTAAAACACTGCCTCCAGCCTGGCAGGGGGAGGGTTCAGGATCCCCTTGATCTGGGTTTTTTTCTGGTGGCTGTCCCTGTTCCTGTCTCAGGGAAGGCGGAGCGTGGCTCCACCAGCCTCTCTCTTTCTCAGGCTCCCTGATGCTCCTTAACCTTTCTGTTTCCTCCCGTGGCTCTGCCACCAGGCTGAGCAGGTTGTCTACCCGGTCACACCTCGCACAGCTGCGCTCACTCCTGCCGTCCCTTACCAGCCTGCGAAGGGCTCTGGCATGCCCTGCGGCCCGAGGCCTGGGTGGCTGCACGCTTTCCTGGGAGCTCTGCCCGGGCTGCCAGAGGACAGGGCTTTCTGCCGGGCGGACCCAGAGCCAAGCTCCTGCCGGGAGGGCGGTGACCAGCAGCGAGACTCACCTCTCGGGCTGGGAGGCTGCCGGCGCCCTCCCGCACCAGCCGCCGCTCCGGCCCCGGCCCCGGCCCCGGCGCCCCCGCTCGCCGGCGCTCCCCAGCCCGCTCTCTGCAGGCGCGGGGACTGCCGCGGCCCGGGACCTGCCGCTCGGCCGCGGACGGGACCGGGACCCGCCCCGACGCGGCTCCCCTCGGCAACTGACAGCTCGCCGTTGTGACCGCGCCTTTAAACCTCCCGCCGTTGCCGCGGCAACGCCCCCGCCTCGCGGCGTCCCTCGCGACGGCTGCCGTGGCGCGGCGGGTCTCTCACCGCCCCGGCCCGTGCGGCGGCTGCGTCGCGTGCCCCTCGGCCGCCCCTTCCCCAGGCAGGGGCGACCCGGCGCCCTCCTGTGCCCTCCTCGGCCGGGGCCGCACCCGAAGGGCTTCCCGGCCGGCGCGGGGGGCCCGAGACCACGGCCGCGGGGGTCCCTCGCCTCCTACGTTGCTGCATTAGTACCTCTCAAAATATTTTCAGCTGTTATTCAGGGACCTGGCATCCCGGGTAGCAGCCCCAGGCTCCTCCAAAGAATCTACCCAAGCCTATTTCTCCTTTGAAAAATAAGACCATTGCTCTGGGAGCCAAACAAGATTCCTAGCAGGCTGCTCCTAAACTCCTTTCACTTCAGCTTTAGGGACCTGCGATCCTGGGCAGCAGCCCCACACTCCTCCAAGAAAGCTATCCCAGGTGCTTTTTTCATCTTCAAAGGTTGTCTCACCTCTGGGATCCACCCAACCCTCCTCCCAGGAGTCTCCCAGAGTCTCTTCAGCTGCACTTTAGAGACCCGAGTTCCTTGGTAGCAGCCTCAGCCCCCTCTAAGATACCCAGATGCTTTTTCAGCTTTAAAGGATGTCTCTCCCCTGGGATCTGCCTAGGTTTCCTCTATTGCACCTCCCAGAGTCATTTGTTCTGCTAGTTAGGCACCTGACATCCCAGGTAGCAGCCCCAGACTCCTCCAAAGAATCTACCCGAGCTGATTTCCCCTTTGGAAAACAAGGCCACCGCTCTGGGATACAACCAAGATTCCTCCCAGGCATGCCCTAGATACCTTTGCCTTCTGCGTTAGGGACCTGACGACCTGGGTGGTGGCACCTCAGACTCCTCATGAGAAAGTTACCAGAAGTGCTTTTTCTCCTTTAAAGAAGCTGCCTTCAACATGAACCACCTGACACACCTCCCTCACTGCTCCTAGGGTCCTTTCCCTTCTGCTTTGGGGACCTGAGATCCTGGGTAGCAGCCCCACACGCCTCCAAGGAAGCTACCCGAGGTGCTTTTTTTTCTTTAAAGATTCCCTCTCCTCTGGGATCTGCCTATGACTCCCCCCAGGTATTTCCAAGGTTTTTGACCTCTGCTTTACTGACTTGATGTCCCTCATAGGAGCCCCACACTCCTCCAAGAAAGCTACCCAAGGTGGTTTTCTTCCTTTAAAATAACCTCTTTCTCCTCTGGGAAGCCTCACCCCTGTGAGTCCTCCCAGGCATCTGTTGCCGCCTTTTCCTGATTTCTTACTCTTGGGGAGGAAGAGCATGGCCAGCAGGTCAAGGGAGGTGATTCTGGCCCTCTACTCTGATCTGCCAAAACCTTACCTGGAATACTGTGTCCAGCTCTGGCGTCCTCAGCAAAGGACTGACATGGACTGAGCTGGTCCAGAGGAGGGCCACGAAGACGATCAGTGGGGTGGAACGCCTCTTCCTGTGCTGACAGGCTGAGAGAGCTGGGGTTGTTCAGCCTGGAGAAGAGAAGGCTCCTGGGAATCCTTACTGCGCAGGCTTTCAATACTTAAAGGGCGCCTATAAGAAAGATGGGGACAGACTTGTTAGGATGGCCCGTAGCGATAAGATAGGGGGCAATGGTTTTAAACTCAAAGAGGGTAGATTGACACTAGATACGAGGAAGACGTTTTTTAGGATGAGGGTGGTGAAACACTGGCACAGGTTGCCCAGAGCAGTGGTAGATGTCCCATTCCTGGAAACATTCACGGTCAGGCTAGAAAGGACTCGGAGAAACCTGGTCTGGTTGAAGATGTCCCTGCTCACTGCAGGAGGGATAGGACTAGGTGACCTCCAAAGGTCCCTTGCAGCCCAAATGATTCTAGGACTGCACAGTTGTTTCCCTCTCGCCTCAGCAGCCCCTGGCTCGTCTGCCTCAGGCTTCAAGTGTCCTGCAGTATACCCAGCATGTCTCAGGCTACACCACCCACATGGAAGAACAGGTATGGGTAGCGGTCAAGGGCCACTGCAGGCTAGGACATTTCTTAGTGATGTCCTGAACCTGGGCCCCAGGGGGGCAGCAGTCTTCCCTAAGAGGAGGGTCTGTCTGGCATATTGGACCCTCTGTTCCCCGCAGAAGGGAGTCACCTACAACTGTACCCTGTCTTTTTCCTCCCTCATGGAGGCAGTCACGATCTGCGGGTAGGCCTTTCTGACCTTGGCAACAGCTCTGGTGTAGATGGACCATCACCCACATCATCCATTGACTGGCCTGCCACAGCCAGAGCCTCACACCTGTTCTACAGAGGCACCTGGGAAGGCAAGAAGGGGGTTCACCTGCCACCCCAAGCACGGACTGGCCTCCACTCGCTCCTTTCCTTTAAAACACTGCCTCCAGCCTGGCAGGGGGAGGGTTCAGGATCCCCTTGATCTGGGTTTTTTTCTGGTGGCTGTCCCTGTTCCTGTCTCAGGGAAGGCGGAGCGTGGCTCCACCAGCCTCTCTCTTTCTCAGGCTCCCTGATGCTCCTTAACCTTTCTGTTTCCTCCCGTGGCTCTGCCACCAGGCTGAGCAGGTTGTCTACCCGGTCACACCTCGCACAGCTGCGCTCACTCCTGCCGTCCCTTACCAGCCTTCGAAGGGCTCTGGCATGCCCTGCGGCCCGAGGCCTGGGTGGCTGCACGCTTTCCTGGGAGCTCTGCCCGGGCTGCCAGAGGACAGGGCTTTCTGCCGGGCGGACCCAGAGCCAAGCTCCTGCCGGGAGGGCGGTGACCAGCAGCGAGACTCACCTCTCGGGCTGGGAGGCTGCCGGCGCCCTCCCGCACCAGCCGCCGCTCCGGCCCCGGCGCCCCCGCTCGCCGGCGCTCCCCAGCCCGCTCTCTGCAGGCGCGGGGACTGCCGCGGCCCGGGACCTGCCGCTCGGCCGCGGACGGGACCGGGACCCGCCCCGGCGCGGCTCCCCTCGGCAACTGACAGCTCGCCGTTGTGACCGCGCCTTTAAACCTCCCGCCGTTGCCGCGGCAACGCCCCCGCCTCGCGGCGTCCCTCGCGACGGCTGCCGTGGCGCGGCGGGTCTCTCACCGCCCCGGCCCGTGCGGCGGCTGCGTCGCGTGCCCCTCGGCCGCCCCTTCCCCAGGCAGGGGCGACCCGGCGCCCTCCTGTGCCCTCCTCGGCCGGGGCCGCACCCGAAGGGCTTCCCGGCCGGCGCGGGGGGCCCGAGACCACGGCCGCGGGGGTCCCTCGCCTCCTACGTTGCCGCATTAGTACCTCTCAAAATATTTTCAGCTGTTATTCAGGGACCTGGCATCCCGGGTAGCAGCCCCAGGCTCCTCCAAAGAATCTACCCAAGCCTATTTCTCCTTTGAAAAATAAGACCATTGCTCTGGGAGCCAAACAAGATTCCTAGCAGGCTGCTCCTAAACTCCTTTCACTTCAGCTTTAGGGACCTGCGATCCTGGGCAGCAGCCCCACACTCCTCCAAGAAAGCTATCCCAGGTGCTTTTTTCATCTTCAAAGGTTGTCTCACCTCTGGGATCCACCCAACCCTCCTCCCAGGAGTCTCCCAGAGTCTCTTCAGCTGCACTTTAGAGACCCGAGTTCCTTGGTAGCAGCCTCAGCCCCCTCTAAGATACCCAGATGCTTTTTCAGCTTTAAAGGATGTCTCTCCCCTGGGATCTGCCTAGGTTTCCTCTATTGCACCTCCCAGAGTCATTTGTTCTGCTAGTTAGGCACCTGACATCCCAGGTAGCAGCCCCAGACTCCTCCAAAGAATCTACCCGAGCTGATTTCCCCTTTGGAAAACAAGGCCACCGCTCTGGGATACAACCAAGATTCCTCCCAGGCATGCCCTAGATACCTTTGCCTTCTGCGTTAGGGACCTGACGACCTGGGTGGTAGCACCTCAGACTCCTCATGAGAAAGTTACCAGAAGTGCTTTTTCTCCTTTAAAGAAGCTGCCTTCAACATGAACCACCTGACACACCTCCCTCACTGCTCCTAGGGTCCTTTCCCTTCTGCTTTGGGGACCTGAGATCCTGGGTAGCAGCCCCACACGCCTCCAAGGAAGCTACCCGAGGTGCTTTTTTTTCTTTAAAGATTCCCTCTCCTCTGGGATCTGCCTATGACTCCCCCCAGGTATTTCCAAGGTTTTTGACCTCTGCTTTACTGACTTGATGTCCCTCATAGGAGCCCCACACTCCTCCAAGAAAGCTACCCAAGGTGGTTTTTTTCCTTTAAAATAACCTCTTTCTCCTCTGGGAAGCCTCACCCCTGTGAGTCCTCCCAGGCATCTGTTGCCGCCTTTTCCTGATTTCTTACTCTTGGGGAGGAAGAGCATGGCCAGCAGGTCAAGGGAGGTGATTCTGGCCCTCTACTCTGATCTGCCAAAACCTTACCTGGAATACTGTGTCCAGCTCTGGCGTCCTCAGCAAAGGACTGACATGGACTGAGCTGGTCCAGAGGAGGGCCACGAAGACGATCAGTGGGGTGGAACGCCTCTTCCTGTGCTGACAGGCTGAGAGAGCTGGGGTTGTTCAGCCTGGAGAAGAGAAGGCTCCTGGGAATCCTTACTGCGCAGGCTTTCAATACTTAAAGGGCGCCTACAAGAAAGATGGGGACAGACTTGTTAGGATGGCCCGTAGCGATAAGATAGGGGGCAATGGTTTTAAACTCAAAGAGGGTAGATTGACACTAGATACGAGGAAGACGTTTTTTTAGGATGAGGGTGGTGAAACACTGGCACAGGTTGCCCAGAGCAGTGGTAGATGTCCCATTCCTGGAAACATTCACGGTCAGGCTAGAAAGGACTCGGAGAAACCTGGTCTGGTTGAAGATGTCCCTGCTCACTGCAGGAGGGATAGGACTAGGTGACCTCCAAAGGTCCCTTGCAGCCCAAATGATTCTAGGACTGCACAGTTGTTTCCCTCTCGCCTCAGCAGCCCCTGGCTCGTCTGCCTCAGGCTTCAAGTGTCCTGCAGTATACCCAGCATGTCTCAGGCTACACCACCCACATGGAAGAACAGGTATGGGTAGCGGTCAAGGGCCACTGCAGGCTAGGACATTTCTTAGTGATGTCCTGAACCTGGGCCCCAGGGGGGCAGCAGTCTTCCCTAAGAGGAGGGTCTGTCTGGCATATTGGACCCTCTGTTCCCCGCAGAAGGGAGTCACCTACAACTGTACCCTGTCTTTTTCCTCCCTCATGGAGGCAGTCACGATCTGCGGGTAGGCCTTTCTGACCTTGGCAACAGCTCTGGTGTAGATGGACCATCACCCACATCATCCATTGACTGGCCTTCCACAGCCAGAGCCTCACACCTGTTCTACAGAGGCACCTGGGAAGGCAAGAAGGGGGTTCACCTGCCACCCCAAGCACGGACTGGCCTCCACTCGCTCCTTTCCTTTAAAACACTGCCTCCAGCCTGGCAGGGGGAGGGTTCAGGATCCCCTTGATCTGGGTTTTTTTCTGGTGGCTGTCCCTGTTCCTGTCTCAGGGAAGGCGGAGCGTGGCTCCACCAGCCTCTCTCTTTCTCAGGCTCCCTGATGCTCCTTAACCTTTCTGTTTCCTCCCGTGGCTCTGCCACCAGGCTGAGCAGGTTGTCTACCCGGTCACACCTCGCACAGCTGCGCTCACTCCTGCCGTCCCTTACCAGCCTTCGAAGGGCTCTGGCATGCCCTGCGGCCCGAGGCCTGGGTGGCTGCACGCTTTCCTGGGAGCTCTGCCCGGGCTGCCAGAGGACAGGGCTTTCTGCCGGGCGGACCCAGAGCCAAGCTCCTGCCGGGAGGGCGGTGACCAGCAGCGAGACTCACCTCTCGGGCTGGGAGGCTGCCGACGCCCTCCCGCACCAGCCGCCGCTCCGGCCCCGGCCCCGGCCCCGGCGCCCCCGCTCGCCGGCGCTCCCCAGCCCGCTCTCTGCAGGCGCGGGGACTGCCGCGGCCCGGGACCTGCCGCTCGGCCGCGGACGGGACCGGGACCCGCCCCGGCGCGGCTCCCCTCGGCAACTGACAGCTCGCCGTTGTGACCGCGCCTTTAAACCTCCCGCCGTTGCCGCGGCAACGCCCCCGCCTCGCGGCGTCCCTCGCGACGGCTGCCGTGGCGCGGCGGGTCTCTCACCGCCCCGGCCCGTGCGGCGGCTGCGTCGCGTGCCCCTCGGCCGCCCCTTCCCCAGGCAGGGGCGACCCGGCGCCCTCCTGTGCCCTCCTCGGCCGGGGCCGCACCCGAAGGGCTTCCCGGCCGGCGCGGGGGGCCCGAGACCACGGCCGCGGGGGTCCCTCGCCTCCTACGTTGCCGCATTAGTACCTCTCAAAATATTTTCAGCTGTTATTCAGGGACCTGGCATCCCGGGTAGCAGCCCCAGGCTCCTCCAAAGAATCTACCCAAGCCTATTTCTCCTTTGAAAAATAAGACCATTGCTCTGGGAGCCAAACAAGATTCCTAGCAGGCTGCTCCTAAACTCCTTTCACTTCAGCTTTAGGGACCTGCGATCCTGGGCAGCAGCCCCACACTCCTCCAAGAAAGCTATCCCAGGTGCTTTTTTCATCTTCAAAGGTTGTCTCACCTCTGGGATCCACCCAACCCTCCTCCCAGGAGTCTCCCAGAGTCTCTTCAGCTGCACTTTAGAGACCCGAGTTCCTTGGTAGCAGCCTCAGCCCCCTCTAAGATACCCAGATGCTTTTTCAGCTTTAAAGGATGTCTCTCCCCTGGGATCTGCCTAGGTTTCCTCTATTGCACCTCCCAGAGTCATTTGTTCTGCTAGTTAGGCACCTGACATCCCAGGTAGCAGCCCCAGACTCCTCCAAAGAATCTACCCGAGCTGATTTCCCCTTTGGAAAACAAGGCCACCGCTCTGGGATACAACCAAGATTCCTCCCAGGCATGCCCTAGATACCTTTGCCTTCTGCGTTAGGGACCTGACGACCTGGGTGGTGGCACCTCAGACTCCTCATGAGAAAGTTACCAGAAGTGCTTTTTCTCCTTTAAAGAAGCTGCCTTCAACATGAACCACCTGACACACCTCCCTCACTGCTCCTAGGGTCCTTTCCCTTCTGCTTTGGGGACCTGAGATCCTGGGTAGCAGCCCCACACGCCTCCAAGGAAGCTACCCGAGGTGCTTTTTTTTCTTTAAAGATTCCCTCTCCTCTGGGATCTGCCTATGACTCCCCCCAGGTATTTCCAAGGTTTTTGACCTCTGCTTTACTGACTTGATGTCCCTCATAGGAGCCCCACACTCCTCCAAGAAAGCTACCCAAGGTGGTTTTTTTCCTTTAAAATAACCTCTTTCTCCTCTGGGAAGCCTCACCCCTGTGAGTCCTCCCAGGCATCTGTTGCCGCCTTTTCCTGATTTCTTACTCTTGGGGAGGAAGAGCATGGCCAGCAGGTCAAGGGAGGTGATTCTGGCCCTCTACTCTGATCTGCCAAAACCTTACCTGGAATACTGTGTCCAGCTCTGGCGTCCTCAGCAAAGGACTGACATGGACTGAGCTGGTCCAGAGGAGGGCCACGAAGACGATCAGTGGGGTGGAACGCCTCTTCCTGTGCTGACAGGCTGAGAGAGCTGGGGTTGTTCAGCCTGGAGAAGAGAAGGCTCCTGGGAATCCTTACTGCGCAGGCTTTCAATACTTAAAGGGCGCCTATAAGAAAGATGGGGACAGACTTGTTAGGATGGCCCGTAGCGATAAGATAGGGGGCAATGGTTTTAAACTCAAAGAGGGTAGATTGACACTAGATACGAGGAAGACGTTTTTTAGGATGAGGGTGGTGAAACACTGGCACAGGTTGCCCAGAGCAGTGGTAGATGTCCCATTCCTGGAAACATTCACGGTCAGGCTAGAAAGGACTCGGAGAAACCTGGTCTGGTTGAAGATGTCCCTGCTCACTGCAGGAGGGATAGGACTAGGTGACCTCCAAAGGTCCCTTGCAGCCCAAATGATTCTAGGACTGCACAGTTGTTTCCCTCTCGCCTCAGCAGCCCCTGGCTCGTCTGCCTCAGGCTTCAAGTGTCCTGCAGTATACCCAGCATGTCTCAGGCTACACCACCCACATGGAAGAACAGGTATGGGTAGCGGTCAAGGGCCACTGCAGGCTAGGACATTTCTTAGTGATGTCCTGAACCTGGGCCCCAGGGGGGCAGCAGTCTTCCCTAAGAGGAGGGTCTGTCTGGCATATTGGACCCTCTGTTCCCCGCAGAAGGGAGTCACCTACAACTGTACCCTGTCTTTTTCCTCCCTCATGGAGGCAGTCACGATCTGCGGGTAGGCCTTTCTGACCGTGGCAACAGCTCTGGTGTAGATGGACCATCACCCACATCATCCATTGACTGGCCTGCCACAGCCAGAGCCTCACACCTGTTCTACAGAGGCACCTGGGAAGGCAAGAAGGGGGTTCACCTGCCACCCCAAGCACAGACTGGCCTCCACTCGCTCCTTTCCTTTAAAAAACTGCCTCCAGCCTGGCAGGGGGAGGGTTCAGGATCCCCTTGATCTGGGTTTTTTTCTGGTGGCTGTCCCTGTTCCTGTCTCAGGGAAGGCGGAGCATCTCCCAGACTCTTTGGACCTGATCTTTAGGGACCTGTGATCCTGGGTAGCAGCCCCAGACTCCTCCAAGGAAGCTACCCGAGGTGCTTTTTCCTCTTGAAAAAAGATTTCTCCTCTGATATCCGCCTCAGACTCCTCCCAAGCATATCCAAGAGGCTTCTGACCTGTTCTTTAATGACACCAGATGCTCCGTAGCAGCCCCAGACTCCTCCAAGGAAGCGACACAAGTTGCTTTTTCTTCTTCGAAAGGTACCCCTATCCTCAACGACTGAGCAGAGAATCATCCCATGCATGTCCTAGTGACTTCTGACTTCTGCTTCTGTGACCTGAGATCCTGGGTAGCAGCGCCAGACTCCTCCAAGAAGCTACCCGAGGTGCTTTTTCCTCTTGAAAGCATGTTTCCCTGCCGCATGGCAGCCCCCGGCTCCTCCAAGGAAGCTACGCAAGATGATTTTTCCTCTTCAAAGGCTGTTGCCCCTCTGCATCCACACGAGACTCCTCCCAGGTATCTCCCAAACAGTTGTGACATATTCTTTAGAGAGAAAATACCTGGCGTAGCAGCCCCAGACTCCTCCAAGGAAGCTACCCGAGGTGCTTTTTCTTCTTCAAAGAAGTGCTATCCTCCACAACTCAGCAGACAATCATGCCAGGCATGTCCTAGTGACTTCTGACTTGTGCTTGTGGGTCCCGAGATCCTGGGTAGCATCCCCAGACTCCTCCAAGGAAGCTACCCGAGGTGCTGCCTCATTCTGAAACATTCCCTCTCCTTTGGGATCTGCCTGAGACTCCTCCCAAGCATCTCCCAGGCTCTTTGGACCTGATCTTTAGGGACCTGTGATCCTGGGTAGCAGCCCCAGACTCCTCCAAGGAAGCTACCCGAGGTGCTTTTTCCTCTTGAAAGCATGTTTCCCTGCCGCGTGGCAGCCCCAGGCTCCTCCAAGAAACTTAAGCAAGATGATTTTTCCTCTTTAAAGGACGTTTCGCCTCTAGCATCCACCTGAGACTCCTCCCAAGCATCTCCCAGGCTCTTCTGACCTATCATTTAGAGGCAAGAGATCTCTAGTAGCAGCTCCAAGCTCCTCGAAGAAAATTAAGCCAGATGATTTTTCCTCTTTCAAGGACGTTTCGCCTCTAGCATCCACCTGAGACTCCTCCCAAGCATCTCCCAGACTCTTCTGACCTATCATTTAGAGGCACGAGATCTCTAGTAGCAGCTCCAGACTCCTCCAAGGAAGCTACGCCAGATGATTTTCCTTCTTCAAAGAAAGCGCTATCCTCCACGATCCAGCGCAGAATCATCCCAGGCATGTCCTAGTGTCTTTTGACTTCTGCTTCTGTGACCTGAGGTCCTGGGTAGCAGCGCCAGACTCCTCCAACGAAGCTACCCGAGGTGCTTTTTCCTCTTGAAAGCATGTTTCCCTGCCGCGTGGCAGCCCCAGGCTCCTCCAAGAAACTTAAGCAAGATGATTTTTCCTCTTTCAAGGATGTTTAGCCTCTGGCATCCACCTGAGACTCCTCCCAAGCATCTCCCAGACTCTTCTGACCTATCATTTAGAGGCACGAGATCTCTAGTAGCAGCCCCAGGCTCCTCCAAGAAACCTACGCCAGATGATTTTTCTTCTTCAAAGGAAGCGCTATCCTCCACGATCCAGCGCAGAATCATCCCAGGCATGTCCTAGTGTCTTTTGACTTCTGCTTCTGTGACCTGAGGTCCTGGGTAGCAGCGCCAGACTCCTCCAAGAAGCTACCCGAGGTGCTTTTTCCTCTTGAAAGCATGTTTCCCTGCCGCGTGGCAGCCCCTAGGCTCCTCCAAGGAAGCTACGCAAGATGATTTTTCCTCTTCAAAGGCTGTTGCCCCTCTGCATCCACACGAGACTCCTCCCAGGTATTTCCCAAACAGTTGTGACATATTCTTTAGAGAGAAAATACCTGGCGTAGCAGCCCCAGACTCCTCCAAGGAGGCTACCTGAGGCGCTTTTTCTTCTTCAAAGAAGTGCTATCCTCCACGACTCAGCAGACAATCATTCCAGGCATGTCCTACTGACTTCTGACTTGTGCTTATGGGTCCCGAGATCCTGGGTAGCAGCCCCAGAATCCTCCAAGGAAGCTACCCGAGGTGCTGCCTCCTTCTGAAACATTCCCTCTCCTTTGGGATCTGCCTTAGACTCCTCCCAAGCATCTCCCAGGCTCTTTGGACCTGATTTTTAGGGACCTGTGATCCTGGGTAGCAGCCCCAGACTCCTCCAAGGAAGCTACCCGAGGTGCTTTTTCCTCTTGAAAAAAGATTTCTCCTCTGATATCCGCCTCAGACTCCTCCCAAGCATCTCCAAGAGGCTTCTGACCTGTGCTTTAAACGACACTAGATGCTCCGTAGCTGCCCCAGCCTCCTCCAAGGAAGCGACACAAGGTGCTTTTTCTTCTTCAAAAGGAACTCCTATCCTCAACGACTGAGCAGAGAATCATCCCAGGCATGTCCTAGTGACTTTTGACTTCTACTTGTGGGTCCCGAGATCCTGGGTAGCAGGGCCAGACTCCTCCAAGGAAGCTACCCGAGGTGCTTTTTCCTCTTGAAAGCATGTTTCCCTGCCGCGTGGCAGCCCCAGGCTCCTCCAAGAAACTTAAGCAAGATGATTTTTACTCTTTCAAGGACGTTTCGCCTCTAGCATCCACCTGAGACTCCTCCCAAGCATCTCCCAGGCTCTTCTGACCTATCATTTAGAGGCAAGAGATCTCTAGTAGCAGCTCCAAGCTCCTCCAAGAAACTTAAGCAAGATGATTTTTCCTCTTTCAAGGACGTTTCGCCTCTAGCATCCACCTGAGACTCCTCCCAAGCATCTCCCAGACTCTTCTGACCTATCATTTAGAGGCACGAGATCTCTAGTAGCAGCTCCAGACTCCTCCAAGAAACCTACGCCAGATGATTTTCCTTCTTCAAAGGAAGCGCTATCCTCCACGATCCAGCGCAGAATCATCCCAGGCATGTCCTAGTGTCTTTTGACTTCTGCTTCTGTGACCTGAGGTCCTGGGTAGCAGCGCCAGACTCCTCCAAGGAAGCTACCCGAGGTGCTGCCTCATTCTGAAACATTCCCTCTCCTTTGGGATCTGCCTGAGACTCCTCCCAAGCATCTCCCAGACTCTTTGGACCTGATCTTTAGGGACCTGTGATCCTGGGTAGCAGCCCCAGACTCCTCCAAGGAAGCTACCCGAGGTGCTTTTTCCTCTTGAAAAGAGATTTCTCCTCTGATATCCGCCTCAGACTCCTCCCAAGCATCTCCAAGAGGCTTCTGACCTGTGCTTTAACGACACCAGATGCTCCGTAGCAGCCCCAGACTCCTCCAAGGAAGCGACACAAGTTGCTTTTTCTTCTTCAAAAGGAACCCCTATCCTCAATGACTGAGCAGAGAATCATCCCAGGCATGTCCTATGACTTTTGACTTCTGCTTCTGTGACCTGAGGTCCTGGGTAGCAGGGCCAGACTCCTCCAAGGAAGCTACCCGAGGTGCTTTTTCCTCTTGAAAGCATGTTTCCCTGCCACGTGGCAGCCCCCGGCTCCTCCAAGGAAGCTACGCAAGATGATTTTTCCTCTTCAAGGGCTGTTGCTCCTCTGCATCCACAAGAGACTCCTCCCAAGTATTTCCCAAACAGTTGTGACATATTCTTTAGAGAGAAAATACCTGGCGTAGCAGCCCCAGACTCCTCCAAGGAAGCTACCCGAGGTGCTTTTTCTTCTTCAAAGAAGTGCTATCCTCCACGACTCAGCAGACAATCATTCCAGGCATGTCCTACTGACTTCTGACTTGTGCTTATGGGTCCCGAGATCCTGGGTAGCAGCCCCAGACTCCTCCAAGGAAGCTACCCGAGGTGCTGCCTCATTCTGAAACATTCCCTCTCCTTTGGGATCTGCCTGAGACTCCTCCCAAGCATCTCCCAGGCTCTTTGGACCTGATCTTTAGGGACCTGTGATCCTGGGTAGCAGCCCCAGACTCCTCCAAGGAAGCTACCCGAGGTGCTTTTTCCTCTTGAAAAAAGATTTCTCCTCTGATGTCCGCCTCAGACTCCTCCCAAGCATCTCCAAGAGGCTTCTGACCTGTTCTTTAACGACACCAGATGCTCCATAGCAGCCCCAGACTCCTCCAAGGAAGCGACACAAGTTGCTTTTTCTTCTTCAAAAGGAACCCCTATCCTCAACGACTGAGCAGAGAATCATCCCAGGCATGTCCTACTGACTTCTGACTTTTGCTTGTGGGTCCCGAGATCCTGGGTAGCAGCGCCAGACTCCTCCAACGAAGCTACCCGAGGTGCTTTTTCCTCTTGAAAGCATGTTTCCCTGCCGCGTGGCAGCCCCAGGCTCCTCCAAGAAACTTAAGCAAGATGATTTTTCCTCTTTAAAGGATGTTTCGCCTCTGGCATCCACCTGAGACTCCTCCCAAGCATCTCCCAGACTCTTCTGACCTATCATTTAGAGGCACGAGATCTCTAGTAGCAGCTCCAGGCTCCTCCAAGAAACCTACGCCAGATGATTTTTCTTCTTCAAAGGAAGCGCTATCCTCCACGATCCAGCGCAGAATCATCCCAGGCATCTCCTACTGACTTTTGACTTCTGCTTCTGTGACCTGAGGTCCTGGGTAGCAGCGCCAGACTCCTCCAAGGAAGCTATCTGAGGTGCTTTTTCCTCTTGAAAGCATGTTTCCCTGCCGCGTGGCAGCCCCAGGCTCCTCCAAGAAACTTAAGCAAGATGATTTTTACTCTTTCAAGGACGTTTCGCCTCTAGCATCCACCTGAGACTCCTCCCAAGCATCTCCCAGGCTCTTCTGACCTATCATTTAGAGGCAAGAGATCTCTAGTAGCAGCTCCAAGCTCCTCCAAGAAACTTAAGCAAGATGATTTTTCCTCTTTCAAGGACGTTTCGCCTCTAGCATCCACCTGAGACTCCTCCCAAGCATCTCCCAGACTCTTCTGACCTATCATTTAGAGGCACGAGATCTCTAGTAGCAGCTCCAGACTCCTCCAAGAAACCTACGCCAGATGATTTTCCTTCTTCAAAGGAAGCGCTATCCTCCACGATCCAGCGCAGAATCATCCCAGGCATGTCCTAGTGTCTTTTGACTTCTGCTTCTGTGACCTGAGGTCCTGGGTAGCAGCGCCAGACTCCTCCAAGGAAGCTACCCGAGGTGCTGCCTCATTCTGAAACATTCCCTCTCCTTTGGGATCTGCCTGAGACTCCTCCCAAGCATCTCCCAGACTCTTTGGACCTGATCTTTAGGGACCTGTGATCCTGGGTAGCAGCCCCAGACTCCTCCAAGGAAGCTACCCGAGGTGCTTTTTCCTCTTGAAAAGAGATTTCTCCTCTGATATCCGCCTCAGACTCCTCCCAAGCATCTCCAAGAGGCTTCTGACCTGTGCTTTAACGACACCAGATGCTCCGTAGCAGCCCCAGACTCCTCCAAGGAAGCGACACAAGTTGCTTTTTCTTCTTCAAAAGGAACCCCTATCCTCAATGACTGAGCAGAGAATCATCCCAGGCATGTCCTATGACTTTTGACTTCTGCTTCTGTGACCTGAGGTCCTGGGTAGCAGGGCCAGACTCCTCCAAGGAAGCTACCCGAGGTGCTTTTTCCTCTTGAAAGCATGTTTCCCTGCCACGTGGCAGCCCCCGGCTCCTCCAAGGAAGCTACGCAAGATGATTTTTCCTCTTCAAGGGCTGTTGCTCCTCTGCATCCACAAGAGACTCCTCCCAAGTATTTCCCAAACAGTTGTGACATATTCTTTAGAGAGAAAATACCTGGCGTAGCAGCCCCAGACTCCTCCAAGGAAGCTACCCGAGGTGCTTTTTCTTCTTCAAAGAAGTGCTATCCTCCACGACTCAGCAGACAATCATTCCAGGCATGTCCTACTGACTTCTGACTTGTGCTTATGGGTCCCGAGATCCTGGGTAGCAGCCCCAGACTCCTCCAAGGAAGCTACCCGAGGTGCTGCCTCATTCTGAAACATTCCCTCTCCTTTGGGATCTGCCTGAGACTCCTCCCAAGCATCTCCCAGGCTCTTTGGACCTGATCTTTAGGGACCTGTGATCCTGGGTAGCAGCCCCAGACTCCTCCAAGGAAGCTACCCGAGGTGCTTTTTCCTCTTGAAAAAAGATTTCTCCTCTGATGTCCGCCTCAGACTCCTCCCAAGCATCTCCAAGAGGCTTCTGACCTGTTCTTTAACGACACCAGATGCTCCATAGCAGCCCCAGACTCCTCCAAGGAAGCGACACAAGTTGCTTTTTCTTCTTCAAAAGGAACCCCTATCCTCAACGACTGAGCAGAGAATCATCCCAGGCATGTCCTACTGACTTCTGACTTTTGCTTGTGGGTCCCGAGATCCTGGGTAGCAGCGCCAGACTCCTCCAACGAAGCTACCCGAGGTGCTTTTTCCTCTTGAAAGCATGTTTCCCTGCCGCGTGGCAGCCCCAGGCTCCTCCAAGAAACTTAAGCAAGATGATTTTTCCTCTTTAAAGGATGTTTCGCCTCTGGCATCCACCTGAGACTCCTCCCAAGCATCTCCCAGACTCTTCTGACCTATCATTTAGAGGCACGAGATCTCTAGTAGCAGCTCCAGGCTCCTCCAAGAAACCTACGCCAGATGATTTTTCTTCTTCAAAGGAAGCGCTATCCTCCACGATCCAGCGCAGAATCATCCCAGGCATCTCCTACTGACTTTTGACTTCTGCTTCTGTGACCTGAGGTCCTGGGTAGCAGCGCCAGACTCCTCCAAGGAAGCTATCTGAGGTGCTTTTTCCTCTTGAAAGCATGTTTCCCTGCCGCGTGGCAGCCCCAGGCTCCTCCAAGAAACTTAAGCAAGATGATTTTTACTCTTTCAAGGACGTTTCGCCTCTAGCATCCACCTGAGACTCCTCCCAAGCATCTCCCAGGCTCTTCTGACCTATCATTTAGAGGCAAGAGATCTCTAGTAGCAGCTCCAAGCTCCTCCAAGAAACTTAAGCCAGATGATTTTTCCTCTTTCAAGGACGTTTCGCCTCTAGCATCCACCTGAGACTCCTCCCAAGCATCTCCCAGACTCTTCTGACCTATCATTTAGAGGCACGAGATCTCTAGTAGCAGCCCCAGGCTCCTCCAAGAAACCTACGCCAGATGATTTTCCTTCTTCAAAGGAAGCGCTATCCTCCACGATCCAGCGCAGAATCATCCCAGGCATGTCCTAGTGTCTTTTGACTTCTGCTTCTGTGACCTGAGGTCCTGGGTAGCAGCGCCAGACTCCTCCAAGGAAGCTACCCGAGGTGCTGCCTCATTCTGAAACATTCCCTCTCCTTTGGGATCTGCCTGAGACTCCTCCCAAGCATCTCCCAGACTCTTTGGACCTGATCTTTAGGGACCTGTGATCCTGGGTAGCAGCCCCAGACTCCTCCAAGGAAGCTACCCGAGGTGCTTTTTCCTCTTGAAAAGAGATTTCTCCTCTGATATCCGCCTCAGACTCCTCCCAAGCATCTCCAAGAGGCTTCTGACCTGTGCTTTAACGACACCAGATGCTCCGTAGCAGCCCCAGACTCCTCCAAGGAAGCGACACAAGTTGCTTTTTCTTCTTCAAAAGGAACCCCTATCCTCAATGACTGAGCAGAGAATCATCCCAGGCATGTCCTATGACTTTTGACTTCTGCTTCTGTGACCTGAGGTCCTGGGTAGCAGGGCCAGACTCCTCCAACGAAGCTACCCGAGGTGCTTTTTCCTCTTGAAAGCATGTTTCCCTGCCACGTGGCAGCCCCCGGCTCCTCCAAGGAAGCTACGCAAGATGATTTTTCCTCTTCAAGGGCTGTTGCTCCTCTGCATCCACAAGAGACTCCTCCCAAGTATTTCCCAAACAGTTGTGACATATTCTTTAGAGAGAAAATACCTGGCGTAGCAGCCCCAGACTCCTCCAAGGAAGCTACCCGAGGTGCTTTTTCTTCTTCAAAGAAGTGCTATCCTCCACGACTCAGCAGACAATCATTCCAGGCATGTCCTACTGACTTCTGACTTGTGCTTATGGGTCCCGAGATCCTGGGTAGCAGCCCCAGACTCCTCCAAGGAAGCTACCCGAGGTGCTGCCTCATTCTGAAACATTCCCTCTCCTTTGGGATCTGCCTGAGACTCCTCCCAAGCATCTCCCAGGCTCTTTGGACCTGATCTTTAGGGACCTGTGATCCTGGGTAGCAGCCCCAGACTCCTCCAAGGAAGCTACCCGAGGTGCTTTTTCCTCTTGAAAAAAGATTTCACCTCTGATGTCCGCCTCAGACTCCTCCCAAGCACCTCCAAGAGGCTTCTGACCTGTTCTTTAACGACACCAGATGCTCCGTAGCAGCCCCAGACTCCTCCAAGGAAGCGACACAAGTTGCTTTTTCTTCTTCAAAAGGAACCCCTATCCTCAACGACTGAGCAGAGAATCATCCCAGGCATGTCCTACTGACTTCTGACTTGTGCTTGTGAGTCCCGAGATCCTGGGTAGCAGGGCCAGACTCCTCCAAGGAAGCTAGCCGAGGTGCTTTTTCCTCTTGAAAGCATGTTTCCCTGCCGCGTGGCAGCCCCAGGCTCCTCCAAGAAACTTAAGCAAGATGATTTTTCCTCTTTCAAGGATGTTTAGCCTCTGGCATCCACCTGAGACTCCTCCCAAGCATCTCCCAGACTCTTCTGACCTATCATTTAGAGGCACGAGATCTCTAGTAGCAGCTCCAGGCTCCTCCAAGAAACCTACGCCAGATGATTTTTCTTCTTCAAAGGAAGCGCTATCCTCCACGATCCAGCGCAGAATCATCCCAGGCATGTCCTAGTGACTTCTGACTTCTGCTTCTGTGACCTGAGGTCCTGGGTAGCAGGGCCAGACTCCTCCAACGAAGCTACCCGAGGTGCTTTTTCCTCTTGAAAGCATGTTTCCCTGCCGCGTGGCAGCCCCAGGCTCCTCCAAGAAACTTAAGCAAGATGATTTTTACTCTTTCAAGGAAGGACGTTTCGCCTCTAGCATCCACCTGAGACTCCTCCCAAGCATCTCCCAGGCTCTTCTGACCTATCATTTAGAGGCAAGAGATCTCTAGTAGCAGCTCCAAGCTCCTCCAAGAAACTTAAGCCAGATGATTTTTCCTCTTTCAAGGACGTTTCGCCTCTAGCATCCACCTGAGACTCCTCCCAAGCATCTCCCAGACTCTTCTGACCTATCATTTAGAGGCACGAGATCTCTAGTAGCAGCTCCAGACTCCTCCAAGGAAGCTACGCCAGATGATTTTCCTTCTTCAAAGGAAGCGCTATCCTCCACGATCCAGCGCAGAATCATCCCAGGCATGTCCTAGTGTCTTTTGACTTCTGCTTCTGTGACCTGAGGTCCTGGGTAGCAGCGCCAGACTCCTCCAAGGAAGCTACCCGAGGTGCTGCCTCCTTCTGAAACATTCCCTCTCCTTTAGGATCTGCCTGAGACTCCTCCCAAGCATCTCCCAGACTCTTTGGACCTGATCTTTAGGGACCTGTGATCCTGGGTAGCAGCCCCAGACTCCTCCAAGGAAGCTACCCGAGGTGCTTTTTCCTCTTGAAAAAAGATTTCTCCTCTGATATCCGCCTCAGACTCCTCCCAAGCATCTCCAAGAGGCTTCTGACCTGTGCTTTAACGACACCAGATGCTCCGTAGCAGCCCCAGGCTCCTCCAAGGAAGCGACACAAGTTGCTTTTTCTTCTTCAAAAGGAACCCCTATCCTCAACGACTGAGCAGAGAATCATCCCAGGCATGTCCTATGACTTTTGACTTCTGCTTCTGTGACCTGAGGTCCTGGGTAGCAGGGCCAGACTCCTCCAAGGAAGCTACCCGAGGTGCTTTTTCCTCTTGAAAGCATGTTTCCCTGCCACGTGGCAGCCCCCGGCTCCTCCAAGGAAGCTACGCAAGATGATTTTTCCTCTTCAAGGGCTGTTGCTCCTCTGCATCCACAAGAGACTCCTCCCAAGTATTTCCCAAACAGTTGTGACATATTCTTTAGAGAGAAAATACCTGGCGTAGCAGCCCCAGACTCCTCCAAGGAAGCTACCCGAGGTGCTTTTTCTTCTTCAAAGAAGTGCTAGCCTCCACGACTCAGCAGACAATCATTCCAGGCATGTCCTACTGACTTCTGACTTGTGCTTATGGGTCCCGAGATCCTGGGTAGCAGCCCCAGACTCATCCAAGGAAGCTACCCGAGGTGCTGCCTCATTCTGAAACATTCCCTCTCCTTTGGGATCTGCCTGAGACTCCTCCCAAGCATCTCCCAGGCTCTTTGGACCTGATCTTTAGGGACCTGTGATCCTGGGTAGCAGCCCCAGACTCCTCCAAGGAAGCTACCCGAGATGCTTTTTCCTCTTGAAAAAAGATTTCACCTCTGATGTCCGCCTCAGACTCCTCCCAAGCATCTCCAAGAGGCTTCTGACCTGTTCTTTAACGACACCAGATGCTCCGTAGCAGCCCCAGACTCCTCCAAGGAAGCGACACAAGTTGCTTTTTCTTCTTCAAAAGGAACTCCTATCCTCAACGACTGAGCAGAGAATCATCCCAGGCATGTCCTAGTGACTTCTGACTTTTGCTTGTGGGTCCCGAGATCCTGGGTAGCAGCCCCAGACTCCTCCAACGAAGCTACCCGAGGTGCTTTTTCCTCTTGAAAGCATGTTTCCCTGCCGCGTGGCAGCCCCAGGCTCCTCCAAGAAACCTACGCCAGATGATTTTTCCTCTTTCAAGGATGTTTAGCCTCTGGCATCCACTCGAGACTCCTCCCAAGCATCTCCCAGACTCTTCTGACCTATCATTTAGAGGCACGAGATCTCTAGTAGCAGCTCCAGGCTCCTCCAAGAAACCTACGCCAGATGATTTTTCTTCTTCAAAGGAAGCGCTATATTCCACAATCCAGCGCAGAATCATCCCAGGCATGTCCTACTGACTTTTGACTTCTGCTTCTGTGACCTGAAGTCCTGGGTAGCAGCGCCAGACTCCTCCAAGAAGCTACCCGATGTGCTTTTTCCTCTTGAAAGCATGTTTCTCTGCCGCGTGGCAGCCCCAGGCTCCTCCAAGGAAGTTACGCAAGATGATTTTTCCTCTTCAAAGGCTGTTGCTCCTCTGCATCCACACGAGACTCCTCCCAAGTATTTCCCAAACAGTTGTGACATATTCTTTAGAGAGAAAATACCTGGCGTAGCAGCCCCAGACTCCTCCAAGGAAGCTACCCTAGGTGCTTTTTCTTCTTCAAAGAAATGCTATCCTCCACGACTCAGCAGACAATCATTCCAGGCATGTCCTAGTGACTTCTGACTTGTGCTTGTGGGTCTCGCGATCCTGGGTAGCAGCCCCAGACTCCTCCAAGGAAGCGACACAAGTTGCTTTTTCTTCTTCAAAAGGAACCCCTATCCTCAACGACTGAGCAGAGAATCATCCCAGGCATGTCCTACTGACTTCTGACTTGTGCTTGTGGGTCCCGAGATCCAGGGTAGCAGCGCCAGACTCCTCCAAGGAAGCTACCCGAGGTGCTTTTTCTTCTTCAAAGAAGTGCTATCCTCCATGACTCAGCAGACAATCATCCCAGGCATGTCCTAGTGACTTCTGACTTGTGCTTGTGGGTCCCGAGATCCTGGGTAGCATCCCCAGACTCCTCCAAGGAAGCTACCCGAGGTGCTGCCTCATTCTGAAACATTCCCTCTCCTTTGGGATCTGCCTGAGACTCCTCCCAAGCATCTCCCAGGCTCTTTGGACCTGATCTTTAGGGACCTGTGATCCTGGGTAGCAGCCCCAGACTCCTCCAAGGAAGCTACCCGAGGTGCTTTTTCCTCTTGAAAGCATGTTTCCCTGCCGCGTGGCAGCCCCAGGCTCCTCCAAGAAACTTAAGCAAGATGATTTTTCCTCTTTAAAGGACGTTTCGCCTCTAGCATCCACCTGAGACTCCTCCCAAGCATCTCCCAGGCTCTTCTGACCTATCATTTAGAGGCAAGAGATCTCTAGTAGCAGCTCCAAGCTCCTCGAAGAAAATTAAGCCAGATGATTTTTCCTCTTTCAAGGACGTTTCGCCTCTAGCATCCACCTGAGACTCCTCCCAAGCATCTCCCAGACTCTTCTGACCTATCATTTAGAGGCACGAGATCTCTAGTAGCAGCCCCAGGCTCCTCCAAGAAACCTACGCCAGATGATTTTCCTTCTTCAAAGGAAGCGCTATATTCCACAATCCAGCGCAGAATCATCCCAGGCATGTCCTACTGACTTTTGACTTCTGCTTCTGTGACCTGAAGTCCTGGGTAGCAGCGCCAGACTCCTCCAAGAAGCTACCCGATGTGCTTTTTCCTCTTGAAAGCATGTTTCTCTGCCGCGTGGCAGCCCCAGGCTCCTCCAAGGAAGTTACGCAAGATGATTTTTCCTCTTCAAAGGCTGTTGCTCCTCTGCATCCACACGAGACTCCTCCCAAGTATTTCCCAAACAGTTGTGACATATTCTTTAGAGAGAAAATACCTGGCGTAGCAGCCCCAGACTCCTCCAAGGAAGCTACCCTAGGTGCTTTTTCTTCTTCAAAGAAATGCTATCCTCCACGACTCAGCAGACAATCATTCCAGGCATGTCCTAGTGACTTCTGACTTGTGCTTGTGGGTCTCGCGATCCTGGGTAGCAGCCCCAGACTCCTCCAAGGAAGCGACACAAGTTGCTTTTTCTTCTTCAAAAGGAACCCCTATCCTCAACGACTGAGCAGAGAATCATCCCAGGCATGTCCTACTGACTTCTGACTTGTGCTTGTGGGTCCCGAGATCCAGGGTAGCAGCGCCAGACTCCTCCAAGGAAGCTACCCGAGGTGCTGCCTCATTCTGAAACATTCCCTCTCCTTTGGGATCTGCCTGAGACTCCTCCCAAGCATCTCCCAGGCTCTTTGGACCTGATCTTTAGGGACCTGTGATCCTGGGTAGCAGCCCCAGACTCCTCCAAGGAAGCTACCCGAGGTGCTTTTTCCTCTTTAAAGCATGTTTCCCTGCCGCGTGGCAGCCCCAGGCTCCTCCAAGAAACTTAAGCAAGATGATTTTTCCTCTTTAAAGGACGTTTCGCCTCTAGCATCCACCTGAGACTCCTCCCAAGCATCTCCCAGGCTCTTCTGACCTATCATTTAGAGGCAAGAGATCTCTAGTAGCAGCTCCAAGCTCCTCGAAGAAAATTAAGCCAGATGATTTTTCCTCTTTCAAGGACGTTTCGCCTCTAGCATCCACCTGAGACTCCTCCCAAGCATCTCCCAGACTCTTCTGACCTATCATTTAGAGGCACGAGATCTCTAGTAGCAGCTCCAGACTCCTCCAAGGAAGCTACGCCAGATGATTTTCCTTCTTCAAAGAAAGCGCTATCCTCCACGATCCAGCGCAGAATCATCCCAGGCATGTCCTAGTGTCTTTTGACTTCTGCTTCTGTGACCTGAGGTCCTGGGTAGCAGCGCCAGACTCCTCCAACGAAGCTACCCGAGGTGCTTTTTCCTCTTGAAAGCATGTTTCCCTGCCGCGTGGCAGCCCCAGGCTCCTCCAAGAAACTTAAGCAAGATGATTTTTCCTCTTTCAAGGATGTTTAGCCTCTGGCATCCACCTGAGACTCCTCCCAAGCATCTCCCAGACTCTTCTGACCTATCATTTAGAGGCACGAGATCTCTAGTAGCAGCTCCAGACTCCTCCAAGGAAGCTACGCCAGATGATTTTCCTTCTTCAAAGAAAGCGCTATCCTCCACGATCCAGCGCAGAATCATCCCAGGCATGTCCTAGTGTCTTTTGACTTCTGCTTCTGTGACCTGAGGTCCTGGGTAGCAGCCCCAGACTCCTCCAAGGAAGCTACCCGAGATGCTTTTTCCTCTTGAAAAAAGATTTCACCTCTGATGTCCGCCTCAGACTCCTCCCAAGCATCTCCAAGAGGCTTCTGACCTGTTCTTTAACGACACCAGATGCTCCGTAGCAGCCCCAGACTCCTCCAAGGAAGCGACACAAGTTGCTTTTTCTTCTTCAAAAGGAACTCCTATCCTCAACGACTGAGCAGAGAATCATCCCAGGCATGTCCTAGTGACTTCTGACTTTTGCTTGTGGGTCCCGAGATCCTGGGTAGCAGCCCCAGACTCCTCCAACGAAGCTACCCGAGGTGCTTTTTCCTCTTGAAAGCATGTTTCCCTGCCGCGTGGCAGCCCCAGGCTCCTCCAAGAAACCTACGCCAGATGATTTTTCCTCTTTCAAGGATGTTTAGCCTCTGGCATCCACTCGAGACTCCTCCCAAGCATCTCCCAGACTCTTCTGACCTATCATTTAGAGGCACGAGATCTCTAGTAGCAGCTCCAGGCTCCTCCAAGAAACCTACGCCAGATGATTTTTCTTCTTCAAAGGAAGCGCTATATTCCACAATCCAGCGCAGAATCATCCCAGGCATGTCCTACTGACTTTTGACTTCTGCTTCTGTGACCTGAAGTCCTGGGTAGCAGCGCCAGACTCCTCCAAGAAGCTACCCGATGTGCTTTTTCCTCTTGAAAGCATGTTTCTCTGCCGCGTGGCAGCCCCAGGCTCCTCCAAGGAAGTTACGCAAGATGATTTTTCCTCTTCAAAGGCTGTTGCTCCTCTGCATCCACACGAGACTCCTCCCAAGTATTTCCCAAACAGTTGTGACATATTCTTTAGAGAGAAAATACCTGGCGTAGCAGCCCCAGACTCCTCCAAGGAAGCTACCCTAGGTGCTTTTTCTTCTTCAAAGAAATGCTATCCTCCACGACTCAGCAGACAATCATTCCAGGCATGTCCTAGTGACTTCTGACTTGTGCTTGTGGGTCTCGCGATCCTGGGTAGCAGCCCCAGACTCCTCCAAGGAAGCGACACAAGTTGCTTTTTCTTCTTCAAAAGGAACCCCTATCCTCAACGACTGAGCAGAGAATCATCCCAGGCATGTCCTACTGACTTCTGACTTGTGCTTGTGGGTCCCGAGATCCAGGGTAGCAGCGCCAGACTCCTCCAAGGAAGCTACCCGAGGTGCTTTTTCTTCTTCAAAGAAGTGCTATCCTCCATGACTCAGCAGACAATCATCCCAGGCATGTCCTAGTGACTTCTGACTTGTGCTTGTGGGTCCCGAGATCCTGGGTAGCATCCCCAGACTCCTCCAAGGAAGCTACCCGAGGTGCTGCCTCATTCTGAAACATTCCCTCTCCTTTGGGATCTGCCTGAGACTCCTCCCAAGCATCTCCCAGGCTCTTTGGACCTGATCTTTAGGGACCTGTGATCCTGGGTAGCAGCCCCAGACTCCTCCAAGGAAGCTACCCGAGGTGCTTTTTCCTCTTGAAAGCATGTTTCCCTGCCGCGTGGCAGCCCCAGGCTCCTCCAAGAAACTTAAGCAAGATGATTTTTCCTCTTTAAAGGACGTTTCGCCTCTAGCATCCACCTGAGACTCCTCCCAAGCATCTCCCAGGCTCTTCTGACCTATCATTTAGAGGCAAGAGATCTCTAGTAGCAGCTCCAAGCTCCTCGAAGAAAATTAAGCCAGATGATTTTTCCTCTTTCAAGGACGTTTCGCCTCTAGCATCCACCTGAGACTCCTCCCAAGCATCTCCCAGACTCTTCTGACCTATCATTTAGAGGCACGAGATCTCTAGTAGCAGCCCCAGGCTCCTCCAAGAAACCTACGCCAGATGATTTTCCTTCTTCAAAGGAAGCGCTATATTCCACAATCCAGCGCAGAATCATCCCAGGCATGTCCTACTGACTTTTGACTTCTGCTTCTGTGACCTGAAGTCCTGGGTAGCAGCGCCAGACTCCTCCAAGAAGCTACCCGATGTGCTTTTTCCTCTTGAAAGCATGTTTCTCTGCCGCGTGGCAGCCCCAGGCTCCTCCAAGGAAGTTACGCAAGATGATTTTTCCTCTTCAAAGGCTGTTGCTCCTCTGCATCCACACGAGACTCCTCCCAAGTATTTCCCAAACAGTTGTGACATATTCTTTAGAGAGAAAATACCTGGCGTAGCAGCCCCAGACTCCTCCAAGGAAGCTACCCTAGGTGCTTTTTCTTCTTCAAAGAAATGCTATCCTCCACGACTCAGCAGACAATCATTCCAGGCATGTCCTAGTGACTTCTGACTTGTGCTTGTGGGTCTCGCGATCCTGGGTAGCAGCCCCAGACTCCTCCAAGGAAGCGACACAAGTTGCTTTTTCTTCTTCAAAAGGAACCCCTATCCTCAACGACTGAGCAGAGAATCATCCCAGGCATGTCCTACTGACTTCTGACTTGTGCTTGTGGGTCCCGAGATCCAGGGTAGCAGCGCCAGACTCCTCCAAGGAAGCTACCCGAGGTGCTGCCTCATTCTGAAACATTCCCTCTCCTTTGGGATCTGCCTGAGACTCCTCCCAAGCATCTCCCAGGCTCTTTGGACCTGATCTTTAGGGACCTGTGATCCTGGGTAGCAGCCCCAGACTCCTCCAAGGAAGCTACCCGAGGTGCTTTTTCCTCTTGAAAGCATGTTTCCCTGCCGCGTGGCAGCCCCAGGCTCCTCCAAGAAACTTAAGCAAGATGATTTTTCCTCTTTAAAGGACGTTTCGCCTCTAGCATCCACTTGAGACTCCTCCCAAGCATCTCCCAGGCTCTTCTGACCTATCATTTAGAGGCAAGAGATCTCTAGTAGCAGCTCCAAGCTCCTCGAAGAAAATTAAGCCAGATGATTTTTCCTCTTTCAAGGACGTTTCGCCTCTAGCATCCACCTGAGACTCCTCCCAAGCATCTCCCAGACTCTTCTGACCTATCATTTAGAGGCACGAGATCTCTAGTAGCAGCTCCAGACTCCTCCAAGGAAGCTACGCCAGATGATTTTCCTTCTTCAAAGAAAGCGCTATCCTCCACGATCCAGCGCAGAATCATCCCAGGCATGTCCTAGTGTCTTTTGACTTCTGCTTCTGTGACCTGAGGTCCTGGGTAGCAGCGCCAGACTCCTCCAACGAAGCTACCCGAGGTGCTTTTTCCTCTTGAAAGCATGTTTCCCTGCCGCGTGGCAGCCCCAGGCTCCTCCAAGAAACTTAAGCAAGATGATTTTTCCTCTTTCAAGGATGTTTAGCCTCTGGCATCCACCTGAGACTCCTCCCAAGCATCTCCCAGACTCTTCTGACCTATCATTTAGAGGCACGAGATCTCTAGTAGCAGCCCCAGGCTCCTCCAAGAAACCTACGCCAGATGATTTTTCTTCTTCAAAGGAAGCGCTATCCTCCACGATCCAGCGCAGAATCATCCCAGGCATGTCCTGCTGACTTTTGACTTCTGCTTCTGTGACCTGAGGTCCTGGGTAGCAGCGCCAGACTCCTCCAAGAAGCTACCCGAGGTGCTTTTTCCTCTTGAAAGCATGTTTCCCTGCCGCGTGGCAGCCCCAGGCTCCTCCAAGGAAGCTACGCAAGATGATTTTTCCTCTTCAAAGGCTGTTGCCCCTCTGCATCCACACGAGACTCCTCCCAAGTATTTCCCAAACAGTTGTGACATATTCTTTAGAGAGAAAATACCTGGCGTAGCAGCCCCAGACTCCTCCAAGGAAGCTACCCGAGGTGCTTTTTCTTCTTCAAAGAAGTGCTATCCTCCACGACTCAGCAGACAATCATTCCAGGCATGTCCTACTGACTTCTGACTTGTGCTTATGGGTCCCGAGATCCTGGGTAGCAGCCCCAGACTCCTCCAAGGAAGCTACCCGAGGTGCTGCCTCCTTCTGAAACATTCCCTCTCCTTTGGGATCTGCCTTAGACTCCTCCCAAGCATCTCCCAGGCTCTTTGGACCTGATTTTTAGGGACCTGTGATCCTGGGTAGCAGCCCCAGACTCCTCCAAGGAAGCTACCCGAGGTGCTTTTTCCTCTTGAAAAAAGATTTCTCCTCTGATATCCGCCTCAGACTCCTCCCAAGCATCTCCAAGAGGCTTCTGACCTGTGCTTTAAACGACACTAGATGCTCCGTAGCTGCCCCAGCCTCCTCCAAGGAAGCGACACAAGGTGCTTTTTCTTCTTCAAAAGGAACTCCTATCCTCAACGACTGAGCAGAGAATCATCCCAGGCATGTCCTAGTGACTTTTGACTTCTACTTGTGGGTCCCGAGATCCTGGGTAGCAGGGCCAGACTCCTCCAAGGAAGCTACCCGAGGTGCTTTTTCCTCTTGAAAGCATGTTTCCCTGCCGCGTGGCAGCCCCAGGCTCCTCCAAGAAACTTAAGCAAGATGATTTTTACTCTTTCAAGGACGTTTCGCCTCTAGCATCCACCTGAGACTCCTCCCAAGCATCTCCCAGGCTCTTCTGACCTATCATTTAGAGGCAAGAGATCTCTAGTAGCAGCTCCAAGCTCCTCCAAGAAACTTAAGCCAGATGATTTTTCCTCTTTCAAGGACGTTTCGCCTCTAGCATCCACCTGAGACTCCTCCCAAGCATCTCCCAGACTCTTCTGACCTATCATTTAGAGGCACGAGATCTCTAGTAGCAGCTCCAGACTCCTCCAAGAAACCTACGCCAGATGATTTTCCTTCTTCAAAGGAAGCGCTATCCTCCACGATCCAGCGCAGAATCATCCCAGGCATGTCCTAGTGTCTTTTGACTTCTGCTTCTGTGACCTGAGGTCCTGGGTAGCAGCGCCAGACTCCTCCAAGGAAGCTACCCGAGGTGCTGCCTCCTTCTGAAACATTCCCTCTCCTTTGGGATCTGCCTGAGACTCCTCCCAAGCATCTCCCAGACTCTTTGGACCTGATCTTTAGGGACCTGTGATCCTGGGTAGCAGCCCCAGACTCCTCCAAGGAAGCTACCCGAGGTGCTTTTTCCTCTTGAAAAGAGATTTCTCCTCTGATATCCGCCTCAGACTCCTCCCAAGCATCTCCAAGAGGCTTCTGACCTGTGCTTTAACGACACCAGATGCTCCGTAGCAGCCCCAGACTCCTCCAAGGAAGCGACACAAGTTGCTTTTTCTTCTTCAAAAGGAACCCCTATCCTCAATGACTGAGCAGAGAATCATCCCAGGCATGTCCTATGACTTTTGACTTCTGCTTCTGTGACCTGAGGTCCTGGGTAGCAGGGCCAGACTCCTCCAAGGAAGCTACCCGAGGTGCTTTTTCCTCTTGAAAGCATGTTTCCCTGCCACGTGGCAGCCCCCGGCTCCTCCAAGGAAGCTACGCAAGATGATTTTTCCTCTTCAAGGGCTGTTGCTCCTCTGCATCCACAAGAGACTCCTCCCAAGTATTTCCCAAACAGTTGTGACATATTCTTTAGAGAGAAAATACCTGGCGTAGCAGCCCCAGACTCCTCCAAGGAAGCTACCCGAGGTGCTTTTTCTTCTTCAAAGAAGTGCTATCCTCCACGACTCAGCAGACAATCATTCCAGGCATGTCCTACTGACTTCTGACTTGTGCTTATGGGTCCCGAGATCCTGGGTAGCAGCCCCAGACTCCTCCAAGGAAGCTACCCGAGGTGCTGCCTCATTCTGAAACATTCCCTCTCCTTTGGGATCTGCCTGAGACTCCTCCCAAGCATCTCCCAGGCTCTTTGGACCTGATCTTTAGGGACCTGTGATCCTGGGTAGCAGCCCCAGACTCCTCCAAGGAAGCTACCCGAGGTGCTTTTTCCTCTTGAAAAAAGATTTCTCCTCTGATGTCCGCCTCAGACTCCTCCCAAGCATCTCCAAGAGGCTTCTGACCTGTTCTTTAACGACACCAGATGCTCCATAGCAGCCCCAGACTCCTCCAAGGAAGCGACACAAGTTGCTTTTTCTTCTTCAAAAGGAACCCCTATCCTCAACGACTGAGCAGAGAATCATCCCAGGCATGTCCTACTGACTTCTGACTTTTGCTTGTGGGTCCCGAGATCCTGGGTAGCAGCGCCAGACTCCTCCAACGAAGCTACCCGAGGTGCTTTTTCCTCTTGAAAGCATGTTTCCCTGCCGCGTGGCAGCCCCAGGCTCCTCCAAGAAACTTAAGCAAGATGATTTTTCCTCTTTAAAGGATGTTTCGCCTCTGGCATCCACCTGAGACTCCTCCCAAGCATCTCCCAGACTCTTCTGACCTATCATTTAGAGGCACGAGATCTCTAGTAGCAGCTCCAGGCTCCTCCAAGAAACCTACGCCAGATGATTTTTCTTCTTCAAAGGAAGCGCTATCCTCCACGATCCAGCGCAGAATCATCCCAGGCATCTCCTACTGACTTTTGACTTCTGCTTCTGTGACCTGAGGTCCTGGGTAGCAGCGCCAGACTCCTCCAAGGAAGCTATCTGAGGTGCTTTTTCCTCTTGAAAGCATGTTTCCCTGCCGCGTGGCAGCCCCAGGCTCCTCCAAGAAACTTAAGCAAGATGATTTTTACTCTTTCAAGGAAGGACGTTTCGCCTCTAGCATCCACCTGAGACTCCTCCCAAGCATCTCCCAGGCTCTTCTGACCTATCATTTAGAGGCAAGAGATCTCTAGTAGCAGCTCCAAGCTCCTCCAAGAAACTTAAGCCAGATGATTTTTCCTCTTTCAAGGACGTTTCGCCTCTAGCATCCACCTGAGACTCCTCCCAAGCATCTCCCAGACTCTTCTGACCTATCATTTAGAGGCACGAGATCTCTAGTAGCAGCTCCAGACTCCTCCAAGGAAGCTACGCCAGATGATTTTCCTTCTTCAAAGGAAGCGCTATCCTCCACGATCCAGCGCAGAATCATCCCAGGCATGTCCTAGTGTCTTTTGACTTCTGCTTCTGTGACCTGAGGTCCTGGGTAGCAGCGCCAGACTCCTCCAAGGAAGCTACCCGAGGTGCTGCCTCCTTCTGAAACATTCCCTCTCCTTTAGGATCTGCCTGAGACTCCTCCCAAGCATCTCCCAGGCTCTTTGGACCTGATCTTTAGGGACCTGTGATCCTGGGTAGCAGCCCCAGACTCCTCCAAGGAAGCTACCCGAGGTGCTTTTTCCTCTTGAAAAAAGATTTCACCTCTGATGTCCGCCTCAGACTCCTCCCAAGCATCTCCAAGAGGCTTCTGACCTGTTCTTTAACGACACCAGATGCTCCGTAGCAGCCCCAGACTCCTCCAAGGAAGCGACACAAGTTGCTTTTTCTTCTTCAAAAGGAACCCCTATCCTCAACGACTGAGCAGAGAATCATCCCAGGCATGTCCTAGTGACTTCTGACTTTTGCTTGTGGGTCCCGAGATCCTGGGTAGCAGCCCCAGACTCCTCCAACGAAGCTACCCGAGGTGCTTTTTCCTCTTGAAAGCATGTTTCCCTGCCGCGTGGCAGCCCCCGGATCCTCCAAGGAAGCTACGCAAGATGATTTTTCCTCTTCAAAGGCTGTTGCTCCTCTGCATCCACACGAGACTCCTCCCAAGTATTTCCCAAACAGTTGTGACATATTCTTTAGAGAGAAAATACCTGGCGTAGCAGCCCCAGACTCCTCCAAGGAAGCTACCCTAGGTGCTTTTTCTTCTTCAAAGAAATGCTATCCTCCACGACTCAGCAGACAATCATTCCAGGCATGTCCTACTGACTTCTGACTTGTGCTTGTGGGTCTCGCGATCCTGGGTAGCAGCCCCAGACTCCTCCAAGGAAGCGACACAAGTTGCTTTTTCTTCTTCAAAAGGAACCCCTATCCTCAACGACTGAGCAGAGAATCATCCCAGGCATGTCCTACTGACTTCTGACTTGTGCTTGTGGGTCCCGAGATCCAGGGTAGCAGCGCCAGACTCCTCCAAGGAAGCTACCCGAGGTGCTTTTTCTTCTTCAAAGAAGTGCTATCCTCCATGACTCAGCAGACAATCATCCCAGGCATGTCCTAGTGACTTCTGACTTGTGCTTGTGGGTCCCGAGATCCTGGGTAGCAGCCCCAGACTCCTCCAAGGAAGCTACCCGAGGTGCTGCCTCATTCTGAAACATTCCCTCTCCTTTGGGATCTGCCTGAGACTCCTCCCAAGCATCTCCCAGACTCTTTGGACCTGATCTTTAGGGACCTGTGATCCTGGGTAGCAGCCCCAGACTCCTCCAAGGAAGCTACCCGAGGTGCTTTTTCCTCTTGAAAAAAGATTTCTCCTCTGATATCCGCCTCAGACTCCTCCCAAGCATCTCCAAGACGTTTCTGACCTGTTCTTTAACGACACCAGATGCTCCATAGCAGCCCCAGACTCCTCCAAGGAAGCAACACAAGTTGCTTTTTCTTCTTCAAAAGGAACCCCTATCCTCAACGACTGAGCAGAGAATCATCCCAGGCATGTCCTAGTGACTTCTGACTTCTGCTTCTGTGACCTGAGGTCCTGGGTAGCAGCGCCAGACTCCTCCAAGGAAGCTACCCGAGGTGCTTTTTCCTCTTGAAAGCATATTTCCCTGCCACGTGGCAGCCCCCGGCTCCTCCAAGAAACTTCTACAAGATGATTTTTCCTCTTCAAGGGCTGTTGCTCCTCTGCATCCACACGAGACTCCTCCCAAGTATTTCCCAAACAGTTGTGACATATTCTTTAGAGAGAAAATACCTGGCGTAGCAGCCCCAGACTCCTCCAAGGAAGCTACCCGAGGTGCTTTTTCTTCTTCAAAGAAGTGCTATCCTCCACGACTCAGCAGACAATCATTCCAGGCATGTCCTACTGACTTCTGACTTGTGCTTGTGGGTCCCGAGATCCTGGGTAGCAGCCCCAGACTCCTCCAAGGAAGCTACCCGAGGTGCTGCCTCATTCTGACACATTCCCTCTCCTTTGGGATCTGCCTGAGACTCCTCCCAAGCATCTCCCAGGCTCTTTGGACCTGATCTTTAGGGACCTGTGATCCTGGGTAGCAGCCCCAGACTCCTCCAAGGAAGCTACCCGAGGTGCTTTTTCCTCTTGAAAAAAGATTTCTCCTCTGATATCCGCCTCAGACTCCTCCCAAGCACCTCCAAGAGGCTTCTGACCTGTTCTTTAACGACACCAGGTGCTCCATAGCAGCCCCAGACTCCTCCAAGGAAGCGACACAAGTTGCTTTTTCTTCTTCAAAAGGAACCCCTATCCTCAACGACTGAGCAGAGAATCATCCCAGGCATGTCCTAGTGACTTCTGTCTTTTGCTTGTGGGTCCCGAGATCCTGGGTAGCAGCGCCAGACTCCTCCAACGAAGCTACCCGAGGTGCTTTTTCCTCCTGAAAGCATGTTTCTCTGCCGCGTGGCAGCCCCAGGCTCCTCCAAGAAACTTAAGCAAGATGATTTTTCCTCTTTCAAGGATGTTTAGCCTCTGGCATCCACACGAGACTCCTCCCAAGCATCTCCCAGACTCTTCTGACCTATCATTTAGAGGCACGAGATCTCTAGTAGCAGCTCCAGGCTCCTCCAAGAAACCTACGCCAGATGAATTTTATTCTTCAAAGGAAGCGCTATCCTCCACGATCCAGAGCAGAATCATCCCAGGCATGTCCTACTGACTTTTGACTTCTGCTTCTGTGACCTGAGGTCCTGGGTAGCAGCGCCAGACTCCGCCAAGGAAGCTACCCGAGGTGCTGCCTCATTCTGAAACATTCCCTCTCCTTTGGGATCTGCCTGAGACTCCTCCCAAGCATCTCCCAGACTCTTTGGACCTGATCTTTAGGGACCTGTGATCCTGGGTAGCAGCCCCAGACTCCTCCAAGGAAGCTACCCGAGGTGCTTTTTCCTCTTGAAAAAAGATTTCTCCTCTGATGTCCGCCTCAGACTCCTCCCAAGCATCTCCAAGAGGCTTCTGACCTGTTCTTTAACGACACCAGATGCTCCGTAGCAGCCCCAGACTCCTCCAAGGAAGCGACACAAGTTGCTTTTTCTTCTTCAAAAGGAACCCCTATCCTCAACGACTGAGCAGAGAATCATCCCAGGCATGTCCTACTGACTTCTGACTTCTGCTTCTGTGACCTGAGGTCCTGGGTAGCAGCGCCAGACTCCGCCAAGGAAGCTACCCGAGGTGCTTTTTCCTCTTGAAAGCATGTTTCCCTGCCGCGTGGCAGCCCCAGGCTCCTCCAAGATACTAAAGCAAGATGATTTTTCCTCTTCAAAGGCTGTTGCTCCTCTGCATCCACACGAGACTCCTCCCAGGTATTTCCCAAACAGTTGTGACATATTCTTTAGAGAGAAAATACCTGGCGTAGCAGCCCCAGACTCCTCCAAGGAAGCTACCCGAGGTGCTTTTTCTTCTTCAGAGAAGTGCTATCCTCCACGACTCAGCAGACAATCATTCCAGGCATGTCCTACTGACTTCTGACTTGTGCTTGTGGGTCCCGAGATCCTGGGTAGCAGCCCCAGACTCCTCCAAGGAAGCTACCCGAGGTGCTGCCTCCTTCTGAAACATTCCCTCTCCTTTAGGATCTGCCTGAGACTCCTCCCAAGCATCTCCCAGGCTCTTTGGACCTGATCTTTAGGGACCTGTGATCCTGGGTAGCAGCCCCAGACTCCTCCAAGGAAGCTACCCGAGGTGCTTTTTCCTCTTGAAAAAAGATTTCTCCTCTGATATCCGCCTCAGACTCCTCCCAAGCATCTCCAAGACGTTTCTGACCTGTTCTTTAACGACACCAGATGCTCCGTAGCAGCCCCAGACTCCTCCAAGGAAGCGACACAAGTTGCTTTTTCTTCTTCAAAAGGAACCCCTATCCTCAACGACTGAGCAGAGAATCATCCCAGGCATGTCCTAGTGACTTCTGACTTCTGCTTCTGTGACCTGAGGTCCTGGGTAGCAGCGCCAGACTCCTCCAACGAAGCTACCCGAGGTGCTTTTTCCTCTTGAAAGCATGTTTCCCTGCCGCGTGGCAGCCCCAGGCTCCTCCAAGAAACTAACGCAATATGATTTTTCCTCTTCAAAGGCTGTTGCTCCTCTGCATCCACACGAGACTCCTCCCAAGTATTTCCCAAACAGTTGTGACATATTCTTTAGAGAGAAAATACCTGGCGTAGCAGCCCCAGACTCCTCCAAGGAAGCTACCCGAGGTGCTTTTTCTTCTTCAGAGAAGTGCTATCCTCCACGACTCAGCAGACAATCATTCCAGGCATGTCCTACTGACTTCTGACTTGTGCTTGTGGGTCCCGAGATCCTGGGTAGCAGCCCCAGACTCCTCCAAGGAAGCTACCCGAGGTGCTTTTTCCTCTTGAAAAAAGATTTCTCCTCTGATGTCCGCCTCAGACTCCTCCCAAGCATCTCCAAGAGGCTTCTGACCTGTTCTTTAACGACACCAGATGCTCCGTAGCAGCCCCAGACTCCTCCAAGGAAGCGACACAAGTTGCTTTTTCTTCTTCAAAAGGAACCCCTATCCTCAACAACTGAGCAGAGAATCATCCCAGGCATGTCCTAGTGACTTTTGACTTCTACTTGTGGGTCCCGAGATCCTGGGTAGCAGCGCCAGACTCCTCCAAGAAGCTACCCGATGTGCTTTATCCTCTTGAAAGCATGTTTCTCTGCCGCGTGGCAGCCCCAGGCTCCTCCAAGGAAGCTACGCAAGATGATTTTTCCTCTTCAAGGGCTGTTGCTCCTCTGCATCCACACGAGACTCCTCCCAGGTATTTCCCAAACAGTTGTGACATATTCTTTAGAGAGAAAATACCTGGCGTAGCAGCCCCAGACTCCTCCAAGGAGGCTACCCGAGGCGCTTTTTCTTCTTCAAAGAAGTGCTATCCTCCACGACTCAGCAGACAATCATTCCAGGCATGTCCTAGTGACTTCTGACTTGTGCTTGTGGGTCCCGAGATCCTGGGTAGCAGCCCCAGACTCCTCCAAGGAAGCTACCCGAGGCGCTTTTTCTTCTTCAAAGAAGTGCTATCCTCCACGACTCAGCAGACAATCATTCCAGGCATGTCCTAGTGACTTCTGACTTGTGCTTGTGGGTCCCGAGATCCTGGGTAGCAGCCCCAGACTCCTCCAAGGAAGCTACCCGAGGTGCTGCCTCCTTCTGAAACATTCCCTCTCCTTTGGGATCTGCCTGAGACTCCTCCCAAGCATCTCCCAGACTCTTTGGACCTGATCTTTAGGGACCTGTGATCCTGGGTAGCAGCCCCAGACTCCTCCAAGGAAGCTACCCGAGGTGCTTTTTCCTCTTGAAAAAAGATTTCTCCTCTGATGTCCGCCTCAGACTCCTCCCAAGCATCTCCAAGAGGCTTCTGACCTGTTCTTTAACGACACCAGATGCTCCGTAGCAGCCCCAGACTCCTCCAAGGAAGCGACACAAGTTGCTTTTTCTTCTTCAAAAGGAACCCCTATCCTCAACAACTGAGCAGAGAA
Source organism: Phalacrocorax carbo (assembly GCF_963921805.1). NCBI lineage: Eukaryota > Metazoa > Chordata > Aves > Suliformes > Phalacrocoracidae > Phalacrocorax > Phalacrocorax carbo. The sequence goes on along the minus strand of NC_087527.1, from coordinate 6,028,177 downwards.
TCATCCCAGGCATGTCCTACTGACTTCTGACTTGTGCTTGTGGGTCCCGAGATCCTGGGTAGCAGCCCCAGACTCCTCCAAGAAGCTACCCGATGTGCTTTATCCTCTTGAAAGCATGTTTCTCTGCCGCGTGGCAGCCCCAGGCTCCTCCAAGGAAGCTACGCAAGATGATTTTTCCTCTTCAAGGGCTGTTGCTCCTCTGCATCCACACGAGACTCCTCCCAGGTATTTCCCAAACAGTTGTGACATATTCTTTAGAGAGAAAATACCTGGCGTAGCAGCCCCAGACTCCTCCAAGGAAGCTACCCGAGGCGCTTTTTCTTCTTCAAAGAAGTGCTATCCTCCACGCCTCAGCAGAAAATCATTCCAGGCATGTCCTAGTGACTTCTGACTTTTGCTTGTGGGTCCCGAGATCCTGGGTAGCAGCGCCAGACTCCTCCAACGAAGCTACCCGAGGTGCTTTTTCCTCTTGAAAGCATGTTTCCCTGCCGCGTGGCAGCCCCAGGCTCCTCCAAGAAACATAAGCAAGATGATTTTTCCTCTTTCAAGGGTATTTAGCCTCTGGCATCCACACGAGACTCCTCCCAAGCATCTCCCAGACTCTTCTGACCTATCATTTAGAGGCACGAGATCTCTAGTAGCAGCTCCAGGCTCCTCCAAGAAACCTACGCCAGATGAATTTTCTTCTTCAAAGGACGCGCTATCCTCCACGATCCAGAGCAGAATCATCCCAGGCATGTCCTACTGACTTTTGACTTCTGCTTCTGTGACCTGAGGTCCTGGGTAGCAGCCCCAGACTCCTCCAAGGAAGCTACCCGAGGTGCTTTTTCCTCTTGAAAAAAGATTTCTCCTCTGATATCCGCCTCAGACTCCTCCCAAGCATCTCCAAGACGTTTCTGACCTGTTCTTTAACGACACCAGATGCTCCATAGCAGCCCCAGACTCCTCCAAGGAAGCGACACAAGTTGCTTTTTCTTCTTCAAAAGGAACCCCTATCCTCAACGACTGAGCAGAGAATTATCCCAGGCATGTCCTAGTGACTTCTGACTTCTGCTTCTGTGACCTGAGGTCCTGGGTAGCAGCGCCAGACTCCTCCAAGGAAGCTACCCGAGGTGCTTTTTCCTCTTGAAAGCATGTTTCCCTGCCACGTGGCAGCCCCCGGCTCCTCCAAGAAACTAACGCAAGATGATTTTTCCTCTTCAAAGGCTGTTGCTCCTCTGCATCCACACAAGACTCCTCCCAGGTATTTCCCAAACAGTTGTGACATATTCTTTAGAGAGAAAATACCTGGCGTAGCAGCCCCAGACTCCTCCAAGGAAGCTACCCGAGGTGCTTTTTCCTCTTCAAAAAAGATTTCTCCTCTGATATCCGCCTCAGACTCCTCCCAAGCATCTCCAAGACATTTCTGACCTGTTCTTTAACGACACCAGATGCTCCGTAGCAGCCCCAGACTCCTCCAAGGAAGCGACACAAGTTGCTTTTTCTTCTTCAAAAGGAACCCCTATCCTCAACGACTGAGCAGAGAATCATCCCAGGCATGTCCTAGTGACTTCTGACTTTTGCTTGTGGGTCCCGAGATCCTGGGTAGCAGCGCCAGACTCCTCCAACGAAGCTACCCGAGGTGCTTTTTCCTCTTGAAAGCATGTTTCCCTGCCGCGTGGCAGCCCCAGGCTCCTCCAAGAAACTAACGCAAGATGATTTTTCCTCTTTCAAGGATGTTTAGCCTCTGGCATCCACACGAGACTCCTCCCAAGCATCTCCCAGACTCTTCTGACCTATCATTTAGAGGCACGAGATCTCTAGTAGCAGCTCCAGGCTCCTCCAAGAAATCTACGCCAGATGAATTTTCTTCTTCAAAGGAAGCGCTGTCCTCCACGATCCAGTGCAAAATCATCCCAGGCATGTCTTACTGACTTTTGACTTCTGCTTCTGTGACCTGAGGTCCTGGGTAGCAGCGCCAGACTCCGCCAAGGAAGCTACCCCATGTGCTTTTTCCTCTTGAAAGCATGTTTCCCTGCCACGTGGCAGCCCCAGGCTCCTCCAAGAAACTAACGCAAGATGATTTTTCCTCTTCAAAGGCTGTTGCTCCTCTGCATCCACACGAGACTCCTCCCAGGTATTTCCCAAACAGTTGTGACATATTCTTTAGAGAGAAAATACCTGGCGTAGCAGCCCCAGACTCCTCCAAGGAAGCTACCCGAGGTGCTTTTTCCTCTTGAAAGCATGTTTCCCTGCTGCGTGGCAGCCCCAGGCTCCTCCAAGAAACTTAAGCAAGATGATTTTTCCTCTTTCAAGGATGTTTAGCCTCTGGCATCCACACGAGACTCCTCCCAAGCATCTCCCAGACTCTTCTGACCTATCATTTAGAGGCACGAGATCTCTAGTAGCAGCTCCAGGCTCCTCCAAGAAACCTACGCCAGATGAATTTTCTTCTTCAAAGGACGCGCTATCCTCCACGATCCAGAGCAGAATCATCCCAGGCATGTCCTACTGACTTTTGACTTCTGCTTCTGTGACCTGAGGTCCTGGGTAGCAGTGCCAGACTCCGCCAAGGAAGCTACCCGAGGTGCTGCCTCATTCTGAAACATTCCCTCTCCTTTGGGATCTGCCTGAGACTCCTCCCAAGCATCTCCCAGACTCTTTGGACCTGATCTTTAGGGACCTGTGATCCTGGGTAGCAGCCCCAGACTCCTCCAAGGAAGCTACCCGAGGTGCTTTTTCCTCTTGAAAAAAGATTTCTCCTCTGATATCCGCCTCAGACTCCTCCCAAGCATCTCCAAGAGGCTTCTGACCTGTTCTTTAACGACACCAGATGCTCCGTAGCAGCCCCAGACTCCTCCAAGGAAGTGACACAAGTTGCTTTTTCTTCTTCAAAAGGAACCCCTATCCTCAACGACTGAGAAGAGAATCATCCCAGGCATGTCCTAGTGACTTCTGACTTCTGCTTCTGTGACCTGAGGTCCTGGGTAGCAGCGCCAGATTCCGCCAAGGAAGCTACCCGATGTGCTGCCTCATTCTGAAACATTCCCTCTCCTTTGGGATCTGCCTGAGACTCCTCCCAAGCATCTCCCAGACTCTTTGAACCTGATCTTTAGGGACCTGTGATCCTGGGTAGCAGCCCCAGACTCCTCCAAGAAGCTACCCCATGTGCTTTATCCTCTTGAAAGCATATTTCTCTGCCGCGTGGCAGCCCCAGGCTCCTCCAAGGAAGTTACGCAAGATAATTTTTCCTCTTCAAGGGCTGTTGCTCCTCTGCATCCACACGAGACTCCTCCCAGGTATTTCCCAAACAGTTGTGACATATTCTTTAGAGAGAAAATACCTGGCGTAGCAGCCCCAGGCTCCTCCAAGGAAGTTACCCGAGGTGCTCTTTCCTCTTGAAAAAAGATTTCTCCTCTGATATCTGCCTCAGACTCCTCCCAAGCATCTCCAAGAGGCTTCTGACCTGTTCTTTAACGACACCAGATGCTCCGTAGCAGCCCCAGCCTCCTCCAAGGAAGCGACACAAGTTGCTTTTTCTTCTTCAAAAGGAACCCCTATCCTCAACGACTGAGCAGAGAATCATCCCAGGCATGTCCTAGTGACTTCTGACTTTTGCTTGTGGGTCCCGAGATCCTGGGTAGCAGCCCCACACTCCTCCAAGAAAGCTATCCCAGGTGCTTTTTTCATCTTCAAAGGTTGTCTCACCTCTGGGATCCACCCAACCCTCCTCCCAGGAGTCTCCCAGAGTCTCTTCAGCTGCACTTTAGAGACCCGAGTTCCTTGGTAGCAGCCTCAGCCCCCTCTAAGATACCCAGATGCTTTTTCAGCTTTAAAGGATGTCTCTCCCCTGGGATCTGCCTAGGTTTCCTCTATTGCACCTCCCAGAGTCATTTGTTCTGCTAGTTAGGCACCTGACATCCCAGGTAGCAGCCCCAGACTCCTCCAAAGAATCTACCCGAGCTGATTTCCCCTTCGGAAAACAAGGCCACCGCTCTGGGATACAACCAAGATTCCTCCCAGGCATGCCCTAGATACCTTTGCCTTCTGCGTTAGGGACCTGACGACCTGGGTGGTGGCACCTCAGACTCCTCATGAGAAAGTTACCAGAAGTGCTTTTTCTCCTTTAAAGAAGCTGCCTTCAACATGAACCACCTGACACACCTCCCTCACTGCTCCTAGGGTCCTTTCCCTTCTGCTTTGGGGACCTGAGATCCTGGGTAGCAGCCCCACACGCCTCCAAGGAAGCTACCCGAGGTGCTTTTTTTTCTTTAAAGATTCCCTCTCCTCTGGGATCTGCCTATGACTCCCCCCAGGTATTTCCAAGGTTTTTGACCTCTGCTTTACTGACTTGATGTCCCTCATAGGAGCCCCACACTCTTCCAAGAAAGCTACCCAAGGTGGTTTTTTTTCCTTTAAAATAACCTCTTTCTCCTCTGGGAAGCCTCACCCCTGTGAGTCCTCCCAGGCATCTGTTGCCGCCTTTTCCTGATTTCTTACTCTTGGGGAGGAAGAGCATGGCCAGCAGGTCAAGGGAGGTGATTCTGGCCCTCTACTCTGATCTGCCAAAACCTTACCTGGAATACTGTGTCCAGCTCTGGCGTCCTCAGCAAAGGACTGACATGGACTGAGCTGGTCCAGAGGAGGGCCACGAAGACGATCAGTGGGGTGGAACGCCTCTTCCTGTGCTGACAGGCTGAGAGAGCTGGGGTTGTTCAGCCTGGAGAAGAGAAGGCTCCTGGGAATCCTTACTGCGCAGGCTTTCAATACTTAAAGGGCGCCTATAAGAAAGATGGGGACAGACTTGTTAGGATGGCCCGTAGCGATAAGATAGGGGGCAATGGTTTTAAACTCAAAGAGGGTAGATTGACACTAGATACGAGGAAGATGTTTTTTTAGGATGAGGGTGGTGAAACACTGGCACAGGTTGCCCAGAGCAGTGGTAGATGTCCCATTCCTGGAAACATTCACGGTCAGGCTAGAAAGGACTCGGAGAAACCTGGTCTGGTTGAAGATGTCCCTGCTCACTGCAGGAGGGATAGGACTAGGTGACCTCCAAAGGTCCCTTGCAGCCCAAATGATTCTAGGACTGCACAGTTGTTTCCCTCTCGCCTCAGCAGCCCCTGGCTCGTCTGCCTCAGGCTTCAAGTGTCCTGCAGTATACCCAGCATGTCTCAGGCTACACCACCCACATGGAAGAACAGGTATGGGTAGCGGTCAAGGGCCACTGCAGGCTAGGACATTTCTTAGTGATGTCCTGAACCTGGGCCCCAGGGGGGCAGCAGTCTTCCCTAAGAGGAGGGTCTGTCTGGCATATTGGACCCTCTGTTCCCCGCAGAAGGGAGTCACCTACAACTGTACCCTGTCTTTTTCCTCCCTCATGGAGGCAGTCACGATCTGCGGGTAGGCCTTTCTGACCTTGGCAACAGCTCTGGTGTAGATGGACCATCACCCACATCATCCATTGACTGGCCTTCCACAGCCAGAGCCTCACACCTGTTCTACAGAGGCACCTGGGAAGGCAAGAAGGGGGTTCACCTGCCACCCCAAGCACGGACTGGCCTCCACTCGCTCCTTTCCTTTAAAACACTGCCTCCAGCCTGGCAGGGGGAGGGTTCAGGATCCCCTTGATCTGGGTTTTTTTCTGGTGGCTGTCCCTGTTCCTGTCTCAGGGAAGGCGGAGCGTGGCTCCACCAGCCTCTCTCTTTCTCAGGCTCCCTGATGCTCCTTAACCTTTCTGTTTCCTCCCGTGGCTCTGCCACCAGGCTGAGCAGGTTGTCTACCTGGTCACACCTCGCACAGCTGCGCTCACTCCTGCCGTCCCTTACCAGCGAAGGGCTCTGGCATGCCCTGCGGCCCGAGGCCTGGGTGGCTGCACGCTTTCCTGGGAGCTCTGCCCGGGCTGCCAGAGGACAGGGCTTTCTGCCGGGCGGACCCAGAGCCAAGCTCCTGCCGGGAGGGCGGTGACCAGCAGCGAGACTCACCTCTCGGGCTGGGAGGCTGCCGACGCCCTCCCGCACCAGCCGCCGCTCCGGCCCCGGCCCCGGCCCCGGCGCCCCCGCTCGCCGGCGCTCCCCAGCCCGCTCTCTGCAGGCGCGGGGACTGCCGCGGCCCGGGACCTGCCGCTCGGCCGCGGACGGGACCGGGACCCGCCCCGGCGCGGCTCCCCTCGGCAACTGACAGCTCGCCGTTGTGACCGCGCCTTTAAACCTCCCGCCGTTGCCGCGGCAACGCCCCCGCCTCGCGGCGTCCCTCGCGACGGCTGCCGTGGCGCGGCGGGTCTCTCACCGCCCCGGCCCGTGCGGCGGCTGCGTCGCGTGCCCCTCGGCCGCCCCTTCCCCAGGCAGGGGCGACCCGGCGCCCTCCTGTGCCCTCCTCGGCCGGGGCCGCACCCGAAGGGCTTCCCGGCCGGCGCGGGGGGCCCGAGACCACGGCCGCGGGGGTCCCTCGCCTCCTACGTTGCCGCATTAGTACCTCTCAAAATATTTTCAGCTGTTATTCAGGGACCTGGCATCCCGGGTAGCAGCCCCAGGCTCCTCCAAAGAATCTACCCAAGCCTATTTCTCCTTTGAAAAATAAGACCATTGCTCTGGGAGCCAAACAAGATTCCTAGCAGGCTGCTCCTAAACTCCTTTCACTTCAGCTTTAGGGACCTGCGATCCTGGGCAGCAGCCCCACACTCCTCCAAGAAAGCTATCCCAGGTGCTTTTTTCATCTTCAAAGGTTGTCTCACCTCTGGGATCCACCCAACCCTCCTCCCAGGAGTCTCCCAGAGTCTCTTCAGCTGCACTTTAGAGACCCGAGTTCCTTGGTAGCAGCCTCAGCCCCCTCTAAGATACCCAGATGCTTTTTCAGCTTTAAAGGATGTCTCTCCCCTGGGATCTGCCTAGGTTTCCTCTATTGCACCTCCCAGAGTCATTTGTTCTGCTAGTTAGGCACCTGACATCCCAGGTAGCAGCCCCAGACTCCTCCAAAGAATCTACCCGAGCTGATTTCCCCTTTGGAAAACAAGGCCACCGCTCTGGGATACAACCAAGATTCCTCCCAGGCATGCCCTAGATACCTTTGCCTTCTGCGTTAGGGACCTGACGACCTGGGTGGTGGCACCTCAGACTCCTCATGAGAAAGTTACCAGAAGTGCTTTTTCTCCTTTAAAGAAGCTGCCTTCAACATGAACCACCTGACACACCTCCCTCACTGCTCCTAGGGTCCTTTCCCTTCTGCTTTGGGGACCTGAGATCCTGGGTAGCAGCCCCACACGCCTCCAAGGAAGCTACCCGAGGTGCTTTTTTTTCTTTAAAGATTCCCTCTCCTCTGGGATCTGCCTATGACTCCCCCCAGGTATTTCCAAGGTTTTTGACCTCTGCTTTACTGACTTGATGTCCCTCATAGGAGCCCCACACTCCTCCAAGAAAGCTACCCAAGGTGGTTTTCTTCCTTTAAAATAACCTCTTTCTCCTCTGGGAAGCCTCACCCCTGTGAGTCCTCCCAGGCATCTGTTGCCGCCTTTTCCTGATTTCTTACTCTTGGGGAGGAAGAGCATGGCCAGCAGGTCAAGGGAGGTGATTCTGGCCCTCTACTCTGATCTGCCAAAACCTTACCTGGAATACTGTGTCCAGCTCTGGCGTCCTCAGCAAAGGACTGACATGGACTGAGCTGGTCCAGAGGAGGGCCACGAAGACGATCAGTGGGGTGGAACGCCTCTTCCTGTGCTGACAGGCTGAGAGAGCTGGGGTTGTTCAGCCTGGAGAAGAGAAGGCTCCTGGGAATCCTTACTGCGCAGGCTTTCAATACTTAAAGGGCGCCTACAAGAAAGATGGGGACAGACTTGTTAGGATGGCCCGTAGCGATAAGATAGGGGGCAATGGTTTTAAACTCAAAGAGGGTAGATTGACACTAGATACGAGGAAGACGTTTTTTAGGATGAGGGTGGTGAAACACTGGCACAGGTTGCCCAGAGCAGTGGTAGATGTCCCATTCCTGGAAACATTCACGGTCAGGCTAGAAAGGACTCGGAGAAACCTGGTCTGGTTGAAGATGTCCCTGCTCACTGCAGGAGGGATAGGACTAGGTGACCTCCAAAGGTCCCTTGCAGCCCAAATGATTCTAGGACTGCACAGTTGTTTCCCTCTCGCCTCAGCAGCCCCTGGCTCGTCTGCCTCAGGCTTCAAGTGTCCTGCAGTATACCCAGCATGTCTCAGGCTACACCACCCACATGGAAGAACAGGTATGGGTAGCGGTCAAGGGCCACTGCAGGCTAGGACATTTCTTAGTGATGTCCTGAACCTGGGCCCCAGGGGGGCAGCAGTCTTCCCTAAGAGGAGGGTCTGTCTGGCATATTGGACCCTCTGTTCCCCGCAGAAGGGAGCCACCTACAACTGTACCCTGTCTTTTTCCTCCCTCATGGAGGCAGTCACGATCTGCGGGTAGGCCTTTCTGACCGTGGCAACAGCTCTGGTGTAGATGGACCATCACCCACATCATCCATTGACTGGCCTGCCACAGCCAGAGCCTCACACCTGTTCTACAGAGGCACCTGGGAAGGCAAGAAGGGGGTTCACCTGCCACCCCAAGCACGGACTGGCCTCCACTCGCTCCTTTCCTTTAAAACACTGCCTCCAGCCTGGCAGGGGGAGGGTTCAGGATCCCCTTGATCTGGGTTTTTTTCTGGTGGCTGTCCCTGTTCCTGTCTCAGGGAAGGCGGAGCGTGGCTCCACCAGCCTCTCTCTTTCTCAGGCTCCCTGATGCTCCTTAACCTTTCTGTTTCCTCCCGTGGCTCTGCCACCAGGCTGAGCAGGTTGTCTACCCGGTCACACCTCGCACAGCTGCGCTCACTCCTGCCGTCCCTTACCAGCGAAGGGCTCTGGCATGCCCTGCGGCCCGAGGCCTGGGTGGCTGCACGCTTTCCTGGGAGCTCTGCCCGGGCTGCCAGAGGACAGGGCTTTCTGCCGGGCGGACCCAGAGCCAAGCTCCTGCCGGGAGGGCGGTGACCAGCAGCGAGACTCACCTCTCGGGCTGGGAGGCTGCCGGCGCCCTCCCGCACCAGCCGCCGCTCCGGCCCCGGCCCCGGCCCCGGCGCCCCCGCTCGCCGGCGCTCCCCAGCCCGCTCTCTGCAGGCGCGGGGACTGCCGCGGCCCGGGACCTGCCGCTCGGCCGCGGACGGGACCGGGACCCGCCCCGGCGCGGCTCCCCTCGGCAACTGACAGCTCGCCGTTGTGACCGCGCCTTTAAACCTCCCGCCGTTGCCGCGGCAACGCCCCCGCCTCGCGGCGTCCCTCGCGACGGCTGCCGTGGCGCGGCGGGTCTCTCACCGCCCCGGCCCGTGCGGCGGCTGCGTCGCGTGCCCCTCGGCCGCCCCTTCCCCAGGCAGGGGCGACCCGGCGCCCTCCTGTGCCCTCCTCGGCCGGGGCCGCACCCGAAGGGCTTCCCGGCCGGCGCGGGGGGCCCGAGACCACGGCCGCGGGGGTCCCTCGCCTCCTACGTTGCCGCATTAGTACCTCTCAAAATATTTTCAGCTGTTATTCAGGGACCTGGCATCCCGGGTAGCAGCCCCAGGCTCCTCCAAAGAATCTACCCAAGCCTATTTCTCCTTTGAAAAATAAGACCATTGCTCTGGGAGCCAAACAAGATTCCTAGCAGGCTGCTCCTAAACTCCTTTCACTTCAGCTTTAGGGACCTGCGATCCTGGGCAGCAGCCCCACACTCCTCCAAGAAAGCTATCCCAGGTGCTTTTTTCATCTTCAAAGGTTGTCTCACCTCTGGGATCCACCCAACCCTCCTCCCAGGAGTCTCCCAGAGTCTCTTCAGCTGCACTTTAGAGACCCGAGTTCCTTGGTAGCAGCCTCAGCCCCCTCTAAGATACCCAGATGCTTTTTCAGCTTTAAAGGATGTCTCTCCCCTGGGATCTGCCTAGGTTTCCTCTATTGCACCTCCCAGAGTCATTTGTTCTGCTAGTTAGGCACCTGACATCCCAGGTAGCAGCCCCAGACTCCTCCAAAGAATCTACCCGAGCTGATTTCCCCTTTGGAAAACAAGGCCACCGCTCTGGGATACAACCAAGATTCCTCCCAGGCATGCCCTAGATACCTTTGCCTTCTGCGTTAGGGACCTGACGACCTGGGTGGTGGCACCTCAGACTCCTCATGAGAAAGTTACCAGAAGTGCTTTTTCTCCTTTAAAGAAGCTGCCTTCAACATGAACCACCTGACACACCTCCCTCACTGCTCCTAGGGTCCTTTCCCTTCTGCTTTGGGGACCTGAGATCCTGGGTAGCAGCCCCACACGCCTCCAAGGAAGCTACCCGAGGTGCTTTTTTTTCTTTAAAGATTCCCTCTCCTCTGGGATCTGCCTATGACTCCCCCCAGGTATTTCCAAGGTTTTTGACCTCTGCTTTACTGACTTGATGTCCCTCATAGGAGCCCCACACTCCTCCAAGAAAGCTACCCAAGGTGGTTTTTTTCCTTTAAAATAACCTCTTTCTCCTCTGGGAAGCCTCACCCCTGTGAGTCCTCCCAGGCATCTGTTGCCGCCTTTTCCTGATTTCTTACTCTTGGGGAGGAAGAGCATGGCCAGCAGGTCAAGGGAGGTGATTCTGGCCCTCTACTCTGATCTGCCAAAACCTTACCTGGAATACTGTGTCCAGCTCTGGCGTCCTCAGCAAAGGACTGACATGGACTGAGCTGGTCCAGAGGAGGGCCACGAAGACGATCAGTGGGGTGGAACGCCTCTTCCTGTGCTGACAGGCTGAGAGAGCTGGGGTTGTTCAGCCTGGAGAAGAGAAGGCTCCTGGGAATCCTTACTGCGCAGGCTTTCAATACTTAAAGGGCGCCTACAAGAAAGATGGGGACAGACTTGTTAGGATGGCCCGTAGCGATAAGATAGGGGGCAATGGTTTTAAACTCAAAGAGGGTAGATTGACACTAGATACGAGGAAGACGTTTTTTTAGGATGAGGGTGGTGAAACACTGGCACAGGTTGCCCAGAGCAGTGGTAGATGTCCCATTCCTGGAAACATTCACGGTCAGGCTAGAAAGGACTCGGAGAAACCTGGTCTGGTTGAAGATGTCCCTGCTCACTGCAGGAGGGATAGGACTAGGTGACCTCCAAAGGTCCCTTGCAGCCCAAATGATTCTAGGACTGCACAGTTGTTTCCCTCTCGCCTCAGCAGCCCCTGGCTCGTCTGCCTCAGGCTTCAAGTGTCCTGCAGTATACCCAGCATGTCTCAGGCTACACCACCCACATGGAAGAACAGGTATGGGTAGCGGTCAAGGGCCACTGCAGGCTAGGACATTTCTTAGTGATGTCCTGAACCTGGGCCCCAGGGGGGCAGCAGTCTTCCCTAAGAGGAGGGTCTGTCTGGCATATTGGACCCTCTGTTCCCCGCAGAAGGGAGTCACCTACAACTGTACCCTGTCTTTTTCCTCCCTCATGGAGGCAGTCACGATCTGCGGGTAGGCCTTTCTGACCGTGGCAACAGCTCTGGTGTAGATGGACCATCACCCACATCATCCATTGACTGGCCTGCCACAGCCAGAGCCTCACACCTGTTCTACAGAGGCACCTGGGAAGGCAAGAAGGGGGTTCACCTGCCACCCCAAGCACGGACTGGCCTCCACTCGCTCCTTTCCTTTAAAACACTGCCTCCAGCCTGGCAGGGGGAGGGTTCAGGATCCCCTTGATCTGGGATTTTTTCTGGTGGCTGTCCCTGTTCCTGTCTCAGGGAAGGCGGAGCATCTCCCAGACTCTTTGGACCTGATCTTTAGGGACCTGTGATCCTGGGTAGCAGCCCCAGACTCCTCCAAGGAAGCTACCCGAGATGATTTTTCCTCTTGAAAAAAGATTTCTCCTCTGATATCCGCCTCAGACTCCTCCCAAGCATATCCAAGAGGCTTCTGACCTGTTCTTTAATGACACCAGATGCTCCGTAGCAGCCCCAGACTCCTCCAAGGAAGCGACACAAGTTGCTTTTTCTTCTTCGAAAGGTACCCCTATCCTCAACGACTGAGCAGAGAATCATCCCAGGCATGTCCTAGTGACTTCTGACTTCTGCTTCTGTGACCTGAGGTCCTGGGTAGCAGCGCCAGACTCCTCCAAGAAGCTACCCGAGGTGCTTTTTCCTCTTGAAAGCATGTTTCCCTGCCGCGTGGCAGCCCCCGGCTCCTCCAAGGAAGCTACGCAAGATGATTTTTCCTCTTCAAAGGCTGTTGCCCCTCTGCATCCACACGAGACTCCTCCCAGGTATCTCCCAAACAGTTGTGACATATTCTTTAGAGAGAAAATACCTGGCGTAGCAGCCCCACACTCCTCCAAGGAAGCTACCCGAGGTGCTTTTTCTTCTTCAAAGAAGTGCTATCCTCCACAACTCAGCAGACAATCATGCCAGGCATGTCCTAGTGACTTCTGAATGTGCTTGTGGGTTCCGCGATCCTGGGTAGCATCCCCAGACTCCTCCAAGGAAGCTACCCGAGGTGCTGCCTCATTCTGAAACATTCCCTCTCCTTTGGGATCTGCCTGAGACTCCTCCCAAGCATCTCCCAGGCTCTTTGGACCTGATCTTTAGGGACCTGTGATCCTGGGTAGCAGCCCCAGACTCCTCCAAGGAAGCTACCCGAGGTGCTTTTTCCTCTTGAAAGCATGTTTCCCTGCCCCGTGGCAGCCCCAGGCTCCTCCAAGAAACTTAAGCAAGATGATTTTTCCTCTTTAAAGGACGTTTCGCCTCTAGCATCCACCTGAGACTCCTCCCAAGCATCTCCCAGACTCTTCTGACCTATCATTTAGAGGCAAGAGATCTCTAGTAGCAGCTCCAAGCTCCTCGAAGAAAATTAAGCCAGATGATTTTTCCTCTTTAAAGGACGTTTCGCCTCTAGCATCCACCTGAGACTCCTCCCAAGCATCTCCCAGACTCTTCTGACCTATCATTTAGAGGCACGAGATCTCTAGTAGCAGCTCCAGACTCCTCCAAGGAAGCTACGCCAGATGATTTTCCTTCTTCAAAGGAAGCGCTATCCTCCACGATCCAGCGCAGAATCATCCCAGGCATGTCCTAGTGTCTTTTGACTTCTGCTTCTGTGACCTGAGGTCCTGGGTAGCAGCGCCAGACTCCGCCAAGAAGCTACCCGAGGTGCTTTATCCTCTTGAAAGCATGATTGTCTGCCGCGTGGCAGCCCCAGGCTCCTCCAAGAAACTTAAGCAAGATGATTTTTCCTCTTTCAAGGATGTTTAGCCTCTGGCATCCACCTGAGACTCCTCCCAAGCATCTCCCAGACTCTTCTGACCTATCATTTAGAGGCACGAGATCTCTAGTAGCAGCCCCAGGCTCCTCCAAGAAACCTACGCCAGATGATTTTTCTTCTTCAAAGGAAGCGCTATCCTCCACGATCCAGCGCAGAATCATCCCAGGCATGTCCTGCTGACTTTTGACTTCTGCATCTGTGACCTGAGGTCCTGGGTAGCAGCCCCAGACTCCTCCAAAGAATCTACCCGAGCTGATTTCCCCTTTGGAAAACAAGGCCACCGCTCTGGGATACAACCAAGATTCCTCCCAGGCATGCCCTAGATACCTTTGCCTTCTGCGTTAGGGACCTGACGACCTGGGTGGTGGCACCTCAGACTCCTCATGAGAAAGTTACCAGAAGTGCTTTTTCTCCTTTAAAGAAGCTGCCTTCAACATGAACCACCTGACACACCTCCCTCACTGCTCCTAGGGTCCTTTCCCTTCTGCTTTGGGGACCTGAGATCCTGGGTAGCAGCCCCACACGCCTCCAAGGAAGCTACCCGAGGTGCTTTTTTTTCTTTAAAGATTCCCTCTCCTCTGGGATCTGCCTATGACTCCCCCCAGGTATTTCCAAGGTTTTTGACCTCTGCTTTACTGACTTGATGTCCCTCATAGGAGCCCCACACTCCTCCAAGAAAGCTACCCAAGGTGGTTTTCTTCCTTTAAAATAACCTCTTTCTCCTCTGGGAAGCCTCACCCCTGTGAGTCCTCCCAGGCATCTGTTGCCGCCTTTTCCTGATTTCTTACTCTTGGGGAGGAAGAGCATGGCCAGCAGGTCAAGGGAGGTGATTCTGGCCCTCTACTCTGATCTGCCAAAACCTTACCTGGAATACTGTGTCCAGCTCTGGCGTCCTCAGCAAAGGACTGACATGGACTGAGCTGGTCCAGAGGAGGGCCACGAAGACGATCAGTGGGGTGGAACGCCTCTTCCTGTGCTGACAGGCTGAGAGAGCTGGGGTTGTTCAGCCTGGAGAAGAGAAGGCTCCTGGGAATCCTTACTGCGCAGGCTTTCAATACTTAAAGGGCGCCTATAAGAAAGATGGGGACAGACTTGTTAGGATGGCCCGTAGCGATAAGATAGGGGGCAATGGTTTTAAACTCAAAGAGGGTAGATTGACACTAGATACGAGGAAGACGTTTTTTAGGATGAGGGTGGTGAAACACTGGCACAGGTTGCCCAGAGCAGTGGTAGATGTCCCGTTCCTGGAAACATTCACGGTCAGGCTAGAAAGGACTCGGAGAAACCTGGTCTGGTTGAAGATGTCCCTGCTCACTGCAGGAGGGATAGGACTAGGTGACCTCCAAAGGTCCCTTGCAGCCCAAATGATTCTAGGACTGCACAGTTGTTTCCCTCTCGCCTCAGCAGCCCCTGGCTCGTCTGCCTCAGGCTTCAAGTGTCCTGCAGTATACCCAGCATGTCTCAGGCTACACCACCCACATGGAAGAACAGGTATGGGTAGCGGTCAAGGGCCACTGCAGGCTAGGACATTTCTTAGTGATGTCCTGAACCTGGGCCCCAGGGGGGCAGCAGTCTTCCCTAAGAGGAGGGTCTGTCTGGCATATTGGACCCTCTGTTCCCCGCAGAAGGGAGTCACCTACAACTGTACCCTGTCTTTTTCCTCCCTCATGGAGGCAGTCACGATCTGCGGGTAGGCCTTTCTGACCGTGGCAACAGCTCTGGTGTAGATGGACCATCACCCACATCATCCATTGACTGGCCTTCCACAGCCAGAGCCTCACACCTGTTCTACAGAGGCACCTGGGAAGGCAAGAAGGGGGTTCACCTGCCACCCCAAGCACGGACTGGCCTCCACTCGCTCCTTTCCTTTAAAACACTGCCTCCAGCCTGGCAGGGGGAGGGTTCAGGATCCCCTTGATCTGGGATTTTTTCTGGTGGCTGTCCCTGTTCCTGTCTCAGGGAAGGCGGAGCATCTCCCAGACTCTTTGGACCTGATCTTTAGGGACCTGTGATCCTGGGTAGCAGCCCCAGACTCCTCCAAGGAAGCTACCCGAGGTGCTTTTTCCTCTTGAAAAAAGATTTCTCCTCTGATATCCGCCTCAGACTCCTCCCAAGCATATCCAAGAGGCTTCTGACCTGTTCTTTAATGACACCAGATGCTCCGTAGCAGCCCCAGACTCCTCCAAGGAAGCGACACAAGTTGCTTTTTCTTCTTCGAAAGGTACCCCTATCCTCAACGACTGAGCAGAGAATCATCCCATGCATGTCCTAGTGACTTCTGACTTCTGCTTCTGTGACCTGAGATCCTGGGTAGCAGCGCCAGACTCCTCCAAGAAGCTACCCGAGGTGCTTTTTCCTCTTGAAAGCATGTTTCCCTGCCGCGTGGCAGCCCCCGGCTCCTCCAAGGAAGCTACGCAAGATGATTTTTCCTCTTTAAAGGACGTTTCGCCTCTAGCATCCACCTGAGACTCCTCCCAAGCATCTCCCAGACTCTTCTGACCTATCATTTAGAGGCACGAGATCTCTAGTAGCAGCCCCAGACTCCTCCAAGGAAGCTACGCCAGATGATTTTCCTTCTTCGAAGGAAGCGCTATCCTCCACGATACAGCGCAGAATCATCCCAGGCATGTCCTAGTGTCTTTTGACTTCTGCTTCTGTGACCTGAGGTCCTGGGTAGCAGCGCCAGACTCCGCCAAGAAGCTACCCGAGGTGCTTTATCCTCTTGAAAGCATGATTGTCTGCCGCGTGACAGCCCCAAGCTCCTCCAAGAAATTTAAGCCAGATGATTTTTCCTCTTTCAAGGACGTTTCGCCTCTAGCATCCACCTGAGACTCCTCCCAAGCATCTCCCAGACTCTTCTGACCTATCATTTAGAGGCACGAGATCTCTAGTAGCAGCTCCAGACTCCTCCAAGAAACCTACGCCAGATGATTTTCCTTCTTCAAAGGAAGCGCTATCCTCCACGATCCAGCGCAGAATCATCCCAGGCATGTCCTAGTGTCTTTTGACTTCTGCTTCTGTGACCTGAGGTCCTGGGTAGCAGCGCCAGACTCCTCCAAGGAAGCTACCCGAGGTGCTGCCTCATTCTGAAACATTCCCTCTCCTTTGGGATCTGCCTGAGACTCCTCCCAAGCATCTCCCAGACTCTTTGGACCTGATCTTTAGGGACCTGTGATCCTGGGTAGCAGCCCCAGACTCCTCCAAGGAAGCTACCCGAGGTGCTTTTTCCTCTTGAAAAAAGATTTCTCCTCTGATATCCGCCTCAGACTCCTCCCAAGCATATCCAAGAGGCTTCTGACCTGTGCTTTAACGACACCAGATGCTCCGTAGCAGCCCCAGACTCCTCCAAGGAAGCGACACAAGTTGCTTTTTCTTCTTCAAAAGGAACCCCTATCCTCAACGTCTGAGCAGAGAATCATCCCAGGCATGTCCTATGACTTTTGACTTCTGCTTCTGTGACCTGAGGTCCTGGGTAGCAGGGCCAGACTCCTCCAAGGAAGCTACCCGAGGTGCTTTTTCCTCTTGAAAGCATGTTTCCCTGCCACATGGCAGCCCCCGGCTCCTCCAAGGAAGCTACGCAAGATGATTTTTCCTCTCCAAGGGCTGTTGCTCCTCTGCATCCACAAGAGACTCCTCCCAAGTATTTCCCAAACAGTTGTGACATATTCTTTAGAGAGAATATACCTGGCGTAGCAGCCCCAGACTCCTCCAAGGAAGCTACCCGAGGTGCTTTTTCTTCTTCAAAGAAGTGCTATCCTCCACGACTCAGCAGACAATCATTCCAGGCATGTCCTAGTGACTTCTGACTTGTGCTTATGGGTCCCGAGATCCTGGGTAGCAGCCCCAGACTCCTCCAAGGAAGCTACCCGAGGTGCTGCCTCATTCTGAAACATTCCCTCTCCTTTGGGATCTGCCTGAGACTCCTCCCAAGCATCTCCCAGGCTCTTTGGACCTGATCTTTAGGGACCTGTGATCCTGGGTAGCAGCCCCAGACTCCTCCAAGGAAGCTACCCGAGGTGCTTTTTCCTCTTGAAAAAAGATTTCTCCTCTGATGTCCGCCTCAGACTCCTCCCAAGCATCTCCAAGAGGCTTCTGACCTGTTCTTTAACGACACCAGATGCTCCGTAGCAGCCCCAGACTCCTCCAAGGAAGCGACACAAGTTGCTTTTTCTTCTTCAAAAGGAACCCCTGTCCTCAACGACTGAGCAGAGAATCATCCCAGGCATGTCCTAGTGACTTCTGACTTTTGCTTGTGGGTCCCAAGATCCTGGGTAGCAGCGCCAGACTCCTCCAACGAAGCTACCCAAGGTGCTTTTTCCTCCTGAAAGCATGTTTCTCTGCCGCGTGGCAGCCCCAGGCTCCTCCAAGAAACTTAAGCAAGAAGATTTTTACTCTTTCAAGGACGTTTCGCCTCTAGCATCCACCTGAGACTCCTCCCAAGCATCTCCCAGGCTCTTCTGACCTATCATTTAGAGGCAAGAGATCTCTAGTAGCAGCTCCAAGCTCCTCCAAGAAACTTAAGCCAGATGATTTTTCCTCTTTCAAGGACGTTTCGCCTCTAGCATCCACCTGAGACTCCTCCCAAGCATCTCCCAGACTCTTCTGACCTATCATTTAGAGGCACGAGATCTCTAGTAGCAGCTCCAGGCTCCTCCAAGGAAGCTACGCCAGATGATTTTCCTTCTTCAAAGGAAGCGCTATCCTCCACGATCCAGCGCAGAATCATCCCAGGCATGTCCTAGTGTCTTTTGACTTTTGCTTCTGTGACCTGAGGTCCTGGGTAGCAGCGCCAGACTCCTCCAAGGAAGCTACCCGAGGTGCTGCCTCCTTCTGAAACATTCCCTCTCCTTTAGGATCTGCCTGAGACTCCTCCCAAGCATCTCCCAGGCTCTTTGGACCTGATCTTTAGGGACCTGTGATCCTGGGTAGCAGCCCCAGACTCCTCCAAGGAAGCTACCCGAGGTGCTTTTTCCTCTTGAAAAAAGATTTCTCCTCTGATATCTGCCTCAGACTCCTCCCAAGCATCTCCAAGAGGCTTCTGACCTGTGCTTTAACGACACCAGATGCTCCGTAGCAGCCCCAGACTCCTCCAAGGAAGCGACACAAGTTGCTTTTTCTTCTTCAAAAGGAACCCCTATCCTCAACGTCTGAGCAGAGAATCATCCCAGGCATGTCCTATGACTTTTGACTTCTGCTTCTGTGACCTGAGGTCCTGGGTAGCAGGGCCAGACTCCTCCAAGGAAGCTACCCAAGGTGCTTTTTCCTCTTGAAAGCATGTTTCCCTGCCACGTGGCAGCCCCAGGCTCCTCCAAGAAACTTACGCAAGATGATTTTTCCTCTTTCAAGGACGTTTCGCCTCTAGCATCCACCTGAGACTCCTCCCAAGCATCTCCCAGACTCTTCTGACCTATCATTTAGAGGCACGAGATCTCTAGTAGCAGCCCCAGACTCCTCCAAGGAAGCTACGCCAGATGATTTTCCTTCTTCGAAGGAAGCGCTATCCTCCACGATACAGCGCAGAATCATCCCAGGCATGTCCTAGTGTCTTTTGACTTCTGCTTCTGTGACCTGAGGTCCTGGGTAGCAGCGCCAGACTCCGCCAAGAAGCTACCCGAGGTGCTTTATCCTCTTGAAAGCATGTTTCTCTGCCGCGTGGCAGCCCCAGGCTCCTCCAAGAAACTTAAGCCAGATGATTTTTCCTCTTTCAAGGACGTTTCGCCTCTAGCATCCACCTGAGACTCCTCCCAAGCATCTCCCAGACTCTTCTGACCTATCATTTAGAGGCACGAGATCTCTAGTACCAGCTCCAGACTCCTCCAAGGAAGCTACGCCAGATGATTTTCCTTCTTCAAAGGAAGCGCTATCCTCCACGATCCAGCGCAGAATCATCCCAGGCATGTCCTAGTGTCTCTTGACTTCTGCTTCTGTGACCTGAGGTCCTGGGTAGCAGTGCCAGACTCCTCCAAGGAAGCTACCCGAGGTGCTGCCTCATTCTGAAACATTCCCTCTCCTTTGGGATCTGCCTGAGACTCCTCCCAAGCATCTCCCAGACTCTTTGGACCTGATCTTTAGGGACCTGTGATCCTGGGTAGCAGCCCCAGACTCCTCCAAGGAAGCTACCCGAGGTGCTTTTTCCTCTTGAAAAAAGATTTCTCCTCTGATATCCGCCTCAGACTCCTCCCAAGCATCTCCAAGAGGCTTCTGACCTGTGCTTTAACGACACCAGATGCTCCGTAGCAGCCCCAGACTCCTCCAAGGAAGCGACACAAGTTGCTTTTTCTTCTTCAAAAGGAACCCCTATCCTCAACGACTGAGCAGAGAATCATCCCAGGCATGTCCTATGACTTTTGACTTCTGCTTCTGTGACCTGAGGTCCTGGGTAGCAGGGCCAGACTCCTCCAAGGAAGCTACCCGAGGTGCTTTTTCCTCTTGAAAGCATGTTTCCCTGCCACGTGGCAGCCCCAGGCTCCTCCAAGGAAGCTACGCAAGATGATTTTTCCTCTTCAAGGGCTGTTGCTCCTCTGCATCCACAAGAGACTCCTCCCAAGTATTTCCCAAACAGTTGTGACATATTCTTTAGAGAGAAAATACCTGGCGTAGCAGCCCCAGACTCCTCCAAGGAAGCTACCCGAGGTGCTTTTTCTTCTTCAAAGAAGTGCTATCCTCCATGACTCAGCAGACAATCATTCCAGGCATGTCCTAGTGACTTCTGACTTGTGCTTATTTGTCCCGAGATCCTGGGTAGCAGCCCCAGACTCCTCCAAGGAAGCTACCCGAGGTGCTGCCTCATTCTGAAACATTCCCTCTCCTTTGGGATCTGCCTGAGACTCCTCCCAAGCATCTCCCAGGCTCTTTGGACCTGATCTTTAGGGACCTGTGATCCTGGGTAGCAGCCCCAGACTCCTCCAAGGAAGCTACCCGAGGTGCTTTTTCCTCTTGAAAAAAGATTTCTCCTCTGATATCTGCCTCAGACTCCTCCCAAGCATCTCCAAGAGGCTTCTGACCTCTGCTTTAACGACACCAGATGCTCCGTAGCAGCCCCAGACTCCTCCAAGGAAGCGACACAAGTTGCTTTTTCTTCTTCAAAAGGAACCCCTATCCTCAACGTCTGAGCAGAGAATCATCCCAGGCATGTCCTATGACTTTTGACTTCTGCTTCTGTGACCTGAGGTCCTGGGTAGCAGGGCCAGACTCCTCCAAGGAAGCTACCCAAGGTGCTTTTTCCTCTTGAAAGCATGTTTCCCTGCCACGTGGCAGCCCCAGGCTCCTCCAAGAAACTTACGCAAGATGATTTTTCCTCTTTAAAGGACGTTTCGCCTCTAGCATCCACCTGAGACTCCTCCCAAGCATCTCCCAGACTCTTCTGACCTATCATTTAGAGGCACGAGATCTCTAGTAGCAGCACCAGACTCCTCCAAGGAAGCTACGCCAGATGATTTTCCTTCTTCGAAGGAAGCGCTATCCTCCACGATACAGCGCAGAATCATCCCAGGCATGTCCTAGTGTCTTTTGACTTCTGCTTCTGTGACCTGAGGTCCTGGGTAGCAGCGCCAGACTCCGCCAAGAAGCTACCCGAGGTGCTTTATCCTCTTGAAAGCATGTTTCTCTGCCGCGTGGCAGCCCCAAGCTCCTCCAAGAAACTTAAGCCAGATGATTTTTCCTCTTTCAAGGACGTTTCGCCTCTAGCATCCACCTGAGACTCCTCCCAAGCATCTCCCAGACTCTTCTGACCTATCATTTAGAGGCACGAGATCTCTAGTACCAGCTCCAGACTCCTCCAAGGAAGCTACGCCAGATGATTTTCCTTCTTCAAAGGAAGCGCTATCCTCCACGATCCAGCGCAGAATCATCCCAGGCATGTCCTAGTGTCTCTTGACTTCTGCTTCTGTGACCTGAGGTCCTGGGTAGCAGCGCCAGACTCCTCCAAGGAAGCTACCCGAGGTGCTGCCTCATTCTGAAACATTCCCTCTCCTTTGGGATCTGCCTGAGACTCCTCCCAAGCATCTCCCAGACTCTTTGGACCTGATCTTTAGGGACCTGTGATCCTGGGTAGCAGCCCCAGACTCCTCCAAGGAAGCTACCCGAGGTGCTTTTTCCTCTTGAAAAAAGATTTCTCCTCTGATATCCGCCTCAGACTCCTCCCAAGCATATCCAAGAGGCTTCTGACCTGTTCTTTAACGACACCAGATGCTCCGTAGCAGCCCCAGACTCCTCCAAGGAAGCGACACAAGTTGCTTTTTCTTCTTCAAAAGGAACCCCTATCCTCAACGACTGAGCAGAGAATCATCCCAGGCATGTCCTATGACTTTTGACTTCTGCTTCTGTGACCTGAGGTCCTGGGTAGCAGGGCCAGACTCCTCCAAGGAAGCTACCCGAGGTGCTTTTTCCTCTTGAAAGCATGTTTCCCTGCCACGTGGCAGCCCCAGGCTCCTCCAAGGAAGCTACGCAAGATGATTTTTCCTCTCCAAGGGCTGTTGCTCCTCTGCATCCACAAGAGACTCCTCCCAAGTATTTCCCAAACAGTTGTGACATATTCTTTAGAGAGAAAATACCTGGCGTAGCAGCCCCAGACTCCTCCAAGGAAGCTACCCGAGGTGCTTTTTCTTCTTCAAAGAAGTGCTATCCTCCATGACTCAGCAGACAATCATTCCAGGCATGTCCTAGTGACTTCTGACTTGTGCTTATTTGTCCCGAGATCCTGGGTAGCAGCCCCAGACTCCTCCAAGGAAGCTACCCGAGGTGCTGCCTCATTCTGAAACATTCCCTCTCCTTTGGGATCTGCCTGAGACTCCTCCCAAGCATCTCCCAGGCTCTTTGGACCTGATCTTTAGGGACCTGTGATCCTGGGTAGCAGCCCCAGACTCCTCCAAGGAAGCTACCCGAGGTGCTTTTTCCTCTTGAAAAAAGATTTCTCCTCTGATATCTGCCTCAGACTCCTCCCAAGCATCTCCAAGAGGCTTCTGACCTGTGCTTTAACGACACCAGATGCTCCGTAGCAGCCCCAGACTCCTCCAAGGAAGCGACACAAGTTGCTTTTTCTTCTTCAAAAGGAACCCCTATCCTCAACGTCTGAGCAGAGAATCATCCCAGGCATGTCCTATGACTTTTGACTTCTGCTTCTGTGACCTGAGGTCCTGGGTAGCAGCGCCAGACTCCTCCAAGGAAGCTACCCGAGGTGCTTTTTCCTCTTGAAAGCATGTTTCCCTGCCGCGTGGCAGCCCCAGGCTCCTCCAAGAAACTTAAGCAAGATGATTTTTACTCTTTCAAGGAAGGACGTATCGCCTCTAGCATCCACCTGAGACTCCTCCCAAGCATCTCTCAGGCTCTTCTGACCTATCATTTAGAGGCACGAGATCTCTAGTAGCAGCTCCAAGCTCCTCCAAGAAACTTAAGCCAGATGATTTTTCCTCTTTCAAGGACGTTTCGCCTCTAGCATCCACCTGAGACTCCTCCCAAGCATCTCCCAGACTCTTCTGACCTATCATTTAGAGGCACGAGATCTCTAGTAGCAGCTCCAGGCTCCTCCAAGAAACCTACGCCAGATGATTTTCCTTCTTCAAAGGAAGCGCTATCCTCCACGATCCAGCGCAGAATCATCCCAGGCATGTCCTAGTGACTTCTGACTTCTGCTTCTGTGACCTGAGGTCCTGGGTAGCAGCGCCAGACTCCTCCAAGGAAGCTACCCGAGGTGCTGCCTCCTTCTGAAACATTCCCTCTCCTTTAGGATCTGCCTGAGACTCCTCCCAAGCATCTCCCAGACTCTTTGGACCTGATCTTTAGGGACCTGTGATCCTGGGTAGCAGCCCCAGACTCCTCCAAGGAAGCTACCCGAGGTGCTTTTTCCTCTTGAAAAAAGATTTCTCCTCTGATGTCCGCCTCAGACTCCTCCCAAGCATCTCCAAGAGGCTTCTGACCTGTTCTTTAACGACACCAGATGCTCCGTAGCAGCCCCAGACTCCTCCAAGGAAGCGACACAAGTTGCTTTTTCTTCTTCAAAAGGAACCCCTATCCTCAACGACTGAGCAGAGAATCATCCCATGCATGTCCTAGTGACTTCTGACTTGTGCTTGTGAGTCCCGAGATCCTGGGTAGCAGCGCCAGACTCCTCCAACGAAGCTACCCGAGGTGCTTTTTCCTCTTGAAAGCATGTTTCCCTGCCGCGTGGCAGCCCCAGGCTCCTCCAAGAAACTTAAGCAAGATGATTTTTCCACTTTCAAGGATGTTTAGCCTCTGGCATCCACCTGAGACTCCTCCCAAGCATCTCCCAGACTCTTCTGACCTATCATTTAGAGGCACGAGATCTCTAGTAGCAGCTCCAGGCTCCTCCAAGAAACCTACGCCAGATGATTTTTCTTCTTCAAAGGAAGCGCTATCCTCCACGATCCAGCGCAGAATCATCCCAGGCATGTCCTACTGACTTTTGACTTCTGCTTCTGTGACCTGAGGTCCTGGGTAGCAGCGCCAGACTCCTCCAAGGAAGCTACCCGAGGTGCTTTTTCCTCTTGAAAGCATGTTTCCCTGCCGCGTGGCAGCCCCAGGCTCCTCCAAGAAACTTAAGCAAGATGATTTTTCCACTTTCAAGGACGTTTCGCCTCTAGCATCCACCTGAGACTCCTCCCAAGCATCTCCCAGGCTCTTCTGACCTATCATTTAGAGGCAAGAGATCTCTAGTAGCAGCCCCAGGCTCCTCCAAGAAACTTAAGCCAGATGATTTTTCCTCTTTCAAGGACGTTTCGCCTCTAGCATCCACCTGAGACTCCTCCCAAGCATCTCCCAGACTCTTCTGACCTATCATGTAGAGGCACGAGATCTCTAGTAGCAGCTCCAGACTCCTCCAAGGAAGCTACGCCAGATGATTTTCCTTCTTCAAAGGAAGCGCTATCCTCCACGATCCAGCGCAGAATCATCCCAGGCATGTCCTAGTGTCTTTTGACTTCTGCTTCTGTGACCTGAGGTCCTGGGTAGCAGCGCCAGACTCCTCCAAGGAAGCTACCCGAAGTGCTGCCTCATTCTGAAACATTCCCTCTCCTTTAGGATCTGCCTGAGACTCCTCCCAAGCATCTCCCAGACTCTTTGGACCTGATCTTTAGGGACCTGTGATCCTGGGTAGCAGCCCCAGACTCCTCCAAGGAAGCTACCCGAGGTGCTTTTTCCTCTTGAAAAAAGATTTCTCCTCTGATGTCCGCCTCAGACTCCTCCCAAGCATCTCCAAGAGGCTTCTGACCTGTTCTTTAACGACACCAGATGCTCCGTAGCAGCCCCAGACTCCTCCAAGGAAGCGACACAAGTTGCTTTTTCTTCTTCAAAAGGAACCCCTATCCTCAACGACTGAGCAGAGAATCATCCCAGGCATGTCCTATGACTTTTGACTTCTGCTTCTGTGACCTGAGGTCCTGGGTAGCAGGGCCAGACTCCTCCAAGGAAGCTACCCGAGGTGCTTTTTCCTCTTGAAAGCATGTTTCCCTGCCACGTGGCAGCCCCCGGCTCCTCCAAGGAAGCTACGCAAGATGATTTTTCCTCTTCAAGGGCTGTTGCTCCTCTGCATCCACAAGAGACTCCTCCCAAGTATTTCCCAAACAGTTGTGACATATTCTTTAGAGAGAAAATACCTGGCGTAGCAGCCCCAGACTCCTCCAAGGAAGCTACCCGAGGTGCTTTTTCTTCTTCAAAGAAGTGCTATCCTCCACGACTCAGCAGACAATCATTCCAGGCATGTCCTAGTGACTTCTGACTTGTGCTTATGGGTCCCGAGATCCTGGGTAGCAGCCCCAGACTCCTCCAAGGAAGCTACCCGAGGTGCTGCCTCATTCTGAAACATTCCCTCTCCTTTGGGATCTGCCTGAGACTCCTCCCAAGCATCTCCCAGGCTCTTTGGACCTGATCTTTAGGGACCTGTGATCCTGGGTAGCAGCCCCAGACTCCTCCAAGGAAGCTACCCGAGGTGCTTTTTCCTCTTGAAAAAAGATTTCACCTCTGATGTCCGCCTCAGACTCCTCCCAAGCATCTCCAAGAGGCTTCTGACCTGTTCTTTAACGACACCAGATGCTCCGTAGCAGCCCCAGACTCCTCCAAAGAAGCGACACAAGTTGCTTTTTCTTCTTCAAAAGGAACCCCTATCCTCAACAACTGAGCAGAGAATCATCCCAGGCATGTCCTAGTGACTTCTGACTTTTGCTTGTGGGTCCCGAGATCCTGGGTAGCAGCCCCAGACTCCTCCAAGGAAGCTACCCGAGGTGCTTTTTCCTCTTGAAAGCATGTTTCCCTGCCGCGTGGCAGCCCCCGGATCCTCCAAGGAAGCTACGCAAGATGATTTTTCCTCTTCAAAGGCTGTTGCTCCTCTGCATCCACACGAGACTCCTCCCAAGTATTTCCCAAAGAGTTGTGACATATTCTTTAGAGAGAAAATACCTGGCATAGCAGCCCCAGACTCCTCCAAGGAACCTACCCGAGGTGCTTTTTCTTCTTCAAAGAAGTGCTATCCTCCACGACTCAGCAGACAATCATTCCAGGCATGTCCTAGTGACTTCTGACTTCTGCTTGTGGGTCCCGAGATCCTGGGTAGCAGCCCCAGACTCCTCCAAGGAAGCTACCCGAGGTGCTGCCTCATTCTGAAACATTCCCTCTCCTTTGGGATCTGCCTGAGACTCCTCCCAAGCATCTCCCAGGCTCTTTGGACCTGATCTTTAGGGACCTGTGATCCTGGGTAGCAGCCCCAGACTCCTCCAAGGAAGCTACCCGAGGTGCTTTTTCCTCTTGAAAAAAGATTTCTCCTCTGATATCCGCCTCAGACTCCTCCCAAGCACCTCCAAGAGGCTTCTGACCTGTTCTTTAACGACACCAGATGCTCCATAGCAGCCCCAGACTCCTCCAAGGAAGCGACACAAGTTGCTTTTTCTTCTTCAAAAGGAACCCCTATCCTCAACGACTGAGCAGAGAATCATCCCAGGCATGTCCTAGTGACTTCTGTCTTTTGCTTGTGGGTCCCGAGATCCTGGGTAGCAGCGCCAGACTCCTCCAAGGAAGCTACCCGAGGTGCTTTTTCCTCCTGAAAGCATGTTTCTCTGCCGCGTGGCAGCCCCAGGCTCCTCCAAGAAACTTAAGCAAGATGATTTTTCCTCTTTCAAGGATGTTTAGCCTCTGGCATCCACACGAGACTCCTCCCAAGCATCTCCCAGACTCTTCTGACCTATCATTTAGAGGCACGAGATCTCTAGTAGCAGCCCCAGGCTCCTCCAAGAAACATACGCCAGATGATTTTTCTTCTTCAAAGGAAGCGCTATCCTCCACGATCCAGCGCAGAATCATCCCAGGCATGTCCTAGTGTCTTTTGACTTCTGCGTCTGTGACCTGAGGTCCTGGGTAGCAGCGCCAGACTCCGCCAAGGAAGCTACCCGAGGTGCTTTTTCCTCTTGAAAAAAGATTTCTCCTCTGATATCCGCCTCTGACTCCTCCCAAGCATCTCCAAGAGGCTTCTGACCTGTTCTTTAACGACACCAGATGCTCCGTAGCAGCCCCAGACTCCTCCAAGGAAGCGACACAAGTTGCTTTTTCTTCTTCAAAAGGAACCCCTATCCTCAACGACTGAGAAGAGAATCATCCCAGGCATGTCCTAGTGACTTCTGACTTCTGCTTCTGTGACCTGAGGTCCTGGGTAGCAGCGCCAGACTCCGCCAAGGAAGCTACCCGAGGTGCTTTTTCCTCTTGAAAGCATGTTTCCCTGCCGCGTGGCAGCCCCCGGCTCCTCCAAGAAACTTAAGCAAGATGATTTTTCGTCTTTCAAGGATGTTTAGCCTCTGGCATCCACACGAGACTCCTCCCAAGCATCTCCCAGACTCTTCTGACCTATCATTTAGAGGCACGAGATCTCTAGTAGCAGCTCCAGGCTCCTCCAAGAAACCTACGCCAGATGAATTTTCTTCTTCAAAGGAAGCGCTATCCTCCACGGTCCAGAGCAGAATCATCCCAGGCATGTCCTACTGACTTTTGACTTCTGCTTCTGTGACCTGAGGTCCTGGGTAGCAGCGCCAGACTCCGCCAAGGAAGCTACCCGAGGTGCTGCCTCATTCTGAAACATTCCCTCTCCTTTGGGATCTGCCTGAGACTCCTCCCAAGCATCTCCCAGACTCTTTGGACCTGATCTTTAGGGACCTGTGATCCTGGGTAGCAGCCCCAGACTCCTCCAAGGAAGCTACCCGAGGTGCTTTTTCCTCTTGAAAAAAGATTTCTCCTCTGATATCCGCCTCAGACTCCTCCCAAGCATCTCCAAGACGTTTCTGACCTGTTCTTTAACGACACCAGATGCTCCGTAGCAGCCCCAGACTCCTCCAAGGAAGCGACACAAGTTGCTTTTTCTTCTTCAAAAGGAACCCCTATCCTCAACGACTGAGCAGAGAATCATCCCAGGCATGTCCTAGTGACTTCTGACTTCTGCTTCTGTGACCTGAGGTCCTGGGTAGCAGCGCCAGACTCCTCCAAGGAAGCTACCCGAGGTGCTTTTTCCTCTTGAAAGCATGTTTCCCTGCCGCGTGGCAGCCCCAGGCTCCTCCAAGAAACTAACGCAAGATGATTTTTCCTCTTCAAAGGCTGTTGCTCCTCTGCATCCACACGAGACTCCTCCCAGGTATTTCCCAAACAGTTGTGACATATTCTTTAGAGAGAAAATACCTGGCGTAGCAGCCCCACACTCCTCCAAGGAAGCTACCCGAGGTGCTTTTTCTTCTTCAGAGAAGTGCTATCCTCCACGACTCAGCAGACAATCATTCCAGGCATGTCCTACTGACTTCTGACTTGTGCTTGTGGGTCCCGAGATCCTGGGTAGCAGCCCCAGACTCCTCCAAGGAAGCTACCCGAGGTGCTTTTTCCTCTTGAAAAAAGATTTCTCCTCTGATTTCCACCTCAGACTCCTCCCAAGCACCTCCAAGACGTTTCTGACCTGTTCTTTAACGACACCAGATGCTCCGTAGCAGCCCCAGACTCCTCCAAGGAAGCGACACAAGTTGCTTTTTCTTCTTCAAAAGGAACCCCTATCCTCAACAACTGAGCAGAGAATCATCCCAGGCATGTCCTAGTGACTTTTGACTTCTACTTATGGGTCCCGAGATCCTGGGTAGCAGCCCCAGACTCCTCGAAGAAGCTACCCGATGTGCTTTATCCTCTTGAAAGCATGTTTCTCTGCCGCGTGGCAGCCCCAGGCTCCTCCAAGGAAGCTACGCAAGATGATTTTTCCTCTTCAAGGGCTGTTGCTCCTCTGCATCCACATGAGACTCCTCCCAGGTATTTCCCAAACAGTTGTGACATATTCTTTAGAGAGAAAATACCTGGCGTAGCAGCCCCAGACTCCTCCAAGGAGGCTACCCGAGGCGCTTTTTCTTCTTCAAAGAAGTGCTATCCTCCACGACTCAGCAGACAACCATTCCAGGCATGTCCTAGTGACTTCTGACTTCTGCTTGTGGGTCCCGAGATCCTGGGTAGCAGCCCCAGACTCCTCCAAGGAAGCTACCCGAGGTGCTTTTTCCTCTTGAAAAAAGATTTCTCCTCTGATATCCGCCTCAGACTCCTCCCAAGCATCTCCAAGAGGCTTCTGACCTGTTCTTTAACGACACCAGATGCTCCGTAGCAGCCCCAGACTCCTCCAAGGAAGCGACACAAGTTGCTTTTTCTTCTTCAAAAGGAACCCCTATCCTCAACGACTGAGCAGAGAATCATCCCAGGCATGTCCTAGTGACTTCTGACTTTTGCTTGTGGGTCCCGAGATCCTGGGTAGCAGCGCCAGACTCCTCCAACGAAGCTACCCGAGGTGCTTTTTCCTCTTGAAAGCATGTTTCCCTGCCGCGTGGCAGCCCCAGGCTCCTCCAAGAAACTTAAGCAAGATGATTTTTCCTCTTCAAAGGCTGTTGCTCCTCTGCATCCACACGAGACTCCTCCCAAGCATCTCCCAGACTCTTCTGACCTATCATTTAGAGGCACGAGATCTCTAGTAGCAGCCCCAGGCTCCTCCAAGAAACCTACGCCAGATGATTTTTCTTCTTCAAAGGAAGCGCTATCCTCCACGATCCAGCGCAGAATCATCCCAGGCATGTCCTACTGACTTTTGACTTCTGCTTCTGTGACCTGAGGTCCTGGGTAGCAGCGCCAGACTCCGCCAAGGAAGCTACCCGAGGTGCTTTTTCCTCTTGAAAAAAGATTTCTCCTCTGATATCCGCCCCAGACTCCTCCCAAGCATCTCCAAGAGGCTTCTGACCTGTTCTTTAACGACACCAGATGCTCCGTAGCAGCCCCAGACTCCTCCAAGGAAGCGACACAAGTTGCTTTTTCTTCTTCAAAAGGAACCCCTGTCCTCAACGACTGAGCAGAGAATCATCCCAGGCATGTCCTAGTGACTTCTGACTTCTGCTTCTGTGACCTGAGGTCCTGGGTAGCAGCGCCAGACACCTCCAAGGAAGCTACCCGAGGTGCTTTTTCCTCTTGAAAGCATGTTTCCCTGCCGCGTGGCAGCCCCAGGCTCCTCCAAGAAACTAACGCAAGATGATTTTTCCTCTTCAAAGGCTGTTGCTCCTCTGCATCCACACGAGACTCCTCCCAGGTATTTCCCAAACAGTTGTGACATATTCTTTAGAGAGAAAATACCTGGAGTAGCAGCCCCAGACTCCTCCAAGGAAGCTACCCGAGGTGCTTTTTCCTCTTGAAAGCATGTTTCCCTGCCGCGTGGCAGCCCCAGGCTCCTCCAAGAAACTTAAGCAAGATGATTTTTCCTCTTTCAAGGATGTTTAGCCTCTGGCATCCACCTCAGACTCCTCCCAAGCATCTCCCAGACTCTTCTGACCTATCATTTAGAGGCACGAGATCTCTAGTAGGAGCTCCAGGCTCCTCCAAGAAACCTACGCCAGATGAATTTTCTTCTTCAAAGGAAGCGCTATCCTCCAAGACCCAGAGCAGAATAATCCCAGGCATGTCCTACTGACTTTTGACTTCTGCTTCTGTGACCTGAGGTCCTGGGTAGCAGCCCCAGACTCCTCCAAGGAAGCTACCCGAGGTGCTGCCTCATTCTGAAACATTCCCTCTCCTTTGGGATCTGCCTGAGACTCCTCCCAAGCATCTCCCAGACTCTTTGGACCTGATCTTTAGGGACCTGTGATCCTGGGTAGCAGCCCCAGACTCCTCCAAGGAAGCTACCCGAGGTGCTTTTTCCTCTTGAAAAAAGATTTCTCCTCTGATATCCGCCTCAGACTCCTCCCAAGCATCTCCAAGACGTTTCTGACCTGTTCTTTAACGACACCAGATGCTCCGTAGCAGCCCCAGACTCCTCCAAGGAAGCGACACAAGTTGCTTTTTCTTCTTCAAAAGGAACCCCTATCCTCAACAACTGAGCAGAGAATCATCCCAGGCATGCCCTAGTGACTTTTGATTTCTACTTGTGGGTCCCGAGATCCTGGGTAGCAGCCCCAGACTCCTCCAAGAAGCTACCCGATGTGCTTTATCCTCTTGAAAGCATGTTTCTCTGCCATGTGGCAGCCCCAGGCTCCTCCAAGGAAGCTACGCAAGATGATTTTTCCTCTTCAAGGGCTGTTGCTCCTCTGCATCCACACGAGACTCCTCCCAGGTATTTCCCAAACAGTTGTGACATATTCTTTAGAGAGAAAATACCTGGCGTAGCAGCCCCAGACTCCTCCAAAGAGGCTACCCGAGGCGCTTTTTCTTCTTCAAAGAAGTGCTATCCTCCACGACTCAGCAGAAAATCATTCCAGGCATGTCCTAGTGACTTCTGACTTTTGCTTGTGGGTCCCGAGATCCTGGGTAGCAGCGCCAGACTCCTCCAACGAAGCTACCCGAGGTGCTTTTTCCTCTTGAAAGCATGTTTCCCTGCCACGTGGCAGCCCCAGGCTCCTCCAAGAAACTTAAGCAAGATGATTTTTCCTCTTTCAAGGATGTTTAGCCTCTGGCATCCACCCGAGACTCCTCCCAAGCATCTCCCAGACTCTTCTGACCTATCATTTAGAGGGACGAGATCTCTAGTAGCAGCTCCAGGCTCCTCCAAAAAACCTACGCCAGATGATTTTTCTTCTTCAAAGGAAGCGCTATCCTCCACGATCCAGCGCAGAATCATCCCAGGCATGTCCTACTGACTTTTGACTTCTGCTTCTGTGACCTGAGGTCCTGGGTAGCAGCGCCAGACTCCGCCAAGGAAGCTACCCGAGGTGCTTTTTCCTCTTGAAAGCATGTTTCCCTGCCGCGTGGCAGCCCCAGGCTCCTCCAAGAAACTAACGCAATATGATTTTTCCTCTTCAAAGGCTGTTGCTCCTCTGCATCCACACGAGACTCCTCCCAGGTATTTCCCAAACAGTTGTGACATATTCTTTAGAGAGAAAATACCTGGCGTAGCAGCCCCAGACTCCTCCAAGGAAGCTACCCGAGGTGCTTTTTCCTCTTGAAAGCATGTTTCCCTGCCGCGTGGCAGCCCCAGGCTCCTCCAAGAAACTTAAGCAAGATGATTTTTCCTCTTTCAAGGATGTTTAGCCTCTGGCATCCACCTCAGACTCCTCCCAAGCATCTCCCAGACTCTTCTGACCTATCATTTAGAGGCACGAGATCTCTAGTAGCAGCTCCAGGCTCCTCCAAAAAACCTACGCCAGATGAATTTTCTTCTTCAAAGGACGCGCTATCCTCCACGATCCAGAGCAGAATCATCCCAGGCATGTCCTACTGACTTTTGACTTCTGCTTCTGTGACCTGAGGTCCTGGGTAGCAGCCCCAGAATCCTCCAAGGAAGCTACCCGAGGTGCTGCCTCATTCTGAAACATTCCCTCTCCTTTGGGATCTGCCTGAGACTCCTCCCAAGCATCTCCCAGACTCTTTGGACCTGATCTTTAGGGACCTGTGATCCTGGGTAGCAGCCCCAGACTCCTCCAAGGAAGCTACCCGAGGTGCTTTTTCCTCTTGAAAAAAGATTTCTCCTCTGATATCCACCTCAGACTCCTCCCAAGCATCTCCAAGACGTTTCTGACCTGTTCTTTAACAACACCAGATGCTCCGTAGCAGCCCAAGACTCCTCCAAGGAAGCGACACAAGTTGCTTTTTCTTCTTCAAAAGGAACCCCTATCCTCAACGACTGAGCAGAGAATCATCCCAGGCATGTCCTAGTGACTTCTGACTTCTGCTTCTGTGACCTGAGGTCCTGGGTAGCAGCCCCAGACTCCTCCAAGGAAGCTACCCGAGGTGCTTTTTCCTCTTCAAAAAAGATTTCTCCTCTGATATCCGCCTCAGACTCCTCCCAAGCATCTCCAAGACATTTCTGACCTGTTCTTTAACGACACCAGATGCTCCGTAGCAGCCCCAGACTCCTCCAAGGAAGCGACACAAGTTGCTTTTTCTTCTTCAAAAGGAACCCCTATCCTCAACGACTGAGAAGAGAATCATCCCAGGCATGTCCTAGTGACTTCTGACTTCTGCTTCTGTGACCTGAGGTCCTGGGTAGCAGCGCCAGACTCCTCCAAGGAAGCTACCCGAGGTGGTTTTTCCTCTTGAAAGCATGTTTCTCTGCCACGTGGCAGCCCCAGGCTCCTCCAAGAAACTAACGCAATATGATTTTTCCTCTTCAAAGGCTGTTGCTCCTCTGCATCCACACGAGACTCCTCCCAGGTATTTCCCAAACAGTTGTGACATATTCTTTAGAGAGAAAATACCTGGCGTAGCAGCCCCAGACTCCTCCAAGGAAGCTACCCGAGGTGCTTTTTCCTCTTGAAAAAAGATTTCTCCTTTGATGTCCGCCTCAGACTCCTCCCAAGCATCTCCAAGAGGCTTCTGACCTGTGCTTTAACGACACCAGATGCTCCGTAGCAGCCCCAGACTCCTCCAAGGAAGCGACACAAGTTGCTTTTTCTTCTTCAAAAGGAACCCCTATCCTCAACGACTGAGCAGAGAATCATCCCAGGCATGTCCTAGTGACTTCTGACTTTTGCTTGTGGGTCCCGAGATCCTGGGTAGCAGCGCCAGACTCCTCCAACGAAGCTACCCAAGGTGCTTTTTCCTCTTGAAAGCATGTTTCCCTGCCGCATGGCAGCCCCAGGCTCCTCCAAGAAACATAAGCAAGATGATTTTTCCTCTTTCAAGGATGTTTAGCCTCTGGCATCCACACGAGACTCCTCCCAAGCATCTCTCAGACTCTTCTGACCTATCATTTAGAGGCACGAGATCTCTAGTAGCAGCTCCAGGCTCCTCCAAGAAACCTACGCCAGATGATTTTTCTTCTTCAAAGGAAGCACTGTCCTCCACGATCCAGTGCAAAATCATCCCAGGCATGTCTTACTGACTTTTGACTTCTGCTTCTGTGACCTGAGGTCCTGGGTAGCAGCGCCAGACTCCTCCAAGGAAGCTACCCGATGTGCTTTTTCCTCTTGAAAGCATGTTTCCCTGCCACGTGGCAGCCCCAGGCTCCTCCAAGAAACTTACGCAAGATGATTTTTCCTCTTTCAAGGATGTTTAGCCTCTGGCATCCACCTCAGACTCCTCCCAAGCATCTCCCAGACTCTTCTGACCTATCATTTAGAGGCACGAGATCTCTAGTAGCAGCTCCAGGCTCCTCCAAGAAACCTACGCCAGATGAATTTTCTTCTTCAAAGGACGCGCTATCCTCCACGATCCAGAGCAGAATCATCCCAGGCATGTCCTAGTGTCTTTTGACTTCTGCTTCTGTGACCTGAGGTCCTGGGTAGCAGTGCCAGACTCCGCCAAGGAAGCTACCCGATGTGCTGCCTCATTCTGAAACATTCCCTCTCCTTTGGGATCTGCCTGAGACTCCTCCCAAGCATCTCCCAGACTCTTTGGACCTGATCTTTAGGGACCTGTGATCCTGGGTAGCAGCCCCAGACTCCTCCAAGGAAGCTACCCGAGGTGCTGCCTCATTCTGAAACATTCCCTCTCCTTTGGGATCTGCCTGAGACTCCTCCCAAGCATCTCCCAGACTCTTTGGACCTGATCTTTAGGGACCTGTGATCCTGGGTAGCAGCCCCAGGCTCCTCCAAGGAAGCTACCCGAGGTGCTTTTTCCTCTTGAAAAAAGATTTCTCCTCTGATATCTGCCTCAGACTCCTCCCAAGCATCTCCAAGAGGCTTCTGACCTGTTCTTTAACGACACCAGATGCTCCGTAGCAGCCCCAGACTCCTCCAAGGAAGCGACACAAGTTGCTTTTTCTTCTTCAAAAGGAAACCCTATCCTCAACGACTAAGCAGAGAATCATCCCAGGCATGTCCTAGTGACTTCTGACTTTTGCTTGTGGGTCCCGAGATCCTGGGTAGCAGCCCCACACTCCTCCAAGAAAGCTATCCCAGGTGCTTTTTTCATCTTCAAAGGTTGTCTCACCTCTGGGATCCACCCAACCCTCCTCCCAGGAGTCTCCCAGAGTCTCTTCAGCTGCACTTTAGAGACCCGAGTTCCTTGGTAGCAGCCTCAGCCCCCTCTAAGATACCCAGATGCTTTTTCAGCTTTAAAGGATGTCTCTCCCCTGGGATCTGCCTAGGTTTCCTCTATTGCACCTCCCAGAGTCATTTGTTCTGCTAGTTAGGCACCTGACATCCCAGGTAGCAGCCCCAGACTCCTCCAAAGAATCTACCCGAGCTGATTTCCCCTTTGGAAAACAAGGCCACCGCTCTGGGATACAACCAAGATTCCTCCCAGGCATGCCCTAGATACCTTTGCCTTCTGCGTTAGGGACCTGACGACCTGGGTGGTGGCACCTCAGACTCCTCATGAGAAAGTTACCAGAAGTGCTTTTTCTCCTTTAAAGAAGCTGCCTTCAACATGAACCACCTGACACACCTCCCTCACTGCTCCTAGGGTCCTTTCCCTTCTGCTTTGGGGACCTGAGATCCTGGGTAGCAGCCCCACACGCCTCCAAGGAAGCTACCCGAGGTGCTTTTTTTTCTTTAAAGATTCCCTCTCCTCTGGGATCTGCCTATGACTCCCCCCAGGTATTTCCAAGGTTTTTGACCTCTGCTTTACTGACTTGATGTCCCTCATAGGAGCCCCACACTCCTCCAAGAAAGCTACCCAAGGTGGTTTTCTTCCTTTAAAATAACCTCTTTCTCCTCTGGGAAGCCTCACCCCTGTGAGTCCTCCCAGGCATCTGTTGCCGCCTTTTCCTGATTTCTTACTCTTGGGGAGGAAGAGCATGGCCAGCAGGTCAAGGGAGGTGATTCTGGCCCTCTACTCTGATCTGCCAAAACCTTACCTGGAATACTGTGTCCAGCTCTGGCGTCCTCAGCAAAGGACTGACATGGACTGAGCTGGTCCAGAGGAGGGCCACGAAGACGATCAGTGGGGTGGAACGCCTCTTCCTGTGCTGACAGGCTGAGAGAGCTGGGGTTGTTCAGCCTGGAGAAGAGAAGGCTCCTGGGAATCCTTACTGCGCAGGCTTTCAATACTTAAAGGGCGCCTATAAGAAAGATGGGGACAGACTTGTTAGGATGGCCCGTAGCGATAAGATAGGGGGCAATGGTTTTAAACTCAAAGAGGGTAGATTGACACTAGATACGAGGAAGACGTTTTTTAGGATGAGGGTGGTGAAACACTGGCACAGGTTGCCCAGAGCAGTGGTAGATGTCCCATTCCTGGAAACATTCACGGTCAGGCTAGAAAGGACTCGGAGAAACCTGGTCTGGTTGAAGATGTCCCTGCTCACTGCAGGAGGGATAGGACTAGGTGACCTCCAAAGGTCCCTTGCAGCCCAAATGATTCTAGGACTGCACAGTTGTTTCCCTCTCGCCTCAGCAGCCCCTGGCTCGTCTGCCTCAGGCTTCAAGTGTCCTGCAGTATACCCAGCATGTCTCAGGCTACACCACCCACATGGAAGAACAGGTATGGGTAGCGGTCAAGGGCCACTGCAGGCTAGGACATTTCTTAGTGATGTCCTGAACCTGGGCCCCAGGGGGGCAGCAGTCTTCCCTAAGAGGAGGGTCTGTCTGGCATATTGGACCCTCTGTTCCCCGCAGAAGGGAGTCACCTACAACTGTACCCTGTCTTTTTCCTCCCTCATGGAGGCAGTCACGATCTGCGGGTAGGCCTTTCTGACCTTGGCAACAGCTCTGGTGTAGATGGACCATCACCCACATCATCCATTGACTGGCCTTCCACAGCCAGAGCCTCACACCTGTTCTACAGAGGCACCTGGGAAGGCAAGAAGGGGGTTCACCTGCCACCCCAAGCACGGACTGGCCTCCACTCGCTCCTTTCCTTTAAAACACTGCCTCCAGCCTGGCAGGGGGAGGGTTCAGGATCCCCTTGATCTGGGTTTTTTTCTGGTGGCTGTCCCTGTTCCTGTCTCAGGGAAGGCGGAGCGTGGCTCCACCAGCCTCTCTCTTTCTCAGGCTCCCTGATGCTCCTTAACCTTTCTGTTTCCTCCCGTGGCTCTGCCACCAGGCTGAGCAGGTTGTCTACCCGGTCACACCTCGCACAGCTGCGCTCACTCCTGCCGTCCCTTACCAGCCTTCGAAGGGCTCTGGCATGCCCTGCGGCCCGAGGCCTGGGTGGCTGCACGCTTTCCTGGGAGCTCTGCCCGGGCTGCCAGAGGACAGGGCTTTCTGCCGGGCGGACCCAGAGCCAAGCTCCTGCCGGGAGGGCGGTGACCAGCAGCGAGACTCACCTCTCGGGCTGGGAGGCTGCCGGCGCCCTCCCGCACCAGCCGCCGCTCCGGCCCCGGCCCCGGCCCCGGCGCCCCCGCTCGCCGGCGCTCCCCAGCCCGCTCTCTGCAGGCGCGGGGACTGCCGCGGCCCGGGACCTGCCGCTCGGCCGCGGACGGGACCGGGACCCGCCCCGGCGCGGCTCCCCTCGGCAACTGACAGCTCGCCGTTGTGACCGCGCCTTTAAACCTCCCGCCGTTGCCGCGGCAACGCCCCCGCCTCGCGGCGTCCCTCGCGACGGCTGCCGTGGCGCGGCGGGTCTCTCACCGCCCCGGCCCGTGCGGCGGCTGCGTCGCGTGCCCCTCGGCCGCCCCTTCCCCAGGCAGGGGCGACCCGGCGCCCTCCTGTGCCCTCCTCGGCCGGGGCCGCACCCGAAGGGCTTCCCGGCCGGCGCGGGGGGCCCGAGACCACGGCCGCGGGGGTCCCTCGCCTCCTACGTTGCCGCATTAGTACCTCTCAAAATATTTTCAGCTGTTATTCAGGGACCTGGCATCCCGGGTAGCAGCCCCAGGCTCCTCCAAAGAATCTACCCAAGCCTATTTCTCCTTTGAAAAATAAGACCATTGCTCTGGGAGCCAAACAAGATTCCTAGCAGGCTGCTCCTAAACTCCTTTCACTTCAGCTTTAGGGACCTGCGATCCTGGGCAGCAGCCCCACACTCCTCCAAGAAAGCTATCCCAGGTGCTTTTTTCATCTTCAAAGGTTGTCTCACCTCTGGGATCCACCCAACCCTCCTCCCAGGAGTCTCCCAGAGTCTCTTCAGCTGCACTTTAGAGACCCGAGTTCCTTGGTAGCAGCCTCAGCCCCCTCTAAGATACCCAGATGCTTTTTCAGCTTTAAAGGATGTCTCTCCCCTGGGATCTGCCTAGGTTTCCTCTATTGCACCTCCCAGAGTCATTTGTTCTGCTAGTTAGGCACCTGACATCCCAGGTAGCAGCCCCAGACTCCTCCAAAGAATCTACCCGAGCTGATTTCCCCTTTGGAAAACAAGGCCACCGCTCTGGGATACAACCAAGATTCCTCCCAGGCATGCCCTAGATACCTTTGCCTTCTGCGTTAGGGACCTGACGACCTGGGTGGTGGCACCTCAGACTCCTCATGAGAAAGTTACCAGAAGTGCTTTTTCTCCTTTAAAGAAGCTGCCTTCAACATGAACCACCTGACACACCTCCCTCACTGCTCCTAGGGTCCTTTCCCTTCTGCTTTGGGGACCTGAGATCCTGGGTAGCAGCCCCACACGCCTCCAAGGAAGCTACCCGAGGTGCTTTTTTTTCTTTAAAGATTCCCTCTCCTCTGGGATCTGCCTATGACTCCCCCCAGGTATTTCCAAGGTTTTTGACCTCTGCTTTACTGACTTGATGTCCCTCATAGGAGCCCCACACTCCTCCAAGAAAGCTACCCAAGGTGGTTTTCTTCCTTTAAAATAACCTCTTTCTCCTCTGGGAAGCCTCACCCCTGTGAGTCCTCCCAGGCATCTGTTGCCGCCTTTTCCTGATTTCTTACTCTTGGGGAGGAAGAGCATGGCCAGCAGGTCAAGGGAGGTGATTCTGGCCCTCTACTCTGATCTGCCAAAACCTTACCTGGAATACTGTGTCCAGCTCTGGCGTCCTCAGCAAAGGACTGACATGGACTGAGCTGGTCCAGAGGAGGGCCACGAAGACGATCAGTGGGGTGGAACGCCTCTTCCTGTGCTGACAGGCTGAGAGAGCTGGGGTTGTTCAGCCTGGAGAAGAGAAGGCTCCTGGGAATCCTTACTGCGCAGGCTTTCAATACTTAAAGGGCGCCTATAAGAAAGATGGGGACAGACTTGTTAGGATGGCCCGTAGCGATAAGATAGGGGGCAATGGTTTTAAACTCAAAGAGGGTAGATTGACACTAGATACGAGGAAGAGGTTTTTTTAGGATGAGGGTGGTGAAACACTGGCACAGGTTGCCCAGAGCAGTGGTAGATGTCCCATTCCTGGAAACATTCACGGTCAGGCTAGAAAGGACTCGGAGAAACCTGGTCTGGTTGAAGATGTCCCTGCTCACTGCAGGAGGGATAGGACTAGGTGACCTCCAAAGGTCCCTTGCAGCCCAAATGATTCTAGGACTGCACAGTTGTTTCCCTCTCGCCTCAGCAGCCCCTGGCTCGTCTGCCTCAGGCTTCAAGTGTCCTGCAGTATACCCAGCATGTCTCAGGCTACACCACCCACATGGAAGAACAGGTATGGGTAGCGGTCAAGGGCCACTGCAGGCTAGGACATTTCTTAGTGATGTCCTGAACCTGGGCCCCAGGGGGGCAGCAGTCTTCCCTAAGAGGAGGGTCTGTCTGGCATATTGGACCCTCTGTTCCCCGCAGAAGGGAGCCACCTACAACTGTACCCTGTCTTTTTCCTCCCTCATGGAGGCAGTCACGATCTGCGGGTAGGCCTTTCTGACCTTGGCAACAGCTCTGGTGTAGATGGACCATCACCCACATCATCCATTGACTGGCCTTCCACAGCCAGAGCCTCACACCTGTTCTACAGAGGCACCTGGGAAGGCAAGAAGGGGGTTCACCTGCCACCCCAAGCACGGACTGGCCTCCACTCGCTCCTTTCCTTTAAAACACTGCCTCCAGCCTGGCAGGGGGAGGGTTCAGGATCCCCTTGATCTGGGTTTTTTTCTGGTGGCTGTCCCTGTTCCTGTCTCAGGGAAGGCGGAGCGTGGCTCCACCAGCCTCTCTCTTTCTCAGGCTCCCTGATGCTCCTTAACCTTTCTGTTTCCTCCCGTGGCTCTGCCACCAGGCTGAGCAGGTTGTCTACCCGGTCACACCTCGCACAGCTGCGCTCACTCCTGCCGTCCCTTACCAGCCTGCGAAGGGCTCTGGCATGCCCTGCGGCCCGAGGCCTGGGTGGCTGCACGCTTTCCTGGGAGCTCTGCCCGGGCTGCCAGAGGACAGGGCTTTCTGCCGGGCGGACCCAGAGCCAAGCTCCTGCCGGGAGGGCGGTGACCAGCAGCGAGACTCACCTCTCGGGCTGGGAGGCTGCCGGCGCCCTCCCGCACCAGCCGCCGCTCCGGCCCCGGCGCCCCCGCTCGCCGGCGCTCCCCAGCCCGCTCTCTGCAGGCGCGGGGACTGCCGCGGCCCGGGACCTGCCGCTCGGCCGCGGACGGGACCGGGACCCGCCCCGGCGCGGCTCCCCTCGGCA
Organism: Phalacrocorax carbo; assembly: GCF_963921805.1. Classification (NCBI taxonomy): domain Eukaryota; kingdom Metazoa; phylum Chordata; class Aves; order Suliformes; family Phalacrocoracidae; genus Phalacrocorax; species Phalacrocorax carbo. The sequence continues at coordinate 5,988,127 of NC_087527.1, read as the reverse complement.
ACTGACAGCTCGCCGTTGTGACCGCGCCTTTAAACCTCCCGCCGTTGCCGCGGCAACGCCCCCGCCTCGCGGCGTCCCTCGCGACGGCTGCCGTGGCGCGGCGGGTCTCTCACCGCCCCGGCCCGTGCGGCGGCTGCGTCGCGTGCCCCTCGGCCGCCCCTTCCCCAGGCAGGGGCGACCCGGCGCCCTCCTGTGCCCTCCTCGGCCGGGGCCGCACCCGAAGGGCTTCCCGGCCGGCGCGGGGGGCCCGAGACCACGGCCGCGGGGGTCCCTCGCCTCCTACGTTGCCGCATTAGTACCTCTCAAAATATTTTCAGCTGTTATTCAGGGACCTGGCATCCCGGGTAGCAGCCCCAGGCTCCTCCAAAGAATCTACCCAAGCCTATTTCTCCTTTGAAAAATAAGACCATTGCTCTGGGAGCCAAACAAGATTCCTAGCAGGCTGCTCCTAAACTCCTTTCACTTCAGCTTTAGGGACCTGCAATCCTGGGCAGCAGCCCCACACTCCTCCAAGAAAGCTATCCCAGGTGCTTTTTTCATCTTCAAAGGTTGTCTCACCTCTGGGATCCACCCAACCCTCCTCCCAGGAGTCTCCCAGAGTCTCTTCAGCTGCACTTTAGAGACCCGAGTTCCTTGGTAGCAGCCTCAGCCCCCTCTAAGATACCCAGATGCTTTTTCAGCTTTAAAGGATGTCTCTCCCCTGGGATCTGCCTAGGTTTCCTCTATTGCACCTCCCAGAGTCATTTGTTCTGCTAGTTAGGCACCTGACATCCCAGGTAGCAGCCCCAGACTCCTCCAAAGAATCTACCCGAGCTGATTTCCCCTTTGGAAAACAAGGCCACCGCTCTGGGATACAACCAAGATTCCTCCCAGGCATGCCCTAGATACCTTTGCCTTCTGCGTTAGGGACCTGACGACCTGGGTGGTGGCACCTCAGACTCCTCATGAGAAAGTTACCAGAAGTGCTTTTTCTCCTTTAAAGAAGCTGCCTTCAACATGAACCACCTGACACACCTCCCTCACTGCTCCTAGGGTCCTTTCCCTTCTGCTTTGGGGACCTGAGATCCTGGGTAGCAGCCCCACACGCCTCCAAGGAAGCTACCCGAGGTGCTTTTTTTTCTTTAAAGATTCCCTCTCCTCTGGGATCTGCCTATGACTCCCCCCAGGTATTTCCAAGGTTTTTGACCTCTGCTTTACTGACTTGATGTCCCTCATAGGAGCCCCACACTCCTCCAAGAAAGCTACCCAAGGTGGTTTTCTTCCTTTAAAATAACCTCTTTCTCCTCTGGGAAGCCTCACCCCTGTGAGTCCTCCCAGGCATCTGTTGCCGCCTTTTCCTGATTTCTTACTCTTGGGGAGGAAGAGCATGGCCAGCAGGTCAAGGGAGGTGATTCTGGCCCTCTACTCTGATCTGCCAAAACCTTACCTGGAATACTGTGTCCAGCTCTGGCGTCCTCAGCAAAGGACTGACATGGACTGAGCTGGTCCAGAGGAGGGCCACGAAGACGATCAGTGGGGTGGAACGCCTCTTCCTGTGCTGACAGGCTGAGAGAGCTGGGGTTGTTCAGCCTGGAGAAGAGAAGGCTCCTGGGAATCCTTACTGCGCAGGCTTTCAATACTTAAAGGGCGCCTATAAGAAAGATGGGGACAGACTTGTTAGGATGGCCCGTAGCGATAAGATAGGGGGCAATGGTTTTAAACTCAAAGAGGGTAGATTGACACTAGATACGAGGAAGACGTTTTTTAGGATGAGGGTGGTGAAACACTGGCACAGGTTGCCCAGAGCAGTGGTAGATGTCCCATTCCTGGAAACATTCACGGTCAGGCTAGAAAGGACTCGGAGAAACCTGGTCTGGTTGAAGATGTCCCTGCTCACTGCAGGAGGGATAGGACTAGGTGACCTCCAAAGGTCCCTTGCAGCCCAAATGATTCTAGGACTGCACAGTTGTTTCCCTCTCGCCTCAGCAGCCCCTGGCTCGTCTGCCTCAGGCTTCAAGTGTCCTGCAGTATACCCAGCATGTCTCAGGCTACACCACCCACATGGAAGAACAGGTATGGGTAGCGGTCAAGGGCCACTGCAGGCTAGGACATTTCTTAGTGATGTCCTGAACCTGGGCCCCAGGGGGGCAGCAGTCTTCCCTAAGAGGAGGGTCTGTCTGGCATATTGGACCCTCTGTTCCCCGCAGAAGGGAGCCACCTACAACTGTACCCTGTCTTTTTCCTCCCTCATGGAGGCAGTCACGATCTGCGGGTAGGCCTTTCTGACCTTGGCAACAGCTCTGGTGTAGATGGACCATCACCCACATCATCCATTGACTGGCCTTCCACAGCCAGAGCCTCACACCTGTTCTACAGAGGCACCTGGGAAGGCAAGAAGGGGGTTCACCTGCCACCCCAAGCACGGACTGGCCTCCACTCGCTCCTTTCCTTTAAAACACTGCCTCCAGCCTGGCAGGGGGAGGGTTCAGAATCCCCTTGATCTGGGTTTTTTTCTGGTGGCTGTCCCTGTTCCTGTCTCAGGGAAGGCGGAGCGTGGCTCCACCAGCCTCTCTCTTTCTCAGGCTCCCTGATGCTCCTTAACCTTTCTGTTTCCTCCCGTGGCTCTGCCACCAGGCTGAGCAGGTTGTCTACCCGGTCACACCTCGCACAGCTGCGCTCACTCCTGCCGTCCCTTACCAGCCTTCGAAGGGCTCTGGCATGCCCTGCGGCCCGAGGCCTGGGTGGCTGCACGCTTTCCTGGGAGCTCTGCCCGGGCTGCCAGAGGACAGGGCTTTCTGCCGGGCGGACCCAGAGCCAAGCTCCTGCCGGGAGGGCGGTGACCAGCAGCGAGACTCACCTCTCGGGCTGGGAGGCTGCCGGCGCCCTCCCGCACCAGCCGCCGCTCCGGCCCCGGCCCCGGCCCCGGCGCCCCCGCTCGCCGGCGCTCCCCAGCCCGCTCTCTGCAGGCGCGGGGACTGCCGCGGCCCGGGACCTGCCGCTCGGCCGCGGACGGGACCGGGACCCGCCCCGGCGCGGCTCCCCTCGGCAACTGACAGCTCGCCGTTGTGACCGCGCCTTTAAACCTCCCGCCGTTGCCGCGGCAACGCCCCCGCCTCGCGGCGTCCCTCGCGACGGCTGCCGTGGCGCGGCGGGTCTCTCACCGCCCCGGCCCGTGCGGCGGCTGCGTCGCGTGCCCCTCGGCCGCCCCTTCCCCAGGCAGGGGCGACCCGGCGCCCTCCTGTGCCCTCCTCGGCCGGGGCCGCACCCGAAGGGCTTCCCGGCCGGCGCGGGGGGCCCGAGACCACGGCCGCGGGGGTCCCTCGCCTCCTACGTTGCCGCATTAGTACCTCTCAAAATATTTTCAGCTGTTATTCAGGGACCTGGCATCCCGGGTAGCAGCCCCAGGCTCCTCCAAAGAATCTACCCAAGCCTATTTCTCCTTTGAAAAATAAGACCATTGCTCTGGGAGCCAAACAAGATTCCTAGCAGGCTGCTCCTAAACTCCTTTCACTTCAGCTTTAGGGACCTGCGATCCTGGGCAGCAGCCCCACACTCCTCCAAGAAAGCTATCCCAGGTGCTTTTTTCATCTTCAAAGGTTGTCTCACCTCTGGGATCCACCCAACCCTCCTCCCAGGAGTCTCCCAGAGTCTCTTCAGCTGCACTTTAGAGACCCGAGTTCCTTGGTAGCAGCCTCAGCCCCCTCTAAGATACCCAGATGCTTTTTCAGCTTTAAAGGATGTCTCTCCCCTGGGATCTGCCTAGGTTTCCTCTATTGCACCTCCCAGAGTCATTTGTTCTGCTAGTTAGGCACCTGACATCCCAGGTAGCAGCCCCAGACTCCTCCAAAGAATCTACCCGAGCTGATTTCCCCTTTGGAAAACAAGGCCACCGCTCTGGGATACAACCAAGATTCCTCCCAGGCATGCCCTAGATACCTTTGCCTTCTGCGTTAGGGACCTGACGACCTGGGTGGTGGCACCTCAGACTCCTCATGAGAAAGTTACCAGAAGTGCTTTTTCTCCTTTAAAGAAGCTGCCTTCAACATGAACCACCTGACACACCTCCCTCACTGCTCCTAGGGTCCTTTCCCTTCTGCTTTGGGGACCTGAGATCCTGGGTAGCAGCCCCACACGCCTCCAAGGAAGCTACCCGAGGTGCTTTTTTTTCTTTAAAGATTCCCTCTCCTCTGGGATCTGCCTATGACTCCCCCCAGGTATTTCCAAGGTTTTTGACCTCTGCTTTACTGACTTGATGTCCCTCATAGGAGCCCCACACTCCTCCAAGAAAGCTACCCAAGGTGGTTTTCTTCCTTTAAAATAACCTCTTTCTCCTCTGGGAAGCCTCACCCCTGTGAGTCCTCCCAGGCATCTGTTGCCGCCTTTTCCTGATTTCTTACTCTTGGGGAGGAAGAGCATGGCCAGCAGGTCAAGGGAGGTGATTCTGGCCCTCTACTCTGATCTGCCAAAACCTTACCTGGAATACTGTGTCCAGCTCTGGCGTCCTCAGCAAAGGACTGACATGGACTGAGCTGGTCCAGAGGAGGGCCACGAAGACGATCAGTGGGGTGGAACGCCTCTTCCTGTGCTGACAGGCTGAGAGAGCTGGGGTTGTTCAGCCTGGAGAAGAGAAGGCTCCTGGGAATCCTTACTGCGCAGGCTTTCAATACTTAAAGGGCGCCTACAAGAAAGATGGGGACAGACTTGTTAGGATGGCCCGTAGCGATAAGATAGGGGGCAATGGTTTTAAACTCAAAGAGGGTAGATTGACACTAGATACGAGGAAGACGTTTTTTAGGATGAGGGTGGTGAAACACTGGCACAGGTTGCCCAGAGCAGTGGTAGATGTCCCATTCCTGGAAACATTCACGGTCAGGCTAGAAAGGACTCGGAGAAACCTGGTCTGGTTGAAGATGTCCCTGCTCACTGCAGGAGGGATAGGACTAGGTGACCTCCAAAGGTCCCTTGCAGCCCAAATGATTCTAGGACTGCACAGTTGTTTCCCTCTCGCCTCAGCAGCCCCTGGCTCGTCTGCCTCAGGCTTCAAGTGTCCTGCAGTATACCCAGCATGTCTCAGGCTACACCACCCACATGGAAGAACAGGTATGGGTACCGGTCAAGGGCCACTGCAGGCTAGGACATTTCTTAGTGATGTCCTGAACCTGGGCCCCAGGGGGGCAGCAGTCTTCCCTAAGAGGAGGGTCTGTCTGGCATATTGGACCCTCTGTTCCCCGCAGAAGGGAGCCACCTACAACTGTACCCTGTCTTTTTCCTCCCTCATGGAGGCAGTCACGATCTGCGGGTAGGCCTTTCTGACCTTGGCAACAGCTCTGGTGTAGATGGACCATCACCCACATCATCCATTGACTGGCCTTCCACAGCCAGAGCCTCACACCTGTTCTACAGAGGCACCTGGGAAGGCAAGAAGGGGGTTCACCTGCCACCCCAAGCACGGACTGGCCTCCACTCGCTCCTTTCCTTTAAAACACTGCCTCCAGCCTGGCAGGGGGAGGGTTCAGAATCCCCTTGATCTGGGTTTTTTTCTGGTGGCTGTCCCTGTTCCTGTCTCAGGGAAGGCGGAGCGTGGCTCCACCAGCCTCTCTCTTTCTCAGGCTCCCTGATGCTCCTTAACCTTTCTGTTTCCTCCCGTGGCTCTGCCACCAGGCTGAGCAGGTTGTCTACCCGGTCACACCTCGCACAGCTGCGCTCACTCCTGCCGTCCCTTACCAGCCTGCGAAGGGCTCTGGCATGCCCTGCGGCCCGAGGCCTGGGTGGCTGCACGCTTTCCTGGGAGCTCTGCCCGGGCTGCCAGAGGACAGGGCTTTCTGCCGGGCGGACCCAGAGCCAAGCTCCTGCCGGGAGGGCGGTGACCAGCAGCGAGACTCACCTCTCGGGCTGGGAGGCTGCCGGCGCCCTCCCGCACCAGCCGCCGCTCCGGCCCCGGCCCCGGCCCCGGCGCCCCCGCTCGCCGGCGCTCCCCAGCCCGCTCTCTGCAGGCGCGGGGACTGCCGCGGCCCGGGACCTGCCGCTCGGCCGCGGACGGGACCGGGACCCGCCCCGGCGCGGCTCCCCTCGGCAACTGACAGCTCGCCGTTGTGACCGCGCCTTTAAACCTCCCGCCGTTGCCGCGGCAACGCCCCCGCCTCGCGGCGTCCCTCGCGACGGCTGCCGTGGCGCGGCGGGTCTCTCACCGCCCCGGCCCGTGCGGCGGCTGCGTCGCGTGCCCCTCGGCCGCCCCTTCCCCAGGCAGGGGCGACCCGGCGCCCTCCTGTGCCCTCCTCGGCCGGGGCCGCACCCGAAGGGCTTCCCGGCCGGCGCGGGGGGCCCGAGACCACGGCCGCGGGGGTCCCTCGCCTCCTACGTTGCCGCATTAGTACCTCTCAAAATATTTTCAGCTGTTATTCAGGGACCTGGCATCCCGGGTAGCAGCCCCAGGCTCCTCCAAAGAATCTACCCAAGCCTATTTCTCCTTTGAAAAATAAGACCATTGCTCTGGGAGCCAAACAAGATTCCTAGCAGGCTGCTCCTAAACTCCTTTCACTTCAGCTTTAGGGACCTGCGATCCTGGGCAGCAGCCCCACACTCCTCCAAGAAAGCTATCCCAGGTGCTTTTTTCATCTTCAAAGGTTGTCTCACCTCTGGGATCCACCCAACCCTCCTCCCAGGAGTCTCCCAGAGTCTCTTCAGCTGCACTTTAGAGACCCGAGTTCCTTGGTAGCAGCCTCAGCCCCCTCTAAGATACCCAGATGCTTTTTCAGCTTTAAAGGATGTCTCTCCCCTGGGATCTGCCTAGGTTTCCTCTATTGCACCTCCCAGAGTCATTTGTTCTGCTAGTTAGGCACCTGACATCCCAGGTAGCAGCCCCAGACTCCTCCAAAGAATCTACCCGAGCTGATTTCCCCTTTGGAAAACAAGGCCACCGCTCTGGGATACAACCAAGATTCCTCCCAGGCATGCCCTAGATACCTTTGCCTTCTGCGTTAGGGACCTGACGACCTGGGTGGTGGCACCTCAGACTCCTCATGAGAAAGTTACCAGAAGTGCTTTTTCTCCTTTAAAGAAGCTGCCTTCAACATGAACCACCTGACACACCTCCCTCACTGCTCCTAGGGTCCTTTCCCTTCTGCTTTGGGGACCTGAGATCCTGGGTAGCAGCCCCACATGCCTCCAAGGAAGCTACCCGAGGTGCTTTTTTTTCTTTAAAGATTCCCTCTCCTCTGGGATCTGCCTATGACTCCCCCCAGGTATTTCCAAGGTTTTTGACCTCTGCTTTACTGACTTGATGTCCCTCATAGGAGCCCCACACTCCTCCAAGAAAGCTACCCAAGGTGGTTTTCTTCCTTTAAAATAACCTCTTTCTCCTCTGGGAAGCCTCACCCCTGTGAGTCCTCCCAGGCATCTGTTGCCGCCTTTTCCTGATTTCTTACTCTTGGGGAGGAAGAGCATGGCCAGCAGGTCAAGGGAGGTGATTCTGGCCCTCTACTCTGATCTGCCAAAACCTTACCTGGAATACTGTGTCCAGCTCTGGCGTCCTCAGCAAAGGACTGACATGGACTGAGCTGGTCCAGAGGAGGGCCACGAAGACGATCAGTGGGGTGGAACGCCTCTTCCTGTGCTGACAGGCTGAGAGAGCTGGGGTTGTTCAGCCTGGAGAAGAGAAGGCTCCTGGGAATCCTTACTGCGCAGGCTTTCAATACTTAAAGGGCGCCTACAAGAAAGATGGGGACAGACTTGTTAGGATGGCCCGTAGCGATAAGATAGGGGGCAATGGTTTTAAACTCAAAGAGGGTAGATTGACACTAGATACGAGGAAGACGTTTTTTAGGATGAGGGTGGTGAAACACTGGCACAGGTTGCCCAGAGCAGTGGTAGATGTCCCATTCCTGGAAACATTCACGGTCAGGCTAGAAAGGACTCGGAGAAACCTGGTCTGGTTGAAGATGTCCCTGCTCACTGCAGGAGGGATAGGACTAGGTGACCTCCAAAGGTCCCTTGCAGCCCAAATGATTCTAGGACTGCACAGTTGTTTCCCTCTCGCCTCAGCAGCCCCTGGCTCGTCTGCCTCAGGCTTCAAGTGTCCTGCAGTATACCCAGCATGTCTCAGGCTACACCACCCACATGGAAGAACAGGTATGGGTAGCGGTCAAGGGCCACTGCAGGCTAGGACATTTCTTAGTGATGTCCTGAACCTGGGCCCCAGGGGGGCAGCAGTCTTCCCTAAGAGGAGGGTCTGTCTGGCATATTGGACCCTCTGTTCCCCGCAGAAGGGAGCCACCTACAACTGTACCCTGTCTTTTTCCTCCCTCATGGAGGCAGTCACGATCTGCGGGTAGGCCTTTCTGACCTTGGCAACAGCTCTGGTGTAGATGGACCATCACCCACATCATCCATTGACTGGCCTGCCACAGCCAGAGCCTCACACCTGTTCTACAGAGGCACCTGGGAAGGCAAGAAGGGGGTTCACCTGCCACCCCAAGCACGGACTGGCCTCCACTCGCTCCTTTCCTTTAAAACACTGCCTCCAGCCTGGCAGGGGGAGGGTTCAGGATCCCCTTGATCTGGGTTTTTTTCTGGTGGCTGTCCCTGTTCCTGTCTCAGGGAAGGCGGAGCGTGGCTCCACCAGCCTCTCTCTTTCTCAGGCTCCCTGATGCTCCTTAACCTTTCTGTTTCCTCCCGTGGCTCTGCCACCAGGCTGAGCAGGTTGTCTACCCGGTCACACCTCGCACAGCTGCGCTCACTCCTGCCGTCCCTTACCAGCGAAGGGCTCTGGCATGCCCTGCGGCCCGAGGCCTGGGTGGCTGCACGCTTTCCTGGGAGCTCTGCCCGGGCTGCCAGAGGACAGGGCTTTCTGCCGGGCGGACCCAGAGCCAAGCTCCTGCCGGGAGGGCGGTGACCAGCAGCGAGACTCACCTCTCGGGCTGGGAGGCTGCCGGCGCCCTCCCGCACCAGCCGCCGCTCCGGCCCCGGCCCCGGCCCCGGCGCCCCCGCTCGCCGGCGCTCCCCAGCCCGCTCTCTGCAGGCGCGGGGACTGCCGCGGCCCGGGACCTGCCGCTCGGCCGCGGACGGGACCGGGACCCGCCCCGGCGCGGCTCCCCTCGGCAACTGACAGCTCGCCGTTGTGACCGCGCCTTTAAACCTCCCGCCGTTGCCGCGGCAACGCCCCCGCCTCGCGGCGTCCCTCGCGACGGCTGCCGTGGCGCGGCGGGTCTCTCACCGCCCCGGCCCGTGCGGCGGCTGCGTCGCGTGCCCCTCGGCCGCCCCTTCCCCAGGCAGGGGCGACCCGGCGCCCTCCTGTGCCCTCCTCGGCCGGGGCCGCACCCGAAGGGCTTCCCGGCCGGCGCGGGGGGCCCGAGACCACGGCCGCGGGGGTCCCTCGCCTCCTACGTTGCCGCATTAGTACCTCTCAAAATATTTTCAGCTGTTATTCAGGGACCTGGCATCCCGGGTAGCAGCCCCAGGCTCCTCCAAAGAATCTACCCAAGCCTATTTCTCCTTTGAAAAATAAGACCATTGCTCTGGGAGCCAAACAAGATTCCTAGCAGGCTGCTCCTAAACTCCTTTCACTTCAGCTTTAGGGACCTGCGATCCTGGGCAGCAGCCCCACACTCCTCCAAGAAAGCTATCCCAGGTGCTTTTTTCATCTTCAAAGGTTGTCTCACCTCTGGGATCCACCCAACCCTCCTCCCAGGAGTCTCCCAGAGTCTCTTCAGCTGCACTTTAGAGACCCGAGTTCCTTGGTAGCAGCCTCAGCCCCCTCTAAGATACCCAGATGCTTTTTCAGCTTTAAAGGATGTCTCTCCCCTGGGATCTGCCTAGGTTTCCTCTATTGCACCTCCCAGAGTCATTTGTTCTGCTAGTTAGGCACCTGACATCCCAGGTAGCAGCCCCAGACTCCTCCAAAGAATCTACCCGAGCTGATTTCCCCTTTGGAAAACAAGGCCACCGCTCTGGGATACAACCAAGATTCCTCCCAGGCATGCCCTAGATACCTTTGCCTTCTGCGTTAGGGACCTGACGACCTGGGTGGTGGCACCTCAGACTCCTCATGAGAAAGTTACCAGAAGTGCTTTTTCTCCTTTAAAGAAGCTGCCTTCAACATGAACCACCTGACACACCTCCCTCACTGCTCCTAGGGTCCTTTCCCTTCTGCTTTGGGGACCTGAGATCCTGGGTAGCAGCCCCACATGCCTCCAAGGAAGCTACCCGAGGTGCTTTTTTTTCTTTAAAGATTCCCTCTCCTCTGGGATCTGCCTATGACTCCCCCCAGGTATTTCCAAGGTTTTTGACCTCTGCTTTACTGACTTGATGTCCCTCATAGGAGCCCCACACTCCTCCAAGAAAGCTACCCAAGGTGGTTTTCTTCCTTTAAAATAACCTCTTTCTCCTCTGGGAAGCCTCACCCCTGTGAGTCCTCCCAGGCATCTGTTGCCGCCTTTTCCTGATTTCTTACTCTTGGGGAGGAAGAGCATGGCCAGCAGGTCAAGGGAGGTGATTCTGGCCCTCTACTCTGATCTGCCAAAACCTTACCTGGAATACTGTGTCCAGCTCTGGCGTCCTCAGCAAAGGACTGACATGGACTGAGCTGGTCCAGAGGAGGGCCACGAAGACGATCAGTGGGGTGGAACGCCTCTTCCTGTGCTGACAGGCTGAGAGAGCTGGGGTTGTTCAGCCTGGAGAAGAGAAGGCTCCTGGGAATCCTTACTGCGCAGGCTTTCAATACTTAAAGGGCGCCTACAAGAAAGATGGGGACAGACTTGTTAGGATGGCCCGTAGCGATAAGATAGGGGGCAATGGTTTTAAACTCAAAGAGGGTAGATTGACACTAGATACGAGGAAGACGTTTTTTAGGATGAGGGTGGTGAAACACTGGCACAGGTTGCCCAGAGCAGTGGTAGATGTCCCATTCCTGGAAACATTCACGGTCAGGCTAGAAAGGACTCGGAGAAACCTGGTCTGGTTGAAGATGTCCCTGCTCACTGCAGGAGGGATAGGACTAGGTGACCTCCAAAGGTCCCTTGCAGCCCAAATGATTCTAGGACTGCACAGTTGTTTCCCTCTCGCCTCAGCAGCCCCTGGCTCGTCTGCCTCAGGCTTCAAGTGTCCTGCAGTATACCCAGCATGTCTCAGGCTACACCACCCACATGGAAGAACAGGTATGGGTACCGGTCAAGGGCCACTGCAGGCTAGGACATTTCTTAGTGATGTCCTGAACCTGGGCCCCAGGGGGGCAGCAGTCTTCCCTAAGAGGAGGGTCTGTCTGGCATATTGGACCCTCTGTTCCCCGCAGAAGGGAGCCACCTACAACTGTACCCTGTCTTTTTCCTCCCTCATGGAGGCAGTCACGATCTGCGGGTAGGCCTTTCTGACCTTGGCAACAGCTCTGGTGTAGATGGACCATCACCCACATCATCCATTGACTGGCCTTCCACAGCCAGAGCCTCACACCTGTTCTACAGAGGCACCTGGGAAGGCAAGAAGGGGGTTCACCTGCCACCCCAAGCACGGACTGGCCTCCACTCGCTCCTTTCCTTTAAAACACTGCCTCCAGCCTGGCAGGGGGAGGGTTCAGAATCCCCTTGATCTGGGTTTTTTTCTGGTGGCTGTCCCTGTTCCTGTCTCAGGGAAGGCGGAGCGTGGCTCCACCAGCCTCTCTCTTTCTCAGGCTCCCTGATGCTCCTTAACCTTTCTGTTTCCTCCCGTGGCTCTGCCACCAGGCTGAGCAGGTTGTCTACCCGGTCACACCTCGCACAGCTGCGCTCACTCCTGCCGTCCCTTACCAGCGAAGGGCTCTGGCATGCCCTGCGGCCCGAGGCCTGGGTGGCTGCACGCTTTCCTGGGAGCTCTGCCCGGGCTGCCAGAGGACAGGGCTTTCTGCCGGGCGGACCCAGAGCCAAGCTCCTGCCGGGAGGGCGGTGACCAGCAGCGAGACTCACCTCTCGGGCTGGGAGGCTGCCGGCGCCCTCCCGCACCAGCCGCCGCTCCGGCCCCGGCCCCGGCCCCGGCGCCCCCGCTCGCCGGCGCTCCCCAGCCCGCTCTCTGCAGGCGCGGGGACTGCCGCGGCCCGGGACCTGCCGCTCGGCCGCGGACGGGACCGGGACCCGCCCCGGCGCGGCTCCCCTCGGCAACTGACAGCTCGCCGTTGTGACCGCGCCTTTAAACCTCCCGCCGTTGCCGCGGCAACGCCCCCGCCTCGCGGCGTCCCTCGCGACGGCTGCCGTGGCGCGGCGGGTCTCTCACCGCCCCGGCCCGTGCGGCGGCTGCGTCGCGTGCCCCTCGGCCGCCCCTTCCCCAGGCAGGGGCGACCCGGCGCCCTCCTGTGCCCTCCTCGGCCGGGGCCGCACCCGAAGGGCTTCCCGGCCGGCGCGGGGGGCCCGAGACCACGGCCGCGGGGGTCCCTCGCCTCCTACGTTGCCGCATTAGTACCTCTCAAAATATTTTCAGCTGTTATTCAGGGACCTGGCATCCCGGGTAGCAGCCCCAGGCTCCTCCAAAGAATCTACCCAAGCCTATTTCTCCTTTGAAAAATAAGACCATTGCTCTGGGAGCCAAACAAGATTCCTAGCAGGCTGCTCCTAAACTCCTTTCACTTCAGCTTTAGGGACCTGCGATCCTGGGCAGCAGCCCCACACTCCTCCAAGAAAGCTATCCCAGGTGCTTTTTTCATCTTCAAAGGTTGTCTCACCTCTGGGATCCACCCAACCCTCCTCCCAGGAGTCTCCCAGAGTCTCTTCAGCTGCACTTTAGAGACCCGAGTTCCTTGGTAGCAGCCTCAGCCCCCTCTAAGATACCCAGATGCTTTTTCAGCTTTAAAGGATGTCTCTCCCCTGGGATCTGCCTAGGTTTCCTCTATTGCACCTCCCAGAGTCATTTGTTCTGCTAGTTAGGCACCTGACATCCCAGGTAGCAGCCCCAGACTCCTCCAAAGAATCTACCCGAGCTGATTTCCCCTTTGGAAAACAAGGCCACCGCTCTGGGATACAACCAAGATTCCTCCCAGGCATGCCCTAGATACCTTTGCCTTCTGCGTTAGGGACCTGACGACCTGGGTGGTGGCACCTCAGACTCCTCATGAGAAAGTTACCAGAAGTGCTTTTTCTCCTTTAAAGAAGCTGCCTTCAACATGAACCACCTGACACACCTCCCTCACTGCTCCTAGGGTCCTTTCCCTTCTGCTTTGGGGACCTGAGATCCTGGGTAGCAGCCCCACACGCCTCCAAGGAAGCTACCCGAGGTGCTTTTTTTTCTTTAAAGATTCCCTCTCCTCTGGGATCTGCCTATGACTCCCCCCAGGTATTTCCAAGGTTTTTGACCTCTGCTTTACTGACTTGATGTCCCTCATAGGAGCCCCACACTCCTCCAAGAAAGCTACCCAAGGTGGTTTTCTTCCTTTAAAATAACCTCTTTCTCCTCTGGGAAGCCTCACCCCTGTGAGTCCTCCCAGGCATCTGTTGCCGCCTTTTCCTGATTTCTTACTCTTGGGGAGGAAGAGCATGGCCAGCAGGTCAAGGGAGGTGATTCTGGCCCTCTACTCTGATCTGCCAAAACCTTACCTGGAATACTGTGTCCAGCTCTGGCGTCCTCAGCAAAGGACTGACATGGACTGAGCTGGTCCAGAGGAGGGCCACGAAGACGATCAGTGGGGTGGAACGCCTCTTCCTGTGCTGACAGGCTGAGAGAGCTGGGGTTGTTCAGCCTGGAGAAGAGAAGGCTCCTGGGAATCCTTACTGCGCAGGCTTTCAATACTTAAAGGGCGCCTACAAGAAAGATGGGGACAGACTTGTTAGGATGGCCCGTAGCGATAAGATAGGGGGCAATGGTTTTAAACTCAAAGAGGGTAGATTGACACTAGATACGAGGAAGACGTTTTTTAGGATGAGGGTGGTGAAACACTGGCACAGGTTGCCCAGAGCAGTGGTAGATGTCCCATTCCTGGAAACATTCACGGTCAGGCTAGAAAGGACTCGGAGAAACCTGGTCTGGTTGAAGATGTCCCTGCTCACTGCAGGAGGGATAGGACTAGGTGACCTCCAAAGGTCCCTTGCAGCCCAAATGATTCTAGGACTGCACAGTTGTTTCCCTCTCGCCTCAGCAGCCCCTGGCTCGTCTGCCTCAGGCTTCAAGTGTCCTGCAGTATACCCAGCATGTCTCAGGCTACACCACCCACATGGAAGAACAGGTATGGGTACCGGTCAAGGGCCACTGCAGGCTAGGACATTTCTTAGTGATGTCCTGAACCTGGGCCCCAGGGGGGCAGCAGTCTTCCCTAAGAGGAGGGTCTGTCTGGCATATTGGACCCTCTGTTCCCCGCAGAAGGGAGCCACCTACAACTGTACCCTGTCTTTTTCCTCCCTCATGGAGGCAGTCACGATCTGCGGGTAGGCCTTTCTGACCTTGGCAACAGCTCTGGTGTAGATGGACCATCACCCACATCATCCATTGACTGGCCTTCCACAGCCAGAGCCTCACACCTGTTCTACAGAGGCACCTGGGAAGGCAAGAAGGGGGTTCACCTGCCACCCCGAGCACGGACTGGCCTCCACTCGCTCCTTTCCTTTAAAACACTGCCTCCAGCCTGGCAGGGGGAGGGTTCAGGATCCCCTTGATCTGGGTTTTTTTCTGGTGGCTGTCCCTGTTCCTGTCTCAGGGAAGGCGGAGCGTGGCTCCACCAGCCTCTCTCTTTCTCAGGCTCCCTGATGCTCCTTAACCTTTCTGTTTCCTCCCGTGGCTCTGCCACCAGGCTGAGCAGGTTGTCTACCCGGTCACACCTCGCACAGCTGCGCTCACTCCTGCCGTCCCTTACCAGCCTTCGAAGGGCTCTGGCATGCCCTGCGGCCCGAGGCCTGGGTGGCTGCACGCTTTCCTGGGAGCTCTGCCCGGGCTGCCAGAGGACAGGGCTTTCTGCCGGGCGGACCCAGAGCCAAGCTCCTGCCGGGAGGGCGGTGACCAGCAGCGAGACTCACCTCTCGGGCTGGGAGGCTGCCGGCGCCCTCCCGCACCAGCCGCCGCTCCGGCCCCGGCCCCGGCCCCGGCGCCCCCGCTCGCCGGCGCTCCCCAGCCCGCTCTCTGCAGGCGCGGGGACTGCCGCGGCCCGGGACCTGCCGCTCGGCCGCGGACGGGACCGGGACCCGCCCCGGCGCGGCTCCCCTCGGCAACTGACAGCTCGCCGTTGTGACCGCGCCTTTAAACCTCCCGCCGTTGCCGCGGCAACGCCCCCGCCTCGCGGCGTCCCTCGCGACGGCTGCCGTGGCGCGGCGGGTCTCTCACCGCCCCGGCCCGTGCGGCGGCTGCGTCGCGTGCCCCTCGGCCGCCCCTTCCCCAGGCAGGGGCGACCCGGCGCCCTCCTGTGCCCTCCTCGGCCGGGGCCGCACCCGAAGGGCTTCCCGGCCGGCGCGGGGGGCCCGAGACCACGGCCGCGGGGGTCCCTCGCCTCCCCAGGGACAGGCGGGCATGGGGGCTTCTGCCTCGGAAACTCGCTGCTCTGTGACAGACTGCCACAGCTGCCACAAAACCCCCACCAGCGCATATGCCCGGGCTCCAAAATGTGAACATGTGCAGGTCTAGTTCTCTCTCATACTAGTACAAATAATTATCAACAATCCATAACAGCAAAATGGATAATGGCAACAGACATCAACAAGAGCACCAAGTATATATAGGGTACTACAGCTTAAGACAAACTAATAAAGAAAACATATCAACACTAGAACAGCAGATGTGCTTGGGATCTGTTGCTTATGCACCTACATAGGGCACCCAGTGAATGAGGCAGAGCCCAAAAGGGGACCCAACCATCCCAGAGGTGGGGGGACAAACTGAACTGCCCCCACCAGCGGGCTCACAGGGGGACCAAGAAAGGAACAGACAGAGCCCCACACCTGACCCCACTGTGGGTGAAAAGTAAGCCGTTTTTACACCACAGAGACCTAAGGCCATAGGACACCACCGCTTCAAATGGCCAAGAGGTACTGGTAATTCCTGTGCCTCACCTAGGATAGATATTGATGTTTTCTGTTCTCTCAGACCAATTTTTATTTTGCAGACTCTCTTCCTGTGCTTGCAGTGAGAACTCATGTGAGATAGACATGACTCACGCTCATTTGAAGTAGACCAGCTTAACTTTTTTCCCCTCCTTTCCCAGGCTCAGCTTCACCCCAGACTCTTCTCCCCCTGCTCATTACTGCTGCAGGCCACACTCGGTCCCATCAGCCAGGCAACAAGGGGTGCAGGGGTCAGGGACTGTGCACAGCGGTGTCTCACGCTGTGCCTGTGCTCCTGCCAGGCCCCTCTGCAGGCTGCTGCCCCTTTGGCGGGGTGGGGTGACCCTGGCTGGCAGGTGAGCCCACACCCAGCTGCTCGCTCCCCCCCTCAGAGGGATGGGGGAAAGAATCGGAAGGGACTAACACACAGAGGGTTTAACAAGGGAAGGAAACTCCTGCAGGAAATACTCAGAGAATCACACCATGGCTGAGGCGGGAAGGGACCTCTGGAGGTCATTGAGTCTAATGCCCTGCTTAAGCAGGGCCACCTACAGCCAGCTGCCCAGGACCATGTCCAGAAGGTGTTTGACTGCCTCCAAGGTGGGAGACTCCAAAACCTTCCGGGGCAACCTGTGCCAGGGCTTGGTCACCCTCACTGGGAGAAAGTGTTTCCCAACATGCAGAGAGAACCTCCTGTGTTCCAGTTTGAACCCTCTGCCTCTGGTCCTGCTGCTGGGCACCAGTGAAACGAGGCAGGCTCCATCCTCTCTGCACTCTGCCTTCAGGTATTTGCAGACATTGATAAAATGCCTGCTGAGCCTTCTCCTCTCCGGGCTGAACAGTCCCAGATCTTGCAGGGTAAGAGCCCTTTTATGCAGCTGCATGTAAGATCAGGAAGTGGGACCTCATCATCTTCTTGGCATAACCAGTGCTAAAGAAGATCAACTCACAGATATCTTTTCCTTCATTTATGGCTTGTAACCCATCTGGTCAACTCTTTATCCATTTTCTGGTCCTCACCACTGTCCATCTCATTGTACAGTCCTCCAAGAAGAAGGGATTTGAATCCTGGTGCACTCAGCCTTTACCAGTCTTTGTGGGACAGGACTAAGGAGAACAGGATAAACAGAACTAGTTTCTCAACTCCATTTCTTCTTGGAGGGAAAGCATTGTTTCACTGCCGATGGGAGTCCAGGAACAAATACACTGGTATGTAGGGTGGATAATCTGTGGACCAGGGTGGAAACCAGCCAGACCGACCATGTGTCGCATTATCTGACTTATTTAGAGCATCACCTCATTCTGCGAGACAGGTTACCCCTGAGATGCAGTTAAACAGCTGCTACTGGTAAAGTTACAACCATTCAGTGTTATGTGTTAGACTAGCATTGTGCACGTACGTGCCTCTGGTGTCTCAGCTCAGGAGACAGCTGAAGAATGATGGTTTATTGTAAATGCACAAATGTGATGGCAAAAAGCGGACTGAGCAGGCCCTGGGCACGTCTGAAATCTTAACTCCCAGCCTCATCCCACTGCACAGTGAAAGCATAGATAATTACACAAGCTGTAGTGTAGTGGTAAAATTTAATCCAAAGTATCTTCACCAATTTTGAACTTTTCAATGCTGTGAAGCATAGTCCAGCAGTCCATCTAATACTAGAAACCTCTACTTCTTGGAGGGGAAGAGTATTTTCTGCCAGGATAAGACTGATTAAAGTAACACACAGTTCCAAGTTGATGCTTCTTTTATTAGAATCTCATATAATGGTTTTTAAATGTAAAATACACGATTTATGACACTCAAGGATCAAAATCTTAAAACTTGAACAAAGCTTAAAAAACTCTAGGTTGCGAAGAAAAAGACATACTAACCCAACATCTTCAGTATGTTAATTTGAAAACATAAACAAAGTAGGATTTCATTTATAGCATTTGGTAGCTCAGATAAGCAATGTGAAAAGCTGAATTACAAAAGAAACAATACAACCCAACATTCATGCTACAAGTTTACCTTTCCACAACTATTAGTACTTCACTTCCAGATCAGTTCTTTCCACCAAAAAGATGCTGAAGTGGCAAAAAGATTATACTGGGGAAAAAACAACAACAACAAAAAGAGCATATTAGATTTAAAATACTTTTCTGAGAACTGTGAGAACAAGGCAATTTCTGTCCACCAGAAAGACACAACCCCAGCACAAACTAATACAGAGGAAGACTGAAAAAACAGCGGAAACAAAGGATAACTTGTGCCGTAATGGTCTAGTCTCAATAGTTAAAGGGACTGGGATACATTATGATCAACAAGTTGTTTTATTTCTTCCAAAACTAACTCACCTACTCAACAAACAGTTACTGCCAATGTTCAACTTGTGCTGTGCAGAGTGCGTATCTCTTGTGGGATACAGCTTCCACAGCTTTAGAGCATTCCTTTAGCCAGTAACGCCCAGCAACTCTTTGCACAGCTACTTTAATCTCAGATTAAAGTGGTGTCTTTGGGAGTCAAAGTTACAAAGGCCACAGTTGCTAAGAGGCCAAGTAAAGGTCATACTTACCTTAGCGGGACTGAAGGTCAGTCCGGGGAAGGCCTTGTTAGAAAGGGGAGTGCTTAAGTCCTTTAGAAATTTGGCTGGAGATGGCACTGATAAAAGCCACACTGTATGAGGGCTACGACTGAGGTCAGTAACCGTCCCCTGAGGAGCTCCTTTCCCAAAGACAGCACAAAAGAGGAACATTTATGGGGAATGTTGCACCTCACCATAAGACAGAAGCACATCCCTGAATGTTCCTTTGCCTTGGGAGACTTTGGTTTAACAACAGAAAAGATGTACCCATTCTTCAAGATCATGTAGAATCACCTGACCTGCCAGAATCAGGCAGTCTCTGACACAGGCTTGGACGTAGCCAGGCCTGCACCTGCTGCATCAGTACCTTCTCCAGAACTTTGAGACACCTCTTCCTTCTGACTCGACGTTTCCTTTGTCTGCCATTTGGTCCATTTGCTGCAGTAGCTGCATGGCACCCTCAGCCTGACCGGTTGCTGTTCTTTGTTCAAGGTTAGATTCCTCAGGTGCCCCTGTAAGAAACAGCAGCAACAGCGAAAACATAGGCTTGCTCTCTCCACGCTCCTTGCATGCCCAACAGCAGACCCTGAAACTGAGAGGTGGGTCCAGACTCTGACTGATGGGACACCTGGGAGGTTTCAAAGCAATCACAGTGCAGACTGGTTTGGAGGTAGGCTCCCATCTCACAGTCCAGCTCTGAAAGAGCTACGTAGCCTACCTCTACGGGTGGGAATTCATTACACGGGGAGTGAGGCTCAGCCAAAATCATTGGTGACCTACCGCTTTATGGTTTTTCCTCATTCCTACTCTCACATGCTGTAAAATAGCAAACATGATTTTCAGAGGAAAAGTAATACCGATGTAATCCTTGCAGCTTTTGATTTAATGTGACCAATCTGAATGAAACAATCCAGGAATTCCTTACTTACAGAAATTCACTTGGTTACAGCCCACAGTAAGGGATGCTTGGCTAAACTCACACTCATTTTCTTTGAAACAACTCTGAAAGGAAAAGAAACCCAAGAACTGTTACACAATGTAAAATTATATTGTACAGGAGATTGTGCTTTGTTTGCTTGCTTTAAGAACTGAAGGGTAAGGTCTACTCTCTCGTTTTGCAATTTTGGTGTTTTTCCTGCTACTATGAGGATTTCCTTCACCAATATATTTCTACCCTTCCCTCCTCAGGACATTCACAGGCCTAACGTAAAAGCTGTAATTCACTGAGTAGACTTTAATAGAGCAGATAGAGAAAGGACAACAGCAGCTGTGGCATAGACATATTTTACAAAACATGGACAGAGGTGCTGTGGGAAATCACAGCCACGGGACAATACAGGTCCCTAGACATTAGCCCTGCTAAGACACAGTCACAGGAAACAGAGTAACAGGGAAGGGACAGAAGTGAAAAGTGCCAGAAGCAAGAGGTGAGCCAGGAATACCCGTTAGGAAGGCTATCGGCAATGCAAAGGAACACAAACAACAACATCAGCATGTAAGCTTCTTTAAGAGAGCATAAAACAACTTTGTCAGAGAGAGAAGATAACAGAAGAATAGACCCACTCCCCGATGGTGTTTCTCTTGCACTAACTCAGGTTCAAGCAAGATTCCAAACTTTAGATGTCCTGAGATCTTTGCAGTTTAGTCTCAGAGGATTAACTCAGTTAGGAAGATTATCTGCAGTGACTGCCTTCAGCGTCTCTCAGTTCTCTTCCTTTCTTTCTTTGACTTCTACTGGTGCATTTGGTAAGTGGAAAGATACACAGGCTCGACTCCAGTCATCCTGACCGGATAGCCTACTGTCAAATCACAAGCCTAGAAGACATTTGAGGAGAGCTGAAAATGCATTCTATTTAACTGCCTGCAGCACTTAACAGTGACTGCGGCTCTTCCATGCTCCTCCTTCTGAACTGAGTGCTAATGTTGTAAAGTGGATCTGTCTGCTTATTACATGTAGGATTTCCTTCACGTTTAACGAGACCCTTCCCTTTTTGAGATGCATTCTAAAACTCCAGGTGGATTTGATGTCATATACTGCTGATAAACTGAACAAGAGCCCTGGAGGAATGATCAGAAGGTTCCTATCGATATGTTTTTTCCAAAACCTAATCCTTCATCTCATCCTGAATACCAAAAGCAAACCAAATGGAAAGCATGTCATAGAAGCACCTGGCTCTGATCACCTAAAAACGCACATAAGGGAGAGGTCGCCTGCCCATGATTTCAGGCAGTGCTCATGACATCTGGTCTGGTATTCCTAAAGACAACAGTTTCTGTCTGGACACCCCTCTCTGTGTAACAGTGTCTTGACTACTGCAAATTTGAGGTACGAGTCATGGTGGCACAAGCATCTGTTCTGAAGGTTCTTCTCGCCTGAACTGGTATTTGCTGAGCTGATGATTCATTTGTCATGGTTCCAGTTTACCTGCAAAGAGCTCAGGACATGTCCTCCCACATTAATTAACACAATACGAGATTACAGCGATGTCTGCCACGTAGTACATTATTTCTCAGGGTCCAGCGTGCTAACCTGGCGCTCCAGTTTTCAAGGACTGTAATGTTTGGGAACAAGGAGCGGAGGCATTCTGGGGACAGTGGTTACAGCAAAGTGGGGAATACAAAAGCATCTTTCAGAGGATGACCCTTACCCCACCAACAGACTCTTTGGGGCCCCTGAGGAAAGAAGCCAGAAGGGGCATGTATAGAGAGACCTGTCACTAATCCCACAAAGGTAAGCTGAGGGGGAAAAAAAAAAGCAATACAGGTTTTAAAGACAAACAAGCCTGCTGTTTGAGAGAAGTTCTTCTCTACTGAACACTCTTGAGGAGTTACCAAGCAGTCTCCTTCCTATCTTGAGAATCCAACAAACCTCTCAAAAACCCCTCTTCTGAAAGGAAGCTGTGGGCTTACAAGGTGAGGGCTGTTTCAATACAGGAGTTTATCTGTGCAGGCTGAAGGTAACCATGCACCTAGTAGCACCTGAAATTGCAGGCTACTGTATACACAGTGAAGCCCTGCAGAGCAGTTATGCTGGGACTGGTCCTTTGAAACCATCTCTACAGGAGCAAGCAGGCAGTATGCCCTGGCCATCTGAGATTTCAAGCAAGCCCACAGTTGTGGAGTCAGCCAGTTGTAGAGAGGTCCAAAAGCTTCCTGAAATGGGGGCAGCCTCTCATCATGCAGAAATCCAGGTATCTGATGCAGCTGTTCATATCCCAGGGAACAGCGGGAGAAGAAGCTGTTCCTTTTATACTACCAGGCAACTTTCTTTGTGGACAATTGCATGAAGAATGAGTTTGCCTCCTCGGAAAAGACTCTATCCCAAGAGTTGGAGAGGGAAAAAAGCCAGGAAGACGATAGTGTGACAGGGATTTGAACTAAATTTAGAATGGGTATCAGCCTGCACAAAATGGATGAAATGCACTGGGCGTTTGGGAGGATGGGCAACAGCGAGGAGGAGGAGATCAGGGGTGTTGGGGAAGACGCTGTTACCTAAAGGGTGTGCCTAACAGCAGCCCTGTCAGAGCAGCATTTTAGCCTGTGGGCTAAGAGAAAAAGAATCTTCCCCTCCTGACAAGGTCTTTGGAGAACAGTGGGTTTAGAAAGCAACTGCCAACCCCTCTGGAAAAATCCTGTTGTAAATCTGCCACTCAATGCCATAGAGAGAAAAGGCATGACACTGTTTCAAGAAGAGGGAGGTGCCTGCAAGGCCATCTGCACAGAGAAAGACAACTGGGTGTGGAGTGGCAAGTACTCTCACTGAAGCCAGTGACAAGGTGTCAGCAACCACTCTTGGTCCTTCATGCAGTTCTGCACGAAGCGGCGTCTGAGGTAAAAGAGGACTGGAGTCTTCAAGACAAGGCAGGGCATGTTTCAGGTTGCTCTCTCAGAGGCTAAGCTCATGCCTAGAGTTCATAGCATGACAATCAAAAAGGCTTGTGTCGTCTCCATGTAAAACTCATCCCTTGCCTAAGTTTGATGAGCAGGAATAAAAAAATGTCTCGATGCAGGTGATACAGGTGAAAAGGGAAAAAAATTACCTGGAGGCATTTTTATGCTTTATGCCACTTTAAGCATCCAGGACTAAACAGTTGTCTTTCTGAATATTCTGTAGCTTACCAGTTCAAATCCGTGCTTCTCTTTACCAATATAGTGAACGCACTCGGCTCCGGTTCTAAAAATAAGTCAAATAAGCACTCAGTTTACAAGAAGTCACAAAAAGGAAGCAATCTTGCCAATGGCTACTCCAAGTATTTAATTAGATATCAGGATTTCAGTACCCCAGCCAACCAGATAGATACCCTTAATCTGTATTTGTACTCATGTTTCAAAGTCTCCTTTAAGAAATTGTAATATGCACTCATTCCGCTATTAGGCTTTCTATTTGTCTAGTAAAACCAACAAGCAGTTAAAGAGAAGTGTTACATGACATGAAAAGGGGGTTGAGCAGCGAGTCAAGAAAGCTTGCAAATCCTACAAGGTTACTGACACAAAGAGAAGGGCAGGTAGCAAAGAACCATAGAAAGATCTTACAAGACTCGGTCATGAAGCAATAAAATGGCAGAGGAAAACCTGTGCAGAGAGGTACAAAGTGATGCATGTGGGGAAAAACCCTGGCTTCACACATGAAATAGTGCTCTTCTGGCCGATCGGTATCACTGGGGAGTGACACCTGGAGATTCTGATAGCTCAACACTCAGTAGCACCCCAACAAAACCCAAATCCAAATCCACCATGAGGAATTATGAGCAAAAGAGCTTGTCCAAAAAGAAAAGAAATGCAAGAGGTGGTCTGATTGCAGTAGACAAACTCCTTCCTGGTGGGGAAATGCTCAGACTGAATGAGCTCTTCAGTCTAACAGAGTAATTCGAAGAAAATGACAGAAGGCTTGAAGCTGATGCCACACCAGTTTAATTTTGAAATCAAGAATACACTTTGAAATCATTTACTGTTTTAGCCTTCCTTGGAATAGCATAATTACTGGGGCAAGACACAGGACTAAGAGAGAACTGCCAGGCTGGATCATGACACAGCCCTTTCTGGCCTTGTATTTTATGATTCTTCAACTCATGTCTTGGCTAAAAGAGATGAGAAAGCATTCTGGATCCTGGTCTCATTCTTTACTCATTTCCAGCAGTTTTATTGTGACTAGGAACTGACAGGGGAGGAGGGAAATGAAAGGACTACATTTCTATGAGCAGAAAAAGAACTGGCTTCAGACTTCTCCTGGTATAATCTCTGTGTGAAATATATTTGGGAATTGGGTAGAATATAAGGCAGCGAGGGAGATGATTTGACATGGTCTGTACATTGCCATGGAAGGGGAAAGGTGAGCACAAACACATCTGATCACAACGCTGGATCTGGGACTGTCTGCCACGTATTTGTGAATATCAAGTACAGACACGCATTTTCTTTTTTTAAAAGCTACACTCCGTGAAAGAAAGAAAGCTGCTAGACTATAACTAGTAATGGGCCTGCTTCTGAAAGGTAATCAAGAACTAAGCTTGAAGTTAGCCAACATGAGCAAGCATTGCACACTCGTGCTGAAGGCAGCCAGCAACATCCTGAGCTGCATTAGGAAGAGTTTTGCCAGCAGCTCGAGGGAGGTCCTTCCCCTCTGTGCAGGGCTGCTAAGGCCAGTCGGCGTGCTCTGTCCAGGCTGGCCTCCCCAGGACAAGACTGGAACTCAGTGAAGTGAGCCCAGCAAAAGGCCACCAAGATGCCAAAGGGACTGGAGCACTTTTCATATGCAGAGAGGCTGGGAGAGCTGGGACTGTTCAGCCTGGACAAGGCTCAGGGGGTTCTTCTCAATGTACATCTGATGGGAGGGAATGAAGAAGAGGGAGCCAGGCTCTCCTCAGCAGTGCCTCCTGGCAGGACAAGAGGCACAGGGCACAAACTGCAAAACATGAAATGAAATCTGGACAGAAGAAAACACTGTTTGACTGCAACTGTGGTCAAGCACTGCAGCCAGTTGCCCACAGAAGTTGTGGCATCTCCACCCTTGGAGTCCACTCAAAATCTGAGGGGACACGTCCTGGGCAACCTGCTCTGGGTGACCCTGCTGGAACAGGAGGGGTTGGACTCGATGATGTCAAAGGTCCGAAAAACCTCAACAATTCTGTGAAAACCACGGATATGGTCCTCAGCCTCAAGCTGAGAGGCAGCCTTCATCAGCCGACTCAGAGGAACAGGCTGGGATGCAGCTAGAAAGCTGTTCCCAGTTCTTCCCTTGTCAGCCCTGGGTCAGGTGTGCAAGCCAGTGCACTGCGTTGGCTAGTTGCCAAGTCCTCGCCCCACTGCGATTCTACAGATAACATTAAAACAAAGGAGATAAACAGGAAGACCTCTAGTTAATGGCAAGGGAACCTGAAACCATATGGCAACTCTTCTCCAAACATGGGCCATGCTGCTTAGATTCTGTCAGCTATGAAAGAAAAGGATGAAGACAAGTGGGGCAAAGGATTACACAGGAATGAAATGTGAGGAAACAACAAGAGACATTAAAAATATTGATATGTGCCCTGGAAGACACTTTTGTAGTCAACTCACCTGTCCATACCCAACTGTGGGCATGAGGTCTCTGCTCTGACTTCCACTCTTCTCCTCTTCACTGTTTCTTCCACTGCAGTACTTTCTGACACTTCATTTCTTCTCTTGACCTTCAAAACATTGCAGACTTGGTATTCATAACACTTGATTTTGACTTTTCTGTTTTACAACAAAATTCAGAGTTCATATACATCCCTAGTTTGCAAAACTGACCATGTTTATACAACAAAACCCCCCAAAAAATTGTTTAGGAATAAAAGATTAGCAGTCTTATTCAAAGAGCAGATAAGCACTGAGAGACCACTGAAGAATTATCCCCAACAGTTTTAAACAAGAAATACTGCTTTCCAGGACATCCTATGTGCCCCATTTTTAGAGAAGGGCTGAGGAATGTCAGTAGCCGAAGGTAATGCTAGCAGAGACACTGGGATTTTCTTCTGGGGAATTTGGACAGGACACCTTCACTAATTCACTCTATCTTCAGACACTCACCCATACTGAAAACAAACCTACCGGAGCTCCCATTAAACAAAAACTTTCCAAAGAAGCTTAACTTTGGTGTTTATGACACATACAGCACCTAGGAAGCTACTTCATTATTCAGCAATATTGACCTCATACAGACCCTCACAGTGAAGAAACCATTGGACAGCTCAGCTCAGACTTGTAGAAAACACATTTAACTGAAGCCAGCAGGACTCTCAGGTCCTGAGGCAAGACTTCATTCAAAGTCTGATGGAACTGACAGGAAGATTACTCTCAAATTGGATGCCTCTAGGTGAGAATTCAGTGCCACCTTACACTGCCTGACTGGCACCTAGAAATAGGAGAACAATAGCATTGCCTATATATACACATATATATATTCTGTTTCTCCAGACTATTTAGAATATAACTTAAAAAAAACCCCCAAAACAAAACAAACACACAGCTTACATGCTCATCACTGCCCTTGTTTACTTCTTTACCTGTAACAGAGGTATTATAAAATTTGGTGACTATTTGGTGACTGGAGTTTCTTTAACCAACCTAAAAGTATATTTTTGCATTGCACCTCACTTTCTGAGAACAAGATAAACTCCTTAGAAACCATGCTGGGCTTGCATATGATATGTAGAAACTGGAAAACTGCAAATAAAGCTCTTTCAGAACTAGAATTCCTGGCTATGAATACCACATGTCGATGGGACGGGGACAATTGCTGTTCCTGAAGAAGTCAAAGGAGTCTTCAAAAGAGAGGAAGGAACTGAAGAACTGTTGGCACCACTCTGTGTTTTGGGCACCAGGCGGAAGGTGCAAGGACATCTGGAGCATAGTCTCCAGAGAATATTGGCCAGCTAACCTCTGAGGCATGGGATCCATACACATTTTCCTGGAGAAAAATCCCTGCCAGCAGAAACTTGAAACATCAGTGCCTGAAATTAACAGCACGTTATGCTGGGCATAATTTTAGAATAGAAACATTGTACAACTATCTGCAGAGGGTAACTAAATACTGGAGCAAGGTGTACAGGGAAGAAAGAAGAATTCTCCACGTTTAGAAGTTTTTACATCCAAACATGGCATATTTGATAGGGGACGCTGCATGCAGCAAACGGGCAAGACTAAGCAATGACTACTTGTCCATTTTACAATGGAGACCAGACTATCTACTAAGCAGCCATACGAAAAAACAGCAGCTTTTCCCGGGGACCAATAATCAGAACAGGAAATAGTCAGGACAAGCGCTTCGTTTTCACATCAGAGGAGGTTAAATGTAGAGTCCCACAGAAGTCTCAGCTGGGGCCTGGGGCTGTTCAGGGAATTCACAGAAAACCTGCAAAGACGAGATACTAGGGAGGTGAGAACATTTGGTAATTCTACAAAATACATTATTACCATTATTACTATCACCATGTAAAAAAAACCAAACGTATTCTTGCTTTAGGAAAATAGAAACGGAGAGTGTGAAGTTCAATGTCAACAAATGTAGTCAAGCCTAAGGACGAAAAACATGCGTTCCATATACATGGGCTGGCTCCAGCCTAGCTACTGACGCTAAAGAATGAAGGTTAGGAGCCACTGAGCATTGCTTCATAAAAATACTAGCTGAAGAGTCAGCAATGGTTGAAAAGGCAAAGAGAAATTAAAGACATTTTAGAAAAGCAATACGGGACAAAAGAGAACACACTGTTCTGCTCCGTTTCAAATCCAAGGTACAGCCATACTGCACGCAGTTTTGCACCCTGCAATTCAAAGACACAGTAGATGAAGGGAAAGGGAAAAGCAAGTCATAGATCACAGGTGTTTCCAGAAACTATCCAAACATAACCATACAGACTTACCACAAGATACCTTTTGCTGAAATGAGTTGAGTTCTAGATACATAGTGCAAATGTAGGGATAAGGCACCAGATGGACATTCTCATGTTTGAATCTCATCTTTGATACTCTCTCCCATTTACTCAAATCTGAGACTAACGATAAGACTGAAGAACATAGCACTAACATTTCAAAGGAGCAGAAGTCCTGACAATGTCTTCTCGTAAAGCTTCAAAAGTCATACTGTACTCCACATGTGTATAAGGGAGCAAATACAATCTGTCAGTATGACCCTTGTGAAAAAACTCTTTACAAGCAACACTCATCCAAGTGGTGCTCTCCCATCAGTCACTTGTATTGATAGTGCTGTGTTTCCTTAGGTGTATTTGGCTTCAGGCCCACAAGATCGCAGGAGATCCCGCACGTTCTCCCGCAAGAAACAACCTGCCAGGCTCTTCCAACCCTACGAATAAAACCTCATCAGCTTTCCTAACTAAAAAGTAATTGTTTTAAAAAAAAAGGGCTAGGATTCGTAGGAGTAGCGCCATTACATTTACTTCACAGTTCAGAATGGGAGGAATAATGATAATTGACATGACAACTGCTGCAGTTACAGATGTTCCTTCCTGTGGGTGCAGTTCTGACACCTAGGAGCTCATGCACGCCAGAATGGATGACGCTAGTCAGCAGCCTCCTTACATGCCTCTGATCTCAGGAAGAAACAAGTAAAATGAATACTTTTAGTCCATTTGCTAGCAGAAACTAACATCCTAAGGACTGGAGATGGAGCCCAACATTTGCCTAGATAAAACATTGACACAATCAGTTCCTTTAAGGGATTAATTTGCTCGTTTGAGTTTGGCTTGAAGGACTCCTGCAGCTGGTGATTAACTTAAGAGTTATGCTACAGCAAGGACCCGACACACAGATTGCAGGACAACTCATCGCACCAGGCCTCTGAGCTTGCAGTTCTCATCGGGGCCCAGTGCTGGCTCAGCACACGGATGGACTTCCAAGTTCCAGAAATACAAGTTCATGAATCAAACACTCCTCAAGCATGCGGGCAAAACTGGCTGAGCTTTAGTGAAGCAAACCAACGAGGCTTTGTTTGTTTGGGTGCTTCCTGTCTGACAATGTTCTTGGCTAGGTTCTGTTCCTGGCAGTAACAGCAATAACTTTGCTATCACACGTACCAGCCTCTGAAAGAGAAAGCGGACGACCTCATTCTTGCCTACTATTACCAGGTGCGGCAATAATGCAGTCTTCCAAGACTGGAAAGGAATGCCCTGGAGGCGGAAACACATGGGTGTTCATTACTCCTGGGCACCCAGAACCACAGCAGGTGATGCCAAAGGGCCTGATCCAAGTCACAAATTAACACACCTTAGGACTGAAAAGGCTTCCCATTCAATTAACTTCCTTTTCAACAAGAGCCTCAGGAGAGTAACTTCTTTTTAACCCTTTACACTGGCACAGCTACAATATTTAATCCTCATGTACCATCAAAGAAAACTACTGGGGTCTTCTCTACTAGCGGGCCAATGTCGCTGAGGCTGTAAGGAGCATTTTATGGTCTGTTAACCTCTTGAAACAGTGCACTAGCTTTGCTTGCAATCACATTAGTTGGGCTTCCTGTGACTTTATCTATGCACATTCATTTTCTCTGGCTAAATCAGATTTGGAACACAGGGGTGTTCATCTGAAAACACTGCAAAACACTTCACATCAGTTCTCTGGTGAAGGCAACTGAGGAGAATCTTCTTCAGCTAATGTAAAACTGCAAAGCGCAAAGCAGCCATACTCCAGCTAAAGATCTGCACACGACTAGACGTGAATGTCAAATTAAGCAATGCCCAACATATACAAGTCATTCAATCTTTTCTTTTACGACTAGGAAAGAAAGGATACACGGAAAGACAGTGAAGTGGTCTGTAGAAAATGGATGTAAATCATCAAGATTTCCAAGGATCACTCGAATCGCTTCCTGGAGAGGCCAAAAAGAGAAACAAAGGAAGATTATTGACAATATAGCCATGATTCCACTGCAAAGTACAGTTTTGAGGCTTGGGAAAAAATTAAAATTACTTTACAGTTTGCATGAATTGGAGAAGAGCAGGTTCTAGATATTTTGCTTTTTCTCCTCCCCTTCTTCACCCCGCTCCCTCCCGTCACCTTAGAGTGAGCTGCACTAACAGACTCATAGAAATTAAAGGGAATGACTATCTTAACCTTGAATTAACACAAGAGCATTACTATGGAGAGTGGAGGTGACCTTTTAAATTTAAGAAGCGTTACATTTAAGAAGTCTCCTTTTTTTCCAGCAAAACATGTGTAGTGTTGACCTGTTTCAAAAATAAACATATTCCTCTTTTTCTAAATATCGACCCAATTCACCTACAAAGGAACTGTAATTCAGCCTCAAGAAACTCCTGCTTTACAAACGGGAAACTTTTTCCAGTAATACCTTTCAATATTTTAAAAAGTGAAAAAGAAAAAAAATTAAACAATGATTTTCCATATCAATTAAAATCCACATATTTTCTTCAACAGTATTTGTAACGCTATTACCACACTCTCAAGGTTTTTTAAAATTAAGTAATAGGAGCATTTTTAAGCAGGCACTATAATTGTCTCATTTCCTCAGGAATGGCCGGGGCTTTCTTCCATCTCAGGAAGGAGACAACAACCACCGAACTCATCAGTTGCAACCCAGCTTGGTCACAAAGTAATGGCATCATTAAAAGAACAACCACTGGTTCCGCTAGCTCCACAGCTATGAGGAACGCATGTGCAATTTAGCACTAGGTGAGCCTCTGTCAAGCTTGCTAGTGCTGCCACAGCTCCTGAAAAAATAGCAGGGTTTGACAGCCAGTCAAGCCTGAGAAGCTAAAAGCGCTACTCAGGTCTGGGGCTGAGAGTGAAACCCTGGGAAAGTACTACTGCAGAATGAATTTGAACAGGAATGAAAAAGGAGCTGGGTGCAACTAGCTCGACAAATAGGACTTTTGATTTGTCCAGTTTTAACAGCCAGTAGCTTCTCTGAAATACTTAAAATAAAAACATCACTCCTCTATGCTAATGCTGCCTGTTGATGACATTTTTCATACACGTCACTATTTTCACCTTCTCACCTCTCCAGAGAAGCTCCCCATTACTCTCGTTTGAAACGTTGCATGTGACAAAGTGTCCTCAGTCCCATAATGGACAAAAGATTTGCTCAGCCTAACATTCAGCTAAGGTCCCATGCACCTGCTTCATCTCCTACCTCTAACTCCTTGACAGCACTTTCGGTGTTGTCGAGGTTGGGAGCACTGTGAAACAAACAGACAGTTAGTCCTAACCCAATCAAAAAGCAATGGAGCTACATTCATTCTAAGACTTTAAGCAACAACAAAACATCATTCCCATTGTACAGAGAAAACACTTAGCAGGCAGATGAATTCCTCGGTTTTTGTTCTCAAAAAAACATCCGTTATCCCGCAAGGACAGTTTCTTGTGAAATTTCTGCCCATTTGTATCTGAGGACACACTGGATGAGAAATCAGATCTTTTCAGTCGATCCTCAGTAACCTTTAGGACTGGTTTTTTTGACAACGTGCCCTCAAACCAGCACCTCTGTCTTCTAGCCTATCACGATGCCATTCTACTCACGGAACTAGAAGAAAGACCAGCAGGACACATCTCCAATCCCCTCCACAGTGCAAACCTGCAGAGGACAGGCCTTCACAGCATTGGAGCTACGCCCTGTGATGCTGGGAGTTGTATACTGTGCGCATCAAACTGTATTCCCAAATATTAGCCACATCTTTCATAAGCCAGCTTCTCAAAAGTTGTCTGCTGCTTGCTATCAGCCAACAATAAAATGCACAGGGAGAGAGGAGGTCTCGAAGAACATCCAAACCCATTAAAAAGTAAACAAGTCACATAACTGTTACTTGGAAAGAAGTAAATACTGTGGAGTGTAAGGAATTATGGCATGCAAGTATTCTCTGGTATATGGTCTGGTAGGCAGCCATTCTCGTATCCTCCACAGTCAGGGTCCCCAGCCAGAACTCTGCCAGAGATAAGAACTTTCCTTCCTCTTCAGAAAGGCTCTCTCCTCGCCTGATACGGAACAAGTTAACAAAAGGAATTGCACGGCGCGCCACAGCAGAAGGGCAGGGATCACCCACCAAAGACTCATGCCGTGGTCATGAAGCCTTCACGAATCAGCAGGGAAGCAAAAGTACAATTCAGGAAGGGACATTGCTGTGGTGATGAGAAGAGGATGGAGAGAATGGAAGAAAGCAAGGCACCATCCAGAGCCTCCTGACAGGGATGTCAGATCTGCTATCTGACTGTGGGGGGATTCACTGGTTGGGCTGGGGGAGGAGGGGGTGATTATTGTCTTTTAAGCCTGGAGTGCGGAGATGCAAAAACAGAGTAATCTTTGAATCGTTAAAGAAGGGAAGACCCTTCATTGTTACCTGGGTTTCCCTGGGGATTCAGGAGACCTTCAGTGAAGATGACCTCGCTGTAGCAAAAGCCTGCACGCATAGATAATGCGCTCTATGATCAGCTGGGATCAACTCTGGCAACTCTTTCAATGTTCTTTTGGAAACTTGTCCTCAGATCGGTCACCATCTTATTGTGGGAAAAAGGAGCTCACTTCCTAAATCTGCAGGCTGATTGCTTTGGGCATAAGGCTGTGTATGTACTTAGGACTTATTCCTTTACTCTTTCTCAGGGCTTGGGAGTGAACCCGAATGCTTTGAATAAGTACCCCCTATTCACCACAACCATGACACAGTGGGTAAGAGCTTCACAAGCTTCACTGTAAAAGGAGCTGCTTTTGCTGTTTGACCATGTTGGTGTGAACACCGATTTGATGAGCTCGCTACCAATTCCAGAACAAAACACAAAAGGTGCTGCAAGAGTCTTGTGTCCTATTCCCTCACATATAACAATGAATTGCAAGAACTGATGGACTTCTCTGTCTCATTACAGGCTGCCAAACTCAGACAGGTGTAGTGCTCTCTACCATCAGGAGACCAAACACCCGAAGGCTGTTCAGAAACGCATGCACGCTGCTGGCAGTGCCTTCCAAAGGGATTATGCTTACAGACAAGAGCAATATTTCAAGGATCTTCTGAACACTACACAACACCACAAGACACCTTCCTCTCCGAAATCAACACAGAGAACAAAACAAGGAGGAAGGTTAATCCTCCTGGGTCTGCAACTATTCCAGCAAAATGCTAATAAGCAAAGCTAAAAAACAATTGTGTTTCTATTCATCCCAAAATAAAGTCATGCACAGAATTTCAAAGAGCCAGCCTACAAGGAAAAAGGAGACAAGTGTGGCATGAGGTTTAATGTAGCTTCAGGTCTGGAGACAGCCTAATTAGCATGATGATCATAGCACATTCTCTTCAGTTCTTCTGCAGCTACCAACAGTTGCCTCTGGAGCAAACACAGGCGCTGGCAATGCCTGCGCACATCTAATTGCAAAAGGAAATTCACTCACACTCATAAAACCACTCTACAGGCAGATGCTTGAGTCACTGCCTGTGGCATTTTAGCCCCGCTGCAACCTCACTGGCATGAAAACAGGGGGTTTGGGATGGCACAATGCTGTTCTGTTTCTCTGATGGAGGGATACTTGCTGACTCAAAAGGATCTCAGTCCTAGTTTCTGCATGGTTGCCACCATCTGAAAAGAGATTTAACCTCAACAGTTTGCAAGACCTTCCAAGAGCCTGTGAGGGCATCAGCCTTCAATTGTTGTCTGCTGATGATCACAGACTTGAAAGATGTACACAAGGAGCCAGATTATGCTGAGCCACTGCTTTTGGGGGAGGGGGTGGGTGTGTGTATTAACATTTTTTAATACTACCATTAATTATTTAGCAGAAGCTGAGACAGCAACAAATCATAAAGTTTCAGACCAACTTTGAGCTCTACAGAACACTCCTTCAGCAGGACATAATCTAGAAGCAGCTGGTTTGGAATACTACCCTTAAAACTGAGCAGCTCCAGCTCCTTTTTGCCAGAGTAGCTCAAACTCTGTCATTATTATAGATCGCAGCTGCCGGGATTATGAGTCTCCTCTCAAACTGAAAACTCCAGAGCTCCTTGAGTGAGATGGTCAAGGATTTGGCCACTCGCAAAAGCAACTGCACATCATCTCTGTGTGTCTGACCAGCAGACACAAGCAGATTCCTCCAGGGCAATACCCTCCGGGGAAGTCTTTGTTTCACCTCTAAAAGATCATCCTCTTTACTTGTTTGATGCCTTCCCCACCCAACCAGATGACTTAGCACCCTGTGCTTTACTTTGCTGGCTACTAACTACAGCTTCCTATTTGAGGCTTACCACACAGCTGTTGCCTCCCACAACCCTCCTATTCATTATGCCCCGCACACCCAAAGGCTGTTTTCCTTTCTCCTCTTTGCACGCCACCAGTACCACAGACTAAAATACTCTCCCTTCACTCTCATTTCTCAGGCTTGCCACTACATTGCCTGCTCTAGAAACTGAGAGAAGGAGTTATCCTAGAAGTCCTGCTCGGCCCCTCTGCCCACACGAGAGGCACGCTGTTGCTTCAAAGCAATGGGACAGGTTTGTCACAAACATATTTGAAAGAGGAGTGGCACTGGAAAGGGAACCTCAAGAGGAACAATCCCAAGAGCACAACAAACATCTACTGCCAGCAGCCAGTGACAGTTTCCAAAGACCCTTTCTACATCCACAGGGCCAGACTGCAAGGCCAGACAAAGGCACATTGCTAACAGGAGACAGCCCAAGAAACAAGTACATACTCGGAGCACAGAGCTCCAAGGTGGTGCTGGTTCTGACTGGGACACAGTGAATTTTCTTCCTAGCAGCTAGAATGGGGCTGTGCTTCAGATTTGTGCTGGAAACAGCGCTGATAACACAGGGGTGTTTTAGTTACTGCTGAGCAGTGCTTACACAGCATCAAGGCCTTTTCTGCTCCTCACACCGCCTCACCAGTGAGTGGGCTGGGGGGTGCACAAGGAGTTGCTTTACCCACAAGTTTTCTTACTTTTACCCTTCTAATTCTCTCCCCCATCCCACTGCGGGGCAGTGAGTGAGTGGCCGTGTGGGGCTTAGCTGCCGGCTAGTGTTAAACCACTAGAGAGGCTCTAGAGCTTCTCAGTTAATGCTTAGAAAATTTCAAAATACTGCCAGTAAAAACAGCCTCTTCTTCCACTGAAGCACAAAATCCACACATGGCAGGGAAACCGAGGTGTTTCCTACAGCTCAGACTACTCTCTCAGGCCAATGCTCAGCCTGTGCAAGTGCAGTAGCGACTTTTAAGCGACCACTTTCACAGTCAAAGGTGGTAGGAAATGAGGAGTCCCCGAGATCTGAATTTAGGGTCTCATATTAACTCACTGCTACGTGCAGTCAAACTGCAGGTTGACTTTTCAGCTTTAACGTGCTTACCTGTTCAAGTTGCCATACCGGATTTTAAATTTGTACACAAGCCTGCCTGCACGAAGAAACCGTGTTTCAGGCAACGGATAGGTAAACGGTTTCAACGACATCTTTCTTCCTCCCTGAATGCCAGCCTAGGGAAGCAGGAGAGTCAAAGGTAAATTCCTAAAACTCTTCACCAGATCTCATTCTGTCATATGAGAAGATTACACGTAGTTCTTCCTCTAAAGGACATTTTCAGAGAGAACAGATTTCCTACCACTCTTTCCTACAAGCCAGAAAATTGCGGATTCAAGTGTCCGTCCCAATAAAGCCGGGTATTTCTGAGCAGGATTAGAGGACGGATTTGAGGTGATGGGTACGTCGCCTTCAGCGGCGCTGCTCTGGAAATACAGTTGCCAACGACCCTGAGGCTTTACAGGCCTCTTGCCCGGGGGCTGGCAAGAAAGTCTCGTCGCAGCCCGTGACCGACCCCAGGCTGTGAGGGACACCCGACCCCAGGCTGTGAGGGACACCACCCCCCCCCCCGCCTGCTGTGGGTCCCGCAGCCCCTGCGGGCACAGCCCGGAGAAACTCCCGTCTCCCCACCCGCACGTCTCCCCGGCCTCCGCCGGACAGCCGCCAGCGGGAGCCGGCCCCTGCTGCCCCCGCAGCCGCGGGGCGGGAGGGACGGGACGGGGCTGGCCGGGCCTGCTGGGGGAAAGCCGGGACCCGCCGCGGACGCCGGCCCAGCGCCCGGCCCGCCGAGAGGGGAGGAGATGCCGCCGCTTCAGCCCCGCCGCCCGCCTGCGACGCCCCCGGCCAGTCCCGGCGCCGGCGACCAACGCGCAGCCCGCCGCTCCGCTGAAGGCCGCCGCCCGCCCTTGCCTCAGCTGGGGCCGGGCCCAGCCCAGCCGGCAGAGCGCAGCGCCCCCTAGCGGCGGGGAGGGCCCGGCCCCGCCCCGCCCCGCCCCGCTCCGCCCCGCCGCCGGTGCGGGGGCCGGCTGCAGGCGAGGCTGAGCTCCTCTCGGGGTGCTGGCGGTGACGAGGGGCTGGCGGGCAGGACTCTGCTGCCCGGGGGTGGGTTTGCACCCCTGCGTACCCGCGTCCTTCCACTGGGCACCGCCCTGCCGCTGGTTTGGGGGAAGACTGGCACGTTCGTGCCTTGAGCTGCCCAGAGAGGTGGTGGAGTCACCATCCCTGGAGGTGTTAAAAAAAATGTGTAGACGTGACACTTCAGGGCTTGGTTTAGGAGGCCTGGGGGTGTTGGGCTGGCAGTCAGACTTGATCCTAGAGGTCTTTTCCAACCTTACTGATTCTATGATTCTATTCTATGATTCTACGATGAAAGCTGTCCTGTGGGGATGCCAGGGTGGGTGTCTCCTGCTCCAGCCAGAGATGCCTCCGTGAGGATGCCTGTGGAGGGGACAGCCACCAGCATGGCTCAGGAGGGGACGGGACAGCTTGTTGGGGAGCTTTCTGATCGAGGGGGACCCCGTTTCAGAGACCCTGCCAACGCTCGCTCAGCAGCACATGGCTGCGTTGTTCGCACAGCAGGACTCTGGGCAAGTCCCTGGGGATGCTGGGAACTGGCCCCGGCTGCAGAGGGGAAGGGTAGACACGGCACAGCGTGACATGACATGGCACAAAGTGCACCCAAGCGCCCCAGCACAGCACCCTCTTTCCAGCCCTGGCGCAGGTGTGGGAGGGGGCGGAGGAGCAGGACGTGCTTGGTGGCAGGTGCTGGAGGTGGCTGGGCCTGTGCTGCAGGGGTAGCATCGCAGGTCTGGGAAAGCTCCAGGACATGTCTTACCTGCTACAGGGAAAGTTGGGTGTCAATCCTCAGCCACTGCAACAGCTCCTTTTCTTCCCTTTCTGCCCCACAGAGCTCCCTGGTGCACCTCTACTCTGGGTCACCCGGTGCTGCCACCTCCCTCTGCTCCAGCTCCCCACAGCCTCGTGGCTGCTGGCCAGTGCCTGGCTAGCTGAGTCGGTAGAGCATGAGCCCTCTTAATCTCAGGATTGTGGGTTTGAGCCCTATGTTGGGCGCCAAAATGGACCATTGTGGTTCAGCCTCATTTAGCAACTAAACACCACGCAGCCGCTCGCTCACTCCCCCCACCCCCACCCCTGTGGGACGGGGAAGAGAAGCAGAAGAGCAAAAGAACTTGTAGGTTGAGATAAGCACAGTTTAATAATTAATAAATAATAATTAATAATAATAAAATAATAATAAATACAGATAATTAATAAATAAAATACATATAAATAATAAAAATAATAATTATTATTATGATAATAATGACAATAATGATAATATAATAAAATGGAAAAGGAAGGGAAAAAAACCACAAACGATACAGCTGCTCACCACCCGCCGACAGACCCTGCCTGTCCTGCCTCCCTCCCCCAGCCAGCCCCTCCCAGGTAACATACTGGACATGACGTTACATGATATGGAATATCCCTTTGGCCAGTTTGGATCCGCTCTCTTGGCTGTGCCCCCTCCCCTCCCGGCTTCTTGTGCCCCTGGCAGAGCATGAGAGGCTGGAAAAGTCCTTGACTAGTACAAGCGCTGTCCAGCAACAACCAAAACCTCTGTGTGTTATCTCAACGTTGTTTTCATGCTAAGTTCAAAGCACAGCACTGTGCCAGCTGCAGGGAAGAAAATTAACTCTATCCCAGCTAAAACCATGACAGCATCAGAGCAGTTGGCCTTTACCTTGTGGCAGGTCTTGCAACTGCTTTCCAGGGGGTCTGGGCTCTGCCCAGGACTTTCAAGTCAATGTTAACTCTGGTGCCTAATGACAGTCCCTTGACAGCGGCCCACCCACTGCGTCAGTTACCCAGCAGAGATAGTGGCTCTTGGGAATCGCTCATCATTCTTCAAGGAGTAAAAAGCCACCCTCAGTCAAGGTGGTGCTTTCAGTTCAGCCACAGACAGTGCAAGGGGACACAGAGGACTCAGCCAAGAGCCCCAGCAGCTCATCAGGGCAGGGCAGTCACTTACAACAGAGCTAATGGCACAAAAGCTCCCAGATGCAGTGGGAGAGCTAGGCCCCCCTGTGTCCAGGTGAGACAGTCCCCCCTGCCCAAGCCTGGCTCTATGGGGTGCCTCAAGCCCCATCTGGGGACCTCACCTGCACCTGGGCTAGGTCGGGGGCAGTGGCTAGGACCTGCAAATGACACAACCCCACCCTAAGCAGCACAGCTGGAGCAATGTGAAACTCTTCACCTCCTTGGAGCACCACCTCCCCTGCACCTGTCACAGCTCCAGGTGGTGACCAAAGACACCTCCATCTTCTCCTAGGGTCCACCTCATCACTCAGCAGCCATGAGGGCTCAGGGAGCCCTCCTACATGCATCTGCAGCACAACCCCAGGATGTCCTCAGTGGCACCAGCACATCCTCAGCGCTTGCAGCGCCCCGGCACAGACACCACTGCCTGCTCACAAGCTGCAGCAGGTGTGGGGCACCCTTCCTGCTCGCCCTGCAGCCCCAGCTTTGTGCTGCATGGCAACTGAGACTGAGGAAAGGCTCTGCAGTGTCAGGCACACAGTACAGAGGATGAGCAAAACACAGAAATGTCCCTGCTGCCTGGGGAGGTCCTCTTGCCTGGCTCCCAGGTACTTATGGACCATGGTCCAGGGTTCAGTTTGCCCACATCGCCCTGTGGGACAGGAACTGCGCTCCTCCCCGTGATGGAGAAATCTCTGCTGGGAGCAAGCAGCCCACCACAGCCCAGAACCCCCTCCCTGCTCCTGGCAGCGCTGCAGCTGGCCACCCGCCACCTCGGGTCCAACACAGGGGAAGCGTCTTCTGCAAGGCTCTCCTCAAACAAGGATGTTTTTATGGTGTGTCTGAGAGGAGGAAAAGAAAGAAAAGAAAACCTCTCTGAAATACGGACACCATGATCCGTAGGAAGCCAGCCCAGTGGAGAGAGAACTTGCTTCCGGAGACCTTGCAGATGCTGCTGGCTCCAGGGCTCCCGACAATGCTGCCTGTTCCCCACCCTTGGCATGGCTGGGGAAGGGGAGGGTGAGGATGCTTAGTGGGTGCAGTGGGTGCAGACTCAGTGGGAAATGTGTAAAGACTTGAAAAGGGGCCCTGCTGCTGCTGAATGCTGCAAACCAGGGAGTGGCCCAGCACATCCAGCTAACCCAGCTGCAATTTCAAAAGGAAGTCCACGCTCTCAGCTGCAGCATCAGCCTCTCCTTCCCTCTTGCCTGAACCGAGCGGTGATAAGAGCTCCTATCCCTGCTCCAGTGCAGGCTCACTCTTCTATCCTCAGCACACAGAGATTGCTTTGCAGGAGGCTGCCACCTTCTCTTTATCACCAGGTCCAGTGGGAACAAGGACCTGACTGCCCTTACAAACGCTGGCCAGACCTGGACCACTCTCACAAACACTGGCCAGGACAGAATAAAGTCACTTCTGCCTTTGAGAAAACAGAGTAAATGTGCAGGCAGAAAGCAGTAAGAAGGATACCCTGCCACCTCTCCTCCATTCCTCTGTGCTTAAACAGGGAGGACAAACAGGTTTGATGCTGGAGGGAGCTGCTGGAGGGAGGCATGAGGTGCTGGTGGGGAGGTGGGGGAGGGTGCTTCACGAGGCCAGGATGCTCTGGCCTCATCTTGGAAGGATACTTCATCTCCTTCCACCAGACCTCCAAGTCCCACTCGGCCAAGGCTGTGCTCCAACACAGCAACACCAACAACTGCCTGGTGGTGTGCCAGAGTGCCGAGGTGCCTGGAGCAGGGACCTCGCCATGCTCTCCTGGAGGCTATTGCACCCTTCGAGTTCTGCATCCTGGCCTGTTCATCCTGCATGATGCCTGGCACTCCGCTCCAGTCCCCAGCTCCCCACCAGCACCTCATGCCTCCGCTCCCCGCGCACCCCGGCGCGGGATGCCGGCAGCCAGCCGAGACGCCCGCGGGGGCGGTGGCCGGGGCGAGGGGCGAGCGGGGCACCCTATGGTGGCGCGGGGGAACGGGGGGGGGGGGCGAGGGGAAATGTTGCACCGGGGCGGAGCGACGGCCCCGGGGCCGCCCCGGGGCGGGGGTGGCGGCGGGGCCGACGACCCCCTTATAGCGGCGCGGCGGAGCGCGGAGGGCGGCGGTCGCGATGGAGTACGCGGAGGCGGAGGAGTACTACTACGGCGATGAGACGGCGGGCAACTGGACGGGAGAGGCGTGCGAGTGGCAGGCGGACTGGGAGGCGTCCTTCTCGCTGCTGCCGCTGCTCTACCTGCTGGTCTTCGCCCTGGGGCTGTCGGGCAACGGGCTGGTGCTGCTGACGGTGTGGCGCGGCCCGCGGGCGCGGCGCCGCTCCGCCGACGCCTACATCGGGAACCTGGCGCTGGCCGACCTGGCCTTCGTGGCCACGCTGCCGCTCTGGGCCGCCTACACGGCGCTGCGCTTCCACTGGCCCTTCGGCGCGGCGCTCTGCAAGCTCAGCAGCTTCCTGGTGCTGCTCAGCATGTTCGCCTCCGCCTTCTGCCTGGGCGGCCTCAGCGCCGAGCGCTGCCGCGCCGCCGCCCGCGCCGCCCCGCCGCCCCGCGCCGCCCCCCGCCGCCGCCGCCCCGCCGGGCTGGGCCCGCTGGCCGCGCTCTGGGCGGCGGCGGCGGCGGCGGCGCTGCCAGCGTTGCTGTTGCGGGAGGCGCGGCGGGGACCCCGCAACCGGACGCTGTGCGAGCTGGCGGCGGGGGGCGCGGGGCGGGCGGCGGCGCTCAGCCTGGGGGCTACGGCGCTGGGCTTCGCCGCCCCGCTGCTGCTGATGGCCGTCTGCTACTGCTGCGTGGGCGCCGCCGTCCGCCGCCACCTGCGCCCGCGGCGGGCCGAGGCGGCGGCGCGGCGGCGCCTGCTGCGGCTGATCGCGGCGCTGGTGGCCGTCTTCGCCGGCTGCTGGCTGCCCTTCCACCTGCTCAAGAGCCTCTTCGCGCTGGCGGCCGCCGGGCTGCTGGAGCTTCCCTGCGCGCTGCTGGGGCTCATCGCCCGCCTGCACCCCTACGCCACCTGCCTGGCCTACCTCAACAGCTGCCTCAACCCGCTGCTTTACGCGTTCCTCGACGGCCGCTTCCGCGCCCGCTGCCGCTTGCTGCTGGGGCCGCGCCGCCCGCCCGCCGCCGCCGCCGCCTCCTCCACGCTCAGCGGCCCCACGCAGCGCTCCGAGCTGCCCTCGGCCGGCACCAAGCTGTAGCGCCCGCGGGACCCCCGCGCCCCAATAAACGCCCTTTCCGCCGCCGGAGCCCGCAGCCTTCTTCCTCCGGCTCCGCTCGGCGCGGCAGCCACCCACCTCTACCGCTCCTCCCGGGGAGGGCAGAGGCCGGGGAGGGGCTCGGGGCCCTGCACCCGCGGCCTCGGGTCACCTGGGGGCGTCGCCAGCCTCGCCCCCACGTCCAGACTCCCAGCCACAGCGCCGGGGCTGGCCCTGGGAGCTGCTCCCTGCGGGGCTCCGGCCGGGACCGCCGGTTTGACAGCCCGGGGCAGCCCCTCTGCCGCCGGCCCCAGGCCCGTACCTCCCTCACCGCCGCCTGGGGACGCGCCTCTCCTCCACCGGCAGCTCCCTGCAGCGGAGGGGCTTTGGCATGGCCGCTGTCACCTTCCTAAGGCACAGCTCCCACGGTCGTTCCGGCAGCGTCCCTCTGCGCTGCTTGCCGTCGGGGCACATCCAACCTGTCTACAGCCGTGTCCGGAGGCTGCTCAACTCCTCGCCTCACAGACAGAATCTCCTAAAGGGTTGCCCAAGACAGCTGGGTGAGGACACCTGTGTGCTGCTGTCCTCCAGGCACCATCCCAGAGGGGCCCTGCAGTCCACTGGACCCAGCATGCAGGGAGCTGGGTGCATTTACCTTGAGCTCAGGTGAGCCAGCCTTTCCCCAGGCACAGTCTGGTGCTGGAGGTGTCTCCTAGGAAAACCCTTCTCATATCCAAGGGGTGACGCCTGGGCCCCTGGGGGTCCCCCCCTGGGTGCCCGCTGAGCAGACACCAGGCAGGCAGCACAGGGTCTTCGGAGCATTGCATTGGGTAGAAGAGTTACCCATGCTGTTGTCAGCATGAGGTTGTCCTACTTTGGGCAGTGATGGTATCATTTCTGGAATGCCACAGATGTGTCACCCCTTTCTGGCTGGCAACGGGCAGCTATTTTGTGGATTCTGATGGCCATGTCCCAGGGCCAAGCTCAGAGGGTGCAGCTGCTGATGGTGCCAATGCAGGAACTGGGACAGGGCCAGCCAAGCCTTGTGGTGGGGATGCTGCCCTACCAGAGAGGTTGCACTAAGGAAAGCTGGGTCTGACCTGAGCAGTTGCCCCACTTGGCAGCACTGCACATGCAGGTGAATGTGCTTTTCTCTTCCCTTGGCTCTGCAAATCCTGCTGGGTTTTTGCTGTCTTGTCTCAGCTCTCATATACACCTCTGAGAGTGCAGCCTCCCAAGCCCAGACCAAAATGAGACCTGCACAGTCATGTAGAGTGACAGGCTGCCCCACACAAAACCATGTGTGTGGGGGGACAGAGGAGCATCAGGCAGCACAGGTGTAGGTAAGAGGTCCTCAGGCCCCCTGGTCATGGGACATCTGGACAGGACATCAGGGCAGCATAACATGGGCTGTAAGCACTGTCCCCCCCAGCACCTGGTGAAGAGTCTCTCCTTGTAGCAGTCCCTGCTGCTGCTGTCCAAGGCCACCCCTGGGGAAGGCTGCCATCTCTCCATGCCCTTGCCAGCCCAGGGCACCAGCACCAAATTGGGGCAGGCTCATGCTCCATAGCCTCCTATTGCTCCTCCTTGAGCTCAGCTAGGCAGTTCTACCTAACCAACAGCAGGTTAAAGCCCAAATCCTGCCCATCCCTCCTTCCGAGCAGTGGCCAAGCCTAGCATCTGTAGGGCTGTGGGCTTTTCTTTACCCATGAAACATTTGAACAAGAACATTTGGGACACCTGCAAGGGCAGCTGCAGACATGGCTCCAGACTGTGCGAGGGGAACATCAATCCCAGTAAGGAGAGCCCTTGAGGAAGGGCCAAGGGTGCAGGGGGAATCCCAAGAGGGGAAGGCACCCACTACAGCCCCCTTCCTCCACGGAAGCACAGCAGAGAGGAGATGGTGATGATGGGGCTTGCAGCACTGATCACCAGAAATCACAGAAATCACACGTACTGATTTCCCTGGAGGGAAGACTGGGAAAAAGGGAAGGGTTCACGGCCCTGCT
Organism: Phalacrocorax carbo; assembly: GCF_963921805.1. NCBI lineage: Eukaryota > Metazoa > Chordata > Aves > Suliformes > Phalacrocoracidae > Phalacrocorax > Phalacrocorax carbo. The sequence goes on along the minus strand of NC_087527.1, from coordinate 5,945,132 downwards.
GCCCTCAGGGTGGCCCTGCATGCTTGCATCCATGCTAGTCCCCCATTCTGTCCCCAGACCTTCCCTGGAAGCCCCACTGTCCATGTCCCACCCCTGGACAAGACACGCTCGCTGTCCTCCAGGCCCGGCCCCAAGGCACCTGCCCCACACCAGCCCTGTGAGTGCAGGGAATCGTCCTGTGCTCTGCCACCACCCTCACTACTCTCTGGGGCTTCCCCTGGGAAAAGGTCAGAGTGATGGCCAGAGCCCATGCAGAGGCAACCGGTGCCAGCCCCACAGCCGTCCCAGCCCCTGTCCTAGGTGAAGCCGTGTGAGACCCATCTGTCCTCTGGGCTGTTGGCCACACAGACCCTAAGCATTGGCTGATCAGGCATGGGGTGAGCATGGGGACAGGCTGGGGCCATGTAAGGAATAACCACGCCAGCCAGGGCATATGTCTTCCCTGCTCTAGGGGGCAAGCCTCTAGAGGAGGAGCAGAGATAGCTCTGTGTCCTTCCAGGGTTTCTGCTCTGTGTGCATCCACCGCTTTGCACTTGGAAGACGCAGCCAGAGTATCCATGCTCCTGCTGCCCATGGGCACTGCATCCAGCTTCAGAACCAGTTCTCAAAGCTCAGGCTCTCTGGGCAATGGCTGGTTTGGACCTATACCACACTGCAGGATGGGTTTGGGGGTAGCTGAGTCAGGAGGCTGGTCCTGCCCATGCCATGGGGCAGAGTAGCTCCCCTCTCCAGCTACTATTGTTCCTGAAGACAGGCGAACAGCTTTGAGGAGCAGAGGGCTGCTAGGAGCAAACAGTGCTGAGCCCATTGCCCCACCTAAGCCAAAGGACAGCAAGGCAAGAGCAGGAGTTGGGAGGAGAAGTTGGGGTTAGGAGCTGGGCCCCAGGCACCCGGGGAACCCCAGGGTGGCTGCACAGGCAGGAACAGGGCTCCTCCCCAGCACAGCTCCATACACTGAATACTCAGTCACATCCTTTCCATCCCGCTGCAACTGCCTCCCCTGGCACCCCAGAGGGACATGTCTGCCATGGCACTCCAGGAGGGAGCTGGGCTGACCGTGGGGACATAGGGGCTGTGAGAAACCTCCTGTGGTCACACTCAGGTGCTGAAGGGTGGAAGAGCATTTAATAAAAACAAACCCAGCCTGCTTCAGTCATCCCCGGCTCGGTATGTCAGGGCATTGGCTTGTGCCAAGCAGGCAGAGCTAGGGGGGCTCAGGAGAGGCAGAGGCAAGAGAGGGGAAACAAGGGCATGTGGAAGTCTCAGTGGCCTAGAGCCAGCACCTGCACCCCAGCACCTACAGTGTTGCACTCAGGGCAAAGCAGCACCAGCATCACTGTAGCTCCTTTCCAGGCTGGAGCAGCTGGGCTGGGCAGAGGATGCTCAGCTGCCTGCAGGGCCGAGGGCAAGGAGCTGCCAGCGGCTCCCAGCGCTCTGACAAGGGCCCTACTGTGCACTCAGCCACGGGCAGCCCCAGGCGCTGCCGCACCTTGGCCCAGGGCTGGCTTCGGCACTGAGTGCCTGCCTTCACTCCTCTGGGGAGACACCAGCTGACCCTTTCAAGGCAAGGGGAGCTGCTTCCAGGCAGCTGCATCAGGAGCAGGCGGCTGGCAGGAAAAGGAAGACTTTATCCCCTTGTGTCCCAGAGAAACGCGGCGGAGCCAACAAAGGCAGGGTGGGGGTGCTCTGGCAGGGGCCGTGGATGCCTCTACCGCCAGGGGATATTTCCTTGGAGACAGGGCAGCACCAGGGGCTGATGCCTCCACACGTGTCCTGTGTTCCCAGGTGCTGGCAGCTCTTGTACAAAGAGGCACTTGATGAGCCGGTGGCAGTGTCCTCGCTCGAGGGATCCCGCCATGCAGCCCATGCCCAGCAGCTGAGCCGGCAGCTTCACCTCAGCCTGGCTGAGTGTGGCCCAGGGGAGGCAGAAGGGGAATGGCCCTGGTGCCAGAGCCATGCTGAGCGAGGAGGGCAGGAGGCCACCAGACCTGCAGCACCACAGCTGCCCGTGCCCTCCTTGGTGAGCAAAACCAAAGTCACGCACTCTGAGATCAGACAGGGATGCAGGCAGCAGGAGCCGGCATGGTGCCACTGGCCCCAGCCTGGGTTCTTGCTGCAGCTTCTGAGCAGCTGTTCGCAGAGCTCAGCCAGACCAGAGCCCACCCCATCACCTGCACACGCAGCACGGGCTCATCTGGGCACCCAGCCCCCGGCATGGCAGCCCCGCACGCAGCAGCACAGCGCCAGCACTGCTTGCTGTGGGCGGCCACAGCTTCTCAGAAAGAAGAGACAGGGAAAACAAGGACTGTGGGTTCCATGCCCATGCAAACACCCTCGACTGGTACCCACCCTCCCTTCTTTCAGGCTGAGCAAAGGCTTCTGGGGCTTTTTTTTCTTCCAGTCCCAGCGGCCCTTGACATGGGGAGTCAGTCTCCTCCTTCCCAGTGAGAGCAATGGGCTCTTCAGCTCTGCTGAAGAGCTTTCTTGGAGCCTTCCCTCCAGGCTTAGAGAAGGGTCTCCTCTGCTTCTGCTGTGCAGCCGCAGCTTTGCTGATGAGAAAGGGTATAGCAAGATCATCCGGGACCATGCTCCTGCTGTACACATCCCTCCCTGCTCAGATGCTTTGCTCAGTGTGTTCAAGTAAAAACAGCAGCCTTAGAAGGGCCTTAATATCCCCAGCCTCACCCCCTGCCCTATTCTGGGGCAGCCAGAGTGGTGGCACCCTGCACTGGGGAGCTCCCGGCAGGACGAGGGGATGGGCAATTTATGATTTGTTTTGCTGAAGGCTGCAGCCCAGGGAGAAGAGGGACCATTTGAGGGCTGGAGTGGCCCAAAGCACTTGGTTTCCACACACACTGGAACCACAGGGCAGGGACCCCTGGACATGCAGCCTCGGCTCCCAGAGGTCCCCATGAACCCGGTCTCTCATTCCACTAATGTGGCAGGTGCCCAGAGTCCTCCAGGCCTCCCAAGGGGTGCTGAAGAGCTTTCTTGAAGCCTTCCCTCCAGGCTTAGAGAAGGGTCTCCTCTGCTCCTGCTGTGAAGCTGCAGCTTTGCTGATGTGAAAGGGTATAGCAAGATCATCCAAGAGTTACCTGTCTGATCTCATCCCACACAGAGGGCATGGGTCAAGTTAGGTTGCGTATGAGCAGGACTCTGAGACCATGAAAAAATTCAGATGCTGCTAAGAGGGATTTCAAGACAACTGGTACTCTCCTAAGTAGACAGAGATACCCTGGGGCCTGGGGACCAGAAGGACCTCTTGGCAGAGAAGTTTGCTGTGCCTTTCAGGTAAGGCAGCAGCAGAAGAGGAGACCAAGCGTGCCCCACTGCAGGAGAACGAATAGCCCTGTAAGGTAGGTGAAAGCAAGCGGCACCCCAAAGCCCAGCCGGTCCTCACTATAGGCTGCAGGAATGACTTGCAAAAAACTGAAAACGTTGCTCCTGTTGCCATGAAATCAAACCCTGGATCCCATGCTGGTAATGCAGAGCTTCAAGCCTCCACTTAAGGAAGAGCAGCAATACACAACTCTTCAAAGATGTGCAGGCAGGACCATGTCCCTCAGTGGGAGAAGGACTGATTGCCACGAGCTCAGATGGAAGAGAAACTGGGCAAACCCATACGAGGTGGAGGATCACCCACAGAGACCTCAGGTTCCAGGGTAAGGCTAGCACTTGAATGGTTTTAGCTAGGACAGAGTTAATTTTCTTCCCTGCAGCTGGCACAGTGCTGTGCTTTGGACTTGGTATGAAAACCATGTTGAGATAACACACCGATGTTTGGTTGTTGCTGGGCAGTCCTTGTTCTAGTCAAGGGCTTTTCCAGCCTCTCATGCTCTGTCGGGGGCACAAGAAGCCGGGAGGGGAGGGGGCACAGCCAAGAGAGCTGATCAAAACTGGCCAAAGGGGTATTCCGTATCATATGATGTCATGCCTGGTGTGCTAACTGGGGGGAGCTGGCTGCTGGCACACAGAGGTTGCAGCTGGGGGACCAGCAGTGTCAGTCAGTGGGTGGTTCTATTTTTCCTTTTTTGGGGGGACTTCATTTCTCTCTCTTGTTATTTTCCTTTTTATTATATTATCATTATTATTAGTAGTATTATCATAATCATTATCGTTACCATTATCATAATTATTTTAATTATTAAACTGTCCTTATCTCAACCCACAAGTTTTCTTACTTTTGCTCTTCCAATTCTCTCCCCCGTCCCGCAGGGGTGGGGCAGCGAGCGAGCGGCTGCGGGGTGCTTAGTTGCTGACTGGGGCTGAACCACCACAGTCCTTTTTGGCACCCAATGTGGGGCACGAAGCATTTGAGATAACAACAGTTGCTGGTCACAGCATAAACTCTGTTCTCAACATTAGTTTATCCGATCTGCACCATGCTCTTGTATTTGCTGTGCCTGTTAAAGACTGGTGTTGGCTTTTGTGGTCTGCTGTGGTCTGCAGTGTTTAGTGATGTTTTGCCTGGGAGAGTTGTTTTTAAAACACTGGCCTTGAGTTTTATTTGGTATTTGAAATTTATATTGAAGCCATTACTGTACGTCGGGTACCACCTCATGGATACAATTAGCAATTGTACCTCCTCCTCTCAGAGTTTTTTTATGGAGGAAATACAGAATGGTACCCTAGCTACCGTCTTCTATAGTGCCTCCTCCCTCCCTCATTACAACAACTTTTCAGTACCTTGAACATCCTTGGGTAGTTAAGATATATCTGTTGGTATTTCTTTGGCAGATTGTTTCAGTTTTATCTAAGGTTAATAAGGAATTTAAGAATATCACCAGAGGAGGAGGTGACACGTGCTGAAGAAGCCCCACTGTATAACACACTGCCAGAAGATGAAAAGCAGTATGCCCTCTTCACTGATGGGTCCTGTCGCCTTGTGGGAAAGCACCAGAGGTGCAAGGCTGCTGTATGGAGTCCTACACGACAAGTAGCAGAAACTGCTGAAGGAGAAGGTGAATCGAGCCAGTTTGCAGAGGTAAAGGCCATCCAGCTGGCCTTAGACATCGCTGAACGGGAAAAGTGGCCAGTGCTCTATCTCTATACTGACTCCTGGATGGTGGCAAATGCCCTGTGGGGCTGGCTGCAGCAATGGAAGCAAAGCAACTGGCAGCGCAGAGGCAAACCCATCTGGGCTGCCGCACTGTGGCAAGATATTGCTGCCCGGGTAGAGAACCTGGTTGTAAAGGTACGGCATGTGGATGCTCACGTCCCCAAGAGTCGGGCCACTGAAGAGCATCGAAACAACCAGCAGGTGGATCAGGCTGCCAAGATTGAAGTGGCTGAGGTGGATCTGGACTGGCAGCATCAGGGTGAACTATTTCTAGCTCGGTGGGCCCATGACACCTCAGGCCATCAAGGGAGAGATGCAACATACAGGTGGGCTCGTGATCGAGGGGTGGACTTGACCATGGATATTATTGCGCAGGTTATCCACGAATGTGACACATGCGCTGCAATCAAGCAAGCAAAGCGGGTAAAGCCTCTGTGGTGTGGGGGACGATGGCTGAAATATAAATATGGGGAGGCCTGGCACATTGTGGGAGTGTGATATAGTCAGACCCGTGCAGGCAAGCGCCATGTGCTTACAATGGTAGAAGCAACCACCAGCTGGCTGGAAACACCGCCCGGAACACTCTCCTGGGCCTGGAAAAACAAGTCCTGTAGCGACATGGCACCCCAGAGAGAACCGAGTCAGACAATGGGACTCATTTCCAAAACAACCTCATAGACACCGGGGCCAAAGAGCACGGCATTGAGTGGGTGTATCACACCCCCTGTCACGCACCAGCCTCTGGGAAAATCAAATGACACAATGGACTGTTAAAGAATATACTGAGAGCAACGGGGGGTGGGACATTCAAACACTGGGATACACATCTAGCAAAAGCCACCTGGTTAGTCAGCACAAGGGGATCTGCCAACCGAGCTGGCCCGCCCAGTCAGAGCCCTTACGTACTGCAGAAGGGGATAAAGTCCTGGTAGTGCATGTGAAAAATATGCTGAGGAAAACAGTCTGGGTTATTCCTGCCTCGGGCAAAGGCAAACCCATTCATGGAGTTGATTTCACTCAAGGACCTGGGTACACTTGGTGGGTGATGTGGGAGGATGGAAGAGTCCAATGTGTACCTCAAGGGGATTTGATTTTGGGTGAAAATAGCCAATGAACTAAATGGTATGATGTTAACTGCTATATAATATTGTATGTCATCACTCCTATGATTGTTATAAACCATATCAACGGTATCATAGTAGGAATGTCCCAGATTAATCAAGAATGAACTTTGAACCAAGCAAAATGCAACAGTGATGGAATTCCAAGGACTGACTTGAGCATGCAACAATCCGACACCACACACACCATCTTCCCTGCCCTGAAAGACAGTTACGACTGATGGAGCCCAAAGCCATGGACTAAATGAACTCAATGGACATTTTTGTGGACATTTGTGGATATTTCACAGACATGTTACAGGGGTGGTCCATAGACTAAGGGAATGATAATCTTTATCTGTATATTCTATTACAGCATGAGAAGGCAGGTAGGGGTTATTGAGGTTGTATTGGATAGTATGGGACCCGAGCATGATGTAAATGGGATAGAATAAGGGGTGGGTACTGTCATGGTTTTAGCTGGGGTAGTTAATTTTATTTCACTGCAGCTGGTGCAATGCTGTGCTTTGGATTTAGTATGACAACCATGTTGATAACACACCAATGTTTTGGTTGTTGTTGGGCAGCGCTTGTACTAATCAAAGACTTTTCCAGCCTCTCATGCTCTGCCGGGGGCACAAGAAGCCGGGATGGGAGGGGGCACAGCCAAGAGATCTGATCCAAACTGGCCAAAGGGGTATTCCATATCATGTAACATCATGCCCAGTATATGAATGGGGGGGAGCTGGCCCCCCCTGAGCTGGATCGCAGCTCAGGGACTGGCGGCGTCGGTCAGCAGGTGGTGAGCGGTTGCATCACTTGCTGTTTTCAGTGTCCCCCCCCAGCCAGGTTTCACCTCTCTCTCATTATTTTCCTTTTCATTATATTGTTACTGCTATTATTACTACTACTGTTTTACTTTAATTATTAAACTGTTCTTATCTCAACCCACAAGTTTTCTTACTTTTGCTCTTCCAGTTCTCTCCCCCGTCCCGCTCGGGTGGGAGGAGTGAGTGAGCAGCTGTGTGGGGCTTAAGTTGCTGACTGGGGCTGAACCACGACAGTTACACATAGGTCTACTTAAGCACCTGCAGAGAAGGACTACCAGGAAGGTGTTGAGAATTAAAACCTTGTTTTATTACTGCTTAAACATTCTTGGCTTGCTTTTCCTAGCAAAATGGAATTTTAGAGAGGACATACCAATCGTACTGATGAAAGTAAATCCAGGGAAGAAATGTAACTCAAAAATGCTTGGTACAAGATCAAAAAGAATGAAATGTCATACAGAAAAAGTTAAAACTGGAAACGAGAAGTTTCCAGGGAATAGAAGAAAAAAACTGAGTAACACCTTCCTAAGAGGACAGCAGGAGTAGGGGATCAAATTGTATCAGGAAGCTCAGGAAAAGTGTAAGAGTTATTTGGAGTATACTAGGGTGGGACAAATGTTATGAATTAAAGCTTGCAAAAAAGCAGCATAATCTCTGAACTGTGTTTTAATGAAATCTAGTTCTTTAGAATTTCTGCTGGCTACCTGGAAAGGGCAAAAATTTCTTCTTTCACCTTAATATAAAACTCAGCTTCTACAGTGTAGGGGAATAGACAGGGATCGGCAACCGGAAGATTACGGGATGTGACGGAAAGATAGACTCCTCCCCATAGGAGTGGCAGGAACAGGAACCGCAAGAGCTATATAAGCATGTGACGCAGCCAAATAGACGGACATTTTGTATCCATCATATTGGTGTCTGTGCATCACTGTCCCCAGGATGGGTAGAGCCCTGTGTCCCGGAGGTATGCGGCCCAAGATAAGTTCTCCCGTAGAAGCGTACAGCTACACTACAGAAGCATCATTTTCACCTGAAGCACCAGTGTGCCATCACAATTAACAAAACCCCCAGTACGTGTAAGGAAATTGAGAAGACTGGTGGAGCTACATTTAAGGAATGTTGCCCCTCCGTACAGGAGGGTGTACAGGTGTGGGGCAGATGCTCCTTACCTTCATTTATACTAGGATGTCCGGGCCCAGATCCTGAATGAAGGCAGTCTCACTGTGTGCTGTTACAAGGACCTGGAATTCAGGTAATAAGCAAAAGTTTTCTCTCTCTCCTGCAGTATGTAGAACTTGGGAGTTCTCCAGGACTGTAAGCCATTAGGTGCTTAAGATTTTCTGTGCAACAGATGTTTAATTTGGATTTTTTTTTTTCAAAACATCTATTACACATTCAGCTGTCAGAAGAACCCTGATGGTCCATTTCATTGGGTGTTCCTGAAGGTGGGCACCTCTTGGTCACACTGTGTTTCTTCAAACCGCCAGGCTGTAGGGGATTGCAGTTTTCTGAGCACCGAGTTCACGGACATCTTGTCCTAGCAGACCTGAGAAGCTGGCTGGCCAGGGGACTGAAACTGAGTCACCTTGGCCACAAGTGGTCTGCTAGGAGCTGTAGTGTACCCTCCAGCTGGGAGGATGAGGGAAAGCATTGTCCTTGCTGCTGACCCATGGCCAGATGTGACTCAGCAATGCAGGGCTCCAAAGGCTCCAAACTGCAGCACTCTAATAAAATTACCTGGAAGAGCAAGTTGATCAAAGCAATGCAAAACCTGAGGGAGTGACAACAGAACAGAGGGTCAATTTATTCTCAGCTGGTCGAGGAGTTCTGCCGTTGCAGTTATGTCTCAAAGAAACAGCAGCAGAAGTGTGCAATAAGGTGACTGCTAGAAAAGAATCTGAACTCCAGCTGTCTCCCTCTGATGATCACAACCCACTGCGAGCAGCATAGGAGGCCATCCTCTTCTAAAAGGATACTCAGCCTCTGACTGTTAGCATGGTGACAACTTCACCTGCTTTTGGAGACCTCATATTCGGGAACCTCACTGCACTGGCAAGTGCCAATCCCCTACACCCAACACCCTCAGAGCCACTAAGATTTCATCGCCTCCACTCACGCTCACCCAGGGACTGTGTTTTGATCTCCTCCACGTAGTTCAAATTCCTGACTTGGCTTTCTTTAGCCCAAGTTCAGTATCTTCGAGGTCTTCTGACCTCCTCTTCCATAACTCAAGGCTTATTTTTAAGTTGCTGCCAGGTTCTTACTTGAGACAACCTGCTAGGCAGGATGTTCTGGTCTTCCAGGTTTAGCATATAAATATACCCCAGATGCAAAAAGGGTATTCACAGTTTCACCTCACTAAAAACACACAGCAACCCTCCCATCATATCAGGCACATTTCCTATTTCTTTTAAAAAAGAAATATTTATAAACATAAGGAAGAGATTCAGAGAACTACAATGTTTAAAATTTTCCTGCCAACAGCACAGATATCTTTTTCATGTAAAGTCACAAGAACAAGTTGTACACCATCACAACGTAAGCACTGTCTAGAAATCCCCTCTCCTCAACAGCTGCCATAGTCCTCCACTGCAGGAATCCACATCTCCCATCGCAGCAACCAGCTCCTCTGCACTTCTCTAGGACTTGGACTGGGGCTGCTCAATCTCCTTTTGTGATCAAGTCCTCAATATATGCATCCAGTTCATCATCTGTATTAATATCAATGTCCTGAAACCAAAAGCACAAGAAATACCAGTGAAAAGTGAATCTTGAAGAACAATGCGAAGACAAGACAGAGCAGCACAGCATCCTCTGCAACATCTGTCCTGGTCAGCCTTTACACCCTGACTTCCAGCACTCTCCACCTGCTGCCATCTGCTGTGAAAGCACCACCAGCTTGCCTGTCAGAGCCTGATGGACAACGCTTGGAAAACAGTCAGCACTTGATGCTCCAACAACGCATTCAAGCAATAGGTTTACTGTGCTGATCAGGGTCAAGTTAGGTTTTTTTTTTACCTTCAACACACATTTTCCTAATAGGGAGCAACTGCTTCCATCTGCTTTCATAAACTTTTCCATTGGGTGGTCTTAATTTTATTTAAACTTTTATTTAAATATATATTTGCTATTTTAATTTTTAATAGTATAATTAATAAATAGATTTCACCATAAAATTTTTCTATTAAGTAGTATTTGTTTAAAGGTTTGCCTTCCTATACATGGGGTTCAGAACCTAGCACCACCCTTCTGCCCAAGAATGGGGCAGAAATTCCCTGCAGAACACTGCCTGTGCCCAGGGAAATTCTCCTGCAGCCCCATGTTTCATAGCAGAAAGCAGAAAACAGTAGAAGCTGTGCGGTATGTACATGCCATGAAAAATCCATCTGTGAAAATCAACACTTATCAAGAACCCCAAGGCCTGGATCCAAAAGGTGGGCAGCAACAGCAGCTGCACACTCAGCTGCTTCTAACAGTCTAAGCCCAAGCTGCACCTAATTGAGAAAGAGCTGAAGCCCAGTTAAATGCTGGACCAAGACACCTCAAGTGCCTGGAGGGACCTGGGTCTGGGGAAGGTTGCTACTAACGGGGTAGTTCTGCTGTCACACCACTTCCTCACCCACCTCCTGCACTTTCTGCAGAAGGGCCACGATGTTAGTCCTCAGCTTCTGCAGTTTCTCCTCTGTTTCCTTCAGCTTTCTCTCTGAGTTGCGGAGGTTTTCTTCACAGGCTTTGGCCCGGGCATCGGCACGTGTCTGATATGAATTGCACAGGTTCTGCAGACCTACCTCATACTGTTTGAAATATTCTTTCTGTAGAAGACAAAACACAACAGATGACATGTTAAGAAGAAGCACCGAGTGTCAAGAAATCCCCAGCACTTGCAGCTTGTAGAAGAGTCCAGCTACTGGCACCCCATGACCGAATACCACCAGCCTAACACCATGACCCTGCACGCCCTGCCCACAGTCGTTACCATGCTTACATTTACATTTCAGATTTGCCTACTGCAGGCAGCACAAATGGGTTTTCACATTCCTCGAAGACCAGAACTGCCAGAAAAGCTGCCTGAGTTCAGATGAAGGATGCAGTATGTTTTAAAAAGGCTAAAACCACAGTTATGCTGTGGAAAGATCTCACAGCCTCTGTACACAGTAAGCTTCTCAAGTATAGGCCACCCAGACAACACAGCTTATTACTGCGAGGCAGGAACATCTACACTTGCAGAAAATTCCAGACGAGACCAACATGTCCTGTGGAAGCAGCAGGACTGGTTAACTCAAGCAGACACCTGAGCTATCAGAGAGAAAAGAGGAAGAGACAAGAGAGACTGCCAATATATACATTGCAAGTGAGTGAGTAGGGCACTTTGAAGACTACCAAATAAGCAGTGGCTTTTGTCACTTGGTCATCTGTAGGTGGCTTTTGTCACCTACAGATGCCTCCTGAAAACGTCTCCCCTTGTGGTATGTCAGAAGAGAGAAGCTGGAGAGGCCGGTACCATTTCTCTGTATTTCAGTCTGCGTTGGACCTTCCAATGCCAGGAAGGTACCAATACTGCAGATACTGGTGCAGGCTCAGCCCCATCTGTTCCTTGCTCAAATAAATGGAGGTCACACCAAAAGCCTTAAGATGTACAGCTGACTCACAGGTGGTCAGCATGCTCACCTGCAGAAATGTGAGGGGCGGTTGTCTTCCGTGTTCTCTCTCATTTTAGGGTTGCCTCTGCATAAGTTAGATTTAAAAGGCTAGGGGCAAAATGAACAGGTATGCCTACATCCTATTTCTACAAACCTCTAACCTGGCATCTCTTTTTTAAAGCTTAACAGCAATGAACAAGAAGTTAGGATAGTAGCAGCCAACAACTTTCCCACACAGATGTATGGTAATTAAAAACAAATCCTCAAACAACTGTCTAAAGACCTAAGGCATGCTTCAGAGGCTCTCATTCTTTTTCTCAGCTATGTTAGTCTGCTAAGGATCCAAGTAACCTTTTGAAGAGTGTGATCTTGCATCAACAGGATGCACACTTGCTATAAGAATGGAATGTGTGGGGAGAAAACCCCCAAACTTACTTTTCTAGAAATACTGAACTCACCAAGGGAAATGCCAAGAGCCCTTCTGAGCTCATGGAACTCAGCTCCTTCTTGGAGATAGGAAAATTCGGAGGTAAGAAGTACCGCAAGCAATTTCTATGCAGGAAAGAAAAACACAAAGCCAGAATTTGAAGTTTAAAGGACTAGAGCAATCAGACTACAGCAGCTCACAAAAACTGCAGTGAACCCACCGAAGGATCTGGACTAGTAAGTCTACTGTTTCTTGGCTGCTGCTGGGACCAGTGGTGTCTGGCTCAATTCGGACACAGTCTGAGGTAGAAGGTTCAGCCACAACAACCTCCTCTTCCGTCTGCATATCTGGAGCCTGGTACTCGGGAGAGGGAGGCTTCATCAACCTTACATCCTCACTGCCCTTCTCTACCCTGAAAGAAAATATTAACGGAAAGTCAGATGTGTCTTTCTACAAAGGCAATACCTGAAACACTGTTAACAGCCTCATCAGAACCTGCACCCAGCTGTCACTCTGAGACCTCTAGATTATACAACAGCTGCCTCCACAGGAACGTCACAGCAAAGCGATGGACAGACCTTATGGAGTCTGTTATGCTCATTCCTTATGAAGCAGCTGGACAGTCCTGAGGCACACTCATGCCCCATGACATGACAGCAATATATTTGTCTTCAGCATCTATGGAAGTAAAATGGGGTCTTCCTCCTGAAACCAAAACAAGCCTCCAAAATCCAGTAGCTAGAGATAGTTACCAGCGATCCCTTGGTGTGGTGTCTGTAGGAACATAATCAAACTTCACCTTCCAGCGTACTGCATGCTTGCCCATTTCCACAGCTGTGACACGGCCTGTGAACCACTCCTTGTTCACACGCACTTCCACATGCAGCCCTTTATCTGCAAGGAGGAGGACAGTAAAGATATTTGCAAACATTCAGATGCTGGAGAGCACATTTTGCATGAGCTCTAGAGAACACAGCCACCTCAGCAGGGAGCAAACCTAAACCTGTGACAACTCCTTTAAATGGTACATAAACCATAAAAACACTGTCACACAGTTCAACTCCTACTTAGAAACATTAAGGGGCAAGGAAATTATATGGCATTTTCAGACAGAAGGTTTCTCCTGTACTCTGTCTGGGCTGTTCGACATGGGCTTTCCAGGCTTGCATTGACCACTAGGACAATTTGCCATGTGTTCCTAGTGGGTCACTTTCCAGACAGCTCCTTGGGAACAAGCTGAAGAAATGCCATGCTCTGCCAGAAGGTGCAATACCATCCTGGCTATCATCTTGCCTGGGGGCATCTCAGCCCCTCTTCTCTCACAGCAGCACAGCAGGTCTAGATACAGTCCTCAGCTGATGTAGCTCCACAATCCATAATCCATTCACTTAGGAAGGGTGAACACAACATCGGCCTACACCATGCAGCCAAGCATCACATCCATTAATGTGACGCAGCCCTCAGATTACAGATCTTCGCATGCCACAATTGCCTCTTGTCTAATCAAGGGATTCCTGGCCAAAATGTTTCATGCAAGTTAGAGTCATCTTTGGGTTTGGGATACAAATTTACACCAATTCTTATTTTAAAAAGTTCATTAATGAAATCATGTTTAATCATTTAGTCTAGTTCTGCAACAGTTTTTTTCCAGTGTTCGGTATTGGAGGCAGTTCAAGCATTCATTTCTCACCTTTCTGAGCCTTCTTCAGTTCTGCCAGCTCTTCTTCCCCAGCACTGTCTGTGAGCTGTGGGTAGAGAGAGCTCAGATTAGCTGCCTCCCGAGAAGATTTTAAACACTTGACAAACACCTTCTGCTGGGGAAACCAGTGCACTCTCACCTCTACCACCACCTCACTGGAATCCTTCTTCTCTTCTTTCACTGCCACAAATTTTCCCCGTTTTGACTTCTCCTTCCTGTGCTCCCCCTCCTCCTCAGATCCATCATCTGTGGTGCTGAAGATCCTCTTCCGAGTGGTGGAGGCCTGCAGGAAGCAAACAAGCCCTAGCTGTAATTCCAGCATGCTACCAACCAAAACCTTCCTTCATCCAAGTTAAAAAAAATGCTCAGCATGTATATGTCATTTGACAGTTAATTAGCTTTTCTAGAAGGTTTTCACAGGTGCTCCGTGATCATGCAAATGCTCACCCCACCACTCCACATTCTTTTTTTTTCTAGGGAAACAGTCTGGTCTAACAGGAAAGAGATTAAATGAGTCTTCATGAGGGGTGTAGAATAGCACCCTAATCCAAGAGTAAAGTAAAAGTTATCTTGCCCTGCGCAGGGCCTACAGTGCAAGTCCCATGCGACAGAGCAGGACAGGCTATGCAGAATAGTAGGTAAGGAGCTGACAGTCTTCATCCCATCAAGTCTCACCTGTGGCCATTTGACACTGGCAGATTTCTTTAATGCTGGCACCTTAGCAGCTTTTGGACTGGGTGTCTCACGAGAGCTTTTGGGGTTCTGCAGGACAGCAGGTAGTTTCATTGTTGTACCTGGTTTGGCAAGAGTTTTTAAAGTGCTGTTAGACTTTCCAGCTGTCACAATGTGCTGATGTGTCCTTGAAGTGCTGGCCTCCTCCTTGGAGAGCATGCTTGCCAGTTTGGGAGTGCTTATATTTGGCCAAGCTGAAGAGCTCTTTCTCAGCTGACCAACAGGCTTGGGAAGAGGCATAGGTGGTGGTGGTCTACTGGGAGCATTCTTGATTACATCAGGTAAAGGAGGAGATCGTGGGCGCTGAGGTCGGGTCTGTGACTGAGTGTTCTGAAACAAATGAGGGTACAGACAGAGAAAGGACAGAAGAGTCGGGCACTGCTTTTCAGAGCAGGTAAGGATAGCACAGAAGAGTACAAAGCTTATACCAGTATCCCATTTACCTCCCCTGCAGGCCGTGTGGTCACTTCCAGAGGCAGTTTCTTTATGTCAGCTTGAGATCGAATTGGAGTGGTTTTCTATTTAAGAAAAAAAAAAATCAGAAAGGACATCTTTAAAAGCTCTCAGGGCCTACCTGAACCCAGCCCAGCAAACAGTTTTCCAGTTTAAAATCAACAATTATAAGGTGTGTTCAGTGTCCTTCAAGAGACATCCCTTCATCCAAACACCAGCAGTCACTCCCATTTTCCTAGCAGAAAATGAAACGCAAGCTGAGATGCTTGCTTTCTGTTATTAAAACAACCCCTACCTCATGAAGGAGCACAAGTGGCATTAGAGGATGAGACAGACATGAGTCAGCATCAGCCATTTGTACTAGGAGGTCCCTCAAACCTCCTGTGCCTAGCTGGAGACCTCCAGATTCACCTGCAGAGCTTCCAGCTTTTCCTGCTGCTGGCGGATTTTCTCTGTCAGTTGTTTCTGCTTTTCCTCCTGTGATTTCAAGTCTTTCTTCAGAGTTCCCAGTGGTACCTTCTGCTTCTGCTCTGCAGCTTCACATCTAGCAAGAAGGGAACGCAAGACAACCTCAGTGACGACAGCAGAACCTGCACTGTCTCACACACACAGCACTGTCCCCATATCCCATCCCAAATGCAGCAGTAAAACCACTTCCCTGCACGCCCTGCCCACAGTCTCAAAACCAGTGGTTTTCTTCTTCAGAAACATATGCGATTTAAGGATAAAAAGCATCGTTGTTAAAACAAGCCATTTAGGCTGGGAATTACCAGTTCAGAGCCCAGGAGCTAAACAAAGCTTAGGAACAGCTTCAACTGGTTTTCTACATTGTTTCTGTATGCTGGACTTTTACAGCAATTTTCCTTCCTATCAACTATGTCTTCATATCAATTCTTCTTTTCAGACTTACTTTCCATTTAGAAAGGAAAGCTTATTACCAGTAACCCGTCATTAAGGTGTCACTTTGAACGAGCCTTCCAATAGAAGATGCACTTCACCTTGCCGCCCAAGGCCACAAAGTTTTCCTTTGCAATATCGCTTAACTTTTTGCTTTTCCCATCCTGTTTGGCTTATGGCCTAACGAAACAGTGGTGAGTATCCTACTCCCTCAGGTCCTCTCAGATGCAGAACCCTGGAAGAGTCCTTGGGAGAGGAGGAAAATGCAGGTAGGAAATGCATGAAAGTGGACTGACATCACCTTCAAACTTCTGGCTGAGCAGCTGGTCATCAGGAACAGTGCTGGAGGAAGAAGAGGGGACTGAGGAGTTCCCAGGCTCACCTCCTGTCACAGAACTGTCATGGACAGACACACCAGGACCAACCCCTTCAGGGCAAAGTCATGGAGGGATGATGTGAGATAGGAAAGCAGCAGTACCAAGACAACTCTTGCACAATGCAGAAGATCTGACTCCCACACTGCCTGGGAGCCAAGCCATTAAAAACTTCCCGCAAGTGTAAGTCTTACAGATAAAGTGAGGACCCTGCTCTCATTGTGGCTCACACAGAGCTCCAGGAGGCTGACTGAGAGATGATTTTACCAAGATCTCTGATCCTGAACCTGCCAACTGAGGGGATATTCCCTAGTCTGCGAGATACACACTGAGATCAGCTTTGTCAGTGGAAAGGAGCACAAGCAGCAGTTTTTCCATCAGCCTCTTCCCAGCTGAAGCACTGCAGGGGAGTTTTTCATAGAGTGATTACTTCCTTGGCTAAGAAAGTATCTGTCATCACAGTAAAACGACTGCCTGACACCAAAGTTGCAGTTCCCAAAGATAAAGCTGAACAAGTAGCACCACATGCAAGTTTCCCAGCAGACAAAAGCCATCTCCTATGCCATTGCATGGATTGAGGCTGAAAACATTGTTAAGCTGTATCTTACAGCACAAGAAAGTATGAAAGCACCTGTCAGTTCTGCCAACAGGAAAAAATTAAGACTATTCAAGACATTCAAAACTACAGATTGCATCGCCAGAGGCAGCAAGTCAGAAAAAATGTCAGAATGGTCTGCAACTCAGCACCAAGACTTTGGTGATGCTCAAGGAGCTTTGAGTCAGAGAAACATCTTCAGCTGGTGTTTCAGCCTTGAGTCCAAACACCATTTAGGACCCAATTGGATATTAAGTAGGAAAAGGGAGGAGAGTGAGCCTGACACTAATACATAACACAGACACGCTGCCTTCTCTGTGACAAAGTGAGCGATGGTGCCACTTAGGGCTGATCCCAACACAGACTGTGGCATCAGAAGGGGTGACTGCTTTACATGACAGAGATGGAGAAGAGCATTCAGCTCCCATGACCTGGGACAATACACCACCAGCAGAAACTGAGGTGTAGGTGGAGAAATCAGAAGGGTGGGGAACAGTTCAGTGCCAACAATGGACACAATGCAGGCAGACAATGCCAAGGCAGCCAAGACCACCGCGTGGTCTTCTGATGCCAAGAGAGAATCTGAACATCAACTCTGACAGTGCTTCATCTTCAACTTGGCTGGATAAGATTCTGCACAGACCCTCATGGCGCACAAGCTTGAGGCCTCCGACCCATGGTGGCAACAGCTGTGCTTCCCAAATCTTCAGTCCTCCCCTCAGACAGTAGAAATACCTGGAATGGAACAGCTGGGGCACACGATCAAGACACAGAGGTGAAGCTGTCCAAACCTTCACAAGGACACAGCAAGAAGCACCAGAGAGTAGAGCATTTGGAAGGGAATTTCAGAAGTGCAGTGACTGCAAGGAAGCCCTGCTTTCTACTGGCACCAACCAAGCCAGAGGAGTGCTAGTGCAACTTCTGTAGAAAATCTGATGCCTCGTGTAAAAGAACACAACTGCACTCACTGTTGGAAAGTACACGTGGATCTACAAAATCAAAAAATATTCTAGAGTTATTTATCCTCCCTCAGTAAGACTCCTGAGATCTCTTTCAAAGAAGCTGAAATGACCAGAAGTTTGGATCACCAGTCGAAAGCACCTCACGTGCCTTTTCCCATCTCCCTGCAAGGGGGATGTGGGACAACACCACGTATGCACACAGAGGAGGCACTCTAACTTGCTCCAGCCAACGCCCCAGCATGTTCTCACGTGAAATGCAGCCAAACCCCTCCAGATTTCAAGGTATTGCAAATCAAAATTTAAATTCTTTCATTAGTAAATAAAGTTCCTGTTAGGTTACATAATTAAAAAGCTTGTCTGCAGAGCACAAAGACAATGGCAGGTGGGAGAACCTGAGTAACACCCTTCCCTGTCTACTCCCAGGCCATCCCAGGAGCCACCAGCCCATCCAAGGCCCATTTCCACAAGTTCAGAGGCCCAAAGGCAGCTCAGGGAATGCAAATTAGGTACTTAGGAGGAACAGATAGGTACTTAGGAGGAACAGATGCCCCTTCTGGGCTCCTGCCAGGGCTGTCCCAGGGCATCCTCAGCCCCAGTGTCCAGTCAATGGGAGCAGCTCTCTGAAATATCCTTTGGACCGATGGGAGGAACCAAAAGCAGGTAAAAGGGAAGGACTGAGATGATCCATCGAGAGCTACAAGGGCATTGCCAGTGTGCAGAGATGCAGTTAGAAAAGCAAAAGCCCAGCTCAAATTGAAACTGGCCATATATGTAAAAAATAACAAGAAAGGTTTCTTCAGGTATGTCAACCACAAGCAGAGAAAGAAGGAAAACATAGGCCCACTGCTAAACAGAACAGGAGAGTCAATCACCAACGATGCCAAAAAGGCAGAGGTCCTCAACACTTTCTTCACCTCTGTCTTTACCAGCACTGTCAAGTCCCAGGCTTTGGGAATGAAATTTCCTGTTGATCCAAACACCGACCCACCAACCATGAAGGAAGAGTTAGTACATGAATTATTACAGGAGCTTGATCCCTACAAATCAATGGGCCCTGACACCATCCACCCAAGGGTGTTGAGAGAGCTGGCTGATGTCATTGCAAGGCCACTCTCCATAATCTTCGAGAAGTCATGGAGAATGGGGGATGTCCCAGAGGAAGGCAAATGTTACCCCTATCTACAAGAAAGGCTAGAGGGAGGATCCGGGTAACTATAGGCTCATCAGCCTTACTTCAGTCCTCCTGGGGGCCATCACAAGTCAAACGAAGCATGTGATTGGGAAAAGCCAACATGGCTTCACTAAAGGCAGATGGTGCTTGACAAATCTGGTGGGCTTCTATGACAAAGTGACTTGCCTGGTTGACATGGGGCGGGCAGTGGACATTGTCTACCTGGACTTCTTCAAGGCCTTTGATACGGTCCCCCACAGCCTCCTCCTGGAGAAATTAATGCATTATGGCCTAGACAAGTGGTCTGTGCAGTGGGTGGGGAACTGGCTGACAGGCCGCACCCAAAGGGTGGTGGTAAATAGCTCCTTTTCCAAGTGGCAACCTGTCACTAGTGGGGTCCCCCAGGGATCGATATTGGGCCCAATGTTATTCAATATCTTTATAAGTGATCTGGATAACGGGATCAAGTGTAGACTGATGAATTTTGTGGATGACACCAAATTGAGTGGGGAAGTAGACACTCCAGAAGGGAGAGCTGCTCTGCAGGGAGATCTGGATAGGCTGGAAGAGTGGGCCAACAAGAACCTTATGAAGTTCAACAAGGAGAAGTGTAAGGTCATGCACCTGGGAAAACATAACCCGGGAGTGCAGCACAGACTGGGAACCACCTGGCTGGAGAGCAGCTCTGTGGAAAGGGACCTGGGGGTCCTGGTGGGGGGAAGCTCAACATGAGCAAACAGTGGCTGCTGCAGCCAACAGGATGCTGGGTTGCATCAAAAAGGGCATCGCCAGCAGAGATAAAGAAGTCATTATCCCACTCTACTCAGCGCTTGTGAGGCCACACCTGGAGTACTGTGTACAGTTCTGGTCCCCACTATACAAAAAGGATGTGGACAGGCTGGAAGGGGTCCAGAGAAGGGCCACCAGGATGATCAGAGGACCGGGAAGCTGCCATACGAGGATGGGCTGGGAGAGCTGGGTTTGTTCAGCCTTGAGAAAAGGAGGCTCAGAGGGGATCTCATCACCATGTACCAGTACTTCAGGGGCAGCTACAAAGAAGACGGAGACTCCCTTTTTACAAGGAGTCACATGGAGAGGACAAGGGGGATGGCCACAGGTTGCTCTTGGGGAGATTCCGATTGGAGACCAGTGGAAAATTTTTCACAGTGAGGACAGTCACCATTGGAATAATCTCCCCAGGGAAGGGGTTGACTCGGCCACATTGGACACCTTCAAGAGTCGTCTGGACAGGGTGCTGGGCCATCTTTTCTAGACTGCTCTTCCTAGAAAGGTTGGACTAGATGGTCCCTGAGGTCCCTTCAACCTGTGATTCTGTGATTTGGGGAGGAACAAACATGGGAAAACAGAGAAATAAAAAGCTAAAAAAGGCCAGTTGTACATAAACAGCTGGCTGGTCAGTACACTTGTCGTGGTACTAACTCAATTTCTAACTATTCTCCTGGGCGAGGGGCTCTATCTGCATGTGCATGTGTGTATGGAGGTCTGAGTGCCAGCAGCTGGAGTGGGACTGGTCACAGAGTTTTGTGTGCCTGGGTGCCATCAGCTGCATGATCGCAGGCCTGCACAGGAACATGTGATTCACAGCACATGTTGGGCCAGATGAGCGATTGAGGAGGTGGCCTGGAAGGAAGGGGAGGAGGGTGTCTAAGGGTGAGCCTGCAGGAGCTGACTACTGGAGGGACCGGTGAGTCCTGCCCGACTGCTGGAGACAGGTATGGGGCTGTAGGCAGAGCTGTGCGTGCCTTTAGGCAAGAGGCACCTGGAAACAGCAAGGATCCGGACCCGCTACAGGATGGAGAACATGCCCAAGGTGAGACACTGGGAGGTCTGTAGTGTGTACATGTTATGTGTGTCCACATGACGAGGTCTGTGCCTCTCACCCCTGAGGCTGCAGGCCTTGGGGCTCATCTATCCCAGTGCAAGTAACCAGAGGAATGGGATCCAGGGGCCAGAGAGAGAGATGTGAGTATTTCTACTAGTGGTCCCTCATCCTGACCAACCGAGAGGGAAAAGGGTGATGCTGCTGGTGCAGCTTGTGAGTGCCGCACGTGTCTGCCTGTGCTGATCTGCGTGGCCAGATGTGCATACATGTGTGGTCTATCTGTGTTTGTGTGTGTGTGTGTCTACCAGCAACACATTCCCAGCCTCACTACTGCTTCCACCTCAGGGGCTGGAGGTGTGGCAGCCTCCTCTCGGGCTTGAGGATCTGGCCCTGCCCCAGCAGGTTAATTGGAGGACATCCTCACCACAACCACTCTTCATAGCTCTGCACCAGGGCACAAATACACAGACCAACAGAGAAGTTATCATCGGTATTCTTCCAATGACAGGTGCCAAAAGGAAGAAGCCAGAAAATCAATACTTTCCAAATATCAATATCAGCACTTCTTTGTAGTCTTTTCAGCCACAGATATTAAAATTTTTATTCCAATTAGAAGTTACCACCTGGATTCAATCCCTTTGTCTTTAAGTACAGAGGCAAGGGACCTGAATTACAGCTGAGCAGCTTCCCTTGTTACACAACAAAGAATCAGCTTCTAGTAGTGTTTCTCTCCACAGAGAAGCAGCAGCCTAGAGCAATCATTTTCCTCATTCAAATAAATGACTAGACTCTACCTAAATTTTCTAACTGTGGAACACGCTGCTGGTAAATTAATTGATGTGTTGCTCCTTCAATTGTGCAAAATGTCATTCTTGGGCTCGCTGCAACTCAGAGGTGTTGCTGCAGTTTGCGTGTCTAATGGGTTGGAGCTATAGAAGCAATAAAGACAACTGCAAAGACTCCACTGAACATGTATTGCTCCCAGCCTGCACTTATGACTATTCTTCAATTGCTGTCTGTGCTACTTACATTAAAATTAACATGCATAAACTAAGGCTACTATCATATTTCCAGTGGCAGTGCAGAAAACCATAAAGGAACTTAGTTTCACCAAATCACTGGTTGAGGTTGGAGGGGTCTCTGGGGGTTATTTGGTCCAACCTGCTGCTCAGGCAGGGCCACTTGGAACTGGTTGCCCAGGACCATGTCCTTGAATAAAGTCTTTGTATTAACTGATTCTTACCTGTCTTGTTCAGGATCAGGGTTCATAGAGCACACCCAGCTATCAGGGTAATTCTTCTCCACTGAACTCAGCTGGAATGGGAGAGTCCGCCATTTCAGACATACATCTGTTAGACAAACGCTTTGCAAGTCAGAAATATAGAGCCTGAGCCACAAGATTATTTTTTTTCACAGCACTTCTCAAGCCCATTTAATGCCCACGGACCATGCCAATTTCCAAAGGATATGCAACAACAATAAAAATAGTGGCCAAAAAACCAAACAAAAAAAAGACAGCCGCCAGATATACTGAGTCAATTCTTGCTTCACGCTCACAAAACACTGGGAGGAAGACCTCAAATCTTGTACAAGGCATCCATAACAAGAATCTGATGAAGCCGGGCATCAACCGGTTCTAGAGGACCTCACACTCACTGCTGCAATGACAGCACGTACAAAGCAAACTGAGCAGCCAATCCTGAAATCAGTGCTCACCTCAGAAGTCAGGCTGTCCCTTACTGATATCAACATAAGTCAGAAATTTAGCCACTAAAAAAAAAAAAATAAATCTAATAAATTTTAGATGAACCACAAAGATTTGGCTTCCAGAGTATTGTTGGCCTACCATAAAATCAATAGCTTAAAAAAATCAGGTTTTGCCAAGAAAATGCAAACATTCTTAAATCAGGCTCTGGAAGGATGTCAACAGCAGAGGACAAGAACAACGACAGGAAAGCCCTTCCTCTTTGGGAGGAACTTGGGAAGGACTGAGAAAACCATTAAGGCAGGAGAGCCTAACAAAATCATTCCACAAGACTGGCCTCACATTACTTGCTACATCCTCATCCCCAAGTGCTGTGGAGAAAATTATGTTAAGGGAGGTTGGTGTCCCTCTACTAAGAAACAACGCAGTTGTGTGGAGATCTCCCTTATCCCAGTAACAGCTTAGCCAGAGCTGTTTAGAGATGCATTAAATTTGAAAGTTTACTGTAAATGGTTCCATTCTGTGCTCACACCTAGTACCGATTATCAGGCCAGTGCCTCAGAGTACAAATTACTTGGCCACTTTCCATTACGTACAGGGAAGTTACAGATCTTATTCTACTGTTGGGAGGGGTGGCTTTGGCCAGTTCCAGTTCATATGACATTTCTAAGCCCATCTTGACACTGCTACTGGCCACACCTGCCCCATTCTGTAAGGGCACCTGAAGCACATCATGGTTAGTAAATGGTGGAGGAAAGGAACCTTATGCCAAGATGTCCAAGTGTAGCATCAAGTGCAGACAAAAGCAACTCACAGGAGGAGACATGCTCTAGAAGGGGCTAACGATAGCAAAGCTCATCTCAAATCTCCTACCCATTTAGCTGCTCCCCAACTGCCGCCAGGATTCCCTCCCTGCTTCCCCAGGGAGGACCAGCCTCCTAATCGCAGCCTGGCTGGACGCACCGCACTGAATCGTGGTAGGGATCTCCATGGCTCTCCGGCGTTTGTAGCGCAGTTCACTAGATGGAGGCTGGTTCCAGTTTGCTGACAAATAACCAAATTCATCCCAGAACTTGATGATACCTCTCTGGGCTGGAAAACAAACAAGCCCTGACTCAGTATGGAGTCATTACTACAAAAATCACCACCTGCACTCTTGGCTGCCCTCCCCCTTAGCTGCCTTTCAGCCACCAGTTTCCCCTTCCAGCCCCTAGTAACTGTGAAGCTTCATTACCTATAGCAACATCCTTCCAATACTGAGCCAAATGCTCTCCCATGGCCTTCAGTAAGTGTCGATACTCTTTGGCATCAGCAAAGTCTTGTTTATTATGGGTTGGCTCCAGAACCAAATAGGGCACATCCACCACGCCTACCACTCCACCACATGCCCTGGAAGAGGGGGACACAGTCACAAACATCATTAAACTACCAGTTCCCTGTTCAGAGAAACAATATTGAAAATAGCAGGTTACACACACACTCAGTCCCCCACCCATTTGGCAGCAGCACAGGTTTTAATTTATCAGCTTTCTAAATTAGACTTGAGCCAGCATCCAGAAAGTAAGGTGGGCTCAAATATTTGCTTTCAAGACCTATTCTTGTCCCTGTAATAAGGCAGTATTGTTACCAGTATTCATAAGCCCCAAATGCAAGCACCGAGCACAAAAGCCTCATACTGGTGTAGATATGACCAAAATCTGTGTAGAAAACTCTCTATCAAGAAACCCAGGAAACACTGGGCAATATTAAATATAAATTATTTGTTGGAATCCAAACTAAAGACTGACAAAATGAGTAAGCCTCACGCTCGTGAAGAATGATTAATGCAGAACAAGGTTATTGCACAGCCTAAGTTATATGTAGGAACATGCCAGGCTTAAGCAAAAAGATTGCTGAAAAATCTCCAGGAACTCACATGCCACCCTCCAGCTGTGGGCCCACCTTCTCATACATCTTTATCAGTCGACTGCAGTTATAGATGAACATGCCATCCAAATCGCGCTGCTCAATATTCACACCAAAGACAAAACTCAGTTCTTTGGGTTCCTTCAGTGCCCTGTAAGAGAATGAAACAGACCCTCAAGAGATATTGAAAATAAAACTCATTATTTGCTTTCATTAGACAGAGAGTATAGAAATCATAGAATCATTAAGGTTGGAAAAGACCCTTAAGATCGAGTCCAACCACTAACCTATCACTGCCGAGTCCACCACTAAACCATATCCTCAAGCACCACATCTACCCTTCTGTTAAATACCTCCAGGGATGGAAACTCAACCACCTCTCTGGGCAGCCTGTGCCAATGCCTGACAACCCTTTCAGTGAAGAAATTTTTCCTAATATCCAACCTAAACCTCCCCTGACACAGCTTGAGGCCATTTCCTCTTGTCCTATTGCTTGTTACTAGGGACAAGAGACCGACCCCCACCTCGCTACAGCCTCCTTTCAGGTAGCTGTAGAGAGCGATAAGGTCTCCCCTCAGCCTCCTCTTCTCCAGACTAAACAACCCCAGTTCCCTCAGCTGCATCTCATAAGACTTGTTCTCTAGACCCTTCACCAACTTTGTTGCCCTTCTCTGGACACGCTCCAGCACCTCAATGTCCTTCCAGCACCTTTGAGCATTACAGATTTACTAACACCTGTCCTGTAGTCTGCTGTTTCTAAAAAACACAAAGCTTTTGTTGAATGTTCATTACAAATAAACATGAACAAAATACAAAAACTTTGCAGTATAAACACCAATTTAGGCTGGACAGTATCTGTTCAGGAAATTTAATTATTCATTTGAATATATTTTCTCCTTCATGAATGGATTCTGGTTTTTATTTCAGATCTGCGTGTTCAAAAAATACAGTTAACTAGTTTTATGAAAGTACTGTTAGGTACAGACTGGTTCTCTCCAATGCTAGTTTGGTTTGTATTTTCTATATGTAGATTTCTATGCTAGATAAGTCATGGAAATTAAGATTTTGATACAAAACTCCAGTCTTGATATTCAGATTCTGGGAAAGTTCTTGTAATTACAGTTTTTACAATGCTCTAAGTTTGAAAGCTGGAAGGTACCACAGCTCTGCCCAGGCAGAGCTTTTTTTCTGGAAATGACAGGATAGCAATTTGTATGATTTCTACTTTATCTATGCAGCAGATGGCTTCAGCAACAGTTGGCCTCAAGTACATTTGTGAGCGCATACGGATTTCTGAATCTGAATCTCTTTGATTATCAGGAATTGTACTGCCTGCGATGCACAAAGCCTCAGGAGATGTAGAGCTCTCTGTGTTATAAATCAAACAAAATCTCCATGTCTCATGAACAGAACTATTGCTCTTTAACAGACTATATTAAGTAGGTTCCACAGCTTCCATGAAATCCATGATGAGGATTTTTCATAATGAGGATCCTCAGTTTCAGGCTGAAGGTATCATCAAATGTGAGGTCCAAACTTTTAACTATTGCAAAGCATAGTCTATACCACTGTCTTACCACCCCTCTCGTTTTTGACGTTCCTTATTCCCCCCCCCATATCAAATTCTTAGCACTTACATGCATTCTCCCAGTGAAGAATTTGACTTCTCCTTAAGTGATTAGTTGAAGACAGTGGCATTCTTTAAAATGATCTGTTGACTCTCTACTAATATATTAAAAGAACCTGACCTTGCATGTATGAGCACTACACAATATTAATCTGCAGATATAAAATGTAACTCTGTCTTAATGGTCAAGCATCTCAGAATAAATCCCTAAAACAGATTAATTTAATGTTAATTTTCTGTTTAAAGCCATCCTCTTCCCTACATAGGTGTATAGGTACCCTGTAACGCACCTTCCTCTAAAAGAGATGACTCTAAAATAAGTTACTAGGAAAACACCCGGAACTGCAGCTTTCAAGTAATTTTAAACCTAAACCTTTGCCAAGAGGTGTTTTCAACACTGCCAGCATAGAAGCAAGGCTAGAATGTTACCCTTTTGGTCTCAGCCCATCCAGGTGGACAACTGTGATCTGAGAGCATGAGTAGGTGTGGCAAAACACCCATCTCGGGGATTAATTTTCTTTTCCTAACTTCTGGAAAAGGATGTATATCCTTAAATTCCAAGTGACAACATGCGCTCACCTACAAAACAGGAAGGGCAGCTCTTCATTTTTATCAGGGAGGACAGGAAGTCAAATTATCATCCAAACCACGGAAAATTAAGTGGTGGGCCAAAAGCCTAGGATTTTATTACTAGGACTTCAGCATCTGTCCTTTCTCCTGGATTTATAACTTTGTCTTACACAGGCTTTAGAAACCAGAAAACACTTCTTTCACTGATGTACCCAGCACCAGAGAAACAGCAGCAAACTGTCCTAGGACATTCTCTATAACTCAGGAGTTTTCTGAGAGGCTATAGAAATTGTTTTGTACAGAAGGTTTCCTATTATACACATTTTTCAGGATTTTTTTCTGTTTTCTGGATAAAGTACAAGATTATTGAAAAGCCTTCCCCTCTGAACTGTCTCTGCTCACCGGTGATGAATGGAGGGACAGAGGGGAAGTCATAAGCCTGCCCAGAGCTGGTTGAGGACCCAGCAGCTCTCACCTGGGAGCACACATGGCCAAGTCTGTACAGAAATCCAAACAAAAAGCCTTTTTCCCTGCTGTTGGTTAGCTGTCACATACATCTATTTTCCTCATCATCACATATCTGAAACCTGACTAGAGAGAACCTTTTGACATATCTACTATTGGGGTATTCTTCCAAACCAGCTGGTTTACATTTTGTGGCCTACAAACCTTCTTAGATTTAAACAGAAAGAACTGCTGAAGAAAACCTGGAATCTCTCATTTCCAACTAGTGAACAAAGGGCATTGAGAAGCTATTTTCAAACAAACTTGAATTGTCCAAGTTCTTGCCTTGTTTTTCAGCTTTTTAAAAGGAACAAGTATTTTGCCTGTTGCCAGGAAGGCCAGAAGACCATTCACAAGATTTTAGTTTGTGCGCTAATTCATCAAAACCAACAATTAAAAGACAAGCTGTACATGGAAAAGTACATGGAAGTTGAAGACAACAGCTTCTCCCAAAAGTTTCTGCATTCTCCAGATCACAGCTCTAGCACTTTTAAATTAAAACTGTATTTATTTATTTATTTTTAGCATCTTAGATGCATTAGATCTATCTCTGGCAACAACTCTGGGATAGTTCTGACCTAAGCAGCCATGTAAACTAGCATGCAAAACAACTAGGTGGGAACAGAGACTTGATATATACAAATCCAAACTTTCTCAGACTCAGCATTTGTTTTAAGAGCATTTGCTTCTGGTTACGACTTCATTTGTGAAATGCATATGACAAATTTGCAAAAGAAAAGTATACAAAGAGTGAAATATTCCTGTGAGTACATTGATAGCGAAGTTAATTGCAACCAGAGCTAAGTTAGAACAATGTCTTGGGATTTCACAGCACTGACTATAATGGAACTCAGTAAGTTTTTAGAAAACATCTCTACAACTCTAAAAGCCATTTCACTGTAACTTACTAACATTTGTTTATCTCTCTGAATCTTACCTGCAGAAGAAAAAGCAAAAGAGTGAAAAAAAGCTGACATGAAGACCAGGTAAACATCTAAAGAAAACAAGCTAAATCCAAAGATGTCTTTCAGCAAGTAAGAGGGAAATAGCAGAAGCAACCAGAATAGCAAACTCAATCCCCTTGGTTTAACAGCCAGGGCACACTGGATGTCCAAAGGTATTTAACCTTTGAGCTGAACTGCTCCCTCCACCACACAAGCAAAGTAGGAGAGACATCCAAGTACGTGGAGTGAACAGCCTGGGAAAATCAGAGCTCTGAACCACCTTGCACTCACCGCTGCTTTGCATCCTTGATCCTCCTCTTGACATCAGCCTCCCGGCGCATGGTTATTGCAGAGTTTTGGACTTGACGTAGTGTCACCTGCAAACAGGCATCGCACAGTAAATCTGCTGCTGTGAAATTAATGAAATTAACTCACTTCTATGATTTTTGACCCGTTCACAAAGATTTCAGAAGTATTTTAAATGTAAAGAATTCACAAACAGTGGAGGGTGACAAACAGCACACCTTTACATTTAGCCCCTCCCAAATGCTTAGGAGCCAGGTGCACCGGCAGGGAGAGGGAACAGCCAAAACGCACCCAATTTTACTTCTGTCCAAATACCTCACACTCCCTTGGCCTCTTCTGCAGAGGCTGACATCAAACAAAGCGCCTGGGGGCTGGGGGTTGCCACCCCACTCTGAATATATTGGAGGTTGTGTGCAAGGGAATGTCAGCACGCTTCCCACTTGGGCTGGAAACGACATGTAGATGTTGAAGCACGTCCAGTGGTGATGAGAACACAGAGCTGTCTGAACACTGCAGCCAGCACTGCTTCAAAGCCACCACCCTGAACCGTCCCTCAGTGCCTAAAACGTGATGTGCTGCTGAAGCACAAGGCTCACCCTGGACTCCCTTGTGAGATCCCCTCCTAGGCGCAGCTCAAGGGCACGGGCTTTACTCTCTGCCTCACGAGCCTTCTCCTCCGCTGAAACAAACAGGGAAAAGGATGATGTCAACCATTCGGTATAGATAGCGTATCATAAGGCATTCACCTGAAGAGACCAATTTCCAGAAAGCCTTTGCTGGACTGACACGTACAAGGGTACAAAGGTAACACAAAAAGGTAAAAAACAAAACCTTACATATGAGAGGGCACCACCAACATGCCATCTTTAACTTGCTCAGAGGTCGCAGTCAACACTGGCATAATAGCAGGGCTACACTCTGTAAAAACATGTTTAAGAGAAGGATCCATGAGGAAGTTAGTGAGGAACTGGAAAGAGTAAGGGTGCAAGTGGCCCTGCCTGCTCTGCCCGGGAGCGTGAAGGCAGAGAAAGGCTCTCACAAAACAAAGACTGAATTCAGGCTTGAAAAGGAGTTACAAAGGGGTAATCTTCTTGCAGAGATGAAGGAAAATGACTACTCTCAGAAATGTTTTTGTCTTTGATAATTGCTAAATTTTGCCTGGAAAAAGACAAATCTGGGCTACACATAAAACAGAACACACTGTTCTGAAAACCTACCACTACACCTGATCTTTGCATGCACAAAGTTTACCACCGAGAATAAATTCCCCTTTTTGCTTCTCTTCCAGACTACCAACAAGAGCGCCTGGCAATAGGTTCACATCAGCCTCGGATTGCTTAAGATTCATTCAATAAATTTAATTTTCAGTGAGGAGATCCCTTCCTAAAATTGAGACACAAGGTGCTTTGGTAAATTAGCACCATGTACCTTGCATGTTCTCCATCCAAGACCACATTGGCTACAACCCTCTCACGTTCCCTTTCAAGGTCGGAAGCCAGTTCTCACAGCTGTGCAAGAACTGGTTGAGTGAGTAACCTTCATCCATCCCACAAGCTATAAGGTCCATGGGGATAAACATGGACTGGCAAGTGATGCCCTGCTTGGGCAGGGAAAGTCGGAGCTGCAGCTGCCGCCTGCAAGCACCTGACTAGGCACATGTGCTGTGGATGCAGCACTGACCTTGTCACAACGCTCCCCGTGCTCGCTGACGAGCACGGAAATTTCTGAAAGAGGATGCAGCAACACCGCAGCCTTCATGAACTGTAGAGTTTACTAACAGAAACAGACTGGTATAAATAAAGTATGAACGGAAATATTTGCATGCAAGGTAACTAGAAGAAACAATAAAACAGGAGTTAAAAGAGTGGCATGTACTGACAGGCACAGACACTATTTGAAAACACACAACCAGTACACACTGAGGGATGGCGGGGCTTACAACAAGGTGAGCAGCAGGCCTGCTCCCCCATAGCAGGGCAGCAGCGCAGTTGCAGCACACCCTACGAGCCATCTCCCTCCCTGCTCTCCAAACAAGGAGACAAACTACAGCTGTAAGACACCCAAAACAAGGAAACACAACAGTGGAGGAATGATCTTGCCTAAGACTTACGGAAGACAATGTAAGCAAGAAGATGACAAGATAGTTAATTGGCTCCTAGAAATTACCAAGCACCTCTCCAAAAAGCAGCACTCAATTGCCAGCCAGAAGGAATCCAGATGCTGTAGCCAGTGTTTGATAACTGGTCTGCACCGTCCTCCGTGCCATGGTCAGCATTACTTGTGGAAATGCATGGGTTTGGTGTGTGCAGGTATGGGAATGCAAGTGGGCACAGTCAACTTACTTAGACCATTACAATAGAAATCACCTCTCCTTTCTATGCAGGTTACATTTGAGTTTTGTTCCACTAACTCCCACAGAAGCATACTCTGAGGTTCACAGCAGAACTGCAGTGTGTGACTGACTTCATCATCAAGAGACAGCTTGGCTAGACATGAAAACACAGGAGTTTGGAGACTGGTTAAAACACTTGGTCCATTTAAATCAAAGCCTGTACAGTAGAAGCTGGTGGGCTAAATGCAACTGTGTCTAGAGGGAAGAACACAGTGGTGACCCATAAGGGCACAGGTCAAACCTGTTCCACTAATGCAGTGACGTCAGAGAAGGCATAGCTGACAGGGATCAATTCAGTTATGAGTCTGAGGGTTGAGGCCCTAATGGGAAAAAATCTATGCCCTAAGCAGGACAACAAGCATACAGCAGCTAGAATCCATGTTCACGTCCTCCCAGGGGACAACAGGCATGGCACACCCATGGTACTGCCAGGCACATCACTGGACACACTAAAATACTCTGGACTAATAGCCAATGCAGAACATAGCTCTTAATGACTTCCAGTTCTGGACACCCATTTAACTCCTCACCTTTTCTGTTTGTTTGCTTTTCAAACTTTGTAAGAGGATTTCTTGAGATTAGGCAATGGCAGTACTGAGATGCCTCGGTGCAATATTCAATCTTGGTTCAGAAATACACAGAAAGCAGCTGACGGTCTTTCCCAGCTATCTTGCCCAGGAATGGTACTTTTATCCTGGGTCCATCTGCTCATTTAGGGATGGTCTGCCTGCTACAGCTTATCACATGAGGCAGGAAGTCAGTTCCCACGTAACAAAGTGTGGCTTTTCCTAATCTTAAATATATGTACGTCTTCACTCCTGAGCCGTGGCTCTTTTTGGATATGCCAAAGCCATGTCACCAATAGTCATAGCTGCCCATGTGTCTTCCCCCTCCCCCCACCAGCTATTTTTCAGTTTTAAGTTTTGGTTCAACAAGCTCGTAAGCTACTTCCAGAGACTCATAAATCCCTCCATAAAGTTCTACCGTATGCTGGATTCCAACACATCCCTGGCAGGCAGCCATGGTGTACTGGAACTGCAGTTAGCTCAATTAAGACCCACCATTTCTTACAACACACCCCTAGTTTTCAAAGAGAAAACTCTAAATCATTCCCTGGTGAAGATCCCTCTTAAGAGTGGTGTGCATTCTCAAAAGAAAACGTATGTTGGAGATGATGACACATTAATCTTTTCTGTCAACAGCAGAACAAGAGAACTTGGTTGTTACAGATTAAATTCATTTTCCTAGAATCAAAGAAATTAGATCTGTGCCACTGAAGCTGAGGTTAATGCTACAAGAATGTTTAGTCCTGGAGGCTTCACGGGATCAAGTCTTGTAGAAAACACTCTTGAGGTCTGCCACAAGTTTTCAGCACCATGTTCAAAGCCCTTTGCTCAGCACCCACTTTATCACCAGAGGCAGTGGGCTATCTTTATGATGAAAATGGGATTATGGTTCTGTGCAAATGGTATCTGTTCTTATCACTGGGACACCAAATAGCAGTATTCTTCAGCGTCAAGACACTAAAGCTCACCTTTTATACACCAAGAAGGCTTCATGGCCTGCTGCAAGAAAGAAGCCTCTCTAAATCATGCTCTTTGCACCTTCTTGAAGGCAATGCAAGTGTGTGCTGAACACCTGCTTTGGCTATAGGGCTGTGTTGATTTTGGCTGGCATAGCGTTAATTTTCTTCATAGTAGTCTATAAGGGCTATGTTTTGGATTTGTGCTGAAAATGGTATTGATAATGCGGAGATGGTTTAGTTGTTGCTAAGTAGTGCTCCAGGGTATACCCCTGCAGAGACTGTGCCTCATAAGGCTCCACTTGGAGCAGGTACTCCCCTAAAGGACTGCAGTCTGTTGATAAGTCCAAGTCAGAGCAAGGGCAAGCTGAGGAGTTCACTGCAATGTTAAACCCTATAACCTGGTCCAAAGAGACCAGGGGTAGAGACTGTAATGGATGTACCTTTAAATTGTTGTAACCCATGATTTGAGTTGCATGTTATAGGAATTACTATAGCAGGAACCACCTGAACCAGTGGAGAACAAGCCTTACAAGAAGCCATGTGAGTGCAGCAGTGACCCAACCTGGGCTGGCTTTGGTGCCCAGTAACTCCACGCAAAACACCACATCTCCTGTCCTGAGTGACCACCGTTACAGATGGAGCCCAAAGTCATGGACTAAATGAACTCGGGTCATTTTGTGGACATTTTACAGGCGTGGTCCATAGACTAAGGGAATGATATCTGTGTATTATATCAAAGGCTGGGAGGCAGGGGTGGTTAATGAGGTCGTATTGGGTAGTATGGGACCTGAGTATGACATAAACGGTATGGAATAAGGGGTGGATACTGTCCAGGTTTCAGCAGAGATAATTTTCTCCATAGTAGCCTACATGGGGCTATGTTTTGGATTTGTGCTGGGAACAATGTTGATAATGCAGAGGTATTTTCATTGTTGCTAAGTAGTGCTTACACTGGTCAAGGACTTTTTCAGCTTCCCCTGCTTTGCCAGGTGCACAAGAAGCCAGGAGGGGACACAGCCAGGACAGCTGACCCAAACTGACCAAAGGAATATCCCACACCATATAACATCATACTCAGCACATAAAGCTGGGGGAAGAAGAAGGAAGGGGGTAACAAATGGAGTTATGGTGTTTGTCTTCCCAAGTGACCATTAGGCATGATGGAGACCTGCTTTCCTGGAGGTGGCTGAACACCTGCCTGCCCATGGGGAGCACTGAATGAACTCGTTTTCTTTGCTTGCGTGCGCAGCTTTTGCTTTACCTATTAAACTGCCTTTATCTCAGCCCACAAGTTTTCTCACTTTTACCCTTCTGATTCTCTCCCCCATCCCACTGGGAGAGAGTGAGTGAGCAGCTGTGTGGTGCTTAGCTGCTTACTGAGGCTAAACTACGACAAACTGCCTCTCAACAGGGAAGGAGCAGAAGGAAGGAGAACAGAACCAAAAGCTAATGCGCAAAAGGCAAGAGCAGAACTGTGGGGTTACAGGGTGGCAGCTTAGCCAGGCTTCAGATGGAACAAGGGCAGGCAGCTGTGACTCCAAGGGTTATTCTGTACATATATTCCCCAGAAGAAGCAAGTCTGGGTCATCTGTAGTCACTGTAACAACTCATTTCCTGAGCAACCATAACTATTACAGAAGCAAGCAATTTCAGGTCATAACCAGCAAGGCAGCCTCTTTCAGTCCTTTCCTTCACTACAGCAAAATCAGGATGCATGCATACCCCAAAGACTCACCTATCCTTGCCATGTGCTCTGCTTTCTTCACCTCTTGCTCTGCACGGGTCTTGAAACGGTTTGAAGTATATTTGTACATCCTGTGATGATCAAAACTGATTAATCAGCAAACTCAGCAGTAAGGTCAAACCAAGATTTCATCACTGTATGAGAGAATAAGGTCTCCACACACTACTCTACTCTTCTCACTAGATTCAATAAATGGAGAAGGAGGTTTATGTATCAGGAAGTGGGCATTTTTGGATGCAGTTAGACAAAAACTTTTTAAGTTAGAGATGCTTTAGTAGTAGCTGCAACCACAATACCCCGTTCTCCATTAGTTGGAGGGGGCGAAATAAGTCCATATGCTTGAAGGAAATTCCCAAGGTTTAGAGGAATAACTTCTTCAGAAGCAGAAAGGAGGAATGAATATATATGGAAAGCTTCTCAAAAACCTCCTATTACAGATAAATAACCCTTCCTTTCTCCTGCAAACATCTGTCCACAGGTGCAGTGTGACAGTGACCATCTCCACACAGAGCTAGCTCAAAGCTTCTATATGGCAGAGCGACTCTCTGAATGGAGCTTCAAGTTTCAGCTCTAAAGTTTCACAGAATCATGGAATCATGCAATATCCTGAGTTGGAAGGGACCCACAAGGACCATCGAGCCCAGCTCCTGCCCCTGCACAGGACACCCCAAATTCACACCGTGTCTCTGAGGGCCTTGTCCAAGTGCTTCTGGAATATCGCCAGGCTGGTGCCGCGATGCCTCCCTGGGGAGCCTGTTCCAGGGCTCCACCACCCTCTGGGGGAAGAACCTTTTCCTAATGCCCAGCCTAACCCTCCCCTGGCACATCTCCCTGCCATTCCCTCGGGGCCTGGCATTGGTCACCAGAGAGCAGAGACCAGCCCTGCCCCTCCTCCTCCCCTCGGAAGGGAGCTGCAGAGCGCCACGAGGGCTGCCCTCGGCCTCCTCTGCTCCAGGTTGAACAAACCAAGTGACTTTAGCTGCTCCTCATATGGTTTCTCCTCTAAACCCTTCACCAACTTCGTGGCCCTCCTCTGGACACTCTCCAGTAGCTTTGTATCCCTAATGTTCTGCGGTGCCCAAAACTGCACCCAGCACTGGAGGTGAGGTCGCCCCTGCGTGGAGCAGAGGGGGACAATCCCCTCCCTCGCCCGGCTGCGATGCAGGGCTCGGTGCCCCCCAGGGCACGGCTGGCCCTCTGGGCTGCCAGGGTACACTGTTGGCTTATGTTTCAGGACATTTCTGGGTGCTACATATCTGACTCACTACCTTGTAAATTCTGCTTGAGTTGCAGTGTTTCACCTTTCCTATATCATATCATGCCAAATGCAGATCAGAATCTGACTACTGCAGAGTGAGAGGCAGGCATGCATGAGGCAGAAGCTCATGAGTATGCATCACCTCTGTGCAGAGGCGTGTAATTCAGGAACAGGAGATGACACCAAGAAGCATGATCAGAGCCTGCAGGAACTCAAACCGCCTTAAGACACAAGGTTTTGGAGGTATCGAGCAGAAAATCCCATCCCAAATAACTTTTCATGAGAAAAAAATAAACCTCTCCAGCATTTAGCCAAAGCAAAAACCACTAGAAATGCTGTTTTTACAGAAAGGTGGAAATGCGTAAGGATGTAAGGCTTGATTGACTAACTCACTAATGTAGGAGGAACCACATTTAGATCCAATGAGAGACAAGATCCCCCCAAATGGCAGATAATCTATCAGGATCCATGAGAAATCAACTTTGCACAGGTGAAAAATATAATTCAGGTATGTTTCTGTGGGCAAGCACACATGGTTGATACTGATGTCAGAAATAGTCTCACCAACAGAAATCCCTTGTTCCCAAATCCAGAAAATTCACACCACAAGGACAGTGCACTTAAATATATTTCTGCATTTAGTAAACCCATTTTCTGCTATTCATATGGATCTTCTCACTGGGGAAAAAGCAGGCAGGTGCTAACTCTTCCAGAAATCACCCAATAGCCATGTCAGGAGATGCAGAGCCAGGTTTTTGGCGGTGCCACCTCCTCAAATCTACTTAAGGGCAATTAAAGCTACCTGGGGCCAAGAGAGAGAACACTTTCTGAAAACTAGACTGCTTTCAACATGTTGGCATAATTAAATTACCTCATCCATATCCTGCCTGACTTTCCTGAGGCAAAAGAAGAGAAGCAGGGTGAGGCTGAATTATCTCAACAAGCCCAGCTTGTGAGGCAGGATAGTACCTGAAGGGGACCTTATGGAAGGCACCCTTTTTGCAACTGGGTGCAGCGCGAGGAATTGCAGGGTGTCCCAGAGAGGCACTGTGAGCCATCACTGTGCCCGCCTTCTTGTTTCACTTTCTTTTCCAACACTAAATGCCTTCAGTCACAGCCAGGAAAGCCCCTATTCAAGTGGTCTGGAACAGCATATGTAGCAAAGACATACGGAAACAGGTCAGACAGACAAGAAGTCTGCAGGATGCGATAGTAAAACACACTCTCCCAGCTTCAAGATACTCATTATGACCACCCTGGAGTGCCCTCACGAAGGGACATCCTTGCACATGGCCTGGCTACTTCTATCTGCACAGCCTGTGCGGCTAAACAAGCTCAAACAGTTACTGCAGGAAGGGACAGATGGAAGCAATCCTTCAGAGGACACAAGCCATTCCCAGGGAGGCTGGTACTCTGGTATCACACCTGCAAACACTGGTGAAGGACCTGCACAAAACCAGCCTGCCCCTCCCACTGGGACATTACAGGCCCCAGAGAGGTATGGAGAAGCCTCTGCTCA
Source organism: Phalacrocorax carbo (assembly GCF_963921805.1). NCBI lineage: Eukaryota > Metazoa > Chordata > Aves > Suliformes > Phalacrocoracidae > Phalacrocorax > Phalacrocorax carbo. The sequence goes on along the minus strand of NC_087527.1, from coordinate 5,908,354 downwards.
AGAAAGGGCAGATGACAAAAGGAAAACAAGTGCAATGCTCAGGAGACAAGCTGTTATTCCTGATGAGGAACAGGGCAACAGCTGCAAAACCTCAATTTTCAGTAAAGGCACTTGAATACCCTAAAGCCCATGATGGATTTCCATCTTTTGTTCTCTAACACCAACACAGACAAGGCACTATACAAGCTTTTCCTTCAGAGATGAAGGCAATCTGACTTACAGCCCTACTGTAGGAGGGCAGCTACCACTTCCTGAAGGCAATCCTCCTGAGCAGATCTTGAAGGCAGACCAGAGAGCAGAGAGACAAGCTGATGGCTGTACTTACAATGTCCAACGTAAGGCATGAAAACATCAGTTCAGACAGAATTTGGCCCAATGTTCTCCAACAAGTATGTAAAAAGATTGCAATCAGGAGTCATTTGTCAGTTCACCATCAGGTAATGACCTGCCCTTTGCATGCCCAGGCTGGTTTATAATAGACTTTCTTATAAAACCAACAATATGGATGGGCAGAGGTGTCTCCATACTGACAGAGGAATGGCATTCCCTTACAGTAGTTCACTGGCCTTTGTCTGGAGAATATGGATAAAATTAACACTGTTTCGGCTCAGGCACCATGACGCTTCCCCAAAGACTAGCAAAGAGCTCATAAGAATGCACCACACGCAGCACACCATCTACTTGGGCTGTAACACAGGTGAATCTTCATTGCCTGTTACCCATCCCTTTGCTGGACCAGGAAAGTTCAACAGCTACCTGGCCTAGGCTGCTGAGGCTCTGCAAAAAACAGCTATGTTAAAGAGCTGAGCATTGCTGCCACATCAGCTGACCTCTAAAGGAACACCTTAACGGTGGTACACCTGTGTGCACCATAACAAATCAGAGTCCCTGTACAAGTGCAGGGGAGTAGCATTAACCTGCACAGCACTCAAAGCCCAGTAGCTAAATGGGGATGCATGAGCTCTGGCTCCAACTCTAAAGGGAAAATCCAGGGCATAAGCAACCCTTTTCAACAGGTACAGGGAGAAAAAAGAAAAAAAAAAAATCACCTATAGCTGTAAAAGCAGAGTAACTCCACTCTCAGAATGGACTGATTTACTGGTTTTCCCTTAGGAAAGAGCCATCCAGGGCAGACTAAGCTCTGCTCAAGTGCCTGAAGGTAAAAGATTGAATTTCCACTTGTCCAGGGCACAGTGTAGGCACCCACCCCAAGGGCTGTGCTGGCTCTCAGAATGCGTGGTGAAGACTTCGACAGCCTGTCCCAATGGTCATGCAGCTTCTGGAGCCCAAACCTTGCATCAGGAGCCCAGTACAAGAAGGAAGCAGTCTGGACTCTCCAAAAAGACCTGGTAAGGCTACAGTAATTGCCCCAAGTCCAAGGAGATCTACACCATGCTCTACAGGAAGGCCTTGTTTGCACAGTCTTTAGTACTCTGCTGCAGGAGTGGGGATTTTAAATGTAAATGTTTTTACAGTGTTGGGGAATTTTTATTGGCCTACCACCATAAGCAGATCTACAAGTAGTCTGCAAAGATGTGGCACAAGCAGATTTATTAGATACACCTGTGCCAGCACTGATCCCACAAGCATCAGCATGGGGCACATTAGCCCATTACTGGGTTCATCTCCCAGCACCAGCTCTGTTTACCACAACTGGCCCCTGAGCACTTGGCATTACACCATTGTTATGAGACAATACCACAGCATTTCTTATCTCATCTGCCAGTGTAACCCATTCTGTGGTTGGGCCTTCTTGCCCGTCAAGCCAGATCATTCCTTGGTCACGAATTACCATTGCTGAGCAGTTACAATTTGCATTTCCCCTCTACATCCACAAATATTCCCCCAAAACAATAAAAAGCGGATACAGAATTGGTGATAGGGACCCAGAAGAGCTGCTGTCTAAATTGTCTAAAAACAGTCTCTTTTCAACAGAAAAGTGTCCCATGGTATAGAACAAAACTCTCATATCCCTCCCCAGGCATCGACTACTGACCACTTGAAAAAGAAGATACTGAGGCAGATGCACACCTGAGGTGACCTGGTCCATGTTATACTCTCATGACAATGCTAGCACCATCCCATGGCAATCACATCCTGTCTGAGTCTCGCAAGAAGCTGGTCTCTGATGAGATAAAAACCTGTGCCCTCCTCCTCTGCTTTCTCTCCGTAGTACTTTTTGTTGGACTGCAGCACAAGAGGAAGCAGTACATGGCACTCACATTTAAGTAAAACAGCCAGAAATTCAGAGATTCTCTACCCAGCAAATCAGGATTTACAGCAGCAAGTCAAGCTGTACCTACCAACTGCCTTCTGCAATGCAATGACTGGCTTGGTCAACAAGTACGTAATATCCCCTGACTCCGGTCAAGTTTCTGACACCATTTCACACATTTTCACTTCAGAAGCTGAGGAAGTACGAGCTTGACAGACAAACCACACTGTAAGTTGAAAAGTGGCCAGGCTCTTAGGGCAGCAATCAGTGGTGTGACATCAGATGGTGGTCAGTAAAAGTAACCGATGGGTTGATAGTGGGCACATACTACTGAAATACTACTGCGATCCAAAATGTTATATTAAAACAGTCCACAAATACTCCATAAAGTTACTACTATTTTATTAAGACAAATCATGTTAAGGTATCTAGAATGCAGCCTGTATGCTACCAAGGACAGAATAACACTATCTGCCTCAAGCAGACTTAAATACAAGTTTTCCTTTCCCCTCCCATCCTTATAACTTTTTCCAGTCCCTGTTAAACAACTGGCAGCACACTTCAGCTCACTATCAATTTTTTTTGTTTAAGGGAATTCAAAAGGAAAATAGGGAAAGGTATTTCCCAATCTCTACTCAAATGTAGATCAGCTACATATAAAAGTTAATTTTCAAAGCAACAGTTTCAAAGTGCTCAGTCTAGTTTCTTTTCAGTAATAATTCTAACACCCACCATATGTATTTCCTTGTCCTACTTGAAAAAAAACAACAGTTACCCAACAGTTTTGTATGGATGTGGCATTTTGAACAACCAGGATATTAATTTCTTTGTTTGCTCTGAATGCACAAATTACTCATGTGATCTTCAAAAGCATCAGATTTTCCACTATCTACCTCTTTTTCCATTATGTCAATACCACAGCCCATTCTCTTACAATCTGTTTCTGTGGCTTTAACATGGAATTATGCAGGATATTCCTGGAGAGGAAAATGCTAAACCTTTTCTGTAAGGAAACTCCCAAAGGTTCTACACATCTGCAGACTTTGGGTCGAACACTTACCTTGGCTTGTATAGGCAGCATGAAAGTCGTTTGGTTTGTACTTTGTGCCCATTTATGAAGATCCTCATTCTGGGATCAATATAAAGCACAGCAGCATAGGCACGGAAGGAGCGGCGCTCGGGCTTTCTGCAAGAGAGGGATGCTTAAAGAGTCTGAGCAGTTTGTTCAGCATTCCCTTGTATTCTAAGCACCTATGGCAGGATTCAAACCTCATGCAACTGTAACTGTTACCATCTCAGATCATAGCCATCTACTTCAAAACGTGCCAAAGAGACAACCTTCATCAAAAAAGCTAGGTAAAAGAAAATCCTTTCTATTTTAATTACCATGCAGCTACATTAAGTGAAGCATTTCTTTTAGGTTTTTTCTACCTATGTCTTCTACAGAGATTTTTCTATTGAGCTGTACATTTTAAATACTGTTACAAAACACTGATGCATGTATTACTGTAGCCTGAAAAAGATGTTTTGAATACGGCTGGATAATAAAGGTCAAACCTATAAACTGGACCATTTAACACTAAACGCGTGCCTCACTTGCTAGTGCTTTCTCTTACCCTTCAGTCAGTCAGGAGTATGCTCCCAGCAGAAACTGCACTGATCACACACAGAAATGGTATCATGAGGTCAGGAGGAAGAAGCTACTTCCAGTGATCAGTGGTAATCATGAAAGCTCACCAGCAGGCTTTAAAGAAACTGAGAAGCATATTAGATCCCTGGAAGCCCCCAGGGAGTTTGCTGCACCTCTGTACTCAATAACATCAAGCTAATACATACAGAAATACCTAGGTTTACAGCCTTTGAAACTGTATTTCTAGGGGAAATTCAAGCACTTCAGAGAAGCAGCTTGTAATCGCATAAAAAAGGAAAAGCTTGCTAGGTGTGCCCATGGAGCTCTGGGATCTAATCAAGCATTTGGCTCAGTTCAACTCAGTTTTTCCTTTTCAGGCTACAAGCGAACAATTCAGCAGTTAGCTCTCCCTGAACAGGGCCCTCTGCTCCTCCAGCTGTCCTTTGAGCACATACCTTCTTCCTCCTCTGCAGGGAAGTCCAGGAGCTGCCCCTGCTCCCAGAAAGATGTGGTGATATGCCCTACCTGTACTCACCTGTACCATTCGCTGGTGGAGGCTGACCTGTGCAGTGCCTCGCATTTTGCCAGGGTTCATTTAATCACAAAAATGAACACCAGTTTGAGAGCAGCACAGACTCACAACCAGCCATCATTCTGATGAGAACATTTTTGATGAGTGTAGAAAATGAAACCTATATCTTAGGGTTCCTTTGTTTTAATGCCTAAAGAAGGGCATCGAGTTTGCTGCTTTGACTAATCTGAGACAAGCCAATGCAGGCATTCACACCAAACACCCAACCATAAAAAGCCTGCGGGCCATTTACATGCAGGAACTCCAAACTGCTAAAGAACAAACTAAAGATCTAATTTCTCCGATTCACCATAGGAAGAAGCTTTAAAAAAAAACACGTGCATGCAGTATATAGCCAAACCCTACACATAATTTGATCAGAGCCCAGGGGCCTATAACATCCGTCACACTTACGTTCCCTCTGGGGGCGTTTCTGCCATCTGAATGTCTCGGGGGTCAGAAGTCACATCCAGCTCTGGCTCTCCATTATCCATTAGTTTGAGGTTAAAGATGATCACCAGGGTGCCTGAGCAAGTAACAAGTTGATCAGGTGAATCCCAGCCAAACCCCAAACACCTTGTCCATGACCAGCACCGTCCATACATACCTTTCTCACCACGGATCTTATTAAACTGCTCCATCACTTCCTGTTCTGATTTGAAAGGGGAATACTTGTAAATTAGCTCTGTCTCAATAGCAAACTTCTCCATGTTGTCAGTCACAGGCTCCCGGCTTCGTGCGTTCCAGGTGGGCAGAGGAACAATGACCTGCAAATTGCATTGTACCAAGAGCGACTCAGGTTCACCCACTCCAGTCAGCCACTTCTGCAGACCACGGCTGAGCGACTTACCCCTTCTGACAGCCCCCTAAGTCACTGCAAGAGCCCTTCCTAGCTTTTCAGTGGTTTGCACATCTGTCAAATGCTCGAGGATCTGTCTTTGCCAGTCTCTGAGTTGCCTTCCTACGACACCTACTCTTAAGACTGAACCACTCCGAAGTAACCTGTATTTTACTGGCTACTCACACACTCAATGTCTTTTTCCCCTCCTCCTGTAACAACTTCCATAATACTAAAAAGCCACCTAAATTTTCCTCCTTTAAAAATGTCAACCTCTGTGCTTAACTCCTCTCTTGAACTCAAATATCCTTCCCTCATATTTATCCTGATCTCACTCTTCATTATTTTTATAGGACTCTAGCAAGGTTATTGGTGTTTTCTGTCATTTAGAATAAAAACACATAGAATTATAGACTACAATTACTTATCAAGGATAGAGAATCCCATCCTCACTTTAGAATTGAGGTCAAGCCAAAATTTCTGGCCCCAGAGCCACTGTGGGAACTACATCACTGTTCCCAACTTGCTTCAGCCAGCAGCTGGGCACTAGCAAGCATTGCTCCCTTAACAGCTTCTTTGTAGAGCTCCCTCCACTATCACAATGGAAAATACTTTCTTAGATACTATCCCTGTGCAAATTTAAAACTTTTTGTTAACAGCCTTGCCTGGAAAATTCTTGTGCTTGAGCACAAAAATGCTCCCATATTAAGAGTCTGGATACAGAACAATGCCTGAATTATCTATTAAGATATACAAGTTTTCAATAGGTAGAACCACACTGATATTTTATTAAAAACAAAACAAAAAAGAGATCCAAAAGAAGAGGCATGTCTGGAATTTAAGAGCTGCAGGTAGCAACTTCAATCATACCTTTAATTCTCTACAGAAAATCGAATGAGCACAATAAATTTAAATGCATCTCAAACTTAAAATTTTGTGGGAAAAGGAAAATGCGAGAAGTCTGGGCATATCCTGAACTGAACATAAGCAATTTTAAGTGATTGAAACAAGCTCTTCAAACTTGCTGTAGTTTGGAGAGACCTCTCAAAGAGAATTAAAACCAAAAGGAAGAAAACCTTTGATGACCTTGCAGAACCCCTACAAGTGTATCACCAAGAGAAAACCACACACTGATCCAACCAGAGGCAACCAACACTGACACAGACTCTTCTGTGAGAGCTGGGCAAGTTCAGAAGAGACAGCATTCACCATATTAGTTCATTACAAGAAAGTACATGCAAACCTCATCAATGCCTTCCTCCTCATGGAATGTCCGTGACAAAAGGAGGCAAGTCATGGTGTTGTCTTTCTTTGTGAACAGGATAAAATCCTTCCCGATCCGCATGGAACCCCTGAAGACAGATTTCAAGCTGCATGTTACACTTGATGCACAACACTGTCTAGAAAGCAGACCACATTACTGAGTTTCTTCCCATTATGTTCAATTATGGGATGCCAAAAACAGGTAAGGCAGAAGTGGGGCTTAAACAGCAACTACCATTTATCTCTAAACATCTCATTCCTTTCAAAAGGCATCTCTATCTGGGCATTTTCATAACGTTTCAAAACATTTAACACTAGTCACAATTAAAAGGTGCAGAAGTACAGCGTGGCTTTCCAGGCTTATACTATGTAGAAAGTTTATGTAGAAAGTCAAAAAAACCTTTAACTATGTAGAAAATTGAAAAAACCCACGTTTTTTAAAAATCTGAAAAAGATTACTAAGGTGAGATGTGACAATAACCTTCAAATATATGAGCAGAAATGTCAGTGAGAAAGCAAATGCACATTTCATTTTGATGTACACAGAATGAATAGCAGCAGACAAGTTTCCGGGAGACAGACAAGCTATTTCCTAACGTATAACGTGAAAGACACTGACACTTCAGCTAATGCACTTAGCAACTAGTTGTCAGGAAAAGGGACTGTCTCATCTTCCTCCCCACTCTCCTATCCCCAATAGTGCCTTCCCCATCTTCTGTTTTACCGTTACTCAACTTGTCAAAAAAACCTTAACAGAGAAAAATTAACATTGCATCAAAAGGAGGATTAGTGTTCTGTCAGTTCAGTTCTCTTTAGGTTGGCTTAATGTGATATCAAAGCTCAATGTGATACCTTTCAAATGTTTAGGCTTCAGTCTGCATTCTTCAGCTGTGATGTAGTATGCCTCTTGCTCAAGGTTAAGAACAGGACAGCTCTGTCCTGGAAGTGCGCAGGCAGGATCTGGGATCTGTCCTGCACTGCAGCTGGATCAACAGTAATCCAAGATCCCTTATATCCCTTTCCTTTTCCCCTAGCTTATATAGTGCCACAGATTTCCCCAGTAGGATGCATATAAATAATCAAGGCACAGGGAACAGCATAAAGCAGTACAGCTGATCAGAGTAAGCCATAAAAGCTCTCTAACCTTCCCAAAGACATCAGTTCACCACAGCAAACATCCTTCTCTTTCCTAGCAAATCCCCTCCAAACACTAAGATTTCCTTCCCGCCTCTGTTCCTCTGCCACTTAATCCCACTCCTCTAATTTTTTCCATCATTCCTCTTCTCCATGCATTTGTTTGATTTAAGAAAAAAAGAAAGGGTTTAAGTCCATCTGACTTGCACCAGACAACTTTCCTAGTGAGAGGCTGCAGCGCTATTTTGTTCCAATTTTACTATCTGCCTGCCACAGGCATATTAAGGTTTTGTTCCCTGCTCTGACCTGTATCCTCTGCATCATGCAAACATAATGGCAAAACACTGTTGTCAGCTTTGGACAGACTTCCCTGCCACTGAATAACTACAGCAGATGTTCATAAAGCTCCTGTCTACCAAACCAAGGTGTCTTTATTTAGATTTCATCTGCCTTTTTTTTTCCCCTGAAAAAAAAAGATACACACCTCCAAGCCAAAAATACATTTACTATCTCAACTCTAACCCCTGTAACCTCAGGAGGCTGGCTTTTGTTATACCTACGATTTCAAGCCGTTCCCGTACTGCCCAATTTGAGTTGACTCAGGTGACCGCTTGGCTGATTTACCAAACTGAATAACACTGGCAGCTTCATCTGGAACGAGAGACAGGGAACAAAAAAAGATTATTTTAATATACAGAGATAGACATCTTTTAGATAAATTTATTCACCACTGTAAGCAGCACAGTAAGACTATAGCATGGAAGAGGCCAGAAGTCCAAGCCAAAGTCTCATCCTGAAGCCCTACCATACACATTGCTCGATGGCATTTACATTATCAAAAGCTTTGCACAGATGCCATTATGCTGACAAAAAGAGTTTTAAGTTTCAGACTAGCCCAGTGCCCTGTCTGAACTGCAAGAAGACATTTCTTCTTACAAAAAAATGTCCACAAGACGATCTGTTGTGTTGACCACAATTATCAACACGCTCATAAACCAAAACATACCACTGTACTGCGTGTACTGCTGATACAACAGACTCTAAATCATGGCACTAGAGCATAAGTCAGTACTATAAAAAAAGGTCTTGAATTTGGGATAAACACTACTTTTCTTTCATGGCATTGAACTGAACACTATGATTAATTAATGCACTAGTAAGACAAAAGCTAATTTTTGCAGCAGATTGCTGGACTACTGACAGGACAGCTGTGGGTGAAAAGGCAGTACTAGCAAGTACTGCAGCAATAAATAGAGTATTTTATTAGCACCGGAAAAATTGAAAGGATGTGATGGCTTTACAGCTGACAGGGTCTGTCATTTTTAGTTCAAGCCTTTCTATTGTTCAAGAGATAAAGCCTTTTAACATCATCTATAGGACAGAACAATTCCTGTCCCTTCCCCCAAGAGATAGCAATCATTTCACCACAAAGTTTACTGGGAGAAATGAAATGCAATTCCAGAGACAAGGAACACGAAGTACCTTAACAGGAAGGCTAACAACAATTACAGCCCCCAAATGCGTACACAAGCTGTGAGGAAGAATGGGACTGCTCACCACACCAGCCAGCTACACAGAGGCTGAGCTCATGGACAAGCTGGATTTAAGCTTACGGGAGACTTACCCAGGTCCACTAATACTGACAGCGAGTTTTTACAGTAAGATGTTTAGTACTAACACCATTGGTCTAACACGAAATCACTGAGCTGGGTGTCAGAATGCCATTTTCCATTGAAATGACGTTCAGATTTAAAGCCATAAATTACAAGGCAAAAATACAGGAGAACAGCTGTGCAAGCACATCACTGCCTCCATTCAGTAAGTTCATAATGGAGGTCCACAACTATTTCAAAACCAACTTTTGACTGGATGAGAGTACCTATTCCTTTCCTTCAGCCTGCTATAGTATTTTCTAGCCAAAGAAAACATTAGATCATCTCATATTTGAGATCTGGGTAAGGATATTGATGATGATGATGATGATAGTAGTAGTAGTAGTAGTATAATTCCTGTATTAGTTTTAAAGCCTGGTTAGAAAAGGGGATAGGGGATGTTTTAAGAAGAGAAGGCTACTGGAACCCTTTTGCTATATGAAAAGTTGTATCAACAACTGTTTTTAAGAAAACTTTACGAAGCCTAAAAAGGGTAAAGAGTAATTGTCCAAAGCATTTCCTCTCTCAGAAAAGGTGACCATACGGTTTATTACTTAATGCTGGATGTTGAAAACCACCCTATAAAGAACCTTCTTTCTGGGCAGAGGGACAAAGATGATGCTGAGCAGAGGGGGACTATGCGGGAGAAAGGGAGCATCTCTCTCTGCTCCAGGATTGCTGCCTTTGGGAAAGATTTAATCTTTACCTCCTCCCAAGAATCAAGGTACACATTTTTTTCCCAGCTTTTTTGGGTTAAAGCTCTGAAGGGAGTTTCACTTAAGGCTATTTTAGTCACACTGTTTTCATTTTGTCGTGTCTCAGAGTTACTTGATTGAAAAAAAACCAAAAACCACAAAGTCCCTGGCAACAAAAAAAAGGGGGGCGATGTGATCTATGCCAAAAAGACAAGAGAAAAAACCTGAAGGAATTCACTCAGGATAGCAGATTGATCTTCAGAGCCCAAGAAAAGGAATCAAGGGCACAGATAAAAAGTTTCCTGATAAGAAACATCAGACTCCTGGGATGAAGAACTGCAGGACAAAGCTGTTTAGTTCCTGACTGTTGGTCTTCCAGGACAGCAACAGAGTATCCTCCTGTAACAGGCTGTTACAGCACATGCACTAGCTGACACACAACACACCACCAACAGCAGCTGCCTGCTCCCCTGCTATGGGTCACAAGGCAGCCACTGAAGTCAGACCTGGCTTCACCCTTTGAGGAGAGTCCTCTCATATTTCCAAGTTCTCCATTTGAGAATACACTAAAGAAGGTCATGATCTGAGCACAGAAAAATATCCTTCCTGCCTTCTCCATAAATTAATCTGCTATATTCGCATAAGTACTTGCAATGGACTAAACAGCATCCTCAAAAAATACCCCAGAGCCAAAGTATCTAATTTACTACCTGGGGGAAATCAGCCTAAACCCAGATTACTTCCAGTCGAGCTTTCCCTGGGACAGGGGAACAGGGGAGAAGCTCTGAGGTCTTCCATCATCATAGCAAACACAAGACACCCAGCCACCTGCGGGAAATGGCTGAACACGGCGAGTGATTGGCAAATCAGTTTGATACATGTTCCTGTGATTTAAACAATCTGTTAACTTGAGAGGAAACATCAACGTGCTACAAGGTTAAAAAGATATTTTCCCCTCAGAAATATGCAGAGCACTCCCCTGAGAGAGGTCCCCTAAGTGTCAGTACCTACACACAAAAGAGTGTACACACACTTTAAAATAAGTGCTAGAATCTCAGTTACATTTAAATATAGTTCCTCACCATTGTGAGCCTTGGATAAGCAGTATTTTAAAAATACAAGATCTAATAAAGTAACTGAGACTTAGTTAACTGCATCCAGTAAAACAAAAGCTCTTTTGAGCTTCCAAACTTAAAAAAAAATTCAGTTTCAAGGAGCAAGAAGTGATATATTTACTTCAATCCCTGGGAAAGCAATCGAACAAGTCCTCTTTTAAAAAGTATTACAAGACAAATGAAGCAGGTGATTGGGAAGCATGGATTTACCAAAGACAAGTCACACCTGACTGACCTGGTCACCTTCTACAAGAAGGCAGCACTTTCTGTCCACACTGGGAGAGCCCTGGATGTTGTTTAGTGGGCTTCCGTGAAGCATTGGGTACTGTTTCCCACAGCCTTCTCCTGGACAAAGTGGGAAGACACAGGCTGGGTGGATGATACGCAGGATGGGTAGCGAACTGGCTCACAGGTCGTGCTCAGAGGGTGATCATCAAAATGGTTTTTACTCCATCTGGCAGCCTGTCACAAGTGGGGTCCACCAAGAACCGATGCTGTGCCCCACGCTGTTCAACATCTTCATAAGAGATCTGGATGATGGGATCAAAAGCACCCTCACCAAGTTTGCTGAGCTGGACACATCAGAAAGAAGAGCCACCTTAGAGGGAGAGGCCTGGACAGGCTGGAGGAGAGGGCAAGCAAGAACTATATGAAGTTCAAGGGAAGGGCAAGGTCTTGCACCTGGGATGAAATAACTATAGAGCCCAGTACAGGCTGGGATCATTATGGCTGGGGAGCAGCCTTGCTGAAAGTGACCTGGTGGACAAGCTGAACACAAGTCAGTAGTGTGCCGCTGCATTCACAGGAGCATTACTACAGAGACAGAGATGTGATCATCCCACTCTACTCAGTGCTTGTCAGGCCACACCTGGAGTACTGTGTCCGGTTCTGGTCTCCTCAATTCAAGAAAGAGACAGACAGACTGGACAGGGTCCAAAGGAGATGACGGTCAAAGGGCTGGAGAATCTGCCCTATAAGGAAAGACTGAAGGAGCTAGGTCTCTTCTTCCTGGAGAAGAGATGGCTTAGGTGGAATTTCATAACAGCATTCTGGCAGCTACAATGAGGATGAAGGCTCTCTCTTCACAAGGAACCACACGGAAAAGACAACAGGCAATGGGTACAAGTTGAACTGGGAGAGGTTTCATCTAAACATAAGAAATAAATTTTTTAGAGTAAGAACAGTCAATCACTGGAACAACTTCCCAAGGGATGTGGTGGAGTCCCCATCACTGGAGGTTTTGAAGACATGACAGGACAGGGTGCTAAATCATCTCATCTAGGCTCCATTTCCCACGAAAGGTAGGACCACATGATCTTTGAGGTCCTGTCCAACCTGGGCTATTCTATGGTTTTATGATTCTAAAATACAAGTTAAAGACTTATTGTCTTCAATCCTTTAAGAATACAATTACAGATCACTTCCTTAACTAGTTGTTATACTTCTTCAACCTATAAGTTGATTCACTGAGTCATTCAAGCTACATTTTGATTCATTAAATTCACGCAGCCCCTTCGGGCCCAAGCAGTAGATAAAATTCTCAAGCCTAAGGATCCTCAGTAGTGATGGGAAATCCCAACCTAAGATGTGTTGCATGATATCTATTGTTTGGTGTTCTGATTGATTCCTTTCTAATTGATGTCCCTTATGAAAAAGCCAAACTTTTGGACCAGTACTATTATCCTAATATCTCCCCGTAGGATGCAATGTATTTTTAGAAAAGATCTGTACTGTGACACCACTGAATCCTCAGATCTTTTGAAAGCTTATGACTCTACAGCGTAAGATGTTTGCAGCTTGAGTACAAACATATTTTCATCTTCGGACCACACAATCCAGTGTGATCATTAAGAGAGCCAAAGCAGCAAGTTCTGAATTAAATTGTAGTAGGAGTCACTTGACAAACACATCTAGCTTTTAGAAATGCTAATCACTTACACCTTCCACTAATTTCAGTTGAGGAGCTGCCATTTGGCTTGACAATCAGAAGCTATCAGACAGAGCATTCAAACAGCTTGCAAATAAGAGATCTTCAGGATGTCTTTAAAACTGGTAGATCCTGCATTACAAGAAACTAAAAGTCAGACCCCTGTAGCCAGGGACAGAAACAGAGAGAGGCCAATGTAGGGAGTTAGAATAATAGACTCTCCCAAGTCACTTTTGTCCATGTTGACAGGCAAACAGTGCAGCAAATGGATTTCTACCTGGCTGCCCTTTGTCAAGTGACTTTCAAATGCATATCAAGCTTACTACCACCATCCAGGAGCTAGACTCTGCATCAAAACAATATGTCTCAGACTACTTAGAATTAAGAAGGGGTTTTTTGAAAGCACTAAACATAGTTGCACACCAATTTTAGGTTCTGAAAATCAATGTCCTGGAAAGGGGTTCTTTAACTTCACAGGCTCTTTAAAATTAAAAAAAAAGAAAAAAGAAAGAAATTCAGACACAGAATGAACCACACTTTGATGCAAGCATCAAGATAGTCAAAGGACATAAATTATATGGTACTTGCTGTATATGATGTATAGTGCTGTGAAATACCACTACAACACACAGTATCTGCCAATCTCCCTTACAGAGTATTTCAGAATACCAAAGTTAGGATAAAATCCTTCAAGATTTAGCAGAAAGATCAGTCAAAAGAAGTAACTTAATAGTTAGCCAATGCTTAAGTCCCACTTTGTCACAAAATCAGCAATCCGGGAGCAACAACAGTGTGCAATCTGCTATTAGACCCTACAGCATTAGAATAGACATTTGTCACCTTCTACTCTCAATCCAGAGACAAACATGTAGTTTTCAAGACATGCAGAAAAGGTTGTATTTCTTCTCCCTGATCCAAAGGCTTGTGAGAAGGCCACAGTTAAGTATCCAAACTTGTTTTATGGATGGGGCTAATTGCTTTCTTCAATTCCACTGATGACAGAAAAGTACTCTCAGAAGGCCTGTTTCACATCCTTATTTGTATTCCAGAGAATACACAGAGGGTATCTACAGTTCAAACTAAATTCCTTCGTGCAGGTCACAAATCTGTGTATCAAATATGTTAATGTATTTTTATAAGCATTACTAAATGGAACTAAATGCTTCATATCACAAAAGGATCTTAAAGTACTAAGGAATCAGAACAAAAATGTTATTTACCCATCTCCCCTGCTTTCTCTAAAACCTTCCAATTTAGCTCAACTTTTCTGCTCAGTAGAGAGCCGATCACAGGAGGATTTACCAGTCTTCAGGACACAAAGAAGGTGGTGTGGGTTGACAGTGCTGTTCACTAATGCTAAAGCAAAGCAAGAAGGCTTTTCTCCTCCTAGATACAACACGGATTCACATCAATCCTTATAATGAGGCAGAAATACATTTGTTACATTCTTTCATACTCCTAAGTTTATATTTTCAAGTACTGATCTCAATCACAATGCCACTGATGAAACAATGGCAAAATGCTTTCAAAGCTAAGCTTTCAACTTCTGCCATGGCACACTTTTCCATTAGAGCTGAGATACACTAACTACTTGGCAGCTTCTAATGAGGGAAAAAGACTTACGCCCATCAAAAGCTTATGCTTTTTCCCCTTTCTGGCTACACCATTCTCCCTCCACCCCAAGGACAACTTTGGTGTGCTGCAAGACCACAGGCCAGGCTGACTCAAACCTATCATGCAGCAGAACAACTTTCTTTTGGCCAGATTAGTCTTCTGCAACTGAAGAGGTGAATAGTTTGATAGGGTGCGAAAGAGACAGTGCAGAGGCAGGAACATGTACCCAGGCATGGAACACACCCCTTTCAACAGAACCAAGCTGTTAATTCAGCTTAAGCCATAACATGAAACCTCAGGTTGAAAATGTATGTGTAATTTCCTGTCACTTACTTGAATCCATTCCCATTCCATCATCCAAAAAACACAGTATGAATCCACCTCGTAGGTCTTCCCATCGCTCTACAAGAGAAGAGTTATTCACTACTCCCACAAGCAAAATTTAGAAGTTCCATTAAATGGAATCAGTGTTCACAACAGAAGTAACATAACAAACAGGACTTTCACAACCCCAGTACGGCTAAGCTGTAAAAGAGAGCACCAAATTTTTGTTACAGAATGACCAAGAACTTCTCCTGCACTTTAAACTGTATGTAAATACATGCTACAACAGTATATTCTAAAAGCAGGTTTCTTAAGCATCCAGTATGAACAGTTACTCACTTTACCTGACCTCAGCTGAAGGCTATTCTAAGTGCTTCCCCAAGTTATTTGTAAAGTTACTACTTTTTGAAAGACGACAAGCAATGGGGCAAAGAACAAACAGTACAATCATAGAATCACAGAACTTAGGTTGGTAAAGACACTTAAGATCATTGAGTCCAACTGTAAACCTAACAATACTAAACCATGTCCCTAAGCACCACATCCACACATTTTTTAAATATGTGTAGATGGTAACTCAATCACTCCCCTGGGCAGTCTGTCCAATGCTCGATAACCCTTTCAGCAAAGAAATTTTTCTCCAGAAAGATCTGGAGAAAGGAGGACTTCCCCTTGGTTGAGGAGGATTGGGTCAGAGATCACCTAGGCAGACTGGATCCTCACAAATCCATGGGCCCTGATGAGATGCACCCATGAGTGCTGAGGGAGCTGGCAGATGTTCTTGCTGAGCCACCCTTCATCGTCTTTGAAAGGTCATGGAGGACAGGAGAGGTGCCTGAGGACTGGAGGAAAGCAAATGTGACCCCAATCTTCAAAAAGGGCAGGAAGGAGGAGCTGGGAAACTATAATCTAGTCAGCCTCACCTCCATCCCTGGAAAGGTGATGGAGCAGTTCATCCTGGAGGTCATCTCCAGGCATGTAGAGAAAAAGAAGGTTATCAGAAGTAGTCAACATGGATTCACCAAGGGAAGATCATGCCTGACCAACCTGATAGCCTTCTGTGATGGTGTGACTGGCTGGGTCGATGAAGGGAGAGCAGTGGATGTTGTCTATCTCAACTTCATTAAGGCATTTGACACTGTCTCCCATAACATCGTCATAGATGAGCTATGGAAGTCTGGGTTGGATGAGAGGACAGTGAGGTGAACAGAGAACTGGCTCAACAACAGAGCTCAGAGGGTTGTGATCAATGGGGCAGAGCCTGGTTGGAGGCCTGTAACTAGTGGTGTTCCCCAGGGGTCTGTGCTGGGGCCAGTCCCATTCAACAAATTCATCAATGACCTGGATGATGGGACAGAGTGTAACCACAGCAAGTTCGCTGATGATACCGAGCTGGGAGGAGCGGCTGATACGCTTGAAGGTTGTGCAGCCACCCAACGAGACCTGGACCCAGGGGAACCTCATGAAATTCAACAAAAGCAAGTGCAAGGTCCTGCCCCTGGGCAGGAACAACCCCCCACACCAGCACAGGCTGGGGGCTGATCTACTGGAAAGCGGCTCTGCTGAGAGGGACCTACCTGGCAGTGCTGGTGGACAAGAAGTTGACCCTGAGCCAGCACCGTGCCCTTGTGGCCAAGAAGGCCAACAGTGTCCTGGGCTGCATTAAAAGGAGTGTGGCCAGCAGGGCGAGGGAGGTTATCCTCCCCCTCTACTCTGCCCTTGCGAGACCACATCTGGAGTGCTGTGTCCAGTTTTGGGCCCCCAGTTTAAGAAGGACATGGAACTGCTCGAGCAAGTCCAGCAGAGAGCTACCAAGATGATCAGGGGACTGGAACATCCCCCTTATGAGGAAAGGCTGAAAGACTTGGGTTTGTTCAGCCTGGAGAAGAGAAGACTGAGGGGGGATTTCATCAATACCTATAAATATCTAAAGGGTAGGTGTCAGGACGATGGGACTGGGCTCTTTTCAGTAGTGCCCAAAGACAGGACAAAGGGCAATGGGCACAAGTTGGAACACAGGAAGTTCCACTTAAGTATGAGGAAAAACTTCTCTACTGTGAGGATGACAGAGCAGTGGAACAGCTGCCCAGAGAGGCTGTGGAGTCTGCTTCCCTGGAGACATTCAAAATGCACCTGGACGTGGTCCTGTGCCCCCTGCTCTAGGTGTACCTGCTCAAGCAGGGGGGTTAGACAAGATCTTCAGAGGTCCCTTCCAACCTCTACCATTCTGTGATTCTGTGAAATTTTTCCTAATATCCAGTCTAAACCTCCCCTGGCACAACTTGAGGCCATTTGCTCTTGTCCTATATCTTGTTACTTGGGAAAAGAAACTTGACACCCACCAAGCCACAACCTTCTTTCAGGTAGTTGTAGAGGGTGATATGGTCTCCCCTCAGCCTCCTTTTCCCCAGACAATCCCAATTCCCTCAGCCACTCCTCATAAGACTTGTTCTCCAGACCCTTCACCAGCTTTGTTGCTCTTCTTTGGACGCAGTCCAGTACCTCAATGTCTTTCTTGTAGTGAGGGGCCCAAAACTGAACACAGTAGTGGGCATAAACACCCTCACTCTTACTCTACCAGGTACAACCCACATTTGCAGCCTAAATCCAAGCTAACTACTGACATAACTGCTGATATGCAAGGAAGCAGCTGGATTGACTTACCAGTATAAATGTCTATTCTTGTGGCATTTGCATCTCTACAAAACAATAAAAACACAATCAGTATCCAAATGTCAAATAGAAATAAAGCTAAAATCCAGGCACATGCAATAATTTCCAAAATGAACTGGCTGCACAGATCAAAGTCCACAAAGGCCCCACAGTCAGCACTAACAGACGAGTTAAAAAGACACATTGTTCTACTTTTTGCCTACTTGCACAAGACACTGCTGCCACACGACTAAACCTAGTTACAGTGAGCATCACCGGCTTTCTAACAGAAGTCATGTGGGGGGAGAATCAAGTAAGCACATACTTCTGAGCTCCCTCCTGTATGAAACAGACAATACCTAAATTTTTTCATCAACCTGCCTATGAAAAGTTTAGTAACTCCACATAGAACTCCATCCAAATACATTCAACGTTGTCGTAGAAAACTGTTATTACAAGATCATTTAAGTAAAGCCCTTCATACACTGTGCATCCCCCTCTATGTTTGAAAAAGCAGCATATACAGCACTATTGCCCTCTTCTCAAACCCAATTTTTTATTTTTTTCATGTAGACAATCACATACCTTTGGTTTGCTGATCAGAAGAACGCAGTTGTAGTGCTGTAATAAAACCCCACTTCCCAAATGCCAAAGTCACTTCGTCTTGTCTTTGTATCTCCAGCAAGTAAAACTACCTCCTTCCCAGAAGGCCAACCCCTCTTTTGTGAGAGGAGGAACCAAGAGGTTGAAGAGAAAACCACCCATTAATGTCGAAGACACCACATTTAACTATGTTGCAGCAGAAGGGAAAACAGCAACAGTATGCACACACATGGCTGACTCGCTACACAGAAATCTTCCAGTTTCAGCTCCTTACATTACGAACAGCATGGTGTAACAATTCATGCTGATACAAAACAATCTCAAAATATTGCCATAACGCCACATCAGAATATTTTGTGAAGCTCAAGAGATAAATATACAAGGCTTGGGATGCAGCTATAGCCTGGATTCCTGAATACAAACATGAGAAGTGTGGCCTAAAACCTGCAATTTCCAAATACCAAGTCTTCTCTCAAGTGTCACCATTGCTTTAACTGTTCTTGCTCTATTTTTCCACATCCTGCTTCTGACTTCATTTTCATCCTATCACCACGCTTAATACTAAGATTCAAGGATTATCTTAAGAGTATCTTAACAGTCCCAGCTCCAGTAATTATTTTACCAATTTCTTTGAACAAAAAGGGAGACTTATTTTTCCCTTAAATCTATCTTGTGTCTTCTAACAATTTCTCTTCCAGTCTGAGTTGTTCTATGATTCATTCAAACTTACCTTTTCAGGAATAATATCTTTTTTTTTTTTAGGGGCGGTAGATGTGGTGGTATAAGAGGACCAAGGGAAACAGTCCTACTAAACTACAGCAAAGTCTTCTATTTTATATTTTTTGTGAAGTCTACTAGAAGTGAAAATTGCTCAAGATCAACAAATAGACAGGCTAATTAAATCTTAATTTACCTTGGGAATTATACAGTCTCAGGTACATACCTGGCATTATCTACAAGTTCAGCAAGGGCACCAAACAAGAACTCATGGGTAGTTCTGCAACGAAACACAGAATCAGGAGGGTTACACTGACACTTAGAGAGACCTTTAAATAAACAAGAATCTGAACCGGATTTTAAACAAATCGAATTGTATGTTTACAATACTAATGTCTGCTGCTGACAGTGGTTTAGAAATGAGCATTTTACTGTCTACCAGAGGCAGACACACAGCAGACAGGCTGCCCTGTGGAGAGTCTGATTCAACAAACTGCTGCTCACAATGGTCTAAAAACATTGCATAGTAAACAGACAAAACAGAGAAAATTATTGACCTAACGATCCAGCCTATGAACCAGTCAACAATTCCTATAAATCCTTAATTATTCACCACATTGACAAGTCTCTTCACAGCAACTAAACATTGCCTATATGTAAAACACAGACAGACGAGGATTATGCATAAGGTTCGTCTCCCCCATTCACGTATTCACTTCACAGAAGTTATTTCTGACAGGAAGAAGCTTCCAGATCCTGAAAGACTTCCAATAGCTGCAACTGCTCCTAATCCGAGAAAGACACTCTTCTGCTACCACTGTACCTCACCACCTTCCAAACTCAACGCAAAAATCATCTAGCCAGGCGCCACTTCAGCACAATCTCAAAAGCCGCGTTCAGTTTCCAGCCTCTTAACTGCCACCTTTTATAAGCAGCACCCATTTGAAAGCCATTATTTATGTGCCTCAACCTTGAAAGAAGATACATGGTAAGAAAACCTTAAAGAGCTAATAAAATCATTACAATACATTGCCTGCCAACATTAATGTAATATCTCCACTGAACGCCCAACCTGGTGACCCATCTTCAAAATCTAACAGTTATTTCAAATGTTGATGAGGCGTGTCATCCTCAATATTAACAGCAGCTACAGGACCTGGGCAAACTGTTGCTGGAATTCGTTGCTCCTCTAGGATGCCTGATGAAGAGACTGAGACCTCAGAAACTGTTTTATCAGCATGTTTCAGTTTGCATGAAACCTCTTCACATATAACGTGCTTTCACTACTACACAAAAAGGCCAACAGGTGACCAAGCAGAAAGTGATATTATTCATATTTTCAGCTTTCATTGAACAGATACATAGGTACTTCCCACACATAGAACATATAGCTGTCAGTAACACTGATAATCACAAAATGAACTCTCATATCCATCTTCAACGTCATGACACCTAACTCATCAACGCAGCTCCAATCAGAAGTAAAACTCATCAGCTTTCAAAGTTATCACAAGCACCATGAGAATGGAGACTTCCACTTCTGTAAGCTCTGCATGTTGCACATGCAGAGACAAGAGACAGAAGGGATTGGTGTTTTGAAGACCAGCTTCCCAATCAGAAAGCTTCCACAGAAGCTCAAACTTGGTATTCTTCCCTTAGAGCAGGATTTCCTGTGCACAGATTTCAAGTGCACCCTGGAGTTTACAAGCACCTATTCAGCTCCACAAATCAACATCCCAGAAAAGTTTAGTTAGGAAGTAACCCATGTCAGGAAAAATTCATAAGCAAATAGATGCTTCAGCACTAGTAACTATGCTTTGTTAGCAGATTTTACTCTACAGTTTAAAGAACACTTCAAACTAAGGAAAAGATGCAAATAAGATACGAATAGGGATTTCCAAAGAAAGATATTGGAACAAAGTATCTGAAAATGTAGCTGTGGATGATAAGAAAAGAGGCAAGAGAAAACGTGATTTCCACATAGCCTGACACCATACTCAACTCAAACATCTACCAAAACCAGAACCTCTTGTGCTGACACAGGCAAAGTGAACCCTTGCTACAAGTGAAATCCACTCCAGCTACTTATCACTAACAAAAATTTATATACACTATAAATATCTTCTATTCAGTATATTAATCTCAACACTTATATTTACCTTGTCAATATCTAATTAAAGACACATGAAGTGCTTTGGCCTGATTCAATCAACTCAGCTTTAAAAAAACCCATGGTCTTGCCTTACAGTCAAAAGTGCCTGAAATATTTAACATCCACCACTGTCAACTGGTGACAATCTTCCTGCACCTCCCAAAAAAAGCTTGGGATTATTTTACTTGCAACATAAGTTCAAAAAACATGTTGGCAAAATGGAGTCTATCAGAGCTTGCACATAACCTGAAAGCCTGAGCTAGATGGGCATCATCAGAGGCCATAGTAACCTCCAGCAGTCAGAGCACTTGAAATACAACTATTATTGGTCATACAACTGATGAAATGAGACATGGAAGGGGGCAAAGCATTATCAAAAATCTAGTCTCAGCAACAACTCATCTTGGTGGAAGCAGACCAGCTTGGACCTTCCTACAACTTCCAACTTTCATTCAAGACAGCTCCATGCAGGAGCACAGGCTTGACAAGGAACAGAACAGGGAAGTCCAATGCTGCCCATTCAGAGAACTCTGGGTTACAAAAGGTCAAGTCAGATGACTCTGTAGAACATGACTGATTTCAAACACCTCTAAAAACAATCATTTGGAGCATCATCCCAAGGAAAGAAAAGCTCATTTTGTGAGTTTTTAGAAGATCACCCCTGTCTGAACCCAGTTGGACTCCTGATCCTGCATAGTCAGACAAATACCTAATTACTAATAAAAGATGTAAGATTTCATTGTTGTTCTGAAGGGAGAATGTTTAAGTTTGTCTTCTGCATCAGGCACAGGAGCTATCCTCACAATACTGCACTCCATTCAGGCCAGAAAAGAAAACACGCACAAGGAGAAGTGGTAGAGCTTGGCAGGGGTGGGGTGGTGGTCTATTATTACCAGAATTCCTCAAGTCCACCATTCAGCCATTTTGAAGTCTTTCTATCTGAGTGACCTTCTGCCGCTCCAGCTGTATTCAACAGGACAATTCTAGTTACAGAAAAAAAGCTCAAGTTCAATCACAAGCTAAATCCTACTGTTAGAAGACAATTTCAACTGTTCAACTTTTAACAAATTCCTTCGATTTTGCATTACAAATATTCAAAATATGCAAAAACAAGTTGGTTGGGCTCAGCTGCATTTTTGTTATCATCTGAATGAATGGCTTTGGAAGTATCTTAAACTAGCAGCATTTAATTTTGAAGGAAAACCAACATGAAGGCAAGCAGGTGGCTCTGGGAACCCATAAAAACAATGCATAGGTAATTTTCACATTGTCCTGATTTCAGCTGGGATAGAGTTAATCTTCTTCCTAGTAGCTGGTACAGTGTCTGTTTTGGATTTAGTATGAGAACAATGTTGATAACACACTCATGTTTTAGTTGTTGCTAAGTAGCGCTTACACTAGTCAAGGACTTTTCAGCTTCTCACTGTCTACCGACTGAGAAAGCTGGAGATGCGCAAGAAGCTGGGAGCGGGCACAGTCAGGACAGCTCCATTATCAAAGACCCTGTGCTCTTCTTGTGTTGGTTTGGGGGTTGGGGTTTTTTTGGGTGGGGTTCCTCATTTTTTTATTGGGGAGAGGGAATTTTTTATTTGTCATGGGGTGGTTTGGGGGGGCTTTCTGCTTTTAAAACTGACTTCCATTATCTCCATTCCCTTTCTTAGGGAAGTAGTTGGCTTATGCACTGATCCCCATAATCTCATCTTCACTCACGACAGACAAAAAGCCCTGGCTTTGGCGTATTCATAGACATTAACTTCCAGCTCCTCCTAACAATTCTGTAATTGCAGACATGTAGCACATCAGTAGTAGACCAACAGCATAAGCCAAACAGAAAGTATGGTAGCAACATGAAGTAGCTTTAATATTTAATACTTCAGGGCAGCAACAACACATCAGCCTTTTCCCCAGCACAGACATTATCTTCTTATGAAGATGGCCAGAGTTCTGGTGTTCTGCAGGCAAACATAAGCTGCTGACAGAGCTCAACCATATGATCTTCTAATCCATAGAAATGTTTGTTTTCTGCAACTGGACATGAGAATTTCACAAATCTGTAATGGCACCAGGAACATGACTCGGCATTGTCCACCATCTTCAGGCACCAGACTGTTCAGTCCACATGCAACTACTACCAGCCAAGCCACAGAGCACAGCCACAGGATACACAACCAAGGGTAACACTGGACTGTTACGAGGTTTCTTCTGTGCAAAACCCATTACTTTCCTGATCCTGCAAAGAAATGGATCATAATGCTCTTAGCGTACATGAGAGTCATCTTAGCTGCTCTTGCAGACATATCTTCTGTTGCCAACAAAACCAGTGAGATCTACTTCGAAATAAAGTTGCCCGTATTTCTGTGCATCAAACGTCTTTAGATTGCTGCAGAACACTGCCGTCCTTCACACATTGAAAAGGAAAAGCAAAAAGATAAGCCTGCACTTTATTTCTTCTTCTGTTGATGGTAACAGCAAGAATCAACTCTTCCACAAAACGTTAGAAGACAATCTGATGCCAGAGCCCAGCTGATCAAAATGAAGAAATGCCAAGTGTGGTTCCTGTTGTTCTTCCACAGCATTTTGGCCAGAACAGGCTGTTTCTTCAAACTCTTCTATATGTGGCACTACCAGCCTTATGCACAATACACAGGTCTCAGATGGGTGCTTAACCCTGCTAAGCACCATTTCCTTGTGCCACTTCCCATTTTCTACGCGTGAACTCGGAAGTAACCATCTTAAAGAACTCTGTTTCTTCTCAAGAGATTTCATTTTGGGGGATTGATCAGTGGCACACAAAAGCCACAACAGGTTCAAAGAGCTGATCAGAAGAATGTAATATTCCTGCTTGAAATATACCTACACAAAATACTCCGGCACAAATGAAACAAGATGTTGTGGAGGGACCACAGCCGCTATGGCCAGCGCACCTGCTTCTCCAGAGAGGTTGTGGCCGTAAGTGTACGGCTGCCGTCGAGGCTGCACCTGCCTCTTCCCGTGAGCGCCCCCAGAGGCCCGTCCTCTCCACGCACCGTTATTCTCTGTCAGCCGCAGGCCAGCCCGCAGCACGACAGCCCTGCCCGGCGACCGGAGCCGAGAGCAGCGCACCGAGCGCCTGTGAGGTGCGGCGGGCCGGCGGCGCTGGGGCGGCGGGGGGGCGGCTCTGCCCCATCGGGCCGGCGCGGCCCCGGCCGGGCGCCACCGTACTCACTTGTCGCCCCAGGCGCCGCGACCCTGGGGGGTGGGGGAGGGGGGGCGGCGGGGCGGCCGGTGCCGCGGGCACACGGGGGGCGGCCCCGGGGCGGGGGGGAGGGGAAGGGGGGAGGCGCGGGGCCGCGACACTGCCCCGCCACAGCCCTGCCCGGCGGCGCGGCCCGGTACTCACGAGTTCGTGTGCAGGTACTCGAAGGTGAGCTGGGCCCTGTTCAGGCTGCTGTAATTAGCCAAGGCCATGGCGGCGGCGGCGGCGGCTGGGCCCGGGCACCGCTCCGCGTGCGCCGGCGGCCCCGCGCGCCTCGAGGCCTCCCCACCCGCCGCCGGTCACTGCCCTCACCGGGAGGCCAGGGCCGCGCGCGGGGCCCCCGCCAGGCCACGGCCGATGGCTGCTCCCGCCCGGCGCCCACACCCGCCCAACCGGCCCCGCTTTGTCTCCGCCGCGATCGCGGCCCGCGCCGCCGCCGCCGCCACCACCACCGCCGCCGCCGCCGCCGCCCGCAGCCGCCCCCGCCCGGCGGGGCGGGGCCGAAACCGCTCGCAGTCCATTGGGCAGGCCGCGGCACGTGACAGGAGAGCCATGGCGCGGGCCGCTGCGGCTTCTCTGCGGCCGCGTGACAGGCGCGCTCGGCCGGCGAGAGGCGGGTGGGAGCGGGTGAGTGCGGTACGCGCGGGCGCGCGCCACACCCCAGTGCGCGGAGGCCCCACCGCCACCGCCCACGAGTTTCCCCCCTGGCCCCTCCTCCCTTCCTTCTCCCCGCTCCCTCCCCCGGATCTCCGCCCCGCCGGGAGCCCAGCGCCTCAGCGCCGCCGCAGCGGGAGGGGGAGCGGGAGCGGCCGCCGCGGCCTTCCCTGGGGCGGGCGAGAGGGGAGGGCTGCGCCGGGAAGGCCTATCCAGTAGCGGGAGCAGCGTCCGGCCCGCGCGTCCTGAGGAAACCCCGCCGGAACGGTGGGTCCCGACCGCCGCAAGGACCGGCGGGGAGTGGGGGGGGGGGAAGCGAGGCCTAGCCCGGCGCCTCTCGGGCGGGGGAGGCGGCTGCGGCCAGCGGGGCTCGGCGGGTCCAGCTGACGGTAAATCGCCGGGGCGGAGCGGGAGAAGCCTTCCCGTTCCCCGGAGTCGTGGCGGCGACAGCGGCTCTGGGCGGCGTGTCCAAGGGGCCGCGGTTCCATCGGAGGGACGCGGCTGGATGGAGAGACCCCACCGCTGAAATCCGTCTGGAGGCGGTCGGCCTCCGGCCTGCGAGAGTGTGCGGACTTCCAACGGCTGTCTGGTTCCTGCAGCTGGCGGCGTGTACAGCTGGTGAAGGCTCCGGGAAGTCATTAAGGAGAAAAGTCTGAATATGCCCCTGCTTATTAAAGTAGCTTAATAGGGTATATAAAATCATTCTTACTTCAGTCTTGTGCCTTTGATGCATCTTGAAATCCGAAGGGATTCAGCAAAGTGGGGCTGTCCTCCTTGTATCCTGCGCACACCTTGTCCCCCTCTAAACCACAGGCTGAACCCGGGAATCCTGAAGGCTGGAAATACTTTGCTGAACACTTGAATTGCCCGGTGGAAAAACATACCAAATTCTTCTGAAACTGACTTTAATACAGGATGGCTGTATCTCCTCTGTCTCAGATAATAAGAATCTGACCTAAGGATCCAAAGTCTGAAAGAATTCAATCTGCAGAAACTGGTGTGGTGTATCGAAGCTATGCAGAGAGAAGTTAAATTCAATAATCTATTAATTGTGATCGGTGAATGGCTAAAATCCGAGCTTCGTATCTGAATTGCTTGCCTCCCATTTTGTTTGCAATACCTTCTAGTCTCTGTGTTTGTGTGAAATGAGTCCCCAGTGGTATGCAAGCCAGAGCAGACAAGTCTGCAGCTTTGACCTGAGAACTTCACTCCCCAGCACAGCATTTAGTTCTGTTTGTGCTCAGTTCAACCTGTTCAGATCTAAAGCCAGCAAGTCATGCCATTTCTGGTCACGGGGATTGCTTGGTGTGTATATGTGTAGTCATCAAAAAGTCACTGCGTACGTGCATGCTGTGACTCTTTTAGGCCTTATCTCCAAAAAGCTATGCACAGCAGAATATCAAATCTGCATGAAAGAATTAGGAAAATTACTGGCAACAACTGTGTTCAAGTGTCATTAAGTTTATGACAGAATACAATGTATCTACTTGGGTCTTTCAAAGATTGTAGCATCTTCTCTTCTGCTCAGCTTTTATTTCATCATATTGCAGTCAATATCAGAAGCAGATGTTCAAAAGCCTTATAAGTCCCATCAGCTTGAGGGCAAAGTAACTACCCAGATACATGTTCCTAAGGAATGTGAACCTGAATTTGTGTGTCTTGTCAGCCTTCTGCTCTTTGGTACTCCGAGTAAGTCTTTTCCTAACAGGAACTTTATGTCATCATCTTACCTTCGGGGAGGAACCAGTGTTCCTTTCCTGACATCGGAGATGTTCACAACATCAACAGAGTACTGCAGCACTCTGGAACAGAGCAGTTGGACATCTTTCTGATGCTCCTGTGGGATCTGACCTGCTCCCAGGGCTGGCTGGGTGGATGCCAGTCCTTTCCATCTGGCCATTGGGAGAAGTACATTGCAGTTCCATGTTACTTGGCCGGTCCCAGGCAGGAAATTACTCTTTTCCATCCCACCATTTGGTGCTGCTGAATTCCACGCCTGTTTCATTTTCTTTGGCAAAAGTGAGATGAAAAATGAATTCTTACACTTTCCACAGGCATTCTGCAGTTGGTTTTAGACACCTTTCTGACTTCTGTTCTTAGTCTCTCTTGTCCAAGTCTTGACAGGATTGTACCATTGTTCCCTGGCTCTCTGAACTGCCAGACATTATCCCAAGGAGCAATGAAATGAATTTGCCTTTTGCAGAACAGCATTTGGATCACACCACAGCTCTACCATGGCCACAGCATGACTATTCTTTGGTAGGAACCTGTCTTTCAGTGGATGGATTATATGCCCTTTTTGCCCATGTGCCGGTGCTGCAAACTGCTGAGTTCTTGAGTGCCTTTGAGATGGAAGTCTTCCCACTGCAAATTCACACTTGTCCTCTTTTGGGGCAACTGATTTGTCTTGGAAAGTCTCTCTTCAAACTTTGTTTACATAGTTCTAGATCTCTCTGTTAGACTGATTATGACAGGCAACTTGCCTTTTTTTCCCCATCTGCTACCAGCGCCATTTCCTTGAGTTCCTGTTCAGCACCAGTGTCTCTGCAGCCATCTTATGTGAATGGGCAGAACAAGTCTGGCTTCTTAGGAGTTACAGGCAATACCTTCTCACCTTTGAGAGGCTCTTGTTGCAGTAGAAAGCAGCGGTTTGCTCTGGTGCACATAAGTTTCCTGATAAATGACCTGTGGATTGGTGATTTGTCTAGCCTGTAGATGTGGAACTTGAGGCAAACTGTACTGCTCTTCTTTAACTCATAGCTGAGTTTCTTACTCAGAAATAACTCCCAAATCCCCTGGTAAAACTAGTCTTCTGATTCCACACTGGCCAAATTTTGTGTTTCTAGGCTGGGGAGTAAGAGCTCCCTTGCAGTCCTGTATAATGTTTGCTGGGTCCTTAGTCTGGCATAGTATTTTGCTAAGCCTCTTTCCACTGGAGTCTGGGCCACAGCCTGAGGTCACTATACAGTTTATTTATGTGGCCTTTGTTCTGAAAATTGGAGATAACTGCTTCTAACACCTGTGTGGGCCTTGAATCAATGGTTATTTTTTGTCTCCCCTGATTTTTAAGACACTAGACTTCCAAGCCAGTACTGAATGGGTGAGTTGCCGTAATGGTAAGTACTCTACTCTGCACCAGACAAGTGCCATGAGTGTAGTAAAGTGCCTTTTCCACACTCCTGTGATGCTTACTAAGTGAACTGTTAGTGGCTTTATTCTGTGTTTATGCACACGAACAAATGTGAACTTTTGCATTGTATAAATGAGGTTTGCACTGTCAGAGTGAAATAATCACTGCAGGCAGTGGAGAATAACTCTGAGAACATTACCAGTAATCCTTGGGACTTACTGGTCCTTTATCCTCCTTTTTTCTAGAAGGAAAAAATAGCATCCAACACTGTCTCTGGGTACAAGGCCCTCTGTATACATTGTGACAGAAGTTGCTGAAGTCCTAGGTCTGTGCTATTTTTCTACTAGTGTTCGCTTTCAAGATACTTACGAAGCGTGGGTGCAGTTACAGGCTCCAGCAACCTAAGTGACATGGATCTCTTTTCTATTGCCCTGAATTTATAGAAGTATTTTCAAAGTACCTTCCCTTAATGGGCTGTGAAGTCGTCATGGTCGTATCAGCTTTTTGTTTCATTCCTTTGTGTTGTGCCACGCCCTGGCTCTGCTGCGTGATTCCCTCTGATTGTTTCCCTGAGAATGGAAACTTCCTGCCATGAAATACGCTACTCCCTCAAAAGAGCATAAGGTACTCTTTAAATGGAGTGTGCCTGCCTCACTCACAGAGAAGAGCTTCGTTATTCATCAAAACATTCTGCCTTTTCTTGGGCATGAGTTGAATCTCGGGGTTGACTCAATACAAGAATACAAGCCATGAGGTCAAGAATTTAGAAAAAGGAAGTGTTTTCTCCCTGGCTTTTCCTAGTAAGGAGTTCTGCCTTATGTGACCTGCGGTAGACCTGTTTCTTGTGTTCATAGTCAACGTCTGTCTAGCCTCTCCGTCATTCATGTCAAGCAGCAGAGCAATTTGCTGGCTAAATGAAGGAGTCATGAAGTGAGACCTCTCTTCATGGAAGTATGTTTTTCTCCTCCGTTGGGGACCTAAATCCTGCCTTTCCTCTCTCTGGAACAGTCATCTAAAGCACTCAGTGAGTCAATCCTTATAAGACCTACAGGCCAAGATGTTCAAGTACCCAAATGTGTAGGGGAGGCACTGGCATAAAAATTCAAAGACCTTTTCCTTAGTGCCAAGTGTCGGCCTCTCACTTCTTTGGCTCCAGGGAAAGTCACACCATGGATTTAAATTCATTATTTTGGTCTAGGTACCTTTCTCAGTAAGACACTGGCTGTCAGAAGTGACTTTGTAAATGAGTTCGCAGGAGTATGGAAAGGGTAAGAATAGATGAGAGCAAGGATAGACATCTTGAAGTGAGAACCAGGAAATTGCCAACAGAATGGTGGATGGTGAGGATCCTCCACTACCAGTCAGGCTCCCCTTGTCCTGAGTCCAGCTTTGATTAATGAACTAAGCAAATGGAATTAACAGGCACGAAAAAAATTTAACATGTCAGTATAGCATTACTGCACCACCTCGGGCCTAAGACAGAAAATACTCTGTGTCTTTGTAAGAATGACATGCAGAAGAGCCCACAAGAAGCTAGTGGAAGAGGAGCGATGGTGGCATCTTAAAAGAATTTAGCTGACAAACTCAGAAGAGTAACAAATACCACGAACTGAGCATTTGTCAAGAAATTTGCAGTTTGGCCTAGGTTGGGTGGTTTTCCACAGGGATGCTGAAAATGACCAAAGCCTGGAGGCTTTGTTCTTTCTAAACTGTAATTGCATGACATTTTAGTGGTCTCTACCAATATGAGAAGGTGTGCAGGCTTCTTAACAAGGTGACTAGCAGAATTTTTTTTTTCATGAATAAATAGTTTTCCTTGTCTCATTTAATATAATGTGTGGACTATTTACCTGTGGGTTTTTGTTCAGTTCAGGATATCTTTTTAAACGACCCTGATGGATGTGCCGAACATGGGCATCTCAAGTAATTTCAGTTTGGCAAACTTGGAAGCAACCGAAAACATGATCTTGTAGTGAAAAGCTTACGGAAATCTCATGTGCGGGTACCTCTTGGGTAGCATCCAAGTAGATCGAGCTGTGATAAAAATGAAGAGATGAACAGCCGTATGACCACATCTGGTGCTTGGGAAGTGCTGGGCAGGGAGCAAGGCTCTACAGGTTCTTCCCATTAAAACATCTCTCAGTGATGACTGACAATAGATAACTGCTCCTCTAGCATGTGCTGTGAATGCTACCACCTGTTAAACATCTTTTGTCGTCTCTGAAGGTGTTCATCTCCCCTTGCTTTAGATGTAGACAGGTACAAGGTACACCAGAACCCCAGACTGCCCTTCTGCATTATGTGAAGTTGACATCGAAGAAAGGCTTGGCTGCTGTGGTGGGAGAGAATGAGGGGGACTTTACAGACGCATAGCATCTCCTCTGGCATGTGATGGCTTACAGGAAGCTGGTCAGTCTGACAATTGCAAACATGAAGGCAAGAGGTGGTGTGAGGAACAAAAGTACTGTAGCAGCAGACGGTAACGAAAAGCTGTCAGTCAGCGTTGTGTCACTACACAGCTCCAGAAACTGTCCCTAGCCTGAGCAGGGACTGTCAGGAAGCCTGGAGGTTCTCGGGAGGAGGTAAAAAAAAAAAAAAAAAAGCTGTGGGCAATGGCATTTTTTTTCAGCAACTTCACCCTGAAGTTATTTGTTCTTGTCACTCAGATCTTTCATCCAGACATGGTAATTTTCAGTAAGAGAAAGCAACTCAGGAAAGTTTTTATCAGCACAGTTGGATCATGTCATGTGATGGTTTGAACAGTTCTCAGGAATTGTGTAACCTCATCAGTGTCCAATTTGGAGGATGTGCAGAGATGTCACCATGCTTGTTTGATACATCCTGAGCTCCCTTCTTCATGGGGTCTGGCTTTGTCCTGCGCTAATGATCTGGATAGTACATGTTCTTTTCTCACATGAGCCTAAATATTTTAAAAGACAAAGACCTTTATTCGATAAAGGTGGCTTTGCCTGTGTGCCTCTTGCAAACTATTTCTCTCCCCACTCCCCACCTAACGTGACCTGACAAGGAAGAGCAAAGTATCACACGAGGAGTGTGGTGGTGATATGTTCCCTACAGATATGTGGGATAGTATGTATTGCGAAAGCCAGTGAAAAGGGACTGTCTCCAACCTGTGCTGAAAGTCAGCTTAGATGCTTCAGCAGCCGTGGCAGCAGTGGAAACATAGGAAAGTACCAGCATTAATTATATTAGTGCAAAGCTGCAGGCAGATGGCTGGCCCTGGCCTGTGGTTAAATGGAGGGGTGACTGCCAGGTGCTGCAGAGAGTGGAGAGGCTAAAGGGAAGCCAGCCCTCACCTGGGGCTAAGCAATCAAAGCAAGAAACAACCAGACAAAGGGGTGAAAGGTAGTGTCAGACCTGCCCTGGATGGAGAGTACCTAAGGGCAGTGCTGCCTGACTAGGATCACTTACCAAGGCTGTAATTACTGAACAAGGGTGCAAAGTGAGCAAAACTTGAGCCTGCGGGAACAGGTGGGAGGTGGAAAGAACTGAGGTGTGTTGTTCATATGGCAGGGAGAAAGTGGGGTAAAATAGAGGTCGAAGCAAAGCATGTGGCTGGGGCTATTTGGGGCCAGGGTGGGCATCAGATCAGATGCAGTCAGGAGCAGGGCAGAGTGATCTGCTGTGGTGGTATGGGGGGGTTTGCCTTGCTTCCACAGCCAGGGGGATGGGATGCAGCCCCCAGCACCACTGAACGAGTTCCCTGACAATGTCTGCAGTAAGTGTGGCTCAAATTAGCATCTCAGTTCATGTGAATCTCTGAAAAGACCGTCTAAGGAATCTCATTTGTGTGCACATCCGCATATCTGCTGAGTCCTGCATACAAAAGGACTGGAGGAAGGAGGAATGTGGTGAAGTGCCCCCTCCTCCCATCTCCTGGGGAGGGCTGCCTTCAGGGCCTTCCACAAGCTTCTGCTGGCAGTGTCTGAATTCAAGACAGTACATCTCCCCGTGGACCCTGCCACAGACTCCGCAGCACACTCAGGCATTTGGCTAAAACTGGGAGGTAACTGGGAGCCAGGAGGAGCTCCGCCATTTCCAGGCAGCAGGGACGCATGTCATCGGACCTGTCAGTGTACCTCAGTGCCACCAGAAGCCATCACGACTCCAAACCCTACATGGGGAAGCTGTCTGAAAAATGAGGGAAAACTTTTGCATCAGAAATGACTCAGGGCTTTGGTATATTGCGTTCTCAAATATTTATTTCAGTGTTCTTATGTTTTATTTGAAGAAAAATATTGTAATTGGCCAATAGTCCACAGAATCTAAATATTTTGTTCTAAGACAGTACTTCCTTCCCCCACTCCCAGAGGTTTGATTCCTTGCTGATTACACAGTTAAAGCTCTGGGCATGACGAGGGCTTCCCCCCGCTCTGCCATCTGTTTACATGTGACTAAGGCCTTAATCCAACCAGTGTCATAGCAAGGGGGAGAAAAGACAATTTATCCTTGTTTAATCCTGAAAAATAGCTTTTCATCTGGCAGACTTTTCAACTGAGAACGAGGAAGATTCCGTGTTCCCCAGAGTGCACATGAGAAGAGGATGGGACAACTGGGGGGCAAAAGCTGAGCCTCCCTGTCCCACCTGAACTGGGTGTGCAGGGAAAGGGGCATTTGCCAGGAACGAGGTGCCCTTGCAAGAGAGACTACTGATCTCAGAGCTCATGCAAGACAAGGAGCCCACAGAATGGTGGGGAGCAGGCAGTGTGGACTGCGTGCAACACCTGGGGCTTCTCCATGCAAACTCCTCCTTGAGGCTCTCCAAAGCTGAACAGTCTGAGGAGGGGCTTGCCTCTCCTGCGGTTTGGCAAAGGTGTCACTGGTTATATATTGCTGGAAGGGTTTCAGGCACACCGCATGTTTCCCACTATGGAGAAACGTCCTACGCTACACCTGGGGCTCTGCTGTGTGCTGGTTTCATGGTCCAGAGATCCACCAGGCAGAGAGGGGTGCAAGCCTGCGCTGAGGACCCCACCTTTGCAGGGGTCCCATCGGAGCACATGAAGGGCTGGCCCTTCCCTCCCCGAGCCGGAGCCCGTGGCAGAGCTGAGGTCAGGCTGCTGGGCTGTTGCTGTTGCAATGAGCAGGCACCAGCTCCCAGGTGTGCAGGCAAGTGAATGACAGCTTGCTTTTAGGAGTGCCAATAACTGATAGCTGGACATCTTTTGAGAAAGCATTTCCCTGAAACAAGAAGAAAGATGCAGGGACTGGAGGCCAGATAATTCAGGGATAGGAGCAGCAATGGGCTGTGTGTTAGTGCAACCTCTGCCCAGCACAGAGAAGCACACTCAGCTGAGAGTCCACCACCCCAGCCTGCTGTTGACCTGTAGCTAATGAGTTTTGTATCAGCTGGAGGTTCCTGCTGCCACTGAGAGGTCATGTCCTTCACAGGACCACCAGGCTAGTTGTGTGGTTGCTAAGGGGACCTGGAGTGATGGTGTCCTTAATCGCATAGCTGCCTACTTTTTTTGCTTCCAGCAGGACCCAAAGTATAGGGCAGTATTTGTTCTGTGGTGCTTTCTAAGTGCCAGTCTGGAAGTACCCACTGTATTTATATAGGGTGGGAGGGAAAGTCCATAGCATGAGCATCTTAAGAATTGTGAGAGGGTTTTTGTAACATCAGCTGGCAACTTTGATTCATTGTGTGATCTCAGTGGATGTTGCTGATATCCCTTATCATTCTGCTAGGTTCACATTACCATGTGTACCTGGGACCAGGAAACATCTTAACAGGTACTGGGAGAAGAGAAAGAAGCTTGCAGGATGGCAAAAGCCATCGCATGTGTGAGAACGAAAGGCAAACATTGCGAGTGGATCAGGAGTGGATCACTGTGACAGCTGGTTTTTGTGTCCTGCATCACAGCTGCTGGAGTGGGGATAGAAATGAGGCACATTTTGGGTGGCTGGTGGAGCAACTTCCCCAAGGGACCAGACAGAGCATGAGGGACCTCCAGATGTGGGCACAACTTGTGAGAAGTATCAGTAGTTTTGTGAAAGGTTATTGTAAGATTCCTTCATGTGCCGTCATACCAATGAGCAGGGAGAAGAAACTGTGTAGTGGCAGGCGATAGCTGTTGGTCCCATATTTCTAGCTGGGTTGTACAGTGTGTTTTGCTGTGAAACATAGCTGGTGTTCAGGAGGTGACTGTGGGGATATCAAGGTAGCAAAACACCTCAAGAGAGCAAACTTCAGCATTCAACACTATGAATGTAAAATCCCCAGTGGCTTTTACACGTAGAACTGGAAATACACCTAGGAAAAGTCCATCAGCCTTGGAGGGTGCCGTGATGCATCTGATGCTGAGAAGGCTGGCATTCCTGCAGTGAGGTTCGTCGTTCTGCTGCTCACTGCCAGCAAAACCCTTCTTGCTCCTTTGCTTTGGATGGAAGATAAATTTAAAAATTGCTTCAAAGTCACCTCCAGTAACTTCTTTAAAGGAGGACTATTGTAGTCTTTGCTGCAGGTAACAGTCTCTCCCCTCACTAAGGCTCTTAATACTGGATTTTTGGAAGGTGGTGGTGGCAGAGGCGGGAGCCAGAGAGACTGCAGAGCACCGCAAACAGGAGGCAGCTGCTCTTCTGTCCCCATGGTATGGTGAAAAAGGATGGAAAAACGGTACCCTTCTGGGTAGAGCCTTTATTCTGAAAGAGAGTGGAGAGCCCCTGAGACACAGAAGATATTAGCTCAAGAGCAGGAAGGCCAGGGGGTCTGGCCAGGGCAGGGTCTAAGCCCCCACAGCACGGCCAGGCTCAGGGCTGCTAGATGCACTCTGCAGCCAATGTCCATGTCACTGGCTCAGCCGGAGGGCACGCAGCTAGATGCTGTGCCATGGGGGCACTGGCAGCTGGGTGCAGCCACACTCGGTGTAGTGGTAGCAAAGAATTCAGGTTCTCGTCTGCATCTGAGTTGTTTGCAACCTGGGTAACTGAAGCAGGAGCTCAGCAGTCACTGAAGGATCCTCTGTTGGATTGGGACGCAATATTCATCTGTAACTGAGTCACGAGTACAGCGCTGGTTTGTGACCTCCACGCACAATGGAGCTGCAGATGACCCCAATTTAGTGACTGAAGTTGCGACTTACAAGAATGACCCCCAGAAAAGGAAAGGGTAGGAAGGCACATCATAGGGAGCAGGGAGCCAGCAGAGCAACATGGAGTGCTGATGGGAACATTTGCTGTGGGATAAGGACATGTTCATACTGGCTTTGCAGTAGATAAATTAATCTTCTGTCTCCAAAGTGAATTTGAGACCACATATGAATGCCAAATGCTGTGCTAGCCATCTTTTTGTGTGTGGACAGGGCATTTTAATGCAACGTAGCTCAGCCTGGCTGCAGCAGACTAGACATACCGACAAGGATTATGAGTCCAGTGCAAGACTTGGCAGAGTCACAGCTGGGCAGGGAAGACTCCTGACCAGGCAGCTGTTCAGTTCTTTCTTATATAAGCTGTCTAGACCAGAAGAGATTAAATGAAGCCAACCCTGGTGCAAGACTATTACTCCCTGCACAGATGGTCTCCAACCTGCAGCTTTTGTATTTGAGCTTGTGCAAAGAAAGGAGGGGAACAGAAGGATGTTAGTAGTCAAGCCAGCTATGCATCAGAGAAAAGTCTATGAACAACTATAAAAATAATGGAAAAGAATGGTAACTAGTCAGATTTATTACAACTAGGAAAACATTTGATGTTTTGCACACAGAAGGTCCAGCCTTGCCAAGAAATGTCTCTTCGTAGTGAGCCGGCGAGACTCAGGTAGTGCAAGAGGACACAGCACTGAGCTGCAGGAGGGGGGAAGGATGGTCCTGGGGAGGAGAGGCCCCCAAGAGCACATGCACACAGAAATATTTCGCCAAGTTTTCTTAATTCCTTGTGAGTGTCCCAGTGGAGTGTCAAGAGAATATAAGGAGAAACTATGATCAGAGAAGAGCCTGGTCTTGAAATAGTTCACATGGCAAATGAGACAGAAGGGGCTGGGGCTGGAACAGGTGCTGAAGCAACCAGAGCTGACACCAGAGAACAGCAAAGCAAGGCTCATCCTCTTGGTCTGTAAGTACATGACGGTCCTGGAGCATGGGTCAGCCATCACCAACCGGCAGGCACCTGGAGATGTGGCACACAGCCAAGCCTTGCACCGAGTGGCAGGACATGACTCACTGGGTACAGCACACCTGACAGCCCTTTGTCAGCACATGATTTGGCTCATTCACAGATACCAGGACTGATCTCTTACAAGTTTGCCATAACATTACAGCTTCCAGACTTCATGGAGCAATGTGGCACTGGTGCCTGTGATGCTGTTTCCACGCTGTCATGGGCCCACAAGAGAGCAGCCACCGAGCAACGAGGCACAAGGGGCTGTGCCTGGGCTTCGCACCTGCCTGCAGCCCCTCTGGGGCTGTTCACAGGAGCAGGTTTGTCCCCAGCTCCCCCAGCCCTGGAAGAGAAGTTGTACCTTGTTGCTCGGTCAACGTTGCTGTGTCAAGAACAGGATGACCTTTCTTGCAGAGAGGACTTGGGGAGTCCAGAGGGTTTGGCTGCCTCTGCCCAGGACTGTTTGTCCTTGCTTGTGACAGAGTGGTACCCCTTTTCTGTCTCTCCTCTAGTCTCAGTGACCCTGAGGACCTTCCCCAAATCCATCCCTGCAAGAAAGGTCATCCTGTTCTTGACACACAGCTTGTGGATGAAGCCAGTTTTTAGGGCAGTCTGAAAAACTGATTCCTTGGCTCCCCATCAGCATCCTGATGGCCAAAAACCCTAACTGACAGGCAAGGTCCTTGCAGGTGGCTCCTGTGAGGTCTTCTGGGAAGCCCCTGGAAGGGCTGGCATGCTTGGGGGTGTCTGAAGCCTACGTTTTAGGGGTAAGTTACCAGGAGTGGCGTCTTTCCTGAACCCCCATCATTTTTCCAAATCCTTCCTTTCTTGGCCACAGCAGATCTCCATATTGTGATTTATGGGCTGTAGAGGTGTCCCAAAAAGGGAAAAAATAGCTGTGTTCACTGAGTGTGACAAAGAAATTGGAAAGGCAGCAGGGGGGAGGGGGGGGGATGCTGGGGAGGGACGGGTCACCTCTTAGGAATGTCCTGCCTGTGGAAATTCTGAAGCAGCCTTCTTTGCCATCACATACAGCCAGGGCTTCATGCAAGCTCCCAGAGCTGCAGTCGAGCTGGAGCCTCCCTCTGGTCTGAAAGCACCAAGGTCTTTCTTTCCAGCTCCAAGTGGAGCTTTTGAAATGGCCAGGAGCTATGGTCTCCCTGGGCACTGGTTCCTACAGCTGCTCTAGTTGCAAAGCACAGCAGGGTGACACAGCTCTAGGGGTCAGTTCCCCTGTACTTTGGGAGGGTTACAAGCCCTCAGAGGAAGGAGGAAAGGCAGACAAGTGACATTTGGAAGCTCTGCAGCCCAGCAGCTGTGCAGGGTTGCAGCTCAATGGCAAGCTCAGATGCCACTGCTGCAAGGAGCAAGGCCACAGAGTGCCTCTGCGGGCACCCCGCAGCGGCAGCTGTGCAGCCAGGACAGGGACTATGTGCTCAGTCTAGGCATGTGTGTTACCATCTTGAAATGGCAGATCCATCTTGAAATGCCAGCGTACAGCAGGGAAAGTAGGTGCCCACTCTTCCTCACAGGCTGGCAGCCCTGTCGGTGCTGGAGATGCTGACAGCAAAGCCCTTACCATTCTCAAGCACTCCAGTCCCCCAGGCCCACTGCCAGGGAGTAGGCTGCAACCTCGGGGGCTGTGTCCTGAGCAGATGCCAGTTCTGCTCCAGCCTCTGCCTCTGAGCTCCCTCTGCTCCCTATGGACATGATGTCCTGCCTGTGGCCACGTCCTGCGGTGCAGGGTGTTGTGCAGCACTGTGGTCTGTCCCTGGGCTGCTGGGCTCCTGCAATGCTGGAGACTGATGGTGTTTCCCTCTCCTCTTCTTCCTGGGACCATAGGAATGGTGGATTCATGGCGAAGAGGTCGCCAGGGAGGAACAGGCAGTGTCACAGGCACTACAGCAGGAGCAGATCTGGGCTCCCATGGTGGACATCGTGTAGCAGTACAGACCCTGGCAGAGGGGTCCACACAGTCCTCCTGGGCTCTTTGCTGGCTCCTTTGGCAGGGCAGGGAGCGGGACAGGCTGTGATTGCTTCACAGGATCCCCGGGGGACTCCACGCAGGACAAGGGCCAAAGGTCAGCAGAGGGAAAAATCCAGGCAATGGATTCACTCATCTGGGGTTTAACTCCTGCTAGACAAGGCTGTGGCAGGGCAGGAGCTCAGTGCCTGGCGCTGCAGCCCCCGCAAGCAGGACACGAGCTGGACCAGGGTGGGCACGGTGCAGACAGAGAAAGCATGCTGGCTGATCCAGTACCTACACGTGCAGTGCAGGATCCTTCCTCTGCAAGAGGCTCCCGCCAAGGAGTGCGGGTGTGTGCCCTGTGCAGGCTGAGCCCCCCGGGCACTTGCCAGCAATTTCTCCTGTTTGCAGCGTGGGACCCGTGCAGAGTCAGGCCCCTGGCACAGCAAGATGTCCAATGTGCAGCGATGCTCAGCATGCCCTCAGTCCACAGCACGCTGCAGCCGTCTGCCATGCACACCCAGCCTTAGGCCGGGGTGCCCATCCCTCTGCGGGCAGCATAGGCAGACAGACCAGAGCCTGGAGACAGATGCACAAACCTGCCCATTCTCATTCTTGCAAGCAGGTAGAGACACAACAGAGATCCATCCCTGGAGATCCACACTTGGGGCAAATAGCTTCTAGCTCATAGAGAGGCGGTGCATGTTTTCTGTGTGCTGGTTCCCATATGTGCCAGCCAGGCATTACAGGTGGAGTTCTCAGTGCCCACAGCAGCATTGCTCCTCCTCAGGCAGTGTGGTGCCCCAGAAGTGGGACCTTCCTTGTCACATGGCTTCTTCCCATCCCCGGTGATGCAGCTCCCCCAGGGCAGGCAGGAGGCTGCCCGGTGCCTGTGCCAGCAGCAGGATGTGAGGAATCCATCACACCTGATCCTGCCCTGGCTCCCAGCAGGACATGAGTCATGCCTGAGAAATGGGGACATGTGCTTAGGCACGAGTGCCTTGTCCTAAGCAAATGGCACCAGTTCACCAGTTTTGTGCAGGTCGATGGTACCTATGGCTGGTCTGGCCACAGCAGAGCTGCCACGCTGCTGCCCTCTCCCGCCTCCAGCTGCACTGCTTGTACCACTACTTCACTGACACCCTCCTGTGCATCCACCCCCAGCCATTCACCCTGCCCTACCCAGCCTCCATCCACACCCCAGAGGGAGAGCTGGGGGAAGCCCTTCACCCATCCCTTGCCCTGCACGTCTCTGGTGGGTGCACCCACCCACAGGTCCTGCCACTTCTCCACAGGGGAACAGCCCTGCATCCATCCCCAGGTCCTGCTGCTCTGGCCTGTCTTCGTGCCAGTCTCAGCACTAACCCAGCTACTTGGTGCCCGGGGACCTGCTGTCCAGGAAGATCTTGGCTCATCCTCACACCCAAGGGTGCAATCTCCAGGTGGGAGAGGAGGAGGAGGAGGCACAGACAGCCCTGCTGTTCCTGCAGCCCCAGCAAGTTGGAAGAGCTTCTCCCCTGCCCAGGAGCTGGGCACTGTCAGGGCCCTCTGCCATGGGGTGCCCTGGGAAGTGAGTCTGAGAGCCCCAAAACTCGGCCAGCATGATGTCACTGTTTATAATAGCACGGTGCTCTGTGGGAGCTGCCCTGGTATTGGCACACAGAGGAGTGGCAGTGTCAGGCTACACATGTGCTTGCTGTGGGCAAACAGTATGGTGCAGTGAAGCCAAGAGCTATCCTCCTCCTCTCCCTCCTCCCTGAGCATGTCCAGCTGCTTTTGTCAGCCAGGGGTGGGTACCTGACCCAAGCATCCCCCTGGAGTGGCAGGTCCCCACTCCCTGGCTTCCTCAGGGAGATGGGACCAGCCAGGTCCAGATGATTTGTGACCTTGGGAGTGGTCACAAAGTGTTGGGTGTGGGGAGAGCAGGAGCAACACGGGTCTCTGGGTGTCAGGTGTTCCCAGGAGAGGAGGAACAAGGTTGGGAAAGCTCCCATGTGCTACTGAAGCTGGAGGAAGGAGGGAGGAGAGAGGAGTCCTGGGACCCTCCTCTCCCCACTGTCAGGACTCCGGCAGCCTGTGCAGCCGTGCAGCCTTGCGCTGCCTGCGGGTCTGCACTGCCAGGGTGGCACTGGCAGGACAGCAGGGTAGTGCCTGCCCCTGTACTCGTCTCTGCTGCCATGCCCAGGGGAAAGGCCACAGGCTCAGAAGAGACTGAATTCTCCTTGCCTGGTGCTGCGGCCGGGTCCCTACTCTGGCCTGCATTGTACCACCCTTGAGTCAGGCATGTGTCCCCAACCCATGGGCCAGACCAGTCCCAGACATATGCTGGCACAATAAAATTCCATCACTGGTATTTAACATTATGTTCAGCATCTACAAAGGGAACCCAAAGGACTCCTGACCCTCCTCCCCTTGCTGCACTTGTCCCCTGGCTGGGGGAGCCCCCAGGGACCAGCCCCCCTGCACTCACCCAGGCCCCTGCTCCCTGGCACAGGTTTGTCCCATCTGCTGGGCAATCTGCCCACCTGTGCTGGCACATGACAGCCACCCTGTGATTTCTGCAAGCGGGTGAGATCACATCCTCACCTGCCTGGTGCCAACATGCTGCACAGCAGCCTGCAGCCCTCCCTGCTCCCCCCAGAGCCAGGCCTGGAGCCAGAGCCTCTGTGCTACTCCAGGCGTTTGTAAATCTCTCCTTGCTCCACTTTCATGGGAATAAGGAGGTCTGCTTCTCCTAGGCTGCACTTGGCACGCACACCTCACCACCATGGGGAGCCCTGGGGGGTGCTGCATGGAGTGCAGCAGGTCTGTGGGCTCCCTGCTGCACTGGCCCTTTTCACTGGGCCTGTGAGGATGTGGCTGGATCATTACCTGGGGTGAATGAAACCAGGAGAAGTGCAGACCTGCAGGAGCAGAGGCTAAATGCTGCTGCACATACTGAGAGCTGTGCATCCAGGGCTGCTTTATCAACATAGCTCAGTGTGTTTTTGCAGCTGAGTGCTCTGTGCAGGAAGCCCAGCATCAATGCTGCCAGCTGTTCACTGGTATCCAGTGCTGATGCCCCAGTGCCGCTGCTGGCAGAGGGGCAGGGGAGCAAACCAGTTGCACCACCATCCATTTAAGGTTGTCTGCAGGTCCCACACACACCCCAAAGACAGGAAAGCTGCTGCCAGCTGTGCTGCCCGATGGCTTGGAGCTGGCTGTGCACCCAGTGCCTGCTCCCCAGGCACCTCAGCCAAGGGGCTGTGTAGTGAGCAGATCTGCAGGGGTGGAGACCCCTGCATGGCACATGTGGCAGCCCAACAGCATGGGGCTCATCCAGCAAGTGAAGACCATGTCGCTTCTGAGGCTGGTAGAGGGATAGGAAGGACCTGTTGGCAGCACAGTCCTTAGAGAGGCTGGCTTTAGCACAGTTGCTTGGGAAGGGGCCGTCGTGCTCCAGCAGAGCACAATGCTGCTCAGGGCCAGAGAGCAGAGCTGCCAGGGAGGAGAGAGCAGAGGGCTCTGGGATGCAAGCCTAGCTGGAGAGCCACACTGTCAAACAGGCCTGGAGTGGGACATCTGAACCAGCAACACTCCTGGTATGGAACCTGCCAGACCCTTTAGGCACCTCTACCACACCCCATTTTTCTGTCCTGCAGTGGTGGGTCTTCCCCTGTGGCAGAGGAGGCTGTGGTCCTGCTCTATTCCACGCGCATCCCCAGAGGCAGAAACTCCCAGAGAAGCAGTGAACTGGATGTCAGTAGCCTGCTCTGGACAAGCCCTTTGGTCTCTGGGCTGCCGGACAGGGCAGGGGGCAGCACTACTCCTCTCCCAGGAGCTGGAAGCAGGTGGCAGCTGCCTGCTCTATAGAGCCCACAGCACTGCCAGGCAATTGCAGGAGTGGGTCAGGCTTGGTCCCCTCCAGGGAGTACTTCTGGCCTTTTCCCAGAAACCAGACTGAGCCCCACCAAGCCTGTCATCTGCTGAGCAGGGCTGCAGCCTTGCATCCTCTCTATGGGATCCTCCCTTCACCCCAATACCTGCGCTTGGCCGTCCTGGCATTGCCACCTGGGATGGGACAGGAGCCTGGAGGAATACCTCCCTAAACCCCTATATCGCCCATTGCTCCCACCCCTGACTGGCAGAGGAGGCCCACTCTGAGTGGCACAGGAGTGGCTGAGGCCCCTGTTCTGGGGCAGCAGAAGCCAGCAGGAGAGGTATGGGCCAAACCAGAGTCCCGCGGGATGGTGTAGAGCCAGGATGGGCTGAGGACACCACAAGCAGCTCCTGAGTGCGAGTGGGTGTTGGGACCATGTGGAGCAAACACTCCCATGTCCCCACGAAGCCCTTGTGGGTGGTGGGCTCTGGCAGTGCCCTGGGAATTAATCTTGAGGTGTCAGGAAGAGGCTAAAATAAGCCCCACAGTGTGCAGAGGTGCCCTCCATGGTGTGATCTCCCCGCAGGCGCAGCGGAGAGCGGGACCCACGCAGGAGGCTCTGGGCAGCTCACCACCCTGCACCCTGCAAGTTGGAGGTGCAGCAGCTTCTCTGGCGGGCAGGAGCAGCCCCAACCGCTGGCAGGGACAGGCTGGGGAGTCCCTGGATGGAACCGTCATGGCCTGCAGGCTCCACTAAGCTGACCGAGGGGTGGGGATCGCGCTCTCCCACCCGAACCCCTCTGCACCGGCAGGGAGGATTGGGGGCGCAGGGCCGCTCTGCAGGGCAGCACTACACCCACATTTGGGGGGTTGCTAAAAGCTGTCGCGAAAGGCTGCACCAGGACGCCTCCACGGGGGAGCGGCCGGGCGCGCCGTGACCGCTCGGAGGGTCCGAACCCCTGCCGGGCCAGGCCCGAGTTCCGCGGTGCGGCACGGCACCGGCGCGGGCGGGGGGGACACCCGCGGCAGCGTCCCGGGGCTCCGTGTGGGGCGGGAGGGACCCCGGGGCGCGGCGCGGCGGGGCGCGGCGCGGCACGGCACGGCACGGCACGGCACGGCACGGCGGCTTGGCTCGGCTCGGCTCCACGGCACCGGGACAGGCACCGAGATCCCCCCAGACCCCCGGCGGCGGCCACGGCGACGGTGCCTCGCCCGCGCTGGGGTGGGCGGGGCGCGGCGGAGCCGGGCGGGGCGGGGCGGGGCCGCGCCGCTCGGCGTGAAGAGCCAATGGCGGCAGCCGTGGGGCGGGGCGGTGGGAATCAGCGGGCGGCCGCGGCGGTGCTGGAAGTGTGGGGAGGCGCGGGCGGGTCGCGGCGGGCCGGAGCGGGGCCGAGCCGGAGCCGGGCCGTCCCGGCCGTCTTTTGTTGCCTCGGTCGCCGCCGAGCCCTCGCCCGACAGCAGCGGCGGGCCCCGTCGGCGGGGCGGGCGGGCAGGATGTCCCAGGAGAACCTCCTCGGCATGGACGAGGGAGCGCTGCGGAAGCTGGTGAGTCCCCGCGGCGGGCAGGGCCGGGGCTCGGCGCCCGCTGCCCGCAGCCTTTGCTCGCTGGTGGCGGCATCCGAGGGGCCGGGTCGGTGTGGAGCCGGCCGTGGCCCGGCTCCCTGTGCTCTGCCGAGGGAGGCAGCGGCTATCCGAGGCGCGGGCTGGCCCCAGGGCTGAGCGGTAGCGTGGGCCCATCTGCCCCAGCTTGAGGGGCGAGTGGGGCCGCCGGCAGGGAGCTGCTGCGGTGCTTGGGGGATCCCGGGCAGCAGCACCTGGAGGGGCCCGGGTTGGAGCTCTGGGCACGGGTGAGCTCTAGTACAATCCCTGTCCTGTCCCAGGGATCCAGAGACTCCAGCGCTCCTGCTT
This sequence comes from Phalacrocorax carbo, assembly GCF_963921805.1. Lineage (NCBI taxonomy): Eukaryota > Metazoa > Chordata > Aves > Suliformes > Phalacrocoracidae > Phalacrocorax > Phalacrocorax carbo. Next base: position 5,864,388 of record NC_087527.1, on the reverse strand, counting down.
TGACCACACTTAGCCCTTTGCTGGCACCCGCGCTCAGGCGGTAACGTCTGTCTCTTGGCTCCATTTCCTTGGCCAGGGGCTCCCGCCTGAGACCTTTCCTGCTGCCGGCTCAGTTACCTGCTCACCGCTCTCCGGGTGCCGGCTGCTGTCTGGCCTGGGTGTCTGCTCCTGCGCTGCCCGGGCTGGCTCGTTGCCAGGGGCTGCTCCCCAGGCTCTGTGCCTGCATGACTGGGCATCCCCTCCTGTGCGGCAGCTGCTGGAGCAATGTCCAAGTCACTGCCCTGCTCCAGTTGTACCCCCGGGGTGAAAGAGCCGGTGCCGAACCCTGGTCTTGTGGCTGCTGGGGCTGGGTGAGCTTGTGGGGGATGAGTGCGTATGTGTCCCAAAAGTGGGACTCTGGGTGCTGGTCTCTGACCTGCTCAGCCAGGGCTGCTGTGCCGGGAAGCCCTACAAAGTGGTGCCCAGCTTTAGGTGGCCCTGCCACCTCCCCTCCAGCCCCAGGGCACCACAGGCTCGGGGCTGGGGCTTTGCCGACTGCCTCTGGGGGCTGAGTGTGGGGTGGCCCAGGCCAGCGCTGGGGAATGGCTACAGCAGGAAGCTGAGTCAGCCGGGAAGGCACGTCTGCGGGAACAGGAAAGAGTTGGGGTGCCGCAGCACCAGCGGGAAGCGGGAGCTGCGCTGTGCCATGGGCAGGGGGTCGGCACAGGGGCTGCACTGCTATGTCAGAGCCTCCTGACATGCCATCCTCAGCCTGCTCTGGGTGACAACTCACAGACCTGCCTGTTGATCGTGGGTTGAGGGGCCCACCACTCTCTGTGGGGTGACATCAGGGCCAATGGGGGACCCTGGAGGTGTGGGGATGGGTGGTCTGGGTCTCTCCCTGTCCTGCCAGTGGTCTGGCTCTGCCATGTCCCAGCTGAGGTCTCTGGGCTGAGATGGAGCCCCGGGAGCGGTGACTGGGTGGGTGTTGGGTCTGTGGTGCGGATGGGTGTCCAGCCAGCCTGGGGAGGTGGCTCTTACCCACGCAGCAAGCACTGCTTCTCCCCTGGGCTTGGTCTTTGACTGTTGGGGCTTTGCATCCCCAGAGTACCCTGCTCACAGCTCGGGTCTCCCTGCATCTGTGCTGCGTGGGCTGGGGAAAGCCTGCTCCGAGCTGACGTGAGGCGAGGAAGGAATTATTTTTCTTTCTGGTTAGGTTTTGGCTCTGCTCAGCTGGAAGAGGATTAGCCCATATAAGGGAAAACTGCCTCTCCCACCGCTTCCTCCCTGCTCCTCTGCTCTCCCCAGCCCTCGGCTCTGGGCTGCCTCTCCTCCTTTCTCCCAGCAAGTGACACCTCGGCAGCGGTGTGTGATGTCCCTGGTGGTCCTGGAAGAAGGAGGCTGGGGAATGTGAGCATGTCCCTGCATCCACCTCACCAGCACTGTTTCTGTGCTGGATGGGCTGGGAGCTGCCAGGGAGCCTCTGCTCCCCATTTCCCTCTTGTAGGCATCAATGCGGTTCCCTCACCAGCTGCCTGTTGGTACCCCAGTCCTGGGGAGGCCAGCTGGGATGAACCTGTGGTGCAGCATGAAGGTGACCAAGGGCTTTGGAGGAGCCTGGGGAGGGAGCTGTGGGGAACAGGGTGAGTGCTGCTGCAGCGTGGCCCTTAGCTGGGTATCTGGAAGCAGGGGGTTATTTGAGCACTCAGGGCTGTGCTGAGCTCCAGGCTGTGGTCTGCTGGCCCCAGGCTGGGAATGCTACCCACTCCAGTCCCTCCAGATCTCATTCTGGTTAATTAGACAGGCAGGATGCAAATCCCCTTGCAGGCAGAGGCAGGGCAGGCTTGATCTAAGAAAGTCACAGCCATGAGGTCCCTTTCTTCTTACACCTGGTAGCCTTCGGTTGCCCCAAGGAGCACTGCATCCCTGCCATGTCCCTATCACCCAGCTGTCCTTCCTGCCGTCCTCTGCCTGGGAGGCCGTCACACTCTCCATGATTCCTTCCAAAGGTGACAGTGAAGCTTGGGGCCACAGGAGGTGCTTGATGTGCCTGGCTTCTGTCCCTAGAGCAGATTCCCTGTGGCCAGGCTCCAGCCTCCCAGGTGTTCTCTGCTCAGCCGCTCCAGGGAGCTGGATGGATGCAGGGCTAATTACAGCCCTCTCAGAGGAGCTGCCAGCTGTGCTGGGGCTCTGAACACCACTGTATGCAGGCATCATCAGGAAAGCAGCCCATGGGTGCCTTGCCAGCACCCTTTCACAAAGCCACTTTTTATGTGTGCCGAGGCAGGCGTTTGCTTGTAACCATTAATTTGCTGCTGCCTGGGCAGGGCCGGTGGGGCCCTGGCATGTGCTGATCCCTGGGCCTGCCCATGCAGGAAGGGTTGGGCCCCTCAGCCCCTTCCCACCCCTGGCTCCAGCTGTGGTTTCTGGCACACTCCCCCTCACCACTGGCCACAGAGTGGCTCCAAAGCCACTCGTCTGCCTCATCCTGGCTCCCTGCTGACATGGGCTTGGGACAAGGCTCTTTCTCCTGCCCTGCTGCTGTTTCTGGGGACAAGCCTTCCAGGACCCAGTTGTGGGTCAGGTCCCAGCTGAAGGCTCCTGGGTAGGGCAGACCCAGTTGCTGGCAGGCGGGTATCACGCAGCATGTGAGTGCAGGGGGTGTCCACCGCTTTGGGGTGTGTGGGGCTGGTGTCCTGTCACTCCTGGCTCCTGCAACTGCTGCCCCCCGCCACCGCCCTGACCCAGTTACCAGGGCCAAGCCACATACCACCACCAGCTTATTTAGGGAACGGATAGGGCCTTGTCCTCCCAGCGTGCGGCAGAGAAGTGTTTTTTCTGTCCTCAGGGCCTTTGCATGGCTGCAGGGAGAGCTATGCTTGCCATGGGGCCTCCACCTCCAGCCCCTCATTTTGGGCCGGACCAGACTCCATCACTTCTCCTAGCCCCTTGCTGCCACTCTAGGCGCAGCAGAGCTGGGCTTCCCAGCTGGCCAGGGTGGCTGCCGTCTGCTGGGGCAGCAGAGGGAAAGGCCCAGTCTTGGTGCCTTTGTTCTGGCAGCTGGTGTCCCTGCCTGCAGCAGCATCCGCAGGGGGGCAGGCAGCTGCCTGGGGCAAGCAGGCCTAGCACAGACGGGAAATGGGAGGCCCCTGTGGACGGAGGGGCTGGCTTCCTCCCTGACATCCCCTTGCCCTGGCAGCACAGTGGCTCCTGCTCTTCCCAGCCACTTCCCTGCCCTTGCACCAGCGGAGTTGCCAGCTCTGGATGAGAACCCAGGGGGGCTGCAGGCCCCAGCTCTAGCCAGGAGGCAGATGCTTGTGCTGCTGTGGGACATGATAAGCAGCTGCAGCATGCTGGAAGGGATGGGCCTGCCAGCTGGTGTGGTGGGGGCTGCCAGGGCTGGGAGGGAGCACCCCAGATTCAAGCAGCTGCCCTGATGTTGCATGTGTTTTCAGTGCTGGGCTGGCTGAGGAGAGCTGCCCTGGGGTTCAGCAGTCCTGGCTGCTGAGCATCCTGCCAGGGTCTTCCCAGCTGGGGCAGGATGCTGCTCCCAGCTGGGCCATGAGGGTGGCAGGGGCTGGAGGATCACAATGTTGGCTGCCACTGGGGTAGCACGTGGCAGCTCTGTGCCTGCTGGCTTCACTGGGATGGAAATATTCCAGCCTGGTCCCCAAACACCAAGCAGGGAAGGTGACAGGCAATGGCTTTGCTAGGGGGTCTGTGCAGAGGGGTTACTGTGTGTGGGTGGTGGTTTGGAGCCCTTGGCACTGCTCAGGCTGGGTCTGGCTGAGGGGCCAGCCCTGGCTTCCCTCTGCAGCAGAACCTTAAAAGCCCGGATGGGTGGCCTGGCAGTGGCCCGTGGGACTGGAAGGGAGGGGACTGATGCTCTTGTCCTGTGGCGCAGCTGTGGCTGCTCCCAGTGTGCTGGGGCCTGACACTGTCAGCAGCTGCTGTGGGTCACAGGGTTTATTTTTAACAAGCTCCATGGGAAATAGCCTCCTGGGTTCCCAGCACCAGGTCAGTCCCGATGTCCCACAGCAGGACAGTGGGAGGACAGTGAGGCTGTGCCTGCCCTGGCTGGCCTTTCCCCATGTATCCAGCTGCTTTCTGCCTCCCTTCAGCATGGGGGGCGGGCTGTGCATGGCCCCCTCAAAGCACTTGGGGCCAGTGGCAGGGCTGGGACTATGGACCTGATCTGGAAGAGGGGAAGCAGCTTTGGATGCCCATGCCAGGTCCTGGTGGATGGCCTTGGGTGGGCTGAGGAGCACCCGTGAGATGTTTGTGGGGGGTTGTGTGGAGTGGTCGTGGCCACGTTGCCCACATAAAGAGGGTTGGGCTTTGATTTAGGACAGATGCTACTCATGGATTTGGCTCTGAGGGCTGCCCACCATCCCTTAGTGCTGTGTGAAGGTGGGGAGGGCTGCAGAGGGACTGGGGGGGGACACTCCTCTTCAGTGGGATGCTGAGACCCTCCCAGCTAATACCCCCTGGGGCCTGTGTGGGTGGGAGGGGAACCTGATCCTCTGCTGTCCCCCTTTGCTGCTGGAGGGGCTGGCAAGGTGGGAGCATGCCAGCACTCGTCCCTGTACTGGTGGCAGGTGGGGCAGGGCTGCAGCAAACCGACCCTTGGTGGCTGCACAGACCACTGACGGGCATTCGTGCCATGTGCCCCATATCCTTGCCCCTCATATGCCTGAAGGTCTCAGTGCCACCATAGTAGCCCCTCCTCACCATGGCTGGTTCCAGCATCCTGCCCCAGGGAGGCCGTGCCCGCTCCCCGCCGGGCCAGTCAGTGCCAGGCAGCCTGTGCGTGGGCACTGCCGGACAGACGGCCCCATTGTACGGCGCGTGGGCAGCCTGTGGCAGCCAGGCAGAAGGCGGCACTGGGGCTGAGCCGGGGGGTGGGAGGGGGGGGGGGCCGCAGTGGCCAGAGCCGGTTCTGAGCCCTGCCCTGTCACACCCAGTTGGAGGTAACGGTGGACCTGGCTGAGCGGCGCCGCATCCGCTCGGCCATCAGGGAGCTTCAGCGGCAGGAGCTGGAGAGGGACGAGGAGGCACTCGCATCCAAGCGCTTCCGCCCGGAGCGCAGCGGCCACCGGCAGGACGACAAGGAGAACTGGCCGCGGTGAGTCCGGTGTGGGGCTGGTGTCCCACTTGCTCCCTGTCTCTGCCCCAGGGGGTGGTGGCTTTGATGCCTGGCCCCACTGTGGCTTGGACAGATTTGGGAGGGTATGAAGGTGGGAGTAGTCTGGTGCCGAGCGGCTTGGCACGTCGCGGGGGGCCCATTGCCTGAATTTGCCAGCTGCCCGTGAGGGGACTTTGATCCTGAGCACCCATGGCAGCTCCTGGCTGGTCGCTCTTGCCCCTGCACAGGTCCCGGCGCCTGGAGGAGGAGCAGCAGGCAGCCCTGGCCGCCTTGTCCCAGCAGCTTGAAGCCATCACCGATGTGGAGGAGCTGACAAAACTGGTGAGCGTCCGTGTGCCGGGGCCGTCCGTGTGCCGGGGCCGTCCGTGTGCTGGGGTGACCCTGCCTCTCTCCTCGGTCTTTCCCCCTCCAGCTGCGGGCGGCGGGTGAGTACGAGGAGCGCAAGCTGATCCGAGCTGCCATCCGCAAGCTGCGGGCTGAGGAGATCGAAGGTAAGGCACTGTCCCCACGTCCCGGGGTGGGTACCCTGGAGAGCCCAGAACATGGGCAGCTCCTTCCTAAACATAGCCTTTGTTCCCATCCAGCCGCAGCCCTGGCTGGGAATGCGCAGAGCAGCCGGAGAGCCAGCAGTGAGCCCTCCGCTGTGCCTGGGGATGTGAAAATC